>NC_057764.1:26509552-27826616 GCF_010389155.1 Erigeron canadensis
AAAGCCTGCGAGTGAGAAATAATTCTCTTATTATAAGTTCTGAACCGTGACCCAACAGCGATTACGGTATGTTAGTCCTCTTAAACACCGGTACATCCAGTTTCATTGAGTATGACACTTTCACATACCCTGGCCAAGGACAGTCACCATGTAACCCGAGTAGCCTAATATGCCATTTGAATAGTTTGCGAAATTATGTAACCCACATTCAGATATACTTTCGTAATCGATACAAGCACTAAGATAAAAAATATTCAATTATTCAAGAACATCCTTAACCAATCAGAGACACTTTGTGGATAACTGATTGAATTACTTTGTGATTTCACATATTTGCTTCTGCATTTCATGATTTATAAGGAACCCGTGATTTTCTATGAGATCCATGTAGCGAACTTTCGACAACTATCCCAAGTTGTAAGCTTTAGGTAGGCTAGGTATACAAAGAACCCGAGGACATACTTGTCCGAATCTCAAAGACCACATTAGCCCTTAATTTGCATTCATTTGATTTGCATAACAATATCACATTTACTTTTATGTTCTGATTTGGTAGAGGTTCGTGCCTATTCATTGAACAAATCTATAGTAATGCTAGATCTTTCACAAAATTTAAGGACTAGATCAATTCATTACTGAAAAGCAAGCAATCTCAGCCATATATCTGAATATGTTTCCCACAAGAAATATATAATTTAAGTTCAGATTGAAGGAAACCTTGGTACTTTGTGTCTACCGATATATCCCAAATTGTAATCATGAACTAATCAGTTATTTACGATTAAGCAGCTTAAAAGCTAAAGTATCGTCACTTCTACTCATTTAGCGCAGTAACCTTACTTTATTCATATATATTATATATATAATTTTTTTGACACTAGATATATACAAACTTATCTAAGACAACTTTTTGTATTTTTATGACACTATCTATGTACAACTTATACTACAAAGACACGAAATACATTAAGTTCTTTGAGAGAAACTACTCGGCATTCTTCATACCATTGAGTTGAAATAACAACTCAAGACGAGGTCCATCAAAAGCTTTAGTGTATAAATCAGCAAGATTATCATCAGTAATAACCTTGTCTAAATGAATAAGCTTTTTCTCAAAACAGTCACGTATGAAATGATACTTTATATCTATGTGCTTGGTGACTTTAAAGTTTTCGGATTCTTGGTAATATCTATGGCAGATTTATTATCAATACAAATAGGAGTATTAGAGATATTCATACCATAATCGCGCAGTTGTTGCTGTATCCAAAGCACCTGAGAACAGCAATATCCAGCAGCAATGTACTCTGCTTCACAGGATGACTGTGCAACAGATGTCTGCTTTTTGCACTGCCACGATACAATTCTCCCCCCTAAAAGCTGACATCCACCTGACGTTGATTTCCTATCCGAGTTGTCACCACCATAATCCGAATCAGTATAAGCTACAAAGTCAAAAGAACCATACATGGGATACCAAAGACCTAGACGAGGCTTGGCTTCACATAACGAAGGATTCTTTTTGCAGCTTTCAAGTGAGACTCTTTCGGATTAGCTGATATCTAGCACACATAGAAACAGCAAAGGTAATATCTGGACGTGAGGCTGTCAGATACATCAAGGATCCAATGATAGCTCGATATTGAGTGGCATCGACAGATGGATCATTAGGCTTATCAGGACACAACCCATGATTAGTCTTAATGGGGAGTAACAGCATCCTTAGCATCAGACATGCGAAACCGAGTAAGCAAATCTCTAACATACTTGGTCTGATGTATAAAGAAACCATCTTTCAGTTGATCCACCTGTAGTCCAAGGAAGAAGGTTAATTCCCCCATAGCACTCATCTCAAACTTAGCCTTCATGCTGTGTTCAAATTCCTTGCACATTGGTTATCAGATGAACCAAAAATGATGTCATCGACATAAACCTGTACAAGCAAGTAGTCCTTCCCTTTCCATTTAATAAACAACGTGCTGTCTATAGAACCTCTGGTAAAACCACTTTCCTTCAAATGAGTTGACAATTTTTCATACCATGATCGAGGAGCCTGATGTAACCATATAAAGCCTTATCGAGACGATATACTTTATTAGGAAAGTCTGGATCCTCAAACCCGGCAGGTTGTTCGACATACATCTTCTTAATATCACCATACAAGAAGGCACTCTTTACATCAAGCTGATACACCTTAATACCCTTATAACTAGCATATGCCAGAAATAATCGAATAGCTTCAAGTCTAGCTACAGGTGCAAATGTCTCATCGTAATCAAAACCTTCTTGTTGCTCAAATCCTCTAACCACCAATCGAGCCTTATTTCGAGTAAACAACCTCTGTCATCGCGTTTACAACGAAAAACCCAACGCGTTGTTAAAGGAGATTCACCGGAGGTAAGTCAACTAACTTCCATACCTCAAGCTTCCGAAACTGAGCCAATTCTTTTGCATCGCTCAACCCATGACGGTTCCTTAAGAGCCATTCCAACATTCTTAGGCTCAACCTGAGAGATAAAGCAGTAATACAAGTACCAAGTAATTGCCCCAGTATCCTTAACTTCAGCAAACATACACGACGGTTTTTAGATTGATTCCTCGTGCGAACAGAGGCAGAAGCATCACCAATGATTTGCTTGACTGGATGATCCTTGTGGACTCTGGTTTGAGGAACCTTATCGACAGAAAGATCATCTCCCAAATTCGTCTGCACATGTTGCTCTGGAGTTTTGTAATCTGGAGTGTTAGGCTCCTCCTGAGTTTCACCTTCCGTGTCATCAGTATCATAGAAAGGAGAATCAGGTAGAGGTACATGCAAAGGATCAGTAGGAACTATAGGAGCAGGCTCTAAGGGTGAATCTGCTACTTTTGTCCCACTAGATTCTCCAGATTTAGAGGTAGGCTCAACTATGGTGAGGAACAGAAGAAGAACCAGAAACCGGTCCACCATCCAGAGGATCATGAAGAGTAACGACACTCCACTGTTGGAACACCTGCAAAAGAAACAGGACCACGAAAAGAAGTGAAGACACCGTCATAATCAAAATGATTAGCAGGACCAAGTGTACAGCAGGTTTGTGACTGACAATTACGACATTTGTACCAAGATCTACTTTGCCAGTCTTCTGATTGTACACTCGCCTAATCGGTGTACTTGGAACATAGCCCAAAAAGAAACCCTCCTCAGATTTAGGTTCAAATTTCCCTGAGGAAGAGTTTTAAGAAAAGTGCACGGAACACCGAAAGGCTCAACATTCTGTAAATTGGGCTTTTTGTTGTGCAATAGTTCATAACTAGTCTTCTTAAACCGTTTAACTGTCAAAACCGATTCAGAATGTGACAAGCTGTATTCACTGCCCTCCCCAGAAAGTAATAGGAAGCCCTGAATCAGCAAGCATCGTCCTGGCTGTCTCAATTAACGTCCTGTTCTTCCTTCAGCCACTCCATTCTGTTGTGGCTCATATGGTGCACTGTACTGATGTTGAATTCCTTTGGTCAAGCAAAATACAGTAATAGTATTATTCTTGAACTCAGTACCATTGTCACTCTGATTCTCTTAACTTTGACTCCATGGACATTTTCAACTTGCTTGACAAAATCCATAAATCGTTCGGCAGTCTCATCCTTGGTCTTCAAAAAAAATACCCATGAGTACCTCGAGTAATCATCAGTGATCACAAACAGTAAGACATCCCTCCAATGCTTCGTTGTTCACAGGACCAAAGAGATCCATATGAAGTAATTCGAATGGTTGGAAATAGAGTTGAGTACTTTGGATTTATGCGGATTCTTATGTTGCTTTCCTTTCAAACACGGTACACACTTATCTTCCATCCCAAACTTCTTAACAGGCACACCGTCAACTAACCCAAGACTGATAAGTTCATTCATTTTCCGAAAGTTGATATGTCCCATTCTACGATGCCATAGGAGAGATTCAGACTCATTTGCCTTGCTCAACAAACAAAGGGGCTCCTTTGGATTATCAACACCTAAAATTAAACCATAGATGTCTCTCTCCTAGGAGCTTTGAGCATAATCCTTCTTCTGGAATAACAAAACCGGCTTCAAGATGTATGCCTCCTTTTCTGTGAAATGAACATTGTTGCCCTTATCACAGATCTGTGAGACACTCATTAGATTGTGAGTAAGTTGTTCCACATAATTAACTCTTTCTAGAGTTAGTTGTCCATTGACGACATCTCCTTGACCGGTGATGTTGCCGCCCTTGGAACCAGCAAAACTAACATATGACCCATTTATACCAGTATAATTGGACAAGAGCTTCTTGTCCCCTGTCATGTGCCTGGAGCATCCACTGTCAAGGTACCACAAATGAATAGGTTTCCTAGAACTCCCTGCACATCAAATGAGAAATATTAGTTATCATTGGGGACCCAAACCTTCATAGGTTTGGGTCGTCCCTTCTCATCCTTGAGAATCAGTTCAGTCCAATATCCATTGCTAGAAGCCGTGGGTGTGACTGATTCTCAACTTGTCTTCTTACTGGAGAAGACTTCTGACCGTTCGGGAGAAGGTCTTGGGGAATGAAGGCCAAAAGAGGGTCGAACACTGAATGATTTCGGTCATAAAATGAATTACGACTTGAAGGTGTGTGTGACCGACTTGAACTCCCACTGGGGGTAGTGAATCTTGTCCCATAGGAGAAGAACCTTTTGGTGGAGAGTCACGTCGTTGAGGGATAGTAAACAGTTTTGAAGAAGATTGAACTTTAGTTTCATAAACCTGTTAATCATACCCAACCCCCTTTTCCTTCCGAGGTGGAAACCTTTGAAGGAGAACCTGATCTCCGAGGTCGATTAGGACTACACTGTAAACATGACTTTTTCATGACAAGCAAAGCAAGAGAGGACCTTAGGTGTTTCTTTGTATCTACCTTATTATTGGTACTTACAGATACCTATTGTCCACTGATTTATGTTTTACTAGGATCCTTATGGTCTCGTTTGGTCGGTGATGTCCTAGACTTACTTGGGGACTTTTTCGAGCAGGCATTAAGATATGCTTCAAAGCCTTAGTTGCTTCGACATTAACAACTAATTCATCTTCAGATTGACTATTCCTAGACTGCTTAGGTAAAGGAGTTTGACGCAACTGACTTAATCGCTTCATATCCTTAATATCAACATCCCAGACTTTATCAATCCTCTTAGGGTCAATTAATGATAACGGGAATTCTAACTCAGTGTAGACCCTACTACTCTTACGAAGTGTAAAGTGAGTAATACTGTCTTTTGACCATAAGAAGGGACGAATCTAGGACGACACCTTTCAATTTCTCTTCCTTGGTAGGTTGAGAAGAAACTCCTTTAGACACTGTTGTCTCCTCAGTCAAAGTAGGATTAGGAGACGAGTCTTGAGATTTACCAACATCAACACTAGGTTGAAGTAGGACTTCCGGGATATTAGGTTCTACAGGAGTATAATTTGTTGAAAGGAGGAGGCATGCTATGTAAGAAACCTTAGCAGAGTCAGAACTCTTAGATGGAGAGTCCCAAATTTTGCATATGCATCAAAAGCTCATCATGTCTAGCTGAATCAACCTTAGCTTGTAAGTCCACTATTTCTATTCTAGCATCAGCCAGTTCTTTCTCAATAGTAGAACACTCTAGCTAATAATGCATAAGCTTCACCACCTACTCTTTCTACAGCCACAACATGTTTAACTTTGTCTTTCATAGCATTAATGTCAGACTCTAAGATTTAATCCTATCCTTAAAAATCTTTCTCTTTCAGTGACAGTTAAATCTTTTTAATCAATTTATCTCTTTCTTCATGAGCAGCATTAACAACAGATTCTAAATGCTTAATTCGTTCATTCTTTGTTCAATTCATCAAACATTCGATTAACAATTTGGCAAACATGAACAATAGTACGAAGAGAATAAGATACCTGTTGATCTGCTTCTTGCAGTCTGCCATGTACGCAACAAAGTCATCCACACTCATGCCTGCTGGAATTTCATACGCTTTCATCTGCTCTTCAATCGTCTTTTCAACCTTTTCAGTAGCAGAATCGTCTTTGTTCTCAGCAGCGTTCACCTCTCCAGAATCTTTCGTATCAGCAACCTCAACCTCTTCATCCGACTCAGAATCAGTGTCATATACCTGAGTAGAAGATTCCAAGTTCGAGCTTTGAGCATTTTCATACAGATGCTCATCACTGTGGTAAACTGAGGTGTCCAAGAAATCCTCAACAGAATCTGCTATTTGAGCCATATCATCAACTATTTCGGCCAAATAAGCATTATTAGTCTCATCCTGTGGAAGATTCCAGATAAGAACCATCAGGTTGAGCAGCTACGATAGCCTTGTCATTGCTATTTCCAGTAGTATCTTCAGTCAACAAGAGAGCTCTACTTGCATTCTGATTAAAAGGACGATTACCACCTCTATCTTGACGGGTAGGGGTAATGTTGACATCTCTCTTTGGTCGTTGACATTCTTTGGCAAAATGTCCAAAGCCATCGCAATTATAGCACTTAACCTTTGACTTGTCAAAGCCCTGAGTACCCCCAATAAGCTGTCGACCTGTTCGCTGCATAAACCTTTGCACTCTCCTAGTGATCATCGCCAAATTCCATTTCAGATCCATTTCTTCAACATCATCTGGATCTATTTGGTCATAATCTTCATCAATGAGTGCTGGATCCGTGATCCTCCCAGCAACAAAGCTTCATGTGCAGCACACATTGCAGCAAAGACATTCATCCTTCCCTCAGCAGATTTCATATCCATAGGCATAGACTTGTAACCAGCAGAAGTAGATGAATGTTACCAAACGACATATTTCCAGGCTTGGCATTCTCATTTGTCTTTCGAGCCTTGAAACCAGCATCAAAGCCATGAAACCTGCAGAATCATCTCCATCCATAACAAAAGGACCTTCTTTCGTGCCAGAAGAACCAACTCCAGAAAGAATGCATTAATATCAGCTGTAGGATTCTTCATAGTGGCATGATAAAGAGATGGATCTTGTGTGAAGTTGTCTTGGAGATCCTTTGCCTATCCTTCATTTCTCTGTTTCTTAATGTGGATATAACACCATCTATACGAAGAGATGCATAATCAGCTCTTTCTTGCAATCCATGACGAAATTCTTTATAAGCTTTCGGCAGACCATCCAAGAATTTATCCACTATCTCAGTAGGAGTATACTTAAGATCAAATAGGCTAACTCAGCAAGAAGATGTTGAAATCTCAAGATAAGATCCTCAACTAGTTCGTTCTTGGTAGCATTAAAGCAATCAAATTGTTTCTTAAGCATCTTAACTCGATTTTGCTTCAATAATGGATCACCTTCACAGTGAGCTTCAATAGCATCGAACAGTTGCTTTGAAGTCTTGTACTCCTGTTTAGGAAACAAGTGCACTAATTCTTGAGGAATGCACATTCTAAGAGTAGAAAGAGCCTTAACTTCAACAGCATACAAGGATTTTTCTTCACCTTTTAATTCTCCTACTTTGTAATTAGTTGTAACACGTTTACAGTAAGAGTTGGCCATTCATATCCTTCAGTGATCATAATCCACATATTCAAATCTTCTCGTTGAATATAATCTTCAAATCGACCTCTCCACGCCCAGAAGTCAGCCAATGAAACTAACTTCGGTGGAGAATTAGTACGTCCAACGAGATGATCATGATAGACAAGAGAATTCAGGTATTGAGCAACAGCAGTGTTGGTTGACGAGGAAGCCATTTCGGAATTTTTTGCACTGAACGAAGATAGATCTTAAATTCGTTTGAATGAGAGAAACGAAGATAGGATTAACTTCGTTTGCAGGAGGAAACGAAGATAGAATTATCTTCGTTTGAAGGAAAGAACGAAGATAAAGCAAAATCCGTAAGGTGAGAGTAACGAAGATAACTTGAAATTCGTTTGAAGGAACTTAACGAAAATAAAGCTAAAACGTTGGAAGAACTCGAAACGAAGATGAGGTTAATTTCGTTTGCTAAATTCGTTTGAGAAAACGAAGTTAGCGATAGTAAGGGTGTCGGGAGGTTGATTTTCAGAGAAAAGAATCAAACAAAACGATCTCGAACCTTCGATAAGAAATCGATTGGCTCTGATACCACTTGTGAGTCCCTCGATAGCTATAGATCGCTCTCGAGAGTCTATGATTATGTCGTGAGTGCGGAATCCTCACGAGATAACTAGTTTGATTAGTAAACTGGTATATCGCTAATTATCAAGTAAATAATCAGCCGTATTGTGCTATCTTCGTTTCTATAAGCTATAGAACGAACTTAGGTGTCTGGAGTACTTGTATGTCGAACGTGTATGTTATCTTAGGGTATTCGTTCGTATATATATGTTTCAGGTCGAACTGGGCTTGCTGGGCTTTGTTCTTACGAACTTAGCTGCCAGCCCATCTAACGAAGTTAATCTTCGTTTGTACCAAACGAAGTTTATCTTCGTTTGCCTCTAACGAAGATATACCTTATCTTCGTTAGATGTAATACTTGGTTATATTCCTAAGTGTTCATCTTAAGGAATCCTAACACATATTATGTTTGTACTTGTATATCACAAACAAACATCATACATAAACATATATATATATACAACTCCAAAACATGTAATCGATCATTACCAAAACATAAAGTCCATAATCTATCAATTACATATAGATACGACATAAATAACATAATGTCTCAATCTAAACAACATATTAAATCTAAGTTGCTGTTGTCACATCAACGTGCATCAACAAATATAATGAACTAGTTGATATATATATTCTTTCGGGATGTGCATGCTGGAAATGGTAACTCTTGAGTACCCATATAGTGAAGAGTAAATTACACTTTTCGTCCTTAAAGTCGGCATGTTTTTCCCTTTTGATCCTTAAACTTTGAAAATTACAATTTTGACCCTAAAGTTGGCCAATTTTTCAATATCGTCCTTGGCCTTACGGCGTTAAAAAATAGCCGTTAACGTACGCACGTGCTAGACACGTGAGGGCACTAATGTCATTTCACTTTACACCGAGGGACGAAAAGTGAAAAAATAGTTACTTGAGGGATGAAAAGTGAAAAAATAGCTACTTGAGGGACGAAAAATGAAAATCATACAAATAAACTTATTCTTCCATTCTTTCTTTTTCGATCATCTTCTCTGATCATTTTTACCGATGGAATTTTCCGACTTTGAATCCAAATCTATACCACAAACAAAATCATTTAATCAAATTCATGACATTCAAAACACAACTAATCAAACAAATTATAGTTCAAACATGTCAGTCATCTTTTTTTTTTCTTTTCTAAATTTTGGTTTTAATTGAAACGAAGACGGTGGATGGTTGTGATTCAAGGTGGCGGTGGTTGGTTGGTGGTGAATGTAGACGGCGGTGGTTGGAGGTGACTGTAGATGGCGGTGTTTGGTGGTAATTGTAAGCGGTGGTGGCTAATGGTGATTGTAGGCGGTGGTGGCTAATGGTGATTGTAGGCGGTGGTGGCTGGTGTTGATTGTAGTGGCGGTGGTAATTATAGGTGGCGGTGGCTGTGGGTGGCAGTTGCTCGTGGTGGTTATAGACGGCGGTGGCTGGTGCTCGTTACAGACGGCGGTGGCTGGTAACGAGGTTGTTGTTGGTGGTTATTAGGTGGTGGTGATTGGAGAGGCTTGGGGGTAAAGGGAAAATAAATGTCTAGTCGGAAAATTTCATCGGAAAAGAAAGAATGGAAAAATAAATTATATGTATGATTTTCATTTTTCATCCCTCAAGTAGCTATTTTTTCACTTTTTGTCCTTCAAGTAGCTATTTTTTCACTTTTCGTCCTTCAAGTAGCTATTTTTTCACTTTTCGTCCCTTGGTGTAAGGTGAAATGACGTTAGTGCCCTCACGTGTCTAGCACGTGCGTACGTTAACGGCTATTTTTTAACGCCGTAAGGCCAAAGGACGATTATTGAAAAAATTGGTCAACTTTAGGGTCAAAATTATAATTTTTAAAGTTTAGGGATCAAAAGTGAAAAACGTGTCAACTTCAGGGACGAAAAGTGTAATTTACTCTATAGTGAATGCAAAAATGCAGCTCAAATATACAAGAAAGTGATGAGCATGAGTCAACTTCTCTTCACCATGTTTTTAATGGAATCAATAGAGGTGGTAATTTTGACCGAGATTCTTATAAATAGGTCAATTTAAGGTTTAATGATGTAAAATAACATATTTTTCTTTTTGTAACCATTTTACTTGGTCTTTTCTTTCAGTCAACAAAAAAACACTAAAAAAATTTGTCTTTTGTCTGTGAGAGTGATGATATGCTACGATTTGGGTTCTCAAAATGACTTGTACGTATTTAACCTTTTTTAAGTCAACCCAACTGGGTTTGACCCAAACTAATAGAGCCACATGTGACCAAGCCGAATCTATGTAAACATGTTACCCAACTTGCCCATGTTGCCACATCTAGGAATCAAGATAACTGTAGTTCTTAAAAGATGGGTTGATCAACAGGGCATTAAACCGGCTTCGCTTGACAAAGTGAATGATCCTGAAATTAAGGAGTTCATAGAGAAGTGTTTGGTTCCAGCAAACCAAACTGCTAAGGAACTTCTAAAAGACCAATTTCTTCAGCTCAATAATCTGAAACAGATATCTCGGGTTCAGTTAGCAACATGTAATCCTGGTGTTGAACTTTGTAAGGTGCATCAAGTAAGGAGCCAAAAACAATAATAACTCGGTCTCTTTAGCCATGCGAATCACTGGCCCGAGTGGTAAATAATTACTACTAACATCCATTTTTCGTGTTCTTTGTACACCTCACTTCCCTTCCCTGATAACTTATTATGTGTTGCAGGTGGTGCAGATAATTTACATTTCCTATATTATCTAAAAACCGACACTGCACTATCAGTAACGCGTGAGATGGTTGAACAACTTGAGTTAGCCGAGCATTATGTATCTTTTATTGCCGAGTTTATCAATGACTTCATCAGAATAATTTCACATAGCTGCAGGCAACCTTCAAATGAGGTTATTCTCTTTAAACAAGACGCCCCAACCAACATACCTGTAAATAACCGTTCAAATTATTAAAATAAAAAATGTTAAAGTACAAGACTGTATAGACTATGTATACTTATATGCAATTTAGGTTGATTAGTACATAATTTTTCTTAGCATTATTACTCACACATTTTGTACGTTGAAACAGGAATCAAAACACACGAGATTTTTTTGTTCTGTTTGTGAACTAGGATCAGGTATTGCAGATTTGGTCGATCTGAACGCGCTTTTGAGAGTGAAGGGAATAAAAGAAATGGTTCCTTTCTTTCATTATGTGAAAGTGATCAGGCAAAGGTAAGGATAGAATTAGAAGCAATAGAGTCAGGGTATAAAGAATGGTACAATATTGTTGGATTGGGTTGTGAATGAGAATGACCTAAGAAGAAGAGAAAAAAAATGTCGAATTAAAGCAGGAAAGATTATATATCAAGGTGCAATTTTTTTAATTTGTTTTCTCGCATTACATATTGTGCTACAATAAGGACAATATTGACATATTGTGCTACATCGAAAACAAAGGAGGCCTAAAACTAATGAAACATGAAAAACAAATGCTAACAAATAAACACAAATGATTGATCACAAGTTGATGAACAGAACGTAAATTCTGGCAGAAAAACCAGGCAAATGAGCAGCGCCATGTAACTCATACTTTAACAACATCTTAAAAGTAGGGCTTAATTCTGTCACTATCATTTATAATCCTAGTATCTAATGCTCTACAAAAAAGTATATATTTTTTTTTATTTATTTATTTTATGTGCTAGTATAGATAACCCAGGTTTTACAAGTTTTAAGCATATGTACACTCTTTGTTGCAAATAAACCATCCAAAGTGAAGCTTCAATAAAAAATGGTTTTTGTTAAATATAAAACCCTAAATTTTGTAGTTAAGGTGCATAAATAATTACACTATCATAAAATACGGCTTTTGATTTAGAAGTACAATTTCTTTTATTCACGTTAACTTTTTCCATTATATATATAGGTTTTAGGTAAAATAAAACAAGTATTAGAGTAAAATAAATAAAACAATAAGTTTTTCTTCAGTGATAATCACCATGCATCATGAAAATCATATTACATCAATTGTTTCATGAATTTTCGTGCATCAATATAACCATGATCTCAAGGCCAAAATCTTGTCTTATTTGTTTTACTTTAATATTTGTTTTAGTACAAACATTAAAAATGTAAAACAAGTATATGTGTAAGTTAACTTACTTCCTTTTTTTCTTCCTTTTTATCCGGCGAGACTGTCGCCGCCAACCACCACCATGATTATCTCCAACCACTACCATAATCCTCCGGCGACGGTGACCATCTCCGACGAGACTAATTACACATGTGTAAGTAACTTACACATCTGTAAGTCTCGTCGGAGGATCATAGTGGTGGTCGGAGATTATCAGGGTGGTGGTCAGAGATGGAAGGAAAAACTAAGAAGAAGACAGTAAGTTAACTTATACATGTACTTTTTATACTTTTTTTAATGCTTGTACTATAATTATCTTTATATATATATATATATATATATATATAAGGGATGAGAATATAAGGTTGTTAGGTACCTAAGGTTAGGTGTGGAACACTCATATATTGTTTTTTTAATCCATAAAATTCATGGGGCCCAAACATTTATTCATTAATCAAAAAATTACACTATCAATCCTTTATCTTTTAAAATATCTTCATTAATCATAAATCAATTATTTTTATTTCAATTATCTACAAAAGTCGACGTCACTCCCACAATTACATTGTTGCCGTCAAGACCACTGTGCTAATACAACCTTATAAGATAACAACCAATTTCTCTTTTTGAAAATAGCTAAAAAAAAATGAGACATTAGAAATACTAAATTGCACTTATTGAATTCCCCTTTTAGGAAAGACTTCAAAAAAATTACTCAATTTGACCTTTAAAATCTAATTTACATTGTAAACCCTTATCTTATTAAGTTATTACTTCATAAAATCTTATCTTCTAAATATATCAAGTACCACATTTACATCACTAACGGATTTTGAGGGAAACTATGGAAAGACCGAAAGCTATGGGAACCAAAAAATAATAATAAGAAAAATATTTTTTCAAAAGAGATACGAATAACACTGATAATCCCCGCTATCATCACCAACGGTTATCGCCGTCATCACTGTTGCAGCGCGATCGTGCAAATTTAAAGTAAGCACTACTCCATAAGTAAGATTTAAGCCGCAGGCATATAAGATTTTGTGACTTTCCAATAAAAGGGTGTGATTTAACGAAAGTCATTTTATTTCTCCAAAAGGTGATGGATTGGTTTTACTAAAGGTTTTGTAAACTTAAATATACCCAAGTCCGTTTAACTTCCGCATTGATACGTTTTTTTAAAGCATTGCACCAATTATGGAAAATAGATTCACTTCCTTATATATCGTTCTCTTGGATATATTTCAAGAAACCTACTCCGTAATTTCATAAATTAGTTAAACAAAAAATGATATAATCCAAGATAAATTAGATATAGTTTGTTACATGTATCTTTACGTATCTTGCATACATTTACAATTTAAAAATCAATTCTTTTTTAATCATTTTCATTAATTTGATCATATCAAAAACTAGAACTCAATTCTCTCCCATGGCAGAAGAGATACGTCCAAGGTTTTATGGCTGCTACAATTGCCACAACCACATTGCGCTTCACGATGATATTGTTCGAAAAGATTTTGTGGTAAACGTTCATCGTGTACTTTTTTTTTTTAATTATAAATAGCTTAAGTATTCTAGTATAACTTAGGCTTAAATAGGTGATCCGTGCATCATTTTTTATTTTAAAAAAAATTACTAACAATAAAGATGTTTCATAATACTGTACAGTACAACTTAACGTCAGTCTAGTTAATGTGTGAACTTTCTCTATGAGGGGCAATGTGGAGGAAAGGAGATTTGTTTTACATACAAATTAACATGTATATATATGTTGGTTTTGGTATAAGATCTTTACTTTGTACAATGATAACTATTTTTAGTAGTTTTGTACGTAGGCCGGGAATCGAAGAAGAGCATTCTTGTTTTCGCACGTGATGAATGTAAAGCTAGGCACGTCAATGGACCGTCGACTCATCACTGGTGTGCACCTAGTGGCAGATGTTCATTGCTCTGATTGTGGGACGATTTTGGGATGGAGATACGAGAAGGCTTATGATGAAGCACAAAAGTACAAGGAATCCAAAACTGTGCTTGAGAAATATAAGATTGTCAAAGATAATTGGTAGTATTTTTTTTTTTTTCTAACCTAATATTTTTTTTTTCTTTTTTACTTAATAAATTTAATATCATTCAGTTAAATTTTAATTTTTTTTACTTATTAAACAAAAATAACCATCAATTAATTATATTTTACTTACGAGTTTTGTTAATTACAACTTGTAGGGCTGTTAGTATTAATTAATTTGATACATTAAAATTTGTACTTACTCTTACGAAAATTCAGGGGCGGTTATTGATATATAAGGTACTACTTTTTATGCATGGAATAAGCTTAGGGCTGTCATTATCATTTTTCTTTACTTAATACATACAAATATTTTTAATATATTAGCCACTTAATATATTCAGCATTAAGAAGTGAACCCTTAATCATAAAGGTGAACAATATTATAGCAATTGCTTCTTGGTAATTTGAGTTGCAAAATTAAGATCCTCTCTGTAAATGTGATCTTGTTTGCAAGTATTTATACACATCTAAACATATTTTATTTTCTTTTAAACGCAACCTGAAAATTTATAGATAAAACTGAACTTAGTCACTTTGGAACCCAAAATCCCCAAGGAAAGGTTGCACGTACGGTAGTAGTAGGGGCGTTAACACCGAAGCTAGCTAGTGCTAGCGGGAATGCAAGTGATAAAAACCTAGTATCTATTGATAAAAAAAAAACCCTTTTCACACATGTTGATCTGTGTGCCTGAAATTTTATTTCTCGAAGATTCAATAAATAGTAATTTTGTTTCAAACATAATATATATGGAATACCTATAACGAATAGGCCGGTTAACTTGAGTACACTCCATCCAAAAAATCCACTATTTCTCCTTTCTCATATCACTTCCACTTTTAATATGATTTATACATTTTTCATTTTCATTTTCATTTTTTGATATTTTTTCTATATCTTTTCTATTTCTTTAAATAAATACTCATTCAAATATATATATATATATATATATTTCCGATTTGATACAATATGGGCTTCGTCGAGTATTAATAATGGGTAGCTAGCGGGCTAATATATCATCGGGGGTGATAAGATGATCTATTTAATAGTTCCGTACTTAGCCTTATGTGGTAAGCCCTTTAAAATTTGAAAGAAATATGAAAAGATGGGGAAAAAAAATTAGAGGGAAGGAAAATGAATTGCTGAGATTTATCCCCTTGTCTTTTTTGAAAAGAGCGTTCTCAAATTATTTTTTCCATATGTATAATATAATATCTAATAAATTTTTATTTATGATAATTATGAGTATTATTTATATGTACGGATGGGCATGTATACATTTACATGAAAAGTCTGCCTATTTGTATATACTTATATACGATAACTGATTCAAATAAAATAAATATTAAAATAAAACAATTAAAACAAACCTTTACTCTTAACTAAAAATTGTTATGCATTCTTTCATAAATATTATATATGTTTGTCTTATATAGTATTTATGTATAAGTTTTATCATGATTCAACGGTCAAAATTTTATTATATCTGTTTTGTTTTAATATTTGTTACATTATGTGTGTTTTGGACGTGTATGAGTACATTTCTTGTTTGAAGAAAAAAGGAGGAAGTTTCATGGAAGGTAGAAAGAAGAAAAAAACAATAAATGGAAGGAGATATATGTAGTGAACGTTTCCAAAAGAGATAGGAACCTACCTTCCTATGAAGCTTCCTACTAACATATACGAGTATTTTGTATTGATTCCTTCCTGTAAACAAATAGAAATGGAGACACTCTAATCACGATTAGCATTGGATTTTTTCCTACTCATGTAATGTATTTAATAATGGGGAAATAGTTGAAGACTTTAGGCTAACATTGATCGAATCATATTGTTACAGAAAAGCTTAATATACATATACATAGTTATATACGAGTATGGTACTCGCGCAATGCGGCAGCGGTGACGGGGAAGACGGTCTAGTGGTGTTGGTTACAGTATTTTTGGTGTTGGTGACGTTGTTAAGTTGTATAGGTTGATGTAAGGGTGATAGTGAAATATTTAAAAGATAAGAGCTTAAAGTGTTAATTATTAAAAAAAATAATAAAATGTAAATTAAATCATTAAGGGTATTTTTGGTAAAATATAACAACTCTTTCCATAGTGGTATTTATTAAGGGCAATTTAGTAATTTTGTATGTAACTATTATGTAACACTTTTTAAAATAGGGGGTATGGTAATTTTTATAAAGAAAATAGATATAAAGTTATCATTGATCAATATTTATTACTCAAAATAAGAATTTGATTTTGGTTCGATACCAATCCTAGTTGCAAAAGATTGAAAATCCGGATCAAACAATGTGTTATTAGTACATACTATTAATACTTTATTAAGAGTACGTACAAATACAGTTTTGTTGCTTGAGTGAATTTCACCTGTCAATTAGTGGAATCTCGACCATAGTAATTAATGATTGATCGAAAGTCGACCAAGGGGTTAATGCTTGATGTTGTGCAAACATCAGGTGTTTACTGCAAACGTAAAGTACATATCAAGTCATCTTGAATAACTTGTGTTGTAGACGCTTAGAGTGCTTTTTTGCAATTCATATTGGCGCCCAAATTTTGTGAGAGCTTAAAAAGGGTTAACGAGTGATTTGTTACTAGAGACTTAATTAGTTGTCGTGTTCTGATTCCGTGTCATGAAAGCTAATTCCACCTCAACGGAGATGTCTTCAAGTAATTCTTCTAACTTCTTGAATCTTTCTCATTTAGTGAATCAGGGTTTAAAAAAAGTGCCCGTTGAACCACATATAGCGAGTTCGGTCATTTATATAATTACATGATATGATTTTAATCACAAAAGCATGTCTGGTTAAGACAATGCAGTTTACATTGAGCAGTTTTACCCTTGTATGATGAGTTAGAAATTGATTCGAAACATATCGTACAATATATATATATATATATAATCAACATTAAATATCTTTAATTCTTTATACATTATAAAGAAATATTTTAATAAATGAGTGTAGTTAATAAATGCCAAGAGACATATGTTAACAAAACCCTAATCAAGTTGGTCATTTTTACAATAATAAACATCCTTACTTCTTAATTTGCGAATGCTCATCAAACAATGGAAGCATATGCACTTATGGTAAAATAAAAATGTTACCACAATGTTAGGATATAAATTATATATATTTATGTTCTCAGAGCAAAGAGAAAATAATAATATTGCTTTTTAATCTCAACCTTTTAAAATAAATTAAAATCTAATCTTCACCCTAGAAAATAAAATGTTAATCTTGACAAGTTAGAATTAATTGCTACAACCAAATTATGTCATTTTCATCTATCACAAATATGATTATTAATTAACATTTATATAATTGATTTAAGTTTTAAAATTTGTTTAAACTTATTTATAATTGAAGAATTTTTATATGAAGTGACCAATATATATAATTTTCAATCAAATAATTAATTATTAGCTACCATTTTTGTTAAAACTATTTTGAAGTCACTTTTTATTTATATATTCTTAAATGATGTATTTTACATTTGTTTGGAAAAAATTTAAGCTACAAACATAACATATATTTATACTTTTTTTTGTATCATTACACAAAGAAAAAAAAAACTACTACTTTTATATATGACTGTCAATGGACTTGGGTTAATGGTTTTAATTTGGCAAGTAAGAACTTTTTTGAACGCAACCCAACTATACTTATTTTTATCATAACGTCAAGAAATCATTCTAATAAATAAGTGATGTATATTAAAATGGACAGAGCATATAAGTAATCTAATTATTACTCTTGATTACAAAGTTGACTTGGAAATCTCAATCAAGGTCTGTCAACCCATCAACCCGAACTCAAACACCAACCCAAAAAAATCGGGTTGACGAGTTAGATAGGTTGGTGGGTTGGCAGGTTCACACATTAAATGAGTTTGTTGGTTGATCTCAGATCATATGAGTTGGTTGGTTGACGGGTTGGTTTTACGTCAAATGGGTTTGTGTGTTGTCGGATCAAATGAGTTGATGAGTCGACATATTGAAAATTATATAAATATAAATATATTTGGGTTAGGGGGTTGACTTCTAACCAAATATGTCAACCCGGCCCAAACTCAAAAAGGTCAAGTTGGCGGATTACCGGGTCGAGATTTCACAACTCTAACCCAATTTTTCGGGTCAGTTTAAAGTTAAATTCCGTGTAAGGTCGAGTATTGACTATTTTAATACATATCAAACCGACTCTATTTATATTACATCTAAAAGTGTACATGATTTAAGACTTAATATGAATATTAGGTTCGATTTCATATTAATTTTTACTTTTGGATTAAAGGCTTTTAAGTTTACTTTATAACCCGTCAACGACCGGGTATTAATCTAGTTAGGTTCTGGTTCAAGATATAAATTAGATTCTAGTTCAAACAAAACAAATATTATAATACTCCGTATATGTTTTATTAAACAAGAGTTTTTAACTAAACTAGTGTAATGGAAAATTTTATTTACCAAATTAGTATAGTTTCAAAAATATTTACTAAACTAGTATAATTTTCAAATCTATTTTGTGTTTTTCCAAACTAATATAGTGAGTAAAATTATTTATCAAATTAGTATAATTTTGAAAATTTTATGGTTATATCTAATTTAATATTATTATACTTATTAAGTTGAAAAATTAAAAGAAAGTATTCCAAATCATGAATTTCTTTCCATACAAATTTGTAACTATAAATGGCGCAAGGTCTAATAAACTAATCGAGATGTTGTTTGTTAATTGAATATATTCGTAATAATAAATACACTACAAACCAACTGTTAATTTGATGTAAGTGTTTCATCTATATATAAAATATACTTACTAGTGATTATTAACCTCAAAATGTGATAAATAATAGTTAGTATATATAATGAGATATTAATTTTTTTTTTTAAAACTATATATATAAGATTGAAACAAACAATTTGTTCAGTTTGATTGTTATTTGATGAACAAAAGTTAAACCATAAAAAATTAAAAAAAAAAAAAAAAAATACTCTAGCTTTCTGTATATTAAGTTAAGCGAAATCATATATTGTTCCTACAAAAATAAGATACATGTGCATAAAATAAAAAAAATAGGATTACATGAAAGTAAAGCGGTAATCTTTTAATCAGTGATTAAGGATCTTTTACTTATTTTTAGATATAATAGATATAATATAAAATTAAATTCAACCCATAATGGTAAATATTTTTAAATCCATACTATTTTGGTAAATAATTTTACCCATTATACTAATTTTGAAAAAAACTCTATTAAACAAAGTCATAAGTGTTTTTGGGAACTGGTTTAAATATTTGTAAACATACCATATATAAAATTTTGGGATGCATACGATTCTTTTTATGCATATTAAATGAAGACCTTACGTATTTCACTTAACATTTTCGAAATAAAATAAATAAAACAATATATGTATATACTATTATTTAAGTTAACAAATTTGTTCCATTCCAAAGTGCCAACCCGAATAACAAGTTGTTGCCATCCATACCTTCATAAACCTTTCATTACTATAAATAAGACCATCAATTATTCCAAACTTCAACCCCCACTCAAAAAAAAAAAAAAAACAAATGGAAGAAAAAGGCTACCAAGACTTGCTTCCTGTGATGGCAGAGAAGCTAGAGTTAAGTAGTTTCATGGAGGAGCTATGTGGCGGTTTTCGTCTACTAGCAGATGAAAAGGTCGGGTTGATCACACCCGAAAGTTTACGAAACAATTCAACAGTCCTTGGAATGGAAGGAATGAGCATGGAAGATGCACAAGGTATGGTTATGGAAGGAGACCTTGATGGAGACGGATACTTAAACGAAACCGAGTTTTGTATACTTATGATAAGACTTAGTCCAGAAATGATGCAAGATGCGGAGATGTGGTTGGAGAAAGCCATTGAAGATGAGATCACCAATTAAGAAAGCTTGTACTTCATCACCTAGCTAATTGTTGAATAAATATATATATATATATATATGATGGATATGTACGCGTTCATATATATCATCATTTTCTTTGTTTGTTAATTACCGTACTACTTATATAAATAACTATATATGTATGTGTAATTATCATGTTGTTCAAAATGGCCCGGCCTATGATTATGGTCAAGCTTTAATTCTTTGGAGTACGTTCTATAGAACTATAAAAGTGCCATCTTATTGAAATTCAAATATGCATATATAACATAACTACATAATTTTAATTTTTATTGCTCTCTAATTATATAGTTGGAATTTGGTGGAAATTGAAAAAAGATCGATTCGTGCAAGAAATAGATTTTGGAATAAACAAGTTGTTGCATTTCATGGCTACACATTTTCATTTTTGAAGTTTGCGATTAATGGGTAGTTATGAAACGTTGTTGTTGCTTGGGGTTATCAAGATTTTTTAAACATATATGCTTACCCACCCACCTTACCCTATTTAATTTGATGGCGTCGGTATACCCGAAGTATACAATCCAACTCTCACTAGCTCCCTCCATTTTTGTAATTAACTTTTTTTTAATCTTTCAAGCATCCTCGAAGCACATATATATGTTGACCTTTAATATGGAACCCAAATGTTCTGGTGGAAAGTTGTATCCGATTCATGAGTATCAACGAGTTTATGGTCAATGAGTGTGTATGGACTGTGGACACTTCATTCTCAGTTATTTTATAACATTTAATATAATCTGTTTTATTCGATTCTTAAATCTTTCGAGTAATAATATGTGACAATTCATGCCATAAAAGAATATCTAACCTTCTGCGGGTTTTGAGTCCCAATACCTCATTCCATGCAAAGGTTGGAGAATATTTTCTACCATTTAGGTAGAAAATGAAATCAGACTTTCTAATTAGGTAAAGGTAAGGTCTGTCTACATCTTAACCTTCCCCATACACCGTCAAGGTACTGGGCTCAAAATCCGCAAATGACAGCACTGAGCAGTTTCTTTCTTTCATTCTTTCTTTTAAATACTCACAATCTACAAGGTTTACTTTGCACATTTCGTGGCCAAATGTAACTTGTGTGAGAGTCTCTAAAATATGTCAGTTATAATGTCCATTCTGGTAAGAACTTGTACAAACAAAAATCCTTTCAGCAAATATGTATTTTCTTGACTTTATATACATAAAGTTTCAAATTTGTACATATAAGTTACTTTTCGACCAAATTCTAAAGAAATTTCTGACACCCTTTGTTTTTCCAGTGACAATCTATTTATTTTTATTTTTTTGAAAAAAAAAACCTTTTCTTCCCACCTTTTTGCCATCTTTTTAAGTCCACTTATGTGATAACCATGTAATTCTTCTTCAAATTTCTTTTTAACCATTATTCTAGAATATTCATTAACCTTGAAGTTAAAAAATGGTGGGGAAAATGTATGTAGATGGAGTAATTGCTTTAAAAATTTTAGAAAGAAGTTTGGTGGAAAAAATGGGAGGATAGGAATATTCTCTGGAATTTGATCAAAAGTATTATATATGTATAAATTTTGGAAGTTTCATGTGTATAAAAGTGAGTAAAAAAGATACATCATACAATTGTATACAAACTGAAAATTACGTTTGACATTTCAAACATTAAACTCTAACTTTAACTTGAGATCCCAGGTAATACTCAACACTTAGGGCAAGCTGAAAACTTCCAAAAACTTTGAGCATAGAAATATGGAATCATTATACTTTAATTTCAATTGAGGCATCTATAAATGTCACATAGTCATATACAATTATACACTATAATACAGAAGCTGTTTACAAAATCAATGACAAAAGAATTTCACTGAGCTAATGAAGAAGACCCAAGTTTTGCGAAAATCATATACCACCAGTCAAGAGGTAATCTACCTGCTTAGCATAATACTCGCCATACAAATAATCACCAACCGAACATGGATTTACATCTCTAAATCCTTTCCGTTCTCCCTGCATTGATAAAATCCAACTAGAAATAAGATGATTGATCATGAAGCACATTTAGCTGAGCAAGAATCCCAGCTGCCAATGACTTTGTTCTGTTGTTTCCTCTCTGAGTCAACTCAACTAAAGGCATCTGAGCCGAACTTCCATATTTTTGCTTGAACTCTACCAACCGAAAAATTCTCACCAATGCGTTCAGTACTTTTTCCTGCAAACTCGAAGAAGTACTGTTAAGTAACTTTATAATTGGCTGTATTGCATTAGCTTCAGCAAGCACTTTGCATCCATATTGTAGTCTCTCATCTTCAATCAAAGTCAACAATGCATCTAAAGAAGCTTCACAGACATCAGTATCAGAATCTCCCAAAAGTTTCACCAATGGTGACACTGCATCGCCTTCCACTAAGCAAAACGATGTTTCTACGT
Source organism: Erigeron canadensis (assembly GCF_010389155.1). NCBI lineage: Eukaryota > Viridiplantae > Streptophyta > Magnoliopsida > Asterales > Asteraceae > Erigeron > Erigeron canadensis. Next base: position 26,532,200 of record NC_057764.1, read on the forward strand.
TACAGAATCCTTGATGAACTGGGCATATAGATTCTAACTGAGGAGTGAAGCACCTGAAAAAACCTCCCCTGGGGACACGGCGAGTTAACTGAAAAGAGGTTTTAGAAAGTTGGCCAAGAGAAATAGATGCCTTTCTTTTGGTCAAACTTGTTCCTTGCTCTAGCAACTGGACAAATAAGGGAATGACACCTTCCTCGGCTACTTTCTTTTGTGAATTCAGGTTTGTGGGGATGGTGAAATGACAAAGTGAACCAACGGCGTTTTCTATTAGCTGTTTCTTCTGGGTTGCATTTTTCATTCCTTCACGAAGACAGTTGGACATAACTGGGAGTCCACCTGCACTCAATAGTGACTCGGTGAGTTCAGATGACTGTGTGAGGTTTGCAATGATACCCATAGCAGAAGCAATCTCTTCCATATCACTGTCAGACTTTATTATGTTTATCAAAGTCTCGATTAATTGTTGCCCCATACGATCTATGATCTCTTTCTCTTCACCATCTTCTGTTAAACAACACAACAACTTAACCGCATTTGCTCTTACTTTTAGGTTTTCATTGCCACACAATTGCATCAATGCTTGTTCATTATTTGGATTCTGAAACATAGTAAACAGAAATAAGAAATGCCATACTAAATCAAGGGCTGAATGCATAAGAAGGTATCAAGTATATCAAATCTTCATTTCAGGTAACCAACTCCTTTTAGGTCAGGTTCAAATTCTGATTTAAGGTGATATGGCTCCATATCGAATTAATGATCTGGCGGCTGATGTGTCAAGACAACTATTGATGAAATTAACATTTTTCGATATGCATTTACAACCGATTTTCTTAAATCATTTTTTCCAAAACTTTGATGGTTTCTTATGGCCTAAAATAAGTTGGCTACCTAAAACAATAATCAAAACAAAATTGGTTAACTTATCATGCAATTAGCTTATCAATTAAAACGGAAACTGGGGAATGGAGATTTTACCTGTCTCAACTTTGCTTTCACAGTAGAAGCAAAGGGAGAATGACACATGGCATAAAAAGAACAAAGTAAACTTTCTTGCACTACAGGTCTCGTACAGCCAATGAAAGAAAAAAGGCTATCAATATCTTCATCAGATTCAAATAATGAAATCGGGGTTTTGGCCGAAACTTGTGACATTGTTGACATGGCAAGATGCATGATTATGGTTGCCACTTCATCCTGTAAACAGGGGGATGACGTGTGACTATAGAGAAGATTAACCAACAGGTTAACTGAACCATGTTTTATCATTTGTATGCTATTTTTTGGTAAGCTCGAGAGGTTCGACAGTGCTTTAGCAGCTGTTTCCTTCATCCCAGGATTTCCATGTGAGACCAAGTCAAGGAGTGGATCCAGTGAACCTCCTTCAAATAAAGATGACTTGTTGAGATCTGTCAAGTCCATTTCTGCCAATGTTTTCGCCATTTTCATCTTTACCTCTTCTGATCCTGCCATATAAACGTCTTTTATACTAAGGTAGCATTTGGATGGTATGAAATGATAAGAGAAATGGAATGGAATGAAAAAAGATATTTTTTTGTTTGTCCGATGATATGGAATGGACCATCCCTATAATTTGATTGATTTTCATTACAGGTCAGGAAGGTGATCTTTTTACACTCCATTATAGAATGAACACAAATTACAAAAGTAACTCCAGTTATAAATATTTAATATGCAATAGCATATACCTTTAAATGATTACACTATAATTAAGTTTATTTTGTTATTTTTAAAAAATAATTGCAATTATATATTTTTCAAAGTATAATAATTTTCTATCATATTTAATTTGTATCATTGGTCCAAGGAAACTTTAGTAACTTCTAAAGCTAGATATAAAACATAGAAGAACACATTCAAGTAACTACCAATCAATGAATTATGATAATGGAATGTAATAATCCAGTCAATTATCTTGCTTTTTCCATTATCCTTCTATCCATTCTATTCTTTTACCATTCCATTCCAGGAAACCAAACAAACATGGTTCTAATGAGATCAATATGGTAATTGTTACGATCCTACATCGGCTAAGTATGAGATTAGTTGGTGGTATACAAGCCTAGGTGTCCCTTGCTCCTTTGAGCTATAGCTTTGGGGAGTGAGTTCTACACCTAACTTATGGCTTGATGCAAGCCTATAATGGGATGGGTTTGTGTCAATTGGTATCAAAGCCAACCCTACCCTTCGAGGTTCCAACACTCGGAGTGGTGGCCTATGGAGTGGTGGCTTGGACCCAAAAGAAGAAGGGTGCCAAGCGTGACCAACGAGGACGTTGGCTCTTCAAAGGGTGAGGCATTTTTACGACCCCACATGGGCAAGTATGAGATTAGCTGGTGGTATATAAGCCTAGGTGTCCCTGCTCCTTTGGGCTAGCTTTTGGGAGAGAGTTCTACACCTACCTTATAGCTTGATGCAAGCCTATTATGGGATGGGTTTGTATCAGTTATCTAACTACCTTAGTAGCTTAATAGCTAAACATGCATAACAATTACACTTCACTAAGAAATTTAATACTAAATCAGTTTTAGAAAAGACACCTGAAGATAGTCGTTGCAGCAGATGTTTAAAGTAATTAGCTTTTGCCATCTGGATGACATTTTGATCAGAAAATGAAAGATTGTCCAACAGCTTGTGTGCACAGCTTGCAGCTTGATCGTCATCACTGTTGGACATGGTCACTAAAAGTAGTATGCATCCTTGAACCGTTCCAATGCAATTTCTTAGTGTCTCATTGCTTGATAATTCCAATAGCAATTCAACTGCCAACTTCCCTTCAGCAACCCGACGACCAAGTGACCGAACTATAGATTGAATTACGCCATTGACCTTCGTAATCCTATCCTACAATAAGATTTGACTATGAAAATGAACACAGATACAAAGCAACAACATGTCAACATGATCATACAACCACTACCAATTGAATAGAGATATAATCAGAAGAAATTTCAGGTTGCCCAAAATCGCAACTTTAACTGTCAAACCTGTGTAGTGTCTTCTTTCCATTATTCGCCTTAATATTTAAGGGCTTATTGCAATAAAAGATATCCAACTTTGCTTTTGTTAACAAACTTTTTTTCTCAACAAAACCACTAAAGTTACAAAATGTTTGATTAGAGGTAACCTACTTTCAAAGAATCCAATCTAAGGTGATCCGATACAGTAACCAATCAAAATTCAAAATGACGAAAGCTATTGTAAAGTTAAGAATCAAAAATGTCGATTTCTTCTTATGTGGCGCTGACGTGATGTTTGACACTAGTAATCTTAGGTAATCTCCTCAAAACATTAAAGTTCCAAAATATGGTATCCTACTTCAAAATACTAGATTTAAGGTAATTTGACAGGTAACTGGTCAAATAATGATGTGGCAGTAATCATAGTGTGGCACTGCACCTCATATCAAAGAAACCTGAAACTTTGATAGCTTTTCAGGCATTAAAGAGGTTTACCAAGTACAGAAATCAGCCTGATTTCAGTTACATTGTATGCAATTGTCCCATTAGGAAATTACTGTCAAACTGGTATAAAACTTGTATGTAGTATTTCAGGAAACACAAAAGAATTAGAACTACCTTCGCATCATCATTGTTCTTTGCCAAAATGGAAAGCATGACAAGGGCATGAGTCCTTATCTCTCGATTTTTACTACCAAGAAGTTCCACGAGGATAGGAATGTAATTTTCCATCAGTATCCATTCCCGATGTACCTCTCTTTGTTCGCATAAGTTTCGCAGTTCCTCCAAACAACAACACACTTCTTCCTCGTTTTCGGGTGATGGATTTGAAAGTATTGATTTCTTTGAAGCAATTGTGATCATTGTGTTCCTGTCTTTCCATTCATCAATCGACTGCCTTAGGGTTTTATTAGGCCGTAATGTTAAATTTTCTAAAGGGGTCATAGTCAAGGGACACAAGTTGCTCCCATCAGCCAGCCATTTTTTAATAGCAGTTCTCTCAAATGTGTGACCAGAAGATGTTTCCACAGGGTCCACCATAACTTCTCGAGTGATTGGGCAGTAAAACGATTGAAGAGGCTCCAACGCTTGACTACCCAATGAAGTCCGTTTGGTTAAATATTGTCTTTCTTTTTCCTCAGGAGAACAAGTAGCGTCTGCACGTTCAAGTAAAGCTATTATTTGATCCATTTGAATGGCTTCAGCTTGATCTTTCCTCAGTTGTGCATTTTCTATTTCACTTTTAAAATCTTCAAATTCCTTCTTTAATGAAGATCTTTCTGTTGAAATTCCCAGAGCATGTGCGATAGAAACCAGTAAATTGTTAGCCTTCGAACGATCTACATTTCTTTCGTATATCGCCGACTCTATTTTCTCCAAAATTGTTTCATCTGCTATGGCTGTCTTGAACTCTACAGTCTGCATACTTTCACAAAGCTGATCAACTTCTTGCATCAGGCTTGCTGAAATTCCCAACTGGGATAATGGGATTAAACTTAATGCCCGACTAATTTCTTTTGTAATTTCCCCTATGCGTTTTGTAATCGAGCGACATCTTATTAAGAGGTACACTCTGTTCTTTTGACTACATTCCGTTGTCAGTTGTTTAGCAGCTTTGACCTGTTGATTCAGGATCTCAACAAAACTTTTTTCGGCATCACTAATATCCCTTTTATTTAACTCTTTTAAGAGAGGAACAATTCTATTCATATACGAAGCAAGTGATGAAAAACTCTCCTTGTCAACAAAAACGTTCTTAGTTTCAGCAGCTACTTCAGTGAATAACTCTATAGTCTGAGAGATGAACTCTGCAGCTGCCATTGAAGAGGTGTTTGTAATCGCGTCCATTACAATTCTATTTCCTTATATATTATATGTTACCAACTCGGTAGAACCGGTATCATTTGATTCTCCAGTATAGCTAGTTGATGCAGCCTAATACCCTCATACTCTCAGGAGGTCATCCCTTCAAAATAAGAACCAGAACCTGAGAAGAAAGTTATGAGTCAATTCAACATATTTCGCTAATTCCTCTGAACATATTTAGTTTTTGGTCCAAGTGTTTGCATATCATTTCATCATTATTTCTGTAAAAATAAAAAGAATAAATGAATCCGAATTATAGAACATATGGGTCTCATAATGGACAATACGTGTGGAAGTAAAAGAAGATCAAGGCTGATTCAGTTAATTGCCCAGAATTATCGAAGGACGTATTAACCATGTATTTATTGACAACTAAAAAGAAATAACTTTGAAACATTGTCAAACGCTTGGTTCTTGCTGCCATGGTCTACGATTACCAATAGCAGGAAGTAATCTTCAATTGTTGCAACAATATGTTAAAGAGTACCATATTGTTGCAAAAACAAAACTTCGTCAATCTGTCCTATTGAGTTCTGGTTTGAAGTATCCATACAGCATGCACATTCACACCTGTACGTGCTCTAAATAGAATTCTAGTTTCCAAATCCTTTGAAATAATAACAGGGACCCCAATGCAAATTTTTGGTCAATATAGTATGTCATTACTCGCTCTCTTGAGTTTGTATCATCACAATTTGGTCCAAGTCTTCTTTCTAGCTTTCCCTGGTTTCTTTTATATCATAAGAGTGTAACGCATCACCTAATACGTATCACCAAAATGTATTGCATAAGTATTTTTATAGAATGTCTCACCTAAAATGACCCATTTTTACTTACAGCTCAATTTTGGTCAGTTTTTTGGCCTAAATGTTTCCTTCTTAGGTGTACAATGACATACACTCAAATATATCAGTCATCATATATTCATCATTCATCTTTACAAATTTAGATATATAATGGCCTCTAATTATGAAACATAGCCTATTAAAGTACACATGCTTCCAAAAGGGGGATAAAGAACTGACCCAACAACAAAGGGTTTAGTACGCCGAAATGTAGCTAACTATGTCTGAAAAGTTATAGTGTACACGAACTCAAGTAAACCTTTATTGTATGCACAAACTTAGTAAAAATGTTCAAATAATGGTATACGTGGTAGCCCATATGAGCTGCCACGTGCAAGGTATTTTTTTTAACATGCCACGTGTAAGGTTTTGATTGGTCAGTCACAAAAAGTTACATGATTTGAATATTTTTACGAAGTTTGTGTGCATACAATAAAGGTTTACTTGAGTTTGTGCACACTATAATTTTTCAGGCATAGTTACTTACATTCCGGTGCACTTAACCCCAACAACAAAACATGATCGAATATGTTCTATTTAGTTTTGGCTATATAAGGATATATATCATCTCTTCCAAAAAGGCCGGCCACGATTTAAGCACATGCCGTAAACCTATATACGCAATCACATAGTGCCACTATTATCTATGAGCCTCAATTTACTAGATGGCCTTCACCAATATTACTAAACTGCTAACAACATATTTTCTTAATACAATGAAGTTTTATTTATACCAAACACCTTTCTTTGATTTATTTACGTTTTGCAAACTCAATAATCAAATATAATCGTAGTCTCAAACACCCTCTTAAACCTTCATGTTAATTTTCCTTTTTAACATTGGAATCCATATTTCATCTTCTTAAGCTAATAAGGTAAATGGAGCTGGAATATATAAAGATAATATATACATATATCATATCAACATACAAACAAAACTAATGGAAACTGTTAGATATCCATTTATTTATAAAAGAAAGATTAAAGGAAATGGGAATAGTAATCAAGAATGAAAGACAAAGACTAAAAAGTCAACAGAAGTATATATAGATATAGATATGTATATGATGAAGAGAAGAAATGTGAAATTGGCTGACCTGAAAAGCATAGAAACATAATACTAATATAACTTTAAGTATGCTATGTCATGTCATGTCATGAAATACAGCAAAGATCGTGTGACTCATACATTTTGGTGTCTAAATTGACGTTATATTTTATTTGGGGGGAGGAAATATGAATGATGAGAGAGGATTAAGAGAAAGGGTATTGACTTGAAAGAAAGAAAGGAAGGAAATACTGCTTGGAGTATGAAATATCAAAAACAAGGACTAAACTGACTATACACAACTCAAACTGCCCAAGTCGACAACAAAACAATATGTTTGACTTGGTACTTTCTCTTTTTTCTAAATGTTTTATATATATATATATATACCATTTATATCTCCTAATAATAATAAAAGAAACTCTAAATTCATTTTTAAAAAATCTCTAGTCTTTGGATGAAAAAGAAAATTGAATTTTAGCCATTAGATTGATTTGATTATCTTATTTACCTTTTATAGATTTTAATTAAACTAATATAATTTTCTATTAATTAAACTTATAGTTACATTATGTCAAGACAAAAAAAATAACGATGCAGCTAATTATTGGTTTGGTTGGAAATTTAGAATGTTTGTTAAAAGTCTTATTTTGAATAAATCTAAATTAATTGAGTTATACGAACTTAGTTATGAAGAGATATAATTTGATAGATTTTTGAATTCATTTTTATAAATTATTAATTTATTGAGTTTGATGTTAAAAAATATACGAGTATATAGCTTTTATTAGATTTTGGACCTGTGTCCAACACTAGACATGTGGTTTATGGTATTATCAATATTATATTTTTATACATTTAAGTTATAAAATCTTATAATTTTAAAAATATACAGTTTTAAGTGTTATACTTTGTAAGTTGTAACACAATAACCACATGTTCGTCACTGTCATTATTAGTTGAGACATATTTATGGAATTTTTGTCGTACTCATTTCACAAGGCACATGCTACAATAATTCATCTATTATAAATTTTTTTTTGAAAATCATCTGTTTTGTGATAATTAGTCTACAGTTAAAATTGTTTTCATATTCTTTAATAATAATTAGGACTCTTGATTTAAGTGACAATTGTAACTTTAAACATTAACATGCAAAACTAATATATAAAAATAGATAAAAGTTTGTACATTTTTGATTGAGAGATAAATTGAATCTTGAATTGAGTTCATATGGATTTCGATTTAGTATTCAAGTAACAATCTGTTGTAATTTGTATTTTGTTCTATGATCGTCTCATGTTTAGTAATTCTTATTGTTTTTAGGATAAACATGTTGTATATTGTCATATGTTATTGTGTTTGGGATAGGTATCCATTGTTCATATTGTGTTTGTATTAGATATTAATTTAAATATTAATATTAATAGTTTATAAAAATTTAACCCAATATAATATTAAATTGGACGACATTATCAATATTGTATTGGGATACTAATGTAGACATTTATAGGTATAAATTTATCATATTTTCTTATAAGGTAGTATTTATCTTTAGTCATTTAATCGACATTGATATTTACATGTGTAAATCTATATTTATTTATATAATAAAAAGTCACGAAAAGTCAAAATTTAAATTATTAAATATAAAAACTCAAATGTAAAAAATGTAAGTAATAACAAATTTTAAAAAATATAGTTCTAGAACATTGAACATATATATCGTATTTCATCATTTGAAATAATTTTTTGTGGATAATTTTTCATATGTTGATATTTTCTTAAATAATTAAATGATTAAAAATTAAGAAAAAAATCTTCTCAAGTTGATGGCTAAAATAAATATAAAATAAATATTCAAGACTAAAATGTGTAAATTATTGATGGAAAACAAAAAAGTGTAAATTAGTGAGATTTTTCCTACAAATATTAATATAATAATATAGTTGGATAATTATTATTAGAATTTTTAATTTATAGTTAAATTAAATGATGACATATGCGGGAGTCAATTTGATAAAATTGAGTTGGATAATTATTATTAGAATTTTTAATTTATAATTAAATTAAATAATGACATAAGTGAAAGTCAATTTGATAAAATTGAGCGATTTGATTGGTTAATAAATCATTAGTTTAACTGTCTTATAATATATAATAAGATAGTTATAATAAGGTAGTATTTCAAATTTTTTGTGCTAAAAGTCTTTTTGTTTTATAATTTACAGAAGACATTATTTATTTTCAATATCTTGAGTTTTAGATTGGTGGCAGTATTAATATAAGTTTATAATTTTTATTAACATGAATTCCAAGTTTAACTTTTTTTTTTTACCAACTGCTCCAAAAAATAGTTGGCAAACACGTTGTCTATAAAATTCATGGTCACAAATTCGAATCTTCTTATAAATGAGAAAGTTCATAATTTTTAAAACCAACATGTTAAAGACATTTGTATCATCAGTGATTTTATCTTTGATCCAAAATCTATTAGTCCTTTAAGAAAAATAATTTGTAAATTAACTCATATTTATCTGATAATAATTAACTCGACATTATGAGTACTAAATATATACTCGGACAATGGTGGATAAGTCTTAAAATTTCGGGTAAATTAAATTCAAGAATAAAACTTATAAACTATAATTAGTACATGAAGCAAGTGGTGTGACAGTTTCGACGACCGTTAACTTAGGACTATTTAACGTACCAAAATATAAAAATTGTGATATTTGGCAAACCTTGAAAATGAAATAATTAGGCAGAACAAAGTTATAAAAATGATCCACAAATATTTGAGTGTGTAAATTAATTTCATAATGTAGCATAACTTCCGATGATATAATGTAGAAAGTTTAATACCATAATTTAGGAAAAGTTCGCTTCCATTTTACTTTTAGTTAAGATAATACTAATTTATTTTAATTTTAAAATTTTTATATAGCTTTCATGATTAGAGTAGTTTTTTAAAGATTACCCAATGTAATTAAATTAATTACACATGTTATTAGTATAATATGTGTCAGACCTCCCGATAGTCACAAGTAATTCACACGTTTCTTACAAAAAGTATAAGTTTATATAACTAAACATACATAGAACAAATAAATTTAGGTTTGTTACAAATTTAAAAGTAAAAACGTTATAAATAAAAACGTGATTTTGTATAAAACATTTATGATATCTAGATAATAAATATTTGATGTATGCATTTTGTTTTATGTCGCTAATATGTATTCTAATAAATAAGACTAAACATTTGTATATAGTGGATACAATAACTTTTAAAATATTTGATATTATGAAAAATAACATATCATTAATTATATATTTTCACCCGCGTAATAATCTAATTTGTATACTATATTACTCGTATAAAATAGTTGTTTATCTTTTTTATTTTTATACTGTAACTAAGTAATTGATGATCATATAATACTTTTTTTTATTTACAATCTTTAACATCCCCATTTGGAATAGATATAATATCAACTTGAAATATTTATACTACATTTAATAAATTTACATAACAACATTTACTTTTAACTCTTCAATAACTACATTATTGCTTTTATATTAATTACTTTTACATTAATAAATGAATTGTCATCATCACTATATTATCGTATCGCGCCGACATATAACTAGTATAAAGAGTTTATTTACTATAACTATAATATTCTCCTAAAATACTCCTTAAATTTCAAGGAACGACCCCTCTGAAAAAGGACAATCAAAACAAAAGAGATGATTATCACCCAAACTAGTCTAATGGCTCATTGTCAATTTTGTCCTACTCACCAAGGCAAAAAAGATGATTACTTTTTAGTCTATATCTTTCGTTATTATATATTTACAATGTATGTCATTTAACTCTTGAAAAAGCTACACTACCTCTCACCGCCACTACAATCACTACCGCCACTTGCTGCCAACAACACCAATGAGTGCCACTTTTGCCGCTGTAACATAAGGGCACCCATAAAAAAACATTTTGACTTGTATTTATAACACAAATTTTTTTAACGGCAACTTAATACACAAATTTCTATTTTACTTTTTTTTTTCCAACAAAACTGGAGACTGCTATCCTTTTCAAACGCAATCACAAAGAAAGTTGAGTTCAATGGTCTAAGGCATTTTGGAAATTTTGGGATTCAGAAGTGGCAACAAGACTAGTAAGGAAACAACATGGAAAGACTCTTGCCAACCCAATAAGTCCGATCAATCTATCGTTTATCATTATTTTTTATGATCCAATAAAAATAAACTTAATAAATATAGATTTTCAAAACGAATATTTAATCATGTATTATATTCAAGTATTCAACAAAAAAGCAAAAAAAAAAGTCTCATTTTAAAAGTTAAGGGTGTGTTTGATCATAGAAAACATCCCCTATTTTCATTTTTACTTTCTAGAGAAAAATATAAATAACGGACATCACTTTTGAATCATGGTTTTTTAGGAAAATTCCATAGGAAAACAAAAAATAATGTTTTCACTTCTCAATTAATAGAAAACTTGAAAACATCATTTTATTTTTTTCTTTTATTTATTTTCTATTTTCCTTTCCTTGTCTCTAACATGTTTTCTGTTTTTTAAAAATGGAAAATAATGACATAATCTAATTATAACGGCGTTTTTAAATTTTTATCTATTTTTTAAAAATGAGAAACCCTTTTCATTTTATAAAAATTTACAAATATATGTAAAATTAAAAAATATTTTTTACAACTAAACAGGACCTAATAGTTTCAAAGTAGGTGTTACTCGTCACTAGCATCAATAAAAAAATAAAAAAATCGAATGTCTATTTATACAACGTTGACTAGCTGGGTTTGAGTAATATGACAATTTGGATTCATAAGGAAAAGTTATAGCCCACGGAAATAAATAAAACCAAACATTAACGCAATTTTGAATGTTGACCCAAAAACGATAGCCCAAGTTAAAAAGAAAAAGATAGGCTTAAAAGCCCATTGGCATAGTAATGTGGGACCACGGACAGTCAGTGACAGACAGAAAGTTTGATATGATGGTGTTTAATGTGTTATGTACGGTTGACACTAGTGATCAAACTTTTGTTTCTGTCGTTTTTGTAATTTTTAATTGGTTTTCCACCGATTATTGTTTTGTCGGTCTTTACATATTTTGTAGCTAATCCGTATCATCAATTTATAGTCGAATATATTTGGGTTTAGTGTTTCGGAATGAAGCAAACTATGCCTAAAAAGTTATAGTGTGCATGAAGTAACGTTGTTGTTTATTGTATGTATAAACTTAGTAAAATTGTTTAAATCATGCAATGTGTATACGTGGCAGCCCATATGAGCTGCCACGTGTAATTTTTTTTTTTAACAGGCCACGTGTAAGGTTTTGATTAGTAGGTCACAAAAAGTTACATGATATAAACATTTTTACTAAGTTTATGCATACAATAAACAAAAACGTTAGTTAGTGCACACTATAACTTTTTGGGCGTAGTTAGTTGCATTCCGTCGCACTAAACCCAATATACTTTATCAATTTATATTACAAATATTATTAGTACATGGTAAAACACTTTAAGATATGTTATTTATAATGTATGATTAAGAAAAATAGAAAAGAAAATTAATTTACAAGTCGGTTTGAAATAAATTCAAATGCTGGTGTCATGGTGCAGAAATAGTTATTACAAGAATATCAGATCCATCAAAGACATAGTTGAAAAGTTATCTTTTCATGAAAAATTAACATAACTTTAGGCAATTTGCCGTGTTTATAATGACAACATGATATAAACCCAAGCACACACAAAACCTGATAAATAATGCATTGAAGCTACAATATTAATATCCAATATTCGATCTTATTGACGTGTATCAAGATCAGCACGCACAAATCATAATGTATATAGTCATATTTTTGCCGTATGTTAACAACAGTTAATGCTTTAAGAAAAGTTTCCGCCTTATAAAGTACATTGCATATAAAAGAAGTATGTTCTAAGAAATATTTCTAAAGTGCAAAATTAAATACTACAGTATATATAAATATGTGTTAATATATATATGATGTGTTAATATAGACTTGAAAAGAGAAAAGGGGAAATTAATAGCTTAGATTACATATTAAACATCAAACAAAAGCCTTAAAGCCTAGTGGAACATGGCATGGTCTCATGAGGAGATTTTATGATCTGTTGTCTCACCTACTTTGTATAAAAAAAACAATGAATATTCTTGGGTTAGTTAATTTTAAATTGTTATTGTATAGTTTTCATATACGGAAATTGGACAGGAACGTGACCAAAATGATTAATAACATCTAATTAATTGGAATAAATAAAATATGTACTATGTATGTTTGGTAAATGACAGATGATAGGTATAGGACGAATTTCACCTTTGGATGAGTTTTCCCTGCCCTTAATGTTCAAGTAAATATGTCATACATTAAATTGGGAAAAGACTACGCATTATCAATCTACCACATTCTCCAAATATATCGACAACGTTATTATCAAATTCACGTAAATAGATGTATCAAGATCCAATACTCATATAAAACGATGTTGTGTGTTAATTTTTTAACCACTAATTATTAGCCAATAGTTTATCATTTTAATTAATTAACTTGTGACTAAAAGCATTCAGAGAGAAAAGAAAAGAGAAAAAAGGAAAAGCTAATGATTAACGTTGAGTGTAATGTTAAGCTGTGTTGATTAGTCAAAAGGCAAAAATAAGAGGTGCTAAACTGGAAAGTAGAATCCCCGTTGTTATATATATTATAATCATTTTTTTTTCTGTAAAGTTAGTTTCGATTCAGACGTGTTGTAGATGAGAAACTCCAAACTCGAACCCAAAAGGCCGAGACCTTGGAAAAACTCACCTCCAGGACCCATATAATGGATTTAGAAGATAATCATGATCAACCCATCAAAGTGGAGTTGGTTATATATTATAGCATCATTATTTATTTATCATATCATAATATTTTGATTAATTTATGTGATTAAAAAAAAAGCTTTTGATATGAAAAAAAAAGTTTTGATATGAAAATGTATATAATATTTTTATGCATGTTAACTATAACTCTTAGAGTTGTGTTTAATATATCTTTTTTAATTATATAAACTATTTGTGATCAAAATATGTCTTTAAATTTGAGCTTTAAATACAATCATTTTTATCTTATGTTTACATTATCTATATCATAGTTTACATAATCATTTCCATTTTATAAATATTTTAAACATATATTTTCTATACACTTATGTTACACAAATCTAAAAATGGCGGTGGACGAGGTCACCAACATCTTATGACGCATATACTAAATAGAGTTTACAAACTTTACGTAAAATACAATCTAAATTTTAAAAGTCATACGACACTGATACTATACTCTACGGATATTCTAGTCTTCAATTAAAATAGTAATAATTTAATAAATAAAATAAAAATAAACAATAATACTCTTAAGTAACAAGGGTAGTTTGGTGAGTGAGTATTGGCGGGCATTTCGCCTAAATTAGGGACATAAAGATATAAACACAACAAAGTGTTTCCACCTTCTTTAAAAAAACACACATACTCAAAAATAATCAAAAACACCAACAAAACACACACACAAATACACTATAATATTTTTGGTTATAAAAATATAGATGAATGCTGAGATGAATGGTGGTGGTGTGAATGGGAGAAATAGTAGTTATAATGGTGATGTAGAGAAAATAGATTATGTATATAAAGTGGTGGTAATTGGTGACTCAGCAGTTGGCAAGACACAAATGTTGTCAAGATTCACAAGAAATGAGTTTTGTTTTGATTCCAAATCCACAATTGGAGTTGAATTCCAAACTAGGACTTTAACTATTCATTCCAAAGTTATCAAGGCTCAGATCTGGGATACTGCTGGTCAAGAAAGGTAACTACTACTCACCCAATTAATACTTTGCTTTATATATGTCTCAACTAATTAAATTACCTCTTTATTTAATTAATACAATTTGTTGTGAAACCTTCTTAGATTTCATTTTTTTGTGATGCTTATAAAGTCGGTTGAATTTGTGTCTGCTTATGTCATTTTTATTATTGTTAAATATTACTTTTATTGATCACATCATAAAACAAATGTAGTTCAATATGATTTTAGTGTATCGTTAAAGGATATGAAAATACATTTTGTAACGTGACGTGTATAACTACATTAAGAATGATGATCCATACATAAAATCATTTTCTAGCTAGTTGTATATTACTAAAAACATGTTTCAAGGTGTTACATTTTATAGTATGAGTGCTACTTACTTACTTAGCAACAAAGTATACAAACAAGGCATATACGTACTAGCTTTAAATTAGTATGGAAGAGTTTGGTATAATCATAATTGACTCATTTAGTAGGTTGAAATTGCACTATAAATCATATTGCATTTGTTCACACTTTTAGGTGAGTGTGAACAAATTACAAATTTTGTCACGCTTTTTAGTTTGTAGAAATATATTAAATTAAAAGTGTAAAAATTTCTCCACGCTAAAAAGTGTGTACAAATAAAAGTTCACACTTTTTAGTGTGAACTTTCATAATTATTTTGTCACACTTCATTTGTACACGGTAACTAAACCATTAGGTCATAGTTGGTTACACACATGTGCCATAGTCCCAAAGTAAAATTAACATTATTACCGGCTACCTATACAACAGGTTAATCGATACGTTAAAAGAACAAAAATGGAAGGTACTTATATTAGATAGCCAATTTAAAAGGTCACTACATTACATAACCATTGAGTCATAGTTGGTTACACTCAAGTGCCATAATCCCTAAGTTATTTCATATGATTGGCCCTTTTCAAATTATTGTGCAAGAGACTCTAAACTATTATTTCCTATATAAAAATACGGAAAATGATTAATTCTCCTAACAAAATAGCCTACAAATTCTCTTAACTATTGGATGATAACATGTGGACAAAATCTGGGGGCAAGATTAGGAAAGAGAATTAATGGATATCACATATCACTTTCGTGTAGTATTAGGAGAATTTTTAGGCTAATCTTTTATCATTTCCTAAAAATACCATTCAAATTAAAAACAAACAAACAAAAAAACCTTCTAACATAATGTTTGATGGAGCAGGTGTAATAGGATACCAAATATAAACAGTAAAAAGTAAAAGCAGGGGAGACCTTCAAAATGACTTACATTTATTTGTTAAAAATAAATGTAAGGATCAACCGACTGAAAATATGTAATCAGTGCATAAAATTGTTTGTCACTTTTTCTACAATATAATCTAATAATAGTTACTATTGATTGTGATAATGTAAACACATTATTAGACAACAAGAATGAAGCACTAATGGCGTTGTCATTTGCATGTGGATTTGCCTTTCATGCCATCCTGGTTAGGCCCCATTTAGATTACGCTCTAATTAATTACACAAACCTCCTTTCTTAAAATAACATTAAATTTCAATTATTTCTCCTATCTTTTCAACAATCATATAACAAAAGGAAGTTTTTATTTTTATTTTTATGTTCAATCGAAATGCTGGTGTATGGATCACTACCCTTCTGAAAATCGTGAAGGGGTATCTCATGACCAATTATGAACTCTTTCGTTGCCGCTCCAAAATGTTTACTTAGTAATGTTCGAACCTGATCATCCTTTGATGTGAGGACATCAAAATAACAACCAGACCATTAGCTGATCATGGCATTGGTTAACTTAATAACCTTTCAATAATCATATCTTATAGATAATCAAGAGTTAATTCAATATTATCAACAATGAAAGTTGTTCTTGATATATAGATACCGAGCGGTGACAAGTGCATACTATAGAGGAGCATTAGGGGCAATGTTGGTATACGATATCACTAAACGACAGTCATTTGATCACGTTGCGAGATGGGTTGAAGAGCTTCGTGCCCACGCAGATAGTTCCATTGTCATTGCTTTGATTGGTAACAAGGCTGACCTTGAAGACAAAAGGGCAGTTCCATCTGAAGACGCCGTTGAGTTTGCAGAAAATCAAGGATTATATTTCTTTGAAACATCAGCTCTCACTGGTGACAATGTGGAAGCCGCTTTTCTTAAACTACTAGAAGAAATTTATTCCGTGGTTTCAAAGAAGGCGTTGGATCAAGATGCCGCGAAATCTAATGGGGATTCATTAACGCTTAAGGGAATGAAAATCGATGTTAATGGAAGCCAGGTTATGGAGGTCAGTGAGCTGAAAAATCTGTCTTCTTGCTCATGCTGAATAAATTATTGATCGTATATGTTTTACTTGATTCACGAGCTTGATCACTCGTTGTTGTATTATATACTGTTTAATTGTGGAATTTATGGTAGAAAAGAAGCTTATTCTTTCAAAATGTTTATTGTAAGGTACAAAAGTTGTCTTTGACTCTTGAAAAGTGCAAATGCACATCAATATGCAAGTTTTTGTGTTCAATTCTGTTTCATCATCATCATCATCTTATACACAATTATATAACTTCGGGATAAGTGTTTGGGAATGTAATGAACTATGCACGAATGTTTATGTTGTGTAATGAACTACTTGGATGTTTATTGTATTTAATGAACTTTCAAATCCAGGTTATTAGATGTATCCGACCAATCAAATGCTTACAAGTGACAGCTTATATGGTTGCCACATATACCCGGTTGCATCCAATAAATAGGATTTAAAAGTTCATTACATATAATAAACATCTAAGTAGTTTATTATATAACATAAGCATTCCTGCATAGTTCATTACATTCTCAGTACTTATCCCTTATAACTTCTAGTAGAAAAACATACCATGCTCTTGATACTGTAAAGTTCATAAGTTTAAGAACAGATAAAGATAAAATTCAATTAACTTGAAGCAATTAGCATAAAACGGGTCAGCATTTTGTAGTTCAGTCTTTGTTCTGACTTGTAACCAAACATCAAAAAATAGATACCTGGTTTAATACCTTGGCATCAGTATCACCATATATATAAAGGAGTCACATCATAGATATCTATGCTTTGTGACAAACACATGCGAATTATTTCATTTCCACGTTCATGATGTAGATTTTGGATATATAGACATACCTACCCGGCCAGTACCCATCATTTGCATACACATTAATGCCATCAAATACAATCTATATACATACATACATACAAAATATACATATTTATATTCACTAGAATAGTATTCTGTACATGCCCAATTCGGATCGTTTCAGGTCATTGTTTTTTAAAGATTCGACAATAATGTCTTATAGATAAAAAGAGATAATTAATACCACAAACGTACACATCGTTTCAAGATTGTGTGTATAATCGAAACGCTATATATATATATATATATATATATATATATATGTGGGTATTGCTTAACTAAATTATAATCAATATACCACAAACTTACATATCGTTTTAGGATTTTATCTGTGCGTATTGCTTAACGAAGTTTGATATGGAAACTATAAGCACCACCGTTGACGTGTCACCTTATGAGACTCCCACCATGTTAGCCCCCCTCCAACTTTGGTTCTTCTTTCACCTAAACCCTATAATTATCATCAGTTTGTCGCACTTGCCGACGCATAAATTAAGCTAGGGCTGTCAATGAGTTCGGGTTTGGATTGACGGGTTTGGATTGACGGGTCGAAAATCTCTAATTCTAACCCGGGCTACTAAAAGTTTTAGGATAGAAATTTCAACCCTGATCCACAACCTGTCAACCCAAACCCAACCCACCAACCTGAAAAAAATCTGTTGGTGGGTCGAGTTTCGGGTTGGTAGGTCAATTGGTTGGTGAGTTGGCAGGTTAATTTCAGGTCACTTGATGGGTTGGTGAGTTGATTTTAAGTCAAATGGGTCATGTGTTGGCAGGTTGACGAGTCAAGTGGATTGGTGGGTCGACCAATTAAAAAAAGTATATAAACTTAAACTATTTCTGGACTGGCAGGCTGTTAACCCAAAAGGTCAATCCAAACCCAACCCGAAAATCAAATTAGTGGGTTGACAGAATTCACAACCCTGACCAGTTTTTTCGACTGTTCAGATCGGGTTTTGGGTTGAGTCAAATGTTGACAACTAAATTGATCACATCATGTGTTCCCGGTGTAGAGCCACATCAAAGCGAAGGTTGGTCATAGTTCCTCAAATATGTCTATAATTCACAATTCGTTGGCCTACTTACAAAACATAAATTTCTGGCCCCTACACATAAAGTTCTGACTACATGGCTACGTGTTCCCTTTACTTAAGTTAATCAGCCTAAGCTCTAACCGAGAAACAAGGAAAATGAAGGTATAGTATGCAATGGTTTAATATTTATTTCAATATCTTCATATTTTTTTTTATCTACCTCCAGACTACTAGACATCATATACATTACTTCACGGATCTTCAACTGGGTTCATCGTCCTTTTCAACAAAAGAAGGATGGTAATGACAAGATAGCATTATTCGAAAATGAAGCCTTTGCTAGCGTATGTGATGGCTGGAAAACTTGCCATTGGTACTATGGGCCATGATCTTTATCAATATTTCAAGCCAAACGATGTCACTTTTGTTACAAACGATCTAGGGTCTCTCTTTGGTGACGAAGATGATGGTAATGATCACGAAGAAGAAGACCAAGAAGACATTGAACGTCCATTGGTGCTAAAAGCTTCTAAACATGGATTTAACGATTGTGTTTATCAAACACAAGATCTTTCACCATGTGAGGAAGTGGCTAAATCTAGCAATAATCAAGAAGATTTTGAGTATTTGACAAGGTTTAAGAAGCGTGGAGAGCGAATCACTCTTGCTGATTTGCTTTGGGCTGAGTCGATCTCAAAACAGTTTATTGACAAATAACAAGTTATCTAATGATCATAAGCTCAAAGTCCCCTGCCACTCTTACAAGAATTTTGACACTCAATCTATCAAGGGTTCCTTGACCTCAAACAAGATCAAGAAGATCGATAAAGAGGATTCAGCTCAAGCAATCAAGAGAACAAAGCGAGTGATCGAGCTTCTTCTATCTCTCACTACTCTATTCTTAATCAGTATTTTTTATATTAATAGTTCTAATGTTCATTTCTGCCATTTATGTTAAAAGTTGATCAGAAAGATGTTGAGAAAGAAGATCCATCCGGAAAAATGGGATCCAAAAAAGGAGACTACAAATGATCAAGAAGTAGAAGTGCATGATATCTGACATATCAAGAAGTCTTCAAAAATCATGGTATAGATTATAAGGATTTTGCTAATTAACTACGAGTATGATGGGATATCGTCAACCCATATTAGTTTTTAAGCATAATTTTCAATCGTCATATGCAACATTTTACTGCGTATTAATCATAGCCTTACAAAACTCCTAATTAATCTGAATGATTGTCTGTTAATCCAACTAGGAAGTGCCAATTTGTGTCACTTAATTACTCCCATCATATCTACACTTTTAAGTTTTAAATACTTACCAGTGTACCACTAAATTATAAAGCCTTTTGTTGGAAAGTTTTTTTGGACTAACTTATATTTTGTTTGACTTAATGCAGTTTTTCTACAATGGGCCGGGGGTAATCAAGGAGCCCGTTTGCTATTCTACGTTTAGCATTTGATCGAATTATCTACTCTTGCATGCAATAACTTTTATTTGTCCATTTCGTATTACTTTGTGGTCATTCGAAGTACATATGACTATATGAGTTTTGTGTTGGTCATGTTATTTGTCTATCAATCCCCATTACTTTTGCTTAATGAAATGACTGTCCATCGACACTTCTTATATAAATGAAAAATGGGTAACGGGAGAATCTAACCCCGGATATGCATTTAAAAACTAAAATCTAAATATATGGGTAAATCATAAAGACCAAATAATTATCAAGATAATTATCTCCTAATTAATCATAAATCCAAAATGAGAAATTGATGATTAAAGGCATAAAAAGTATAATTAGATTAGGCATAAAAGTGTAATTATATTATTTTTCATAATTAAAAATCATAAAAATATAAGTTATAATAAGTTAAATAGAAAACTGTATAAAATAGAAAGTTTGATTAAACGGATAAAGACTGTATAATTAATAAGTTAATATATATTATAGGTATTAAATACAAATTTATAAAATCATTAATAATGTTGAAGGACGTTATTACTATGTTTTTTTTTTAAGGTCGGTCATTATTCGACATCAAGAGATATCTGGTTAAACCTTGCATGTGTCATAACTACGAGATGTAGACCATGAATCGGCATTCTAATCATTAAGTGTTTCTGTATAATTAATGTTTATTTTAATTTGTATTAGTGTCACTTATAATTTAATTTAAAAAATTGTATTTCATTTATAATAAATCAAAAAGGAC
Source organism: Erigeron canadensis (assembly GCF_010389155.1). NCBI lineage: Eukaryota > Viridiplantae > Streptophyta > Magnoliopsida > Asterales > Asteraceae > Erigeron > Erigeron canadensis. Next base: position 26,553,301 of record NC_057764.1, read on the forward strand.
TGAACGTAAAAATAAACTCAAAAAATTGCCAAAAGTTCATGCATACTTCAATTTTATAAATTAGGTAAATTCTAAGAGAAAGTAGAATAACTAAACTTTTTGAAGTTGTCATATTTACTTTATATTTTATTTTTTTATGAAAGACAATCATGATAGAATTAATTTTTTTTAAATATTAAACAATTATAAATGAAAAAAAAATATTTTATTTTTAACTTTAACTTACAATTTACCAACTAATGACAAATTTACTTCATTATAAGTTTTTCTTTTGCGACTTTAAAAATCTAATTTTCTGTTTTTTTTTTTTAAGTAAGGAGGACATAATCTGGTTATTAGTAAAAGTCAGTAATAAACAAAAAGAAACCCAAAACTCCGATAACCAATTGAACGATTTCCGATTTCCACATCTCCTCCCGACAGACGAACCCTAATATATACTATCAAGTAAGTTTCTAATTTTTTTTATAATCTTGTTTCAATTCATATATAAACTATATAAATCTATAATCGTAATTATACTGAAATTTATTCTTACCACTTCACATATTATCTATTCAATTATTCGTTAATAATTTCGTATTATATTATATTTGACTGATGTATATAGCTTACTTTTTGATTTGGAAAGCATAATATAGGGTTAGCTTATATATATATATATATATATATATTGTATAAGCGTAAGATTTCTATGACCTGATATACATTTTGAATTCTGTGATCACTTTTATAAGCGACAAATCGACCTTTTACAGCTTGGGTTACTCGAGTTTTGTCTTGGGATAATAGGAAGTGTTTTTTGCGTTTTCGGCGGTTATAATCGTCTGAAAATGGATTGCGGTAGTAACAAGTTAGTGTGGTTGGTACTCAGGGTGACTCGGTGGCTAGGGTGATTTATCGGATATATTTGAGCTGTCAAATCGAGTTTGAGTATAGTTCGTAAGGTTATTTAACTGAATCGGAGTTTTGATTAAAGTCTCGATGTTAAGTTTGTGTTTCATGTAGCTTGTGATGTAGTTCTAGTGACATCGTTTTTTAGAGTTTCCAGATTTGTTTTGAAGCGTAAAGTGAGGAATCAAGTTTGAGGAATAATCAGGAATTTATCAGAATAATAGAAGATTTTGAAGCGTAAAGTCCATTTTGTTAAATGAATGATAGATGACTGTTAAAAATAGATATATATATATACTGGAAACAAGAATATTAGTATTATCTTCTATTATATTTGACCCGAAAGTTTTGGTGATAGGTTTGGCCGTCTAGCTATCGAGCTGAACACGAGCTTAGCATAAATATCTCGATTCGAGTTTGAGCCGTATTAGCTCGACTGACGACAACCCTAACTTCTTTATTAGTATCATTGTTGGAGCTTCTCTAGTCATTAGTTTTTAACTTATGGTAGATGATGATTTAGTTGGCATGGGTTTTAAAGCTCTAAAAGTAGTAAAACTGCTGAACACTTGTAATACATACAGTGATATAGAAGAAGTATAGAACGACTGTTAATACTTGAAGAATTAGGTTACAGAATGGTGTGGAATGTTATGTGGCTAAGTAATAGGAGCCTAATTAGGTGCGGTATCTGCAAGAAAAATGTTTTTAGTTAAATAACCGGCTTATTATCTAGCAGCAGTATATGCATTGTTTGTATAGTTATATGTTTTAGAGTTTATTTTAAGTTATATGTTATGGCGATTGTTCATTACAGTGGGTTCAACCTCATGTTAGGTGATTTTGAAGGATAGACATCGTTAAAGGTTGATGGATCGGCAGGGTCATGATTATGCAGCTGCTGCCATGGCATTTGCACAACAACAGGCAGCTAACCTCCAGCAGCAGCAGCAACAACCTCCCCCTTACGGTTTTCACCCACAACATCAACAATTCTTACCTGCAGTTCATGGTCCTCCTTTTCTACCACCACATCCTTCTATCCAACAATTTCCTCGCCACCCGCTTATGCAGCAACCGCAGATTCACCCTCACCCGCCACCTCATCTTCATCTTCACCAGCAACCACCACCAAATTTTCCTCCACATATGCCACCTCATATGAGCTCTTCACCATTCCATGGCCCATATGATGCACCACCTCCACCTGCTCCTCCACCTTCTGACCCTGAGCAACAAAAGTGTATTGATAAACTCGTCGAGTATGCCGTGAAAAATGGCCCTGAATTTGAAGCCATGATTCGTGAAAAACAGAAAGATAATCCCTCTTATAGTTTCTTGTTTGGTGGTGAAGGTCATGGTTATTATCGGTATAAACTATGGTTAGCTGCACGCCCACCTGCTGGCATGTTCAATCAACCTCCTTTTCCTGCAGCTTCAGTTAACATGTTGCACAATTCCAATCCAATGATGAACCAGCCACCCTTAAATGCTCCACACTTAGCTGCCGGTCCTGGTGGACATCAGATGCATCAACATCTGTATCCGCCACACTTTGAGCAGCAGCAACACCAACATCCTCAGCCTTTTGTTGGTCACGGGCGTCCAGAATTTGACCAGGCTTCCAGGCCTTTCAAAGGTCTATCAGGGCCACTTCCTTCCGATGTTGCTTCAGAGATGAATAATGTACTTAACAGCCTCACAGGCACCAAAGAGTCGATCAAAGGTGCCAAAATGTGGTTCATGCAGAGGTCCCCATTTGCACCAGCTATGGCAGAGGCACTTAGAGATAGGATATATACTCTGGATGACCCTGAAAGACAGCTTCATATAATTTACCTTGCCAACGATATTCTATTTGACAGGTAGTATTAGTGTTATCAATTTATGTGTTTTTGTTGAATTATGAAACGACACAACTAGGATAGCTTATTCTGTATATTATGTTTTGGAAACTGCAGCTTGCAGAGACGTGCCAATCCTCATGAGATGGATAACGAGGCACTTGCCTTCAGGCATGTTTTAGGTTCCATGCTTGCACGGATATACCACAACCCTTTGAACAAGGATGAAAATCAATCACGTTTGCAGAAAATTGTACAGTTTTGGGCATCCAAGGAAGTTTATGATCCTGAAACGATACGTCTACTTGAGAACGAGATGCTGAGTGTCCCTCCTGTTGCTTCTTTTCCACCAATTAAGAACGATACTGCCCAAGGTGCCTTTCATACCTCTGTCTAACTACTACACACAATAGTCACAGTAGGTTTTCTATGGTAACGAATTGTTTTTAACTTTACTTCTTCATGCAGGACATCAACAGCAAGTGTGGCAGCCTGATAAACAGGGTATGTTGCCAAAATTTCCAGACCAAGAACATCATGATAGGCAAGTCCTACCTCAATCGACACCACCGATGCCATCTGCTGGTTATGGGGCTCCTGTTCAACCGCCAACTCAACAACCTCCGCCTAATTTGCTGCCACCGCCAGTGGGTTCTGAGAAGTTACCCCCGTACCCTTTGTTCCCTCCTGGTCTTATTCCTGGAATGGTTAGAAAGATGCAGATTGGAAGTGGAGTACCTTACTCTCCCATGAGTCCGTTAGACATTCCAACTGTAATACCACCCTCTACTCTGTCCCAATCCGAAGTTCTAGAGAAAGTATCGAAATTCTTTAAGGACATTGGAGAAGTGAACCCATCTGAAGGCCCGATGGGAGGTGGTGATGCAAAGAGTGATGATGAAGATGAGTATGAAAGAGAGCCTATGGTTCGTACAGGTGGTGCATGTATACCTCCGCCACGTAACCTACAGGTTGACCCAGAGACTGGAACTTATGAAGATGGAAGTGTAGAGAAGAAGCCTGGATCGAGTGGGTCTGGAAGGCTTGGGCTTGGGGCAACAGCTAACCCAAATGAAGTAAGTCAGTATGATGATGTTTACAGTTCTTATAGGAAACAGAGAAGCACTAATTACCATACATCTATGAGTGCTAGAGCTTCTACAAGATGAAGTTAATTGATGTATTAGGATGTTGGTTTTTCTGTTTATTTTTGGATAAGAAATAATTGCACTTAAATTCATTACGAAATGTGTGTTACTCAGATTTCATTTTTGTTACCAATATTAAGGATTAGGTATAGGTGTTTATTATTTTTCTTTGTTTTATTTATTAATTCCAAGTTCTATCATGTTCTACTTAACAGTTTGCTAAATAAAATCGAGTAATGATATATGATTGCTATTTAGTATGTTTAAAGACATGCCTGATTAAAATTAAAGTTTAGGGTCTAAAAATGGTGTTTCGAGATGTTTTAATTAACAAGCTTACTGTTCAGCTTGACAGGGCTTAGGAAAGAATTTAGCAATGAACAATCTATAGAAGTAATTCTTGGTTCGAATGATTAATGAAATATTAGAAACCTTGAATATGATTCATATAAGATTCACTACAAGAGCAGAAGCCTTTAGCAACGTGGAAAGCACAAAACAGTTGTTAAAGGCTTCGGCCGGTGACGATTTTTGCGACGATACATTGCGGGACCCACGTTTGGATAAGAAAAATGGAAAAAAATATCAACGACATTTACCGACTGTAACTTTGAATTTCAAAGTCAAAAAGCAAGAATGTTTTGTCGTTTAATGATTCTTTCACAATATATAGTATAGTCGTCAAAAGGTTTTCAAAAGTCATTTTTAAAGTGTTTTTTCAGAATAATACTGTATATTTTATTTCTTACACTAGCTAGCTAGTTATTCTTAACAGAAAATATTCTTATTCTACTTACTTTGTAATTAATTAAAGTAATTAATTAAAATATACAGTATTATTCAATGACACATTAACACCACATACACTTATCGAAAAATATATATATGCACATTTGAAATATGCATGAGAGAATAATATTAATTAATGTATATATTTGATTTTTTTTTTTGGGGTGTGTAACATATGTAAAAGAAGATATGAAAGCAAATATCGTTGATCCCCGACATGCATCGATCTTCCACGTATCTTTAACCGATGATCCACGTGTTTGTTCATTTCCTTTCATTTGTGAATATTTACCTCGACCGTATCGAACTCTTATTTTACGTACGTACACTCGTCCTACAATTTCACGTACGGCTCATTCATCATATCAAACACACTACTAGCCACTATAACTAATGGGCACCACCACCATCCTAACCACCACCACCACCACCAAGTTTCTGGCTAACCGTAGCGGACGGAAGAGGCAGTCGAAAGAACAGGTGCCAAAAGGGTGTCTAGCGGTGAAAGTTGGTGAAGCAAGCGGTGAACAACAAAGATTTGTGGTGCCTGTGATTTGGTTTAACCATCCACTTTTCATGCAGTTGTTGAAAGAAGCTGAAGATGAGTATGGTTTTGAACAAAAGGGCACCATCACTATTCCTTGTCATGTCAAACACTTTCTTAACATTATTAGTTGTATCATGATCGACAATCCTGCTGGCGGGTGCTTTAGAGTTTGGGCTGGATAGTACGTACCCTAGCTATATATAGCTAACTCTAGCAAGCAAATTAATTATATATGTATAGTACGTACTACGTAGTGATATGATGATGATCATGTGGTTAATTAGTTGTATAACGGTTCATTAATTATGTTTCCATGCAGTTTGAATCTTTTTTTATCTTTCAAACTAATTAAGTTAAGTTTAAATAACCTTCTAGCCGTAGTTTTTGAATCGTGACTCGGATTTCCAGATTTTAATCTATTCATAACCCCCCATACGCAGCTTGACTTGTAAGAGTCAAAATATCTATAATTTAAAATTAATATTATTACACATTACTTTCTTTAATAAGAGAATTGTATGTAAATTGTATGTAAATAATATCTATTTTGTCTTTATATGCATTTTTAATATAAATAAAAAATTTGACAAAAATAAATAAAGCCATATAGTTGCTGCTGGAATGGAAGAATCCTCATTTATTATACCAAGTACCAAGTTCTAATCTCACTTGAACTTTTAAGCCAAATTTTTTTGTTTTGTTTTTTATTTTTAAAATTCACTTTGTCCTTTTCAAATTTTACATTTATAACCCTGAAATTTTATATTTAGTTATAATTAGATATAGTTTCATTTTAAATGATTACATGGATTTAATTGTATGTGTTTAAATAGTTTTTTAAAATCTTTTATTTGTCTTAAAAAAAAAGTTATTCTTGGACTTTTATAAATAATTTATCTTTTTATAATTTTTGTTTCTTTTAAGTTTTTCTTTTTTGTTTTGTGTCTTATGTAACTTTTTGGTTTTTTTTATAACTTTTGTTGCATTTGTTATATATGTTCAATATTTAACATTTTGTTTTTTTTATATTGAAGTTTTAGATTTTTAACTTTGTAATCTATGTTTTCTTTTTTTTCTTCTTTGTATTACATTTTGTTATTTTTAACATAATTTATAACTTCTTTGTTTTTTTAGAAATATTATATCATTTTTGTTATTTCAAAACTTTATCTCATATATTTTTTAGAATCTTTTCATATTTTTTAATATAATTTTCGACGGGTTAATTGGTTTTTCCGGGTTCTTTGTTTTTAATGATGTGTTTGGTTTTTTTACACTTTGATAAAATAAATTAACTATCCTCGGTTTTTTGGAAAACTTTGTTTTACATATATCCCATCCGGTTTTCCTTTTAATTCCTTTTGTATCATTTTTTTTCTCCTTCATGATATTTTGCGGTAAACATAAATACGATGTTGTTTTTGTAATATTGATCTGAAAAGAAAAACGGATTTTCTAATGTTTTATACCTTATGTTTAGTTTTTATAAATATGATTTTTATTTTTGTTAATTGAATAATACATGTTATCTTGAAAAAGTTTGCTGCATTTTTTTAACTTCGTTCAAAAATGCAGATGCTTGCAGAAATCAACGCCGCCCATCGGGCGGGTTGAACATCCTAGCAATAAATATAGTAGTTAATACATATATTTGATATAGTTTTTGCATATATTCTTTCACATGTATATAAGTCTAATGTTTAATAAAACATATATACATGTAGCTAGTAAATATCTCTCTCTCTATATATAAAGAGATAAAACTATGTACGACAATTAATTATTGGTTTATTCTTCTTCTTTAGACACAAAATAACGAGATTGTGATTCGTATCGCCTCCGATCGAGTCATTCCCAGCTCGCAAGTTACGCCAAAATTTAGGTGCAACTAGAAAAGACCTTATACAGAGTCACTGGCCAATTTTTAAGACTCAACTCGTAAAATTGTAACAAATATGTTTCTAGCTACAAATTTGTGATTTGAAATTGGTTTTTAACGTGTTGTGATATTACTGGGACAGATCGAACATGGCCAATATGTTTGAGCAGGCCAGCCAAGTTGAAAGGTGATCGACCAATATATTTAATTAGGGGTGAAGTTGATCATCCAATCTCTAACGGGTTCACGAGCCAGTCACTCCAAACATAAGATTGTTTTCTGTCACGATTAGAAACCCAAAGGAAAGAGAGAGAAACGATCGAGTTAAAAGTTTCGCTAGTAGTAGCATGAGTACCATTATGTAGCTAGAGCATTATTTCTCTTCTTCCAAATATGCCACCACCATATGTATATAATTGCTTCAAACACCCCTCGTTTATGGTTGTTTAACTGTAAATCTTTGTACCAAGTCACGATATCCAACGGGCCGGTTAGCATTTGGAATGTTATAATATATGCGTCCAATGATTAAGTTTAGCACCAATCTCACGTATGAACCAGCAATCCTGGAAAATGTGGCTAATATCGTCGATCCCGTCTTCACAAAGATTACAACGGACGGTACTGTTGACATCAACACCACGTCTAAGAAGATTCACACAAACTTTATTTTTATTTTTAGTATGCAAGTCATTTGGTTTGAGACTGCAAAATTGAAATGGAATGTAGAGTTAGAGTTTATGTGCTTGTATGAGACTTGACGAAATAAGATAATATAATTCGAATATTAACACGTGGAAGTATTTGGTGGGTCATCATAATTTCAATTCCTTTACTATGTAAATCACTAATCGATTTATGTGCTTTGATATATATACTATGTTATAAGCCTCTTTTCAAATTTATGTGATATGTATATGTAGCTTAAAGTATTGCATGTTGTAAACCTCATTTTTTTCAATATAGCCTAAAATGTAATGTTGATTTCATATAGTGATTTTCATATTACTTAATGCGTTGTGCGTACAGAGCAATGAACTGTTTTTAATTTCATTTAGTGTACATAGCATATAATTATATCGTTAAAGTTTGTGTATATATTTTTGCGAGTATATGATTTGTATTTTATGTATTGTTGTTGGATAATATTAATTTATGAAAGCGTATAAAATTGTATTAGAACTTGTTTAAAATTTGGTTTGTATTCGACAAATTGATATTAGAACTTAATGTTGTTAAGCTTAATTATATCGTGTTTAAAACTTTAAATTGAGAACCTAATTTTAGTAATACTTAGAAAAATGTATATTTTGTCAGAACCCAGTTTGACCACGGTCTAACCGCGGTTCGATCGGTCTGACCAGTAAAATTTTGTGAGACCGATTTATTTTCTGGTCCGGTTTTTATAACATCATGAATAACTACAATTAAACACATTTTTTTTTCTTTTCTTATTTCCATTCAAGTTTTTAAAAAATATATAGTTCCTAATATAGATTTCTACAACTAACGCATTTTGGTGCGTGCGAGCATGTTGCATGTTAAACACGCCTTGACAAATGACAAGGCTAGCTTATGATTTTTCATACTAACAGATTAATCAACTTCTTCCACTTTGTTCCTTGTGAGTATTTTCAGCATTGTCAACTGGAACATGCTATTTATTTGACTAAAAACACTCAAAAGACTTTTTGATACATGGCGGTTCAACTATATCATTGAACTTGTACTACACTACGACATTGGTTAAAAATGTACGTATTATCTAAATTGAGCATAAAAAGTTAAAGCTGTAGTTAATAGTTTATGTGTAATAATCGAAGAATAATTGTCTAGAAAAGTAAATAAGAAAGTGAAAGATAAAAAAAAAGAAAGTGGGAGTATAACATGTTTGACTAGATACAGGGTGGTCTTATAAAAACAAAAATAAGTGGTCCATTCATTTAACTGTCATCCACCCCCTTCACTCTTTCTCTCCGAGACATATATGATGCAAAAGTGATATTAGTATCATTTTTTTCTTTTTGATGTATTATAATCATGCATTATCAGTTTGTACAATTAGCAATATGATTTATATATTGTAGTACATTAATGTATGAATATTACCTCCCATATATTATATGCTCTATATGTATTAAATTAATCTGTATAGTAATACAAACGAAACCAAGAATATATATATATATATATATACTTCTTCGCTGTCAATGTTTCCTCATTCACACCATCCATCATCATCTTGATCATTCATCAAAAACAGCTAGCTTTTTTTAATTCACAATGACAACCCTTTTCAGATCCAAATCTTGTGGTGGACTACCACGGCCCAAAGCCTCATTTTTTCATTATTCATCATCCTCTTCTTCTAACCAACAAAATGACACCAATTATGAAGATGAAGATGAAGATGACGACATTTGCTATTATTGTCAAGATAGTTACACTAATAATGATTACTTTGATCAAAACAGTAGTAGTCCAATTACTACACCTTTTATTAGTCCATGCCAACAACAAGGTGGTGGTGTTCCTAATCGATCTAATCATAATAATAACTTCACCATTGCCTCAATATTGTTAAACGCCTTACGTAAATCTCTTCTCACTTGTGCGGTTGATCATCATGACGTCACCAAAGCAGATACTTTGAATATTGGCAGTCCCACGGACGTGCAACATGTGTCACATGTGACGTTTGATCGTTTCCATGGCTTCCTTGGTTTGCCTCTTGCTTTTCAATGTGATGTCCCACACAAAGTTCCCAGCGCAAGGTATACGTACATATATATAGAAATATATTATATGGATTTTGATTAGATACTATTGCTTTTAGATAAGTGTTTTTTGCAATGCCTTAATTAATGATGCCTCTAGCTAGGCTCTAGGTTGTAGTCAATTCAGTTGTTCCGAAACCAGAATTGAACATTAAGGGACCGACTTTATATATAATTAGTTAACCATATATGTAAATTAAGTTAAGACAAGTGACAAACGATGACAACAAAATATATATAAAAATATAACAATGACGGATCATGGTCATATAGATTCGTCGACATTTCTAAAGTGATGTTCGTTTGTTATCTTTCGGTTTATATATATTTAGCTTTATGGTTAATTATTTGATTGGAGGGACCGATTGTATAATTTCATTCTGGATTTTAGCTCTAGGATTATAGGGGACAATATTTTGAAATGCCTTTATGGATATGGGGCTATCTTGCAATGCCTAAATGATAGTCGATCTCTAGCTTGTAACTAAGTTGTCTAGACGATTATTTTATCTGATGGTTTTGCTTGCTTGATTTATCTCTGATGTGATAGACCGAATTATGGTTTTCTGTTTTAGCTTGTCGGAATGTCAACTTCTTGGAAATATTGCCTTTCCAAAAACAGAACTTCTTGGAAATATTCCCAAAGTAAGGTTTGTTAATTGTCGGTTAAAAAAAAAAAAAAAATGTTAAAAGGAAGCTAGCCCTTAGCGCTTCACTTAACATGCATAAAAAGGTTATACATTTCCATATTAAATGTTGGCCTCCTGATTTTTATAATAAATGTACAACTAATTAATGCATCTTAACGAAAGCCCTTACGTCTTTGTTTAGCAAAACCCAAAAAAAAATAAAAATGAAACTATTAATAGACAGGGAGATGTTTACATTTTTAAAATCGCATCTACTGAATAAAAATTATTTAGAGTACATTAAACTTTAACTAGTTTTACACTTAGCATAAAATTCAAGGATGCGTTTTTGATATAAAATGTATAAATTTTTTATGCACGTTAAATGCATTTTTAAGGGTTTTATTTAAAAATTTTCTTCTAACTTTATTTGTATGATCATCATAATACAAAAATAATACTACGAGTATTACGTTACGTATTAAATGCAACTAAAAAAAAGTTGTGGCTTAACCATTAATTGTGGTTTAGTGGGAAATTGGTTGAGGGAATTGTTTGTTGTCTTAGAAGGGAAGTAAATTTCATTGGAAACATATGTTATGTTCGGTGATCCGTGACTAGACATTAATGTGCGGTTTGATGATTTGTTACATACATACAACTCAGTTTCACTAGTAAAGGGGAGGTACATATGGTGCAATTAGTTATTGGAAAGTGCAAGTAGGTGAGTTTGTTATTGCAACATGATGCTTGATAGTGACTCTTTTGTCTCTAGAGTTTTATCATGAAAAAAGCTAGGAAATATACATTATGGAATATAGGTGGATAAAAAGTGATGGTTTGGTCTTAGATATTCAAGTACTTTAAGGTGAATAATCAAGAAAACAAGAATATTTATAGCTAAGACCATTCATATATAACACATCTTTTTTTTTTCTTTTACATTTTCTGTGTGAAGGGGTACGACCGTACGAGTAAAAGTGGTTTAGTGTGTAACATGGCACCATACAGAAAAAAAAAAAATGCCTTTGGACTAGACATTCCTTAATCATTGGTAGTGTTAATAGAGTTTTTTTTTTTTTTTGACACATAAATGACATTATGTTTGTTATATCCACAAAACAGGTAAACAAATAAGATTTTTTGATAGGAGAGCAAAGTTTTTACTTGGCTACATCGTCCAAGATGTTATGTGGCTGTTTTCGAATCCTTTTCCTCGTCACTCAAAAAATATTTACCTAGGAAAATTGGTATTATGTTGGGGTATGAAGAATATAAAAAACAAGAACTTACTTCGCGCGTGTGCGTTTACTAAATATCCTTTTATGAGTTCACTCATAATCTTATCATGTTATCTTTCTCCATCAACTCCCTTGATTTTTCCCTGTGGCTTGATCTTATGCTTAGGAGGATTATTAGGTTAATCAAGTAGGAGTATCTATCATTACACTTTGCTATAATCATGATTTGTCAAACTTGATGCCTCAACATCCTTTAATTTCAAACAATTGAACAGTGTATGTGTGTTTGGAGTATCCGTGGAGTCTATGCAATGTTCCTATGACGAGAGAGGGAACAGCGTACCAACAATACTTCTTATGATGCAAAACCGTTTATATTCAGAAGGTGGTCTTCAAGTAAGCGAAAGCTAAAAATGAAAGTTTCAACCACACTATATTTTGTAAAACATTCAACTATATAATTGATATTTTTCATAACGTAGGCAGAAGGAATATTTCGTATAAATGGGGAAAACGGTCAAGAGGAGGATGTTAGAAAACAGCTCAACAGAGGTTTTGTCCCCCATGGAGTCGATGTTCATTGTTTGGCTGGCTTGATTAAGGTATTTGCATATCCGTGTGGCTATTCACAATATCAGTTTAGCAGGATATTATAAAAAAAAAAAAAATCCAAATGATTGCTTGATTACAGGCATGGTTTAGAGAACTTCCTACGGGTATTCTTGATTCGTTGACCCCAGAGAAGGTCATGCATTGCAATACAGAAGATGAGTGTACTCGTCTTGTCAAAACTCTGCCTCCAACTGAGGCTGCACTTCTTGACTGGGCCATCAACTTAATGGCAGATGTAGTCACTTATGACGAAATAAACAAAATGAACTCCCGAAACATTGCTATGGTCTTTGCCCCCAACATGACACAGGTCTGCTATCTTTCTTTTCTTTTTCTTAATAGAAGGAAATGCCACATTTTCTTTTAGTAGCCAATGATGAACATATGTGGTAGCGTGTGGCACAATGACTGTCCCTAATCGTCCCAGGTCATGCTTGAAACTCCCAGACCTTAAAGGATATCCAAAAAGTCTTTTCCATGTAAAAAGTCTTGGGCCTGGTTCTTTTTAAATGGGCTGATGCCTTTTAGACCATTTCCTGGTTTGTTTAGTGTATACGCTATACCTGATCCGCAGATGTAAGTAAAGTTTAAATATACACATCAAAGTTCATTTCAAAAGTATGCTGAAGTTTGTGACACCGCACGATTTTGGAGCTATTATTTGGGCTCAATTTTAACTGATGTTAAAGGCTACAACGACTAGAACCACCCGTAGGAAATATATTGTAGCCCAAAAGGACTATTTCTGGGTCAGCCCTAAGGCTGGTCTAAGACCCAACCCCATCTATGATCTATGATCATCTTTATAGTTTCTAAGACAGTGATAATTAGGGCCGGTCCTGAGGATTTAAGGCCATGTTCGAGCTACAAAAATGGACAAAAACCGATATTACATAACTAATTGGGCTATATCTAAAAGTAAATACAAATGGGCTTATAATTTAAATTAGAAGACATTAAATAACTAACTGGGCTATCTTTTTTACATTAGATTATTTTCTTACTTTAGGTTTTAAAATTTGAAGTTTTTATTAAAACGAATTACATATATAAATTTTTTTGATGAATATGGGTCCCTAGATAGATTATTTTATCACTTTAGGTTCCCAGTGTTTGATACTGGTTTTTATTTATCTTATTGCTTATTGTTGTACGAATGCAGATGGCGGATCCTTTGACTGCATTGATTCATGCAGTTCAAATCATGAACTTGCTCAAAACACTCGTCATAAAAACTCTTCGTGAAAGAGAAGAATCATCTCCAGTTTCTAACCAGGTGTCAATGTCAATATGTGAAGATAGTCCATCTCCCAGCAATAAAGCCGAGTATCCTTATACTTTACGGAGCGCCACTTTGAACAGACTAGGATGCGAAGACGAAGAACAATTTTGGAGCTTTCCCAGAAAGAGTGGGTCTGTTGTGGAATATGATTACATATCAGGTAAAAACTCGCCCATTAGATGTAGAAGTGATCACCACGAGAGTGATGACCTATCAAAACATCTAGTAATTGATCAGGGGATATTGGAAAGACTAAGTTTGAGAAAAAGTGTAATGAGGTTATGCAGATATCCTGTGTTTCAGTTTAGTAAGCCTGCTAAGAAGACTGGATCGGTAAGTGTCAATGCTACGGACCATGGTGAAGCTTGGGTTTGATTCACTGCCTCTCTGAGGTTAATAGTGGTTGGTCAAGACACCACCTCATTGACCATGTATAATAGCTCCATATGAGGTTTTTTATTTTGACGGCTGTCTATCCTACTTTTACTCCTAAATTACATGTCTCTATAACACCTCCATCGGAGATTAACAAATGTATTAAAAAATTCTTAGATGTGAAAAGATTCAGACTTAGTTACACGGATATTGTACTTATATCAAAAAGTTTTATTATAAGCTCATCGAGCTATTGAGTCAAGCTCGAACTTGGTATAATGTTTTTGATAAATATACCACAAATTTTTGATAAATATACCACAACGTACAGATTTTACAGCTGACTGTATAAATCAATAATGCACAGTTGTGGTAAAATTATCACAAAATGTGGTACTACTATCAATTCCCCTTTCAAAATGAGCTTGTGCCTTGTCGCGTTCAAGCAAAATTTGACTAGTTCCACAGCCGTATCACATATTCTTCTAGTGAAACTTTTGCATCAACACCATCATATAACCCATCCCCCTATGCGGCCCATAAAAAGTTTGTATGGCTTTGAAAGAAACTCAAACATTTATATATTTTACATTAGATATTATATAACACCAACAAATTATTTATAATCCGTTTGAATTAAAAAGGGAGTAGTATACTTATGCTGTATAATTACCTAGAGTAAGTTTAGAATAAAAATTAAAAAATTGCATATGACGTCAAATTACTATTTACTATGTATGTTCTATGCGAAGGCGCAAATTAAGTATGAAGTGTCAATGAAAAAGGTATAAGAAAGTGATAACTTAATTCCAGTGTGATACCATTCTCCAAAAATGCAGATACACTTTGGATTCAGAATCACGTGATTAAGTTAGAAACATAGTTAAGAATATATATCGTGTACAATTTCCATCGATGTGATGTATTTGGATTGCCCGAAAAAGATTAGTTTTTGACAATAAGCCTATCTCTCAGATGCAATGTGGTGAGCGATATATACAAGCTCTATATGGATCAAAGCAAGAGCAAAGATGGCACTCATTAGATTGGGTCTCCTAAAAGAGAATTGATGTTTCTGTAACTAATCTTAGTTTTTGGTGCTCCTGTATGTTTTTTTTTTCTGTATTTTCATGAACCATGGTTTGTACTTTGTAATCTTATTGCTAGTACCCAGATAGCTGGTGTAATAAAATCCCATTTGTTGGCTTTTCAAAGAAAGTGTACATTTTCCACACCCCCCTAAGATAATTGTCCTTTCCCCATCTCGATATATATGCTTCACTTTAGTATGTACATACATGCGAAGTTGACCTCAAACGTTGTTTCAAGTTTCAACGGTCCATTGGTGAACACACTCTACTCCCTTATAAAACAAATAGGTCCCAGTCTATTTTTAATAATTTCCTATCTTTAAATTATCATAATTGTCTTTGACATTTATTTTAGTAATTAACACTTTAAACCTTTATCTTTTTATATATTTCACTATCACCTTTGCATCCACCTACACTATTTGAGACTTGACACTGACATCACCAGAAACAATACCGTCACCGACAATACTAGATCGTCATGCCCACTACCGCCACCGCATTGTGCGGGTACCATGCTCGTGAAGCAATAATCCTATTTCTAGTTTATGCAAAACTGAATATTTCTTTTTTTTTTTTGGTCATATTATGTAGTGATATACTGATATGTTTTTCAAATTAAATAATAGATAGATGTATAAGACACTCAATTTCCTTTAATATATAACTATATAAGTTTATCTTTCAAAGATATGGTTCGACTTAATAAGCTTCTGAGTCAATCCCCAAAGCCTAGTTAATTGGGTCTAGTAAAAAGAATTTGCATTCATTATATTACCATTATACTCGCGCAATGTGACGGTGGCTGTAGCGGCTACGGTGTGATGGTGGGGGCGAGTGTTGGTGGTGGAGACAACATCAACTGGTGTATATAATTCATATAAAAGTAATTAATTTAAAAGGTTAATTGATATATTTTAAAAAATTATAGATTGATGGTGTAATTTTAAAATATATTTTAAAAGATAGCGTATGTGCAAATATTTTAAAGAAAAAATATTATAAGGAGAGGGCATTTTAAACATTTCAACATGAGGGTATTTTCTTTAATAAACAGTATAGATAGATATAAATATATATGAAATCCTTTCCCATACTCGAATAGCCTACTTACATGTTTATTTTATGACATTATGTAATCTATTATCACTACTATCAATATCAAAAATGCATGATGAAATTGCAAATAATGCTAGTAAATAACGGTTTATCTTCTTAATGCATCCAAAAGTATCAATATCATCCTATCAGCCGGTTAATGTTATTATTGTTAGGTTTGACGACAGCCAACCAAGCTAGCATAAGTTAATTAACCATCATTATATTTTTGACGGAAATGTATTTTAAAAAAAAAATTAACAAAGTATATTGATATGAACGCCTTGATCCCATGTACCGAATTGATACCTACATAATCCCTTACGCGTAAGGATAATGTCAAGGTAATTAAACCAATTTAATTCAATTATGTCTTCGGTCGGAAGCGAACCCGATTTGTTCTTGCAAGTAACGGTTGGTGGTCAACTCTTTGAATGACTCAAAACCATTTAAAATACATGATAACTTGATTGCCAAATCACAATGCAGTTGTGGTCTTGTGGAAACTGAATACATTGGGTTGATGCAACATATAATGATATAAACAAGTCAGAGAATGGGCTCCCTTAAACCCAAGGCCCAGTATTAAAAGTGAATAAGTATTTTGTAAAACAAGTAATTATAATACCAGCCCATCTTGAAGGAAAGTATAATAAGAAGAGAAAATGACCTCAATACCTAATTTTTCTAAAAAATATATCAATATACCCAAGTATTTTTGGATTTTCACAAAATACCCAACAAAATTGCAATAATTTTCAAAAATCGCAATGAGATTCATAAAATCGCAATAAGATTCCCAAATTCGCAACGAGATTATATAAAATCGCAATGAGATTCCAAAATCGCATAAAGATTTAACATAATCGCATAAAGATTTTATAAATCTCGTAAAGATTTTGTAACATTCGAAGTTCTTTATGAGATTCTAAGTTCTTTATGCGATTATCAAGTTCTTTATGCGATTCTGAAAATCTTTATGCGATTTTCAATGTTCTTTATGAAATTTTTAAAGTTCTTTATGAGATTTTCAAAGTTCTTTATGCGATTTTTAATGTTCTTTATGCGATTTTCATCATCCTTATGCGATTTTCATAATCTTATTGCGATTTTCCAAACTTATTGCGATTTTTGTGGGTATTTTGTGATAATCTAAAAAAACTTGGGTAAATTGATAAACTTTAATAAAAAATTAGGTATTAAGGTTATTTTCTCTAATAAGAAAGGGCCCCCAGTGTTCACAAAAAATGCCACGGAACATGTTGGGTGTCAATTGCCAAGTATTACAAGGACCCGCCACACTAGAGACTAGACCCAAGAATAATGCTCGTCCGTACTACATTTCATGTAAATGGTTATATGTCCCATCCAGCTACACCTTTGCACATACCACCCCTCAAATTCGTGAAAGTATTTACCACTCTTTCGTTGTATTTTGTCCTCTTTTAAAATTTAAACTAACGCAGGTGCCAATCATGATTATATGTGTGGAGTATACAGTGCTCACGTACTGTTCAATCATTTCGAGGGTGTTTTTAGCTTATCTATTTTATTTTAACGGCAAGTGTTAGATGTTAATGGTTCGAAACCCAACAGTGTCATCTAAGTGGGCAGTATGCTGAAAATTGGAACTTGCACACTCCTGCAGAACATGAGTTATAACACGTATGCCCACACTCAAGAGGTCAATGTCCCAAACCATGGGGAATCAAGATTCGATCTTAGGTCTCCAAACCAACATCCTTCTGCCAATTCTTTTAAAGGCTATCCACTTGATTTATATTTTTTAGAAAGATAAAAAAAAAAAAAAAAAAACAAATACTAACTCAGAAACTGCTTATCTTGTTTATTTTAATTAAATAAGCATGTAAAAACGATTTACTTTTTTTTATAAAAAAAAAAACACTTATAAATTAGCAATCTTAAAAGCTTTTTCATTTCCAAATAACTAATGTAAAAAAGGATATGCAATATATCTGAATTTGTCTTTTTTATGCTCTTGACTGAATATTCGAATTGAAAAAAATATGTATGTTTTTGTCTTTTCTTTACTTTTGGTCTTCATGTAATCATGTATGAAACGAGCATGGTATCCGTGCAATGCGGCGTATGTGGTGGGACGGCGGTATAGTGGTGTCAGTGACAGTATTATTGGTGGTTGTGGCGGTGTCAATTGGTGTAGTTGATGTAATGGTAATAGTGGAATATTTAAAAAGGTAAGAGCTTAAAGTGTTAGTTATTAAAATAAGGGGGTGTTTGGTTCATGGAATCGTTAGGAATTCCTTGGAATTGGAATGTTGAATTCCATTCATGAGGGTGTTTGGTTGGTAAAATGATAGAATTGAAATTCAAAACTTTCCATTGAATTCCTTAATATAGAGAATTTATAATTCCATCACTAAGTTGATGGAATGTTTAACATTCCATGGAATTCATATCTCTTTATCAAAATACCTTCTTATAATTAAATACCAAAACAAGAAAATCTTTTCTTTTGGTGTACCATTGATGCCTGCTGCCTTTAAACCACCATCACCATCCACCACCATTGATGTTCCACTGTTGTTGGCTGCCAGATTTTAACAGTCATCACCATCTGCCACCATATATTTCTTGTTGCTGCCGGCTCTGGATTAAAAAAGCTAGAAAAGAGATATATTTGTATATATTATCATTATTATTTATTTATTATTATTATTATCATTATTATTTATTATTTATTATTTATTATTTATCTATTTTATTATTATTATTATTATTATTTATTATTATTATTTCTTTTGATGTATAAGAAAATCTTTCTATAATAGGTGTTTATTAAGAGCAATTTAAACTTTCATATGTAACATTTAAGTAATACCTTATATTAGTAAGGGGTGAATAATTTTTATAAAGGATTATAGATAACATAATAGATTTGTGGGCTATAAGAAACAACAAAGACTGTTTAGTTGGGCTTGTGGAGTTGTAATGCAAAGTGGCCCCTTGTGCTTGAGTAAGCAGATACTTTCTTCACGGCGTGTTTAATTCATAGAATACCGAACACATTATACATTCTTTTTGCTTATATTTTGGTCCCTTTATTATGTATGATTATGATTATAAGGTATTTGTAACTTTCATTTTGATACCACATATCTTCTTTTCTTTGTTATTATCAAAGAATATTTGAGATACATAAAGGACGCTGCATAATAACTAAATCACTTTATTATACTATTGAGTTTTGGACATTTTTATAATGTGGTGGATCACTGGGGAAGGCTTCAACCAGGTAATTTCCATATATGAACTAGGGACGGTTTCATTAATATTAGACCCAATTAATTTATATATACACGTGAACAAGTTGATCAATATGTAACCTCAAAAATCCAGAACAAGTACAACAAACACTTATCTCATATGTGAATATTAAGCAACTGGTTGATACATGGAATTTATAAGAATAATGATATAAAAGATTCAAAATTATGTTTCTTGTCATAATTCCAAATTCAACCAAAGGGTTAGTTCAAATGAGACTCTTAACAAGGGAATATCAAACGGAGAAAACAATGTGGGCTTAAAAAATTAAAACCAGCTGTTTAATACATTTTTGGAGGTATATATTTGTGAGTTTAGTTACCTAAACAGCAGGACGTAATTAACTAGAAGCTGTTTAATTAATTAACTAAACATGGTCTGATGATGAGGATACATCCGAGGTGGTAGTATCCGAGATAAAGGCTGCAAAACATGCCAAAACCGGTGTTAGGAACATTATGAGAGCAATTGGAACCATCCATAATTGGCTGTTACTAGCATGATACTTGATTTCCCAGTAAAGTAACATTAAACCCCCAACCATACTTAACAAGAATGATCCAAAACATGCTATCATCCATACATTGATCATCATCTTCATTCTTGTTTGTTTGTCGCCCTTGGACGTCGAAACCATCTCGATGATCGATCAACCTTAGATATTAGAATTAGTCGAGACCGCCCCGATCTTCCAGAAAAAAAAATATATATATATATATATTCTTCTTATAAAGCTAGGTTCACTTGCCAAAATGAATATATATGTAGATAATATATACTCGTAGATAATACCTATATATGGTGTGTCCGCTATAGGAATCTTTTAATTAATTAATTAATTAATTAGCTTACACAAGATAATATGATACAGAATACATAGAAATAGCAAAACAGGTGTCGGGATCGAGAGTAATCACAAGAGGTAATATATAAAACTATAAAATATGTAAAAGACGCATGCATATGGTGACATCATGAATTTAGAGATTCATTTAGTGGAGTTACATATATAGAGAATTGATAACGTGCCTTTTTAACTAAGCTATATAGCAAGCTGTTGTTTTAGTTAATCTAGACAGATATATATATATATGGATAAATATTATAATATTATAGAGTGTCTAATTATAGACCCAATAACAATATAAGATTGTTAGATGGATTCTCCCTTTTAATGCTTTACTTTTGTTTCTTGCTGTAAATTGACATGTAATTTGATGGGGAGGGCCAAATTAATAGAATTTGGTATGATGGGTATTTTGGAAGCTTTAGCTCATATATAGGCCAATGACTTGTAGATCAGACAGATTAATTAATTGGTTATACAGTCTATTTAATTATGTTCTTTTATAAAAATCTTGAAAATACTATACGGCCGGTAAAATACACGAATAGTTCTTTCTTATAAACATTGACATGCAACATTGAAAGACGCAGTATTTCGAGTTCGAACTCACGCTCACGCGTTGCACTCGCTACTATACCACCCTAGAGAGGTTTTCACGAGAAGGAAAATTTATTCAACCCCCAACCCCGTCTAGCTAAAAGAGGGTGGAGAAAATTTATTTTTTAATAATTAATTATTATTATTTTTTATTGACATATACTCTAAGTTAGATAAAAAAATTACATTTTTGGTCTTTCAAGTTGGCAGAATTTTCAGTTATTGCTCTTAAGTGAATTAATTAAAAAAAAAACCGTGAAGTTGGTCAATTTTTTCAGCTTTTACTCTGCAGTCAAACGTCGTCTCTTTAGTCCGTTAAGTGAATGGCACATTCGTCATTTCACTCTCCTTCTTCTTCTTCCATTATTAATCAACACCAGACAATATCTTTTCAATATATCTTTCTAATATATATACAAAATAAACCCAGGACAATAAATTTCTACCAAAAATAATCATTGAAAACTATAATGAGCCATAGTATTATATGAATATCAAATATAACTTTGGACAACATAGTCATTTCGATTCCCTCATCATTCATCCACTAAAACTAAAGCCATTTCCATTTTGTCCTTCAATATAACTTTGGATATCAACAACCAAATTTATATCGTATATATATTTACTATTATAGATCTATATATAATCTATCTATAGATCAATAGATCTGAAAAAGTGATTATCAAAATCAAATTATAAACCTATTTAAACAACTCGAAACCCATTTGATTCATGTTCAAGATTAACAACCAAAATCCCAATTACATTACATATCGAGCACCACTGTTACTCAGCTGCAGCCACTGCCGCACCACCATTACTCGACCTTTGCTGCATTCAGCCTTGTCGTTGCCGTACACAACACCGAAGCTCAACCACGTTTTCATCTTATAAATGTTTCTATGTACATATCAGTGATTTGTAACTGATGAAATAAGTGACCTGTTCGGTTTTGTGTGTTTTTATGTGTGTTTGTTTTGGGAAAAAGATATATATGATTTAGATATAGACCCATTCAAATCTATCAGATCTTGTTTGTAGGTTAAAGAGAGAAAGAGAGGAAGAAAAGTGGATTTGATTTTTGATATTCAAAGTTTGTGGATTTGGAGTTTCTATTAGATTGGGAACATTGGGTTTTCAAATGTTGAGAATGACGTTATGAAGATCTGGTAGTGTTTGAGTATGGAAGAAGAAGAAGAAGAAGAAGAGAGAAATGACAAATCTGTCCTTTATTTAACGGACTAAATAGACGGCGTTTGATTGCAGAGTAAAAACTGAAAAAATTGACCAATTTTAAGATTTTTTTTAATTAATTCACTTTAGGGCAATAACTAAAAATCCTGACAGCTTGAGAGACTAAAAATATAATTTTCTCAAGTTAGATTACATAGATTATTATGATAAAACTCAGGACTTTAAATAAAAACTTCACCAGACCACTTTCATAGATACGAGAATAGGTACTCAAATTTAGGTGACATCAACGTCCAAAAGTTTATTAATAAATCATTAGCCCCATTAACTTGTATGATTAGACAGATTAGTAAACTTTAGCAACTTGTACAGATGATTTTAAATAACACCTTCATTGAAGATGGCCCAACGGCCGATTTTTTGAGAGGCCCAATTTTTAATTGTTATTACTACGTATATATTAAAGTTAAAATATATATATATATATATATAGGGTGGGTTATTTTAAGACCACATCTTATTTTAAGACCAATTAGGACATGTGTTTTTTATAACTTACACACCACCATCATCATCTACTACGATATACAAAACTTTTTTGTAAAAACTCTAAGACTTTCCGGCGATGGGTCCACCGGAAATTCATGTGTAAGTTACTTACACATGTGTAAGTTACACATGATTTTCCAGCGACGCGGTGGCCAGAAAATGATGGTGGTGGTCGGAGATGATCATGGTGGTGTGTAAGTTACAAAAAACACATGTCATAAAATTGGTCCTAAAATAACTTGCACCTATATATATATATATATATATATATATATGTTGGGTATTGTAAAACAAATATTAAAGTAAAACAAATAAGACAATATCTTGACCCTTAGATCATGGTTAAATTGATGCAAGAAGATTCACGAAACAATTGATGTACGATGATTTTCATGATGCACGATGATTATCACTGAAGAAAAACCTATTGTTTTATTTTTTTTTTATCTTAATACTTGTTTTATTTACCTAAAACCTATATATATATATATATATATAGAGAGAGAGAGAGAGTTTCCTTATTTTGAGAACCATTTTATTTGTAATAACCATGAGAACTCTTAAATAATATATTTGTTCACATGTTTTTTTGTTCATTCACATATGAAATGATGTAAAAAAAGTATGTTGTAGAAGAATTTTTTTAAAAAAACCTTTAAAATAGCCTTTTGTGAACTTGTGAATGAATATCTTCACGTTTTTGTTCACATGTTAACAAATGGGTATATATAAGGTTTTGAAAAAAACTTAACGTTTCACATGTGAATAAACAAAAAAAAAACATGTTTTTCAATACATAATTTAAAAGTTTTAGGATTCTTATAAAAATATGGGTTTTCAAAATAAGGCCCATATATATATATATATGTGTGTGTGTTTTTTATGAGTTTTAATAATCACATAAAAATTAAATTATACAACTTAGTACACAGAATAAAATTCAGCTATATTAGAAATAAGAGGTTAGTCTTTCAAATGCACAAGAAACAAACAAAATACATTTCAAAACCATCCTAATCTTCTTTCCAGATTAGTAACTTTGTGCAATTCGTATGGTTAATTGGGCTTAATCACTTCAATATAGGTCTAAGTTAATAAAAAAGGCCGGGGTGCTTTGTATGGGCTCTAAAAATCAAGCGGATCCAGTACAGTTTCCCAGATAACAAGCGGAGAGTTTGTCTGAGATTAAGAAAAATTTGAGGAAACTATCATAACAATTTACATCTATTAATCTATTATTATTAAGAAAAATATAAAAATGTCAAACAGAATCATTAAACAATTTCTTTTGTTATCTATAAAATTGTTAAATAAACTCTACTACATGTCTACATGCTAAACATGATACTTAGACGCATGCTACTTAATTAATTTGTTGAATTAATAAATTTTTTGATTATGTGTTGTAGATATTTTCATAATATTCCTAATTACCATCAAAGATTCTATAGATAATTAGTGTAAGCTAGTATGTATGTTGTATTGTTATATATATTGGGGTAATGTAAGTAGCTAGTGGTACGTGCTCAACTTCTCAATATTCTTAGACATTTGATCGATCATCAGGTGACGTGGATTCGAAATCGAGTACGTTCATAGCTTCATGTACGTACGTTCATCTCCCTCTTCCCTCATTCCTCGATCCAGCCATATTTACTAAATCCGCAAACGACATTATATTATATTATTATTACAATCTTTGTAAATAAAACTGTTTAGATTATAATTTCTAGACTGATTATTGGATACAGTACTTTTTTGAAAAAGTGACTGAGCGTGATGAGCTAGCTAGCTAGCTAGGTTCCAGTTCTCTTCTATGACATTATACGAACCCGGCCATTTCAACCACACCGTATAATGTAGGCCATACAAACCAATATGTTTCCATCCCATGGATTCTAGCCTCATTGGCTCTTTAATTGGAGTTGGTCCGAGCCACACTTAGCCAGATAATTGAGTTTGAACCAAAAAAAGCTAGTACTTGTAACTGAGCCATCTCGATCCAAGAGTAAATTATGGGTCTAGTTAATTAATGAGACAACGACATAGAACCATTCTGCATCATTATGGTAATTACTGGTCCTAAAAGGGCCTTGATTTCTCTTAATTAGAGCAGACTTGCCACTATTGGAAGGAATTAAGGTCATTATTGGTTTCAAAGAAATGACCATCTCCCCCATGATAAGCTAGGTGACACAGCCATTTGAGCTATTTTTAGAAGTTTGGCAAAAAATAGCATATGCCCATGGTTGAGGGGTGTTTTGTAGCAACTTTTGGAGCTTTTTTTAATTTGGAGGGTATCATTAGAAATAGATCTTGTTGGAATAGACACAATTGAAGAAGATGAAGACGGAGAGACAATTAATTAGATCATGCATAGTTTTCTTTATGCTTCATTCACAGTTTCCCAATATTCTTCCATGGATCATTATATATACAAAATGATTGACGTAAATATGTATGGAAGAGAAAATACATTTAGTTGTCATTGTAATTCTTCTAACACGCGCGAGGCAGGTAGGCCTCGTGATTCACTAAACCCTAAACCCTAAATGTAATTATAGCTTACTAGGTGAAACCCGTGTATTGCACCGGGCTAGTTAGTAGTCTATGTGATTCATAGAAAAAGGCCTACATATAATTAAGCACATATTACGTATAGTACTTTGTTAGAAAAACGAACTACATATAATTAAGAACGATCTTATACGTGACAACCAAGTGTTCAACAAATTCAACCTGTATGACTATTCTTAATTAGCTATAGCTCTAAGTACGTATTTATCAAGCATCATTTTCCACTAATTGCGAACCTCTAAGCTAAAATACTTCACATGTAGTGTACACAAGGTAGTGGCATGATAGCAATATCCAATAACAATTTAAAACACCAGGAGGTTTATTTAATACAATTAGAAATAACGATAATCAGAAGTCTGCAAGTATCCGATGTCAAAATATAACATCAAAACCGAGACAGATGAAAACAAAATCTAAGTTTAAATGGCAAACTAACTGCATTATTTGATAAGCTAGTTTGTATAAAAACGTATTCCTAGTTTGTATAATAATAATAATAATAATAATAATAATAATAATAATAATAATAATAATAATATATTGAATTAACACCAGCAAATTACGGCCAGAAGTAGCAGACTCTAAAAAAATTAACCAAACATAAATTCTCATATATTGAAAACGAATTCATACATGCTCATATATGGAAAACGAATTCATTTCACTAATTGTCAAATAAATCTAGGGTTTTCAAAACCCCCAATTCCAAACTAAATTCAATACAAATAAATCTATTATTCATTTCACTAATTGTCAACTTTTGGTCAACCGTGTGCAAATTTGAAAAGTATGTTGGTCATACAACTTAGTTTTCTGGTTTGATGGGCAACTATGTACAAGAAGGAAAGTACGATAGTCATCCAGTGACTTTTCAAATTGTGACGTCATTGCCACGTCATCAAAAATAATGTAACCGGTAAAAAGGTAAACTTTTGGTCAACCATGTACAAATTTGAAAAGTATGTTGGCCATAAAGCTTAGTTTTCTAGTTTGATGGGCAACCATGTAACATTTGTAAAAATTTGACTTTAGTTGACCCGTTAAGTATATGTACTTGTGACGTAATTGGTATTAATTAAGTGTTGAATGATCAAATTGCTTGCGTTATAATCGTGTTCAAGGTGTTTATGTGGATTAATAATCTCACGAGTAAATTATGTTCAAGGACTAGTCAAGGTTGATAAGTCGTTTAGTTAGCAATTTAATGAAAGGTTCAAGATTTATTTTATGGTGGAATTAGTTAGTATGGTGTAAAGATTATCCATGGGTCAACCCATATCCTAAACCCATGACCCAAACCCAACCTCATCCCCTTACACCCTACCCATCCTCCCATTCACTCATTTCCCTTGACTCTTTCTCTCTCTGTAACATCCGTGAATTTTGACCCTTTGACTTCTATGAAAAATGCTTATTAAATTGAATTAATGATGGGTTTAGCTCCTTTGAGATTAAATGATGGACAAAACGCTTAACGGGTCACGTGACTACGTGTTGGACAATACGTTATTAGATGACTTACGACGACGATTTAATTAAGCTAGTAATGTGTGAAGCGGGTCAACCCATGACCCAACCCCACCCCCTTATCCTCATCTCATCCCTCCCACCCACTCATTCTTCATCTCCTTTCTCTCTCTAACTCTCTTCCAAGAACACACACACACTTCTCTCTCTCTCTAGATTTCTATCACTTTTATAAAAACTTAAGCAAGATTAAGAACTAGAATAATAATCAACATCATCTTCTTAGCATCATATCAAAAATTCAGGTTTTGAAGTCCAAGGTGCAAGAAAACATCCCATACGGGTCAAGATTCGGGTTTGAGTGCTAGGTGAAGATTTGGTAAGCTAAACTTGTTCCATAACCTTTATTTTTATCTTGGTTTACTTGTTTCTAGTTGATGTCGAGTAGATTCGGGTCTTGAATCGAGTCGAAAAGCTTGCAAGTGTCATTTAGGGTTTTAGGAAGTTAATTCAAGAATTTGAGTTTGATTTGAGTTATGGAATGGATTTGTAAGGTGAGTTATGTTTATTTATGTTAAGGTATGTTTAATTATGCTTCAAAATGAGTCTCGAAGCCTCCTAAATCGATTTCTAGGTCAAAAATTGAGTTTGGGTCGAGTTTGGTTCGTGTTTGGATGATCTGGAACTAAACTGGGCATAGGTGCGTCGCACCACCTCTTTGGTGCGTCGCACCAGGGTCTGAGTGAGTTTTCTGAACAAAAAATGCGTCGCACCACCATTCTGGTGCGCCGCACCTGACCCCTGAACATCGCAAACTCACTTGTTCTTAAAATAGTCGTATCTGTCAAACCGTAAGCCCAATCGAGACGTGTGACCTACCGTTGGATTCGTGAAAGAGTCTAGTTTCTTGTAATAACCCTCATTTGGGATGAGACCTCCCCCATTTCTAAAAATGTCGAGTCTAAGTGTCTTATTTACACCCGAGAAGGTTGTTTAAGCGTTGGTGGGGTTGTGACTCAACTTGAACTTGCTAGACCAACTTGTTATGGTTATAAAAGTTGGAATTGATTGTAATGTGATCTACATTGATAGGTTGTGGACACGTGGCGATCGTTGAACGTTTATAACCCAAATTTAACTTGTCGTTTTGCTTGGAAACCAAGGTGAGTTCCGTAGTTCCCTACTCGCTTGAGATTCGGGCTGGAAAGTGCACCCATACGTGTTTGTTTGTTTGATTGATTTATAAATGGTTTGATGGTTTCTAATTAATTTATTTGCACTTGTTATGATTAAATATTGTGTGATTAAATGTTGATTCAATTGTGGATTGAATTATGGATTGTTTGATGGATTGATTGATTGATTATGCATATGTTTGGATTATAGTAGTTATTAGGATAGTTGTGCATACATGGATGTCGATTATACGTTCAAAGAGTTTGGTAAGTGGTGGGAAGGCTGCGGGTGACCCTATATATAAGCATCGAGAACTCGTTGGAAGTAGAATCCTCCTAAGTGTATGTACGCATGGTTTCGGTTGGTTGGATTGATGGATGATTATTGATGGAATTGTGATAGAGGCAACACACTTAAGCTTCGATATGGATATTGGCTAGTTTGTGGGACTTTGTGGTAAACCAAGGTTTGGGGCGGTTTGGGGAAATGCATTTGGGATGCATTGGTTGGTTGTTAATGGTTCTAAAGGCAGGTTGTTGAACCGTAAGGCCACTCTACGAGTACTTTGGATTTTGGCATACATATCATACGCATTCGACATTGGCATGCATATCATACGCATTATGACTTTGACTTGCATACGATTCCTATTTGGCATTGGCATATTATGTGTTTACCATCACACGCTTGTTTATATTGTGAAATCATGATGGGTTGATAGTGTGGTACGTGAAGGCTACTTGTATGCTGGATCTTCCTTATATGTATTGTGATTATTGTCGATGGCTCCTTGTGATCCATCACTACGAACTCACCAACCCAGTGTTGACTTTGTTTAGTGCACTTTTCAGGTATTCATGTGAAATTGGAGTATTGATTGGCTACTTGTCGTTTCTGCTAGAGCTTGGATTGGGACTCCCATGGATCCGTGATCCGTTGTCCATTTAGGTTTATGCTTGGTACTTATGAAATTAGTTGTAATGACCCGTTTATTTCTCATTCATGACTTCTTGTTTACCTTGTATCTTGCACCTTAAATGTTGGTTTTGGATTCACCGAATCCTTTATTTTCATGTAGTTTATGTTCTACGATAATTCCACTGTGTGCTATATAATTTCCATAATATTTCGAGCCCTAGCTCAGGGTGTTACACTCTCACACTCTTAAATGCAAGAGTTTTCTTACTTCTCTTTCTCCCTCTCTAAATTTAATACATCAAATTAAATGTTTCAAGCAAGATTTGGTTAGGGTTTTTCATCATCATCATCATTTTATCAACATATCAAAATTTGGGGCTTTAAAGTGCAAGAATCCATTCAAATCGGGTAAAAAAAATTCGGGTTTGAGCTTCGGTGGAAGATTTGGTAAGTTAAAACTAATTCATATTCATCATTTCATGTTTATAATCATGTTTCTAGTCATATTCAAGTGTTCTTGGATCTAATTTCGAGTCAAAACCGGATTTGGGGTCTAGCTAGGGTTTCAAATTAGGTTTTTGTTTGATTTCATGGATTTTGAATTATAGTTTTGATGTTTGGATCGAATCTATGATATGGGTTATGTTTATACATGTTGAAATATGTTTGTTTAAGCTTCAAAATGAGTCTTGAAACTTCCTTGGTCGATTCTTGAGTCAAAAATTATGATTTAAGGTGAAATGGGTCGTGTTCTTCACTCTTGAGCTGCTGCTGGTTTGTGCTGAACTGGGACTCATTGCGGGGCAACAAGTAGTTGCGGGGCAACAAAAATTTCAGAAAATCTAGTTGCGGGGCAACTAGCTGTGTTGCGGGGCAACACTATCAGTTTCAGTTTTTTTTCGTTTTTGACTCGTTTAAACTTTATCAAATCATTTCTTAACATCCTCCTGAACACTAATCAATCCAGAAACATTATTTTGACTCTTATGATCAATCATGTCCCGAAATTTGGAACGTATGGGCGTATATTGATGTGTATGCATGTGTAAGTATAGGTTGTGATCGTGTGACGAATATTGCTCGCTTGTAGATTAATCTAAACTTGTTGTAGATGCTCAAGGTGAGTTCATAGCCCCTTTTCTTTACATGATTTTGGGGTGAAAAGTGTACAACTTGTTTCATTGGTTTGTTTGATTGTTATGTGTTCGTTTATGTAAGAAATCGAGGTTATGTGTTCGTTTGCTTGCAAATCAAGGTTTTATGATTGTTTGCCTAGTTTATCAAGGTTATGTGTTCGTTTACTTTATGAATCAAGGTTAAATGATTGGTGGGCTAGTTTATCAAGGTTATGTGTTCTTTGGCTTTGTGAATCAAGGTTGAATGATTGTTTGGCTATGTTATCAAGGTTATGTGTCCGACTAATTTGTAAATCAAGGTTCTATGATTGTTATGTGTTCGTATCAAGGTTATGAGGTTCATTAAATGATCCAATCAAGGTTTCAAGGCTTGGTGATCGTTTAACGATCCCAATTATGAGATCATTTAATGACCCAATCAAGGTTTCAAAGTTATATGATCATTTAATGATCTAATTATGTTCGTATCAAGGTTAAACGGTTGTTATCCCGACACTTGTTTCTTATAGTCAAAATCTACGAACTCACCAACTTTATGTTGACACTTTTTAGTACGCTTTTCAGGTAATCAAGTGAATCAAAGACGTGATGGATTATTGCATTGCATGTGATAGGATTGAGCTTGGACTTTGTGGATCCGTGATTCATTGCACCCGTTTATGGGTTATGCCTAAGATCGTTAACCATCATTTGGACTATCTCTTTTGTAAACTATTAATGGTGGTGTGCTCCTTGTGCATTATTTGATCCGTGACTTATATTTGTACTTGAATTATGTATGGATTACTCAATCCTTGAATGCATTTAGCACCTCTACTTAATTTCCATGTCACGCTGAGCTTTTCTACTAATGCCCTAAGTTTCCGCCTTGTTGGGGTGTTACAAACCATGTACAAGAAGGAAAGTACGATGGTTATCCAGTGACTTAACCCTTAGGAAAAAATAGACAAGTATTTGAGGAAGTATGTGGTTACACTGATGGGACGATCTGGGATAATTATCTTCTTAATTTGTGTAGCGAGGAATGATGATTTAACAGCTGTGATTATCCCAATAATAAACAAAACCAATCTTGGTTCAACTGGTAAATTCGTGTTGACGATATCTAGAATCTAAATCTCCACATAATTGTATAACGGATGATAATCCATGTCTCCACACAATTATAAACTTCAAAATCACACATAAGTTATTCACAAAACAATCAAAAAACAATTTTCATGTAAAGAATAATCATCGGTTGTGCTTGATTTGAAAAGTTCTCAAGGATTCTAAAAAAAAAAAGATTCTCAAAATAACTTTTTTAATATATATATATATAGATAAAACAAATCCTTATAACTATATATATACCTTATATATATGTATATACTTTATAAAACAAATCCTTTTTTTTCTTCTTAAACTTTTTACTTTTAAAATGATAAAAATATTCTTATTTCTATAACTATCCTTTTAACTCATATCCATGAAATAGCTACATTACCCTTACGAACACCTACGTTTTCTTTTCTTACGTTAACTTTAACTGGGTGGGAGATGACCAAATTGCATAGTGGTCACAATTATTTTTAACAATTAATTCGATGGGAGTAGTCACATAGTTCCTATAATAAATAAAAGCAAACTAAAAAACAAAAGAAGTTTTTCCTTTTTGCATAATTTAAAGATAAGTATTTTTTTTTTCACATTCGGTTTAATGTGAATATCTTAGCTAGGTTATTACCTCCAACGTGTTCCCAAAGAGATTTCAAACATAATATGCGTTCAGTAAACAGTAAACATGACACTTGAGCACTTAACTTAAGTACTTAATTTTTTTTATTTTATTTTTTTAACATACTTAAGTACTTAAATATTGGATCATCTTGAGGCAGTGAACACAATTTCAGTTTTATTATAATGATTCATCTATGAATATTAAATTGAAGTCATTATTAAGAACAAAAATTATGTCGATATACAACACTTTTGTCTTTATAGCTAGCATAATGAAAATATAGTTAAAAAACTTGTGACCTTTAAAAAAAAACCAAAAGGGTAAATAACTTGTGGATGTGATATTAGTGGAATTATTAAATAATAACGTAATGATATGTCACAGTTTTTGGGAAATTGAGGTCACATGAACCATCCATTTAATGTCACACATGCCATATCCACTCACATGCTGTGGAATCATATCATCCGATTAACGTATGTATTTTCCATTTAAAGTAATTAAGTTTTTACCATCTTCGTTGCATTAAGAACTTAAGATGCGTTTTGCCGAATTGTGTAACTATTAAATAATATTATAATAATTCATTTATTAGTTAACATTAACAAATTATTTTACATTTTATATGTGTAAAATTATATTTTATTAAACTAAAATTATGTATAAATTTATTTACACTAAAAGACGTAAAGTTTTAAAAGTTCATAATTTTAAGTAATTTTAATATTTAATTTGTTACATTATTTTTGTCCACGCTACATATATAGTTAGTGTGGACAAAAGTGATGTGACAAATTAAAAACGTGTAGATTATGAACTAATATTATATGTAGTGTGTGCAATATGACATTAATTAAACAGATCGATCTTTTATTTCTTAATGTAATTAATTCACAATAACTAAAATTAATATTTTTTTACAATAAGCATTCACTTACAAGATATTTTCTTTTTTCATGGCTAATTCTATAATTCAAACTTGAAACCTTTTGTTTAAATCAAGACATCTTCCCTAGAAAACCACTTGGTGATAATCTTTTAGTGTTGAATTAATACACATAATTAATCCGTATATTATACGATATTAACGCTGGATCAAAACTTTCCGTATAATGAATGAATTTCTCTTACAACAAAAATTTAATATATGAAAAAACAATGTCTTTAAACCCAAATTTACTTTTAAAAAAAAAAAAGTTATAACAAGAATATAGAATCACATTAAACTAAACACCAAAAATCAAAAATAAATCACATAAGATAAAATAAAATAAAGGTATATGGGTTATGGCAGGTACGGTCACTGATTGTTATCGCGTACGATACGTGTGGTCCCACATTTCATATCCTATAATTCATTAATTCTCTTTTCTCTAGTATATCCAAACCATTTACGTCCTCTTCTTTCTTTCTACACATTTTTGTTTCTATCTTTTGCGCTACAAAATTGCAAATTTGATCTCATTTCAACACCAAATTAAACGTACTCACTATTAATTAGCTAGCAATCTGTTTTGATCACACACACAAAATAAAGTATGAGTAGCGGTGGTGTGAAAAAGAGGACACGAGTAGGCAAGTACGAAATTGGCAAGACTTTAGGTGAAGGCAGCTTTGCCAAAGTTAAGTTTGCTAGAAATCTTGTCACCAATGAACCCGTCGCGATTAAGATTATCGATCGTGATCGTATTCTTAAACATAAGATGGTTGAACAAGTACGTGTTAAGCTTCATATTTTCATTTCTCTAGCTTATAAGTTATAATGATCATGGTTTTACGTGTGTTTTTTTTTATTATTATTAATTAACCATGTGGTTTATATACATCTTTTCTTGGTTTTTTTAGATGAAAAGAGAGATCTCAACTATGAAGTTAATCAAACATCCAAATGTTCTAAATCTATTTGAGGTAAGTAAGCCTATCGTTTGCATGATCATAATGATTCAAT
Organism: Erigeron canadensis; assembly: GCF_010389155.1. NCBI lineage: Eukaryota > Viridiplantae > Streptophyta > Magnoliopsida > Asterales > Asteraceae > Erigeron > Erigeron canadensis. The sequence goes on from NC_057764.1 coordinate 26,586,948, forward strand.
GTATGGTGTTCCAAATAATTTCAAAGGTTTGTAGTTTTGTGGGAATAATAGTGTGATTGAATCACTACTACTTATGCATGATTGAATCATAATTCAATTATTATTTTATTTTGACGATTGATTGATAATAATTCAATTATTTTATTGTTCTCTGTAAGTGTGATACTATGATAGTGATATATCTAGCTAAAATGATTTATCCTTCCTTAAAAATCCTCTTAATAGCTTTAGATGGTGACACGTGGATACCACTAATTCTTTTTTTTAATCTCACCTTTAATTTTTTTACATGTCTTCATTTAAAAGTTAAGAGGATTTTTAGGCTATTATATTAGGAGGATTAATCATCTCCCCAGGAGGTTAAATACAAATGTGAAATTTCCACTAAATTGCACTAGAATTATTGGGGAAATAAAAATAAATTGGTTCAATGGGTTCAACTGCACCTCTCTGGCGTATGTAGCCCCAAGTGTGTGTATATATACATATTTTCATTAATTGTACGGATTAGAGATCAATAGTTATTATTCATATGATTTAACTATGAATATGAATAGGTTATGGCCAGCAAAACAAAGATCTATATCGTTCTCGAGTATGTTGATGGAGGCGAGCTTTTCGATCAAATTGTAAGTATGTTTTGCTCATATATAATGTACACTTCATAACTGCAGAAAAAGCACTAAGGGAAAGAAAAAAAATTGTAAATTCTTCATGCAGTGATATATATTTGGACAAATTATATATCTATACTTAAATATGGTCATAATTAATTAAGTTATCTATAGGCTAAACATGGAAGACTTCAAGAAGATGAAGCAAGGAGATACTTTCAGCAACTCATTAATGCTGTAGATTATTGTCATAGTAGAGGAGTGTATCATAGAGATCTTAAGGTTTTTTTTTTTTTTTTAACAGCAATGGTGATTGGAAATGTTAAATAAATTTAGAGTGCATCTTATTTTGACACAAAATCGGTCCGTGCTATATATATTGCAGCCTGAAAATCTGCTCTTGGACTCGTATGGCGCTTTAAAAGTCTCAGACTTCGGGTTGTCTCAGCAAGTGGTATGTCACATTCAAATTTTTACAAACTTACATTTGATCAAAACTTTCAAATGATTATTATTGATATACTTGAGATCGATAATCTCTTGTTATTTTAGGAAGACGGGATGTTACATACAGCGTGTGGGACACCAAACTATGTTGCTCCTGAGGTAGTAACAACTTCAGATAATTTACCGATTTACATAAGTTGACGCATTGTTTGATACTAAGATTTTATTTTCAGGTACTTACCGTAAAAGGTTATAATGGTGCAGCCTCTGATATATGGTCTTGTGGAGTGATCCTTTTCGTCCTCATGGCAGGATACTTGCCATTTGATGAGGCAAACCTCATGGGCTTGTATAAGAAAGTAAGTTCAAGTATGAAATTATTGTTCATTGAAACTGAATTTAGACGATGACATACAATTGTACGTTAAAATTCAGATTGAAAAGGCAGATTATAGATCCCCTCCATGGTTTTCATCTGGTGCAAAGAAACTATTATCAAGAATCCTTGATCCAAACCCCCGCACTGTAAGTGGCAGTACCCGTCTTTTAGTACTCATAGATTGTGTCGACGCAAATTGACTATAATTGTCACCTGTATGGTTCATTTCAGAGAATAACCATTCCTGAAATCTTGCAAAATGAATGGTTCATGAAAGGGTATAAACCGCCACATTTTGAGCAGGACGACGATGTGAACCTTGATGATGTAGATGCCGTCTTCAATGAATCCAAGGTTAGCTCTCTTGCACGAATGTATGTGTTTGTGTACATGCGTTCACATTTTTATATGCATAGGTAGATATATGTATATAAGTATTTCGATGAGTGTATGAATGTATGCTTGTATTTATACATTTGATTTCATATGTTTTCAGGAACATCTTGTTACAGAAAAGAAAGAAAAACCTGAATCCATGAACGCCTTTGAGCTTATATCTCGGTCACATAGTTTTAGTCTGGAAAATATGTTTGAGAAGCAGAAGGTATGCATCTCAAAAATATAAGTTTCTTTTCAACAATATAACTACCGTAAATTATATTACTCGCTCACATCTGTTGGATAACCTTTGTTTGTTTGCGCGTCAAATAATACAGGGTTTTGTAAAGAGAGAAACAAGCTTTGCTTCCAAATGTCCTGCGAACGAGATCATGTCTAAGATTGAAGAAACTGCGAAACCCATGGGTTTCAACGTTCACAAACGCAACTATAAGGTAATAAAAATGCTAATTGTGTTTTACTAGTTGTTAATTTAGTCCCAATATTACTTACATCATGTTACTAACTTCTATTTTTTATTTATTTTAACCATTGTAGATGAAGTTACAAGGTGATAAAACAGGAAGAAAGGGCCACCTTGCTGTCGCTACAGAGGTTTTTGAAGTGGCTCCCTCACTGCACATGGTGGAGCTCAGAAAAACCGGAGGAGACACTCTGGAATTTCACAACGTATGTATCACAACAAAAGTTAAAGTTTCCTACACTAAAGGTTAATAAATGGGTGGGTCAGGCGGATTGGGTCAAAGTGGGTGTGGGTTAAAATTGATCAGGTTGGGCCAACATGCTATCACTTTCATTGTTTAATTTTATCCCTATAATGCTAAATAAAATTATTTAGACTTTTTTTTTTTATCTAAATTTCAAGTATACTTCGGGTTGCATTGACCTGTTCAGCCCGTTTCCAATTTAGCCCATTCTCAGAAACTACCTTATGACCCGTTACGACTGAGTAAAACCTGTTTAACCATAGATGGGTCAAAATTAACACATCTTATTATTAACAATTTAACATCCAACTTTAGTCATTTCTGATATTTCCTTTTTGGGTTCCATTAAATCACAGTTCTACAAGAGTTTCTCCTCGGGGTTAAAAGACATAGTCTGGAGTACCGAATCAAACACAGATGATAACGGGTGAGACTCTTGAACCAATTCTTTATATCAAATCTAATTCTAACAACTACTTTTCTATATAAAAAAAAAAATTTGTAACTTTGCTGTTAATTATACTTTTCTTAATTAATTCTAACTTGGCATATATATAGTTCAAGAAGGAAAGGGTGATACTTGCAACTTTTGGCCACAAGAAGGAAGATGTTGGCAATGTTGACATAATTTGGGAGACGCCTACAACCACATTTTGTTATATATGGTGTATAATGGTTATAGGAGTTGCATTCTTTTTTGTGTGTTGTAACTTTGTTATGCACCATGGAATGAAACAAGTTTCAATGAGCGTCAATTGGGCCATGACTAAATAATCTTGTCTTCTCACATCTTTATTTTCCTTCAATTTTTCAAGCAATCTCAGTAATTTGTAATCCTAACACGATAACGTGCATTATTTCACAATAGCATTTTTTTTATTTTTTTATTTTATAGCATATTTTCCGAGTGTGTTGGAGAGTATGTTGTAAACTATTAATTCTTCAAAATCCCGAACTAAAGGAAATTAAGGATTGGTGTGAATGTTCTATTGATGTTAAATAACGTTACTATGTTATTTTACCGGGATCTAGCCCTCACCCAAACTCAGTAGGAGAAAAACCCCATATAAATTCGTCTAAAGGCACAACAGTGAACAGTTATAATCCAGTCTTAAGGAATAAAACTGTAACGCCAGGCTTACTATTGACTACATTGGGCTCCCTGGGTTCTCAAAATTGCTTTGGGCCCTAATGGTAGTTGTTGTAAAGATATGTAGAGTATTAATTATATATCGTCTTGACTGAAGGTCAGAAGCTAATACGAGTATAAATCAACGCTTGAAACCAAACATCCTAAAATTGCATTTTCATCATTCATTACTCTATGGTTATGGCTACTGTACACTATATTAATAAGAAAAGGCTGCAGGTCAGAGTAAGAGGCCATCAAATTTTGACCAGTTTGCATTAAACTTGAATGCTTTTTAATATCAAAATAATACATGGTACTGTACTACAGTGTTAGTACTATAGTTGCATCAAATACAAGTTTCAGAAATTCTAAAATAGAGAATTTTATTTCGTTCCCCTCGATAAATTTGTTAAATTCTGTCACTTTCGTATTCAATATTCCATGTTATTTGGTCTATTAGAGCTTGCGTTTTAATATACACTTTTTCTCCATTATAATTCATCAAGCCATCTATGTTCTATATAGAGTGTCCATGCGCATTTATTAACCCCTTAAACTTACTATTTACTAGTATTTACCAACGAATCTGCTTCTTTAAATTAAACTTACTAAAAGCTACTATCTCAACTACATTTCGAATGTTAACTTTGTTGATTATGGGAAACAAATTGTCCTTTTTTTCCCCCAAAAGATCATGTAATTAGATTTTAAATTTAACTTTGGTTTTTCATGCATATTTATATGGACTATACACAAATTTTGGTTTCTGAATTATTGTGTATGTAGAAACATAATCTTTTATATAAATAAAACAAAATTGTTTCTAGAACTTTTTTTCTTATATGGCATGCTAACATTTTCTCTTAAGCTATTTTCTACAAATTTATGATGTCATAATTACTTTTTCTTTATTTTCAAAAAACTATTTTTCATATTAGGCCCTATGTTATCTCTTTTGTTACATATTAATTTTGTAACCTTATTAATATGAAAAAATAAGCGATCGTATTCTAGCTCTTTATTTTTAATTTTATATCTATCATTGATTTGTGATAGTTAGTTTTACTTTTTTATCACCTAATCGATTTTATATATTAATGTTCATCTTTACAAATATATTGTTATCTCCATATCAAAATTTATAATGTATCGACAACAAATTACATACAACAGCAACAATAATAACAACGGTACTCAATCCGGCAAAAGTCAGGTACCTAATCCGACAAAAGACATGTTTGGGTAAGTTAGGAATGTAGACAGCCTTATACCTACACGAAGGTAGAGAGACTGCTTCCAGAAGAATCTCCGGCCAAAAAGAAGCAAAAAATTGAGAGGGTAAAAAGTTTAGTAACCATACATGTCGGTTGTGTCGTCTGATTATATTACAATTAAAAAACAATAGCAGACACTGCATAACACACTTTAGCGTAAAATGAACAATACATAGTAAAAAGAGCATTTAAACCTATTAAACATCAACCTACAAATGTAATAAACATGTCCATGTGCATACAACCAAGTAGGGATCCAACAAAAACGAGCGATATGTGTAAGAACTCCCTTAAATCCCCTCACAGCAAACCAAAGAATCAAATAGGGTTGAATCAGACATACATAGAACTCTCATAGATTACATACATAATTCTATATATTTTTTTGTTTTAACTTTTTAATTATACGACCCGGGTTGAACCCGGGTTGATCAGTAGTAGTAAAATACAAGCGTGGTTATGTCTCGTATCACTGGAATTGGTTTAATACACGAACAAAAGACATCATATTTAGACTTATGAGAAATATAACAGTGGCAGAGCTAGTATAGGCGAGAGTGCTTGGTAATATTTGCAACTAGCCATACTTGATATTTATGTTTTCATCCCATAGTTTAAATCCACAAAGAATGTGTCCAATCGGACTCCCCAAATCAAGCAATCAACCATGAAGCTGTATTAGAAAAGAAGTGATAACAAACAAGCTAAGCTAAAATCATTAAAAATTGCCATTGAAACCCAATGACCGATCAGTCACTATTCTATACTTTTATACTTGGTTGTTTTATGTCATTAGTCACCTTTTTTTAAAAAACTACGAGTAGTATTTAATTACTTTAGTCAAGTATGAAGTCGGCCTCCTATATGTGTTAAATACTGGGTTCGACCACAGTATATCTAATTTATGAATATTAATTACTACAAACTTTAAAACCTTAAGGAATTTGCGGTCCTCAACTTGCTCCATCTACACATTCTTCTCAGGATTTCCATTTTAGATTTAGCAACTTTCATTGCATGTCGGGTTAACATTTCAGTCGAATAGATCGAATATATATAATTTATATACATATTCTCTAACAATGGTGAAGTTATACCCTGGGGCGGAACTACATTGATTAAAGGGATAGCCGGGCTACGGATCTGCTAAACTCATGTAGTTAAAATTTTTTAAAAGATGATGTATTTTTTATTGGTGCTACGGATTAAATAAATATGGTATACCGGTTATGTAACCAAATTTAACTTTTGAAACATTTTTTATCAATAAAACTTATAAAGATGTATTTTTACAACTAAATCATAAAGAAAAACTACTAAAAATGCCAAAATTTCTTAGAATTTATTAAAAATAGCAAAAAATCTGTTAAAAAATGCTAAAAATCGTAACAATCTAATTGTTATTGTTACTTTAAGCCGATAAAATGTTGATGGAAAAAATTTTGTGCTACCAGTCATTTCCGGTTCTGGTTTCGCCACTGGTTATACCTCACAATAAATATGACGGTCACGCTGTTCAAATTTAATATTCATGATTTTCTTTGGCCCCTACCAAAGTACCCTACATTTTTATACTTGTTTAGTTTTCCTATTTTTATAGGTGATGAATCTAAGAATATTGATTACTCTGCCTTCCCTAAAATACAACTGATCATTTGTTTCATCCATCTCTCTTTCTTTTAGCAATCATGGCCAAATTTTTCATCAAAATCCATCAAAAACTTGCTGATTTCATGCATATTGTAAAGCTCAATTACATCAAACTTAGCAATGGCTATTCACTTCTACTTCCTTTGGCTCTCATTCCCTTTACTTTCTTTCACTTTGGACTTCAACTATCAACCAACACTACCATTCTCTTTTGTCTATTCCTTTTGCTATTACGAATTTATTTAGCGAATCGTTCTACACCCATCTACCTCGTGGACTTTGCTTGCTTCCAACCCGAGGACCATCTTAAAAGGCCTATGGAAGGCATCTTGAAAATGTCCAAAGAATCGGGTGCTTTTAATCAAGAGACAATGCATTTCCAAAGACGCGTCATAGAAAGGTCTGGTTTGGGGGGCGAGACATACGTCCCCCCAGGACCTGGCTCTGTACCCCTACAATTGAACATGGAAGCAGCTCGGCTTGAAGCCGAGCTGGTCATGTTTGGTGCACTCCAGTCTTTATTCCAAAAGACTGGAGTCACACCACAGGATATAGGAATCCTCATTGTGAACTGTAGCCTATTCAACCCTAACCCCTCTCTAGCTTCCATGATTGTTAACCGATACAAACTAAGACCCGACATTTTGAGCTACAGCCTAAGTGGAATGGGCTGTAGCGCGGGTCTTATTTCAGTAGACTTGGCCCGACACCTCCTCACGACTCATCCCAACATGCATGCCGTCATTTTAAGCATGGAAACCCTCACTCTAGATTGGTACTTTGGCAATGACCGCTCCATGGCTGTAGGAAACTGTATTTTTAGGATGGGTGGAGCCGCCATTCTACTTTCCAATAAAACACAAGATCGGGCCCGGTCCAAATACCAGCTAGCCCACATTGTCCGAACCCATAAAGGATCGGACAATAATTCCTACAACAGTGTCCAAAAACAAGAAGACGAGACGGGTATTAGTGGGGTCTCACTTTCTAAGGATCTCATGATTGTCGCGGGTGACGCCTTAAAAACAAATATAACAACTTTAGGGCCTTTAGTGTTACCATTTTCCGAACAATTATTTTTTTTCATAACACTTGTGAAGAAAAAGATACTAAAAATGAAAGTGAAGCCATACATACCAAATTTCAAGCGTGCATTCGAGCATTTTTGTATACACGCTGGTGGGCGGGGTGTGCTTGATGAGGTTCAAAAGAATTTGAACTTAACCGAGTACGATATGGAGCCATCAAGGATGACATTATACCGGTTTGGTAACACGTCTAGTAGTTCATATTGGTATGAGTTGAGTTACGTGGAAGCTAAAGGCAGGGTTTTGAAGGGGGACCGGGTCTGGCAGATTGCGTTTGGGTCGGGTTTTAAGTGTAACAGTGTTGTTTGGAAAGCGTTGAAGGCGATTCCATCGGGTGGCTACATAGGTGATGCATGGTCCGACTGCATTGCTCATTACCCTCTCAAGGTCCCAATGGATTAAGTTAGCTATAGGAATTGAAGTGTTTACTTGGTATTAAATTAGTAGTAGATCGAAGAATGTTTGATCTGTGTTCTATTAACAAATGTTGTTTCCTTATGAATGAATGAATTTAATGATTAATTTATGAGGTGTTACATTTATCATAGTTATTGGTAATGTTCGAGAAAATAAATACTTATTGGCGTTAAGCTGTTCGAAAATTTTGTAAAATATGTATGTTGTGTGAGTTAACTAAAATAGAAACCAACTTTACTAGTAAAATTAGGAAGATATTGAATGTTATATCAAAATCAAAGAATAAGATTTAATAATGAATTTTTAATCTGACTTTTGATTTAATTCAATGGTCAATATCTATTCAACTTTACCATTCAAGTCGAGAGAATTCTATTTGTAAAATGCCAATATATTTTCCTATATGTACACAACTTTACACTATATATCTGATCTTTTTAACTCAAATGAAGGACTATATATCTGGTTCATGTTATATGTGACATATGTTTATAAACTTTTATTTATATAATTTTTATAGGTGTAGCAATTCTGTTATATTTTTTCTCAAAACCGGCGTCATAGGTGTAATGAGGTGGGGTGTCTTTTCTTTTCGATGTGACTGTACGATGCTGTGTGACACTCTGTATTGTAAATGAATTTCTTGCAAGAATCATGTAATACTTTATGTAAATAAAATTAAATAGTTACCTAACTCAAATACGAAATAAATATAAAGAAAAAACTATTCAAACAAACTACAACTACATATCGACCTCGTTCGTATTCCTAATCCGTAATCGTGAAAACTATAATTAGCTATGTATAACAAACAGTTGCAACAACAATAATAACTATCAGTAGAATTTAACTTCCACGATGGATGAAATTGACTATAATCAGGCCGACGAATGAATTTTAGGGCCGTGAGTAGAATTAAAAGAATGGGTCTCTATGTTTTTGTTAAAAGTATTATATGGTTTATCAATCTTGTATACTTAAAGTGTATTTATATTTGTCTAACAAATATGATTAGAATATTTTGTGCAGAATTTTATAAAAGGATGAAACTTCAAGGACTAGAGTTGCAATATTCTGAAGCCTGGAAAAGAGAGGGACTGGATTTGACAAGTGAGGAAGATGGAGGGCTAAGGGGTCGTATACTGGTTCTTCTCATGTATAAATACAACCCTTTGTCAGAATTAGGGTTGTATCACATATTATTCGTTTCCTATAAGACGATTAGGGTTCTTGGTGTTCTTGTCTTTGATATAATATTTCATTGTACTAAATCCGTGTGTGGATTTTGTCTTTCAGTCTGCAGATTATATCATCTAGATATAATCTGGGTTTGTATATCATATTCTATTTTTTGCTTTGATAATAATAATAATCATCCGATTACGTAAAATCTATAATAATAACTGTTGATTTATAAAAGTTTTCGTGGTATCAGAGCCAGGTTGCTAAAGATTTGGTGTTGATTTGGTCTGGATTTTATTTTCTAGGGCGTATTTCATTGTGAAACCCTAGATCTATAAAATCCCTAATTCGTATTGATTATTCCGCTGCAGTTTCTGTTCTTCTCTTTGACTAAGTGAATCAAAGAGAGGATTGAAGGTTTTTTCTGATCTTCTCTTTGACTAAAAAGAGAGATTAGAAGTTGTTCTTGCCGTTTCATCCGATAGCACTGTAACACCTCCTTTACGTTTCTATTCTTTATTTTATTCTGTTTTTTAAAATATTAAAAAAAGGTTTTTAAATCTATTTTCATAAAAGTATTTGGGCTAATACTTGACCTGCTTCCTTGAGAGGTACGGAATCCTGTCACTGGCTCTTATACGGGATTAGATTTGTATTTTCTCAAATATATATATATATATTTTGGTTTAGTTTTGTTTGTTCTTTATTTTTTGTTGATTGTGTTTTGAGTGTTCTTGAGTGTTTGCTGTGTGTTTAATTGATATTGGTTGTTTTTTAGCTTGTGTTTCTGTTGTTTAAGTGATTATCTGTTGTTTGCTTATCTGTCAAAATGACTAATGCTGAAGATAAAACTAGTGGTAGTGGTAATAAAAATGATTCTACTCTGATTAGTAAGCTTGATTTTGGTAATCCTTTGTATTTACATGCTAGTGATACTACTGGTGCTTCTTTGATTAATTTTAAGCTTAAAGGGACTGAAAATTATAATGTCTGGAATTGTGCTATGACTCTAGCTTTGGAAACTAGAAATAAAATAGGATTTATTAATGGTGATTGTGATAAAGATGATTATGATGATGATGTTCTTATAAGTCAATGGGATAGGTGTAATGTTGTTGTGTTGTCTTGGATTCTTGGTTCTATTTCTGAAGAGTTATATATGGGTCAAGTTTTTTCTAAGAATGCTAAAGATGTGTGGAAAGAGTTAAAGGAAACCTATGATAAAGTAGATGGATCTGTTATGTTCAATTTGCATTTAAAAATTTCAACTCTGAAGCAAAATGGTTCTTCTCTGTCTGATTATTATCATAAGCTGAATTCTCTGTGGAAACAATATGATACTCTTGTTAAACTGCCTGCATGTACTTGTAAAGCTGATAAAAGTTTTAAAACTCATAACAATTTGCTTAGGTTAATGCAGTTCTTGATGGGACTTGATGATGTATACATGCCAATGAGATCTACTATATTGCTAATTGAACCTATTCCTGATGTTAAAACTGCTTATGCTATTATATCTAGGGAAGAATCACATAGAAATGTGTCTGTGAATGATAATAGTAGTTCTAAAGTGCAACCTTCTGTGTTTAATGCTCAGAGATTTGATAATAAAAAAGGATTTAACAGAGGACCTAATCCTAATTTGAAATGTAGAAAGTGCAATATGCTTGGTCATACTATTGATAGGTGTTATGAAATAGTTGGATATCCACCTGGTTTTAAGAAAAAGTTTAATTCAAATGAGTTTAATAAGTCTATGTCTAGTAATAATGTTGTTTATGAAAATGTGAGTAAAGTGCATAATAATATAAACAATGCTTCATCTGTCAATTCTGCTTCTACTTCTGGTTCTTCTTTATCTTTTACTCATGATCAGATGCTTAAACTTATGAGTCTTATTGAAGACAAGTCTGCTACTAGTTCCAGTGTGACTGCTAATATGGCAGGTATAGAATTTGATTCTGTGTCTTTGTTTGGAAAAAATTTAAATAAAATTCTGAGTTTAAATGCTAGTACTCATATGTTAATGTTATATTTGAAATGGATTTTAGATTCTGGAGCTAATCAACATTTAACTTGTGATGAAAAGTCTTTGATAAATGCCATTGATATAAGTAGTCTAAATATTACAGTTGGTCACCCTAATGGTACTTTGGCTAAAGTAAAGAAGATAGGAAATGTTCAATTATCTAAAAATATTATGTTGTTTGATGTACTGTTTGTACCTGATTATAAAGTTAATTTGGTATCTGTTCATAAAATGTCTAAAGACTCAAAGTTGTTTGTTGCTTTTGATGAAAGTAATTGTTATATACAGGATTTGAGGTCAAAAACCCTTGTAGGGACTGGTAATGAGAATAGTGGTCTTTACTTATTTGATGAACAAGGTATTTGTAACATTGTGATTTGTTCTAATGTGATTATGTGCAATCTGTCTAAACATGTTTGGCACAATAGATTAGGTCATCCTGCAGAACAAGTGTTGATTAAATTAAAACATGATTTGCATATTGAGAATGAGAAAACTAATTTTCCTTGTGATATTTGTCACAAAGCAAAACAAGTTAGAGTTCCATTTCCTTTAAGTGATCATAAGTCAAACAGTTTGGGAGACTTGGTTCATTTGGATGTTTGGGGACCTTATAGGGTTCAAAGTAAAGAGGGGTATAAATATTTTTTAACTGTTGTAGATGATTTTTCCAGGGCTGTTTGGACTTTTTTACTTAAATCTAAAGATGAGGTATGTCAAAACATTCAAAATTTTTATCAAATTTTGAAAACTCAGTTTTATAAAAATGTAAAAATTTTTAGAAGTGATAATGGAACAGAATTTGTAAATAATTCTTTCAACTTGTTCTGCAAAACCAATGGTATTGTGCATCAAACTTCTGTGGCTTATTCTCCTCAGCAAAATGGGATTGCTGAAAGGAAACATAGGCATCTCTTGAATGTGGCTAGATCCCTTATGTTTCAGGGGGATTACCTTTGTATCTATGGTCTGAATGCATTCTAACTGCTACCTATCTTATTAACAGATTACCTACTTCAGTTTTAAATGGTAAGTGTCCTTTTGAGTTGGTTTATGGTGTCAAACCTGGTCTCTCTCATCTTAGATCTTTTGGCTGTCTATGTTTTGCAACAAAATTGAATGTTTTAGATAAGTTTTCAAGTAGAGCTGAAAAATGTGTTTTTGTAGGATATTCAAATGTTAAGAAAGGATATAAGGTTTTTAGTCTTGAAAACCAAAGTATGTTTTACAGTAGAGATGTGCAGTTTTATGAAAGTATATTTCCTTTTAAAATGTCTAAATCTACTTTAAAAGAAAATTGTAAAGATATTGATCATATAAATTTCTTTGATAAAATATTTTTTGAGTCTGAAGGTTCTAAAAGTCCCAATGATGAAGGGAGAGACACTGATAATAGTGATGGTGGTGAATCTGATTTCTCTGGTAGCACTCCTTGTGTTGCTGAGAATGAAGATGGTACTGCAACACTTGATGACAATGCTAATGCATTACTTCCTGAGGGCACAAATGATATTGATAATATTATACCAACTCAAAGTGATACTGGTTTAAGAAGGTCTAGTAGAAATCCTGTTTTAACTAAGAGTCTTAATGATTATGTTATTGAAGGGAAAGTGAAATATGGTGTTGAAAGAGTGGTTAATTATTCTAATCTAAGTCATGAGAACTTTTGTTTTTCCACTGAATTGAATAAAAGCTGTGAGCCTAATACTTATTGGGAGGCTTGTCAAGATAAGAATTGGGTTAATGCAATGAATGAAGAAATGCATGCTTTAAACAGAAACAATACTTGGACTTTAACTGAACTACCTGCTAATAGAAAACCTATAGGTTGTAAATGGATTTACAAAGTAGAGTATAAAGCAAATGGTGAAATTGAAAGGTACAAGGCTAGGCTTGTTGCAAAAGGGTACAGTCAAAGGGCTGGTTTAGATTATGAGGAAACTTTTTCACCAGTTATAAAAATGGTGACCATTAGATGTGTTCTAAATTTGGCTGTAAGTAATGGTTGGTCTTTGTTTCAATTAGATGTCAATAATGCATTCTTATATGGTGAGCTTGTTGAAGAAGTTTATATGTCTTTACCTTTAGGGTACTTATCTGATAATGATACTAGAGTGTGCAAGTTAAACAAATCTTTGTATGGTTTGAAACAAGCACCTAGACAATGGAATGAAAAATTATGTAAGACTTTGAAAGAAAATGGATTTGTTCAAAGCAAGAATGATTATTCTCTTTTCACTAAAACTGATCAAGATGTGTTCTTAATATTGCTTGTATATGTGGATGATATTGTTGTTACTGGTAACAATGTGGAAGAAATTAATAAAGTTAAAAGTTTTTTGAGTACAAAATTTCTTATAAAAGATCTTGGTAAACTTAAATATTTTCTGGGAATTGAAATTCTAGAGTCTGGTTCTGGTCTTTGTATGAGTCAGAGGAAATATTGTCTTGAATTATTAAGAGATTTTGGGTTACTTGGTAGTAAACCTTTAAAAGTTCCTTTGCAACAGAATACTAGGATTAATTGTTCTGAAACAAGTAATGATAAATTACTTACTGGTATAACTGAATATCAAAAGCTTGTTGGTAAGTTAATTTATCTTACAATTACAAGGCCTGATATTGCTTTTGCTGTTAATTGTCTGAGTCAGTATATGCATGCTCCTCTTCAATCACACCTTAAACTTGCTTTTCATGTCTTGAGATATCTTAAATTGTCTCCAGGAAAGGGTGTGTTTATTGATAAATGTAATACCCTAAATTTGTATGCATATGTTGATGCTGATTGGGGAAAATGTATGTCTTCTAAGAGGTCTATTACTGGATATTGTGTGTATCTTGGTAATAGCTTGGTATCTTGGAAAAGTAAGAAACAAAGTACAGTTTCTAGATCTTCTGTTGAGTCTGAGTACAGAGCTATGGCCTCTGTTACTAGTGAAATTATGTGGATTGTTAAACTTTTGGATGATTTGAAAGTAAAGTATCATTTACCTGTAAATGTTCATTGTGATAGTAAACCTGCTATTCATATAGCTGCCAATCCTGTCTATCATGAACGTACTAAACATTTAGAAATTGACCTTCATTTTGTAAGAGAGAAAATTGAAACTGGTGTTATAAAAACCATTAAGGTTGATTCTGATGATAATAATGCAGATATATTTACAAAAGGGTTGGGTACAATTCAACATAATATGTTCAGTGATAAATTGGGATTAGTTGATCTCTTCAAAGGTAAAGTTTGAGGGGGAATGTTTTGATTATTTAAGTATCAAGATTGAGGGGGAATGTTAAAAGTATTATATGGTTTATCAATCTTGTATACTTAAAGTGTATTTATATTTGTCTAACAAATATGATTAAAATATTTTGTGCAGAATTTTATAAAAGGATGAAACTTCAAGGACTGGAGTTGCAATATTCTGAAGCCTGGAAAAGAGAGGGACTGGATTTGACAAGTGAGGAAGATGGAGGGCTAAGGGGTCGTATACTGGTTCTTCTCATGTATAAATACAACCCTTTGTCAGAATTAGGGTTGTATCACATATTATTCGTTTCCTATAAGACAATTAGGGTTCTTGGTGTTCTTGTCTTTGATATAATATTTCATTGTATTAAATCCGTTTGTGGATTTTGTCTTTCAGTCTGCAGATTATATCATCTAGATATAATCTGGGTTTGTATATCATATTCTATTCTTTGCTTTGATAATAATAATAATCATCCGATTACGTAAAATCTATAATAATAACTGTTGATTTATAAAAGTTTTCAGTTTTACACTCATGGTTTAGAATTTAAGTTGTGTTGCCTTTTTTTGTCTACTTAATTTTTGGCCTTTTAGTAATCTTTTTATATAAGATGTCACTTTGAATTATTATAAGCAATGTTTAGATTACACTAATATATAACTAGTTTTTTTAAACCCTTAAAATCGAAAGTCCTGTACGATCGTTTTTACTGCACTTACCCAGATTCACGAGTGGTCACTCCAACATATGGAGTGGAGTAAGTCATAACGAGGTAACACTGAAATAACTGCCAACTATTATTGCAATATAAGATCTTTGAGATGTTAGTTGTTGACAATTGGATGGACTAACCAAAGCCACATGGTACCTTTGCATTAATAACGGAAAAAAAAAAAGTGCTCGCGCGCTGCGGCTGTGAGATGGTGGGGTGATGGGTCTTGAGAGGTGATAAATCATAGAGTGTGATAGCAAATGCTTTACCTGTACGGGTTTCGTCCTCAAATTTAAAAATTCGTCGAAAGTATATCGAATGACATTTCTAATGAAAGAGCATGAAATTTTAAGAACACCCATACAATTTTTATAATTTATCGATATACGGTGTTTGAGATAAAAGAATTTGAATGAATTAAAGAAATAAAATGATTTATGAAGGAGAGAGAAAAAGTGAGTGGTTGCGATTTGGGGAGAGAGAAAAATGAGTAGTTGAAATATAAAGGTATTATAGGTATATTATGTAAAAATGTTTAAATTAATGAATAAAAAAAAAGAGTAGTTTAGGTAATTCAAATCATATTTTGAAAGTAAGTAACTGCCCAGTGCTACCTTCCGCGGGTTTTGAGCCCAATACCTCGACGGTGTATGGGGGAGGTTAAGATGTAGGCAGACCTTACATCTACCTAAGTAGAGAGGCTGCTTCCAGTATCTACCTAAATGGTAGAAAAGGCCCTCCAACCTTTGCATGAGATGAGGATCGAACCCATGACCTATGTTTCCAGAGGCAGAGGTGTTTACCACTGATCCAACCATGCTCATTTGAGATTTTAAAAATTATTTATACGATAGTATAGATATCTTTTAATCAACCAATGTATGATGGAACCAAGTAAAGGTGTTACTCCTCTCAACAACATTTCTTTTAAGAGTTTTTGTTTGGAACTTGCCAAAAATCTAGAAATATTGTCTTATGATCAATGGAATGAAAAACAAAATTGTAAAATATCCAATAAGAGATAACAAAGTTAAAATATGAAAAGAATAGAGAATTATATTTCATTTATAAGATTAGGAGTGTAATATAAAAACAATTTTAAAGTAACGTCCTCAAGTAATTAAAATTTCATCAGGAAACAAAGATATCGAATCGCTACATTCTTAAATGATATGGATATTCATTCTATGACCCTTCGTGTTATTGATGTAAAATTCCACCTCTTGTCCGTTTGATCATGATTTCATGAATTTAAGGCCTTCTGTCATGTTGGTCATGAAACCGAGTGACATCAATGTGTGAATCCGACTTGTAAGTAAATTGAAGAGACAATACTAGTTTTGCAGCTTTACGTGCAAGGTTCTTGGAAAATTTGGCAGCTACATTTATTAATTTTCCTAACCCAAACTTAGATTTAATTATAACAATAATAATTCACGTGTCTTTGACATGCATAAAACATCTATTGGAATACGATCAATACAGGAAAAAGAGCAAATGCATATTACATGTTGAGGAAGTTGAATTATTTAAGCATGTATTTCAACATATCAGAAAACTCATCTTCTTAATACGATGCCATTCTCAATTATTTTTGCAACTATAAGTCTTTGAATTGGTTTACAATCCCGTTTATAAATACGATTCCATTAGACTCAAAACCAGTTCATTTTAGTGTTTTCAAAACATATTTTTATGTCCCTTCTCATAGTTAGGTAATATAAAAATATTTAGGTAAACCCGATCCTGGCTCAGTGGCTTGTTATTGTTTTTTGTTTCTTTTAAAGCAACACTTTCTATTTGCTAAAGGGGTCATAGTTGCCAGATCATTAGAAATTATGGTTGTTCCTAATAATTTGCAGCCCCATCCACCACTTCCAAGTTCCAACAAAGAAACAACGGATAGTTTACTTGGAGATAATCAGCAACTTGTAAACAAGTTTTTCACTACAATCAACTACATAAACATGATAAACAAAACGATATCTCTCCAACTTCATTCTAAGCTAATAACTTAAATTTTTTTCCTACCAAAGAGTGAGGATGAACTCGGATGAAAATAAGGCGCGGTGGGGTGAGAGTAGAGGCGGGTCTCATTTTCATGGGAACCCCATCTGGCCATGTAAAGATACCATATAATTTAAGCATCCCACCACACATCCCTTAAATTAGTAGGGGCGATACCTTCCACGATTGGAGTCATCACTTCCACCACCACTCCCTCCTCGACCTCGAGCTACCCGTGAGCCATTGCTGCTACCACGCTCGTTACTCCGAGGCGGCCTCACTGCCGGCAACTGTGTTCCAGGCTGTTGTCTGCACAGATTTCACACCATGAATTTCATCAACCATGCATCAAATATTTAATGTGTATTCTATAACTGATTATATAGGTATCGAATAATCACAATAATCAGAGAAGATAATCAGTTGTACTTAAAGCAAAAAAATGTCTCCAGGTCTACATCTGGGGTTTAAAGTTGTAAATAGTAGTCAGTATGCATTATTTCACAGATACTGATTATCTAAGGAACCCTAACAAGTAAAAGGAAAAATGATTTATTGTGGGGAAAAAAAGTGATATGGACGTAAAGTCTGAAATATATGTTACTTACTTCGTTTAACAGGTTTGTTACGTTTGTACCTTGTAAAATATTTTACACTTCAGATAAAAATATAAAGTTAATAAATAATTTACCCCCACCCGACCACCCAAAAATAAAATAAAAAATAAAGAAAATTACAATGGATTTGAGATAAAAATAAGTAATCTATATGTTTCTCGAATGGATACTCCCTCCATCCCAATTTAAACATCCACAAATCTATTTTAGTTACTCCCAAATTAAATGGCCATTTCCAAAAGCCTTGATCATTTATTCACAAAGTTAGATTCTTAAAGCTGTGTTAAAAAACAAGGATGTTTTTATAACACCGTATGATAGGGCATGTTAGTATGTTACACTTGTATCCTTGTTTTTTAACATTTTGATTGGGATGAGTGGATAAGAAGCTTGTTATAGCATTTTAAAGTGCTTATTTGAGATAATCATAACCTAAATCACTTTATCTAAACATTAAATTATTCAACTCGCAATATATCAGATGATCACTTCTCTGACCCTAAAACCCGTAGCAGGGAAATAAAAGTGACCATAAAATAAAGATGACCAACTTAAAGAAAGATGGGAACTTACAGAACATATCCTATTTGACCATCAGGAAGAACCATGGGAACCATCTGCATACCTCCAGGCACCGGTCCCCTTCCATATATCATTGGCTGTTCCATAAAACACACTTCAAAACAGCTTCATATCAAAGCAAAAAGAACCGTATAGAGTAATGTTATTTGAATAAAACCTGCTGAAATGAAGGGGTAACACCATATCTTGGTGCAGCAACAGTGGCCGCATACGGATTTGCTGCGAAGCCACCATAAACAGCATGAGGGATGTAATTTGGTTGAGGCACTGCATGGTGAGGAATAGTCCCATCAGTTTTTCTCTCGTTCTGAGGTTTTGCAAGTACCACTTCCAAAAACTTGCCTGAAAATCAGAACAGATCATGGCTATACTGTCAGAATTTAGGAACTAAATACAGTAAGTTATCGAAGATAATTATCTCATATGAAATGAATAAATTATCTATAAAGATAAAAGTAACCACATGAATACAGGAGTTGAAAGGTCAAATCGCTTTATTTGTAAATATGTCAATGCAAAGTGTTTATCTCTAACGGACCACAAAGATGACATAAAAATATTACAGCTTATTAGGTACAGGGTAGAAAGTCGACCAAAGTGTATTCTAAAACATGAATGTGTAAAACCTTCGAAATTATCTTATTCAAATGATTTGAATATCAATTCAGTATTAGCATCGTATCCACGCAAAGCGGGGTATCGAACAGCTTCCGGCATTTTCTCAATTTTTTGGCGATTTTTGGCGCTATTTAGTGGTTCACAATATGTGTTTGCGCTTATTAAGGACTTAGAGGGTATGTTTGTATGGGGTGGGGGGATATTAGAGAGATGATAAAAAATGGTTGAAATCAATAAGAATGGAGGATTGGTGGGTGGAGATACCACCTCCTTAATGTTCACATTTGGGGCTTCAAGCAGAAGTCATGCTTTTAAATCTTGTGGCCCCCAACTAAATGATGCATTACACATAAGGTAGACAGCTATAACTATGGATTCATATTTAACATGCAAAGTTAATAGAATTAAATTTTACGATTTTCAAAAAGAAGCGTTTTAGGTCAACCCAACCTGCCCTTGAAAAATTACCTGCTTTACCAGTCACCAAACCCATCAATATTTCCACCAGTAATACCATAACATGAAACTTACGATGTTTTGCATGAATTTTACTGCATATTTGCGTGAGGTAGGAATACCAGTTTATTTATCTTACATCTGATGGATGCCAGGAAAAACTTAAACATTATCATTATCCTAGCTGAAGTTATAAGGCTAAAGGTCAATACAAGCATCCAACTCAATCTAGTTATATTGAAGGGAATGTAAACGAAAATTTTTATTGATTCCATGTCATGTTCAGTACCGCATTACCTTATCGGCTAACTGTATACCTAAACAGTCTGGGGAAAAAAAGAGATACGATGAGAAAAAGCATACCATTAACTTCATACGTTTCTGATTCTTTGACAGCCTTCAAAGCACTCGACCTTTCCGCATAATGAACAAACCCGAAGTCTCGCTTACCGCCTGCTTTTGCAGGTGGCATTACAACTTTGGTGACTTCTCCATGGCGCTGAAATAGTTCCTTGAGCTGTTCTGTTGAAGTGTTTTCAGGTATGTTCTTCAGATACAGTGCCTTTACCTATAAATTTGACACGCTATCATACTTAGACCCTACTGACTATAATGTATATACGCTAATATAGTTATTACACTTATTATGTGTCAAGCTAAAACCATGTTTATGTGCTAACTTGACCAAATATGCATCATGTAATTAGGTAATAAACAAGTGTGCTAACTTGACCAAATATGCATCATGTAATTATGTAATAAACAAGTCAAATCCAACCATTAGTCGGAAGCTCATAAGATATGTAAATCTAACTTGAAGTCGCTAGAGATTGGTCACATCAGTATGAGGACCTAAATGTGTAGCAATATCTCTGTGACATATTAAGGATATATATATATATATGTGGTTTTGATTTTTGAAAATAACCTTTTGTTACAAAAAGTTTTGCACTTGATCATAGGAATTTCCACAAAAAAGGATTCAAAGTTCTCAGATAGCTATACAACATTAAATTTTAAAGATTTGCCAGATATACGATACAGTGCAATTAGTCTGGTTCAGACAGTAATCGTGGCTTCAAAGATGAACTTATTCTTCTAAACATGCAATATCAAGACACTAAACTCCATCACTTACACATCTGGTACAAAGTAATTGACAATAGAAGTATAGGTTAATTTTCTGATATTTGGGTTATGAATCTATATTAAGTTTGACATAAGCATCGTAAGAAAGAAGATTGTGTTTTACGCCATTAATCGATGAACACGGTAAAAGGGTGTAACATCGCCTCGATAGCTAAAACAGTGAACATACAGTACTTCCACAAAATGCACTGTGCACATGCATTGGCTTTTTTGGAAGTGGAGACAGTATATGACAATGTTGTTCTAGATTACAAACTTAAGCATGTGCATATTGTATTTGCTGCACTCAGTAACAATCTAATCGTGTTCTTACAAATTAAGCAGAACAAGTTCAACTTATTCTTGAAAACTTACCTGAGAAGCAGCAGCAGAATGATCAGGTGTAATTTTAGGATCAGCCCAAGTAACAGTTGGTGCATTGCCATCAAACTTAAAAGTCGCACTAGCTAACTTTTGTCTTGAATAATCGGCACAAGCATTGTTGTAATACTCAACAAAAGCAAAGCCACGATTACGTGATGGGTTTTGAGGATCCTGGATTTGCAGAATAAACATATAAGTAAAAATAACCTATATAACTACATCAAAATCTTCCGTATCTTATTTATATCCACGTCAAAAAATACCTTTATGAGCTCCACAAGTTCTGCACCTGGACCGGTCTCGTCAATTAGTTTTTTGAACTCGGCCTCAGTCCATTCCTTAGGAACATTACCAATAAATAGACGGTATTTAGTTTCAGAAAGTGAACACCTCAAGGTCCTACCCTGCAACCATAAGCAAAAAAAAAATGAGTAACAATTCAAAAAGAACGGCCAACAAGAAAACACAAGTGTACACTAATACCTTATATTCTTTGTTATGAAGCTCTTTGATGGCTTCTTGAGCAACATCTTTAGTTCTGTATGCCACAAAAGCAAAACCCTTACTTTCATTGGTGTCCCTATTTTTCACCAACTTGACCTGCACATTCAATCATACATTGATCAATTCAATTCTTAATAGAAGAAAGTTAACTACTTTCCTAAGGTGCAAACTACATAGAAATATCTCCAACTATACGTGTTTTGCTATCATATATCTTGGACTTCCAATTCCATCTTCTAATGTAACAACCGTTCATTTCACTACCATTGTATGTATCTAACCTCTTATATTCTGCCACATCAACAAAAATCAAAACTTTAACGTTGCATCGGTCGTATGATACATACAATAGCAATAAACTGAACGTTTATTAATTTAAAAGTTCACACTATACAACACCAAAACACGTATGGTTAAAATTTCTATATACCTTGCCCTTTAAACTAACTATAACTAAATCTAACCTCAACGACTTCACCAAACGGTTCACAAAGGTCCCTCAAATCTTCCTCGACAACTTCCCTCGTAAGCCCACCGATAAAAATCTCCGAACCATGAGGCGGAAGCGCGAGTAACTCGCCATGCTTCCCTCCTACATTCTTCTTCTTACTATCTTCACCAACAACATCCTCTTCCCCCTTCTTGTCCTTTTCGTCGTCTTCCGAATCCTTTCCAACGCCATCCTTCTTCTCATCACCATCATCTAACTGCTCCTCTTCTTCTTCTTCTTCATCGTCCATTTCTTCCTCCTCTTCTTCGGAATTATCGTCTTCGAAATCGACTCGGTCATCAATTTCCCTGCTGCTATCTGCCATACTTTCCTTTCTCTCTCTGACACACAGTAAAATTTCAAGCTTTTTTTTTTTTAACCTAAGGTTTGGATAATTGGATCTGACAAATATGTATACATCTCAGCTCACATTCATACACAACTTTTAGTCCATGAATTATAGATACATCATATCATATATATATAATAAGAAATGAAAAGCTAGGGTTTCATATTTTCAGTGAATATTTTTTAGTAAAATTTGTGACTTTTGGGGGTTTTTCTGTATGTATGTAATTACATATACATACATATATATATATATGTATATGTATATGTATATACATGAAGACATGAGAGAGGAAATATATATAGGCTCAATTCATCAGTTTCAGTGAGTAATTATTAAGTAAAGTTTGAATATTGTGTGAAATTTGGGGGTTGTTTTTTTGTATGTATGTAAATACATATACATACATATGTATATATATGAAGACATGAGAGAGGAAATATATATATATATATAGGCTCAATTCATCAGTTTCAGTGAATAATTATTAAATTGTGTGAAATTTGGGGGCTGTTTATTTGTATGTATAGTTTTGTTTTTATGCGTATGTATATGTATGTATATGTAATTGTGAAGGAGTGAGATAGAGATAGCCATTTGATTTGATATGATTTGTTTTTTACCTTGGATTTAGATTGGAAGTGAAGATCGCCGGAAAAATTTGCAGATCGCCAGTCGGTGTGTGTGAGTTTGTGAGAGAGAGAGAGAGAGATCGCTAACTCTGTCTGGCTGATTGTGTGCGACCTAATTGAGAAAGAGAGGATATACCTTACAAAATTCAAACCCTTTTCAGGATTATTGGGCTGATGTGGTTTTCTATTGGGGTGAGATGTTTGCCCAATCACTGACTAGCTCATAAGCCCTCATTTAGATGTTCAAAGCCCAGCTAACAGCATTTAGAGATGGCTATAAACGAACCGGACAAACACGGAACACGAACAGGATCTTGTTCGTTTAGTTATTCTAGGAACCGGATTGAGGATCTAACCGCTAAGAACGGGATTTAGAGCGGGTATTTAGAACAGGTACAAAACCGACTTTTAAATAGTTGGAGACTTTTCTAGCCTTTTTAACTGTTTTGAAGCTTTTCAAGCCTTCTACTTTTTTTTATCATAGTTAATATATTGCACACTCATTTACTTGGTTGTGCAAAATGCTTTAGCCGTTAAAAGAATATATACATACTATTAAAACCGATTTTAGAAGGACAATTATTAAAATTGAGCTGATTATTAAATGTAATAATTAGAAGTTTTATAAAATTTAACCATCATTTAAAGAAAAGTTTATATAAAACGTTACATAATTGTGAAGTTAGTTTAGCCTATTCAAATTTAAGATCTTAAAATGAAAAAGTTATATACCCTCTTATAATAAACCAAAAAATAAAAAACATTTTAGATTTCAACAATTCATACTTAAATTTAAGGAAATGATAGGTACAATGATATTGTGCAGAATATAAAACAATTTTGTCCCGTAACTTTCATAATGTACATATTAAATCTTAAATTGTAAGACTGTAAGAGTAAGTTATAGGTACAACCACATTACTAACACTTTCCACTTATTATTTTTTTTAATCAATTTATGAATCTACTTCTTCATTTTAACTTTGTCACACAGTGCTACACGGGCGAGGAAAAAACCGGTAAACTCCGGATAACCATTTGTCATGGACGCATAATTTCAATAAATTTTAGCCGTGGATACGTGTTGATTACAAATAGGTATAACCACATTACCAATACTTTCCTCTTATTATTATTTTTTTAATCATTTAACGAAACTACTTCTTTATTTTAACTTTGTCACACTCAATGTCAGTGCTACATGGGCGAGAAAAAAAACCCGTAACCTTCGGGTAATCATTCGTCATGGACGGATAATTTCAATAAATTTTAGCCGTTGATACGTGTTGATTACATATATGTGGCCGTTTGTGTGACACGAATGGATAATTGGTATACCATATCCGTCATGGATATATCCATGTATATATATATCTACAAGATAATCTATCAAACCGTACTCTTGAAATTGACTTCGATCATCTTAAAATCGTCTTTTTTCTATGTTGTCTCTAACTCATGATTTTGTAAATAAAAAGGAAGTTTCTCATAAGTCATAGCATATATGATATTCCCTTCTGCTTTTGAAAGGACACACTGTAATACAAAGATAATGTATAAAGTTAAATAATACGAAATGAGTTACTTATTTGAACAACGTAATATTTATTTACCAATTGTTACCTTTTTTACTTTCCATTTGTTTGATTTGTGATTAACGTTGTGATTAACGAGAGTAAGTACCCGCGCGTTGCGGCGGTAAGATGATAGGGTGATATTTCATAGAGTGTGATAGGTCATAAGTTGTGATATGTCATAGAGTGTAATAACCAAATGCCTTAGTCGTACGGGCTCCACCCTTGGATTTAAAATTTCGTCGAAAGTATATCGAATGACATCTCTAATGAAAGAGCATGAAATTTTAAGAACATCCATACAATTTTTATAATTTATAGATTTACGGTTTTTGTAAAATAAAAGATTTTGAATAAATTGGAGAAGTTTATGGAGAAGAGAGAAAAATGAGTGGTTGAGATTTATTTTAAGAGTATTATGAATAAGTGATAGAGGTATTTTGAGGTTTTCACTTGTATAAAGTTAAAAAAATGGATGAAACAAATACTTTATAATGTAGTAGAGATAGTTTAAGATAACTTGTAGATCTACCCGTGATATTGAATATTTGCGAATGATAGGCATGGAAGAAAAATAACTCGGTCGTGCATATTCGCGAATTTACGGATTAAAAAAAATCTGCGGACATGAAAATAGGAAAAGGGTATCCGCAGGAGCTAATTACTTTCTTTAATAAGAGAATAGGATGTGAATAATATCTATTTGGTCTTCACATGCATTTTTAATATAAATAAAAGATTTGACAAATTTAAATAAACTTTTGAAGTTGCTGGAGTGGAAGAATACCCTATCTATTATAAGTGAGGTCCTAGGTTCCAATCTCACTTTGAACCCTTTAGCAAAAAATTTTTGTTTCATTTTTTATTTTCAAAATTTCACTTTGCCCCTTTTAAAATTTACATTTATGACCCTGGAAATTTATATTTGCTTATAATTAAATATAGTTTCATTTTAAATAATTATTTGGACTTAAATGTTTGTATTTAAATAATTTTTAAAAACTTTTTGTTTGTCTTTAAAAGAAAAAATTAATTTTTGGGTTTTTATAAATAAATTATGTTTTTGGATTTTTATAACTTTTGCAACATTTGTTATATGTATTGAATTTTTAATAATTTTTTTCTTATATAGAAATTTTACATTTTTTATAACTTTGTAATCTATTTTTTTTCTTTGTATTACATTTTGTTCTTTTTAACATGGTTTATAACTTCTTTGTTTTTTAGAACTATTATACCATTTTTGTTTTTTTAAAACTTTATCTCGTATATCTTTTAGAGTATTTTTTTTTATATTTTTGAATATAATTTCCGCCGGGTTATGGTTTTTCCGGGTTCTTTGTTTCTATGATGTTTTTGGATTTTTTACACTTTGATAAAATAAATTAACTATATTTTTCTTTTCGGAAAATTTTGGTTTACATATATCCCATCCGGTTTTCCTTTTAATTCATTTTCTTGCATTTCTTTTTCCATGTTTTGAGAAATTTTTTTCAATTATTCTCCTTCATGATATTTTGTGGTAAACATAAATATAATAGTTTTTGTAATATTGATCTGAAAAAGAAAAACAGTTTTTCTAATGTTTTATACCTTATGTTTAGTTTTTATAAACATGGTCTTTTTTAGTCAAATAAATACTACATCTATCTTGAAAAAGTTTGTTATTTTTTTTACTTTGCTCATAAATGCAGACGCTTGCAGAAATAAAAAAGTTTGTTATTTTTTTTTACTTTGCTCATAAATGCAGACGCTTGCAGAAATCAACGCTGCCCATCGGACAGCTAGATCATCCTAGTTAGTAATTACACAAATCATTTGCCAATGTGGGCTAAACCACTTGGTGAGTTGGTGGAGACTTGTTATTTATTTTATTTTATTACTAAGATTCAAACTTTAAAATAGACACATTTGAGATTAGTTTTAAAACTAAAAATAACTATGGTATAATTTTGATCTATTAAAAAAAAGGAAAAAACTATACAAATCATTCGACCATAGATACTTGACAAATGTTTACTACTACTAAGTACAATTTGTAACAAATGATCTTTTATTTGACGGTATTTAGAGTAACTGGCATGGTCGAGGAGGAGACGTACATCACAATCACGATATGCCATTTGTTCATTCTACCACGAACACTCCACTTTTGCATACGATGTCATTAATTTATCACCACTCCGAATACCCACAATGGCCACATATATGTGTGTGAAAAGTGAAAGAAAAAAAATGGCCAAACGATGTTCCTAAAATATATCCTAGTCCTACGACCCAAAAAGAAGTCAACACCGGGCCTATGACGATGCACCGAAACAGACCCAGACCCACTCTTATTCACTGAAATCATGATCTTTCATTCAACCGCTTGGACCATTTACTCAACGACAACTTATAAACTTAAGTACTTAACTGACCCCTACTCACTCAACATGTTAACCTTTTAAGGCCGTGGATATTGTCATTTCGACAAACATTTGACCTACGTGAAGTTTCACTAGAGGACCATTTTATCTTAAATATCTACCCAATATACTTTAGTCTAAAAAAGCAGCATGGTAAACACCCCTGTCTCTGAAAACAGAGGTCATTGGTTCGATCCTCATCCCATGCAAAGGTTGGAAGGTCTTTTCTACCATTTAGGTAGATACTGGAAGCAGCCTCTCTACTAAGGTAGAGGTAAGGTCTGCCTACATCTTAACCTCCTCCATAACCGTCGAGATATTGAGGCTCAAAACCCGCAAAAGGCGGCACTGAGCAGTTACTTACTATACTTTAGTCTAAAAAATGTACACATAACACATGGTCGTCTCCAATTAAAGAGGGATAATTAAAAAAAAAAAAAAAAAGAGAGTGTGGAGATCTTGTATTAAAATAATACATAGTGAAGATTTGTTCAACAATACATTAGAAATTTCAAAAAATCTTCAAATTATTTAAAGATTAACAAAATCCTAAATGCTTACACAACCCTCTTTATTTTTATTTTTGATAATGTTAAAAATATTATTTTCACTTAGCACCCCTTAAAATGCTTTCACGTACACAATCCCCTTAACTTTAATGATTAAATTACACTATCAATCCTTTTATTACTTAAAATATGTCCATTAGCCTTTTACATCAATTATATAAACAACTCAACGCCGCTCCACCACCAAAAGTTGTCCAATCATCACCCCGTCGCCGTCACGGACGCCGCATTGCGCGGGCAACGTGCTAGTGCACAAAAGAGTAAATAATGATGTCTGATTACAATTTCAGCAAATTACCCTATAATTTGATACTTTCAAGCGTGTGTATTGTTGCCTAAAAGTAGGAACTTTAAGAAGAACACTAATGTTTTTAATTTTACTAAATATGATCACTCATTACAAAATTCGCCAAATTCACAAAAAGTTGGAAAGAAAAAAAAAAGTCTACTTCTTCTCCTCAAACTTCCTACTTTTACACAAAAGAATCAACATATCATCAATATTCAATACCAACAAAAACAAGGATCAAGACAAAACTGGTAAAAAGAAAAAGAAAACTTTTTTATTAAAGATCTGCCTCAAACATCACACAATCCCGCAAAACTATCACCAAAACAAAAACAGAAAAAAACACAAGATAAATATGTACAAATACACTAATTTGTGGGACTATGTATAAATTTGTATAGGTATTACAAATCTAATTAGTGGTGTAACACAACATACAGTCCAATAACCTACGAAAGGCATACCGTACACGTGGATAAACTCTATGTGTATAACCACTAGATTCTCTCCATAGATCTTCCATCGTTTGTACAAACATATTCAAGCTTCTTATGGGTGGTACATATAAAGTCAACGGTACTGCTGAAAAAGCCACTGCAAAAAATAGATGCAACATGTTTCTATATATATATATGTCTTGATTTCTAGACAGACAAAGTGATGATGGTCTTTTTTATAAATAAATATATATATTTTTTCAAGATTCTTGGATTTGTGGTTATAGGTTGGTTTTGGTTTTATCCAAGGATTTTTATGAGAAGGAGATGGAAATCTGAAAGTGAGTGTGTGTTGTGTTTTTTGGGTTTTTTCTGAAAGATTCTGGACTTTTCTTGCAGTGTTTATCTGGTATTTTATATATGTTGATGTGGGTGAGAATATAAATTGTTTTTCAAGAAATGGTACGTGGTTTTAGTCCTTGAGATGTGTTGTGGGCTCATGTGGTTTTATTTGGCAACACAAAATGGTAATACCAAACTAGTGACTACTTTTCAAACCCATTGTTTTTGTGGACGATAAGTTCACGAGTTGAATGATTTTGTCATTAGTGACCGAAGAGTCGAGACCTAATTAAATGGGATTAGAATCCTTTCTTGATTAATCAAGTTATAATTTTTGTAAGTGTTAAAGTATGATATGATAATGGAAGGGATAAGTATAATGGAATCTAACATACTTTAGACTAATGTTTGTAATGTGAAATATTAAAATTATGTATATTGTATGTAATAACTTCCAAATCTTGTTTATTGCATGTATTCGAGTATATGTGACAATTATATAAGCTGTCACTTGTAAGTTTTTGATTGGTCGGATACATACAATAGACAAGATTTGAAAGTTATTACATATAATAAACAAAACTTTAGTTATTTTTCACTATAAACATTCTTCTAAAGTTTATTACATTCCAGGATATTAATCCAACAGTGGAAAGAAAAGAAAAGAGAATGAGGAACTCAGAAAGACATCATTTGTTTGTTTGCAAAGAATAATGAAGATGAGAATTGAGAAGATGGATCATTTCCATTCTCTCTATTTTCTATACTTGGTAGAGAATGAGTGAGAATGGGGAAACAAATTATTAATTTGTTTTGATTATGTTGTATGTATTAATTTTATTATCATTTAATTTTTTTTATATATTCATTTTAATGTGTGTCAGCTAATATAATTTAGCTCTGTCCAAATAACCATTTCATTTACACTATTTTCATTTTTTATGATTCTATCGTACCAAACACCTCCCAAAATTTTTATAGTATGTTTGATTTTATTATATAGTTTTACATGTATCACATAACCTGACCCTGTTAAATTACTTGAGAAGATCTCCATCTTAATAAAATCATATGACTGTAATTTCAAAATCTTTAACTTATTTGACAATATGCTAAAAGCGAGAAGATTTTTTTTTTCAAGTGACAAAGTGAAAGGTATATAAGTATTTAGTAAAGGAAAGTAATATTAGTATCATACAGATTGATTTTTTTTTAACCAAATTCTATTTTATTCATACTCTTAAGTTATAAGTATGTGTGAGATTAAACTCATGACTCTTGAGAAACTCCATATTAATCCATTCCACTGATATGGAAAATAACACTCGAACCCATATAGATTTTATAAAATCAAAGACTTTACCAATAGAGATTTATCTTTTTTACTAAACAATTTACTTTTTATAACATAGTTGTACAAGTGGTTAAATTACATATGTAATAGTATATCAATTGTTGTAAGTATAATTAGCACTTAATCTTTCCATCCTCTTTTTACTTACGATAATTTGAATAAAGATAGAGGACCCGTTATATTTCGAGTTCATATATATGAAATCTTCTTTATAAACTTACATGAACTTTGTAAAACTATGAAATTTTGTTGCCACATCAAGACGACAAGACCATATAACCATATAAATCTCTAATAGAGGTGCTTGTAGTGTATTCAAATGATCAAATCTATCTTGAAATTAATAAAAGTCCTGTTATGACGACCAATTTGTAATAGCTTGATTTCGCTTCATAAAAAGTCATGTTAGAAAGGTACAGATCATTGTATATGTGAGAATCTGATTTGGAATTTATATTATAGCTTATATTCCTTGTTGTTAACTGCAGTTATATTGGTTGCAACAACATGAAAATCAGGGTAGATTTTGTATCCTTTATAAATAAAAAAAATTTAATATGTAAAAATTTGTTCTTGTTGTCTGCGGTTTGCAGCATATTTGATTTTCCTTTTGTATTAGGCAATAGGGAGTGGTCACGGGTTGGAGGGCGGGTTAGGTGAACCCGTTGGGGAACACCGGAGCCATCAACGCATGCTATAGGCGGGCTCGAGTTCAATGGGTTGAGAAGCCGCGGAGAGCTGGAGCATGTGATGACCGTTGGAGCTGAATTTGACCGTTGGGGGGTTGCTTTTGACCGTTGCATAATAAAAAAAAAATTCCCTAATTTATACTTATAAATACACTTATATTTTCCCCAAACAAATAAGAAAAAATTTTATATCACACACTTTCACCAAAAATACCTCACTTTTACCCCAAAAGTTGATTCTTCTTCCTCATTATCTTCATAAATTGAACCGCCAACGCTACCCGACTTATCTACGGGGAGTACTTTTGAGTTTTTTCAAAAAGTGTTAAATGAGCTTGAAGACACCGACACCTCTTTCGACACTCATAGATATATCGATTGAGACCGAGAAGAAGCTCATGAGACACTAATGCATGATTATTTCGTTGAAGACTCAAAGTTTGACGAACCCTTTTTCCGTCATTGTTTACGCATGAGCCAGGGGTTGTTTTTGAAGATTGTTGGTGGTATCCAAGCTAGATTCAAGTACTTTCAAGAGGGATAAGACGTACGGGGGAGAAAAAAGCTTCACGGCTCTTTAAAAATGCACATCGGCGATCAAACAACTGTCGACAGATGAACCTTCAAATAACTTTGACGAGTATGTATGCATGGCAGCCAAAACGTCACGCCATAGCCTCGAGTATTTTTGTGATGCGGTCATTGCTTTATATCAAAAAGGGTTCTTGCGTAGGCTGACATCTCGCTATGTTGCTCTCATCACACAAGCGCATGAAGAAAGACACCGCATTCCAGGTTTGCTTGGTAGTCTTGATTGTGCACACATCGAATGGAGGAAATGTCCTAAATACTTAAATGGGCAATGCACGAGGGGTGATCATAATGTGCCGACTATTATGATCGAATTTGTTGCTTCATATGACTTGTGGATTTGGCATTCGTCATTGTTTTACTTAGAAGTGGTGTTAGATGTTTTACTTACAAAACTTCAAGAATTATGGTGTGTGAAATTATGATGGCAAAGGTGGAATAATCGAGTTTATTCAATAGTTAGATAAATGGAAGCTGTGATTGGCATTAGTAGGTGTACTCCTGGTCAGAGGGTGAGTTATGTGAAAAATTCCTTTACCTTGGATGCGCTATCTTGGTGTAATGGCCAGTGTCGAGCCAAAGACAGAGTAGTGGCTAAGGCGATGTCCTGGTAAAATTTTTTAGGAGTTGTTGACGAGAAAGTTCTGTATGGCAACTAAACTGATAAGGTTATATCGAGAACTTTTGGAGCATACGATGATTGGTGCTGATCATGTTGGTTACACTACATGTTTAAATGAGTTGTCAAGGCTCACTTCACGTTTGGTTAATCCTGAGAGCAAAGGCATCGAGAAGTATCTTCGTAGGTTGATCCCTCGGGTTAGGTCGATTATGGTTGTTGTTCATCCGCTTACTCTGGAAGTGACTATATTGAGATTTGAGGCTATGACTGATGACTTGGTGCAGTGTGTTGGACGACAGATTCAAGTGGAAGTTCATCCTAATCAGCTACAAATTGCTCGACCCCCTCAGAATATAGGCGATCAAATTCAAGCTTCTAGAGGTCGTACTTACGTACTAAATGCAACAGAAACTCGTAACGATTCGATTGTGCTATAAGGACTTTCTTCTGAATGATCTTTATGCTACTGTTCTTTTTACTCAAGGGCTGATTATAGTTTTGTCACGACTAGTTTTGTTTCCTTATTGAATATTAGACCGAGTCTTACATATATATATATATATATATATATATTGACGTACAAATGGTTAACTGAGAGCTAGTTAGACTAGACTGGGTCATTCGTTTGTGCACATTAGTTCTTATTGACTATGCTTTCGTTATTGACTTAGTACTTTTTGAAATGGGGAGTTTTGACGTTATTGTTGGTATGGACTGGATGTCTTTGGTCCATGCGACGATACTATGTAGTGCAAAAATTATTAGAGTTCCCTTATAACTTTTGATTCAGAAGATTAGGTTCCAAAAGGGTTGTAACTTTCACCATTTCCTTATCTTTTTCATGGTCTATGAGAAATCGACGCTAACGTTTTCCTACATAACCCATTTTCTTATCCTTACCTAATGGTGAGATACTAGAAGTTAAGAGCGAGAAATCTGAGTCTTTTGAGGGTTGTGTCATGAGCGCGTTTGTAAATGAGTTTGGCTTGAACAATGTCCATGTCGCTCGTGACTATCAGGATGTTTTCCCTGATGATTTACCCGACTTACCTCTGTCTCAACAACTTGATTGTCGTATTTGTCTTGTTCCTAACGTAGCTCCTATAGCAAAAATTTCCTTATAGACTAGCAACGACTGGATTACAAGAATTGGTCGTACAACTAGAAGAACTTCAAGACAAGGGACTTTTTAGACCTAGTCAGTCACCATGGAGAGCGCGTGTTTTATTCATTAGAGAGAAGGATGATTCATTTCGCACGTGTATTGACTATCGTGAGCTGAATAAGCTAATAGTGAAGAATCTTTTGAATAAGCTAACAGTGAAGAATCTTTATCCTCTTTCTAGGATTGATGATTTGTTCGACCAGCTTCAAGGTGTAAAGTGTTTGTCAAGATTGACTTATGTTAGGGTATCATCAATAAAATTTACATGAAGACGACATACCAATAACCGCTTTTAGGACAAGATACAGACGATTCGAATTTACAGTGGTGCCCTTTGGAGTAACTAACGCTCCGGCAATGTTCATGGACTTGATGAATAGAGTGTGTTGATCGTATTTGGACAAGTTTTGTTATTGTGTTTATCGACGACATTCGAATTACTCAAAGACAAAAGAGGAACATACTGAACACTTGAGAAAGGTACTAGAATTATTGAGGAAAGAAAAACTGTATGGAAAGTTCTCTAAATGTGAATTCTGGCTGAATGAGGTACACTTTTTGAGACATGATGTGAGCAAGGATGGAATACATGTAGATCTTAGCAAGATTAATTCAGTTAAGATTTAGAGAACGCCAGAGATGCCGACTGAGGTTAGACAGTTCCTTGGTCTGGCAGGTTATTATAAAAGGTTCATTGAAAAATTTTCTAAGATTACGCTGCCGCTAGCACAATTGACGTAGAAAGATAGGCCATATGTTTAAGACGAGAAACAAGAAAAAGCGTTTCAGATTTTGAAGGATAGGTTGTGCAATGCGCCGATTTTAGGTTTGCCTGAAGGATCAGATGATCTTGTAGTGTACAACGATGCATTGTGTCAGGGATTAGGTTGTGTCCTCATGCAAAAGGGCAAAGTGATCGTGTACACTTCGCGACAATTAAAGGTTTATGGGAGGAATTACACAACTCATGACTTGGAGTTAGGAGCAGTGGTTTTTGCATTAAAGTGTTGGAGGCATTATCTGTATGGAACCATGTGTGTAATCTACACGGATCACAAGAGTCTACAACATATTTTCAATCAACAGGATTTGAATATGAGACAACGAAGATGGCTTGAGTTACTCAGTGATTATGACTGTGATATTCATTATCACCCGAGGAAAGCCGATGTAGTGGTCGATGCCTTAAGTCGTAAGGAAAGGGTTAAGCCTAGACGAGTACTTGCTATGAGTATTACAGTGCAAAGAAGTGTTAGAGATCAAATCATAGAAGCACAATTGGTGGTTGTAGGCGATAAAGATCTTCTTAAGAAGGAACTACGAGGAATGGAACAACATTTGGATAGAAGAGACGATGACGGCTTGTATTTCGTGGACAGACTATGGGTTTCTTCCATTAGTGATTTACGAACATTGATATTGAACGAAGCTCATAATACAAGGTATTCGGTACATCCGGGCACCGACAAGATGTACTATGATTTGCGTGAGTTATATTGGTGGCCTGACATGAAGAAAGAGGTTGCTCAAAGTCGATGCTTGACATGTCTACAGGTGAAACCGGAACATCAAAAGCCTGCGGGATTACTCAGACAACCAGAAATTTCTGAATGGAATTGGGAGAACATAACTATGGATTTCATTACCAAGCTACCTAGGACAAAGGAGGGTCATGATATGAATTGGGTGATCGTCGATAGATTGACAAAGTCCGCTCATTTCTTGGCCATTCATGAAAAAGACCCCACAGAGAAATTGGTGAGGAAGTATGTAAAGGAAGTCGTGTCGAAACATGGCGTACCTGTTTCGATTATCTCAGACAGAGATACTCGCTTTAATTCTCAATTTTGGCAAGGGTTTTAGAAGGCCTTTGGGACTTGGATAGACATGAGTACGACGTACCATCCTCAAACTGATGGTCAGAGTGAATGTACGATTCAGACCTTAGAAGACATGTTGAGAGCATGTGTCTTAGATTTTGGTGGTAACTGGGATGACCATCTACATTTGATAGAATTCACTTACAACAATAGTTATCACGCGAGTATTAATATGGCACCTTTCAAGGAATTGTATGGACGGAAGTGTAGATCACCTGTCGCATGGTCTGAGTTTAGCGATAGCTAGTTGGTTGGGCCTGAGCTTATTGAAGAGACTGCCGAGAAAATAATTCAGATTAAAGACAGACTTAGATTAGCACGTGAACGTCAAAAAAAGT
The DNA here is from genome assembly GCF_010389155.1 of Erigeron canadensis. Lineage (NCBI taxonomy): Eukaryota > Viridiplantae > Streptophyta > Magnoliopsida > Asterales > Asteraceae > Erigeron > Erigeron canadensis. Next base: position 26,622,257 of record NC_057764.1, read on the forward strand.
ATGCTGACGTCAGACGTAGACCCTTGGAATTCAGTGTCGGGGACCGTGTACTTCTTAAGGTTTCTCCATGGAAAGGAGTGGTTAGATTCGTCAAGAGTGGAAAACTCGGACCAAGATTTATTGGACCTTTCGAGGTATTAGAAAGAATTGGCGAGGTAGCTTATCGATTAAGACTTTCGGAAGAACTTAAGGGAGTTCACGACGTATTTCATGTGTCCCATCTTCGAAAATGTCTAGCTGAAGAAGATCGTCATGTGCCTATGGACAAAATCCGGATTGACAATAAGTTGAATTTTGTCGAAGAGCCTTTAGAAATTATGGATCGCAAGGTGCGGAAACTAAAGAAAACTAAGCATACACTTGTCAAAGTTCGATGGAATTCAAAGCGAGGGCCTGAGTAAACTTGGGAACAGGAAGATCATTTCATGAGAAAATACCCCCAATTGTTTAAAGGGACTAGTTCGAGTTGAATTGCGGGAATAAATTCTTTTAACGGGGTAATGATGTAACAACCGTCACCTGAGCGTTCGTCTGACTGTACTTTTCCGTTCGAATAAGGTTAGTAACTGTCAAACATAAGTCTATAGACGTGAGTTTTTATGGATTAAAGTATGATTAAGACATGTCATTTTATTGTATACTAGTGTTTTAGACTTTTTAAGACTTGGTGCGAATGTTTGAGGAAGACTAGCTGTTTAATAGAAATGCCTAAATAAAAACTTAAAATACTTTCGTGAGTCAAATATGGTCATGTGACTAGTCGTTGTGTTCGTAATTCAAAAATATATCATAAAATTTGGTCAAATCATTTCAATGACATTCGGTGTTCTTCCGGTAAGCAAAAAGGACTAAAACTGTCAAACGTTTCGTTAGTCTGACGAACCCCCCTCCCTTGGCCTTGCCTATAAATACAAGGCCAAGCCTTTTGCCCTCTTTTCCCTGTTTTGGTCGTTCACATAGCTACACACACACTCAAGGTTTTCTTTCAAGAATTCTAGCAAAATTTTCTATTGATTTTCGGTTCTAAAAGCGTGTAAATCAATCAAGGCTTCAATCATCGATCAAGAAACAAGTGTGTATTATCCTAATCATCATCAAAAACGTGGGTAAGGCTGTTCTTCATCTATTTAATTCGTTCTATATGTATATATAGATGTTTACTTTTCGATTCTTATCAAAAGCTAAGCGAATCATGTCTTTGATTATTGTTTGTGCATCTTCGGTTACATTTGTGTGTAAGAACTGAAATTGAACCTTGATTAAGGTTTGATTCGACTCATTATGCACTCATGTAATCGGTTTTGTGCAACTACAAATTGAAGATATCCTTTACTTGGCTAAATGACTTAAAAACTAGTCGATTTCGTATCCTAGATCAAGATTTGTACAATTGTCAATCACATGCGTATGAAATCGGTCGAACATCACCCTTTTTGTACTGATTTGTGACACTTTTATGCAATCAAGACTCATGGGTATGAATTGGCTAGCCTTAGATCTCATTATTTTAACAAAATCGCGTCAAAATCGTTCGCTTTAGCTCAAATCGCGTATGAATCCGACCCCGGCCAGGTCTAGCTCGACCTAGGCTGGTCTAGCTCGACCTCTACCTGGTCTAGCTCGACCTCTGGTGGTCTAGGTTGACCCTCTGTTGACTTTTGTCGCTTAAACGTCACGTAAAGTTACTAGTTTGACCCGAAATGACTTGTTTTAACTCTCGGACCTTTAAGACTTGGAATAAACTCATTTTGATCTCTGTCCAGGTCCAAGTAAACCTGTCTTGGCCGAGTTCGACCACTTCCAAACTCATATAGTCGATTTCATTAGCCTTTCGTGTCCAAACGCGCTTCGGTTCTTAAACTTGACTAGTTTTCTCAAAAAGTGTAGTTTCGGTCCAATTGATTAACGTATGATTAAATGGTTTCAAAATAACATTTTTTGGGCTGTAGTTGGTCGAGTTCAACCATAAGGTTGAGCTCAACCTCAAATCATTTCGGTTTCGTAAGCTTTTTGGTTAAAATCTCCGGTTTCGTCTAGTTTCGATTAAATTCGAGTAAAACTTATTTTGGGCTATGTAATGATTTCAAATCAGGTTGTATTGATAAAATAATGTATTTTAAACTTAAGGAAGGTCATTGGTGTCAAATCCAGACTCTTGTTCGGTTTATTCGAGTCTCGTAAATGTTAACAAACGTCGTTTTAAAAGTAAAATAAAGACATATGGACTTAAAGGCATTTCTAATAGGCTAAGACTTAAGACCAAAGACTTCCATTGTGACTTGTCATGTATTATTGGTAGGTGTTGATTGTCGTGGACTTTGATTGTGCTTGTCGTGCTCGTTCGTTATACTTTCATAACACCTTTCAGGTGAGTTTCGTAGCCCCTTTTTATTACAAGTTTTGGGGTGGAAAGTATACTTATTTTTCAAACAGTTTTGTCGATTTCTGCTTTATGTTCAGTATTGAGCTTGTGCTGATAGAGTTACTTGTGCCATTTGACGTGCTTCTGTCTTGTTGTATGTGTGTGATTATGTGTTTGTTGTTGTGCTTTATGACATGCTTATTTGACGTGCTTTTTGTGTGTATTGGAGACTTGAGACTTTGGACTAAGGCAGGTACCGTAAGGCCGGACATTGAGACATTGAGACTTTGAGGTCTTTGAGACTTGTGACATTGAGACATTGAGGTCTTTGAGACTTGTGACTTTGAGACTTTGACTTGAGACTTGAGTACTTGACTTATATGGCGTAACTCTGCTCATTATATATTGAACAAATACCTATTTTTACTTAAAAGAATCGACAAACGACTTATTTCTTCGACTAGACTTTTTGACAAAACCTACGAACTCACCAACCTTTGTGTTGACACGTTTTAGTATACTTTTCAGGTACTCAGGCTTATCAGGGATAAAGACTACTATGCTAGGACTGGACTTCAAAGATTTAGACTCCATTGCTTATTGTCAGACTTTAAGGCTACATGCCTTGGACTATACCATTTGTGGACTTATTGTATTAAGTTGTTCTAGCATCATTATGACTTTGAACTCATGTTTTGGGAATATATTCATTATACTCTGTTTCATTTAGTAGTATCTATGTAATTCCATGTCGTGCTGTACTTTTCATGACACCTCATGTTTCCGCCAACGGTGGGGTGTTACAATAGTAAGAGTAGATGAAAAGATTCAAACAAATAACCTATTGCTACCCTACGATTTATAAGCCAAAACCTACAACTTTATACTAGACCGTTTCAAAGTTTGATGTGGTTGGATTATAAAGATGTTAGTACTTCAATCACGATAATGCCGACCTTATTGTGTTTCCATACTTACAGGTTTATAAGCTAATGCTCCATCAAACATTCTTTCGGTTCCCATATAAAATTACCGAAAATATAAGGTCAAGTTATGTCTAAGGTTTAAGTTTAGGCTTTCACTCAACAAGGAAATACCTAAATTCCTTAAACCTCGGCTCTGATACCACTTGAAATGACTCAATCTGAAATAGAGACATATATATATATATATATATATATATAAAACATATATATATATATATTATACTTTGAAAATTTAAGCCGTTTTTTGCCAAAAATCAAAGTTCTCAAATTTGAAAAATGACAATTGGAACCTTCTTAGTATGTTAATATAAGTCTATTGTTTGAGTTTCAGGTCCCGGAAAGGTCAAACGAAGTTTCGGTAAAAAAGGTCTAAAAATCACAGAAGCGGACAACCTTTGTGTTTGTAAAGACGGTCCTCCCCAGTTTCGTACTTTTGACACTTTAAACCTGCAAAGGCCGTCCTTCCCAATTTCGTACTTTTGACACTTTAAACAACTTTCGACCTTTTTACCTAAAACCGATCTTCTAACGACTGATAAACAACTTCATTTTTGACATAAAACATCTAACACACCATTTCAAAAGTCTTCATACCACCCATTAATACAAATCATGTTTACACAACTAAAGGGTAACATTACCCATATTGTCAACAGCCAAAGTCAAAAAAACAAGTTTATAACCCAAAAGACCTTCACAAGATGTAATTTGCAGAAACATACCAAAACAAAGTTTTACCAAAATGACAAGAGCATCATGATCCATAAAGAGATGGGGTAACTAAGTGTCTACACAAAATACCGTTCTTTATCGAATAGTCAATACCTCAAAGTCTTCTAAAATCAACCTTTCTTCTAATAAACTTCAAATCAACCACACTAGTTCCTTCTTTCAGAACCACCTATAAAAAGGGTAAACAACTAAAATATAAGAGAATGCTTAGTTAATAAACTTGCATACAATCATATAAACAAAGGAGAACAATACACAAAGGTCTATTGCATATAGACTATGGCACCGTCATGCCATATCTCTGATACTCACCTTTGTGCCAATGCATTACATGGATCCATATAAGCAGATGATTACAATCACAATTAAATTATAACAATAACAATGCTACACATTAGTTATGGCTACTACTTAGGCCCGTAATCAAAGACGGGCCCTACTTAGGCTCAACGCCAAATCAATTACCACACACGGAATCCACCATCGTATGGTAATTGACCCGATGAATATACAAAGGTATGCAAGTATACTCACCTCCTTTGTGACACAATTATCAAATCAAATAACAACAATGCACAACAAGCTTTTAACCTATTCAAATCATCACAATACGCATATAAGACAATATTCACCATTTTGGCTACCCAACCTAGCCTTTCAACATTACACTAGCGTTCCTAACCCAAATCATTTTACTTTGCTATTGAGTCGCATTTCATTCAAAAATTCACTTAATGAGTTCAATTCATAAATTCCACCATTCATTCATTTCAACTAGTAAAATCATCGTTATTTCATTATCAAAGTTTCATTGTCAACATTCAAATTCTTAATTAAGTTATTCATGCACTCAATAACAAACTATAATATACAAGAAATTGGAGGAAAAAATTCATAAAAACTCAATTCTAGCAAAACCCCCCATATTTTGGGTATTTTAAGAACCCTAATTTCTCAAGATAATAAAAAACTACGTTATTGAATCCTTACCTCTAAGAAAAGTTAGAAATTAGGTTTAGGATTTCAAATTCTTCTTCCTTCTTCTTGATGATGTCGATACACACCCACTTCACACACCACCAAAACCCTAAATTTTATTATTGTTATGATACTTGGTTATTATGATTAATACTTGAAGAATACTTGAGTGAATTAAATATTGTAATTAAGGTTGGTTAGAATGAGAAATATGAAAAACTTAATAGAAGAAGAAAGTGGAGGGAGTCAGGGAGGATGAGTCAGAAGAAGAAGTTGGCTTACACTTATCCTGAGTGCCATCCCTATCTCAAAATTAGTGGATATTTTACCCACTATCTGTTAAAGTTTTAACTAACTAAATTAGCCTCATATTAAAAAATAAAAAGCTAGGAACCTATTTTAATGTCAAAACCAAGGGCGTAGCTACATAGGGGCCGGGAGGGGCGCCCGACCCCCAAAAACTTTTTTTGCGATGTAAGGGGTATATTGTTTTCGTGTAGAAAAATTTCGATATACTCGGTTTCGACCCCCCATCTTAATTGTGAATTTTTTTTATATACTAAGCAATAAAATTGATCCATTACATTTTACATAAGCCAACAAAATTACTTAGCCCAAACTAAAACTCATTATTTAATTAAAAATTTAGCCCACTGAATTCAAGGTTCTTAAAGGTCGAAAGACTGAACTCTAATTTCTTCAGTGAATCGAACCAGGTACCAACCGTTTGTCTCCTTCTTAATATTTACTTGTCTTGGACAAATGTTTAGTTTTGCCGTTATTGAAACTTTTTTTTTTATTTTTATAATAATAGTATCTAATTTTTTACCCGACCCCGAACATATTACCTGAAAAATAGCGTTAGGGAAAAAAAATTTAGATCCCGACCCCCCACTCAAAAGTTTCTAGCTTCGCCACCGGTCAAAACTATAAAAAAAAGTTAATTTATTACCTTAAAATTCTTGGGGTGTTACAGTTGGAAAGATTGGAATTTGTTTAATGTTTATATGTGAATATTCCCGTGTATTTATACTCTATATTGTAAGTAAGTAACTGCTCAGTGCCGTCTTTCGCGGGTTTTGAGCCCCAATACCTCGATGGTGTATGTGGGAGGTTAAGATGTAGGCAGACCTTACCTCTACCAAAGTAGAGAGGTTGCTTCCAGTTTCTACCTAAATGGTAGAAACGGCCCTCCAACCTTTACATGAGATGAGGATCGAACCTATGACCTCTGTCTCCAGAAACAATCTATATTGTCCACTTCTTAATTGTGCGATTTTTACGATTTGTGAATAAAAGTTATTTTTAAAAATAAAAAAGAAAAAAAGTTATGTTAATCCCTATTCCCGCATAGATGAAAATCCCATTGGCGCTATCAATATTTGAAACTCCCACTTGATAGTCAAAAACCTAATCCAACAATTTCAGTAATTCCATAGAAAAAAAATGGAGAAGAAAAGGAAGAAACACAGAGTCCCTGAAGTGCTATGGAAACTCTTCAAAAACCGAGCCCGAACCCTATCCGAAACCATTCTATCATTTTTCAACCAATCTTCACTTCAATGTCTTTGCAAAGGCAATCCCGGCTGTCTCTGTTGCTGTTCAGATGCTGATCGTATGTCGTTTCTACTACGAGAAGACGATCCATCCGATTACCGGAATCTTCTTCAGCATTGTTTCGTCGTCGTCTCCGAAAATGCGCCTTCTCTTACACATTTTGATCCCATTTCTCGATGGTCTCAACTGGAGGTCTCTTCCCCCCCCCCCCCCCCCCCCCCCCCCCTCTGACCTCTCTAACATTTTGATTACTTTAGGTAATTAATAGGAATATTAATGATTATCGACTTATCGTGTACTGCTAATGTGTGTATCATGCGTTTAAGCCGTCTTTTTATGTATAGTAAGCTTTAATTTTACTTTAAAGGATCACTACTCAGACCTCAAATCTATTGAATGCGTTAAGCCGTTTATTTTTATGGAAACTGTATTGACGGCTGTGAAATGCATGCAGATATACGGTGCAATTTTACTTTGTTTGTCAAAGCCTTTGATCTTATTTGATATATGATTACTTAGGATTTCATATATGATTACTTTACCTATTTGGATTAAATTGAATTACATTTTCATTTGATGCTGAAATGAGTTCACTCTTCTTTTTAGTTTTTAACACTCATAAAACCGCGTTGATTTATATGGACAGATTGTTAGAAGGACAATTGAAATGTTTTTAAGTGAGAATAAATCCACAAAGAATGTAATATGCACGGGTTATGATAAGGTAAGCTATTCTTTGGAATTAGCTGAAGTTATAAGCTTGGTGTTTGTTTTAAGTTGATTTACTTTTTAAGTAGTATGGTTCAAGCTTTATATACGGAAATAAACATATATGGTAATTATTAAGCTAGGAGAAAAAATATATTAGTGGTAATTGGTTTATGTATTTTGACAGCACAATCGGTCAAGCATTGTTTTGGAAGCTCTAACATCGGCTTCATGGAGTCTGCTACTAAAGAGGGTAATTCATATCTGGCTCTTTTGGTAGGACTTTTGCAAAAGTTACTGTCAACTTTCAAATATAGTGAAATGTTTCAAAATATGTTTGCTCAAGATAGAAGGGTCTATGTGAAGTCATCAGATTATAAATCAAAGTATAAATTGAAAAGATGGAATTGAAGTATTTTGTAAGTTGTTTTGTTTGTCTATTTATAAGAGTTAAATCCTTAGTACCATATGCAGGTTGGAGATGGTCTTATGGTTCATTTATTGAAATATTCGTCAATATTTATGCCTCTGCACCCAAAGAAACACCATCAGGTAGCAGGAATTTCGATTGATGGCTTGTGCTGGGAACACTTAAAGCATGTATCTCAATCCAAAAGTCAGCAGCTTCCATTGGGTAAAATGTTTCCTTTTTTATCATTTGTCAACTAAGGTTAGTATTGTCTTTGAATTCACGTTATGATTCAAATATAGTTTTGACCATTCACTTTCGTAAACGCCTCTTTTGGTAGTTCAGTTAATATAAGCTGTTATTAAGTCTGTCATTTTCTATTTCTTCTGTTTGAAAGAGTACAATAATCTGTAGAGCACATAAATGTTATTTTGTTCATAGTTAACAACTTGCTGATATTAAAATAAATGTCTCTCAGCTGTTCCAGGGAGGCATCTTGAAGTTGATCCTGTCTCCATGGACATCGATATTCCAGAAAGTTCTGTGACTCGTAATGCAGATATCATACCTGATGCTGACTGTAATCATATTACCCAAGAAAATGGAGTTCTGCCTGTGGCTAAGTCTGGGAAACGATTAAGATCACACACTCGGCAGCGCAGGCATAAACGCAGGAAGCTGTCATCTCAGAACACATCTGATACAAATCGTTCTTTACAGGAGGAGAAGGTAATTTGCGTTTCCAATGTATGCATTCACACACGCACGAAATTGAAATTTTATGTTATATAACATTAGTTATTTACAGACAAATTTTCTGTGCTCCTGCTGTTCACTTTGGCAAACTCTGCAGAAATTTCCCAGAGAAAATCAGATTAATAAGCGATCCATGTTATATAAAGTGGAACGGGGGTCATCAATTCTGCCAGAAAAACGTATCCTAAGCAAGTTTATCAATTGTGTAACACTTGATTATATATGCAAATAACAATTTTGATGACCTTAAGAATGTTTAGACATATTAAATTCTTTGAGGCCAAACGCTGTTGGTGTGAATGCTCTCTTTAGAGAAATTTTTGGGTTAAGTAACAACTGCAAAGCTGCTCAGCCAGCTATATGCTCCCACAGAAATAACACTCGTGCCATTAAAACGACATGCCTGTATGTGTAATGATGACACTTTTCTATATGTTCATAGTTACATATTTATTTAGTGGGCATATTGCATAAGAAGCTAATCCGTTACTCTTTACAGATATCACTCTCTTCATAAATTGCTGAAGATTCTTATACGGAAAGCGATTCATTGCCCACGTTTACAGATATTGACAAAGCATATTTGTACAAATGCCAATGAAAGTGGGAGCCCTGTGTCTGCGGTAGGTATTTCATGAAAAAAATATATGTCAGTGGAAATTTCTGATTTGTGATTGTCAAATTGCCACTCTTTAAATCCAGTTACAATGGCTAAACTGTTCTGTTAATGCTATTAATCGATTACCTATATGATCATATAATATCCTTGTGATACAGCATGCTCAATATTGCTCAAAAAGGCAAGTGGTGTCATTTGTGTGGGCAGCTTGTAGGAGCATTGTTCCTCAAGAGCTATTGGGATCTTCATCTAATTGCAGGATCCTCAGGAAGAATTTGTCTAAGTTTATCAGGCTACGGATATATGAGAAGTTTTCCTTGCATCAATGTATGCATAAACTGAAAATATCAAACTTCCCATTCCTATCAGATAAGAATTCTATCTGCAACTCTAGTACAAAGCGAGATATTTTAAGAAGATGGATATACTGGTTTTTTACATATCTGGTAGTGCCGTTGTTACAAGCTAACTTCTATATAACTGAAAGCGAGCATGGAAAGCTAGAAGTCTTCTTTTATGAAAAGTCGCTTTGGGAGAATTTGATGAAAAGTTCCATCTCATGCTTAACGAATCAGTGCTATAGCTTGTTAGATGTGAAATCTGTTAAACAAATCGTAAGCTCTAGAACATTTGGTTTCTCTAAGGTTAGATTCCGTCCAAAAGCAAATGGAATTCGGCCACTAGCGAACCTCAAATCATCATCACGATTGCCTCTAAGAGATGCTTGTAAGGAGTTCAAGCCTGTAAATGTCGTTCTTAGAGATCTGCATGCCGCACTAAAAGATGCGCAACTCGTAAAACCAGAAAAATTAGGCTCATCAGTGTTCAGTTACAATGATGTGCACAGAAAGTTACGTGGGTTCTTATCTCGTGTAAAAAGTGGAATGGACATGTTTCCTTGTGTATATATGGTTGTTGCTGATGCTCAAAAAGCCTATGATTCCATTGATCATGATAAACTGCTTCATGTGATGAAAGATGTGATAACTGATGATCATCTTCTACATCGGACTCAAGAAATTGTGGTGTCGAACAGAGGTATGCAAGTCTGTCAACATATCAATATGTCTAGAAAGTTCCGATCTCATGTTCATGCTCGCTCATTTCATAGCGTCCACATCGATCGGGTATAAGTTCCATCACACATATACACATACATAGACTTATCATAATCATATACGGATGTGCATACATACATAATTACAAATGCATTTGAATCCTTATGTTTCTACATCTATATAATCTCTATCTTTAATACTATAGGGAAGAAGCAGAATAGCAAGGAAAGAAGATCTCCATTTTAATCTTCAACAGCATGTTAAGTACAACTTGTTACATATAGATAAGAGGTTTTACCTGCAAAATGTGGGTATACCCCAAGGAAGTATTTTGTCTTCACTACTCTGTTCATTTTACTATGGACACATGGAAAATACCAAACTTGTTCCATTTCTGAACAAGGTTGCTGAATCAGAGTTTCCGGATAGACGTGATTTACTACTTCGTTTTATTGATGATTTTCTTTTCATCTCAACCTCAAAGAAACAGGCTCTTGCATTCTTCTCTAGGCTACAAAGAGGATTCTGCGAGTATAATTGCAGCATGAACAAAGAAAAGTTTGGTTTAAGTTTTGAAGCGGAAAAGATTAGGCCACAATTAAATCGGGTTTACCTTGACGAAAATGGTAATAAGTTTCTCCGGTGGAGTGGTTTGTATATCAATTGCAAGACTCTAGAAGTTCAGGCAGACTACACGAGGTTTTTCCTTCAACGTTTTCTTTACATTGGAACTTGTTATAATAAACTGGTGCTATGTTTTCATTAAGGTTCTCATTTCTCTGTTTTTCTAATAAATAAATTCTGATTAGGTACCTGGATGGTCATTTAAGGTCAACTCTTACAGTGTGTATGCAAGGGAATCCAGGTCGACGTTTCAGGGAAAAAGTGTGCGACTACTTGCGACCTAAATGCCATGCCATCTTCTATGATTCAAATATCAATTCACCAGCGGTGGTCAGATTAAATATTCATCAAGCATTTCTGCTGTGTGCAATGAAGTTCCATTGCTACACGTGTGATTTATCAGATGTTTGTAGTTTTGACTTGGGATCCTATATGGACATTATCGACAACTCTTTGAGGTAATTAATAGTAACTTATGAACAAGCCAACACTCACATACCTAGAAATGAGCACACAAACATACGACTATGCTACATTGCCCTTTTGCTACATATATCCATATCTTATTGTATGGGCATGCCACATTAGCCTTTAGTCACAAGCACATATATAAAGTTGGCAGTTTATCCATTTATTTAAACCTTGGTAAGCTGTAGACCGCTTTAATCTCTGATGGGCCAAATGAAGAAGAATCAGCTTTAAGCGAACGTGTCAAATGGTTCCATGCGAAGAAAGTCACCAAAGTGTCATTTTAATCAATAAAATTTGCTCCAAATCATTTTATGCAGTTTTTTTGATACTGAAATATGATGATTTTTGTAATCTTATTTAATACACTTATTATATATAACATTCAAGTTTTTTTTGTTAACAAAAAGTGTGTTAGGTAACCAACCTGACCCTGCGTGTGATACGTGCCACTGTGCCAGATTTACACGTTTGGCCCATTATCAGACCCACCCATTTTGCCACTTCTGCATAGCTGACTAGTTATGCTACAAATGTTTGCCTCTAATTAGTAACTGAAACTTTGTGCATCAATCCGATCATAATTTACTCCATCCCAAAATAGATGCAACTAATCTCTTTCCCCTTTAGGCGAAGTCACAAACTTATTATAGAATCTGCTTTTTACCAACATATGCATGCCCTTTAAACATTTTATCGACTGACTGTCCAAGCATTGCGTTTATTTTGTGAAAGTGGGTGTATCTACTAAGTTGTAATATTTTGTTCTCTAACATTTTATCAGGTATATGTACAAGCTTATGAAAAAACGGATGTATTCCCTGGACGTTGATAACAATGTAAGGGGAATTCTCAAAGTGAAAAAAAGAGAGGTCGAATGGCTTGGATTAACAGCTTATTGTGAAGTCATAAAGCGAAAACAATCGAGGTACAAAGAGTTGCTCTATTTGTTGGAGCTGAAGCTGAAGTCACTTGATGTGGAAATGGTCTCACCTGTTCTAAAGTTTGCTGTTGATATGTTTAACTCCTCAGTTCTTTGGAAAATCAAGTTTTGAACCTTTGAAAGAATACTTTAATGGTTGTTTTGAATTTTAGTTGACCATCAATGAGTTTGTATTTTGTAAGCCGAAAGCATCAGTGACTTATCGTATACTCTTGGTGTGATTAAGAAAGGAGATGGTCATTTTAATCCTGCTGTTTTATGTAAAACTCATCTAGAGTCTTGTAGATGACATACTATAGCAACACGTTATTGATTACCAAGAGCATGCGTTTACCAATGAAATTTAAATTTATGAATATTTTTTCAAAGTATGAAATATGTAGTAATAATGTAATATACACATGATATAAATTCAAAATGGGTTGTTAGTATATACTTGAATTTACATATAAGAATTGATTTTTGTTATTAAATTGAAAGTAGGTTTTCATTGTAGTTGAATTAATCGAGAGGATACAAGAAGTACTATCGCCGGGTGGGTAGCCAAATTTATAGTTTGAAATACTTTATGTTACATATCTTCAAATAAAAAAATCTAGAAGGTGTAGTTGGCACTTGAACAAATTTATGATGCTTGTCTCGCGTGCCGAAATGTAAGAAGAAAATATTGGTCGGTCGATAAAGTGTTCTTTTGTTATTACTGAATTGAAAGTGAGCTCTTAAATTCTTTACCTGTAAGACCTCATTAAATATTTCATTCTATTTCATTTCATACAACCTACTTACTTTGTCAGTATTAATAAAGAAATAAAAAGAACCGACTTAACAATAAAGGGAAAATGATCATTCTGTTTTTCCTAAGATGGATAACTTTTCTCCAAAAATAAAAACGATGAGCCACATTTATGAAGAACAAGAGTTATGAAGACCGGACTTTGCTCAAGTTTGTGTTTCCTATAGTCTAAGAGAAAAAGATGTGTACGTGGGTCGTGGGGCAATTAAAATCCCATCCACATAGCCACGGGTCACCCAATATGGGTCGGGTCACCCATATTATAAGTGGGTTTTTAACAGGTCAAACCTATAGCAAAAACTTCCAACCTCCGTTTGAAAGAAGAGATTCCATTCCATTCCATTTCATTTCATTTCTAGGGTTTGATATATACAAGATATAATAGAAGATGGCAATGGCTTCCAAAATCAGATCAAGCTTTAATGGCCTCACAAGATCTCTAATTTCTGATTTTAATTCCAAATCAACTGTCACGCGAGCTGCTCTTATTTCCCCTAATTATGCGGTAACCATCATTCATATATCTATATCTATATCTATACATTTACTATTTATATCTCTCTGCATATAAATCATACTACTTTAGTGTTTGTAATGTTGTATATAATATGCACTTATTGTTTATATATATATATAGTATTGATATTGAGCTAATTGTGTTTGCGAATATGGTTGCGTTTCCCTTACCGAGTCCTGCCTGGTTATGAATGTATTTTTGAGTTAAATTATGCTAATTTTTTTTTTTAATCTTTTAAATGACATAGATTTCCCTTTTTTCGTGTTAGTTGTTGGACTTAGAATGCAGTTTTAAGACGGTTTCGTTGTTTTTAAATGGCGGTTTAGATTTCAATGTATTTTGTTATGTTTGCCAAATGCTATGGGAAGATATCCGTAGATGTAGTAAGTGGCTTGTGGCTCGATTGGTACTACCTGATTCTCGAGATTAATGGTTGTCGGATTGCGAGTTCATGCTAAAGGGGTGATTTTTGAAGAGTGTGGTAACTTTTAAGTTGAAAGTTTTGAAATCATTCTACCTGATTGTATCGTTTTCTAAAATTTAGTTTTCTGAATTTTTTCAATATGGCAACTGAACTTTTAGTAATACAACAATAACCATCATTTTTTGTGATACCATTTACTACTAATTTAGCATACTTTATACTTTGTCATTTACATTTTCTGGTTATGGAAAAGTTTTGTGTTCTATGTAATGTTTGGACTTGGACTTATGTTTGGAATTCTTTGTTTTCAGCAATCGAGAAACTTTGCTTCTGCCACTCCCCCCAAGGAACCCAAGATCAAGGTAAAATATGATGTTCAACATTCTGTATAATGTTTATATTGGCTTGATTTTGGAAAAAAACAGGGAGACATTTTACTGTTCTTTTTTGTGGTTTAACCATTAAAGCATGGATCTTGACACTGGTCACAACTATGAATTTTTTTATGTTATGTTTTCATCTTGAGGAATTAAATCTGAATTTTTGTCATGATTTTGTTTTTGTTATTGTTTAACCATTTTTAAATAAACTATTAACGGAGTAAACCCCACTCTCAAAGTGTCGAGGGTTCTTCAAATCAATGGACTATTTGTACAATTATGATATCGCTCTTTATGCAATGATATCACTATTCTTTAGGTACCAGTTGCTATGTTTGGTGGCTCTGGGAATTATGCATCCGCATTATACATTGCAGCCGCAAAAGCCAAAGCATTGGACAAAGTTGAAGCAGAACTTCTTGATTTTGTAGCAGCTACTTCTAAAGCATCAACATTTTCTCAGTTCATGAAAGATTTGGCTGTACCAGCAGATGTTAGAGTGAAGGCTATAAATGAAATTTGTGCACAGGCTAAGTTCTCAGATGTCACAAAGAACTTCTTGGGTAATATGCTATTTTCGTTAGTTGAAACTTGAAACTGACATGGTGACTTTGATTACTGCAGACACCTTCATTAACAAAAGTATGTGTGTTCTAACTGAAGTTTACTATGTGATGCGTAACAGTTGTTTTAGCCGACAATGGGAGGCTTCGACATGTGGACACTATTGCCAAGCGATATTCAGATTTGACCATGGCACATCGAGGAGAAGTCAAAGCCATTGTCACAACTGTGATTGTATGTACAATTATCATTTCGAAAGTCATAACGTGAAAAACCTGTGCCATTTTGGTTTTACTAAATTTGAGTTTGTTGGTTTTTTATATGTTGGTGAAATAACTTTGTTGCTGTAATCTTGTCATTCTACCAGCCACTCCCTGCAGCAGAGGAGAAAGAATTGAAAGAAACTTTACAAGAAATCCTTGGTAAAGGGAAAACGGTTAAGCTTGAGCAAAAGGTATTGTACCAAATTATTGCTGTCACAATTTGCCAATCCTTTACAATGCATTCCCAAAAACTTAATGTTTTAGCCTTAGGACTTTTATAATGCTTGCTATAGAGGCTGCAGAAAGACTGGTCATGTACAAGCTGGGTAACGGGTAAAAAGGGTAGTTCTTAAATATTAATACGGGCACATATAGTTTTTGTCTGGTTGCCCACTAACTCTCTTTTTTGCCTATTTAAAAAGAAATCTATATAGTAAATGTATTAAATATGAGTTAAGAAAATTTCTCTTAAAGTAAGGGTATGCTTGGTTCAAACTAAGCAATGGCAAAAGGAATGTGGGAAAGGGAATGCAATGAAATACTAAGGAATACTAACGTTGTATTAGTGTTGCTTGGGTGATATAATTGAATTATTAGAGATCACGAATTTACACATTCATTATAAACAACATACATATATAATAGTACTAATTATTATGATGATCACCGCTCAACATCACCTCCTTTTACTGCTAATGTATCTTTTCCTCAATCATCATCATCATCTTTATCATCATCGTAATAACTAGACTTCAGTGATTTAGCAACACTTGTTTTATTCCCCAATATTTCATACGTACGTCCCTAATTCCTCCAATCCCAGAACCCAACATTAGATACTTCATACTTCTGCTTATTCCTCAACTCATCATCTTTTACTAATTATTATGTATGTTTTGTAATGCAATTCTCATAAAATATTATATTTTTTTATCTTTTGTCTTTTCTTTTTATTAAAAACACATACACATACCATAAGCAAACCCAAAATAATAGTAAAAAAAAATTCTCAATGAAAATAATGATCATCTTTTGCTGTTACTCTTTTCAGTATTTTTTTATCATTAATTATTATTATTTAAGTATTGTTCAATATATATATATACTAGATATTTTACCCCGCGCGATGCGCGGCTAGTTAAAAAGGTTATTTTATGCATTAATAAATAGCTATTCTATAGGCTTATTATGTTGAAATTGATTATGTTATAGTTAATGATTAATTCTCGGATTACTCTGGTCATCTTTTGTCTTTTCTGACATGTCGATATCACAGTCACTAAACCTACTATAGTGATTACACACCAACATTTAACATAAGATATTTTGATATCATTAACAAATCAAACGTAAATCGATAATGTAGCATGATATCTATATATTCATCAAACAAAATAATATATACAAAGTAAAAAAACTAAACATGACAAAAATATAGTCATATAAAATACACATAAATACAATACGAATAAGTAAAAATATAATAAGATAAATAAGAGAAAATCATTATAGTTTTTGCTTTCAGTTATGCTGAAAAGATGGAGAAAATACCTTATGTAGTGACGGGAAAAAATAATCCTAAACACAATTAGGAAATAAAGTATTTTATCTCCAACAATCAAGAAATTCATTCGTAAAACTCAAAATAACTACTATTATCATTATAAAATAGACATTTTTTTGTGGCTAAAATAACCAATTTTGGTTAAGGTTTCGGCCAAGAGAACGAGGAGAAACAACAAAATTGTTTGGTCGTGTATAACCTAATAATATTTTTAAATAAATTTTAAAATTTGATATAGTCTTCAAAGTTGTATATATTTTAATAAATAATATTATTTATGTCAAATATCATTGCCAAATTAATAGATGTATTGGACGTCTTCTTATATCTTAATATGGGTTTTGATTTTTTTTTTTAATTTTGTGTATATAGTTTTGATTTAATATTTTATGTTATATTTAATAAAATAAATTACATTGGTTTGAGAATAAATAGAGGTTATAAGATAAATATTGTAAAAAAAGTATGGAGATGCCACGTAGGATACAATCCTATGTGGCAATGTTTAAAGCTAGCTTTAGGTTGAAAGGAGGGTTTAAAAGGCTAGCTAGAATTTTTACTGTTTTAATATATATATATATAGATTGGTATACGGCAGAAGAATAACTTTATAAATTAAAAACCAATTGAAAAATACTTCATGATTATGATAAATTAACAACGAAGAAAACTGTGAAACATAATATATGTATAGATAGATTATTAAGAATAACTTTATAAATTAAAAACCAATTGAAAAATACTTCATGATTATGATAAATTAACAATGAAGAAAACTGTCAAACATAATATATGTATAGATAGATTATTATAAAGGGCTATGTAATTTGAGGTGTACCTGTTGAACGTAATATATATAGTTTGATTATGAAGTGTATATAGTAAATAGAAAATGAAAAAAAAGGAAAGAAAAGGTAATAAAATATCATGGATTATGAGTCATGAATTATGAAGTGTTTATAGTTAAAATAAAAAAGTTAAAAAATGTCATGCAATGTTAGTCGTGATTTTTTATATATGTTTGATTTATATAAATATAAATTATATATATATGTGCTTTTTTATATGCCATATTTAAAATATATGTATAATTATATTATATTATTTAATGAAAATCTATTAGTGTGAAAAATATGGAGGTGCCACGTAGGATAAATCCTATGTGGCATGTTTAGAGATAATTTTAATTTGAGGTGGATGGCTTTAAAAAGCCAGGATAACTATTGTTTTATTATGTGTATATATATATATACATAATATAAATATTAATATGAGATACCTTAGAGTGATGATTGAATTTTACTTCAATTGATACATCGAGATGTGTTTTTACGAGTATATGTTTATAATATAAAACAGATTTTTGATATACAAATACAAATGTAAGATAAATTTTGATGATGAAGAAAGAGTTAATCAACAAATGAGAGATAAAAGAACAAATATAAAAAGAATCTGAACGTGGGTGAAAGTTAATGTGAGAAAAATAAGGCAATGATAACCATTCCCCTCAAATTCCTCTATAATGGCCCATTACCCAATTTTGGTATTGATTACCTACATTATTTGTAAACAAGCATTATCAATCATTATATTACCCATTCCCCACCCTTAAAAACCCCCTACCAAGCACCCCCTAAAAGTCTATATATTTGAATAAATGTTTAGGAGGTTGTAGGCATTTAAGTACACTTAGGGCAACTTTTAACTTATTTTATCTATGCTGGTGTTAGCAAATCTTGTACGGGTTTCCCCTTTGACCCATTATAGGTAAATTGATCTGACCTTGTATAATGTTTACTATATAACTGAAAATGGTCTAGTTATATAACTCTTGTAATGGAAGTATGGAAGAGCCTCTCTTACACTATTTTTGTATGAATTCAGATTGATCCCAGTATCCTTGGTGGGCTTGTGGTGGAATTTGGGCAAAAGGTTTTTGACATGTCGATAAAGACCAGGGCTAGGCAAATGGAGAGGTTCTTGCGAGATCCCATCAACTTTGATGCCTAAACAACATGGCGCGTTTCATCTGTAACCCTTCATGTATGGAATTTTTTTGAATTTACTTATCATCCTCAAAAATGGATATTCTCTTTTTTCCTTCCCCTCTCCAATCAGGTGATGTTCAGCATCATGTTTATGACATCTGTTTATCTGAAATAAAAAACTGATTGTCTCATTTTGCTATTTAAAGACATCTTGTTATGTTCCAGACTTCCAGGCTTCCAGCACTAAATCACTAGTAGCAACTCAACAAAGTACTTTTATAGTTTTATATACAACTTGCTACCGTTCATAGTGACTGTAACAGTGTAACTTGCCATTTCTTCGTGATTTAAGTTTTCTAATGCCGAACTGTGTTAAATTTGACTCATCATTTTTACGTGTCTGATGTAAAAAATAACATCTTGAAGGTTTTGAGCATTATAAGCATGATTCATTTTTCAGAATTCGAAGTATAAAAAGTTATCGTCTTGGGTTTACTTAGATTGAAGCGAAAGGGTTAGGAGATGACATGATAGGAGATGACATGACTAGAGGGTACCCGTGCAATACGACGACAGAGATGTGGCGGTGATGTCTACGAGTGGTTAGAGACGGCGTTGAATGATGTCGGTAATTGATGTAAATATAACCGGTGGTGGTGGCAACGGTTACGTTAAGAATGATAATTTTACATATATAAATAATATTCTATAAAGGGTGTAAAATTTTAATATACCAGTGTATATGCTCAAAAGTTCGTCCTTTTCCTATAATATAAACATGGAAAGTCCCATCCGTTTACATTTTAGATTGAAGTGAAAAATCATCGACTATCAAAGAATCTCAATCTACTAGTTCAGATAACCGTTAAGCCTACGACATCACAATGCAAAGTATTTGGTTGGAAACAGTATTTAGTATATTAAGTTCGGTTGCTTGAAAAGTCTTTTTAACACATGAAAAACATTAAAGTTTGAATCGTAAATATTAAATCAATAGATAAATTCCAAAGTCACTGCTAACACAATATATGATCGATACATGTAAAGTATTTTAGTAGTCTTAAATCCCAATCAACTTAATTAAAAATTTTCACCAAACGACTTCTTGTTAAAATTACATCTTCTGGAGCTATAAAATTACACCACTAGACAATAATGTCTCTTTAACGATGAAAAAGTGTCAACAGATTGCTGGCCTATTAATAAAGTTTTAAATTTGATGTTTCGTATCAGGATTTGACTAGTATTTGTGAAGGTATATTAAGGGTGAGTATAGACTTAAGAGTAAAATTGTTTCATTTTTGTTAAAAAAAATAAAGTTTATATATAAAATCACACTCCTAACACAATATATGATATTTACGACTTAAACTTAAGACCTCATTGTACGTAGAACACTCCTATAGACATTATTGTAGCTGTAATTCTAATTTCATAACCTAAAGCAAAATATGTTAATCTTTTTCCAGGAGGAAGAAAGGATGTTGCTTTCAACTTAACCACCCCGCATTTATCATATTTTTACAAAATTAACTATTTGAATAATATAGGTAATTAGAACACTAGAAGATGTCTAGATGATATTTCTGAAAAATAATACAAAAAAGATATTAATATATTATGCCATCAGCGTTGAATTTATAATCCGAAAAGCTCAACCCACCGACAGTTTTAGAAAATGACACTGATTACAATCCTCCAAAAGTACAATTTGCAAAAAAAAATTCTCAAGTTCTATAGTCTCCAATTGATACCCACAAACTTTAGGGACATATACCATATCAGCTCAAAAGTATTTGAGCGGGTGTATTGGGTTTATTTCTTTGTAAATGCCTATATATTCCAATTTTAAAAACTTAAAATAATTATTAAATATCAAATATAAATATTTTTCTATAAAATAAGCTAGACCATGCATGTGCTATTATTGACTTTATAGCGTATATATATTGAATTACAAAACATTTTTTTTTTCCAAACTATGAAAGTTACAAAATTAATTGCCTAAAAAGGCATCGAATGGGCCTAAAAATTTATTACGTTCACGTACAAAATATTTTAAATCTTAGATTATATATCCGACTGATTAATTCAAGATAACCATTGAAATGATGTATTTAATCTGAATGCATTTCGTTATTAAGCATATACCCAACAAATAAATACATCGTTAACATGTTTTCAGTAATTATTTTTTAGTTAATCATATGTCAATCGATCAATAGGTTTTACATCCTAATCTCTTGTTATATATAGACTAATAGACGTAGAACCTGTAAAATTCCATGAATGATATCATACATATATACATGAAATTGTTCTTTTTTTAATACTCGTAATAGTTATGTTCATTTACTAATGAGTTATTTTAACGCTAGCAAACATATTAATAATTTAATCAGTTTCTGAAATTCATGATGGTTTGAGAAAGAGTATATATATATATATAATTATGCCGACAGTTCATTTGCTTAGGAAGTGGATTACCTTCAAACTAAGATACATGCTTTACTGTTCTTTGTTGTCTAGTAATATCCAACCACTTCCATAAAAACAACTTTCTTTAATTTCTTGATTTTATTATAACAAATCTTGTATTTTATGTCTTTCTAATTATAACCTTCTTTGAAATTAATCTCGAAATTAATTCCACGTGTGCAAACACAACACCAAAGATTTAATGGACCGGATAATATATATAGCTAACTTCTCTCTATGGCAATGGTGGTGATCGAATTGAAGTAATCTTTGTGGGGTTTGCCAAACAAAGAGATATGTAGTCATGTTTTCATGTATATGTATATGTGTTCATAATTCATAGGGTAGAGTAGAAAACGGATTGGAATTGGACCTCCTGTGACCCACACACATTTGGACTGTGTGTGAGAGAGATATGATTATGTGAAGTGGAAGCAATACGGTGTGTAGATGTATATATATATATAATTAAACAAATATATGATGAGTGAAGAAAAATGCATCGAAAAAGACTAGTTTGAGTCAAAGACAAGAACACCAACCATCACCTTTTCTCTCTCTCTCTCATCATGGAATAGTAGATGTATATATACATATATATGCAATCAATCAATGTTTCAATATAGATGTATAATCTTCTCATCTAAATCAAAGCCGGCCAATTACGTCTCGATCCACACAAGGAAACTTTGGTTTTGATCAAAAATTATTATTATTATTATTTTTTTTTTTTTGTGGGGATACATTCATACATATATCATCAACAAATTAAGGGAATCTATATATATATTGGCAATGAGAAAGCCAGCTGAACAATGTGGGAGAGAAAAAGTTGGGAATAATAATAATGTTGCTAGCAATGGAATGACGGTGAAGGCTAGAAAGGGTTTGTGGTCACCTGAAGAAGATGAGAAGTTGATGAATTATATGTTGAGGCATGGACACGGTTGTTGGACCGATATTGCTAGGAATGCTGGCCTTCAAAGGTGTGGAAAGAGTTGTCGTCTCCGTTGGATCAATTACTTGAGACCTGATCTCAAACGGGGCGCTTTTTCTCCCCAAGAGCAAGATATAATTACTCATTTGCATTCAATTCTAGGCAATAGGTATACATACATACATATCAACATGAATTTGTATATATATATGGTAGTCCCCCATTAATCTTGGTTTTTTGTTCAAGACAACTAATAATGCACTAGTCACTAATTTTGGTCTTTTACTTGTGAAAATGTAGGTGGTCGCAAATAGCCGCTCATCTTCCAGGAAGGACAGATAATGAGATAAAAAACTTTTGGAATTCGACGATAAAGAAGAGGTTAAACACCAACAAAAGTGATGTCTCCACGACATCACCAAATAATAATAGTGTTGGGAATCCGTCTGGAGAAGCTTGTAGGGATGTTAATAATGGAGGAGTTGATCATGTGTTCATGTCAATGCATGACCAAGATATTATGGACATGAGCATGGATTCATGTTTGACATCTCCAACAACAACCACATCATCATCCATATATGATAACAGTTTTATCATGAAAGGTTATGATCAATTTGGTCATATGCCACACTTAGTTCTTGATAACACTAGTAATTGTCACACAACTATTGGATCAAGCTTCTCAAATATCTCATCTTATAACTTAGGTCAAGATGGTTATGGTGATGTACTTGAGGTACCCTACATGTTTGGGATGGAAAGTGACAATAATACTAACAATGCATTGGTCAATGGGATCATAGAAGAGGATTATAAAGTCGTTACTACCGACTATCATGATTTGGATCAAAAGTCAACCTATGTTAACCACCATTCGGATATTGATGGAAATGTCAAATTGGAGGAAGCCGTAGGTTTTCAAAATAATTGGCAAGAAGAAAGCTTACGAATCGGAGAATGGGATTTGGAGGGTTTTTTGTCTAATGTTTCTTCAATACCGTATATTGATTTTTAGTAAAAGTTGTGAATATTTATATTCCATAAAAGTAAGTAAAAGGGGGCTTAAAATAAAGATGAGGAGGGCCAATTCAATTGTAGCATTTGTGTACACAAAATAAAGGAGTGTTCTTTAGGAGCTAGCAAGATAGTGGATATGAACGCTAGCTATGATCTTGAAAAGAGAACTTATATATAAAGTAGAAAGTTATACAGATGAAATAAGGTTTAAATCGTTAATAGAGTCGTTGTTATATGTACATGTTTTAACAACATTTGAGATAAAATTTAATACTCTTTATTTATGCGGAATGCGGTATACACATTTTTGTATGTACTAGCATGTTTTATAAGTTGAACAAATTTACGGGTAGTAGAAATTAGAAAGTTGTCGAGACTAAACATACCATAAGTAAAACTTTTAGATTCAAGTTGTACACTAAGCAATACTATAAGGACTGATGTGTAAGTTAGTCAAAATTTAATACTTGTAATAAAAAGTCCAATACAAAGAGTGTATGGTCGGAACATGCTTGTGATTTTGTGAAAGAACATAGGTACTTTATAAACCTGTAATAAGGTTTAAAAATGGCTGTCGGTGAGCCGATCCAAATTACTAGAAAGAGACAAACTTAATTATTTTGATTATCAACAACAATTTTTAAATTTTTTTTACTTTTTAATAATGAATTATTTAACTACTTTAGTAAACCTAAAAATATATCGTATGCAAAAAAGTTTGTTTCGATCACGACTAATACTATCCAATACGATATTTTAATTTTAAAACATAAAAAATAAAATAAATTTTACTTAATAGTAGAAGTCTGAAAATAACAACTTCTCACTATAATTAGTTTTATTGATAGCTCTAAAAGTTGCTATTAACAAAACTTATGGGGTATATACTTAAACACATAAAACTTTGATCATTGATACACTAATAAAATGGTGTATTGTTTAACGATATGTTTTTTTGTCTAATTATAATAGTTGACATGTTAGAATTAATTTCTCGTATTCAAGTTCATGTTCGTTTATTGTCACCGATTAACGGCCAGGTATAACATTATGTATGATTCATTTTCGAGAAGTAAAAAAAATTAAATAAATTAAAAGTATAGATAGAGAAATAAATTAAAAGTGAAAATATTATACAAGTTGTTATGTGTGTCTGTTAGCAAATCCTACATCACACACCATTACCAGCTGTAACATCTTGTATCATTACAATTACAATATATACATACACACACTTTGTATATCTATATCACTCAAACAGTCTTCTCAATTACACTTCCATTCAGATCCCCCTCCCTTTTTTTTCTCTCTATCTTTTCAGATTTGATCTCCATTTACTCATTCATCTTCCTTCTTATGCGGTACGAATGTTTCTGTATCTATATCTTTCTCTCTCTCTCTCTCTCTCACACACACACTATATATATATATATATTGTTTAGTCTGACTATCAGTCAATAATTTGCCCTAATTTATCGGATATATTACATTTGATCAAATCTCTAATGTAGTGAAAGATTTTGTATCCAGCTCACTTAATTCTTATCATGTTTATATTTGTATTAGCAGGTGAATTATATATATAATATATAGATACAGATCTGTGTATTATGTTCTTCTGGTGGTGAAATTTGATTGCTTTTCAACTTGAGATTTTATTGATTTCTCATGGAGTCTGAAGGAGAGACTGGGGTTAGTATTTCTCTATCTATATATTCTTCATATATATATATATATAGAGGTCAATTGATGCAGATTTTTACTGATTTGTGTAATTGATCACTTATAAATTATTATTAGTTTTACATTTTAGTTTATAAATGCTAGATTTGTGATCATAATTGTATTTACTAGTTATTATTGCTCCTTTTTATGTAAAATTTTGGGATTTTTACTGATCTGTGTTGTTAGTTAAACAATGGAGGTATTAGTTTAGCTATATTGCTTAAAATTTACTGATCTGTGAACACTAGCAGTAACTATTTTTATATAATATTCATTTTACTAGTTTATATCTTAGATTAGATGTGTGATCATAGTTGTATTGGCTAGCTACATTTTTTGGGAGAATTATCGGAATTTTACTGATTTGAGGTCATATTTGAAGACTGTTAATACTTTTACTGGATTTATTGTAGTTTTGATCACGTGAGCTGGTTAAATGTGTGGGACAGAGGGCTCGTAGGACTTAATATTAGTTTATATGTGGGATCAGGTTATGTTAGTGGTTTTAGTTTGTTACTATATGAGGAAAAGCTGTCTAATTTGAAGATTGGTAATGGGATTATGCAGGGGACATCTATGAAGAATGTCGGAAGTCAGCTTTGCCAGATCTGTGGTGATAATGTTGGAACCACAGCCAAAGGCGAAACTTTTGTTGCATGTGATATTTGTGCGTTTCCGGTTTGCAGGCCCTGCTATGAATACGAGCGCAAGGATGGAAAACAGTCTTGCCCTCAGTGCAAAACTAGATATAAACGGCTTAAAGGTTTGTAACATTCTTTTTCAGTGGATGCTTAAATTTATAATGTTTGTGTGTTTGTACTCATTTTGTCATGTTACATATGTTCCTGTTAATTGCAAAGATGTTTGTGGGTATATTATTGGTTTTTATGTTGGTTGAATACAGGAAGCCCGGCGATTGCTGGAGACATAGAGGAGGATACCGATGCTGAAGATGAAACTGCCACTTTCCCCTTTTCTTCACAAACTCAAAATGAGAAACAGAAAACTGCAGAGCGTATGCTGAACTGGCACATGACATATGGTCGGGGAGATGAAACTAATGCTCCAACTTATGATAAAGAGGTCTCTCATAATCACATACCATTGCTTACCAGTGGGCATGAGGTATTCACCAGTTAAAGATTTTTTATTTCTAGAATTTCTCCAGTAATAATGTTGTGTCTATATGCTAACTAATCCTGTAAATTCTTTTTTTTGTTGTTGCTTTCTTTAGGTTTCTGGTGAGCTATCTGCTGCATCTCCTCAACGCCTTTCTGTATCCTCCCCACCACCTGGTGGTGAACGAATGACACATTCTCTCCCTTATTCTGCATATGTGAATCAATCTCGTATGTCTTTTAATATGACGATGAGTTATCTTTACATTATTCCTTTTTAAGATTCTAACCTTACTATATTGTTTGTAGCTAATATTAGAGTTGTGGATCCTGTGAGAGAGTTTGGGTCCACCGGATTAGGAAATCTGGCCTGGAAAGAGAGAGTTGATGGGTGGAAAATGAAACAGGACAAAAATGTGGTTCCAATGACAAATAGCCGTGCTGCTTCGGAAAGGGGTCAAGACATTGATGCCAGCACTGATGTGGTCGATGAATCATTGCTGTGAGTCTGTCTTATCCCTGCACTTATAAAACAGATTATATTCTCTGTTAATGTCTTTTATTAATCACCATTCCATAAAAAAGCTTTTGGGCAATGATTATTCTTTCTGTTTTGGTTGACCTTGCTAGTTTGATCCATGTTTTATTTTGTTGATTACTGATATGATCTGTTCTACTTTTGAAGGAATGATGAAGCACGTCAGCCACTTTCAAGAAAAGTATCCATTCCGTCATCCAGGATTAACCCATACCGAATGGTTATTGTTCTTCGGCTGGTTATTCTTTGCATCTTTTTGCACTACCGGATAACGAATCCCGTGACTAATGCCTACCCGTTATGGTTACTCTCTGTTATTTGTGAGATTTGGTTTGCTGTATCTTGGATACTGGATCAGTTCCCTAAATGGCTTCCCATAAATCGCGAGACCTATCTTGACCGGCTATCCCTAAGGTAATGTAATGTCCTTTTAATCACTCTTACTAGCATCATCGCTCTTTGGATTTGTTGGAATGGCTTATGTGATAATACTCGGATTTAGATAAATTCGGATTATTCAAAAAGCAAAAGGTAAATTGACCCGAATATGAATATTTGGTGAAATGAAATATGAAACATGTAGGAGCTGAAGTCTATTATATTTGGTTTTAAAAGTGGTTAATAATTGACCTTATTCTACCATTAGATTATTTTCTGGAATAAGGAAGGTAACTGTCCTAATTCTTCTCTTAGATTTTTAGCTTTGTTATAGCTGGTATGAAGCTGAATATTTGAGCCCTACCCAGTAATCAAAAGCACAATTTGTGTACCCAGACATTACAAACTGATAAGCAGATAACCAGTCCCAAAGTGCATTTTAAATCTCCCCTAAGTTGCATGACCTTAAGACAACCTTACTTTGTAAATGGCAAGGAAAAAGATTCTAATATATAATTATCTTGTAGGTATGAGCGGGAAGGAGAGCCATCACAACTAGCTGCTGTTGATATTTTTGTTAGTACTGTGGATCCTTTGAAGGAACCTCCACTTGTAACAGCCAACACTGTCCTGTCCATCCTTGCAGTTGACTACCCAGTCGACAAAGTGTCATGCTATGTATCTGATGATGGAGCGGCCATGTTGTCGTTTGAGTCACTGTCTGAAACATCAGAATTCGCAAGAAAATGGGTTCCGTTTTGCAAAAAGTATCAAATTGAGCCACGAGCTCCAGAATGGTACTTTGCCCAGAAGATTGATTACTTAAAAGATAAAATTCAACCAACATTTGTGAAAGATCGAAGAGCTATGAAGGTGGGTTTTCTTTCATGCTAGGTGGGGTGATGTGGGTTGTGTTCTATCTCAAATAGGCCAAACCAAAAGTTTTAACTAAAATGAGAATGGGTCAAATGGATTGAAATGCTTGCAATTCACCAAAGTGTATTTTGTTTTCGTGATCATAAGTAACAATGAACTTATTGATTAACTATCTTCTAAAAATGGAGAAAAAGTTCTCTGGATCAGCCCATCCCTGTTTTGACCTGTATCAAGAGTCTAAGAAACAACCCATTTCAACCGAAACCTGTGATATCCTGTTACCCTATCCGCCAGTTTTGCCACCTCTAGTTCTAGATTATCTTTCTTTTGGTGTTGTTTCTTATATTCCCTTGAAATGCAGAGAGAATATGAGGAATTCAAAATTCGTATAAATGGTCTTGTTGCAAAGGCTCTGAAAGTTCCTGATGAAGGATGGAGCATGCAAGA
Source organism: Erigeron canadensis (assembly GCF_010389155.1). Classification (NCBI taxonomy): domain Eukaryota; kingdom Viridiplantae; phylum Streptophyta; class Magnoliopsida; order Asterales; family Asteraceae; genus Erigeron; species Erigeron canadensis. The sequence continues at coordinate 26,650,470 of NC_057764.1, forward strand.
TGGTACACCATGGCCCGGGAATAATACTAGGGACCATCCGGGAATGATACAGGTTATTTTACTCATTTGAGAAGTTAATTGTTTTCAAGTTAGATTACAAAATTAATACTTCTTTTTACGTGTTGTAATAATGATAGCAGTTTTGGTAATGGAAATAGCTTTCAAGGCTTTCCATTTTATGCACAGAACATGAATAGGTTGTCCTAAACAATATTCTTTTCAGGTTTTCTTGGGTCAAAATGGAGGGCTTGACAGTGAGGGTAATGAGTTGCCACGATTAGTTTATGTATCCAGAGAAAAGCGCCCGGGATTTCAACATCACAAGAAAGCTGGTGCCATGAATGCACTTGTAAGTGATATCTTCATATGAATCATTTAAGTAAGTCTGCTTGTACTAAATGTCCCACAACTTTCAATGTCATTTCTTGTAGGTTCGTGTATCTGCAGTTCTTACGAATGGCCCCTTCTTATTGAATCTCGATTGTGATCATTACATCAATAACAGCAAGGCGCTTAGGGAAGCTATGTGCTTTATGATGGACCCGAATCTTGGAAAATACGTATGCTATGTCCAGTTTCCCCAGAGATTTGATGGTATTGATAAGAACGATCGATATGCTAACAGAAATACAGTGTTCTTTGATGTGAGTTATAACCTCTCATAATCCATATTACCTTATAAGATAAATAAACAAAATAGTTTTATAATGTCACATTTTGCTCTCATATTTATTTGACTATTTATTTAATGTACAGATTAATTTAAGGGGTTTAGATGGTATTCAAGGTCCAGTTTATGTGGGTACTGGGTGTGTGTTTAACAGAACAGCATTATATGGATATGAACCTCCTCTTAAGCCTAAGAAGAAGAGAGAAGATGGTTTCTTCTCTTCATGCTTTGGTGGATCACGTACGAAAAGTTCAAAATCAAGTAAAAAGGGATCGGATAAAAAGAAATCAAGCAAACACATCGATCCCACTGTACCAGTATTTAATCTTGAGGATATTGAAGAGGGAGTCGAAGGTAAGTTTCTCAATAATCTCTTGTTTTTAGTATGTCAGATTAATTCTTTAGTTGTTGGTTTTAAAATCCTATTTATTCTCTGTCAGGTGCTGGGTTTGATGATGAGAAATCATTGCTTATGTCTCAAATGTCACTTGAGAAAAGATTTGGGCAATCAGCTGTATTTGTTGCATCAACACTCATGGAGAATGGTGGTGTGCCCCAATCTGCAGCACCAGAGACTCTCCTCAAAGAAGCTATTCATGTTATCAGTTGTGGTTATGAAGACAAAACAGACTGGGGAAACGAGGTGATTTGATTAATATATCTGTAATCGTAGTTTTCAATTCAGTTTTTAACTTGTGAAAGCAAAAAATGCTAAGAGAAATGTTGACTCTAAATTTGCAGATTGGATGGATTTATGGTTCTGTTACAGAAGATATTCTTACAGGATTTAAGATGCATGCACGGGGTTGGAGATCGATATACTGCATGCCACCTAGGGCTGCCTTCAAGGGTTCTGCTCCTATCAATTTGTCAGATCGTCTAAATCAAGTGCTTCGATGGGCTTTAGGATCTGTTGAAATTCTGTTTAGCAGGCATTGCCCTATATGGTATGGTTATTCTGGAAGGCTAAAATGGCTAGAGAGATTTGCATACATAAACACAACTATTTACCCTATCACTTCCATTCCTCTTCTCGTCTACTGTACTCTCCCCGCTGTCTGTCTTCTCACTGGAAAGTTTATCATACCACAGGTAATTAATTTGTCGTATTTAAGCTATAATATAACAATATATAAATAGCATTTGTGTAACATATTAATTCTCTGATTTAATGTAATTGCAGATTAGTAATCTTGCCAGTATATGGTTTATATCCCTCTTTCTTTCCATCTTTGCCACTGGTATTCTAGAAATGAGATGGAGTGGTGTTGGAATTGATGAATGGTGGAGGAATGAACAGTTTTGGGTTATTGGTGGTGTTTCTGCCCATCTATTTGCCGTCTTCCAAGGTTTGCTTAAAGTTCTCGCCGGTATTGACACCAATTTTACAGTCACGTCAAAGGCGTCAGACGAAGATGGTGATTTTGCCGAGCTTTATTTGTTCAAATGGACGACTCTTCTCATCCCACCAACAACTCTTTTAATTGTAAACTTAGTCGGAGTGGTTGCCGGAATCTCATATGCCATCAACAGCGGATACCAATCATGGGGTCCACTTTTTGGTAAACTTTTCTTTGCCTTTTGGGTGATTGTTCATCTTTACCCCTTCCTCAAGGGTCTCATGGGAAAGCAAAACCGTACGCCTACCGTTGTGGTGGTGTGGTCGATTCTACTTGCCTCTATTTTCTCTCTCTTATGGGTCCGAGTTGACCCATTTACCACTAAAGTCACCGGCCCGGACGTCAAGTTTTGTGGAATCAACTGTTAAATACATGTAGAATGCAATTGGAAGTGAAATGTTATTTATGTTACTTAAACATCTGGATATGTACACTCTTTTGTGATGTGGAGATTTCACTTGTTTTCTTAATTTTAAGTCTACTGCATAGTTATAAGACTCGAAGACATATGTATTTGTTCAATTCTTTTTACAGTTTTGTAAGTTATATATATCTATATAAGCCACCTTGTTACATTTTGTGATTTTTTTAGCTTTTTAAACTTGCATTTTGTAATTTTCTGTTTAAAATTTCTTGTAATATACTTATTCGATGTACCTCAATGAAAAGACAAAGTTCATTACATGTGTCGGTTATATATATATGAAACAATTTGGACCATAGAAAACAGACTGTTGGGATAAGACAAAGAAGATACTTATTCTCCATATCATGTGAATCTAGCTGTATATATCTCTAATTGTTCTTTATAGGGATTGGAGCTATGGCTATGGCTGCAAATTCAACTTCATGCCCATGTTCTAGCTTATTTACGGAGATGAAATGTAGTCCAAAAATGAGGGAAAACAGGGCATACAAGAATCTTCTGTGCATTAGAAAACTGAAGTCCATGAATATGAAATCACATTCAAATCTGAGTAGTTCTTTATTGGATAATGAATGGTATGCAAGACTGTTCTATTTATCCTCCAGGAATCACCGGCAGAAAATTTTTCAAAACACAATTGTTAGCGAGCTTGGTGGGCAGTATGAAGAGGTCTTCAACGACGTTAAATTGGTACCTCTTTTCACCCTTCAACAATAGATATTTTTCTCACAAGAGATTCAACTAAAGTAGTCGTCTGCTGGCAGGAATTACGCAATTGTTTCACCAAGAAAGCAGTCAGAACTGTTCTTTATCAACTCTATGAGATGAATCCTCCTCAATATATCTGGCTACACAAGCAAGTGAAACCCCCATTACTCACTTTTTGTGCACCATTTCCTTCTCTAATCCCGCTCCATTCACTGCTGCAACTTTCTTTCAGTTTTGTTTGATATCAGGTGTCTTGATTTGCAGTTTCATTGCTGAAAATGATCCTGCAGACGGGAAGGTTTTTCTTCGGAATCTTGCAAAGGTACTGTTCCAACACAAGATTGAAATATTCCATTCTTTGATCCTTTCTCGGTGTAGATACTTGTATTAATCAAAATGTGTTAAGATTTTGGTGCATTTGGCCTGGATAACAGAGATGGCAATTTCAACCTATCTACCTAGGAGGCTAGGATTCAAAAAGTTAGGAAAATGAAAACATGAGCTAAATAGGAAATAAAGGTGAACAAGTTAAAACTAACCAAAATGTACTCATATTTGACACACTAATAACTAACTATTGTTTTTTATGAAATACATGACCAGCTATTTTCTAGCCTACCTGACCGTATTAAAAGACCCGTTTTGGTTTAAATTTATCTGACCCATTACCCAAATTTTCTGAACTCCCATCTACCACCTCTCCTAGAGTCCGCCACTATCCTTTGATAAAAAGGATTAGTTTCCTGGAATGTAACTATCTTTGACCGAATGTCTATAGTAGGAAAAAACTAAAGTTATGTGTATTGTATGTAAGTAACTTGAAAAAATGTTTATTGTATGTAAGAAAACATACGTGGCAACCATATACAGGTGCCACTTGTTAGATTTTAATTGGTTGAAACGAACTTCTTACATACAATAAAAATTATTTCAAAGTTGTTTACATACGATACACACAACTTTAGTTATTTCCTACAATAGACATTCGTTCAAAATTTCTTACATTCGAGGAAACTAATCCCTTGATAAAATGTAAGAGACATATTAGAATTTCATTGTGAATTATTTGATAGAGGCTAAAAGATTGACACTATACTAAGAACTAACCGAACTACTAAACCATGAAAGAGTGCTTCCTTCTTACACATTTCTGACAAGATAATCTAAAGGCCCCTATGTGAGATTGTGATCTGATCTCCTCTCTTAAAGTATCGAACTATCCATTTCCACAAGAATATCAAGCACCATTGAGCAATTTATTTACTTGATTTTTCAGGAATATCATGACCTTGCGGAAAGAGTGATGATCACACGTCTTCACCTGTACGCAAAATGGATCAAGGTTACTTCATTGTATCATTGTTTTCTCTCGCTTTTTGGAAAAAAGATAAAATTATTTAATATGATGTGTTAATTATGGTTTGATCTAGCAATGTGACCATGCTGAAATATACAAGGAAATTTCGGATGAGAACTTGGAGTTGATGAGGGAAAGACTCATGGAAACTATCGTATGGCCTACCGACGACAAAAATACAGAATGAATGAATGGTTTGCATGGACTCGGGTTTTTTTTACATGTACTTCCATTCAAGAAAAAAGTTCATATTGTAGGTGTTAAATTAGAAACTTATGATAATCGATCGTCTGCAAAACTACAATGTAATTTGAAGTTGAAATGGGAAAGCATATGAGAAGTTAAAGTAATGATTTTTTAATATCAGAATATGTTTGTTTTAACAATATATGATTTCCTGATCTGACTTTGTACTCTCATGTGTATTATAACTGTTGGTGATTCTAGTGTCGGTTTATGCAAATTGAGATTTACCAAAGTTTGAAAGGATTTCGGGTTGAGTTTTAAAGTGGGTGTGGAGTTTGATGAGCTAACTTGATTATGGAGTCGGGTATTGAGTCGCGAAAGGGAGAAAAGGGGTAACAAATCATGATACAAGTATCCTCACTTTCAAATTTCCAACTAACCTTTTATTTCATTCTAATGGTATTACAATCAATCAAAGTTCTTGAGGTCTAGCATGTACAAGTGATGGGGGTATATGGCAGATTTTATCAGAACAAGTGACACTACCTTCGATGTGACATGACACGAAATACGTACGTGGCTTTGAGCGGAGGCTAAATGTGTTTGTATCATATACCGGTCGACACGACTAACGCATTTAATATATGGGTTGGGTTTCAGTTGATGTTATACAACCTGTGACTACTAAAAACTACAAATAGAAAAACTAAAGACTATAAATTCAAATGTTTATTGTAACTATTCTATGTTATTTTATACATTTATATATCATACGAGTATAATTTACATATCATGTAGTTTTGATATAAGTTCAATAAGATGATACACACCGAAACTCCAAACAGGTAGGTGTACCCGTTTTGGAAACTTCATGGGAACGGAAACTCGTACGAAACGTTTCCTTGAAGTTTCCATATATACCGAAACGTTTCCGTAAAGCTTCCATACCGATCCTAATTAATATTAGGGTTTCAATGAGCTTTTTCTATTCCAAATGCATACCCCCAAACACAAACCAACTACATTATACATTTAAGATCACCATCAAGCTTTTTTTATTCCAAAATTGATTAGTAAAAATTTAATCCGTGATCACCGATCACCATCAAGCATATATTATAAAATTATACATATATAATTATGCATAATCCATCAAGTCTCAAGTATTTTCTCTATATAAAATCAATATATTTATATTTTTTTCATATTTTTATTATCGTATCTTTGCCGTACCCATATCCTAATTTTTTTACGTTTTATCGTTCCCCGTTCCCGTATCCGTTTCACTGCTACATAACACCTGACTTGTTTATTAAGCATATATTTGGGGTTCAACTTTTTAACTTAACTATTAAATGAATTTGTTTTTTAAAAGACAATTATTAAATGAGTTAAAGTTGATGGAGGTATAAGACCACATGTCAACCCAATTCATAAGTGTGATGAAAATGGAACCGATACGATACCTCATCATTCAACCATAGTTTTAATCAATTTCTTTTATGCTATTTTAATTTTATTTTTTTCACTCCATTTATTCAAATTTTGTTGACACTACCAATCTATCTATACTATATCTCAACCCAAATTATATTTATTTGATTTTTAAATTAATACCCCTTTAGATGAAAATATTAAAATTTTTTATTTGTGAGCTTACCATGCCAACCCAACCCATTCTTGAACTTGTGAAAATTCAACCCATCTCCGACCCATATAGATGGTAACGGTATTGGTTGGGTGTAACGGGTTCTCCAACCCGCATCCAATATGATCAACTTAGCTGGTCAGAGGCACTCCTGATTTTACTCAAGGTCTTGAGTTTGATCCTTAAGGATGACAAACTTTGGGGTTTTTTCTTTCGAATACTTCTTACGGTCCATGATCAATATCTTATTTTCTAGGATATATACAAGGCTTCAACATTATACGGTGAGATTTCTCCAATGCCATATACAGACTGAATATTCGAAAGAAAAAAAAAAATCTCCAATGCCAACAGCCCATGAGCCCAATACCCTAAACCCCAATATAACCGGTACCATTAAGTTACTTGGTTCTCTCTTTACTCTCGATTGTGACCCAAAACCAAGTCACTGTTTGTTCAGAGAAGTTACTGCTCGTTTCCAACAAAGGTTATTTCTCTGATCTTTTCTTTTTTTTTTTTTTTTTTTTAAAAAACAAAATTCGAATGAATTTTCTTGTGTGGATGCCTTTATGAGTTCGTAGCTGGCTTCAAAGGACTTATAATAAACTATTAGATTATGATTTTGGTCTTCCTTATAAAATCAGAATTATTGGATGAACTTATTGTGATTTAGATCCAGAATAAAAATGCTAACATTTGTATATTTTTAGATGATACAATATCTAGATTTTCTCTCTGTTGCTAATTTTTAAACCCTTTGATTATACTCTTTTTTTAAAACGTGATCAGAAATCCAAACAAACGATTCAACCATATCATCAAGCACCTGTCATTATATAACTGATTTTGTGCTCAAATGAACATTATTTATATCTGATCCCCCCTTTTTTTACAGTCTAGCTGATTACTCTCTCACTTTTTTTACTTAAAAATTTGGGAAAATTGATTAATTTAAATCGAAAAATACACGAGCAGTCAGCCACAGATGAAACAGTACTTTTGTTGGAAGGAGTATTATGGTAAATGAACCATGTTTTTTGCTTTGCATTTTTTGAATTTTTTTTGGCAGAAGTTACTTTGAAGAAAAATGGCAACTATTAGAAATCTGAAAATCAAGACATCGTCGTGCAAACGTATCGTTAAGGAACTGCACTCGTATGAAAAAGAGGTTGAGAGAGAGGCGGCCAAGACGGCTGACATGAAGGAGAAGGGTGCCGATCCTTATGATCTTAAACAACAGGTAACAAAAACACAGCCTTTATCTGTAATCTGCTAATTATCGTAATTGTATATATCTCATTCGTTTTTCTCGATAAATTTGTTGGATGGATGTTGTATTCCGCCATATGGTGTTATGACGGTTTCAAAGTGTTTGTAGAGTAACAAAATATATTATTGATTAGTATTTGTTCATCTAGTGAGATTGCAAGAAAGGTGCCGAGAGATGTTAAAATCCGGTTTTGGTTGAGATATTTATTCTATTAAAGAACTGAGTCTCTTTTAATATATCTTAACAGGAAAATGTGTTGGCTGAATCAAGGATGATGATCCCTGATTGTCGCAAACGTCTAGAGTCCTCACTGGCTGACCTTAAAGGGATATTGGTATGTGTCACATTTTATTTTGTTATGGTATTTAGCATAATAAGATAGATGTTTGCTGGTTATATAGCTAATATTGGATATGCACGTTTTGTTTTTCGTAATCAATTGTTTGAGATTTAAGCCTACCCATAGTTAGTTGTGTAAATAGTTTGGTTGGATATACTGATAAAGGGTTAATACTCAAATGTCGGTTATCACGGTCGAGGACACCTTTTGGGGTGTAATATGCCAATTACCAAAATAGTTTGGTTGAATATTTTATACCCCCAAAAGGTGTCAGCTTCAGTATCTAAAAGGGAAGACTAGTTGTTTGAACAAATGCTACAAACGCAAAAATGGTTGTCTGCAATTTGTAGAAGTTGGTAATTGGAGTATCAAATATGACTTGGAGGTTTCAAAATGGGTCAGGTATAAAAACAGTAAGTAGTCAAAGCAGGTTCAAGAGGAATGCTGTAATGATGCAGACCGGGTTTGGATGAAAAACAGATAACATGCTACAGATAGGAGATACCCAAATTGGCCCATTCGTGCTAAATGGGCTTAAATTGTCTCCTCTAAGGTTTATGTATGTTAATGATATGAAATGGGTTCATGATCTGAACTTTTATTCTGGGATGGATATGACTATGAGATTCGCTTACAAAAAACTTTATGCTGTTTTCAGGCGGAGCTGGAAGAAGCGAACCAAAAGGAAGGACCTGAAGTCACTGAAGCTGAAAGTACCGTTGCTGATATTGAGAAGTTATTTCAGACAACAGAATCTTAGTATGCTAGCTCATAGCCTCCTGCATTTTTTATTTGCTTTGCAAATTCTGCGATACGTAGAATCTCATTTATGTTTGTTTTCCTGATGTGATGAGCGTTTATCGCGGGTGCTTATCTTCTACTGTCGGTGTGTCTAGAAATTATGATGTTTGAAAGATGGCATTTTTAGACTCGTACTGTGCATATCTTAGATATTTTTGGTGTGGATGTGTGATATGCATATATCAGGCGCTGTTATAAGTCGGGTTCTAGTAATTAGTAACCAAAAATCTGTTGCAAACTTGCAATTAACATGCCTAGTGGGTCAAAGTAGCAATGGGTTAGGTCCTTAGGTGTGTTGTGGCTATAAGTTTTGTAAGGCTGGGTTCAGCTGTAGTGGTAGCCTTCCTGAATAATGGGTCAGTCTCGTGGGGAGTTGCTCGGTACGGGAGTGGGGACAGTGTGTTCTTGAAACTACTCAATTACGGAGTATAATGAAATTGAGTTCCTTTCGCCAAATCAAGCTAGATTCCATAGATGAAAACAATGTGGGACTTTTTATATGCTTAGACAAACTGTAACTGGTAGTTGCAACTAAAAGTCAGTAGCGGATGATTATATATATCTTTTGGATAGAATAACTGAAGTTATTGATATAAAGTATAAAGTGACAAGAATAAACAAAACTAATAACTAATAATGGATTTAGCTGGTTGTTATTTGACCGAAACTAATAATCAAAAAACTAAAAGCTGAAGTCAGTAGAACATGATTTAGGGTTCCTTTTACATCCATTGGTTGATAATTGGTGCATGAAACTTATGAATAAGAATTTGCATTACATTTGACAAATCTATGTTTGGACATGTGAAATTTATAAACGTGAAGAAGATGCATTTTGCTTTAGTAATTGGTCGGAAGAGGTACCGGAATAAAGAGGGATAAGGGAGTGCTTTGATGGTGGCAGATCCAAGGCGAAAAAGAGTTATGGAAGGAGATGGTGGTTAAATGAGTCGGTGAAGTAGTTTGAAGTTTTCTTGATGACTTGTTATGTTTGAATCCTGATTCTGTTGAGATACATATAGTCTTTTCTTGAAGACTTACTTGGGTATTCTTAAGTTTAAAAGTTGAGATACATATAGTCTTTTCTTGAAGACTTACTTGGGTATTCTTAAGTTTAAAAGTTTGATGAGGTAAAGTTTACCTCTATTAGTACGGATTAGGAGGGGATTTTCCCATTGGTATTTGAAAAGACATTTCTATTTCTATTTTCGTGGGAGCTCTCTAGCGCGAATCCAGTTAAGACAATGTATGCTAGATTTCTCACCGCCAAATCACAATACAAAATTTCAAACAAAATTCACAAAAAAAAAATTTTGTTTTGTCGATTAAATGAAGGCGGTGTTTATGTTTGAAAAATGATTAATTTCTATGGTTAAAACTTTGATAACGAAGAAAAAACACGTATTGTAACACCCAAATGGGCCGGGCAAACACGTTATCATACCGCATGACCGTGTTAGTCGTTGAAAATCGTGTCAAGCATATTTTAATGTTGTTATCCAAACTGTCGCTTCAATTCTTTATGCTTATTATCTTTGGATCTAAAACGGAATAACAACAGTCAACAGGTCATAAATTAAAAAATTTCGTTGGCTGTATCAATCTTTCTATTTTTAGACTATTACAATATATACTTGATAAAACATAGACATTACGAAAAAAGAAAAAATCATAGTAGCACACAAATCTATTCAGTCGTTCGATAATATCCACAAAGTAAGTAACAAAACACAATGATAAATGTGATCATACAAACACGTAACAATGCAACGTGTTGTTGTACATATCTCACACATAGCCACCTTAAGACACGTGTCAACCTAGAGTCGCATTTCAGAAACATTTATAATACAGCATCTTACCCATACATAGCATTCCCATATATAAAATCAATATTAATAAACATAAGTACCTAAAGTAACCCTTTCATATATATCTTTTTCTATTCCTTCCCGGCAGAAAGTAAGAAAGAAAGATTTTAGTGTTTTTTTTTTTGGCCCAAAAAATGGCGGTAACAATGACTGTTGAAGAACCAATGCTTTCTAGGCTTGATCGTCTTGATAACATTGTGAGTTCCAAGAGATACATACATTATATAAATACATATATGTGGTTTATTGATAAAAGTGAGCATATTGTGTTTACTGTTTACATATGTGTCTGCTGATTGATGTATATAAAAAAAAAATATACTAACAAGGTTAGAAGATAAAATTGTGTTCATATTGTACATGTTTGCTACTTGTTAATATTAGTATTTGTTTTCTGAAGTTATCTAGTAACAAGATATAGTCTAATTCGAAAACATGTAAGAAAATTTGGAGGACTAAAAGTAAGATTGATTATTTGTTTTCATAATTCAATCAAGTTTTAAGTTGCTAATAATACTATATATAGTAACATTTTTAGTATCTTGACTTTGAAACGGCTAAAATCGGTAAATTTGGGTTCAGCGACATTTGTTTATCCGTATACTCGTCTCCAACTGGTAAAATGTTAAGTCTCCAACCCGGAGCATTTTGTGAAGTCTCATGTGTGAAATAATTGAGTGTTGTGTGTAGGTGAGGCAATTGGAGGAAATAAGAGGTGGAAATAATAGGACACCAAAGAGCTCATGTGCATCAACACCCTCTAGTGGTACCCTAACAAGTGATGGGCAAGTATCATCAATGGATTTCTCTTCATACAGCTTAGAGAAGCATTGCCGTCCGATTGACGACGTGATCATGGAAACAGGAGTCAAAGGGACCCTTATTGAAAGGCTTGTTAATGTGGAAGATCGTGTAGCAAAGGTATGTTAATAATTACATATGTTAAACAATTTTTCCCAAATAGATGGATGGTTTATGTGTAGTACACTATTAGAGCTTAGAATTTATTTTGGTTTATAGATATGCATGCAATTAGAAGAAGAGATAGAGGCAGAAAAGAGAAGAATTGAAGAAGACAAGATGAAATTAGTGGCCAAGAAAAAGAAAGGTGGTTTTAAGCAGCTGGTCAAATCTTGTGTTACAGGCAACCAAACTAAGCGAACATCAACTTGATTTTTGAGAGTATTTTAAGAGTGTGTTTTTATTTTTATTTTTTATTTTTTGTGTTTTTCCCTTTTGTTGGTGCAAGGATAAACGATGATGTGTTTTTTGAGATCATTGTACATGGAACTTGTAAGCTAGTTTTACTTGGAGTTTTGTAATGTAATGTTTTAACACCACAAATGACGAACCTAGCTATAAGATGTTACAAGCGGAAATTTGGCAAAAAACTTGTCTTGCTTGGTGGGTCAACTATGTTAAGGTGATTTCTATGGGTTTTAGTCCAATACACGTGAATGCGTAGTAATTTGTTTTGTCATTTGTATTTTGATATGTGTAGTATTTTGGTAAAATGGTGAGATTTCGACGTGTGTTATATAGATCTCTTCATATGCATTTAGGCTCTTTGCAATATACCAAAAGATGTTTCTTAACAAATTTTTCAGTAGGTCGTAGAACTTCGCTCAAGTATTGTCATATATACACCAAAGATTGTAGTAGGTATTTGACGTTTTTTTGTTGATTAGTTTATGCAACAAAATAACAATGTGGTTGAGTATTCAGGATTATTATTATGATGATTAGCCTTTACAAGTCATTAAGTATTCATGTCAGGATTGAATTATAATTTGTCAAAACTTACATCTCTTAATGTGGTAAAGGTTATTTGTTAATCAACAATTATTTACAGTTAGCCATCGCTCTGAAAAAAATGAGCGTCTAAATTTCTTATAATCCGTGTTGGGACATTGGTCTTACATCTAATATTGACCATGAACACTAAACTTAAAATCCGACCTGAGAAAACGTGAAATGTCAGAAAATGAGGACACTAGGCCTGGGCCAAAAGTGGGTCGGGCTAGCTCCGTTTGACCAGATTCAAGCCGGGCTAACCCGGTTTAAACAGAAGTGGCTTGTAGTATGTTGTGTACAGCTAAATTACGGTTACGTGAGGATGATCTAGTTTTTTATACAACCTAAGGTCAATTTCATGTTGCCATGTTGGTAAACAGAATTGAAAGAAACATGAAGCTAAACATATAGTACAGCTTACAGAATTGATGCAAGAATTCACGCAAACTGACAATACATGTCAAGTTTGATTCCAATGAACATGGTAAACTTACATTTTGATTTTTTGAAGATATAGTTTGGTCCTAAGAAGACAAGACGTATACTAGATTCTTGTTTCTTTGAACATATAATAATTTGCAAACAAATTCCAAATATGGCAAGCAGGTGTCGTGTAGAAGGTCACTCCGGCCTTCTGTAGACTTTGACGTTTAAACTGTACAACTTTTTTCCTACATGATACAACTTAAGAGTGTGCACAGGGGATCTGAGATAAGGTCAACAAGGCTTCACCATCCCAGTCTTTCATATCTTTACCCCATGAGATCACAAGTAACCAAAGCCAAGAATGAATTGCCTGAGAACAGAAAGATATATCAGGAAAAGAGAAATACTAAAGCAATTTCTTTTGCAATACTCGTTTTCTTGACATTTGTACTATTAATAATAGGTACTTAGCGATAATACAATCAAGTTTCGATTCACTGATCAACCATCTCCAACGGTGACCTAGAGGTTGGACAACCAGAAGGCTTGAGAAGAGACTCGGGTTTGAACATTGCTTGGTTATTTTTGCCAGGTCAAAAGTCCAAGAAACGGCCACCCAGAACACCAGTAACCGCCTAACCGGTAGGCCAAAGGCTCGACAAAATTGCCAGGTAAAAGTTCAAGACACGACCACGGGAACACCGGTAGCCGGAAGGCTCAATTTTCCCGATCTCTATGCTTACCCGTTAACTAATTGACCTGTCTACTATTCCAGAAACTTTTCACCCTCATTAAAAGGGTGTTAGGTTAACCGTTAACCCATCATATGGAGTATAGGAAAGAAATGATCCAGAAAAATGGACTGCCCCCATAGAGTATGATGTCAAAAAGTTCATTTTAATCCGGAAAAAAGGAAAGAGAATAACTGTTGAATATGAGTTGCAGTTGATACCTTTTATCAGTTGTAGTAACGATCCCGTTCGAGGGGTTGATTTAAAACACCACCTCGCTCCGATTTGAAGAAATGCACTCCCTCTTCCATGCCCATCAAATGCAAGTTGTATGATGAAGACAAACTGTGGTGCTCGTTATTGTTGCCATCTGTGGATGTGTTTCTTTTGAGCATATTTTCAAAGATTGTAGAATTTTCAGGATAATCCGTGGACAGATGATCCAAACCAGATGAGTTGAATGATCGTGTTGATATGGGTACACCTGATTTTGACTCCTTGTGCTGAGCAGAATTTGTGGATGTGTCACTGCCAAGTTTTTTTGTATTGAGGAAGCGCCCTCCACAACCACGAGCCCTTTTCATAGCATGTTGGTGTCGAGATTCATGAAGATACGGCTAACATGCGATAAAAAAAAGGGCAAGAAGCATAAGTTGACCATTGCAAGTTCAAAACATGTATAATTGTGTGCTACTTGCCTACTTAATAAATCTAAACATTCATTGGCCATCCATCAAAATATAACCATTTGCAACTCATTCTTCTATTTTTAGGCTTTTCTTGATAACTACAGACTTGCAACAAACCTATACCCTCAAAGTCGCCACTCGCCATCTCTCCTAAAAAGAGAGTAACTACAAGGATAGAATGTACATTTTGACGTCCTATTTTATTTTATGGAATATTCCGAATCCAAACATCAATCTTCTACAATAATTCTAGTTATATAACAAAAAGGAATATACTACAGGACTGTACGCTTTTAAAATTGTACCTTTCTGGATTTGACAATTTTCTTTTCCAATTCCGCTTTAGCTCTTGACTGTCTTCGTCTCAGGATCCCACGATATTGTTTTGCATTCACATAAACAGGCTCCTCTTCCATTTCAAGAGGCAACGGCATTCTGGTCTGCTGCATCCCAAGCAAGTGTGGATGTGCCTGGTTCCAGAAAATGGTCAGAAACTAGATCAAACATAGATATACACATATATAGCTAGATGAAAGACTTCCCATAAAACCCCTAGGCCAACACAAATTTATCTGTTAATGGGTGGTCCATCTGTATCCGAGCGAACTTCCAATTTGCAAGACATTTAGGTTCAGTTGAATTATCTAAAAACAATGTAATTCCTGGTCTTTCTAATTTCAGCCCTGAGGGCTTTTCAGCATGTACGTGGGAACTCTGAACAAGTTGAGTGATATCACATTTGCTTTTTTTTTATTTGGAGATGGTTAGTATAAAACCTTGAACTTGAGACCTCTATCTTACATACATAGTTATTAAACCCATTGAACCACAATGGTTATATCAGATTATAGTTGACGTTTTCTTGATGGTGAGAATCCTAGAGAAGTGTCTTCTTTCCCTGTGCTTTTGGGGAAGTTACTATAGACCGACTACCGATGGACTTGGAACTTTAACTGGAGAAATTTTGGTGTTGATTGAAAAGAATTTTCCTCCAAAATGACACTTGAAAATTAATACACGTGCAAAAACTGTTACCGCATTCTCACCTGTGTTCCATAAGTCACCATTCCTACATAATGTGGATCCTGATATGCATTAGATGTCATGACCTGCAGCATGCATTAAATAAGTTCATGGCTGGTTATCTGTATTAATTTTTATTTATTTTATCTGAATCTCTAGTAAGTAGATCCCCATAAAATGTTCAGTGAGCTCATTCTTCACAACCATCTATCTACAAAAATATATGTAGAGGGAGAGAAAGAGAATACTACGAAGTGGCTCACAATTTCTGTTGGTGAAATTTTCTCAACTTGTTTACTTTGTTGCCGCTCTTGGCCATTGTTTACATTCAATCCTGAAATGTTAGTTTCAGTGTCATTGGACTTCAATTCTTTACAACATAGATAAAGAATTAATAGCAAGACTATAAAAAGAGGCACATAGTAAACAAACAATTTATGTAGAGCCACAAGACACTCCAAAATCTCCTATGCTGAAATGGACAATGCGATTTCATGGGAAACTACTATATCTAACAATAACCTGCTCATTTACTAACTAGGAATATTTGCAGAAAGGGTCACTGTTCAAACTGTCACTGGATTGCAAAGTAACACCTAAAGAAGCAAAAAGGGTTAATAGGCTGAAAATTGAATACGTGTAAGGGTTCCAGTAAACAACATAACGATGATTACAGGATTGAATCACTGGAACTCATTTCCTAAGGATCAATTATCTATAACTCAAAGCTTCAAATTCTGCATCAAGATAAGTTCTGCAAGTAGTAACAAGTAACCTATCGCCTCTCAGGCTCACCATTTCTACTACTGGACTGCACAACAACATTCATTTATCCCAGTCCAATTTCTAAAAGGTGCTTATACAGATAAAACTTGCATAGGAAATGAGGTCTGAATTTTCTATATTGAAAATTTTTGGTCCCCACTTCATTGTATGAACTACCAAAAGTAGGATATGAAGAAGTTGGATTATCAGGTCAATAGAGCAATTTCATTCTAGCAAACCTAATTCTCTGTAAACAGCAATGTCGATAACACAACAGATATGATAACCAAACTTACTTCTAAACTTTCCACTATCATTAGAATCATCTACCTAATAAAGTTCAGCAATATATACCAGATTTTGGAGCTGTGGTGGATTTGGTATCGTCAGCAACGCTATCACTTGTGATTTGTAATTGAGCCTCAACCTTAGAAACACCATTCGTTTCACCAAAAGATGTCATCACATCATTTCTGATGCCATGCCACCAGGGTTGTGAATAAACTGTTGAGGGATTAATGATTTGCCCTTCCCCTTCATTGTGTTGATCATCCCCTTGAGGTTTTATTGTCGGCATTATTACTGTCTCGTTCAAGAAAATAACTTTTTGTTAGCCAAAGATTACATCTTAACCATCACATGAGCACAATCATATTGCGAATTTGTATCATTGCATTACAAAAGAAAATCTTATATTACAATAATCCATAGAGATAGAAGCCTAAAATGTCAACGTATTTTTCAGTTTGTACACACTTGCAGAAGGTATTTTTTTATTTCCCTAGTTGCCCCAGTGAACTTTAAAACTTTTTACACATATTTGCATATCCTACCTTTTAATTATCATAAAACTTTCGAAATTGTTCAGATATGATCATTAAACTTTCAATGTTTGTACATATAGGGTTATTAGAAAAATCGAAGTTTGATGAATATATGTGAACAAATTTTGAAAGTTCACAGCCTTTTTTAGCAATAATTGAAAATTTGATGGTAATAGCAGAGTCTAAAAAATGTACATATATATGAACAAATTTTAAAAGTTCGTTGTACAACTACGTCAATAAAAGAGTTCATCGTGCAACTGTGTACAAAAAGGAAAGTACGTTTAGGCCTTTATCCCTTGCATATCGTCAACCACTCGATTTCACATAACATTTAACTAATTCAAGATTACAATCAAGACAACTGCATATATATATAACCAATTATGCTCTCATTTTCTAACTACTTGGCACCATCTATCATTTTACTTAACAGACATTCAAAGAGATTATACATACATATACATATACATATATAAACATAAAACTATAGCAGAAACTATTAGGTATACTAATCAATCACTTAATTATCAAAACAAATGTACACATGTCATAAGGCTAACTTGTGATATATATATATATACACACACACATAACCAATGAATGAATTTGAATTATGAAGCTTTCATTGGATTGAAAATAATAAGGAAAAAAAAAATCTAAGAAGAAACTTTGACTGACCTTAATATTAGTGGAAATATTGGAGGAGATAAAGATAATTATGATGATCCTCTAATAACAAGTGAATATAAACTTAAACTTATATATATATATATATATATATATATATATATATATATATCAATGATCCACCATTTGCTGTGAATCATCACACACTCCTAATAATTAATTAATTAAGCTGTTACTATTAGCATTATTAATATTAATATTATATTTAGAATAAATAAATGAATGATTATATTTTAGAGTTCACGCCAGGGTCACTATCTGGAACGTAGGTGTCTCTGTTAAGGAGTAAATTGAATTTATATATAATTCTGGACAAAACCGTCCTAACCGTATTTATCCTTATACCGGTAAATACTAAATACAGTACAGTTTTTTTATATATGTAAGATAGCTATTAATAGTCACTAGTTAAATTTGACCCCGGGATAAGGATCAAATGTCTTGTTAAAATAGTTATGTTATTTTAATGTATTTGCATTGAACTTTTGACGGTTTACTTAAAGGTGGTATGCAAAAACCAAAAAATAACTAGTAGTAGAAATCCAAACGTGATGTAATATGACAAAAACATCGATATATTAGTTTTCAAGCAGATGCGATTAGCAAAATGCAAGTAGTGATACCAGGTCTGCCATAAAAAGGTTGGAGTAGAAACCTAAACGGTATGTGATATGGAAAAAACATAGATATATTAGTTGGTAATTCAAGCGGACTCAATTAGCAAAATACAAGTAATGGTGTTGGTTGTGCCACAAAAAGGTTGGAAGACTCAAAAGAAAACAAAAAGTGTGAAACAAAACCAAAAGGTAATCCGTAACAAAAAATACGAAAGGGATGTGATGTGACAAAATCCGAATAGTCTTATAGGGTGTGACATGAACAGATACCAACTCGCCACACAAGCGAGTTACTATTCACAAAAATTCTGCGCAATAAACCAGCAAAAACAGAAAGAAAAAAAAAACAAATGAAATTCGATATAGCAAAATCCGAATAGTGTGTGTCACAAAAAGGTTGGAGTAGAAACTCGAACGAGATGTGATATGACAAAAACATAGATATATTAGTTGATAATTCAAGCGGATGCGATTATCAAAATGCAAGTAGTGGTACTGGTGTGCCACAAAAAGGTTGGATGACTCAAAAGAAAAAAATTTTAAAAAAAACCAAAAAGTAATCCGTAATAAAAAAAAACCGAAAAGATGTGATGTGACAAAATCCGAATAGTCGTATGGGGTGTGACATGAGCGAATACCAACTAGCCACGCAAGTGAGTTACTATTCACAAAATTCTGCGCAATAAACCAAGAAAAACCGAAAAAGGAAAAATCCAACCGGAATTCGATATAGCAAAACTTGAATAGTAGTGCGAGATTTAAAACCATCTAATAGAACAGTGCCACATGGCGCAGACACTGTTCTATTAGCAAGAGCTTTAATGATATAGTAATAATAATTCGAGCTATGAATTATATTTAATAAAATATTTATATATAACCATTGAAAATTACAGTATTTTAATAACATTTTATTGCATAATCATATAAATAAAATTATGATATAAAATAGTCACCATCAATATAAAATTAAACTGACTTTTTATTTTTAATGGTTCATTTTTATAACACATCTTTTAACTAAGAAAACATTAGGAAAAAAAAGTATATTTTATTAATAATAAGAATTTATTAAAAATAAAAAAAACATAACATTTCATTAATGTATGCAACTTAAAAAAAATAGGTATATGAATTAAGATGGATAAATTAATAACATAGTATTTTTTTAGAGGCTTTGTGAAAGGTTTTTTTAAAAATGGATTTGTGGAATGAATACATAAATAAGACTCAAAAAAGGAATGAAGAATTGTATTTTTAAACTAGGTAAATCGATAATATACTTATAGAGTTTTTGAATAGAGAAAAAAGAAAGCAACATTATGGCCAAAAAACTTAGGGGATATCATATGTACAGCGGTTGTACGGTACAACCAAGTTGAAAATCAGGAGGCATTTTTGATACATATATAAATTGAAGGATAAAAGTGTAAAATTAGGGGGCATGTTTATGTGTGTAGTACCTAAGCTTGGGTACAATTTGTTGTACCCATCATTTTCCCAAAAACTTACATAAACCGGTCATTGCAATGGGTGTTCATTGATATATCATCACGATTTGACGTTCTGAAATATGACTTCATTAAACTGAACATAATGTTGTTGGAGTCGGCCTAACTCTTCCATTCCTCCTTTAACTAAGGGATTAATCACGGAAAGACCAACGTACTTTCCCATTTGTACACGGTTGCCCATTATACTTATTTATTGATGAGGTTTACCCACATACTTTTTTTTTGTACACGGTTGACCAATATTACCGACTATCACAGGTAAACCGGTCAACTTTGGGTCAACCGTGTAAAAAAGAAAAGTATCTGGGTAAACCTTATCAATAAAAAAGTTTAATGGACAACCGTGTAAAAATGGGAAAGTACGTCGGTATTCTCGTGATTAATCCAATTTTAATCAACGTTCGTAAACATGTACTTTTTAATCAACACAACTATATATTATATTGTCAATTGTTTCATTACATTCTATTTTCATAATTATGTCCATATTATAACTATACTCTTACACACAACTCAACATCGTTCTAATATAGATCATTTTTAAACCACACGTTAAAAATGAAAATAATATAATTCATCTCGGACGTACAACGCACGGGTCTTAAGACCTTGTTACAAAGAAAAAACAAGTTTTGAGGTCGGGTACCAACATTCATTATTATTGGGTTGCAATGATATGCAACATCCACAACGTCAAAATGTTCAAAATTTTTGTATTTTGGGTTTCGTATGAAATATTTGGTAATTATCCCTTTTTTAGTAAGAAAGATTCGCATGTATTAAGTATGCGGGATCATCCATAAGATATTTTTTTTAGCCATACATCACTACTTATTTTTTTTGATTAATCACGAAAATACCAACGTACTTTTTCATTTGTACACGGTTGCCCATCATACTTTTTATTGATGAGGTTTACCCACATACTTTTTTTTGTACACGGTTGATCCAAAGTTGACCAGTTTACCTGTGATAGTCGGTAATATTGGTCAACCGTGTACAAAAAAGAAAAGTATGTGGGTAAACCTCATCAATAAAAAAATATAATGGGCAACCATATACAAATGAAAAAGTACGTTGGTATTCCCGTGATTACTTCATTTTAATGGCGTTAAATGTTATAAGTCTAACTCTCCACGAAAAAATAGTCACTTTTTGATTTTATTGTGTCTTACTCCTATTCATGGTTTTCTAATAGAAGTAGAAAAAATAGTGTGTCGTGGATCAATTGGCTTACAAGTCCTCTTTTATCGCTTTTTATTAATAAATCGTGTTTTAAAAAAAATGTTAAGTCTAAACTCCAGACGACTAAATTGTTGTGACCACGAGAACTTAATTGCTCAAACATGACATTAATTAAGCTCAAAGCACATCGAAATATCTTCTCAAATCGTTTGTCACCATGGGATGGTAGGTGACATGTAATGTTAAATTCAATTCACTAAGGGGGAGGGAGAGCGAGATGGAGTCGCGAGATGGCGGCGAGCTCGCAAGATGGAGCGAGCTTCGGATGCCGGTGAGGGGAGATGGGAGCGAGTTGGGACCGGCGAGTTCATAGCTCACGGAGGGTTGAAGAAGACAGGGACCAAAGGTGAAACATTTCAAACGGTCATATGACCGTTAAAAGGACTGTCGGTGCAACTTTACATGCTCCAGGGACCATTTGTGACAAGTTTGGGAAACTTTTTTTTTTTTTTTAAATTTTCTATAAATAGGGCCGAATGTATACTACCAAAAACACAACCAAACATCATTTTTACTCTATATTTCTCATTTCAAACACAAATATTTCGTAATAAAATGTATGTGTTTTTAGTTTATTGTATGTTTTGTATCTTTAAATTTTTAATATCTAAATGAAATGTATGTGTTTTCTTTATATATTTGGTTAGTTTATATTTAAAAAGGTTAGTTATGTAAAGTTTATAAAGTTAAGGATAAATTATTAAAATGTGAAAAAAAGATTGGGAGTTTCAGATGACACTAAAAAAAATTGAAAAAAGATTAAAAGATTGAAATGAGGTGGAGTAATTTAATTGGATGGTTGAAAGGAGATTAGAGGATTTAACTCTCCACTCCCTCCACCCTAATATTTATTTTGTACCCCAATTGTTAAAAGAGTGGACCATCTATGTATATAATATTTGGTGTCATGAGTCATGACAAGTAATATTGGAGCAAAGTGAAGTATGAGGTTGACTACTAAAGGGCAGTTCGGTCAGTTGGGGCAGCAGTTGGCCTGGCTTGATCCTAGCCTCCTAGGTAACAAGAGTCATCCCATGAACCACGTTATCCCTTGTTTCCCTCCATATGGCATTAAAAACTTAACAACAAAATCCACTTGCTTATGTAAGCAAGTGTGTTTGGATACGTATTTTTGTTTCGTATATTCCATTAAATTAAAGATTTTACGAATCGTCTACTTAAGAAACAACATTATTGCTAGTATTATACTTCATAAAATAATAGTTAATCAAGATAAATACGTGTTTTGTTTGTCTGTTCCATTGTATTTTTGTATATTAACATATTTATGGATTACTATATTTAGGGTGTATTTGGTAAAGAGAATTTAGATTGGAAGAAATTAAAATGATTTAATTCTCAACAGTTGATAGGGAAAAATGACTATTGGCAGAGAAATAATCATTTCCCATAAAATGATTTTGTTTTTGGTTGGTTTCTGTCAAAAATGAGATAAAATAAATAAAGAATGATAATGAAAAGGCTTTTATATTAAAAAGTTGGTCATATATTATATGAGTTTATATAAACTTGGTTGAAATTTTTAAAATTTTAGCTTACATTTTTGAGCATTTATTAGATCAATTTTTCAATCGTTTTTAAAAATCTATTAGATAAAATCTATTACATTTTTGAGTTTATATAAACACAATGAAATCTATTAGATTTTCTCCACGAATTTTATTTCTCTATATTTCTAAAAAAAAAATATGAGAATATGCAAAAAAAATGCACTAACCCAATCGTCTTTCTTCAACATTAACCATAGTGTTTCTTCAAAATTAACCATCTCCAAATTACACACCATTACTAAGTACTCTTAAAAACAAAAAGTTCAAAAACACAACCAAAACAAAATGCAACATTAAAATATAACAAACTTTGTTAATTACCATTTAATGTAATAAACCTTGTCACAATTCATATTATTGACCTGCTATACAAATGACATGACACCAACATAACATCTTTCATTTTTGTAACATATTAATTGCATCATTTGATTTAAAAATTAGTTCGATTACAGATAAAACCGATGGCTGTTCGTGAACTAGTTTTTTCATAGTCCGATTTTTCGTTTAAATTGTTAATAAGTTGACCCGTTTGAGTTTGGGATTAATCAGGTTGATGAGCTTGTTGTCAAGACAAGGTGATCGTTGTCGTTGAACCGATCAAAAATATAAACTAAATATCTATAACTAGTATGGGTAAGTCGAGTATCGTATCCTCAGGGAATCATGGGAAGGTGTTAAACAAGTTACAAAATTGATTAAACTAGACATAAATATAAAAACCAATTGATTGATTGTTTTGATTAAAATTGAAATTAATCATAAACTTAACAAAATAATTCAATTAAACAAAGTGGACCATTCTCATGCTCCCATGGTATGTTTTCAAATATGTAACATAACTTGTATTCGTTGGAAATCACATAGACATGATTCGTTATAACGTTTGGATTGAATGAACTTAAGAACTAAAATATCGGTTGTGATGATTCACGATAACGAAAACCAGAGAATTGACACAACTAGATTTTCAATTCATTAAAATAGAATTACAAGTTCATGAGAGATTCTTTCAATAATCCATGATTAACAATAATTTGAAACCAAAAGATAGATAAATTTCATTCAAGGTCATAAACAAGTAATCATTCAAATAATCCAAACAACATTAGATGTAAAAGACTAATGAAGAATTAAACATCTAATCCAATGAATATGAGAAAGGTTGAACATAAAAGTCTTACATAATTGTTCACATGAAAATGATCAATAGAAACCTAGCCTATAATCTTCATCATTGATTCTTCAATCAAGGCTTGAATCTCCATAAAAATATGATATGATGATGAAATTGGGGTGTTGAGAAGGTTAAAAACTGATTCTTGTGTGTGAATATATGAGTGTAACCTCCCAAAGTCGTGTGTGATTGAAATATAAACTGTAAATTGAATTAAATCCATGAAACTCGGATGCATTATCTGAACTGGCGTAACCCACTCCAAAACTGGCGTAGCTTATGGTGGCTCAGAAAAACATTTTTTCAGATTTGACTTTCTTTGACTCATTCTTGATCCTTTTAGCTACAAAACATGGCTTACGACCTGAAACACTTACCAAACATAAACACGCCCTAATTCTTCTATTAATCTTTACAAAACATGTCACTTTCATATCTTAAAGTTATACGAATGAGGCGTTTATTCCCAGGTTCACTAAGGTTTGTATAGGTTTTTTAGGAAAAAGAAAAACAAATTGTCTAATTGTCAAAAGTTATTTATAAACAGCATATCAAAGTGTAAAATTTAATTTTAAAATGTAAAATTTATCTTCTTATTGTATTTCAAGTATTTTATAATATATTTTAATCGCATTATAAGTATTTGGTATACTGACAAATCAACCCAATTTAACCAAAACGAACCACTAAACCGAAGTCACCATATAAGCCTAGTTTTAAAACATGCCATTACAAAAGAAACATTACTTTAAGTTTAAGGAGCCTTCAATCTTGTTTCAATTAGTGGATAGTTTTAAAACAATTCAAAACACATGCTGATTTGGTCCAAATCCCA
Source organism: Erigeron canadensis (assembly GCF_010389155.1). NCBI lineage: Eukaryota > Viridiplantae > Streptophyta > Magnoliopsida > Asterales > Asteraceae > Erigeron > Erigeron canadensis. Next base: position 26,675,049 of record NC_057764.1, read on the forward strand.
TGGAGTATGAGTTCAACGTCGTTTTAGAATTTTAGAAATATTTGGCTAAAATGAGGTATTGAGTCAATTGCTTGACCACCTAAGTTTTTCCTATCAAGAAAACTAATCCAGCATATATTATTATATTCAAAATTAGCTGCAACTCAGAAATACAGAAGCTGATTGCTAAGAATTTCATTTCAAAGACAAATGGTATTACTCAACACACCGATCATTTTCAAAACTCAATAAAGAAACCTGCAACTTCCTTAGAATAATGACTAAAAAATGCGTAATGTATAACGATATATCAATAGGAAAAAACTAAAAAAAGAATATTTTCCGGTCTAGTAACAAGCTTTATCACGAACAAGCCTTTAACCAACCTATGAATCAAAACTAGGACCGTTAAAAGGTGGGTCAAGGGAGCCTGCAACCTGTGTCACACTTTTCTGGCCGGCCATTTAGAGAATTCTACGCTACGACTGGGGTCTCAAGCTCCTCCTGTTTTGGTTAGCTGATTCTTTTTTGTTCCTATATATACATGGGTATCTTATCTCGAGTGATTATTATATTAACTTTCTTTGGTTGTTCATGTTACTGCGTCTCTCCTAAATTGGCACTGACGTTGAGCACTTAAAGAAAAAACTGTGAGCTATAATTAAATCTAGAACAGAAGTATCAGAAATACACAATGTGCTTGGCTCAAATTGTCAAATGTAACATATCCATATCAAAATAAAACTTAACACAATAGGTATGGCATCTAAAACCATAACGTAGTTTTGATGGTGACTCAAAAGTGGCTTTCTGTATCTACAGCAGATCTCAATTGATACAACCGGGTAAGCTTCATACACAGAGTAATTAACTGCGGCAAAGAAAGTTAATTGCCTGAACTATTGTCACCACAATGACTGTTAGTGGGTAAAGTAACTTTGCGGGATAATCTCAATTCGATCTTACAAGATGATGCTTAAATAGTAATTCGTGCAATCATATTTTAGCATGTGTCAAGTATGTAAAGCTATCAAAATTGAAAATTGAGTTAAATACAAGAAACACAGTTTGCACAACGATGCTCCTAGCATATAGAAGCCACTCACTTAGAGGCAACCAGCCTGACCAATGGGTGCACACTTCTCAACTAGGGCATCTAATCTGAAAGTTCAACTTGCAGGCCTAAAATGTGATAATTTCAATCCTGCAAAGGAATTGGGATTTGAAGAAATGGAATTTGACCTTTTTATTTTTTTTTTGAAAAATCAAGTGATGGATGGAATGAAATTTCTTCCCTCACCCCAAAAGAATGGAGATTTTATCAGATGAGGAAACGTTTACAGTCCAATGAAATAAAATTCCTCCATCTTTGAACAACCAAACATACTAAGGAATGAAATTCAATCCAATTCCATCAGATTCCATCAAAATTTGTGAACTAACCGCAACCTAAGATTATTGTAGATACCATCTACCATTACTTTGATCTCAATCACCTTTGTTGAGCAAATTATAGTTCCAAAAGTTAAAACAATGATCAACAAAATGTGAGTGACAAACTATGATAACTAATAAGCACATAAAACATCGTTTATGTTGGATTAGAAATGTTAACAAACAGTTTCGCAAACATTTTAAAAAACTCTAGAAATGCTTGTACAACAGAATTGTTAAACTAAAATTCCCTTCCCGATGAATCCCTAACCCTCAACTCTTTATGTAAGTAAACTAGTCACAATTCGTCTCTATCAGAAGCCAATGGATCCAAATCGTAGGGTAAGCTCGATACTAGTACAACTTATCTTTTTTCTTTATAACAAGGGCATTAAAACAGATCACTGATTCATAGTATGTATAACATATTCTTTAAAGACATGAAAAAAGGATCACAGTTAGCTCTAGAAGTCGTAGCTAGGAACTCCCATCGGCTCGTATTTTAGCATTTATTTTACTCTAAACCTCTTTTAACATATTGCAATCATAAGAACAAATAAGCAAGTGATAAGGCAGCTACATATGGAAAGTAAGACATAAAAACATCAAGGAAGCTCATGTTTCACAAGAATATGGACATAAAAAAGAACATGTATTATATGGATCAGAACAAGAAAATATCCCTCAGAAAGCCTAGTATCAGCATGACATGTAATCGCGGTTCCTCTACCTCATACACTTGTATGAAATGCAAAAGGGAGCACCACGTACAGCATATATTCAGCTTACTAAATATTTCATCACTGGGGTAGCAATTCATTAAAACATATATATACACATATATAAATAAAATTTGTAAAAAAAAAAAAGAAAAAAACGAAAAAAGGCTTCTTGGCTTAAGAGATTATCGCCTCAATAGATAAAAAACGAAATAACCTCAGAGTTGATAAGCTAATTAGCCTAATAAAAGCAAATGAAGGGGTTAAGGATTAATTAACATTACAAAGAATGTGCTGAGTCTGTGACGGCGGAAACCAGTTTCGGCGCTAGGGCTTTGATTTGTGTTACTTTGGAAGTGCGACTGGTCTTATTTAAAAGAGACCCACCTATGTTTCAAAAAATTGCGGAGACGCCACTTGACTTTTGAATATTTACATTTGCACAGAGCTACTTTAAAACTTGATTTTCCGAGTATAACTTGAAAACCGTCTAAGGGAATTTGAGGTCAAACACTAGACTCGATTAAAATTGTGAATAAAGTTAACCGAACAGCCGAACATTCTTATATTTATAATAATATTTAAGTAAGTATTACTACATTATTATAACTAATATTACAAAGATAAACATTCTTTTATATAATTACTAGCTAATCAATCCGGATTTAATCCGGGTACTTAAAAACATTTTTTTATTATAAATACAAGATAAAAGTATTTGTAATAGGTGAACTTTGATGTTAATATTATTGAACTTAATACAACTGTATACTTGAAACTTTTGGATATTTGAATTAGCACACATATAAAAGTAGTTTTAAAAAAAAACGGAGAGTCGAAAATATTAAGATACATGTACAATTACTAATAAAAGAATCATACTTGCGAATTGAGATGATGCGGGTCAAAAATACGTGAGAGAAAATAATACGTGAAAATCAAATGGTAAAACTGGAAAGGAAGGAAAAGAAATAAAAAAATTTTGTTAAATTAAAAAGAAATACTTTTGTTATATGACATCATCTATTTTAAAAATAAGGTGTATAAAAAATTTTTAGTTTGCCACATCAACTTTTTACTAAAAATATATTTTGAAAACAATCTTCTTTTATTTATAATAGAGATTATAACGGAAATGCAAAATTCATGAAAAGAAAAATACTCGTAGTTTATTTTATTTGACTTTTGAAGTTATTAAATGTACATATTAAATCCTTGGTCTCTGAGAGTCGTACATATCATTGGAACTGCTCACAGTGCCTATGAAATTTTTTTATTGCACAAATTAAAATCAAGGAAACTAAAAAATTGAAAGGTTTTAGCAGGTGTCACCATCATGTTACTTATTAAAAATGATGTAAAATAGAAACTGGATATGTAAACTTTAAAAATGAAATATGATTAGGGGTGTTCAAATAACTTATCTTTTAAAAAATGTATAAACTACACCAAATAACTATAGTTTAAAATCAAAAAGTCGGAGAACATAAACTATTAAAAACTTTGATAACCAAAACAAAGCTTCTGGAAACCATAAGCTCAAGCATAAACTCGCCGTATAAGTTGTATGTCAAACATATCCTTACTTCGCGTTTCACATCATCACATGTCAATCGATGTTTGTAATATTTTGGTTTTATAAGTTGGAGACATTTCTATCACTTTATCATGTTCAACATTATTGAGCATTTGAGCTGGAGGCTGGAGCAATTGTTGGAGGCATTTCTATCGCTAGAACAATATCCTTTAAACGCATCTAACATTTATCTTTTACTAATGTTTGTATCATTTTGGTTTTCTAAGCTAGAGGCTAAGAAGAGGCAGCTCTATCATTTCATAAATTTTCAACATACTTTTAGTTGGAACAAAGTACTGTTATCACCTATTTTTCCAATTATTCCTACTTTCTGAATTGTGACCACAATATGTTATTCCCTTATGGTAGTCACATATGGTAAGTTAATTAAATGACCACAATAAATATCTTTTTAAGCAATCTACATGAATATAATGCCCGGAAGGCCAGAACTTGACGTTTTATACTTCACAGGAGAAATAAACACCACAGTAGATATAAATGCCACGGTAGGAACTGTATATCACATATAGAGTATCGATGTCTGTACACTGGATTCATATTATGATATACCAACAATGCGTATAAAAAGTGTATTGATGCCAGATACGAACTTGAAGTAGAAGCTATGTACTACATGTAACTTTCCATACACCCCTGAATGTGTTTTGACCTTCTAAGGCCTCAGAAATTTGCCTGTTCCTGAATTTGCTCCTGTTTGAAATCGCAGAACATTTTATATTGAGGTAAATACAACGAAAAGGAAGTCCAAAAATTCTCTCTCAAAGACAATGATGTACATGGAGCGCTAATTTAACCATATGAAGTAATACAGATGGACAATATCAAAGAAAAACGATATACTAACCTCTGTCACAAAGAAAGCATGGAAACCATATGGAACTCTATGGGGCAATTGAACAACTGCAACTGGATCAGGAGACATTGTTTTTGCATCTATAACTGTTACTGATGATTTTCTACACACAAAAACAAACACCCAGATATCATGATATATTTGAATAGGCTAAGATGTATACAGTGATGCATTATTGGAGCTGTATACATACCCTGTGCTCTCATCATGAGTAAAGAAGATCAAGTAGCCATCATCTTCTTCAGAATCGACTCCAGGCACTCGAGGAACAAAAATTGCCTCTGAACCAAATCTACCTGGCCCAAGATCGTATATGCCTTGAACGTTTCCACCAATCTCAAGTTTTGTTTTTCCAACCTCAGGTTCCGCATGTAAATCAAATTTAACGATTCCAGTGACCTTTGCAATGCTGTCAAGCCTAGTCCCGTACACAAATCGTTGTTTCCTGAAACCACATAGAATGATAAGGATTAAAAATCAGAAACGAAGCATTAGAATAGTATAAATGACAATAGTACAAATAATAATAACTCACCTGCCAGTGTAAGACTCATTGACCCTGGGAAAATCAACAGCAGACTCTGATAACTTCTTCTGGGAAGCAAGACCATTTTCCATGTTGAATCTCATTTCATACCTGAAAAATAGAACTTTAATAAGAAAAAGGTACCAGAAGCTTCTTAAATTATCAATACGAGGATACTAATAAAGGATCAGAATCTTACAGCTCATTGGCAAAATTTTCAAGCTTTTCTTTAACACCTCCACCAACCATGTCCAAATTTGGATTCTGAAGGCGGCATGTGATCAGAACAACTTCATCTCCTTCTTCCCATGCATTGGCTGGTAAATATATCAAAGGGCACACATGAGAATTCCACAATCTTTAGAATATAATATTTTTGAAATTTTGAATAATCTACATATGAACTCTAAGTAAGAAAAAGAAACTTTGTTAAAAGTAATCTAATCAACTTCAAGGAAGAGTAAAAAAGGAAGCATGAAAAAAAAGACTCACCATTGTGAAATATGAAGCAATTTGGAAGTTCAAACCATTTAATCTGGGATTCATTCTTTGCATACCGTGGAAGGATACCAAATCGAGCTTTCTTTGTTGCATCAAATGTGAAAATCAACTTTTTCTCTTTCACCATTTCCTTAACAGTAGCAAAACAGCAAGAATAAGAAGAAAAAAATTCAACATTTAAGCCTAAGAGTAGCAAAATTACATCAGTCAAACAAAAAACTCAACAAATCCCGTCAATAAGCTTCAATGAAAATTTTAAACTACCATTCCAATATTCTGTGGAAAGTATACAAGTTAGAATATCATTCCGCTGCATACATTTGAGCCAACTCAATAAACAAATAACCAACTTTGGTCCAATTTCCATTTCAGGTAACAAGAATGTCAAAATGATGATGTGGCATCTGGTGTGTGAGTACCTTTTGACATGTTGACTTTTCTCTAACATGGTGTGAGGAAATCGGTCATCTTATTCTTAGAAAACTAACTTAAATTAATTATTTTTTTAAATTATGATATAGCATAAAGAACTTGTTAACCAAAACAGAAATGATATCTAAATGGGTTACCTTTACGCATTAAGCCCTAAAAATTAAATTTATCTAAGGAGTTCTTATTATAAAAAGTCAAAAACATTCTAACAGAGACATAAGATATAACTAAAAGAGTGATGAGTATGTTAAGAGTCAACGAGTCACATACTTTAGGTCTAAAGTACAAAGGTAGATCCATGAAGATTGCATAATTCTCAGTAATTGCAAAATCATGCATCATTATTGGTTCTGGTATCGTTATTGGCACAGGATCATTCATTGCACCATCCTTTGAAATCACCCGATACGTGACATATGGTGGTGCTTGTCCATATCCAAAGGCAAACATCTCACCTGAAAGCAAACCTCTACTTTGTAAAATGATGCTATTGCATAAATATTATACTCAGTAAAGATTGGGCTTTACCAGTGACTGGATCAACTTTTGGATGAGCAGTGAAAGAGTGAGAAAGCCTCTTATCATAATCCATCAAGCCAAGAGTTTGCAGGTCACCATCCTCCAAAACCTTAATAGCATCTGAACAATTATTGAAGATCCATCAGACATAAGATTTAGGTTATAATGAACATGGTTTAGCTGATAAAGCAGATATATCTTAAAGTAGTAACTTTATCGTTTTTAAGTCCAACGTAAGTGAAAAACTTACATGGTTTATCTCCTTCTGATAATGCCAAGAGCTTTCCATCGTGATAAACGAGTGCCGTGTTTCCTAAAAGAAAATAATATGAACAGTTATATTAAAAGTTAACTCCAGACATAACTGTAACTATGATGAATGACAAGAATTATGTTTTGTAATTAATAAACAAATCATTTAAATAAACTTGTGCTAAAGCTGCCAGAAAAAACCAGGAACAAGAATAATATCAGTAAAGAATTAATAAACTAACCCGTGCCCTGGCCATAAGAAAGATCAAGCACTTTCAATTTTGCGCGAAGCATTTGCATGTGGACCATCACTAATCCAAAAAATCCTTTAAGATCTCCTATCTGATGATACAATAGCTAAATTGTAACTAGGTGCAGATGTTAACATATGCAGGAACTGGGAACAAAATATACTATTATGGTGTGGTCAAAACATATGATAGTGGACTGTTAAAATGTAATCGACTTTCTTAGTTTCTTTGGCCTTCATCATATTGAAAAAAAGAACCAGCATCTTAGCTTGCTGTACTAACTCTAAAGCCATAAAATGATAATATATGGAAAGTTCGAAACATAATCCAGATGGTCTACTACAGCATATAATTTTACTGAGAATAACTCAGTAAAGAAGAGATCAAAGACGTTGGATGCAGTTTTAACGGAATACCTTCATAAACTTGGCTCCTCCAAAATATTCCTCTTGTGCCAAACGAGATGTCTTCACATAACGAGAGAGATAAGTTGCTTTTCCATCTTTGATGCGGAGGCCATGGATCATACTGCAGGGTAAAGTAGTTCAGAGTTCAGACTATAGTTTTATGTAATCATATACATTCCCTACAATAAGCATTTATCCACCCAATCCATCACAGGCTTTCATTAGCTACTTCGTAGTGACCGCTGTCATGAACAAGAAGTATACATATAGAGATGAACGAACAAATAAAACATACCCGTCTCCATCAAACCTGCACACAAACAAACGTTAAGATATCAGTACGAGTTTTCTTCTTGAAATAGGGAAAAATTAACCATAGTCCACAACTACAGGAGAATGGATGTACCAGTGATAGCCAGCTACAGGGGCAAACTTCGGATTCGGACCAACTCTAACAAACTCGCCATTCAGGCACTCCTGTAATTACAAAAATTTTGAAAATTATGTCAGCACCAAAAAAAATAATAATAACAACTTTGATCACATTACATTACTATTGGTAACGATCTACCAAAATTACCATTAATAGATATAAACTCTCATTTATTGTACAAATATAGCAACATGGATGACGTGGTCGTTTACTCGATTTTATAAATGGTAACGTGACCAAAGTATGTTCTATTTTTGTCGCAAAAAAAACTAAAGTTGATTCCTATTAATGTTATTTTGGTGGATCATTTATACTTTATGCATTTATTATCCCTTTATATAAGGATTAGGAAATATTAAAATTCGGCAACAAAATATAACATTATTTAGGGCGTGTTTAGTTGCGAAAATGTTTTCTACATTTCTAATAAAAAATAGGCAATTGATGTTTATTTTTATTTAATAAGTCAAAAAGCATTAAGTTCTTAATTATTTAATTAAGTAAAAAATACACCAATAACTTAATTAACATAACAAACACAAATTAACTCACAGTAAATTATGGATATCATATAAAAATAAAATCAAACACTAATATATAAATATAATATATATATATATATATATATATAACTGACCGGAAGGTGACCGATAACAGGAAGATCAGTACAGGGCGGAGTTTCATCAACAGGAGCGAAATTACCAAAAAGCCAGTGATGAGGCTGTGAAGAATCATACATTAACTTTACAATAAGTTTTTCAAGCCAATCAACTGCTTTTGAAGTTACTCCTTTGCTCGGATTTGGCTTTACAGTCACCGGCGCCGGTGATCGTATCTCCGCCTCCATCGTCCCCATCTGAGAATGACTATCAATTTATCACTAGTGTGTGATGATTTTAAAAATGATTAAACGATAGTTTTGTATGTAGTTTTTGGTAGTGTTCTACACTTCTACTACTTCATAACAAATTTAAATAATATTAAATAAATTAAAAAAATAGGAAGTTACAAAAAAGTGTGTCTATAGCTTTTAGAGTTTGTTACTTTTGGTCCCTTAACTCCTTAAAGTATTACATAGACCCGGAAATTCACATATATATTTTTGTAAGATTGAAATAAGACTTCATCCACTCATATTAAATGTTTAATTTTGACTTATTAAGTTTTTTACTCCCAACTTTGACCGTAAATATCTTTATTTGTGTTATATAATAGTTGTTGAGAGTTATATCAATAAAAAAATACATTTAAAACTCAATCCGTCCATATATTTTATGTGAAGGTTATATAATAGAAACAAAAAAGTTTACGGTCAAAGTTGAAAGCAGAAGACTTGACAAGTCAAAATTAAAAATTTAATATGGGACTGAGAGAGTAGTTATTAAGATTAAGGGTGTGTTTAGTTGTTATAGGACTATGAGTTTTATTTGGAAAAATATTATAAGCTTAAAGAAAAATTATGGAAAACACAATATGTGTTTAAATATGGTATATTTTTTTAAAAAATAAAATTTAGTCTTTTAACTTATAGCTACATTTCAAATAGCTACTTATTTTTTTAGACTTGACACTTAATATATTTTTAAAGGATTTTTAAAACTTTAGACTTTTATTTTATTTTGAAAATAGTATGACATAGAAAGTTAAAAGGTAAAGTTATAACTTAAGTAACCTGAAAATCTCAGGGATTAATGTAATATTTATATTTTAATTGTATATTAAAAAAAATGCAACCATTGATACTAAAAATAGAGACGCAATAAGAAGCTTGAAATCTTAAAAAAAGTTATTTAAAAAAAATTATAAAGCCTAAACATTAAGTGCAATACAAGAAGTACAAATTAAAATTGTTAAGTTAGATATTTGTATTTTGGATTATAAGGTGTTAAAGTTTATAAAAGTTTGTTCTTACAAGTTATCAAATTAATTGGTCTAACAAATTTTCCAGCTTTTATAAACCTATTATAAGACTGCAAGTGATAATACTGAAAAATAAAAGACTTGTTGGTATTTTAAAATACTTCTAGGTCAAATGTTAAAACCAGCTACAACTATGCGGATACTTATGTAATTTCCATTTGTTGTTTTGTGACTTGCGTTTTGGAATGTGGTAGAGGGAATATTTGATTGGAGAAGGAAACGGCCACATTGACGGATTGTGCCAAGAATATTTGTGTGGCTACTCATCCATCCCACTCCAACTATATCACTAGATGAGACTACGTGTCACCATAAAATGAATCATGAACTTTTATACATGATCACATATGTTTAAGATCTAAGACCATTCATACTAGCAACCTAGACGTTTGTTGGTCAACAATATGATAAAAGTTTTAGTAATAGAAAAAATTTAATACCAAATTAAGTTGTTGGAGCAACCTAAGTTGGAATCGAAACTTGAGGCTTGTCATGTTACTTTTCATGACTTGTTACAACCTAAACTTATTCAACTGGAAATATAGTTTAGATTAAGTTGTTAACAAATGTAAAAGTTGAATCAAGTTGGATTGCTTAGATAAAATAGGAAGATATCAATTTTGTATAATATAGGTCGCCAAGTTAAATATTTAAGTGAACTCGAATCAACTAATGAATGTACTCGTCTACTCCGTTTTATTTTTAATGGTTGGATTCGACTATATGAAGATACCTTGAGGGATTTTTCTTTAAAGTGTATGACTTTACTTTGAGTCTTTTTAAGATGAACCAAGCCTTCATCCTCGGATGTGAAATGTCCCGAATGCTATTCGTTATTTAATCATTAGAAACCACTAACGAACTTGGTTTAAGAAAAATACTTCTAATAATTCATTTACAAAATTTATCTATCAATTTCTAAAATATCTACACTACCTTTTTTTACATCAAAAAACTTTACATCAATAACCTACAATATCCGTCGCCACCACCACTAGCAACCACCACCACCACACCACTCTGACTACCACCATTGTCACTGTATAGTGCGAACATCCGAGTATATATATGTATGTATATATAAAATTGGTCTGGCAACGCTTGACCCAATCTGAAACCCGACTTGGAAACGATTTTTAAAAAAATCACATTCATGTTGAGTATTATCAACCTAATAACTCACTTACCTAAATTATATAACTAATATCGATCTAGTTGATTCAAAATAAAACTCGTCAATTCATCATCCCTTGACCCAAAAACCACCAACTTAATTGAAAATCAAGACAATTGACTTACCAACCCATATATATTAAAGTCAGTTTGATTCGGATCGGGTTAAAATGTTTAACAAAGAAATTTTTGATAAGTAGGATAAAATTCAGATATCTTCAATCGGCTAAGTTGACCTGTTGACTTGATTAACAACCTAGTATAAGATAACATAAGTTAAGAATGTTGTCCCCCTACCCTTATACTTACTTCTTTTCTTTTCACAGGATACAATCAAATAACACACAATTTCATTTTTATAAAGCTGACACATGTTCACGTACATATTAAATATTTAATCTTTTAAATTAAAAATGCTTTTAACATTGATACTACCATTTGAAATACAAACCTGAGCCCATGTAGTCGTAATCTTATCTGTTTCAACTCTAAAGATTTCTAAATTTCCTTCTTCTCCCGACGTTGTTTTAACCAACTGATTTTCAAGATTGTTTTCGTGTTCGTGACATGCTTTTTCCAAAGTCTCTGTTGGCATTGATAATTAACATCATTTTAATTAGAACAACTTGTTTTCAACCAAATATTAAGAATTGATAAAATTTTAACATATGTGTCTTTATATATAACCGACTAACCTGTGTTTACTTTCAAACTTCCTCTCATCTTAACTCTTCTGTTTTCTGCAAACGGAAAAATATTACTCTGATGAAAAAAATATATATTTTTGTCGATTTTTGGTTGGTTGGTTAAGAAAGGTGTTTAAAAAATAAAATTTTTTGAAATAAGAAAACCAAAAAGTATATTTGTTACCTGACACGATAAAATTAGGTTGTAGTTTTGTTCTCAAAGGTCTATTGTGTCCATTACAAAGTTGATCACCGGAAACAATGGTCTTATAGCATATCTCCCCGGAAGAATAGATAATGTAAAATAAATTAGTATAAAGTTGAAATGTTTGTTACAATGCATATTATTACAATTTAAGATTGTACTGTATTTTACTACTGGTAGCATTTTTTTAATATAAAATGGATAAAACGAAAAACATGACAATTCGTATCATGAAAGCAAAATTTTTACAAGATATGATTTCGTAAAATTAAAAATCCATGTGAAACAACAAATTAGTGTAATCAATATTAAGCTGAGTTGGTGCAAATATGTAAATGCCTTAAAATTTCAAGTTATACGGGACTCGTAGCTATAAATCTATAATATAATGTTATATGTCCTCAAAAATGTAAGGTGCCACTCTTATGTGACCTTCATTTCTCTATATTTTTCAAATTTATCTTCATTTAATTTACGACAATCTTCAACAATATACGGCGAAGACAATGCGCGGCGACAATTAAGATTAATATCAATTATCAAGTAATAATCTAACTGTCAGTTAGCGTATAACATTAAACTAAGTAAATATGCGTTTAGTTTGTAAAGGTACTTACAGAATTCATAGAAAGAGGACACTTGATTGTCTTGAGTTTTTCTTTTGTAGTTGTATCTATATTATTGTGGGGTTATATGATGAAATCTTATGGATGTTTCAACTTTAATGGGAACATTAGAGGTTTAGATTCGTTATTTAAGTTCTTAATGATGTACAAAACCTTTGCAAGTTTTATATGTTTGTTTAACTGACTATGTTCTTCTTGGAACTACAATAAAACAAATAAATATTCCTTTATATGATTGGGGATTACAATGTGATTTTCTTGTTTAACGTTATGTAGTTAAAACCGAGCAATGTATTAAGATACCCCATATCAAAATTAAGTTTGAAATAGATTATGTTGCATCACTAATGAGAGGGTGCCTTGCCTTTTCTCCTCTTAAAATATAGAGACTCATATTATTCATTTGCTGTTAAGAAATTAGGGGGTTAAGTAAAGTGTGAACCTTCAGTCTTGACTAAATCAAATCGCCAATCTATTATCCGAATATATCTATGTTATAAATGGGATAAGTTTTAGGTCGTTATGTTTTGGGAGTAAACTACGGCCAGCAAAGTTGTTTTTTCTTCCAATTAACCGTAAATGGCCATTTTTTTTACTTAAACGAGCATGGTACTCGCGCGTTGCGGCGAATACCATTGACAAGACGTCTAAACAAAACTGCAGTAGAATACAGGTGTCCCTATTTTCACTGGTGATTTGGGTCTCATGGAGACATTCCACGGGGGTGGTGGTGTTGAAGGAAGGTGGAGGTTATGGTTGGATTTTGAGGACAGCGGTGAAGGTGTGTGTATTTTTGTGGCAGAAAGAAAATAATATAGAGAATAAATGTAGGGAATAAGGGAAGGAATAAAGAGGGGTAAAAGGGTAAAATCGCATGTCCCAAATCTTGTAAACTTCAAGATTTTAATTTTTAATAAGTATAGGAGTATAGATATAGATGTAGACGGTCTAATTATAGTATAGCCACAACATCAATTTGCTTTCACATAACAATATAGACTGAAATATCTACAAAACTGTATAGCACATAACAGTATAGCACCTTTAATTATAATATAACAGTATAGCACCTTTAAGACCCAAACTTAATATATCTACAAAAGGTACTATTATATAGCTAAGAGCAGCATTTTTGTAGTCTACAAAACTGAAATATCATTTACTCTTAATTCTCAAACTAGACTAATGGCTGGAATCATCTGGAGTACAATATAGTTACACTATAAAACCGAAAAAACACCTACGTGAGAGATGGAAATGCTCCACCTCAAATGAATTTTTCTTCAGACTTTCCAGCAATCTCTCTAGACATCTATGTTAAGTTAATTATACATAATCAGCATGGTCATCAAATTTTTACCTCATTGCCTTTGCTTCTGTGAGTAAAACCAAATCCTTTCTTTCTCTAGGTCTACATTAGTCGTCTTCCCATCATCTAAGTTAATAGACACAATAGACGTCCCTTCAAACACTTCAACCACAGTACCTTTGTGCCTGCAACAATAGTGACAATTATAGGTTGATTCCCAATGAGAATAAGAATGCATTTACAATAAAGTTTATAAGAAAGAAACGCTCACCAGGTATTATTGGACCGTCCATGAAGTTCCACTTTTTTTCCAATTGCATCTTTTCCCAATTTCTGAATTACCCAATTTGCATCAATGATCTCATCTATGCCTTTGTAAGAGTAATCCACCCTTTCATCAGAAGACGGTAAAGGTGACGCCCGCTTTCTCTTTGACTTTCGAACCTTGACTGAACTCTTATTATCTTCCCCAGATGGGGCCCAAGAGGCCTGGTTTTCAGAATAAGGCTTCTTGAGCTTCAGTTTCAACAATGGCTTAGGTTCCCTCTCTTTACGAGCATCATCTACACCATCAGATATCTTTTCACCTCCAAATTTACTAAATGAAACACGCAGATTTCCATTTGAGTTTTCTGGATTCAACTTTCTGATCTTGATGGTGTTTCCATCTTTTCCTTTTAATTTTAATCCTTTTGTTTGATTTAAACTTTCTCCATTAGAAGTAATCAATTCTTGATCAGAACGTAAGTTTGCTACATCTTTGTTTCTAGAACCCAAGTGTATTACGAGCTTTGGTCTCTTTGTGTGCACTAACTTATCAGTATTTTTCCCACCTTCGTTGTTCCTCTGGTCTCTTAGATTTCTATCTGTCTTGATGACCTCCTTGCTTGACCAAACCCCACGGGTCAAAATTCCAGCAATTTCAGACGCTTCACCGTCATCCTTGTTCTTATATCCAGTTAATTGAGCATCACTTTGACCTTTAATTCGTGGTTCATTTTTACTAAAAGATGAAGTATGGAATCCCTTTTTCTTGCTATACTTTTTGCTTGCAGATTTATTATTTGGAGATTTATTAGCCACTCCTTTTAGAGAGAACTTTAATGAATGCCCATGCTCATTTGCAAGTAATGCCCTATCATCATCATCATCATCATCATCATCATCATCTGAATATCGTTGTACAGAATATAATTCTTTTTGAGTTGGTAAACCAGCAGCCACCCTCAGACTAGCAATCAAATTTCGATCCTCTTTATCTTTCCTTTTCCAGATTTCTTGGACAGCATCTTCAAGATCTCTGACCTGAGCAATAAAAAGGAGCAAAAAGATAAAAGGCTACTTTGTAATACATAGGCCTTAGGTCACCAAGATTCATTTTAACGAACTATTGTTTAGTCATACCAGGTAGCAATCTCCACGACATGTGGCACATGTGTACTGCAGGTTATTATCTACTTGAAATTGCATATATTTTTCATCACTGTACAATGTTTCCAACAGTTAGTAAACTGGGTGGCTAAAATATGGCATATTAAAGGTCAAAAGCACACCTAATTCCATCACAATGACAATGAACCCAGCGCTGACAGACATCACAACACACCATGGGCGTTGATTCAGAGTCTCTATAGACCTACACTCAACCAAAAAGTTGAACATGAAAATGTATATAGTCACATTCACAAAAGAAGGTGCACAACTTAGTTCGCTTGGAAATCTAGAAAAATATAAATTACCTTCAGACAAACAGGACAGTAATTTCCCTTAACAAATAATCTCCCACAAGCATCACAACAAGTATACCCTAAAAACCACCTGCAAATTGTTGTACAGTACCAAATAAGGTTAAAAAAAAAACAAATATGCATCAAATTGTAGTTGGCTTTCATATGAGTAAAAAAGGATACCTGACACTTAAACCATTTCCTGGAACTGTAGATGCACAACTATGGCACTTTCTATGCTTAGGACAAAGATAAGGTCCACTACTAACGTTCTGCACGATTTAGTACCACCAGATACATCATAAGACCTCTATCATAATGTGGAATAAACAATATGAAGGGTTTTCATATTTTATTTCACCTTGTGTGCCGGCTGTTGGCAATAACAGTGATACGCTCCATCACACCTTTTGCAAAACATAAGCTTGTTTGGGTCACCAGTTATTCGACATACCTGGTTTCAGAAAACAGCATTGATTTCTACTAAGATCCCACATGTGTGGTAAGTAGCATAATTCCTTGTTAAATATACGGCTAAGGGCGGGGGTGTAAAACAGTAAAAAGTACCTCACATGAACGACATGAAGGGCAAGACCAAGAACTCCAGTGAAAAAGATCTGAATAATAAAACTCTCAGTTTTCAAAAGCAAGATTCAACAAATAAGCAACATATTAGCAGCCTAAGTAAACCTCTATTTTGAGCCCAAGACTTCACACAGCTTCTGTGATATTTCTTATTACAGCTTTTGCATGATAGCATCTTCCAGGTTTTTACATTTCTTTGATTTTCACTCGTAAAGCAGAGGTGACACATCACTGTGGCATTTGAGAGGACTTTCTTATCTGTCTCACAGTCTTTAGTCAATCCCTGGTTAAAATACATGCATTGATCCATTAGTACTAAGCAGGTGGCAAAATCTGAAATGCAAAGTTTTCACAGGTTGGGTAGAAATTTTCATAAAACATTAGAAGGAAGACAAAATAGAAAATTTTCACCTAGTGTTGCATGACATTAAATTAAGCAAACAATCATAAACCATGTATAGTTAAAGCCATTGAAGATACCAAACAATCACCTTGATTGTATTAAATTGGAGAAAGCACAAATGCACCAAAAAACGAACTCAAAACACAACACTTCATCGTACCGTATTTGTTTAAAACTAATAAAAATACACTATACGAATCATGAATGCAAAAATATAGCGGCATCATAAACCATCACAAGAATTGCAACTTCAAGCAATAATGAGTCATGAAACTTGGACCAAAGACTTGATGAAATGACTACAATTGACATCAAAGCATGTTCACAAAATTCATGCATTCACGAACTCATGTATGGTGTATACATCATATGAAGTTACAAACACATACTGAAATTAAGTTAGGAAGCGAGCAAGTATATGAATGAAAATAAGTAAAAACCAAGAGAAAGTGGTTGGCAGAGTTTCAAGAGGCCAAAAAGCTAATAGCCTCGACATTAAACCTTCTCCCATTCGGCAATTACCGATAAACAGGGAATCAATTACATCTTATTACTAAAACCTAATTATTGGGATAGTTGAAGCACAAAAATAAGCTCTTAAAGAAGGATGACTTATTATGGTTACTAGGGCCTTGCCTTATCTCCTTGATGTTCAAGTGACCTCAGATTCCATGGGTTTTCTATCATATGTTTAGAAACAGTTAACATGATAATTTCTGAAACTTGTATTCATAACCTTATTCTTCCAGTCATGGGCTCATCTGAGGTTTTCATGGTTTATCGTATTACAAATCACGAAACATTTGACATATCTCAAAGAAGTATGTCAGATCACAAAAACATTTGACATATCTCAAACATTGAACTACGCTTTTCATATCTGAGACACACGGTACATAAGACCCCTAACGTGTAACATAATTTAAATGTCTTAGCTACAAATCTCAAAGAAGTACAGTACTAATGCATGATGATTTACTGGGCACCTAAAAGAGCTTCATATCCTAATGAAGGATTGTTCAACAAGCTGACAAACGCACCATATAAAGTTCAAACTATAGAGCTAGAAATGGTAATTATTTAGATAATAATAAATATGTAGACATGTAACTAACACCAAGAAGGAAAACAAATTAGTCTTTATTGGCTCCCTCCCCACCATAAACTATGAAACACATGTTCTTTCAAGTTAAACCACCATCTAGAATTCATATGAAATTCTTTTATAAGAACATCAACATGGAAAAATACTACTCGTATTAACAAAATCCATTCAGCTCACAAAAATGACAAGTCATGTACGCAGTAAAACAACATTTAAAGACTCGTTTTAAAAATGCTAAACAAACTTATCCATAACACTTATAACTTGCTCCGATTACAGGTTTACGCTAACATTTCCCATAATGCCACTGCTAGTGAACCCTAACTTAGCACTCAAACACATAAAACACAATTTCCTGCAAACTCGTATCCGATAAAGTAGAAATTCGCCCAAATCTAAAAAAAGAACAATATATCAGGCTAATCAACACTAATGAATCCTAACTTAAAATATTCGCGTCTAATACGTAACTACGAGTTATAAACCCTAACAATCAACAATTCATACAAATCATCAAACACTTAAAAATATCTTACAAAATCAAATAACCACATTACTAACATAGCTTACCACATATCCAAATTTCCGATCATATCCGTCCGCAACAACCGCCACCGCCTTCCTCTCCGCCGCCACATCGCCTCCGCCATCCACCGCCACCACATTTGCAACCGCCGGAATGTCGACAACAACTTTTGGCACCAATATCTGAACTGTTTTAGGTTTTCCATATATCGATTCCGGATTGTTATATAGCTCCTTAACACTGGCTGCTGCATTGACAAACTCAGTCTGATCTGGAGGAAAACCGAATTTGCAGTAGCATATTTTCCGGCTACACAGACAAAAATAATATATACATTTTACATATATACATACATATATAATATATAATTAAAATAAAATTATGCGAAATTAAACTGAGAAAGAAGTCATAACAAGAGAGAGTTACCATGTAATTGGACATGAGACATGAAAGGCCATTTGAAATTTTTATTTGTATGATATACTTTTTTGTTTTTTTTTTAATTTATTTTTTAATTTTAGAAGGTTTTAAGTCCATTTTTTAAAATACAAATAATATAAGAAATTGTAAATTATAACAGTGGTAAATAAATTTTGGGGAGAAAAAGAGAATTTATGAATAGGAAAGAGACGAAGGTGCTACGACGTCGTTTTGTGTAAAAGGAAAACTTCTTTTCAAACCATTTTAACCATTACATTTCTTATTGTCATATCAACATTTCCATTTTAATATTCTTTTTACCCTTTTTTTTTCCCACCATTTATCTATCTATACTTCTATATATCTATACTATATTATAAAAGAAATAGCCCCTTTTATTTATAAAAGTGTTGAAAATATGTAATATTTTCACTTACCACTCCTTAAAATATTTCAACATACACCACCCCATAACATTAATGATTAATTTACACTACCAATCCTTTATTCTTTAATGTATTTTCATTAACCATTTACATCAATTATCCACACCACTCGACGCCGTCTCCACCACCAACACTCGGCCCCCCACTACAATGGCATTGTCACGACCACCGTCGCATTGCGCGGGTAACGTGTTAATTCGTCTTCAAATATAATATATCTTACAACATATAACTAAGTTCTTGTTTCTTTTTTACTTAATAATAGTTAAGAATTTAATCATTCAGTCAAATTTTATTTTTCCTTTTTGACTTAATACGCAAAAATAACCGTCAATTACTTATATTTTACTTAATACACACAGAAATTCTTAATGCATTCAATCACTTGATACACTCAACATTTAATGACTAAAAAAGAAACAGACCTTAAATAGGTTAGATAAGTCGTTGAAGCCTTTACCTTTAAGATAAAAGTCAATGGTTTGATACAAGGTCCTTTTTTATTGAAGTTATTTACTATATCTTACAATGCAACACAATACATAATCAAAATGAAACAAACTAAAACAAATAATAATTAAAAATAAAATTATACTCCACTATCCTTTTTCACTCTTTGTGGATTATTTCACCTTTTACATTTTCGGATATGTACCTTTTAAAGTTTACTTACTATCCTCTTTTGATTTTATCAAACTTTAAATATATACATTAGTATGGTATTCACACATTGTCATAATTGTTATGCTCAAAGTAAAAGTGGGCAAATCTATAAACCCTTATAAAAAAAATTGGATGTCAATTTTAAAAATTTTCAACAATTTTTACAATATACTCAAATTACCCCTAAATTACCCTAACAAACCTAAACACACGGTCATTTATTTTCTCTCTTCCTCACACAAACACACATCTACACCGTCACCGTCACCATTCACAACCCCGAAAAGAAAACCCCCTTACCATCACTCAATCAAGAATATCATTAGCAAATCGTCTCGATCAAAATAACATTATCAGCACCACTGTCTCAATTGCATTTTTTTGTTAGACTTCCATTCAAAATCATAAGGTCAACTCCCATGATCATCGTATTTTTTAGTGTTTGTTTTAGATGTTTTGTTGATATAACTATTGGCTAATTGCTGATCAGTTTGTGTTTTGCTCATCTCGATTTTAATTCTCTGATTTATGTCATGTGTTCGTTTAAGCATTTGATCAAAAAGTTTTTTTTTTTTTGTAACGTTGAGAAGTGCAACATTGCAATATCAAGCTGAGAATGTTGGTAATTTTTTTGTTTGCATTATTTGCTTTAATATTAGTATTCACTTGATATATAATATATGTGTGTATATTATCACATGTGTATACGTATGTATGTATATGTGTTTGTGATATAATATGGTGTTAGTTTTAACCGGTAATAGAAAGGTGGTCTTTTTATTCTATATTAGTCGGTTTAGATTTCTCCTGTTGTTCTTTTTTTTTTCTTTCGAGTTTGATGACGATCAATGTTTGGCTTCTTCTGACATTTTTGTTCTACAAACGATGACATTTTTTATTTTAGGTTTTACCTCTTTAGTGGTTCAGTATACTAAATTTAGAATGACTTCTATTTGGATGTAATTCATTATGTCTTGTTGTGTTTTATCTTATTACAGAATTATATCATCGTTTGTAGTATACTGTAAATGAAATTTTTGATACGGAACAATGTTTTGAGTAATTGTTTTGTAAGAAAGTATAACGTCTGATTGCTTTCGTTCTTAAGATTGTAAAATCTCTGGTCATACATGGTTCAAGATGATTGTTGGTTTTTTTTAGAGTTTTTTTTTTAAATGTTGGTTTACCATGATCATTTGTAAGAAAGTATTGTTTTTCAATGTTGGTTTACCATGGGAATTGAAAGTTCATATCACAAAAAAAATTCATCATATTTTGGTAAGGAATTTCTTTGGCCTAAATTATAGCCTTTAATTATTTGGTAATGCCACCACCATTTAGGTGGGGTGATAAAGGCTTTGGCCTATCAGATAAATGACAAGGTAAATGACAACGTGTATTATGGTGTAGACTAGGAGTAGATTAATATTTGTTGTTTAAAAAAATATTGTTTCGCTAATGATTTGTCATCCTAAATATTCTTTTATTGTCAAGTGCTAATTTTTGGTTTTCATAATTTAATGCATAAAAATTGAAACAAAATCTTTGTATTTTGGGAAACATATATCTCATACAGTGTCATGTTCAATTAATGTAGCAATAATCATCAATTTATTCGCCTTTCATGGCTATTAAAAAGTTATTTTATGCATTAATAAATAGTTATTCTACAAGCTTATTAGGTTGAAATTGATTATGTTATAGTTAATGGTTAATTCTTAGATTACTCTGGTCATCTTTTGTCTTTTCTGACATGTTGATATCACAGTCACTAAACCTACTATAGTGATTACACACCAACATTTAACCTAATATATTTTGATATCATCAACAAATCAAACGTAAATCGATAATGTAGCATGATATCTATATATTCATCGAACGAAATAATATATACAAAGTAAAAAAACTAAACATGACAAAAATTTAGTCATATAAAATACACATAAATACAATACGAATAAGTAAAAAACTAATAAGATAAACAAGAGAAAATCATTATAGTTTTTGCTTTCAGTTATGCTGAAAAGATGGAGAAAAAACCTTATGTAGTGACGGGAAAAAATAATCCTAAACACAATTATGAAATAAAGTATTTTATCTCCAACAATTAAGAAATTCATTCGTAAAACTCAAAATAACTACTATTATCATTATAAAATAGACATTTTTTTATGGTTAGAATAACCAATTTTGGTTAAGGTTTCGGCCAAGAGAACGAAGGAGAAACAACAAAATTGTTTGGTCGTTTATAACCTAATAATATTTTTTAAAAAATTTTAAAATTTGATATAGTCTTCAAAGTTGTATATACTTTAATAAATAATATTATTTATGTCAAATATCATTGCCAAATTAATAGATGTATTGGACGTCTTCTTATATCTTAATATGGGTTTTGAATATATTTTTTTTTAATTTTGTGTATATAGTTTTGATTTAATATTTTATAATATATTTAATAAAATTACATTGGTTTGAGAATAAATAGAGGTTATAAGATAAATTTTGTAAAAATAGTATGGAGATGCCACGTATGATACAATCCTATGTGGCAATGTTTAAAGCTAGCTTTAGGTTGAAAGAAGGATTTAAAAGACTATGATTTTTACTGTTTTAATATATATATATATATATATATTGGTATACGGCAGAAGAATAACTTTATAAATTAAAAACCAATTGAAAAATACTTCATGATTATGATAAATTAACAACGAATAAAACTATGAAACATAATATATGTACAGATAGATTATTAAGAATAACTTTATAAATTAAAAATCAATTGAAAATTCTTCATGATTATGATAAATTAACAACGAAGAAAACTGTGAAACATAATATATGTATAGATAGATTATTATAAAGGGCTATGTAATTTGAGGTGTACGTGTTGAACGTAATATATATAGTTTGATTATGAAGTGTATATAGTAAATAGAAAATGAAACAAAAAAGAAAGAAAAGGTACTAAAATATCATGGATTATGAGTCATGAATTATGAAGTGTTTATAGTTAAAATAAAAAAGTTAAAAAATGTCACGTTAGTCGTGATTTTTTATATATGTTTGATTTATATAAATATAAATTATATATATACATATGCTTTTTCTATATGCCATATTTAAAATATATGTATAATTATATTATATTATTTAATGAAAATCTATTAGTGTGAAAATTTAAAATATATGTATAATTATATTATATTATTTAATGAAAATCTATTAGTGTGAAAAAAATATGGAGGTGCCACGTAATCCTATGTGGCTTGTTTAGAAATAATTTTAATTTGATGTGGATGACTTTAAAAAATCAGGATAACTATTGTTTTATTATGTATATATATATATATAGGTTTTTTACCCGCACGATGTGCGGTAGTTATATTGACTTTTCAAAACTTTTAATATTGACATTAATAAATTTACAATGTGCTACATTTAAATACCAAAATACTGAAATATTATGCAATTTTAATCTAATAATTAAGTCATTTTCGGTAGTCAGATCCATAAAAAAAAATGCTTGGATGAATGGACGAAGAACATATTATATTAGATACATAATGAATAGCTAAAACAAATGAAAAAAAAAGTTCAAATATTGTAAAGTTAATTTCGATTCAAACGCGAATTGTTGAACGTCCAACTTTTTTCTTATGAAAAATACCTTGAAATAAGAAACCCTAACACTTTATTCATTAAAAAAGAGCAATACATTGACATAAATAAAACACTATCAATATAATAATAATAATGGAATTATAATTAAAATGCATTAAGATGAGCATATGATGTGTGAAATCGAGTTTAATAATTTATAACAAGATCTACCGCTTACTGACTACCACACACTTACGGGCAGTGTACCCCTTCGTATGTAATATAGTTAATTGGCAGGACCAGGATTGAACACAAGGACTGAATGTTGTACTTAAGGCTGTAAAAATGTAAATCAAGAGAAAGTTTGGTTTGTGACCGAATTGTCACTTTGCGTTTTAGAAAAGTTAGTTTGCGGAAATTAAAACAAATTAGTAATTCCGAAGAATTAATCGAAAATGGTTTTAGTGTAAACAATAATTAAAAAGCCATCTATGTCGAATCCGCTCCACAAGAAGTCTAGGTTGCATATGGTTTAAGCTCAAAATTCAATAATGTTGGTGATTATAATCGTGACAAGTCAAAAACACAAACGGGTGCACTACGTTTGTAAAATCTACTCAATCACCTAATCAACTCAATTTCTTGCAACAAGTGGTACCACCAACCCTATTACAATTCCTTGAACTAACTAGTTCGTTTGAATATTTATATAACAATTCCTTAAACTCACTAGTTCGTTTGATTATTTATATAACAATTTTATCTTTGTGAAAGAAACGTGGTACCACCAACCGTTAAATCCACTTAACAAAGAATTTCTATTAAACTTGTATTCTTTACTATCATACCCTGACCTAGCAAAAGTTATTCATAGACAAACAACTAAAATAATACTTGCATTCAACTAGTACCACTATCGAAGAACACAAATACTACCAAGAACAAAAATTTAAGTCGAAGAAATCACTTCATTAAGGTCTTGACAAAATGTTAAGTAAAACCAACTTGAATTCGAAATATTATGCAACCATAACTAATTGTTTCACTTCATCTTCATAAATGTATAAAGATTTAGCTACTCATAATGTTAAAAGCTAAAGATTGAAATAAAAAAGAAGACATAATGTACCAAATATGAAGTAATAATCCAAATCGAGGTTACAATCTAGCCACAATCACTAAACAATCACTAAACAAGAGCCAAATTTAATCTTCAAATCTTCCAATGATGTTGGAGTGATGAAAACCCTTAGAAAACCTTGAAAAACGGCTGAAGTATAAGTGTGTGAGCTAAAGTGTCCAAGACTAGGGTTTGGGTGGAATGGTGGATGGTATTTATACCCCAAGAGAGAGAAAATGGTGATGTCAGCTCGATCTCGCACCGCTAGAACCCTTCCTCGCGCCGCTAGGAGCATTTTTAAGCAATTATGATCAATGAACATTGAAACTCGTGCCGCTAGGACTGAATCTCGTGGCGCTACTGGACTTGGTTCAGCAACTCGTGCCGCTAGCCAGCCAGCTAGCGCCGCTAGCTTGGCTTGGAGTCGGCTTTTCAGCTTCATTCTTCATCAACCCTCATCCGTTAGTGCATATGGACCCTTTTTTAGTCGTTTTTTACCATTTGTAAGCGATAAACTTGCTTTAGACCTAAAATCACTAGCAAATACCATAAAGCACCACAAAACATGTATAAACGGTTATCAAACGTGTCTAAAACGTCCAAATTGTATGAGGAAAACACGTATAAATTGAGACATATCAGCATAGATGAAAGAATCATCAAACAATGAAAATCGATAGTTAACAATTATTATAAAACATGCATCATGAACAAAAGTAAATATCATTATCCAAAGAGAATAACATGAAATCATGTTCAAGAATTAACGATTGATCTCATCTAAAGAGTTTAACTCGTGCATTGTTTTGTTTAAAAGATAATAAATTAACCTACTTTGAATAAGGATTGCGATTAATTCCTTGCAAAGCTTCGGTTATACTAATTAACATGAAAATATCAAAGTTTTTGTATTGAAAGTTGAAAGACTTTTGAGGTGGGGTGTTGGGATTTCTTGTAGCAAGGGTTGGTAAAGGAACTAAGAAGTTTTTATTTTTATAATATTAATTAATAATTTGCATTATTTATATTTATAGCCATATATATATATATGGACTTTTATTCACATACGGGGATTGGAAAGATTTTTTTATAAGATTTGGTAATCTATATATTATTTTATACGATATGATTTTATATATATTTCATATATATTTTTATTTAAATTTTTTTGAATATATATAAATATATAAATTTTATAAATATTGTCAAAAAATTATGGAGATGCCACGTAGTATAAATTCTATGTGGTAATATTATAAGCTAGTTTTAAGTTAAAGATGCTTTAGAATCGTTTGGTTAACTACTATTTTAATAATTATATATATATATATATATATATATACTTATTTTTGCAGAAGAACTAAGGAGTTTAGAAAGATGTCAATTAACTCCAAGAAGAATCTGCACAAAGAGCATATCAGTATTGACATCTTTATGGTCAAAAGCTAGATGGAGTATTTCTAAGCGAGGGGTACCCTATGTAAATTACCTTTTGGTTTATAGATGGTTAACGCCCATTGTTTTCGTTTTTGTTTACAATGCATATGTTTTATACCAGAAATTGAATGGAAAATATTGTGTACAAGACTCTTGACTTTTTTTTAATAAAAAAAGGCAAGTGTTACATGTTTGCTTAAGACGCCTTCCGAATAATTTTTTGCATACATGCCCGTGTTACTTTATTAGGGACCTTAGGGAGTAATTTATATACGGGCCACTTTATTAGGGGCTATAGGGATTAATTTGTATACGGGCCGACCAGTCTTACTTTATAGTTTATACAACTCATTAGTTTGTTCATACATTCACACAACACGCTACAACCACTTAACCATCGTTTTTTATAGGTACTGTCGTAATATGCAGGTACCCTTCTACTTTATCATAAATAGATTACTAAGAATCAAGAAATTAATATATTAAAAATGTGGAAGTAATTTTGGAAATAAGTTTGTGGTGAATAAATTGGTTGAAGTTTGACAAAATTTGTAATAGTAAGTTGGTTAGCAAAAATTATAGAAACATGAGTTGGTGGCCTAATTCACATGTGTCAAATCAAATAATGTTTAATGGGGTAATTTTTAATAGGATTAACTTAAAAAAATAGAAAACATCTTTCGACCAATTCATGAAAATAGCAGTGACCTTTAAAAGTTTTATTTTTTAGAAATAAACTTTCATTTATTACCGAAAATAGTAACATTTGACATGTGTTCATGGTGACGTGGACATTTTTGATTACGTGGCATTTTTAATAACGTGTCATTCTTTATAACACAGAAAATATAAAAGACCTTTTGACCAATTTATGAAAATAGCAATGACCTTTAAAAGTTGTACTTTTTAGCGTAAACTCTAATTTATTGTCGGATTACTCCAACACCTCGTCGGTATTGGATGTGGAGATAGATCCATATCTCCTTTATGATCTTCATACACAGCTTCTTAGTGCTTGAAATTAGAATAGACTCAACCAAAATCAATGAAAAGAAGCTGAAATTAGTTTCAGAATAAAACGATGAGAAGAGATATCTTACCGGAACCGAAACTGAAACGGAGTCATTATTTTTTTGGGTGAAATGACATAACTGATAAAAATTAAATAATAAATAAATAAAGAATAATGTCACGTCATTAAAAAGTGTCACGTAATCAAAAAATGTCCATGTCACCATGTACACGTGTCAAATATTGCTATTTTCGGTAATAAATGAAAGTTCGTTTCTAAAAAATAAAACTTTTAAAGGTCATTGCTATTTTCGTGAATTGGTCGAAAGGTGCTTTCTATTTTCTGCAATTATCACTTTTTAATAAGGAGTAGAGATAGTGTTATATATACATGGGTTTTTTATTTTTTATTTAAAAAAAAAACCCTCAAATTATTATTCTACTCACAACAATTTTACACGTGGTTAACCGAATGTAACCGAATTTTGATGTAGCCTACATATATGTATATAGACACAATTGTGTATTACGTGAATACATTATTTGTATATTTATTTTGCTAATTTCTGACATTTGATGCCTACAATTCTTACCTTCCTTCTAAATCTATGATTAGCATCAAACATTTTACGTAATTGTCTTGCATTTTTTTAATGAAATCTATTAAATTTGTTTCAAATATATATCGAAAAGCAAAAGTAAATGTAAGGTTGTTCGATACCAAAGTTTAAGTGTGAAAATCGCTCACATATTATATTTTTAATACTTGTTGTATAAATGAATAAATATTGGATCCATGTTTTTTTATAAATTTAAATATTAGGATTTGCGTGTCTATACCTAAAGTTAAGTGTTGGAAATCCTTATACGTACTTCCATCCACTATATCAAAGTATTAGTAATATAATATAGATAACATTTTAAATAGTAAAGCACAATAGTTTTATGTAGAAACTTAAATTGCATAAACATAACATAAAAATACTTCTTATGTCTCATATTAAATGTTTTAATTTCACACTTTAATCGTTAATATTTTTGTTTATGTTATATAACATTTAATATAAATATATGAACGAATTTAATTTTAAATTTACTTTTTATTGATATAATATTCATCAACTATTATATAATACAAACAAAAATATTTACGGTCAAAAATAAAAAAAAAATTACTAAAAAGAGTCAAACTAAGATTTTTAATTTAAGACAGAGTGAGCATTTCAAAAGTACATGTAATGTATACTTATTTACAAACGAAATATTAATGTAGTTAATAATAACGACTCTATATTTAAAAATTAATTAGTTAATGTGAATTGACGGAGTGAGTATTCCAAAAGTACATGCATACTTATTTACAAATGAAATATTAATGTAGTTAATAATAACGACTCTATTTTAAAAATTAATTAGTTAATGTGAATTGATGGAGTGAGTATTCCAAAAGTACATGTAATGCATACTTATTTACAAATGAAATATTAATGTAGTTAATAATAACGACTATTTTTTAAAAAAGGATTTGTTAATTAGTGCTTCTAGTGCATTATTTAAAAAACATTTAATGAAGTCCAACTTTCTTAAAATATAAAAAGATGTATTAATTATTCATTTAAAAATAGAAATTGTTAGATTGAATTAATACACACTAAATATAATTTTTGATTAATAAGGGAATAACAAGTTCATTAAATGTTTCTTAATTAGTGCACTAGGGGAACTAGTTAGCAACATAAAGATGGAACAAGAATCGGTGAAGAAACGGATCAAAAACAAGTCAAACGGATAAGAAGCTTTAGACTTTGTTTTAACTCTTGTTCTCAAAACACCAATACCTCAAATCACTTTGTTACTATATTATTAATCATATAAAGTGTGTTGTAATGTCCATAAGGTTACTTTGTTAATTCTTGTGCATCCGCGTACAACGAGTTTACGAAAGTAAACATGGTTTTATTTGTATGATATTTCTATGTCGAAGTTGTGTTATAATAGTTTTTACATATTGGGTTTTGATAATTCTATTCCCATGAAAAATATCATGAAGTTTTGTTACTGTTCGTTCATACGCATGTAAGCATGTGTTGTTTTCTCATAAGGTTTTTGAAATAGTCTACGGATTGATTATTAAAATTTCTAGTTGCTTCAAGTAGTTAGATAGCTAGACTGGATACCAATAGGGTGAAACCCCAGTGGTACTGCCCCTTACAAAGAGTTATAGGCAACTAAAAGGGCGGGTTCGAATCCTTCTAAGAAGATTCCCTCCCACCTATTTTTTTGGGAGTCATCACGTTGTAGTCTATGCGGGTAGTGACTAAGGGTATCTATTCGGTACATGGGACCAGAGGGTTCCCACCTATTTACTCTGTTGCTAGACTGGGATTTAGTCTAGTTGTGTTAAGAAATAGAAGCATTATTAGTTGTAACAATAACTATTTCAAGTGACATGAAATAGTTAGTTTGGTGCATAGTTGAAAGGTAGATATCCATATAAAAGTTGAAGAAGAAAGAACATGAGACTAGTTCTTATGTTGACTTTCATAAGTCAAAAATGCAAAGGTAATTAATATTCCATCCAGGAGTCTTTTCTACATATTTAGTTTAAATAATTGGATCCCTGACAACCCAATTTTAAAATGATTTTGTGTAAGGTCAAAGGTTTCAAATGGTTTCCAAAATGCTAAAAAGGATTTTCTAAAATTCAATGGCATTATTAATAGGAGTTTAATTATTGTTAATGTTTTCAAATGGATCATAAGTAGTTGATAAGTAACGTGACAACTCAATCATAAAACCCCCACTTTTCTAGATCAAACATAATACTATTATTAAGATTGATAAGCTAACGCTTTCCGTGTGTTCGATCATGAACTTACTAGTAATTATATTATAAACAACAAGGTATACTCCTTGTGTATAATAGTCTAGATATTGATATAGCCTAGTTTTATAAATTTAAAACTTAGTTACTTTTCATGGAAAAAAAAGATTAAATAAAAATAAAGTGAAAATTACACATCATTAACCATAAATCAAACCGAATTATGTGGTTTCTTAGGTAACCAAAATTAATGGTTCGATTTCATGTAGTAAGAAAAGATAACCAAACTCAAAATAAATGTTCATATCTTTTAACTAACTGAATCGAACTGTACGATTTGCAGCTCTAATAACTAAAGAAAAACTTAGGGTTAGTTTTGGTCAAAATCTAAAAGGGTTTAGCTCTTCAAAAAGTAAATAATTTTACACAAATTGTTATAGTGTGTATCGATTTTCCATCGTGTGTATAGTATGTAATGAAATTTCACGTTCCAATGATTGTATGTACCAACTAATTAAAAATTTGCAAACTGATAACGTGACATTGTATGTGTCAACTTATATGGTTGTTACATATTTTCCGATACATATAATAATCTGAATTTGAATAAAGTTCTATATTATAATTTTTATAAAGTTGTTTACATGCATATAAAGTCTAAAACAAAAATCCAAACTCATTGATGGATGAGGATCCTCTCAAGTTGCTTATAACTTTACTAGTAAAGTTGGAAGCATCTTCGCGTCTAAAATTTAAATATCATGTTAGAATCTTAACATTTAATTTTAATTTATTAAAAATCACTAACTTTATAAAGTTATAATAACTTTAAGGGAATCCCTATTTTAGTTAATTTTTTCCTCAACCCCAAAGTATTACTTTCCTTATGTAAAAAACCTAACAACTAAAACTGTACCCAATTCTTGAGCGGGGTATGGAGGAGTTGAGCTGTAGACAGTCTTACCTTTACCCAAAGGTAGAGAGATTATTTCCATAAAGACCTCCGGCCAAGAAAATGTAAAAGCCGTAAAAAGATAAAATATTTATACTTATATGTCGAGGTCAGGCATATACTTGTAGGCTGGGTCCGCCGGTTGGGAAGGGTAGCTGTAAAAAACCCCATATATATAAAGATTTGCGTGTCACGCTTTACACACGCGAGCCCTCTCCTGATTTTGTAAGTTTCAACCCCACTGCTCCCTGTATCTACCACAGCTACTATTTTTTTTTTTTCCGCTTCTTTTTTTCTCTTTAATTAAAATTTATCCTTAATTAATTTATTTACATGTAGTTAATTAATTCGATATTCGATGTTTTTTGGTGTGGCTAATTTTAGTTTTTGATTCCTTAGCTAATTAAAACCCTCATGCATTAACTCTTGTGATACAGTAAACCCTAGTAGTCCATTGTATATTGTGTGTGTGTGTGTGTGTATGTGTTTTAAAAAAAACATTATTTGTTTCGAAGTTTCATATTTTTGTATGTAGCAGCTCCTGCATTTTAGGGGTTGTTTTAGTTTAAAGCTTTTAGTAACTTGCTTATATTTGTAAAACGTTGATGGACCCACCCCCGCCACCACGGTAATATGGGGTAGCTGTTTAGGATTAGCTTGCAGTAAAGTGTTGTACATGAAAGCTGAAAATGATTTTAAGGGGTAGTTATTTTTATGTAGCGATGAACATATGGTACTGGATACCAGTCCTGAGACTGAATTTAAGTCTTGAATACGTATGTGGTACAAGGACCGGTATCCAATATGGTGGAAATTTAGTACCGGTACCGGGGAAAAAGTAAAGAAACCGGAACAGTCCCATTTTTTCCCAAACTCGAAGACTATGCCTCAGCACACTGAGTGCACCACACTTCTGCTGCCGAAAAAGAGGGGGGGGGGGGTATTTAGGATATTTAACTAATAGCTAGATTCCTACTAATTTGTATATCATACAATGTTACTATCTTTACAGAACAATTCATTGTATATATGGGTGCTCAGCTTTTTTTTTTTTCATATGATAGAATAAAACTGCAGGCAGTTTATTTGTAAAATTCAGTTTTTGTTATTTGAACATCTGTTCAAAATAAGCACCTATAATGATGCTTTAGAAAGTGTTTATTTTAGAGTAAACTGTAAAGAAAGGAAATCAGAACTTTTTTCTTTTAAACCAAACACTCGAAAAGTGCTCGTTGCGTTTTTTTTTAAACTTAATAAACTAAATGCATTTTAATAACACAATTCCAAATATCTTTTGACCCTCTATATTTAAGAACTATGTTAAGACTAACTCAACCGCCTGCTAAGGAAGATGTTCCCTCGTATTGGGAAACTTGACCATTTTTTTAAGTCCTCCACTGAGTAACCAACTGAGCTACGTGCCTGGAGGGTAGCCGGAAAGTTGTAGCAAGGATTGAACTTGGATCTTTATTGGCAGTTCCCTAGCCCCAACTGATGGGTCAAATCCATTTGGTCACTAAAGAGATTAGGAGTTTCATCTAAACACTCGATAGTCAATACTGCTTCTTTTTCTTTTTCTCATTGAAAAGCATATAAGTATTAAAAATGACCAATCCTTGTACTTTTGGTGTTGAATTTTCCCGCGATTCATATATGTTAAGTTAGCTCTATATCTAGAAGTACAAAGTCCAAAATGTACGGAGTAGTTTTGGATTTGTCTTCATCTATTCTTATGAAACTAAAATCCTGAACTGTTTCTGTTCTTATTACTTGTTTATCTACAGAGAAAAGAGTCATGAATGCTCCAGATCGTTATGAGAGATTTGTTGTTCCTGAGGGAATAAAGAAGTACAACTCTTTTTTTTTTTTCCTCTTTTTTTATATCTTATGTTCATGTTCATAAAGTTGTGTCTTTGATTTTGCTAATTCTGTTTTAAACTTTTTTTCTAGAGTATCCTATGAAAGGGATACGAAGATCATAAATGCAGCCTCGTTTACTATTGAGAGAGAAGACCACACCATAGGAAACATAGTCCGCATGTATGCAATCTCTTAAGTCTTAATTTTAACATAGTAGTTTGATGTCCCACTTAGTTTTTGGAAATCACATATGTGTTATGAATTTCGTGTTATACAAACAGGCAGTTACACAGGGATGGGAATGTGCTCTTTGCTGGCTACAAGCTTCCTCACCCTCTCCAGTACAAGATTATTGTTAGGGTTAGTATTCCATGCCTTAATATGTTTAGTTTGTATATCCCAATACTATGAAACAAATTCTATCCCTATACATGAGTAGGAAACTTTTATGGCGATTACCTTGTTGTTTCTTGGTGTTTGTGACTTTACATTAGTTAGATTGTCATCGTTTACTATATTCCAATATTGAAGACACTCTTACAAAGAATGTCACATAACTGTTGAGGCTAATCTAACCCTTATCCTTTTGAATGGATGTTAGGTGCAATTATTTGTTTTCATTTTACATTTTGATTATGGTAGGTAAAGTTAGTACAAAACCATATTTTCTTTAAAACTCACCAAATATATGCAAAAACTGAAGCAACACCTATAGCTTAATAATTTCAAAGATATACAATTTTTTAAGTTTTGTGTCTGCTTTCAAGTTTGATAATAGTTGATTAGTTTCTGCATACGCAGTTTACATTTCTGTCTTTATAAATCATTAGAGTTAATATTTGATCTCCCAAAATGGAAAGAATAGGTTTCACCTAGTGTTTCTCGTGTTTTTTCGTCCAGGTCCTTGAATCTGCCTTGCCTGCAGTATTATTCAAGGGTTATCTTATTTTAATTCAAAATCTATATAGGTATGTTCGAGTGGTTGAAATGTTTTTTTTATTGACAGACTAGAGGTGGCAATAGTCCAACCCATTTACTTAAATATGGGTCGATCTGGTTACATTTTACTTCTAACTAGTCAGATGGCTAAACTTTATTACCTAAGGATCAATTCAAATGAGTTGGACCGGTTAAAAAGTGATACGCCGTGCATTTATACTTGGAAAAAAGACAGGGTAGGCAATTGAATGCCCTAGAACTTTTTTGACTGTTTGATTCTAAAGAGCTAGATTAGCACTTAATAAGTGGTTATTGTTATCATATTTAGTACATTAATAATTTATACAGAGTAAATTTCAAGAGAAATAGACAAAAGCGTTTTAGGGTCAGCCTGCCCTGCCCGGTTAGACATTTATTAAAACTACTATTTCGACATTACCAAACTTGCTTGATCTGCACGATTAATAACTCAAATTTGGTGACGTTGCTTCCGTATTGTTTTCTTTTTATATATCAAATTTACCTTGGTCAGATTTGATTGACATGGACCCCTGCCCATTTATTGGAAATTTGGAATCAGATAATAGGGACCATTGTGGTGATCACATAATTGCTATCACACAATATAGACTTATCACAGCGGACGGTGTTCAAGTTTTTATGTGCACGATTTTTAATATGCACTCAGTACTCTATTTATTCTACGGTGGCGGTATCTAGTCATTGAGTTTTTTTGTTGGCTACGACGTGTAATTTTGTTTTTATTTGGTTTCTCATCATAATTATCCCATAAGGTGTCAATTTCGACTACTTTACTTGTGAATGGTTCGATGTGGGTAATGTTAAATCTGTAAAAAAGGTGAAACATGTTAAAACACAAAATAGCTAATAAGGAAATGTGAATAAGGAAGTAGGTCAAATATTCAAATGGGCCGAAACACAAAAAAGGTCAAATATTCTATTGGGTGGAAACTTGAAAGTTGCCCATACCAGAGTGTAGTTTTTAATGCTTTAAGCTTTCTAAATCATTTTCTTTAGATTATATTACTATTGAATTTGAAATAGTATATATTTTGGGATCATTGCTAAGTGTCACCACACTAATAGTATAATACAAACAAGATGTTTTAGACACAGTGTTCTCACGTCAATGGGCCCGGAGTGTATAACTTACTACCTGAACCTACCCGTCCATTTGCCATCTTTAACTTCCCGGAGTGTATAACTTACTACCTGAACCTACCCGTCCATTTGCCATCTTTAACTTTTATAATCGGTGTTTTTGGTTTAACAATGGTTGATGGGGTATTCCACAGGTTCACACAACTAGCCAGTCGTCGCCAATGCAAGCTTATAACCAGGCTATTAATGATCTTGACAAGGAACTTGATCATCTGAAATCTGCATTTGAGGTATGCATTCTTCTTTCTTAGCACTATTACTTTTTAGGCACCTAATAGGTTCACTAATATGATTCACTGCATGACTTCCAAGTCTGTGACCATCAATTATTTGATCGCAAATACCACAACTTTTATGTTTTTTTTAATTGGTGGTTCAGTCAACTAGTGTCTTACTGAAGTATGATACACATAATGCTTCACTTTTACAGGCTGAGGTAGCAAGGTTTTCTGGGGAGTAGTAATACCTAAAAGTCGATGTGATGTTGGAAAACTTGACGCAAATTAACTTGATCTTCTTTTGGTATGTTGTGATGATATCTGGATGCATGCAAGTTAAAAACTAGTAAGTTCTAATGGCAAATTCAAAGCTGTGATTTGCACTCCTTAGAATGTTAAGCCTCATTGCTATGCTCACATGAGTGATTTTGAAGTCGTCGTTGATATATTGGTAGAACTTACTACCACGACTTCAAATTTTTATTTATTTATTTGTCAACCTAGGTATCCCATATGCTTTGCAAGCCAAGTATAGTAGTGCCCCTTACTTTAGGGTACACATAACCCGAGCATTTGCTCAAGCCCACATGAAAACGGGCAAGCCTGATACTGCACAATCAGACCCAACCGGACTTGTTTGAGACAAAATCCAAACCACTTAACTACCCATGTTTGAGTTACATGCAAGCACTATCAAACCCGCTATAGTTAAACGATATTGAGCCATTCTGCATTAAAATCCCTTAAAAATAATTGAAGTAAATGAAGGAAAGAAAGAGAAATAACAATATCTTTCCATTGGGAGATCGGGATAAGAAGTGTGCTAAAGGGTCAGGGTGTAGATGATTAATTATTCATGGATACAGAATGTGAGTAAAGAAATGATAGGCGAGAGGGTTTCAGAACGATGCCACGTAGAATATACTACCTCATAAGCTGTGAGCCTGTGATTTGTTATCGACAAATAATGATACCTTAACCCTATAAACTAGACCCATTTATATAAGGGATGGGCCCAACTACTGTAACCAGAGGGGACTAGGGAAGGAAGTGGTTTAAGTGAAACCAAAACCACTCACCAATGAAAAATACTACTCAAATGGCTCCTTTAACCACCATTTTAAACCAAAATGGTGGGAGTGGAACCCTTGCCTACCCTCACCGATCATTAATTAGATATAGTAGTATATAGTAATCAAAACCACTCGATTTGCAGAACCAATCCCTTAACCGAATTAGTGGCGGTGGTGTAGCCGAGCAACCAAATCGAAACCGACCCCCTTAACTGAGGCCACTCCCTCCCCCCTTGTATATATTATAATATTGCAATGAGATAACCTTTTAAGAAAGTCTTTCAAATAATCATATGATCATGACACTTACACTTGTCATCTTATTGTGCTATTTGGAGAATAATTTATAGAATTTTATATGAGGATATATCATTTTTATGATAATAATATGATATGAAGTTCATGAGCACGCCTTTATAAGAGTAGATATTTAATTAATTACAACAATCAAGTCACATGTGAATAAACCCTTAACCCAAGTCACCACGCCTTTTTGTTTATTGAAACTTAAAAAAGGTATCAGACCGATCTGGACATGTTCGGACCAAAACCCGGTTTATGCATAAATTGAAGTGTGCTGACCTAACCATATTATCGGCCAAAAATTCCGCACCCCTTCAATGGGAATGTTTGTTTCAGTTTCTCTTCACAGTGGGAAAACTTGATTTTCAACTTTGTTTCTTTGAATATTCTATTATTCTGTATGTAAATTTTGGAAATGGGCCAGCTTTGGTGTTTGTATACTATTTGATATCTATATCTATTTGGTTGCAAATTGATGGATCTTGTCTCAATAAGTGATAGATAAAGGTAGGCTTTGCGTGTGTTTTTATTAGTGTAGTGGTCCTTCATAAGTAGTCCTTTATTTTCATTTTCCTCTAACACCAAGTTTATAAGGGGAAAGGAGTGGGGGTCGGTAAACCTCATCGCCAATCGGCGACGGGTGGTAACACTGCCGCCCCCCAAACATCTATAGAGAGAGAAGAGAGGGGGGGGGGGGGGCGAGAGAAAAGATAGGTGATTGGCTATGGAAGGAGTGTGCGTGTGGGGACCATTTTTAAAGGTTTTTTCTTTAAAAAATCAATGGAACTATGGAAGGTATCCATCTATATCTATATTTATACGACTATATAAGGCAAACAACATTTTCTTTCCTTTTAACTTTTCAGCCTTTGAAAAGTCTAAAATATCTTCAAGTTTAATCAAATGTTGAAAAATTATTGTAAAAGATAACACTTGAACATGAGACCTATATATGGCTTTTAAAGCATCACCTTATCAGTTACCGTTCAACAAACTAATGTTGGTTTGATAATTTTCCTTTCATTAAATATATGTTTTTACTTTCTTTAGACGTAAATTAAATATTTTCATCATATATATTTATAAATATCCTTAATAAAATTTTTTACAACATACATTTTTCAAGCCTTAAAATAAATATACTATCTCATTTACATCAATTATTTTTTTATTAGAAACCATACTGCTATTGCCAACGCCGTCATAGTCACCTGTCTTTGCCACTGCCGTCACATTGTGCGGATGCCTTTCTAGTGTATATATATATTATGTATGTATATGTGGAAGAAGAAGCACAACAACGTTTTTTCTTTTCCTTTTTTTTTTTTTTATAAATATTTTGATGCTATATTAAATTTGAAACAATACTTGAAACAATATTAAGTGGTAGGATATCAACCAGAAGGAAAATGATAAATTGACTTAATGTTTCTAATAATCAACTTAAAACTTTGAAACATTGACATGTTTATTCCACTTAGTTTCTTTCTTAATCTTATCCATTAAATCTTCCAAGTGTCACCATCTTATTATTGGATTGATTTTTAGACATATTAATTAGGTTGATTTATCATTATTCCGGAAGGAAACTTTCTAAATGGAGGGCTAAACTCATATATATTGGTGATGGTTTTATTTTCATTTATTCGGGGGAGTGTTTTTTTTTGGTGGTGATAGTGATAGAACTAAAGATACCTTGTGATAAAAGGGGAACATGTTTTAACAGCAAAGGAGTTTGGTGGCTTTGGCATAAGGTCATTTATATGCCTTAAATCCGGGGGGGGGGGGGGGGGGGGGGGGGGGGATTTCGTTATAAATGGAGGTGAAGTTATGGAAATTAAAAATAGTGGGAAAAAAAATGAGTATTTGGAAAGTGGAATATGCTGTTTGATTTCGACAAAGAATGAATATAAAAAAATTTAAATTTTTAAATAATAATAATAATAATATTAATACAAATACCATCATAAAAACAAATAATTTTTTTTTTTCATTTTCACCTATTATCTACAATTTTTAAAGAATGGAGAGAATAAAATTGATTTCAATTTCTCAATTCTTTCCATTCTCAAACAAGAAAAGTCTTTCTCTCTTTTTATTCTCTCATTTTCATTCCATCCTACTAATTACCCTTATGTTCTTGAGTTATTTTGAAGAAAAAAATACAATGGATAATAAAACAGGTGGTCTTCTTGAGTTTATTTTAAAATAAGAAATAAATGATATGATATGATTGCAATGGGTAATTTAGCTTTTTTTTAAAAAAAATTATTTTTCTCATAATATTTGAAGTGATTTGAAAGGCAGCAAACTTAAATTTCATCTTTTATCTATACTTTTATACTACTATATAAAAGTTATACATCTATGTAGAAAAGTTTACAATTTTGGGACATGTGAAATTACCATTTTACCCTTAAATAATAACTTACACAATCATTTCATTATCTTTCAAAAGATATTCACTATCCTTAAAAATCAAATATCTTTGTCTTAATTACCTACACCACTTAACACCGACGCTACCATATCGTAACTAATGTTATCGTCGCCGTATTACGCAGATATCATGCTCGTTTGCTTTTATAAATAGATCTCGTGAACATGCACAAAGTCAATGTTTAAAAGCTTTGGATTCACTAGGTATATAGTTTACATATTTTCTAAGAAAATGAAATAGTTAATGGTCATGAGGCTGGTAGTGGTTGGAAGTTGTAACACTCAAATAGATATAACAAAGTTCACAAAACAACAATATAACTCCACCTCCATTTATAGAATTATAGTACGTGAATGTTTTGGACCCAATTTAGTAGTTTCATAATAAAAAAAAAATCCATCTAAATAAACCCCACAAACGTGACCCGGTGGGAATTGCAAGATGAAAGACCTTACCGATTACAAATGATAACAATTTTAAACAAGTATGGCGTCCTAAAGCTAGATTGGAAAGTTTGACTTAATACTTAAAAGGAAAGTTTTATTAGGTATTTAAGGTATAAAGCTGTAGGATAATTTAGACTCTTTTTTTTTTCTTTCAGTTTTTAAAATATAAACACACACACACACAAAAGTTTATGTTCTAAATACTTTGTAGCAAAGCATCTATAAATAGATGTCAAATCAAGATTTGTAAGATTGTTACATGACATTTTTCTTATATTTGACAAGTTTGTTTTTCCAAGGCACACCATATTTGAAATAATTGAGTCAACGTTGTTGGTGATACGAGTATTTTATTACTAATTTTTTAGTATACTACATGCACATATAAAGTATACACCTGGCAAGTTTCTTCATCACCTTGTAAATCTTGGCAGGGATTCA
Source organism: Erigeron canadensis (assembly GCF_010389155.1). NCBI lineage: Eukaryota > Viridiplantae > Streptophyta > Magnoliopsida > Asterales > Asteraceae > Erigeron > Erigeron canadensis. The sequence goes on from NC_057764.1 coordinate 26,714,604, forward strand.
TAAACAATGATATCAAGTAGTCAAGTTAGCCAGTGGTCATTAGGGTGGCCCGAACTTACTACCCAAAAAGATGACCTCACTCTTGCATTACTCACCATTTTAGCCATCACATTGACTATCTCATGGTTTAGATCCTTTTGCGCCACATCACTATTGCCACCGGGACCCCGTGGCTTGCCAATAGTGGGATACCTTCCATTTCTTAGGCCAAACTTGCACCACGAATTTAACAAACTCGCACAACGTTATGGCCCCGTTTTCAAGCTCAAGCTTGGTGGTAAAACGCTCATCGTGGTCAGCTCGTCCGACCTAGCTAAAGTTGTCTTACGTGAACAAGACGATATTTTTGCTAACCGTGACCCCCCACTGGCTGGTGCGATCATCTCATACGGTTGTCAAGATATACTATTTTCAAACAACAATTCTTACTGGCGTAACCTTCGTAAAGTGTTGGTGTCTGAAGTCCTAAGCAACAAGAATGTAGAAGGTTCTAGAATTTTTCGTGTTCGTGAAGCTAGGAAAACGGTCAATTATGTGTATGGAATGATAGGATCGGAGGTCAATATCAGACAAATCGCCTTCTTTACATCTTTAAGAGTTGTGACTAATATGTTATGGGGTACAAGTTTGGTTGAAGATGAAAAAAGCAACAATATTAATCGTGATTTCGAGGTATGATCAAATTTCCAATATTTCATTTCATTAATAATGTTGATCGTCATTTTATTAAATCCTTAGGCTGGAGCCTGGAGGTCCTTCAGGAAGCAGTCTCTATACCTTTGGGTTGGGGAAAGTTGTCTACACAATACCTCCCTCATACCTGCTTTCGTCGGGATTTGGTTCTGTTGTTGTTGTTGTTGTTGTTGTTGTATTCTAGTGTGGAGGTCAATATCATATATGAGAGCATATGCCTTTTATCAAATATACACTAACACATAGCTATATATCGATCAATCATTAGGAGGTGATTACCAATATAGTGGAGCTTGTAGGAAGGGCAAATTTGTCGGACTTTTTCCCGATATTGTCAAGACTTGATCTGCAAGGCATAGAGCGAGACACGAAGCAAGAATTGAAGACAATGGATGGTATTTTCGAGGATATTATTGAGGGAAGAATCATGCTCTATAAAACTAAATCGAAAGAGGCCGTAGTAGTTGAACAAGAGGGCAAGAAAGACTTCTTGCAAATACTACTAGAGTATAAGAATCAAAATACTACAGCAACCTCATTCAACATTACTCAGATAAAAGCTCTTTTTATGGTATGTTTTAGGCTATATATAAATAAATTTAACACGTGACTGTTTACAATTCACCTCCTGATAAATATAAATTTAGTATTTATTTAATATAGTTAATTGTTTAAACAGAACATTGTATCCGGAGGAACAGACACGACATCAACGATGGTGGAATGGACAATGGCAGAGCTTTTGCAAAATCCAACTGTAATGAAAAAGGTACAAGATGAATTAGAGGAAGTTGTAGGACTAAACAACATTGTTGAAGAGTCTCATCTTTCAAAGTTACATCACCTAGATGCAGTGATCAAGGAAACATTACGTTTACATCCTCCGCTTCCTCTCTTGATAACACGGTGTCCAAGTCAATCTTGCAACGTAGGCGGATACACAATTCCAAAAGGTTCTGATGTTTATTTGAACGTATGGTCTATTCATAGGGATCCTAAGTATTGGGACAACCCGTCTGAGTTCAATTATAATAGGTTTCTAAATCTTGACAGTACAACAAAGTACGATTATAATGGAAATAATTTCAACTTTCTCCCATTCGGGTCTGGGAGAAGAAGGTGCCCCGGAATTCCCTTGGGTGACAAAATGTTAGTGTATTTTTTGGCTTCGTTGTTGCACTCATTTAATTGGGCTTTACCAAGTGGCAAAGAGCACGAGCTCTCCAGTAAATTTGGTATAGTCTTGAAGAAAAGAGAACCTCTCATAGCGATTCCATCACAAAGGTTATCAAGCCAAAACCTCTATATGTAATGTAATGTAATAAATTGGTGCAATAGTTGCATTGTGTAATAGTTTTAGAAGCATAAAAAATAAAGGATATGAATAATGTTCGGGTTAGTATTCTTAAAATCGTATTTTTTGTAGTTTGTATAATCAAATAGTATATGAAACAAATGCTAACCCTAAACATGACTAGGAAACTCATAGTGATTACTCGATATATGTCAGAGTTTGTGACTTTCTACATTACTAATAACAATTTGTATAGATAAGTGGACATATGGTTCTTGTTTTATCTTATTCCATGGTTGAAGACACTTCTAAAAAAGAGGTCACAGAGTTATTGTATAGCCCTATTTCTTGAATGGATGTAAGGTACAGTTTATAGTTCTAAAATGACAATGATACCATAAGTCAATATATATATGCAAATGGCTAAATAGTTGCAAAACGGAAGCACTTCTCAAGTTTTTTTTAGTAATAGAAATGAATAGAAAGGAAAGGGAATTTTAGCCCTTTTTAGTCCCAAAGTTTTTTTTTTTTGCATTCTCAAGTTTTGAGTATGATTTTAAGTTTGTTAATAGTTTCTGGATATGCAATTTATATTCCTGTTCTTTGGAGAGTTAGTACTAATATAATATCGACTCCCCAAATTGCAAAGCATATGGTTCAATTAGTGTTTCATGGGTCTATCTGTCTAGGCCCTTCACTCTGTCTGCAGTATTACTCATGGGTGGTTTTTTGTGTGTTTTTGTTGGGATAGAGTCATGGTCCATTAACTGTGTCTGTACTTTGTATTATACTGTAAGATATATTCGGTAATAAAAATTGACTCTATCTTTTTCAAAAATTAAAAAAAAGTATTCATGGTTTTCTTAGTAACTTGAAATCTGTATCACATGTTTAAGTGGTTGAGCTGTTTTTCTATATCTATACCGAAATCTGTATCATATGTTTGAGTGGTTGAGCAGTTTTTCTATACCGATAGTCCGATACACTAGAGATGGCAATATTCCAAGGCTTTTACCTAGATATGGGTTGATCACCTAATTTTTTTTACCTCTAACTGTTCAGATATCCAAACTAAAAAACCGTGGTGAAAAAAGGAACGAGTCAGAAATGTTGAGCCGGTCGAAAGTTATACAACTTGTGGTTAACTACTTAACTGCTTATCTTATGAGAAGGCAGTGGATGCCTAGAACTTGTTTAACTGCTTGATTAGTATGTACTTATATGTTTTTAATCATATATAAATCCATTACTAATTTTAGTGTCAAGAAAAAAGGAACAAAATGTTTCTGGTTCAGCCTTTTCAACCCAGTTGACCTTTTTAAAAACTACTACTATTTCTGACCCGTTACCTTCCGACTTCAATATGTTACCCAACTTGTCGGGTCTGCACGACTAATAGCTCAAATTAGGTGACATGGGTACCTTATCGTTGTTTTCTTTTAACTTCCATGCGACTGGATTTGCATAGTCCCTTACATAATGTATTGGAACCAGATAACAAGGATTATGTTGGTCCCAGAAGGACTATCACACAACATGTGGACGTGAATAATCGGACGGTTTTCAAGCTTTCATTTTCAAAATTTTATTTTATGTGTATTCTGTTTATTCTATCGTGGCACAATCTGGTCATTTGCTATGGTGTTGCATTTGTTTGTCTTATCTATTTCTTCGCATAATTACTACTGTATTATAGGAAGGTGTCAATTATGACCAGTTTACTCATGGATGGGTTGACTTGGGTCATATTTGTCACTAAAAGGTCAAATATTTGAATCACAGAAAAGCTAAATAGAAAATGGGTTAAAACTTAGAAGTTGCCCATAGTATAGTTTAAGTGTTTTAAACCTCTAAAGTAATTTATCTAAATTAGATTACTATTAAATTTCTTGTATATATTTGGTGATCATAGCTGACACACCAATTGGTCTTGGTCATAAAATGAAGTTTGTAGACAAAAAAGAGATTTGTGTCAATGGGCCTGGCATGTCTAACTTATCTGTTCCAACCTAGACCCAATTTGACCCTGAGTCTACCTTACATTTTGCCACTTTATACATTTATAATCGGAGTTTGTAGTTTAACCATGGTTGATGGGGTATTTCACAGGTTCACACAGCTAGCCAGTCGTCATCAACGCAAGCTTATAACCAGGCCATCACCAATCTTGACAAGGAATCTGATCATTTGAAACTTGGATTCTTCTTTTATATTATCAGTTTTTAGGCATCATATATATAGATTTCACTGGTATAATATATACACTGCATGTCTAAGGCCATGACCATCAATTATTTGATCACGAATACCATAACTCTATGTTTTTTTTATTCGGGGGTAGTTTAGACGTTTAGTCAACTAGTGTCTTATTGAATTATGGTTGTGTATAATGATTTCTTCATTTTTACAGGCTGAGGTACCCGGGTTTTCTGGGGAGTTGTAAATTGTAATGCCTAAAAGGCGATGTGATATTGGAAAACTTGACTGCACATTAACTTCATTTTCTTGTGGTATGTTGTGTTGATGTCTGGATGCATGTCACTCAAAATTTGGCAATTTCTAATGGCAAATTCAAAGCTGCTGCGATTTGCACTCCTTGAAACGCTTGAGCCGTCATCGCTGTGCTCACGTGTGACTTTTAAGTCCTTGTTACTGTAATGAACTGATAAAAGTGATTATTACGACTTTAAATCTTCCATAGTAAAATGATCTAAATTCAAAGAATATTCGGTCATTCTGTATTTAAATGCCTTAAAACTGGTTATTCTACATTTACTCCCAAAAATGAGTTGTCTTTTTTTTTTTTTTTTTTTTTAGTTTGGTGAAAGAAAATTAGGATGTCGATCATCTAAGTGACTGGTTTGATCAAAACTTAATTAAGGTAATGAGTTCTTTTAGTGAAATAAAGGTTGATGTTCTCGCAACACCCACTTGAACCCAACCGATTCTACGCCTTCAAAGGCCATCATGTATGAATCAGATTTTGTCTGCAGCTTAAACTGATCAAAAGTGGTTCATTGCCTGCCTACATGTATTCGGCGGCCTTTTGGTATTGGAAATGATCTCTGTTTATCGATTCATCTAATAAGCAAGCATTCCATCATATTGATTAGTGGTAAACACTATTGCCTCTGGAGACAGAGGTCATGGGTTCGATCCTCATCCCATGCAAAGGTTGGAGGGCCTTTTCTACCATTTAGGTAGAAACTGAAAGCAGCCTCTCTACTTAGGTAGAGGTAAGGTATGCCTACATCTTAACCTCCCCCATACACCGTCGAGGTATTGGGGCTCAAAACCCGCGAAAGGCGGCACTGAGCAGTTACTTACTTACTTACTTACTTTTCCATCATATTGATTATGGAACAAAAATGCATGTCCTAATTCAGTATTTTCTAAACAAGATTTTTCAATGAACCAATCCAAGGTTATAACCCAATCATTAGCAAAATCGTTATTGTTTAACCAATAGGTGTTTCTAACCCTCATTGGAATGGAACATTGGTTATTGTATGATTAACTTTGTCTTTTTTTTTAAAGGCAAACGAACTTTTGTAAATAACGAGAACTGTACCCGCGCGTTGCGGCTGCGGCAGTGATGTGATGGCAGCAACGGCGGTGGTGGCGGCGAGTGGCGGTGGCGGTAATGGCGAGTGGTAATTTTAAATGTTAAACAAGACTATTTGCTTTATAAATAGGGAAAATGATAAAGACAGCCCCCAGGGCTGTCACTAACAACATATTACATGCTTAAAAATTTGTACATTATATATTAAAAACCTTCCCCTGATTTTTCTAACAACAAGGTACAAATTTTAACACACCCAATTAGTTTTTACTAACAACCCTAAGGGCTGTCACTAACAAAACCCTATAAATAGATATAGATATAACCTGAGCAGGTTGCTACTTGCTAGAACCTTTTAGTACATCCATAATTAAACAATAAGCTCCTACCAAAATATTACAACGAACCTTTTTAAAAAAAAATACTAGATACATCAAAACCGCTCCCATTCGAAGTTAAAAGCATTTTAGTGGTATTATTCATTGTGTATTGTTAAAGTTAGCTTGATGAGATTTTCAATTTTCCTTGACTACAAATTACAAGGAGTTGGAAGATGAAGAACTTCAACGCAAGTCCATTCCTTTTAATTAAAGTTAGCTTAATTATATGCAACATCAAACTTTGATATTTGTTTGGCATTAAGATTGCTCAAATCTAACCAATCCACAATCTCTGACTTTTATTGGTGTAGCAAGAACATGAAAACTTATCATAAGACATCTATAACAATAAATTTCTATAAGTTATAAATATTGGAGAAATGTTAGGTAAAATATGTGATACCTATCTTAGGTAAAGCAGAGGATTATGTACGAGTAAAATTTTGGGGAGGTTAGGTAAAGTTCTGGGGGGGACTTATGTATGTTTATTAAATTCAAATATATAATTTATAACTTTTTTTAAAGTGGCAGTACCTAAGCTTAGCTAAAGTCTATAAATATATTTGTAAACATCAAGTTAAGATACATGTATTTATTTATCCCTAAAATAATTATTTACTATTTCATTTTAGTTCATCTCATAATATATATATATATTTCTATTTTGTACTACACTTTTATTCTCGATACATTTTTGAAAGGCACTAACTGTTGCAGTTCAAGAACACAAGCCAAAGGATGGCGTAGCTAATGCAGAAGGTTTTGAGGCAGTTGCGAGTTCATCGGGTCTGAAATAAACGGTTACGAAGACCAAGTAAAAGTAAACGTAGTTATTAGTATCACGTTTAATTTTAATCAATAGTGGAGTAACCCACTTGCATGCATTTCTCATATTAATTCCCATGTTTCCAATTAAGTATTTGTAACCTCCACCCATGTTCCCAAGTAGGATACGGTTTCATTTGCATATTTCCTTTATAAATCGTACTTGCATCATGAATGAAAGGCAGAGAAATTTGTCTAAGTTATTGTGTCTCTTCTCTTTACTTCTTTGGAGTTTAACCCACTCAACGGGTCCATAACACTAACCTTTAAAAGTCTACGCAAAAAACAAAAATATTATTGTCATATTATTATTAGACAACATTGTCATTACACACTCTTTGTATTTTTCACCAAACAATTATTTTGAAATGAGAAGTATATTTTTATGAAAGATGAAAAAAGTAAAATTTTTATTATGGACCATTTATTTTAATTACTATATTTTTTTTGTCTCTCACAACGGCATTATTCGATAGCTTAAGAGGATTTTACTATGTGTCTTTCAAGCATCGGTTAATGGAAATAGAAATAAGGGGGGAAGGGAGTGGTCGCGGGGAAGGAGGAGCGGGGAAGCGGGGCCGCGCGGGCACACTGCCGCCGGTGGTTCACTGCAGGAGAGAGAAGGAGAAATGGGGGGAAGAGAAGAGAGAGAGAAAGGAAGGAAGAGAGGGGAAGACTGTGATTGGTTAGTCAAACTCGTGGGGCCCCCCATCAACGGGTCTCACGACCGTTTATTTAAAAAAAAAAAATTATTTTACTTAATCTTTTACTCTATAAAACCAACACCACTTCACCATATTTATACAACAAAACACCATTCATCTCCATTTTCTCTCCTCCCTTTCAAATTATATACCAAAACTCTATCCCTTTTTTAAGTATGTCGTAATGTTTATTTTTTTATGTAAGTCGTTTTTTTAGTATGTTGTAATGTGTTTTTAATATTTTTAATAAAATGTGATGTTTTATGAATGATTAATGTTGTTATTTTATATAACTTTTAAAATTATATAGTATTAAAAATAAATAAAAAAGAAATGAAATAGTATTAAAAATAAACGAAAAGGAAATGAAATAGTATTAAAAATAAATAAAAAATAAATGAAATAGTATTAAAAATAAATGAAAAATAAATGATGATGAGGTGGAGATTAGGGAAGATGGGGGAAAGTGGCGCTAATAATTTGAGGAAAATTGTAGTGTAAGAATTTGATTAGTTAGTGTTGGGGAAGAGGGGTGACCACTACCTCCCCCTAAGAGCACACATAATTAATACATATCAATTATCTATATCTATACTCCTTTATAAAACAAACTTTCCTTCCACTTCTTAATTTTTAAGAACCTGAAATGACACATTTACCCTTTATGTTAATACATTTTTATTTTTATTTTATAGATTGTGACTAAAATGCCTTTAAAAAAATTCAACCTCTAATTTTCTCTCATGCAGAAACACATAGCAAAAACCTTAACTCAAATTCTCCCCCTCCTCCCCCTATTTATATCACATGCAACAATTCATCATCACATCTCCGGCTGCAATGAAATTACTTTTACGTTAATAACCACATCATCACTCTCGCCGTTATCGTCGCTGTATTGCGCGGACACCAATCTAGTTTTGTTGAAATTAAAAGTTCGTTTTTTAAAAAAAAATTGTTGATATTTTTATAAATAAATAATTTGATATTTTCATAGGAGAAAGCGACCTATAAAATCAACGTTGAAACGTGGTAGACTTTTCAGGAAATACGGGAGTCAGTACAGTACACACAAATGTTCAAAAAAAAAGTACAGTACACACATAACACTCTTTTTTATATTTACAATTTTATTATAAATATAAATATAAATATAAATATAAATAAATATAAATATAAATATTATAAATAAATAATAATTTTCGTCGCGACTTGAACTGAATCGCAGATCAAAGCTACTGCTGACGTGGATATCCGAGACCATTGTCGTTTCAAGTTTCAAACAACTCGTTGACTACATTTTCTTCTTAACCTACACCAACTATGCGCATTTTAAAAACCACCCCATTTTGATTTCCCTACTTTACTCTTCACTATGCGCACTACGCACCTTGCGTATTCTAGTCTCCTTCCTTTACAATCTTCAATTTTTTTCCTTTTTTTTTTAACATTTTAACAAAAATAAAAATAAATTAAAAAAACCTCTTACGTTGACTCAAAAATAGATACAAAAGTTGTAAGTAAGCAATTTCTGACCATTTTCTTTCCCCTCCACCGACTCTATCTTCCGGTAATATAAATTAAATTAGATTATTGCTGTTATATATTTGTGGTGATCTGTTAGTTAGTGTTTATTAATTGATGTAAAAAAGTCTTGTAATTTATTTATTTAGCTGGCTTTTGTAGTTATATATATATTTTTTTTATAGTTTTTATGTTAGGTTAGATATATAATTTGTATGTATATTGAAATTGAAGTATAAAAGGATGAAAAGGTTGAAATCTAGTGATGATGTAAGTTCATATGGAAATGAAAAAGGTGTTTGGGGGAGAAAAGATGAGGATAGAGGTTTTCATTATAATAATAAGTCTGAAAATGGGAAAAGAGGATTCATTTCGAGTTCTTCGTCCGCTTCCGTGCGGTACGAAGAGGATCGAAAGAATCCGAAAGTTGTGGTTAGGAAGAGGTCTGAGTATGAGGGGGAAGGATATAGGAGTAGTAAGGGGTATGATAGATATAGAGATAGGGAGAGGGATAGGGATAGGGAAAGGGAGAGGGATGGCGGTGGTTCGGAGAGGAGGGGGTTGAGTTCGTGTTCGTCTCCACGTGGGAGCGGATATGGAAGTGATAGGATACATAGATCCGAGAGTTTTTCGGGGCCTAGGAGGGATTTTCCTAAAGGGTTTAGGTCGGAAAGGGACAGGACGAGGAGAGAGGGGAGTGTTTCGTCGTGGAGGCGGTTTGGTAGTGGTGGAAAGGAAGCCGAGGAAGTGAGTAAGAGTGGTGGTGGTGATATGAGAGTAAGTAAAACGGGTTCGGAGGAGATTGGTAATAATGTGAGGTCTCCGCAAGGGGGGAGAGATGTGAAGTCACCGGTGTGGTCAAAGTCACCGCAAGGAGGGAGAGAGGTGAAGTCGCCGGTGTGGTCAATGTCTCCAAAAGGGGGGAGGGAGGTGAAGTCACCGGGGTGGTCGAAGTCTCCTCGAGGAGGGAAAGATGTAAAGTCGCCTGCTTGGTCAAAGGATTCTGGGAGTGAACAGTCGAAGAGTGTTGAAGTTAAAAAAAGCAATAGTGTTAGAGCGGAAAGTGGGAATGGAAATGATAGTGAAAGGGAAGAAGGGGAGCTCGAACCTGATACAGATCCTCGTCCTGAATCAGTTCCTATTGTTGAGAAGTCACCTGATCATCCGCCTTTGAGGCCATTGTGTAGTAGACAGGAGGTTCAACATGGAACTCCCGTTGATGAGACATGTTTGAAAGCTGAAGAAAAATTAGTTTCAAAGGAAGACATTAAGCCGGATCAAGCACGTGTGAATGCCGATGTTGAAAAACAAGAAGTGCATCAAAGTGCAATAAATACAGGTAATAGGACGTCGTCTTCTGGGGATTCTTCAACGCCGAGAACAGGTGAAAATGAAGTTGCAGTTCCGTTATTGTCTGATAATGAAAAGAAAGATGCTTGTAAAGAGGGAGCTGAGAGTGTTTCTGAAACTCTTAAACCTGTGGAAATAAAACCAGAACAAGACAATGATACTAATGTTGAAGTTAAGCAGGAGAATACGAGTTCAAGTATGCATGTACAGGTAACAGGACATTCAGAAGCAGAACAACACGATGTATCTGGAGTTACTAATCATACTTTTGTGACAAAAGAACTGACCCAAAACTTCAAGGATAAAGGTAAAAGTGTGATTGTTTCAGCTTCAAATGGCAATGATGAATCAATAGGTTTCTTAAATAGTAAGGACATTGATATGGAAGGACCTAGTAAAAGAGGTTTTGATTTGTTCTTTATGGATCCTGTTAAAAAGCCTGAAAGTAATGACCAAACAGGAGTAAGCAAGCCTAAAGATGAGAAGCTCTCTATGGAACCCCTTGAACTATCTCTTCGTTTACCGAGTGTACTTCTTCCTATTGGTGTGGACCAACCGGTTCATGGTCCAGATTCACCAAGTCAGGAGATGAGCATACAGTCTCATGCCAGCTCTTTCCAAACCAGTTCTGATGGATTTACTAGATCTTTTTCGGGCTCTCAGCACTATACCCACAATCCTAGCTGCTCCTTGACTGAGACTTCATTTGATTTTGAACAATCTGTTGGCAGCCGTCCATTGTTTCAGGGTGTTGTGTGGCAGGCTCAGCCTTCGGATGACCACAAGAATACAGAACCGCCGGTGCTTCAAAGAAGTGTTTCAAATGGAAATGGTGGCGTCTCAAATGCTCAATTCTTACAGTTAAATAATTCTGGAGTTGCAGAAGGAATTTATAAAACACCCGTTGTATTGGACAGACAGCTAAGTAGTAACAATAACAATAAGCAGCCATTGGGATCACATTCAAGGCATCGCAATGAGATAAGATCACCGACACAAAGTGTTGGATCTCATGACACGGGTTCAGGGTTTCATAAAGATCGGAAGCGTGTAGCTAATCCAGCTGACTTGGTTGAGCCCCTCCTTGCAATGGTGGTTTCAGAACCGATACACATAGTGGCTCGAATATTAAGTGAAATGTCACCCCCTTCAATAACAAGTTTAAAAGAGTTGGCTCGTGATGTTATCTTAAACCCAAGTAAACGAAGACAGTATTCTGCGGTTCGTAAGGCACTTGAGAAAAGGTCAGACATTACTTTGGAGATGCTATTGAAATCGCATAGTGTGCTGATAGAGATACTGGTGACCTTGAAAACTGGTATTCAAGATTTTCTCCAGACTAAACCTGATGTATCGTCATCTGATTTAGCAGAAATATATCTGAACTTAAGATGTAGAAACCTAACATGTCGAAGTTACTTACCTGTTGACGAATGTGATTGCAAAATATGTGTTCAGAAAAATGGTTTTTGCAGTGCTTGTATGTGTCTAGTATGCTCAAAGTTTGACATGGCGTCTAATACTTGTAGTTGGGTAGGATGTGATGTATGTTTGCATTGGTGTCATACTGATTGTGGCATACGGGAATCTTCTATAAGAAATGGGAGTAGTGCAACTGGAGCTTTAGGTCAAACTGAGATGCAGTTTTTTTGTGTTGCATGTGATCATCCTTCCGAAATGTTTGGTTTTGTGAGGGAGGTTTTCCAAAATTTTGCGAAGGGTTGGACAGTTGAAGCATTTGCAAAGGAACTTGAATATGTTAGAAGAATATTTTCTGGTAGTGATGATATTCGTGGAAAACGTCTTCATGAGATTTCTCTTCAGATGCTGACTAGATTGTCAAACAAATCGGATATTCATCAAGTACGAAGTTATATAATGAGCTTCTTTTCTGGTAAGCTTTCTTGATATAAGATGTATGCCTATTTTTTAGCTTTGCTTATTCAAGGTTGTGTTCTGGGTACAGTGAAAATCGAAATAATCAGTTTAGATGTAGAAGTAACAAAACGGATAATTCAAGGCAAAAAAGCTATTATAATACCTTAATTTGAAGAGTTGATCACTCTGTCTAACTTTTCACTCGAGTCACCAATATAAGTTTGTTGGAAGATTTTGTAAATCTAAGCTAGCTTATATGAATGTCACTGGCTCTTATATGAGGGTTTATTGCCGAGAGTACCCACAAACCTGTTTATATCTTTCCTTCCAAGCCATGAAATTTATTTCCTTCTAATTTAAAGGATGGGCTTGTGTCCTTTTTTAGTCATAAAAAACTACAAAAACAGTTTATTTAGATAAACATTTTACATGTAAAGCCTAGTTTTTGTGTGCAAGTTTAACATATGATTGTTAATGTTTATCATTTTTAAGAGCATTATTTTTCTACAAGAAATCTTATAATGACTCAAAAGGAACACAAGACCATCTTTCAATTACCCAATCGGACTAAAAATACTTCGATGGCCTTGAAGGGACCAACGGAAAAGTATATGTGTATTATATAAGTTCTTTGTTTTATTGTTCCTTATATAATCAGAATATATCAAATACAATATTCTACGTTCTGTTACAACTGATTACTTGTTTTGGAATACTACATATCACTTAACCACATTCGAAGTGCCTTCCGAACACTGTTTTTCTTTTCGGGATTCTGTCCAGAGCTCACACAAACAGAGATTTTCTTACTTAATTATCGTTGCAGATGATGATGCTTTCAAGGATAACGTGCAAATCGCACAAGAGAAAGAAGTACTGAAACAAAATCATGGAGAAAGAAGTAAAGATATATCCAATAACAAGGCCAGTCAAGAAGCTGCTATGTGGATGAAATCTATTTATGCAGATAGACCTGTCCAGTTACAAACAACCAGTTCAGACATACAACGGGCTACTCCTCTAATTCCAAGAGAACCTGTTTTTGATGAGTTGGATGGGATTGTAAGGATCAAACTGGCAGAGGCTCAGATGTTTCAAATGCGTGCAGACGATGCAAGAAGAGAAGCTGAAGGCCTGAACCGTATTGCACAAGCAAAAAGCAAGAAAATTGATGAAGAGTTTGCAAGTCGGGTCACAAAGTTGCATTTACCAGAGGCAGAGGAAATCAGAAGACAAAAACTTGAAGAACTTCAAGTTTTGGAAAATGCTCATCAGGAATATTTCAATATGAAGGTGAGGATGGAAAGAGAGATCAAAGATTTACTTTTAAAGATGGAAGCAACTAAGCGTAACTTCAACTCGTAATCGCCAGGTAGATCATTATTTTTCAAGATTCCAAGTTTAGTACACTTTTTTTTTCCTCTCTTTTTATTAATTTTTAGGTCTACTTGAAGCTAGATTATCTTGAATTATATGCTTTTAAAGGCAGACTGTACAGAGACTGTCAATCTTAGATATAATTCCTTGTTAAGATACAGCTAAACACCCTTTGGGGTCTCTTTTATCATCCGAAATGAAGTTGATTCTTCTTTGGTTGACACTGGGCTGAAAAATACAGACATTTCAATTTTTAGGGGTGAGCATGCTCGTTTTTATCTTTTTGGGTAACGCCGAAAACCAAACCAATAGTTATGCTTTTTTCCTGTTTGGTTTCGGTTTTTTAGGTTTTCGGGCTTTTATTTAATTTACCCCACTAAACAACATAGTATGTTCAACCTGCCAATAAACAGTAAATTACAAAGAATACTAAGTAAAAAAAGCTGGGTTTTAATACTCTAAAAATGAAAAAGTTGAATTACATTAACATATTAATTAAGCATAAGTAGTAAATTTAATAAACAGGTTATTGAAATATATGTAAATTGAAATAAGTATAAATATTTAGTTTTTTTTTTCTCCCTATTCTTTAGTTTCTTGTCATTCTGTCTGGCTTTTCTCAGCCGAGTAAAATTCTTTTTAGAGTACTATGATACTTGGATATATCAGAATTTCAACAGGGTATAATTCTTTTTTGAGTATGATTCCTTTAAGGAGTTTAAGCCAAGTAAATTGCCGGTCATCTACTCATCTTATCACATAGATAGTGGGGTATTGTGGTGTCAGCTGAATTTTGTTTGAGAATGCTAGCGGTCGTATTGATATCAATCCTGATCCAGTTTGTGATACTTATAATTGTGTTATGCATACATTTATTCGTAGATACATATCCGGTCATGGTCTACTTTCAATCTTAAGAATATCATTTCGTTTGATGTTGATTTTGATTTTTCTCACCCCCATCATGTTTGGTTTATGTGAATCGCTGGTCTTGTGGCAGTACCAAGACGACTTTGACTTCTTTTGAATCGGATAATACGATCCTTTCTATTCCCTTGCCAAGGGGCGAGGGGAAAGGCGCTGAACTAGTGTGTAAAAAGGTCAACACTTCTAACAAAAAATAATAATAATTTTGTTATTAACCCTTTATGCAATTTGGTGAAGACCAAATGAAGCCTAGAGAACAAGTTCCAATATCATAAAAAAGTATTGATCAAAAAAACCAAAACTCGGCTGAAGAAGTGTTGTTTGCAACTTTGCATGACAAAGAAATGCCAGCTGAACTATTTTAGAATTTGTCGTTTCTTTGCTTTTTAAAAGTGCGAAATGCTTCTCAAGTTTATGGAAGAAAAAGTATACATATAACATGTTATTATTGAAAACTAATATATCTGATTGGCTTCCATTTCTTAACGTTTTTTTACTTGACAAAAGGGTAATTTAATGAGAACCTTTTATATCTTGACAATATTTTAGTACCTGTCAATCCATGCGACACATGCTATGGATGGCACCAACTGATTTCTGACCAAGTGGTTACATTTTCTAACTTCTGTCAATTTAATTAAAGAATTTGTTGAATAGTTATATATTTAGTATTTTAGTGAGTTTTTGTAAAAAGACAAGTGCATGGGAATGTATTAAAGCTATCTCGTTTTGGTGCAAGTATTTATGTCTCAAAACAATCATTGTATGCATCAAAAG
This sequence comes from Erigeron canadensis, assembly GCF_010389155.1. Taxonomy (NCBI): domain Eukaryota; kingdom Viridiplantae; phylum Streptophyta; class Magnoliopsida; order Asterales; family Asteraceae; genus Erigeron; species Erigeron canadensis. The sequence continues at coordinate 26,729,898 of NC_057764.1, forward strand.
TTCTAATTTTTGTTTTATGTATATAGGATCTCACAAGACTTGTAAACCATTGACCGTAACATGATGATATGTAATGACTAACTTGTATGGTTGTCACATTTGGAATAAATAAAACTTCTTAACGTCTGAAATTCCAGTGGAGGTAACCGAATACATATAATACCAGTGAACTGAATATTTAATATGTAGCTTAACGCAAAAAATTTAATACATATCTATGGTTTTTTTTTTTTAACGACATTCTATCGTACTTTTACTCTTAAATTATACATATGTGTAAACCAGGACTCTAAAGTTAATTAACCTAATGGTTCAACAAAATGTAATTTGTAAGGTAATTTCAAGTACTTTCGTCATAAAGTAAAAGAACATTCTTTCTTCCAGATATACTGAGATCCACACACTTCTTATGTAGTCAAAAGGGGATCGATTTTATATAAGATAGGATCACTTATGGGTGTGTTTAGCATCAGAGTTTATGAGAACTTGAATTTCTGATTTCATAAGCTTAAGCTCATACGTTTTGTTTGTCAATCAATATTTTTAGTAGATTATGGTTTTATAAACTCCAAAATTATAAGATATTTGGAGTAGCTTTTGAGAAAAAAGCTTGTAACTTACGAAAAAGTAAATCTACCTTATTATCCTAACTAATTATACTTCATCTATTAAAATAATACATCTATTCTCTTACATTAACAAGTTATAAGTTCTAACTATTTTGCCAAATGTATATACTATCAAAAAAAAATATATATATATAAGTTAATTTTACCAAAAAACTTGAGGTATGTATATACTATACTACTCTTATTATTATACTTTTGCCGGGAAAATTTGAAATATATATAAAGAAAGAAAAAAACTAAATGAAAAACAAAAGGATAGGATAAGGAGCAAGTGACGTGTCAAATTCCCTCTTATTTCATGTCCATATAATTACTCACCTTTCACTCAAAATATATGGATAAAACTTCCATACCAAAGTAACGTACGGAATCATACATACCTGATCGGAAAATTCTTACACAATGACATCTCCGGCCTTGTTTTCCGCCGCACCGGCAATCAATCCCACTCATCGTCTAGTTTCGCCGACTCTATTCGCCTACCCTTGTGTCCACAATCCATCATTCAGATACCAAAACCGATTAGATACTAATATGATCCAACCGTTGAAATCAGCCGCATCGGATTCCATTTCAATTATCGATAACCCGACCTCATCGGAAGAAGAGAGTTCAGTAAAAGTTGGAGCTAAGGTTAGAGTTATAGTACCGTTAACGGTTTATCATATACCTAAAGTACCAGAATACGACTTGAATGGCAAAGAAGGTACTATTAAGGAAAACGTCGCAGTTTGGAAAGGGAAACAGATTTCGGCTAATTTTCCTATTAAGATTGAGTTTTTGGAAGGGATTGAAAGTCGCGGAGATAAGCCTGTAAAGTTTGTTGCACATCTTAGGGAAGATGAGTTTGAGTATGTTGACTAACTTTGATTAGTGAAAAGATTGAGAAGAGTTGTTTATTTGTTGCATCCTGTTTGATTCTGATTGTTACAATTTGAATTGTATGTTATACAGGCTTTATGGATGTATATATATGTATAATAATACAGAAAAACAACTTGAAGTGATCTGAAAATTGTCCTAACCTGTATTTGATGTAGATTTGAGCAGTAAGATAGATCATACATTAGTTGCATCACGCAAATTGTTTGTGTTGGTGATTTATGGAATGCTTGTATATATCAACTTCTTTCTTAAAAATGTATGGATCCTAGTTAGAGTTAACCGGAAAACTTAGATGTCATGTCACCCAAGACATGTCATCTATGTTCAAGTGCCTCCCTGAAAACTGTTTGGAAGCATTTAAAAAACTTCTGCCGAAACTTGGCACAAAAACAAGCCATCCTGTTAGTTGTATTGTTTCAGATGGTTCAATGAGCTTCACACTTGATGCAACAGATGAACTAAAAAGTATTACATATACTCTCAAGGAAAAGGGATGTGAATCACTAGAAGGTACTCCTTATCTTTTGCATTACTGTGTGGATAGCTCATTAAAAGATTGTCATTTTTTCTCTTTACGGTCCTATTCGGTTTTGGTACCCAAAAAACGGGTACCAGACCAGTAACTGATACTCTAACTTCAGTACTCTATTCGGTTCCTATATTTGATGGGTTTCAGTACCGAGCGGTACAAGCAGTTGCTTGTTCCATGATATAGTCATTTTAGAAGAGATTAGAGAAAATGAACCCAACTATGGAATTCAAAAGACCCCCAAAAAAAGATAAATTTAGAACACATATGGTAAAATTGTATTAGACCAGTGCGGAACTTCACACAACTAGTGTTGATGATGTCCCTGAGTCTATCTGGTCTGAGACTACAATTATCAGGTAGGATGACTAGAATCCCAGGGGATCAAGTGAACTCTTATCCCAAGTTTCTAAGACTTGCATCACACTCTGATCGTCCGTCCATGTAAGTTCTATTAACTCATGATAGAGTGGATTTTCAACACATAACATACATTACTAGAGGTTACTCTCTTTCCTTAAATAATGAAACGATAACCAAGTAGGTCTTAAAAATTCCCTTAAGCCTATACAAAAACGATATCTTACATATACCCTCTTTCCAAATTATTAGCGGCACTTGAAAGCATGAACACTAACCAACTTTTGGAAAGTGTGTTAGACAGAAAATTACAAAAGGAAGCCTAGGCTTTTCTTCATGTATAATATAAAGCATATAAGCCCTCGGCCTAAATTCAGACTGTCTATTGAGATTGGGAGAACCAATAAGTATTGGTAGACAGACAGAGATTCCGGAATACATCCTATGATTAATAGATTACTGATTACACAAAAGTGATCAAACTCTTAGTGATACCAATTAAGGTCCAAACCTGAATCAACTAAGAAACAAGAAATGTGATAGCTGACTAAATACTCAAGCTTATTACTATATTATATATGTATAAAAACATAAAAACCATTTCTGAGAATGAAAGAGCAACTTAAAACCTTAAGACAACCTAATGCATGTTTACATGGCAATATTTCTTTAACAACCTCATAGGTCTATGCAACTAACTATATGCATTAGATGTCTATCCGGTAGATAATATTTGACTGTCTATACCACAAACAAGGATTTTCAAACTAATCAATTATGTAAGCTTTTCTAACTTCCAATTACCTGATACATTTAATGTCCCATCACTTTGGCACTGTATGTTGAGCTTGCTACTGCATCTAACTTATTTTTCTTAAATTCTTAACTAACCTAGCACCTGCTATGACTATATGAGAACATACAAACACATATCACAAAAGCAGACTCTTGTGTGACCATTGATCATGATAATTAGAGTATTAGACAGAAATCTATGCTATACACACCCAATGCTTTCGGTTTTGAAGTACGCTATCATAATGCTTAACATCCGCCAAAACATGCTTTTGTGTATGTTTTGGGTTAGCATTTCGCAAAAAGCTTATACTTAATCGCTTATAAGGATATCGTGTGAAAATGCACAACTGGTAAACACATCAACCTTGGTAAACAAACAACTTTTTCGCTAAAAGAAAAGCTCAATGCTTTTTCAGTAAGGAAGGGTGCTATTGTAGTCTAAAGTCTAAATGCTAAAAAGTTATGTTAAACAGCTAATCCAAACACCAAGTGAAAAACCAAGTCTCGGGGAATGAGAATCACTACATCTTTGGAATGAAAGTTTAATATATATTACTTATCAAAAACAAAAGCGTTACAATCATCGATATATCAGCGTATAAAAATGAAAACTTTACGAAATCGTTATTTTTTTAACTAGCATATGCATCTATCACATACGAAATGTAGATCATTTTACAGCACTAAGATAGCCACCAACACTCATGAAACATAAAACTATGTCAATAACAAATATTAAAACCATGAATCAATCAATATACAAAAACCGACCCACACCTGACCACCTCGCGGTATGCCAAGCTCGCCTAACGTCTCGTTCAGATAGTGGTCCAACTCCAACCAACTGATGCAATGAATTTTTCTTATTACTAATCAAGTTCCTCCAAATACTTTCCAAATGCCCTTGTCCAAATCCAAATTAATCAATATACTCGAATTCGTCATCTTTTAAATGCACGAAAAACTTAACCGGTTTTTCACCACGGCCTTCAAGTATTTCAAAAAACTCAATTTTATAAGGCAAATTAGCTGAAATATGTTTTCCTTTAAAAACAGATACATAATCCTTTATTTTCCCTTCTTTTCCTTTCAATTCAAATTCAGGTACTTTAGGTACATGATACACCTTTAATGGAACCCTAACTCTAACTCTAGCTCCGATTTTTTCGGAACCTTTATTTTCTGATGAATCCGGGGACGGAGATGGTATCGGAGTGTCGGCGATCGCCGCCTTGGAATCTGCCGTAGCTGATTTGAGTGATTGGAGATGATTTGATCGGTTGAAGTTAGGGTTAGGGTTTGTGAGATAGTGATTACGAGAATAAGGATGTAAAGAGCGGGTGATTAGACTGTTGGAGATTGTGGACGGCGGTGAATTGACAGCGGTTGTGGTGCCGGCAGCGAGTATCGCCGGTGATGTCATTATCGATTTTAGTTGGATGTAGCGGCAAAGATACAGGGTCAACTGAATTTTTTATTTTCTGTTATTGCAGTGAGGTTACAACTTACGAAGTTATGAAAATATGGTGTCGATATATTAATTTTACTCATTTTTTTAGTTTAACCTACCAATATCACACTATAAGATTTTTTGGTATTTGAAATAAGCATTTCGACTTTGGGTGAGCTCTTTAGCGCGAATCCGGTTAATACAATCGTATGTTAGACCTCTCACTGTCGAATCGCGACACGAAGTTTGAAATGAAATTCACTTTCAAAAAAGAATTAAAATTAATCAAATAGTTATATATTCTTTAGAATCATACACAACAATATATATATATATATATATGTGTGTTTTTTATATAATGTGAATATTTGTTATCTATGATTAAAAAGTGTTGTGAGAAGATCCCTTCTCAAAAATAAGAAAAATTGGGGTTACCTTTGAGTATTGACATATCACTTAGCTGATTATGACTTAATTTTACTTGAGTTTTAAGTACAAAGTAACATTCATGAAAGCTTTAGGTTAGCTTATATACAACAAAGAAGATTGTAAAAGGAACAAGTAAAGTAGATGCGAAGGTTTTGGATTAAAAAAATGTGCTAAGTTTTCATTATCTTATGATGAATTTTAGTAGAAGGTATAGAAAAGTAAATCAAATACATTTCAGTTTGATGTAGCTTGTTGTTCAACAAATTCACATAAGATTTGGGCTTTTTGGTTTTGTACCCCGAAACCTAACCAAATTCAAATCCATAGCTATTTCCACTGCAGTCGATTCTACTATTCTTACCACTGTTGCTGCAGCCCTACCCAACCAAGTTAATGGTAAGAAACCTTCCACTTAACAGCTTGCTTTTCTTTGATCCTTGTTATTTTGGTTTGGTTTGACTTTCAGTTTTGTATTAAATAATTCTCAATCCGAGAAACCCAGACAACCTGAACGCAAACTGATAAACACCCTTAAGCTTCATTATTTGGTCATATGATGGTAAGTGTCAAAACAACAGTTAATACTATATCCGGTTTTGGTCATTAAAAAAAAAGTAATACAGTTTACAGAGTTGAGATTCAGGAGACAAATACCTTTCATATGGTATGGCATATATACCTTCAAAAACTTATATGAGTAATACTTTAGCTACACAGAACCTTTTGACAGCATAATACTTCAAAGAAAATGTCTGATATCTATAATCAAAGGGGTATATAATTTACAGAATGTTCTGAGCTCGTATAAATACAAACACGCCACCACCTCCTACAGCTCGGCCCACAAGCATATTCTTGTCGAGATACGAAAGGTAGTAGAGTCCTCCCACAGATCGCCTGTCATTTAGAACAAATTGACTTATAAATTTTTCTATTTCAAGTTTGTATAGAATGAACATAGTAAATGAAGCTTCATAATCACAACTTTCTCAAAGTATAAACAAAATATGAATTTTGATAGTAACCTGACAACAGGGTTCTATACTAAAACTATCAGTAATCACTCAAATGGTGCTTTCCTACAACTATGATTTTGGCAAATAGATGCCCTAAAGCATTACTTAGACATTCAAGAAGTTCTAAGGTTACGATAACCTTGTCAACATACCTTCCCGGGCTTGTGCTATTCACTGGAACTTGAGCTTTAAAAGTACGGATCGCTTGCAAGATCTAAAAACAAATCAAGTAATGAAACTTAGAATTAAGGTGCAACAAACCAAGTGTTAGATGGTATTTTTTGTGAGACTTTACCTGTAGGCTTAAAAATGAGCGTGGCAGCAATGCAGGGGCGATTAGAGCTTGCAACTCCTCACTGATGTTTATATTTTGTAGAGATATCTGCCATTGAAAACAAAAGTTGTTACATTAGTTATAGAAAATTAATTGTGTTAGTGTGGTAGTTGTAGACAATTAACTGGCCTCTTCAAACTGGAGATAGATGTTACGCCGGGATATGAGAGAAAATTTTGCAGAAACAAGGAGCGTGGCACCTTCATTATCCTGGGGAAAAAAGTAAGTGTTAGTAATATTATGACGGTTCTGAAAGAGCAAAACTAGTTTCATGAGTTCCAAGCAAGACTTCTCGTTCGATTACTGTGCATAGGTGCCATGATTACGGTTCTGAAAGAGCAAAACCAGTTTCACATTTCCCAAACTCCTTGAAAGTCATGGCACCAATGCACAATAATCAGCCCCTAGTGAACTAGTCAAGCATAAGTTCCAAACAATTCTTTGCATCCAAGTACACTTCAAAAAGTCACTGTACTAATGTAATGTGGTTGGACTAGTCAGCATAGGTTTCAATAAATTAATCCACATATAATGCACCCTTCTGAGAAATTGCAACAATCACAGATGCGGCAAAGGTTTGCTTGCAAGCTCTTACTTTTATGATAATCCAATGTGGGTAAACCAAGGTCTAATCAAGTAGGAGTGATCAATCTAATGTATGATAAGTTGAAATTCTTTTATCTTTATAGGATCCCGAAAAACATGTTTATTGAGCATTGAACCAAACTAATGTATGATAAGTTGAAATTCTTTTATCTTTATAGGAGTGTTAAATGTGTGGCTGAACCTAAATTCAGGTTTCAGTTTGAGTAACCTAGAAACTAAGTTTTAGCAAATGGGATATAAGTTCTTGGAAAACATAAATAAGTGCTATGTTATACCTTTCGACTCCAAATAAAGAATAACAAAATAAGAAATAAAAATGCACCTCTAGCAAGCTGGGAATACTCCAACGAACAACATTGCGAACATAGCCTCCCTTATCTTGACCCTTACATTCAAACTTCTGAAATATTTGGCCAACCTATTCATCATCATATCATAAGTAATAAATATTAACTACTTCCATCTCCAAAAAAACACCACACTAAATTTTTGAAAATGTCCCGTGAAAACTTATCATCATAATAATACATGTCTAATATAAAACATTCCAGTACTTATTGATATCCACAAGGGCCTAGTACTCTTAATCGACTTATTTAGTTTGCACATTTAGCTTTAGTATGCATCCACCTCTAAACTTGCTTTATCAATTTTCTACCACGAGTTTTTATGACAGACAACGTATAAAGCTACATCAGCAAAAATTATAAAACACCGATTAGCTAATGAGGAAGTCATTGGGATACATACAATAACAATGAGTTGAAAGCATGATGCACACATAAGAAAGCCTGAATGTATGATACACAATATAAAAAACATGAAAATTTTGATACACTTAGAAACACTTGCCCTTTTATAGTTTAATTAAGCATTAAACACTATCAACATATGAAATAAGCGAATTTTCAATACCTGAAAAAAGGGAAGCCTAGAAGATGAATCAAGAAGAACAAGAACATCAGACGCAGAAGTATATTGCAATCTCCATGTCCCATCCAGAATACAGAAATCAATTCCTTCTTCACTTCCAGCTTCATAGCTCTCCAAGTCCACCTATACTGTAAACCATTATATACATATATAATACTTAAAATACAAACATCCATCCACATTTACGATGTGTCCGTTATGGGACTGGCCAGGACATCTCAACCATTTTTGGGGCCTAAGACAAACTTATAAAGGAAAGTTTTAGATACTAACACTCCTGTTATAATTAAATTAAGATAAGATACACTTCTGGCTTATGTGCTTCAAACTTCCTCAATATTAAAAAACAAAATAGAAAGAAATTAAAAAAAGAGACTCAAGAATAGAGCTTCTTTTGGGTTCAAAAACGGGCTTCTAGATGAATATATGAAAACAGGTTGGATAAGTGGTTAACACCCTTGCATCTCGAGACAGAGGTCAAGGGTTCTATCCTTATGCCTTGCAAGGCTGGAGGTCCTTTTCTATCATAGATAGAACCCGGAAGTAGTCTCTCTACACCGTCGTGGTAGGGGTAAGGTTGTCTACATCTTAACCTCCCTCATACACCGTCAAGGTATTAGGACCCAAAACCCGTGGAAGACGGCAGTGGGTGCTTACTATATCTATATGATCTATATCTAAATATATACAGGAAAAGGTTTATGTGAGAACCATTTGAATTGGAAGAATCATGAGATCCTCTAAATTATAATTTGATGTTCATATGTGAATGGTATATGTGAAGAAATTCATTCACATATGAACACATTCAGTTATACTTAATACTACCTATGTGACGATGTACCCCTCCGAGCCACCATACGAAGAACCCTATAAGGTACACTTACGAAGGGCATAAACACGAAGGTGTTTAAGATCAACTCAGCCGCATAAAAAAGATTAACACATCACTTTATTTCAAAGACGAATACACTTACCTAGTTTGGAATATTCTAGGATATTCTTCTAAGGAAACTAAATCGGATGAACATGGTAAGTAGAGTTTTACTTGAAGAAGGAATAGGGAAACCCTAACCTTCTCCTCCAAGGAACCTCCTCCTATAAAAGGAGGAGGACTCCTTCACATTCGATCATCATACATTCGGAACAACACCGAATAAACCTCATACATACACGATCACGGATCGAAAATAAACCCTTAAAGTCGAATGCAATTCGACCACCACCTTCATCTACCTTCGTTGGCGTAAAGGAACACCGTTCCTACCTTCGGGGAATCGCCAACAAATCCTAGAAGGTTTCTAGGGTTCTCTCATTCGCTATCCCATTCTATTTGCTACGTGGTTCGGTGCACAATGCACTATGTTCATATGTGAACGGTTCCGACATGAACCTTACCCTATATATACATCTTATAATATAACTAAAAGAGGGGGTTGGGGGTACACTTGGCACCCCTAATCTCCCTCCTCTAGCCTAAACCTCCATCTTTATTAATCCTCTAATTTTTTAATATTAATCTAAATTAATTTACACTTTTTGGTTTTCCATCATCAATTTACACTTTAACCTCAATATAAAGCAATTAATTTACACTTTTTGGTTTTCCATCACCAATTTACACTTTAACCCAATTTAAAAATAATTAACTTACACTTTTTGATTTTCCATCACCAATTTATACTTTAACCCAATTTAAAAATAATACTTTTTGGTTTTCCATCACCAATTTACACTTAAAAATAATTAATTTACACTTTTTGGTTTTCCATAACCAATTTACAATTTCACCCAATTTAAAATTAATTAATTTACACTTTTCGGTTTAATTGGTAATCTATAATATAACTCACGTACGACAACAAAAAAAAAGAAACTACGAACAACTACGAAAGGGTTTTTCTTTTTATATACTTTGCACATAATTAATCATTATTATTATTTTTTAACATTGAATTCTTATGTTATTGTTATTATTATTTTTTTTAATTTTAGATAAGGTTCGTTATGGCTTTTTCTTCAAGACAACATTAGTTCATCTTGAAGATCTTAAGCCAACACATGTTAACCATCATTTACGACTCCGTGTTGTGCATGTATGGACTGTTTCAGAGTGGAACAACACGAAAAAAATCAAAACGTTCGAAATGGTCTTTGTTAATGAATTGGTATGTATTTTTCAAATTATATAGTTTACACTTTTAGAATATAAGAAACTGTAAACTTTTTATTTAACTAAAGTTGGAAAAAAGGGGTAAACTAAAATCAATATTTATATAAAGTTAATTTTTGTATGTTTCTTCTTTAGCTTTCGTATTGATTAAGTTGTGATATATGACTTAACTAATATAAATATTATATATTAAATTTTGTATTTGCAACCTATATTAACTATTAGGATTTACGATTATATCTTTTTATAACCTTTTAGATATGAAGTCTAAATTTGCTATGAGTAGGTTTCTGATTACTTTAATATATTGACTTTGATTATTTTGGGTTTTATTTAACTAAAGTTGATAAAAAAAAAATAAAAATAAACTGGAATCAATGCTTTTTAGCTTTGATTAATATATTTTGAGACTACCCGTCTAATGGACAGGCTTGAGCACTAGTATATATATACACAGACTTGGCTAAGTAATGGGTCATCTGAATTACAGTTACACCAAAGCCCCTTTGGTTACAAAACAATTAAATGGTATTTGTAAACCAAAAGCCAACGAGCTACCAAACGGGATAACTAACATTTTCAGTTTAAAGAAAAAAAATTATTTGCAAACCAGATAGTAAAAAAGACGTACCAAAAGCTCTTCAATTTCAGAACGTTGGTTAGGGGTAGTGACAGAGCCACGTTGGGTGTCTTGAATGGCTTTCAATAAGTCATATTTCTTGTTCTCTAAGTCTGTTTCGTTTGTTATTTGAGATGATGATTTAGTAATAATAGTTGAAGATATAGCTGAACATCGAAATGGGTTTCTTGTTGGATAAGAACAAACAGTCGAGCGAGTTTGTAAAGTTGTGAGTGGTGGTCGGAAAATAGTGGTTGTTGTTGTTGTGGGTAATTGTAGATTCATTTTCTTTTAATTTTGGAATCCTAGTTGGAGATTGGATGTTTTTGTGACTAATATCGTGTTTTGGACACATGCTCTAAATTTTCTCAAATTATAAATTCAAGTATAGCTAAAAGTTATACATATAGTAGTTTTCTGTCTTGATAGGAATCACGGATACAAAACTACAGAGGTACGAGCCTATAGAACAGATTCATGTTCAAGTAAGGTCGTTATACATAAGATTATATTTAACGACCTATATTACATTATTACTTAACTAATACAAATCTAAAAAACAAAAAACAAATACTCAGTAATAACTCAAATTATATTGTTGAATTATTAGTAAAAAAGTTTATCTTAATCTCAATCTTAATCTTAATTTTAATATATACTATAAAACAGTTGAACTAATGACTTATTAACCAATCAAATCGTTCAATTTTATTAAATTAACTATCGCTAATTTCATCATTTAAATTAACTATAAATTAAAAATCCTAATAATCATTATCAAATTATATTATTATATTAATATTTATATTAATTTCTAAAAGAAATCTCATTAATTTATACCTTTTTGTTTTCCATTAATAATTTAAACTTTTTAACCCTGAATACTTAATTTATATTTATTTTTAACCATCAATTTTTTAAAAAACGTTACAAAAAGTACTTATATTTAATTTATTAAAGTTACAATTGTTGACTCAAATCAAGAATCTTAATTGTTATCAAAGAATATGAAAACAATAATCATTATCTAATTATCATAAAATATGTGATTGAAAATAACTACATTCGTGTTATGGGCTCGCATCGTGATCACATACATATACTTGAATGTCAAGTACATGATCGCATTTATGTTTATATTTTAATTTTTAATTATCTTTCATAATAATATCGCATTATGAGTATAACTGGTTTCAAAAAAATTTATAATAGAGAAATTATTGTAGCATGTGCCTTGTGGAATGACTACGGCAAACAATTCCACCAATATGTCTCAGCTAATAATGACAGTGACAAACTCGTGATTATTGTACTACAACTTGCAAAGTATAACACTTAGAATTGTATATTTTTAAAATTATAAGCTTTTATAAGTTAAATGTATGAAGATCTAATATTGATAATATCGTAAACCATGTATCCAATGTTGGACACGAGTTTAAAATCTAGTTTTATACTACACAAGATTAGAAAAGAAAATACAAACATTTAGCTAGTTTATGGATTTAACTCTACTTTCAGTTTAATTCATGTGTAATGATGTTTGCATTTTTGAAGTTTAAAATAAAAGAAATGTTAAGTTTATTAACAAATTATGAACAAAATTTAATTAAGTGATGTGTTGCCAATGAAATTAAGAGAGGAAGAGGGGGGATGGTTTTACATGTAATTTATATACTTGAATTGTTTTTTTTAATCTTTTTGTTTGTCTATCATTACATTATACATTTACGCATATATTGATTTTAGACAAACGAAAGCGGTACCCGCGTGTTGCGACGGTGATAGAAGTGGTGGTGGCGACGAGCGGTGGTAGCGGCAGTGGTGGCGGCGGCGAGCGGTGGTAGCGGTTGTGATGGCGGCGGATATTGGTGGTAGGGGTGGTGGCGCTGGTGAGTAGTGGAAGTTATTAATGTAATGTGGCTATAATGTATGATAATCATGAAATAGAATGTGTATATTGTTGAAACTTAAAATCAATATTAAAATTTTTTATTTAATGTTGAATATTATAAATGAATTTGCTTTATAAGGCCTTAGCTTATAATAGTCCTAAACTAACGTCTTCATCCACAAAGACGGAGGACCTTATTGGTAGGGGGAGTCTTTGGGCTGCATCTTCAAGCGGGGGTTCTCATGGAGACTGCGAAGGACACTCGAATGTGGGGTAGTATGTGGGGTCGGCTGCAGTTTTTTGTTTGTTTTATATATGTATAGTGTATATATGTGTGTATTTGTGTGTGTGAGATAAATTATAAAATAACTGATGATGTGAAAAGAAGTTTCAAAAAGTTTGTCTTACAGATAGGGATAGTCTTGAGAAGAGTTCTAAGTGATGTGATACTGACGTGGCATTTAAAAAGCCGAGAGGACTTCCTCCTTATAAGCAAAGGGCTAATATAATATAGATAGAAGGTGTTAAACTGACCATTTTCTGTTTGTTGACAAGATGGTATCATGGTCACCAACCATTTCGCATCCTAGTTGAAAGAACATACTCATCTGACCAAGCCACCGAAAATTATATATTAAAATAAGGGTAAAATCCATAAAAAGATAACATATTTACACAAATTTTTTATTAAAGGTAACCTATTTTGTTTTCGTCTATTTAAAGGACCATATTTTCAAAAATTTCTAATAAAGGGTATCTTGTTAGTTTTTGACAGACGACGCACGTTAAGTGTCACGTCACCAATGTCACGTCATCCGTTCTGCTGACGTGGCAGTTGACTTTGACCGACTTTTATATATATATCAACTTTTATATATCAAAAAAACATAATTTCATTACACCGTTTCTCTCTTTGAAGAATTCGTCCACCACCACCGTCGTTCGACCGCCGCCTGTCGCCGTCGGAGCATCTCAGGAAAAACGCCGGCAGCCACCATCTCCACCTTATTCCACTCTCCCACCTCTTTCTCTCCTATTCGTGGCGCGCCACTACTTGCACATGCTTTGTACTATCGGCCTTCATGACTCTGTACTACCACCTCGAAACCTTAACCTACAGGTTTATGGAAAGAGAAGAAACCTTAACCTACAGGTTTCTGGAAAGAGAAGAAAGAGAAAGAAAGTATTCGGCTAATCTAGATTCACATGACACTACACAAATGTATCACAATTTATATTCCAAAAATTGTGAGGATTCCCCTCTTTTAAAACTAAAACGGATGATGGTCTGCTATATAGAAGCCACACCCCCCGACCCAAGTCTATCACAGTAATTCCAATAATAATAGTGAAGGTTCTGAAATGTGTAGCCTCAAAAACCATAATAAAGAAATTCAAATGAAGTTCGGTCCCTGTTGGTTGGTTCTCGTCCACACAAAACACAAAAGAAAACTTTGCAAATGGGAGTGGCTATGTGGCTAGTGGGGTTAAATAGTCAACAAAACAATCTTCTACAAAATCAAATATAACAATGATTTTGTCACTTTGTGGTGTTTGTGAAATGGAGTGTGCGGTGGTTAGCCGCAAGTAGCAAGAAAGCGGGACTTGGTCAAAAATAGTCAATAGAACATCCCAAAACAACCATTATATATAATATAACAATCCAAATTTGGATTGCTACAATGTCAGTTAAGTTGCCTCATAATTGGCTTGGTTTGTTTCCAACAGGCTTAGTTGGCTCATAATTGGCTTGATTTGTTTCCAACAGGCTTAGTTAGTTAATAATTTTTTATTCTTTCTTTTTTTACCACTTTCTAGCTTTCTTTCATCCTTGTCTCTTTTTCTTTTACAACTCCAAATATTTTTTCACCTGTTATCTTTTTCTCAAGTATCTCATCATTTACATCATATGTAGCTGGTGACAACAACAATGATAATCAAAAATATCCTCCACCGACACCCAACTAACGATGGAAGAAAGCATTAACAACTCTGTCGCCGCCGTTAGAAGCCGCTAACTCCAGTGACCATTCTGATTTAGGCACCTTCTCGATTTCAATTTCAGATGCCGGTGGGTATAAATTATCATCTGGGGTTCTTTAAATGAGACTTTCAAACTATTTTTGGGATTTTTCATAAATAATCACTGGGTATGATTTTTTTTTTATATGCTTTTTTGTGATCTTTTGATTGTTGGAGTTAAGGTTTCACTTTTTTGGGAACTTTTCATAAACAATGTGTGAGTATGAATTTTTTTTTTTTTTATATGCTTTGATTATGTACTGTAGATTCATATTAGTAATGACCTGAAGTTGTAATCAGTTTTGTGTTACTAATTTATATTTATATTTGGGGTGCAGCTGTCTAGAGTTGTTATTACCAACGTTGGTTTTTCAAAAATGACTATGTATTTAACAAATACTTCCGATAATCGATGGTAATAGTCTCCATGATCATATCTTGCAGGTTTGTTTGTCTCATGAATTTCTTTGCTGATAAGTGTCGAGTTCATGATAGTGAGGTATTACCCCATTAATGTTATGTAGGCAACTAGACGAAGAGTAGTCACCAAGCTTTTTTGGGTTTACACCACCTAGGAGATGGATTCCATGTTTGTTGATTTATATAGTTAATTTGATGAAAGTTGGATCTACATTAAATAAAAAAAATGGAGATAATCATGTAATGAATTGCTTTAGTCCAAAACAAACTAATAAAAAAATCGTCATTCCGTGTTCATTGTTAATAATGCAACACTAGGCCTACTGAAATTTTGAGTTAATCATATGAGTACTTTTGTGCTAAATGAACTAATAAGTAGATTATTATTCATCAAGGGGGATTAGTGTTCTTTTTTGTGTTTACTTATGGGTTTATATATATGCCAGTTGATATTGCGTTGCTAGGATGATCCGTTGATATTAAAATTACAGTTGTTATTCCATCGTCCTATATGGGTAAGATTCGGGTCTTCTATACTTTTTACCGTTTCTGGTGCAATTGTAAAAATACGGATAGAATTGTCTTTTTACTGCTAGAAAGTGATATTTCATACGTGTTTGAGCAGCTTCTACATACATGTATATGTGTAGAATTAAGCTAATACTTGATCGCTAAGTGGATATTTATTGTCGAAAGGTTGATATTTTCCCTTTATAACAATCCTATTGGAGTGTTAACATGATACATGAGGGGCAATCTTTAATTCGCATTACTACTGCAATAGTGCTATTATGGCATTCTAAGAACTTATATCTCATATTCTATGGAAATCTTACATAATTTGTAATGCTATAGTGCTATTATGACATTCTGCAAACTTATATCTCATCTTCATATGCAAAGCTTAAATAATTTGTTGTCATGTTCAGTTAGGAATACATTATTACCTGCTGGGTATAAGAGACTCTATAGGTTTTAACAGAGTTTTGTATTTAGTACGGTCGTTAGAAGTAAGCCTGTTGTAAGTAAAAGGTCAAAGATATGTTTGAAAATTTGAAACAAAGTAATACTAGGTCCTCAATTGCTACATGAATAAGATGAGGAATTGTCGTTTTGCAGATCTTGAAGATCAATATAGTTGGTATGGAAGAAAAGAAGTAGATACTATAATTATCATATCAGGGACGGACAACCGGTATGCTAAAAAAGAAGTAAAGGAATAAGCTCGTATGCTGGTTGTGAGACCACTTGTAGATGCTTTGGTGGCCTATACGGCCTTGGGAATTTATTTGGTGTTCAACAACACTGTTTCATGGGCTGTTCTTGCATTTTTTTAACCAAAAATCATATACTAAGCCGAACTTAGAATTTAGCAACATATTAGCATATTGGCTACTGGCTAGCATGACCGAATGTTAAACAATTGATGCACTCATTATCCATCCTCTAAATCTTTCAAGATGGTTATGTTTATAAGCAATTAAATACTATTACTATGCTTAGAATGGTATCTGCCAATTGATCTATTATAGATTTCAATTTCGCTCCGCAGCGAAGCGTGGAGGAAAAATTCTAGTTAACGGACAATACAAAATCAATTATCCATTCATATATCCACGCCTGTTTTCCTTATGATGTGTCAAACGAATGTGACACTTAACGGATGTTTAATGTTAAAAACTAACGGCATTACCTTTATTAAGAAATTTTTACAAATGAAATCCTTTTAATAGACGAAAATAAAATAGGTTACCTTTAATATGAAATTTGTGTACATAGGTTATCTTTTTATGGAATTTTCCCGTAAAAGAATGAAGCAAATACATGATAACATCATCGATAACATGTTAACCCCCTTCCATGTTATTATTTTTATTCCATCAAAATAATTAGAGTTAATTACTTAAGTGGTACCTAACGTTTGCGTGATATTACTGGTTTGATACTTTTCCTTTCAAAATTACGCGGATCATACCTAACGTTTCTAAAACTCCACTTGGACCATACTGAAACCAAACGCCGTTTAATGGTCGTCAACCCCCCCCCCCCCCCGGGCGCGGGTAGCTTGCACGTGAGGGGTAAAGATGTAATATAACGTTTTTCTTAATTACTTAAATGTTATCTAACGTTTGCATGTATTGCTGGTTTCATACCTAATGTTTACTTATTAAGTTTTTTATTTTTTTGAATTTATTTATTTTGAAAGGTGAATTTCACTTTAAGTTAATGTTTTGAAAACCGGTATTTTAGTCATGCCGGTTTGGAAAATTTTGCGATATTATCGGTATTTCTTTATTACCGAAAATATCGGGTGGTACGACTATTTTTAATTTGTTTTATTTTTTTCTAAAAAAATTCTCAAAAACTTGTTATAATTTAACGAAAATAGTCAAAATGCACTTATAATCAACTTAAAAATAATACCAAATAGGTGTTTAATAACAAAATATAAGTTTTAAAGTTCACAAATAACACAAAATAACAATAAAGTATCATAAAAATAATTTTAAAAAGTTTTTCGAAAATATCGGAAATACCGCAACGGTAATACAGGAAAATACCAGGAATACCAGAAATACCAGACGGTATTTACCGGTATTTAAAAAATTGCTTTAAGCTTCGTGTCGCGATTCGAAAACAGGAGATCTAGCATACGTTGTCGTTAGAAAAAAAAAAGACAACATATGTTAGACCTATCGCAATACAAAGTTTCAAACGAAATTCACCTTTAAAAAAAATAAAATAATAATAATAAGTAAACATTAGGTATGAAACCATCAATATTGTGCAAACTAACTTTAAGTAATTAAGAAACGAGATATTACACTTTTACCCCTCACGTGCAAGTTCACGTGGGGTGGGGGGTGTTTAACGATCATCAAATGGCGTTTAGTTCCAGTATGGTCCGAGTGGAGTTTTGTAAATGTTAGGTATGATCCGCATAATTATGAAAAAAAATGTATCAAACTAGCAATATCGCACAAAAGTTAGATACCATTCAAGTAATTAATACAAATAATTATGACAAATGAATCTTATATCTTTGACATTTTCATTCTATTACGACTACATGCAAAGAGCTCTTAGTTTAATATAGTTTATCAAAGAATTGGGAGACTTTATCTTTTTAAAATTAAGGTCTTAATTACGATTATATATAGCTATCTCTTTTGAAATATTATGAAGAGAGCCTTGCATCATTATTATCCACTACTAAATAGACTAAAAAGCCGATGTGGGGTTAATCATTTAGTAGTAACTCGATCTTCTTTCTTGAAGTAAAATCAAAAGTTCTATAAATACAAGTGATATTTTAGGAGTATTTCGAATAGTATATATGGAAGTAAGGTGTAATTGAAAAAGTAATAATAAACAAAAAAAAATCACAAAATATCAATTCTTTCTACGCTATAGAAACATCTTTACCAAACTCCTCAAACGTAAGGCACGGTTCCAACAAGACACGTCTCGCTTTTTCTTTCTTTTTATATATGCTTGCTTTCTAAATCGGCATTCTTTTTCTTCATAAGAAAACTTGTTAACTTCATTTACAAAAGTTGCCTAATAAAAGAATATAAGCTTTAATCAGATTTGTTACTATTTATTTAATTTCAATTCTTACAAAAGTCCTTAATCTGTTATGGGGATGTTTGATTTGGACATTAAATAATAGATTAAGGTTGGTAAACAAGAAACGATATACCACACTTTAAAGGTAACCTTCTAATTATCTAATACTAGTTCTAGAAATACATAGAGAGAAACAAATAAAACTCACAAAATAGAAAAACAATGTTAAGGGCTTGATAAAACCATCTTTCGTGAGCTAACCCATTGTTGGTAGTAGTTCTAATACTCGTAAATACAAATAAATGTCTGGTCCACATATTTCTAACTTTATATATTGAGGTCAAATAAGCTACCGAACATTTAATGAAACAAAGCTCCCCAAAAAATATATACACAATCTTTGATTACCAAGTCATTGCAAGCTGGCTTCAAAAACTACGCATAAAGTCAGGCATAAATTAAGCATAATAATTCTTCTAGACTTCTAGTGTCCTTTTTTTTTACAGATTGCTTACCACCCATAAAAAACAATTTTTTCATATAAACTTTTCTTAAATAGGCATTCTGAAAAGACAAAAAAAATCTTTAAAACTAACTATATACGCATAATATTTTGATGTCCACCAAGATACGGAAAATAAAACATAATAAAGTCCAACAAAAGCTCAAATAAATATTAAAAAAGTAATAATCCAACAAAAAAAAAATCAAATACTAGCATTACGCAAATGGTCTGAAACAGAAATAACAATAGTATAAATTACGAATACAAAATCTCACGTCTTTTCGTATCTTTTTTTAATATAGATATTTTTTTAAGCCTCATACAACGTAATAAAGAATATCATCAGTAGGCATAACAAACCCCATCTTACTACCCACCGACGCCGCCGCAGCACCACCATTCCCGTCGCTGCTCATCTTGACATCTCCGCCGTGACTTTGGTTCTCCGCCGAAGGTGGATGATAATACATCCGAGCAGTTTGTGGACAATGAGAATGGACCCTGCAAGCAATTCTAAATGCATCCAATATTTCTGTATATTTTCCCATCTTCTTCCTTCCTATAAAAATAATGATATAATGAAAAAAAAATAAAGAATAAAGATTGAAAAAAAATAGACTAAAAAACAGGCCAAACAAAGTTAGAAGAAGAGCCCATAAAAATAGGGGTTTGGTTTGGAGAGAAAGAGATGCGGTTTTGACATTAGAGTTGTGTGTGTATTTATATATGCACACGACGATTATACGCCGCGGCGTTTAGGGCAGCATTTTTTTTCCTTTTTCTTTAAGCCACGTTATTCTTTTAAGTGATATTTTGAGTTTACTCCCTTGGAGTATTGGGTATGTTATAATTCTTACCCTAAAAGAGTAATAAAAGGTCTCCTACAATTTTTACATTGACGAAGACACCTTTTTGACACTTGTTATTGTGCACCGCAAAAACAACTGACCACCTCTTTTTTCACCAGCATTCATTGCCTGGGAACTATGTATACAAATGGTGCAATATACCATCGAAATTCGAAGTTTTTAAGTTAAAGTTCTTTTCCTCACTAATATGCTTGCTCTCGAATCTTGGCTACCAAACTTAAAGAGTTCAATGTTATTATCCTCACATTGCTAGTACTTTGGAAAGCTTGAAATGAAACTATATAATAATTATCCAATAAACAAATCAATTTGAGACAAATATTTATTGTTAATAGTTAGATTGAAAAACATGTTAGAGTGACAAACAACATACAAACTCACGATTCATCAACGAAAATCATGATCGGAAAGAAAAGAGAGAAAACAAATATTGTCAGATTAGAATTATTGTTGTTCCTTTGCATAAATATTTTCATTATATTAACTTATACTCTTCTAGGCTTTTGTTAGTTATAAACTAGATAAATACATGCACGATACGAAAATGATAGTGCTACCACCACCACTTTAAACAATTATACATTACAGCAAAGGTAGGGTTTTCAATCAATTAATTTTGAAACGAAATGTGGAAAATAGTAACAATAGTTCATTTGTGATGAAAGTCGTCAAGAAGCTTAGAAAAGTAGAAACGGTATTTGACTTTTATTAAACAATTAATTTGAAAGAAAGTGGAAAATAGTGGTCTATTATAGATGAACATTTCTTGTTTTAGTCAATCGAAATATATTATTATTTTGAACCAAAGGGATAGTTGTTAAATTATTATTTATGGGTAAACTAGTTTTTAGACATATAGAGGTGCACGTATGAAATAAAGAAAAAACGTATAGATCACCTTTTTCTTTTTCTTTAAAGTAACCATATTGGTTGAAATTATCTACTATTCTTAATTCTTTCAGTATCTTTTTTTTTAAATACTCGTATCACTTTTTGATTTTGAATTCTTTATTTGGATCTACAGAGTACAAAAATACTTGAAAGATACGAAAATCAATTTTAATATAATTAAAAAAAATTAAATGAGCAATTAAGATATGTTTTGGTTTCTTATAGGATTGAGAATAGAATCATAGATATAGTCATATAGATAATAGGTATGTGAGGGCGTATTAGCCTCATAATTTCATTGTTTTAATGTCGATTTTAACTTTCAATATGAAAAGCGTTGGTCCATTAGCTCAGTACATCCCGTTATTTCTGATTTTGTGTTGAAGTCGGTAGACATATAAAATTCTTCTATGATGATTTGACTTAGCTATACTCAGGTTTAAGACCGAGGGGCAAGGTTTAACCCTATTAATTGTCGTGTCTTCGGATGGATTAGTAGGGGTTTTTCCCTATCGGGTTTGAAATAGGCATTTCTACTTCGAGATAGCGCTCTAACACGGACTCAGTTAAGACAACGTATAATGGATACGCTCTGGGACGAAATGATTCGAACCTTCGAATAGCCGGACCAAAACCCGTTTATTGTTTCACTCCTGTATCTTCCAAAAGGACATCCCACTGTCGAATCGCAACATGAAATTTCAAGAAAATTCACCTTTCCAAATAATAATAATAATAATAATAATAATCCTTGTAAACTTAATATATGGTTGTAAATTCATTTTTTTACTATTTTGCTCTAAACAAAAAAATGATTGTTAGAGTTAGGTATAAGCTGTCAGCATAAATTATCCGTCCTGATACTGTTTTAATAAGTGGTACCAACTGAGAGTTTCACGTCCATCTTTAATTTAATTCGAAGATTAAGAAAAATAAATTATTTAATGGGCGTCTGAAAATGAGTTATATATGGATAACATTTTTTTAAGGGAGGAGATTTCTTTAAGTTTTCTAAATTGACTAGTCAAGTTAAAGAAAATTTTGAACAGGTTAAATTTTGAATGTGATTTTTAAATATTGACCTTTAATATATTAATGGTAAAAAATTTAAACTTATACCTTTCCAGTTGAAATTAATTTGAAAAGATCTTCAACTGTTTTAATGCTTGAAAATTAAAATGCATAGATGGGAAACAAGAATATTCTTTGTCAACCTCGAGATGTAAATATTCTTTGTAACCTATTTGTTACAATGCATATAGATCTGGTCAAATGCTAATTGAGTTAGGACCTCGATCACTTTGGAACATATACTCAAATTATTATTATTATTTTATTATTAAAGTATATATGAATATATCCACATTATTATGTTCTTGTTTTCTCTATGATAACAGAATTTGCCCAAATGAAATATTGCATCATGTTTGATTCTTGTTCTCCCAACAACAATACATATTATTTTCATTACAAGCATCTGTATTAATACACACTTGTATACAACAAATGGAATATAAATTATAACCAGATTTAGTCTCGTGTCAAATATATGGATTATTTATCACATATTTGAGATAATATTTATCTCATTTATCAGAAAATTCTTGTAAAATCAAATTGAATTTTGTTTATGTTATGTGTTTAATTCTTGATATTGACGTTAGCTTTATGTTTTTAATTGATAAGTTTTGCTTATTTTTATATATATTTAATTATTTAAGAATAATTATTTAAAATTTAAAATTATAAGTATTTTATTTAGATTTTTTAGTAAGCTAGATAGGCCTTACAATAAAAATAATATTAGTTAAGTAATTTATTTATATTTCAAATAACCTAGATAAACCTTACAATAAAAACAATAAAAATAAAATACTTGATATAAATATTAATTCGTATTAATTTAAATCTCTAATTTTTAAGTTTTTTTTATTAGATGAATTTTATGCAATAAAGTATTAACTATTTTGACATTGGATTAAAATGTAAATTGATAATGAAAAACAAAAAAGTGTAAATTAATTTAGAAATTTAATTAATTTTGAGGAATTAAAAGGTGTGATTGGTTAATAACTATTAAGTCAGTTATCTTTTAACATATATTAAGATTAAGATAAGATTAAGATGATACATGACTGACAAACCTAAACACACAGTCAAAATGCTTTTGTTCCTTCCTTTCTTTTTATCATTGATTTTGATCAAAGCCACCATTATTGTGAATTTTTTTTTAAATTAACATGCAAACTAGGATTACAGTTTTTTAAGTATTTGCTTGCATTTTTCACTACTCTTATTTCCATAACTTTCCCAATATCAAAATAAAATTCGACATCTATTAGAACTTTTGTGACCACTGGCACGCGATTCGATCCAACATATGTTTGCTATTTCCTCAACCCTTGCATCATTTTGTTGATAGTGAAGAATGAAGAATCAATCTTGCATACCATGTTCTAAGAACCAATACTTTCTTTTGAATAGAAACTTAAACTACAAACATATTTGATTTTGCTTCTTTATTCTAGTCTTCTAGATATATTTTGATGGATACCTATTTTAGGTCAGGGCTGGTTGATTCCTTCATATACTATCAATGGAGTATTATAAAAGGTAACATGGAACCGATTCTTCACACTTTAATATTGGTGATGGACTTGTGATTTATAATTTTGTTAAGTGAACCAGGTCCAGGACCTAGTTTAGTCCATTACATTTCATATCACCACTTCAGATTCATGAGCTAGTTGTTCAAATAAGATGAGGATCAACAATTAAGGAGCTTGATAAGCCTCACCATTGAGTCCAAAATAATTCGTTTTACGTAGCCAATGAAAAGCTCCAAAATGCTAGCAGAAGTTTGAATCTCGAATAAATGTCATACTAAATAATTTAAAATGATTAAGGATGAAATCGTCCGACGTTAAAAGTGTGTTAACCAGTTTCGTGGCTTCTGTTTTGCATCACAAACTACACCTTTGTAGGTTATGTAACAATTACGCAAATTAAAGAAAATAATGTATCACTTGCAATCAAGAAAAGCTAATAATTCCTTTTGAACTTTGAGATCAATAGTACTTCCAAAAACAACCAACAACCTCTACGAAACCAGGAAAACCAAAACAACAAACTTGAGAAAATTACCAACCACCTATCAGTCACATTAAAAACACCATCCTTCGGAGAGTTCTACCAGTCAAAACACAGTAAGTACGCACCACCAAACACGGTCAAGTATGCACCAGCAGGCAAATCAAAGATATCCGTTTCACTGACCAGTGTCCTATTGTGGCTTCCGTGCCAAAAAGAAATACATTGGTGTAAAGATCTCCTTCCTGCCACACAAATTTACATGATAATATTAACAATAAGATATAAAGGTTCATACAACTTTTTTTCAGGTTTCTTTTAGGGTGGTGATGTCAGAAAAAGTTGAAATGCAATCTATATAATAGTTTTATGAAAGGAGGTATGTTCTCACTTTCCACCAGCAACAAGGCCTTCTGCAGCTTTTTCTAAGAAGGACTGAACCCTTTGGCTTCCTTTAGGGGCAAGTCCCACATATTCAAGGGCAATCACCTACAAATAACAACAAATTAATGCACTAATCTGAAGTGAAAACAGTCTTTTAACATTCAAAAGATATACGGCTATTACCATATTTTTAGTAATAAACCGTCCAGCTGCTGTAAGACGGAAACTGCTGAGAGAGAAATGACTTGTATCCAGGGGCAAGTACCATGGAAGAGGTGAATCTTTTGCGAGATCTTGCTCCCATATAACCTTAATAGCAAAAAAAAAATCACATCCTTGGCACAAGCGATATGGTACACTAGTACAGATAGTTTTTAGTTGTGGCGACAGGTTGGTATGAGAGGTCAAAACAGACAAGTATAATGTATGAGTCATGTCAGGTTGATCCAAAACACTATTTGTACAAAATTATTAAATTCTATGATACATAACTAGTGCCAAATTTCACTACAGAAATTATAAACCATTCGAAAATAACGATTTCTGGACTTTATGGACTGTACGTTTTAGTGGAAAATAAATATAGCACTTTTCATATAGAAAATTTTATTTTTTTAAGAAAGTCCTGTGCATTAAGAATACACATCAAGTGACTTTCATTATCAACCCGTCCGTAAGTAAATGGGTTAAAATTGCCCCATTAATAGCTACTAATTTCACCTCAAAACCTGCTTCTTTTAGAGCTGCAAGACATTGTTTAGTTGATCTTATGTCAGGAAGGCCATCACCGATCTCGATCTCTGCCTGTTGCCGTAAAGTTCTATTATTATATGGCCCATGAAGCTCAAAATATATAAATTATTATGCAATCTATGTAAAATGCCATGTACCTTAATTTTTTGGTGTTCGTTGTTATTAGGGTCAAATGCATCGGTCATGCACCACTCGTATGCGGCAAATGACTGACCAGGCTTCAAGACTCTAAATATCTCTTTGTAGCATCCAACCTGCAGTTAGATATGACCAATAACTTAATAAGGGAACCCCAACATATACCAGCATGGTTAGATAGTAACCTAGCTTCAAAAGCATTTCATAAATGATATGTATGTACCGCATCTGGAGCATGGCAAGTAGCCTCAATCGCATACACTGCATCAAAAGTAGCATCGGAAAAGGGCATCTTCATAAAATCAGCCTGCATATTAATGGATAACAAAATATATTAAGGTCCATTGCACTAAAACCATACAATCCTTTAAAAAGTAATACATGAAACAAAAATGAGCACAATGTACACTAACAGGTCAGCAAAAACTGACCTTTGTAAAGTCACAGGTTCGATCTACTCCCGCAACACGGTTCAATGCCTAGAGAAAACATAGATACATAAAGATCCAAATAATTCATACTAACATAACCGTTAGTACCATAAGAGACTCTACCTTTCCTCTCGTTATCTGATACTCATTATTGTTTATTCCCATCACAGATGTGGAGCTGCAACAGGGAAAATCAAAGTCAAAATACATTTATACCTATGAGTTATGAGAAATGACAACACTAATCAGTTACCTAAAACGAGAAATTTCCCTCAGCGGTCCACCAATTCCACATCCCACATCCAAAACCTTTAAAAAAACAGAGCATCCAACACTTGTTATCAATTAAAATGACACAATCAATCAGATAGCTTTGAAAGCAACTTAAATACTAATAAGACCTTCTGTCCAGGCTTCAAGCCTAATTGCAAAGCAAGAAAATGTTCATGTCTTTTAATGCTCTCTCTAAGTGATTCCCCATTCCACCTGTAAATATAGTAAACATAATTTTAGCACTACAGAAATATAAACTATGTCAGGGCTTAGGGGTAATCATTGAAATAAGACTATATCTACCTTGGGGCAAAATGAAATGATTCTCCCCAACCGTACTCGTAGAAGCTTGTGACAAGATCATAATACTTGTTAACCTGAAACAAAAGATAAAACTTTTAGTCCTCGTAATAGACTAACTAGTATTTATTATTATGCTATTGTAACAATATATAAATACATGTATATAAGAGAAGGTTAACATAGATCTAAAAACTTGGACAAATGTTTTTCATTTTTACCATATCAGTGTAGTTGGCCTTTCTATCTTCCTCCGCACCTCCAAAATCCGAATGATACTTCTCATACCTTTACAAAAGTCCACAAAAACGACCAAAAAGATCAAATCCATAGCATACAAGACATGCATTGACAGCTAAACAAAACTTTGGTTTTCGATAAACTACCTTCTACTTTCACATTGTATTTTATCCACCAAGTTTGTAACTTGGATTTACAGTTGCAATTCAAGAACCAATTTATCTGGTTTGTAATACTTGATGTACATTTTCTGGCAAGTATCAATTTTCCTTAAAAACAAATATATAATTCAGATAGAGCGGGGAGTGGCGGAGCTAGTAGGGAGTTAGAGGGTGCTCGACTCCCTCCAATAAACACAATATCTTTATGTAATTATATACTTAAAAGTCTAAATCAACATGCCCTTTTTTAGCCGGTCCCTACCAATCAAACAACCGATCCTACATAGTATCTCTTGGCTTCGCCACGGAGAGTGGGGAAATAGGAGAATACATATGCATATATATACATACATAATAATTGAAGTCCTATTGATAGGGGGTTTTTAAGGTGTACAAACACAATAATGACAACATGATTCATTCATATAAATATAAGCCCCAACATGTTTTTTCATTCTGTTTCTTCTAAAACGACCACTAAATACTTAGATCCTCAATACTAAAAATATTCCTACATTAACAAAAAAAAATCCTTATACTACTTGTCACATGCAAAGATGTTTGTAAAGAAAATGAAAAAACAGATCAAAAGGTATACTTATCAACAGCGGAAAGGACATCATCTTTATCGATTTTGCCACCGAGTCCAGACGCAAGATCCAACGCTCCAGCTTTCGACATTCTTTCTTCTATCAACACCAGATAAAATAATTATATCATATATATATATATACTATATCAGAAAATTTAAAGAAGAAAAAGATGGATAAATAAAGAGTGAAAGAAAGAGATGTTACAAGTGGGAAGTGAAAAGAGGATCTGGATTTGCAAAAACGGATTTGAACTTTGATGATATTTAATAAAGAAAATATGAAGAGAGTGAATCTAAAATACTCGCACAAAAACAGCGAAGATGTAATTGTCTTTTTATATGAGGAATATCGCCAAATCAGCAAGTAAAAATACACGTGATGGTGGGGATTAGATTGGATGCAAGCCGGCTGGATGCTTTGCTGTGTTTGGATCCTCTCAGTCTCACGCCCACTCACATTTTATTTGAAAAGTTAATTTTGATGGAACCATACTTTTTGATCGGCTTTACATAACTCGAATTCCTTTTTGTTCGGTCATAGGTTGGTCCAATGAACGAGAGTCGGTTTCTTTGCTCCCTCCACTACTACTTAACCTCTTATTTAGTCTAAATCGGTTCGGTATGGTTAGGGTTTTCAAGTGAATAGAGTCAAACAGACACAACGTCAAACTCAAGTTTGAGGTCGAGCTTCGCTTGGTAGTTAATCTCGAGGCTAAACTTGAGTTTGACGAATGTCTTATCTAATTTGCAAGCTTGAGTCTGGTTCAATTATTAAAGTCGAACTCGATTAAGTCTTTAATTCAACCTCGCCTAAATTTGAGATGGGTTGCACTCGAATATCAGTATTAAACTATTAATCAAGCTTGATTTGCCGGTTTGACACTCAAGATTGCTAATCTATTAAAGTGACTTAACTCAAATCAATTAACCCTTCAAAACTTTAATATGCATCTACAATTTTCAATATGATTTGCAAAACAAATAATTAAACACGAATATAACACATATCACATATGGATTGTCGTTAAATAGGGTTGAGTCATAAACAAACAACACAATTTGCACTTTTAAAGATTGATTTGTGTTTAGACTGACCTTCCATACTACCAACATGTATGTGATACACTATCAGCAATAAAGTTAAATAATGAAATTCTACATTAACCGTATAAAGTCTAAAAAGCACCGCAAGCAAGGCTTAGATCAAGTGAAAAGTATTTACATTTAGAGATAGAGGTTTAAGATTCAATCCCTACTCCATGCAAGTCGGATGTTCTTTTTAAGAAGCAAGATCTTTATTTAGGTAAGGGTAAAGTTGTCTAGATCTCATCTTCCGCATACACCATCTAAAACTATATTGATTATAATAACTCGTGAAATTCGGTGTTAGGTGTTACTTTAATTACTTTACAAAATTCTTATACTTTAGAGTATTATTTTTTTTTCTCTTAATAACTACTGGTTAAAAAGAACATTTTGAAGATAAATTCTTAATCACTGATTTCATTAGGTACTCGCCAATTCTACATACAAGATTTCACCCGTAAATCACTCTAGCACATTAAGCCCAATGATAACTCTAATGAAATATACGATCAACCAACATTTATCGAATTACCCACATCACATCTGAAGCTCAGGTATTATCAAATGTATTATCAACCAAACTATAATTAACTGGCTCTCTTAAATGATTAGATGAATGATCTATGAAACCGACTTGACTTTGAGTTGAGAATAAATAAATATGAGAGTTGTTTTGTTACTATTTTATTTCCTCTATTATTTTTATTTTTTTATTTAAACCCAAGAAAGTTTCAAATTAAATAAATACTAAATAACAAACCAAACCTTCATTCACAATTAAGATATGATGTTATTATATCTATACTATCTCATAGAGTTAAATACAATAATGGTCCCTGTGGTTTGTTACTTTTTGCAACGATAGTTCATCTATTGATTTTTTAGCAACCATGGTCCTTGAAGATATGTTTCAGTTACAACGGCGGTTCCTCGCTAACAGAATCGTTAATTAGTGTCGTTTAGTTTTCCATGTGAGTAGCACATGGGGGTATTAATGTCTTTCCACCTATACAAACATAGGGGTGTTCAAAAGTATTTATATCTAAACACATTATTTAAAAATCTAATCCGGTATTATTTGAAATGTCGGATATTCAAATTTCGGTTCGGATTTGGATTTAAGTTTAGGTAACGATTTTTGAAAACTTCGGATATTCGAATATCCAAAAGTCGGATATTCGACTTTTGGATATCCTAAATTTCTAGATCAAATTTCGGATATCCAAAAGGGATATTATGCCTATCTTATCTTGAAAACTTTAGATATTTCGGATATCCAAAACCTTTGGGTATGTGTTCGGATATTCAAATCCACTATCCGAAATTTTGAATATCTGAAATTCAAATAACCGAAATTTAGGAAAAAAAAAGTATCATAGAAAAAAAATAATAGGATTTTCATATTATTAGATATTGAGACTAACGTTTAGGATACTTTCAGATATTGAAACTAGGATTTTTCGATATCTTTTGATATTTCGAATTTAAAAAAAAAATGATATTGAAATTTAACCAAAAAAAATCGGATATTTTCAGATATCCAACATATTTGAAACTTTTCAAAAATCACTATCCGATTTTGAATCCAAAATTTATCGTATCCAACTTTTCAGAGAAAATCGGATCGGATTTTGGGATCATGGTTCAGATACAGATACTTTTGAACACCTCTCTGTTTATGTAGGAGGAAGGACATTAATACCTCTCATGTGCTACTCACATGAGAAATTTATTGACACTAACGGTTCCGTTAGTGAGGGACCACCGTTGCAACTGAAACATATCTTCAGGGACTACGGTTGCAAAAAAATCAAGAGAGGGACTGCCGTTGCAAAAAGTGACAAACCACGGGGACCATTCTTGCATTTAACTCTATCTTATAAAAAAAATAATCTCATGTTGAAAGTTACATGTAGAAAAATATATAAAATACCTTAATGATTATATTACACTATCAGTAATTTATTTTTTGAGATATTTTCATTAACCTTTTACATCAATTACTTTTACATCAATTATCTACACCACTTGATGCCGCTCTACCACCAAGTCGTTCCCAACCAACCATATTACCCGGGTACCG
The DNA here is from genome assembly GCF_010389155.1 of Erigeron canadensis. NCBI lineage: Eukaryota > Viridiplantae > Streptophyta > Magnoliopsida > Asterales > Asteraceae > Erigeron > Erigeron canadensis. The sequence goes on from NC_057764.1 coordinate 26,760,361, forward strand.
TGCTCGTATAAACAAAAACTAATCCATACATCACACGAGAAATATTATACGAGGCAAAAAAAAATCGTTACTTCTTAAATTAATATTTAAATTTTCATTTATAGAGGCCCAGTAAGAACTTATAATACACTAATAAAGGAACACTTAGTTAGTGGCTTAGTGCTTTAGGTATAGCCCAGATAGAAAAGGTCCCTAAGCCTAAACTATCAGTCTTATATTGGGCCATACAAACCGTAATTCGTTAGTTTGTAATGTAACCGCTATCGGTCAGGTTGAAATGTTGAATACAGAATAGGAAAGTTGTCTTAGAAGGCCCATGGAACTCAAGGTTGACAACGCATGGAGTCTAAGGTATTTAGTAGGAGAGAATCATAAAGAATAAAATGTAATAGAGAATGGAAATAGTGAGAAAAAGAATGAGTATTTAGAAAGAGAATGAATTCCGTTGTTTGGTACCCACAGAGAATGAATATATATAAAAAATAAAAATTTAAATAATAATACATTTATTACATATAACATCTTAAATTTTTTTTTTTTTCCATTCTCACCCATTCTCTACAATTTGTAGAGAATGGAATTGATTTCCCTTTCTCCTTTCTCATTCCCTTTCTTCGTCGGGATGTCTTTCCCATTCTCTTTTTCCCTTTTCCATTCCATCATACCAAACACACCCTCTACGGCCTTGTTTACATTCTACTAAATAAACTTAATAATTAAGAATTTAATAATTTAGTCAAAATTTATGTTATTTTTTTAGTTTAATGTACACAAATAAATGTTAATTACCTATATTTTACTTAATAGATACCGACATTATTTATGACTTAAAAAAAACATACCCATTTTACTTGCATCTATTTTAATCCTCTATCATATTATTTGAATGGAGTGGACAAACTTTTGACTTTGAAAACAAAATTCTAAGGGTTCAATTTTCATTCTTTGTTGACTAGAACTTATTTACTAAAATAAATATGGATTAGATCGTATGCATCTCATCTTTCACATACATCTTCAGAGATGATAGTTGATGTAACTTTATTAAAAATTCGATTTTAATAAGAAAAATTACATTTCCACTAACAAGTTTAATTATACGAGATTAAACTTTGATATATGCACAATATTAAAGCCTTAAATTCTTAAAATTAAAGTGATTGTTTTGTCCTTAAAGTTTAGACAACTCTGAAACTTGAATACTTGTGAGGAACGGTTGACCTCCGCCTCATGTTTCTGTGGCCTACACACCAACAATTATCCAAAGACGGACACATACAACATACGAAGTACGAACCACTCACAAAAAGACCATACTAGAAATCCCCAATATTCCAATGTTTTGCAAACGAGTTATGCACTTATGCCTATCTTACCATTAAGTTAACTCTAAATATTGACGAACACATCGTTCATTCAAGAACACTACATCTTTTAAGAGTATGTTAGATCGAACTAGCCAAATGTCAACCGTATTGTAAATCTTTTTTACTACATACAGTTCGCTATAAAACCTTGACGACACTGATGGATAGTGGTTCCCAACAAGACTGATCATAATTTAATATTGTTATCTTTGATGGAAATGATTTATTCTCTTATAAATTAGTCTAAAAATCTTCCTAAAATTATTAGATGATGAGTTGATGACATGTGGAATTCATTAATTCTCATTTTTAGTCTTGCTCCTTGATTTTTTCACATGTCTTTATCTGATAGTTTAAAGGATTTTTAGACTATTTTTATAAAAAGATTTATCATTTCCTTAGTGTTATTGTTATACTCCTATAAGACATTTGAACGGGTACATACGTAGATACTAAGTAAAATGGTGACTCAACCTCTATATATGCATCCTCATATCATGTTAACAAGGAAGAGGTAAATCACGTTATATTTAGATTGAAACATTCATTAGCTAGGTCTAATTATCTAGCTAATTAACTGATCATGATTACTATCCATGTGTTTTTATATTCATACATCTCAACGCAAAATCAAGCCGCGATTCTAATTAAATTTAAACCAACAACTAGTTAATTTGATTTAGTTTTGGGTCTAGTATTAAGAAGTTCTTAATATGAGAAACCGGCCTGAAGAAGATAAATAATCTAGACCATCCAAACCCAAACCAATGAACACGTGTTTGAAAGGACGAAGCATTGCACCTTTACCTCTCATTGTTTATCAACTTCTTCCCCACAAACAATGCAATCGAGTTTTCTAGAGATAAAATGACGTGATTGCGACATATCATGGAATGAGATACTCTATGTAACGACATAACCAATGAAACTTATGCTACTAAAAAAATCCAAACATTATGTTAATTATAAGCCTCTTGTTTTTAGACCAATAAAAGGAAGACTTTCAATTTAATTTATTTAAAATAAGCGCAGTTGGCTAGGTCTCATATATAGCTTATTTAGTTTAAAGTTGTTAGTAATTTTTTTTTATCATTAAGCTTAAGCATGTCTATTGGTTAGACTGGTCATATTTTACATTTTAAAAAGTTTTCATACCATTGGAAGTTAGAACAAGAAGATTGCTCTCCGTGGATTTTTTTTATAGTTAAAACTTAAACGTTAGCAACATTAATAAATACAGTTATATATTATTCATTTTGTTGCCAACTTGCCATCAAGCATATTCACTTAAAAAAATGCTTTGTGGGCACCAAAACAAAATACTACTACAATCTTCCATTTTGGCAGTCTTGCTTTAACAAACAAATAACAATACATTTATTATATAGAAATATAGTATTGTTATATGGGGATAGTATCTGTACTGCTGGCAGTTCCCTTATCGGAACTGCAAAGGGGAAAATCAGGGGGGAGGAGGTTTATTAATCAATTTCCATCACGTGAAGAAGATGGATGTGAGAGGGAAGTACTGAACTGCTGCAGTTCGGAAAATTATCCCTTGTTATATTGCCTTTTTCTTAAAGAAAAAAAACTTCTTAAATATATAAAAGGATACATACAATGATACAAAGAGTTAACAGTTAACACACTATAAATTAAGTTGAGGATGGGCGGATTTTAGGTTAAACTAGCTAGGCTAACCTGAATTTGTATATGGTTTTTTAAAATAGAGTAAAGGTAATGCTCGTATTTGGTTACAAGTTTCTGTTCTATGCCTAAGTATTATTTGTTGACATTTGTATTACTTGTTTATTGTAGATGGTCTTATCCCGTGGCATGGTCGGGTTTACACAAAAACGCTACAAAGTGAAAATCGGTGGCTCGGTCTTTGTTGGTTGAGGGTTTTTCTCGTGTCTATGCGAGTTTTTTCATCCCTTTTGTGGGCCTCGCAGTTCATATCATGGGATGAGTATAGATTGTTGTAACTTGTTTGATTCTAGATTGTAATTGTAATAGTATTGTTTTGGTAACTAGTGTTTCGCTAGTTGCCTAATAATCAATATAACTTTTTTCCTATTGAAAAAAAAAGGGGTAAAAGTAACTTCTTAAATTGTATTTAGCTAATTACTTATTGAACATTATTATAATGAAAGTTTTTAAAGTTGTATATATATAATTCCAACAGGTAAAATTTGTTACACTTTTGTATACTAATTCCATCTTAATAAAGCTTTAATTTGAAAAGGCATTTGTGTTATAACAACAGATTAACTACCTTGTTCTTAATGAAACAAGGTAGTTTTAAACTAGCTAGGTTGAATATGATAATCCATCGTATATAAAAAAGACTAGAAGGGTGCTCGCGCGTTGCAACGACAACGGTTTATAACTTGTGAGATGCCGTAACGATAATACAAACTGTTTAGGTTATTTTAATAAGATGCGACGATGAGACAACTAATCGTAGTTATCATTCTAAATATAAGTCAATGCTTAGATGCAAAAATAATAAGGTGATAAGATTAACCATTTTGAATACATTTGTTAGGATTATTTAGGGTAGTTTGGGAATATTGAAAAAAGTATTGAATTTCCTAAAAAGAGATAGATAATCATGTAAAGCGATTAAATTTACCTTTTGAGATAGATGCACAAATTAGAAAGGAACTTTAGTGGAATACATGGAATTAGCAATGTAAGTTATAATTCATAGATACAATCTTTCATTTATGAGAAAATGATTCGTACGACAGACTTTACCTAAGCTTAAGTAGTGTCACTTTAAAATAAGTTACAAATTAAACATTTAAATTTGATAAACATACATAGTCCCCTTATCTGAATTATACATAACTTTCCCTGAATTTTACATAATCTCCACTGTTTTACATAAAATAAGTATTACATGCTTTACTTAACCTTTCTACTTGACATAAATAACATTTTACGTGATAACCAGTTAATATGTCATTTACATAAATAAGAATGAACTTTAACCGAATACACGTTTGACATGTTTGACCTAGTACACTTCCTAAATACTGTAGACTGATATAGCCAAAGTTCTTTTCTATCTTTTAAGGATAAACGCTAATACTTTATACAAGTATATATATATTACATGTAGCACTAGCAGTTCATTCAACAAGGCAAATTTGAGTTAATTTCTCACAATATTATATATTTATATATCAATCTTGTACCCTACCCTTTACCTTTACTCCTGAATGTAACTCTGAAACAAAAAGAAAACGAGATCGAGAAAGAGATGGGAAAAGCCACTAAATGTCACACATTCAAATGGCCTTCCATAATGCAAATTGATTTATCTTTATTTATCCTAATTGTTTTTACTCGTGTGTGGCTATTATTCATATATCGTACCACCTTCATCTATTGGCCACAATTGCATTACCACTTTATCTAATGGATTCAATATTGATTTCCATCCCTTGGATTGAAATTTTCATACCCCTCAACACCACTATATATACCAACAAACCCATGCATTTCAAACCAACTCAAAAATTAGTTTCAAAATACCAAATATATACTCTTGTAGCAATAATTAAATGGCTTCCCTCTCCTCATCCAGTGTAGCCACTGTGACTCGAGCTGTCCCAGCTCAAGCCACTATGGTGGCTCCTTTCACCGGTCTAAAAGCAAACGTTGCTTTCCCGGTCACTAGAAAGGAGAAAAATGAATTTTCTTCCCTTCCTAGTAACGGTGGGAGAGTGCAATGCATGAAGGTGTGGCCACCACTTGGATTGAAGAAATACGAGACCCTTTCTTACCTCCCTCCTCTATCTGAGGTGTCGTTGGCTAAGGAAATCGACTACCTTTTAAGAAATGGGTGGGTTCCTTGTTTGGAATTCGAAGTTGAGCATGGATTCGTGTACCGTGAGAACCACAGGTCACCCGGGTACTATGATGGAAGATACTGGACCATGTGGAAGTTGCCCATGTTCGGGTGCACTGACTCGAGCCAAGTCATAAAGGAGCTCGAAGAATGCAAGAAGGAGTACCCACAAGCCTGGATCCGTATCATCGGATTTGACAATGTTCGTCAAGTCCAGTGCATCAGTTTCATTGCATACAAGCCATCAGGCTTCTAAGCAAGAAATCATCAATTGTACTTTATTAATTTGGGCCTTTTGTTTTTTTTAGCGCGCATTACATCTTTTGTAATGTTGTGTTAATTGATTGTCTCAAATAAATGGCATATATATATGTGTACTTTTTTTCCTTTAAATGGTCAACCTAAGTAAATTCCGAATATATATTGTGACAACAACAGGATTTGAACTTCAACCTTAAAGTTAAAACTACGTTACAAACAACAACGAATATTAAGAGGATTAAAATTCAAGTAACTTGTTGCAACTTCACTTGAATTTATAACACAAGTCTGCATAACCTGTATCTTGTATAAAGAGGGCATGTGTAAAGAAAACTAATGAATTGAATATGATATACTACGTACCTAGCTCGATCTATTACTTATAAAACAAAGAAAGACGAAATTATCACGAAATTACCAGCTATAGTTGCATATTTGCATGCCATTAGTTTTGTCTGACCAAATTTAATTATTGCTTGGTAAACTTTAAAAAAAAAAAAAAAAGGCCGATTGCATAGATATATACGTCAATTTATACTACTGTATAAAATATAAATTTAATAATTTATGAAAAAATGAGTTGATTGTCATAACTTAAACCTAGTCCATACACAACTTTTGATTATCATTAAAAATATAAACCAAGTCTTTATCCTAAGTTGAGTATGTTTGCAATTTTTACTTGGGCAAATCTCGACTACAGCGTGATTTTAACCCACACGTGTCATGATTACTTCCACAACAAAATATATATAGACCCTTCAAGTTTTTAGTGAACATATACAAATTTGACATGTCAACTCTGTATCCACACGACACATAACTTTGATATCCAAATTAAGGATTGGGATCTAGAAAATTCTTACTGAAAACAAATGGAGCAATAGTAACCATATTTGATCAAGCCTACAACCCATTTCCATCATTTGAAGAAAAATAGAAGTCTCAAAATGATTGATGTATAAACCGTACAAATTGAACTATTAGAACAAGTGTTTCCCCTTTTTTTAGAGAGACAACTCGACAAATTTTAAACAAACGAGTAGTTTTATTGTATCCTTTCCAATGATCCTATCGTGTTTATACAAATTCATATTGCCATTAAAAAAGTCAAAAAGAAAAAGTCATTTATACTTTTATACTACTATATAAAAATTATTAACCCATGTTAAAAGTTTACAAAAATAAGACATAATTGACAAAAATATATTTGATATATTAAATCACCATCAACCTTTAGTATTAAATTACACTATTAGTCTATTATATTATAAAATATCTCTATTAACACCCTTTAAATCAAATACCTTTACCTACACCAATTGGTGTCACTACCACCGTCATCATCCGTTGCTGCCATCACATTACCGTCATCGCCGGCTTGCTGTCGCATTGCACGAGTACCATGCTCGTTTATAATAAAATTAGATTATAAATTTTTAAAAGTTGAAAACTCTAAAATTAATAAAGTTGAATTAAAATTAATAACTTTTAAAAACTTTTCAAAAATCATAATTTGAGAAGATTTTTTAATCCAATCAGGTATCCAGGTTTACTATAACCGTAAAGGAACTCGATGACCAACAACTACAAAACATATACGGCTGGTCATCTGCACTTTAAACTATTTATTAGACATTTAGACCCGACCACTTAAAATCTAGACTCTTTTCTCTTTCCGACAATATCTAATTAATTATTTGTTGAAAATAAAGCTCGACTTGTATTTTATGATAATTTTAAAACGAAGAATTTCACGACATTAATGTAATTATTCATGTTATAAATACATTATTGATAATTTTCTTTTGGAGTCCAATCTTCAATATGCATTATTCATATCACAAATTCATGCTATTTGAACTTGCATAACAACTTCAAAGAGGCTTGATCACGTCTTGTGCATTATAGAGTTAGTTGGTCATGTCAATACTGTTCAAATTTGTCATTTAATTAATTCCTGAAACATATCAAATCACTACTTTACTCAAGCTATAAAATACTCGTAAACAACATTCTACTTTGACATCTCTTCTTCAATAACATTCTCACATATATGAAAGCTCAATTGATAGTACCACCTTCATTCCTCTACACTCCCAAGCAAGTTTTTAGAGTCTATGTCTACTCATAAGATAGGTTTTCGTCCAAAAACTTTAATGATGGTCTTTATTTTCGTAAAAACATTTTTCAATATTAACATTGTCATATTTAAAAATGCAAGCATTGAAGAAAATCATCAAGTTTTGAAGGTCACAATTTTGTATGTTTTCTTTGAGACGGGTTGTAAGCTAATAAGCTAAAGTGTGCAGTGTTTTTAGATAAAGTTTCTAACCGATAAGAAGGGCTTAAAAAAGATGATAGTAATATAGTTTTTTCTTACATATATAAAGAGGCGTTCTAAATGAAATTTAACATACATCACTTTCGAGAAATTATTTTTGTTGTATGTGCATTCCAATGCACACATATACTTTGAAGTTTCTTATTTGTAGTTTTGATATATTTTAAGAGTCTGGATTTGAGTCAAAAGCATACTACGGGTCCGGGTTTTTTCAAGTGAAGACCAAGCTACCTGATAGGGATTTTACAACTTTTTATGTATAAATGGAAACTATAACCTTTTCCAATTTTACTTTTCAAAAAAGATAACTTTCTAAAAGTTAACGTGACAATCACCTAACTTTAATTATATGAGGCAATGCAGCTGAATACAAATATGGGCGTACATGATGAATTAGACTTCGAGTTTTTTGGTTTGATCCCACAACAGATTTTCATTACTAAAAAATCCTATGAAACCAACACCAAATTGTGTGAGCACACATATCTACTAATTATTGAAAGGAAACTATAAAAAAAAAAGGAGTAAGTTTACAACTCTTGTTTTGAGATAGCTTTACTAGCTAGCTTAACAAGGCTTGCAACGGATTTGAAAAATTCATTATACTTAAATGTCGACTAGTAAATTTCATTATGCTTGGATGTCGAATAGTGAATATATCAGACGACAAACAATTTTACCCAATTCTTGAGTAAGTGGGATATAAGGAGATACAATGTAGATGGACTTAATTCTACCCGAGGGTATCTTTTTCTGTAAGTATCTTCGGCTCACTAGTAAATATATCATAATGGTAATGACAAATTCATGTTATTGTAAGCTGTCATCTTTACTATTAAGATGAAAAGAACGTAGAAACGAGTCAAATGGATATTTATTAAGCATTCTTCCTTGTATCGTTGCAAGTTTTATGTCGATGACACACCAATAAGAGTATTCAAGAACGACAACTACACATGCTTAATTGGGTTACCTACATCGGGCTATGCAAGTGATTGTAAGCTTATGGAATGTGTCTTGGGCTACTGATTCCGGAAAAACCAAAATCAATTGGTCCAGTGGACCATTTCAGGCCGGGCCCATTTTCAAGATTTTCATATTGATGGGTGCTCTTAAAATCCAAATATCCCAAATGAAGACTGTTATTCCACAAAGTATCGGTGCAACAAGAAAAACTATTCGCAGTTAAACCATCATCAAAAGAAAAAAAAATATGATAATGCCAGAAAAAGTACATAAATAATTATGATTATTGTACTGATAAGGGTAGGTACCATTTCCCTTCTCTAGATTGTCTTGAGGAGTAATTTAGTAATTTGATTGCTAAGAACTATTTGGTTTGGGTTGATTTGTGCTTAGGTTGTGACTAGAATTAAACCCTGCACGTTGTGGCTGGATTCAACGTATATACACGCGCGTGTATATATAAGCATTTATATATAGATGTCGTTGCATGTATCAGACAATCGGGTCTAATGGGTGAAAACTAGTAACATCGAAATTGAGGTTGATCTTGTGGAGCCTAAACTACGCATATATCATTGGCTTTTTGTTTACCAAGTGATGGTATATGTCACCCACTGTGATGTAACCTTACCTCCGTGACGGAAAACCTGCGTGGCGGAACCTTACCTCTATGACGGAAAACATGCGTGACGAAGCTACCCGTTGTAAGCTTAATCTAAATATGAAAGAGATTATCTTAATCTCTTCCTCCAAAATTAAGGAGATTTGCTCTTATCTCGTTCTAAATACCAGATCTGACATATTATTAGGAATATTCTCCAAAGCCTAAACTTATTCTCCAAGATAAACATCCCTTCCTTATTTAGATTATTCTCCCCTCTAGATGAGTTCTAACCCTAAATGATCATTCTCCTCCTCTCTAGAAAACACACGAACATCTTCCCTTCCTTATGAGAGATGCTCTCTCGACCTACAACAATATACTACATATATCAATAACATATCAATATACTGCGGGACGGTGACTCTCCATCACGAAGCCTCTCATAGCTTACAATCACCAAGCAGAATGATCCTTAAATATCGGGATGTGATAATATCCCTCCATAATCTTGCTACACAAGATAAAGGTCAAAATAGGGAAGATCTCAATCTCCCAAGTCATACCTCTCTTATAAAAGGAAAAGAAAAACTCATTCATTAGCACGATTATAATCGGCTATACCTCACATACGTTTGATTGGCGTAAAGAGACACGAACCCTACCTTCGGGGAATCGCCAACAAATCCCTAAATCAACCATTTATCCCCTCGGGATGACAACCTACTGTTTGATGAGCAAACACCAAGCATCCTAGATTGCAAGGCTACCATCAGTTGTGCCATCAATTAGCATTTTGAGGAAGTGAAAGATCGATCAATGTTACACTGCAGGCATAACCTCGTCTTCAATGGGATCTGGTGTTTTTTCTTTTTCTTCTTTGGGAAAGTATGCCTCAGTTGTGCCTTCAAGTTAGTATTTTGAGGAATGTACACGTATAATGTACACAAATTACATACATATGTTATACTGGGTTAGTCCTGTGCGTTGCACATTTATATTTTAAATCTTATTAATTTCTTGTAATTTATATATAGTAGAAATAATCAAAGTTGACGTGAATGATTATATATCATAATATAGACTTTCATATACATCCAAGTAATAATGTCGACAAAGCAGGAAGTATTACAATTAAAATATAAGTATATAAAAACATAAATTCAATTTGAATTGGTCAAAACTTCCATGAAGACAACAATATTTGTGATGACTTGTTATGTAACAAAAAGAACTAAAAGTAAAGCTATTTAGAATGTTACATACTTGTATACGTTTACATACACTCAAATGACTTTTTTTTATATAAGCATTCTTTTTCACATCTATATCTATACTACTTTATAATAATTCCACTTTCTAAGGTTAAAACTTTAAAGTTACATTTTTCCTTTTTGTCTATGCGATATTACCATTATTCTACCATTAATAAATTAATTTACACCATCGCTCTCCTATCTTCTAAAATATTTGAACTACCTCATCTACATTAAATACTTTTACATCAATAACTTATACCACTCGACATCGTCACCATTACCGACAGTCACTCCGACAACCACCGCCACTCGCCGCCATCACAGCACCGCCGCTACCACTGCGCATTGAACGGGTACCACTCTTGTAGCATGTAACTTTAATTAGAGGTAACAAAGACGACATATGTTTTGCTAAAAATGTTATAGCTGGTATAATTATGAACTAGATTAAACTCATCCGTTGGACGGTAACATTATAATAATTAAGCGGAAATATTATAATTAGTAGATAATATATGTTATTTCTGATACTTGTGGATGATTAAAAACTATAATGCAATAAATATATTTGAAAACATTATAGTAGAATGATAATAAATATTTTCGAATTTTATATTACACGTATAGCTACATATATAATTTAAAGCAATTTGTTTTAACAACAAAACGCTACATAGAAAGACATTATATAGAAAGTTAAATTATATAGAAAGAAATGATAAATGATTTTGAAATTGTAAATTCATTATTACATAAATAACTAAACAAAAAAGGAAATAAATTTAATAGAACCCTTAAATTAATTTCTTTATAATGTGAAAATAAGTTTATATCAAATAATTTTTCAATACTTTATATTGATATTGATTGACAAAGTCTTCGACTAACTAAGTTATGACTTGGACTAATGAACACGGCACGATTATACACATGACATGAACATAAATAAATATTGTGATAAAATGATAAATATACAAAAATCTAATGTGACAATTAATTCTATATGTCAATTAATATCAAAATTATCTTATCTTAGTTATATAATAAAAAAATTTTAATTTGAATAAATGATTGAAATTTTATTTTTCCAAAGTAATTAATAGTTTATAAATAATTATAGCATGACAACACACATGACATATAAAAGAATTTAAATTAAATAAATGACTAAGATTTTATTTTTCAAAGTAATTAATAGTTAATAAATAATTACAATATTACAATACACATCACATATATTAAATCAAATAATGTTAAAAATAAATAAATAAAATAAGATAAAATGAAAATTAAGCAAAAATCCTAATTATTAAGTATAGATAATTACCACATAATCAAAAAGATATCATCTATTAGTTTTATAGAGAGATTAATATAAAGAGACTAAATAAATTAACTACATATACATATATTAATTGTAATGAGATTAAATATATATTAAAAGATTACAAAAAAATAAATGCATAACTTACTTTAAAAAATAATAATCGACATAATATATTAGAAATATCAAGGATTAGAAAAATTCACAAGTAAGCAAAAATCATATTTGTCATTTACATATATAAATGTGTCACAAAAGATTATTCATATCTTTTGTTAGTTATAGATAAAAATAGATTAATCTCGTAATAAAATTTGAATTCGTATATCCATTTGGAATAAATATTATTTTAATGGTTAAAGAAAAAACTAATTTAAATGTGATAGACATGCAAAAGTTATTTATAATTACTATTTAAAGTTATAATTATAATCTTTATATATAATAAAACAAGATTGTTTCTTATAAATATTTTTAGAAAGTTTTTGATGTGGCAAATCCATATTTCACCTAAAAAAATCTTTTATTTAATTATGATGTCATATATAAATAAAATAAAAATAACCCTTTACATGTTTAATTAAAATATTAATCATTTATTTAAAAAAAAAATTCTCTCTTATATAATATTACAAATAAAATGTCTTTTTTTTTATTTAGTTGATTTATTAACTATATAATTATTGTGTTAGTTGAATTATTAAATTTATATCAAGTTATAATGTTTTAAGAACAAACATAAAATAAATTCTTTTAATACATTTTATAATTTTAAAGTTTTAATTAATATGTCCGGGTTGAACCCGGGTTATTAACTAGTATAGAATATAATCCTTAAATGATTCATAATATATACTTAAAGGGATGTGCTATATGTACCCCCAATTACTAAACGTACCCCCTAAAAAAATCTATTAATTAGTCAAATTTTTATTTTAACACTAATCAGTCAATTTTCCATATTAATAGCTAATTATATGTATTCAAACAAGTATTTAATATATCATATTAAATGCTATTACATTTATCTTTATATATAAATATCAATCTTTTTCTTAAATTTCATAAGCAAATCATTAACAAAATTTAAGCACAAAGTAGAGGTAAATTATAAAAACACAAAGGAATCACCACCATCGTCGTACACAATCTCTGGCCACCACCGCATACACAATCTCCGACCACTATTTCGTTTTATAGATGTCGGATTTTAGTGAATTTGTCACTAATAAGGTAGACATTTTATTTACACATTATTATTATTATTATTAATTTATTTAACTTATTTAATTTGTTATTATTATTATTGTCGTAAGTATTCATGTCACGTGAAGATTTGACAAATTGGGTGCAAACAACGGCTCATTCTTTTGGTTATGTCATTAATACTAAAAGATCTAAAGCAAATGCAAGTGATTTCACTTATATAAAGAATAAACCATTTATAAACTATTAAGAAAAATAAATTTATTATGAAATATATTGTGTTAATGAAATAAATTATAAAAAATGTTTTATGTAATGATTAGAAAGAAAAAAAAATTAATAAATGGGGTGTTTTTAAAGAGATATTTAATGATTAAGAAAAATAAAGAAATATTTAATGACATTATTAATGATTAGTGTTAAAATAGAAAGTTGACTAATTAATAGATTTTAATAGGGATACATTTAGTAAATTGGGGGTACATATAGACACTCTCTTTAAGAAAATTTATACATGATGTAAATGTTTTGAATTAAATATACTTTGACAAACTCTTTAAATTTTGTTACCAAAAGTGCTTAATACGGATTTTTATGTTGACTATCTAATTAAATTTAACTAATCACAAAAATTAAATATAATGAGATGGCTATATAAATGGTATAAAAATATCAAATATTTGAAAATTTTACAACTAAGCAAAAATCATACTTGTCATTTAAATAAATAGGACACTTAGAATTTTTCATATCCTTTCTTAATTATATAAAGAGAAATCAAAAATTAATTACCTATTTTTTAGTTACCTATATTTAATTAACGTGTTTCTGGTATAATTATAGCTGGCTTATGAAAATTTAAAATTAATTAATAGATAATGTAAATTCTGAATAATTTATATCTATCTATATTTCATATTAAAGCAAACTGTCTATTTTTTTTTAACCAATTTACATTTGAAATACCTAATATACCGTTCTACAAACAACTGTTTCATCCACTTTTTTAAGTGATTTTCCTATGATATGATTCCATCTATTTCTCGATGTTTATCCCTAATCCTTTGCTCTTTGTCCAATCTCTTAGCAAATACCACCATCGTGCCCCTTTTCTGCTCTTTGATCACCACCACTATAACTCACTACGACCCCCACCAGAAAAAACCATAATCACTCCGATCAGAATAGCCGCTGCCCCATCCCTACCCGATTGGAAAAGCCGCAGCCGCCATGTCCAAATGCTTCTAAGGTCTTACACATTTTCAGAGGTATATATTTTATTGATTATCTTTTTTATGTCATTTGGGTTGATCTTATTATATTGGTTTAATATTATGATTATATGAGAGTTCCATAAATTTTCAAAAAATTGTTATTCTGATTAATATGACCATAATTTATTGTTATTATTATTATTTCCTAATTTGAATAAATCATGTTACATTTATATTTCGGTAAAATCATTTTTTTCTTCAACAATTATTATTATTATTATTATTATTATTACTACTACTACTACTATTAGTTTATTTCAAATTCAGTTTTGATGATGGGAAAGCAGCTTGGTTGTTTGTTGTAAGGGATCCCTTGTTGTAAACTTGTAACTAGTAACTTGGTTTTTGACAGTAAGCTTGAGACAAAGCTTAACTTGGTTGTCTTTTGTAATCAGTAGTTTGCATAGAAATTACTATAGGCAACTTTATATGGCTAATTCTTTATATGGCTAATTTTCATTTGTTTTCGGACTATTAGCATATGTATTGATGCAAGTGTACATGAGAATATTTTATTTGTTAATTGTATCCGTTGCAATGTGTGAGTATCATTTTAGTAAGGTAAAAAAGTATAGCCTTAATTATATATATGGAAAAAGGTAAAAAAGTACATGGTGTTAATAATTGTGAATATGTTGTAGTGTAATGAGAATGAAAGTTCTTGTTATGTCCATTTATATATACATTCCCATATCGTTTCTAAGTCGTTTTAAACTTAATTATGTGCAAATTACATGTATATTCGATGCTTTGATGGTATTGTTAGTGATTTCAGGCTTAGAACAGGTACATTGGTTAGAAAGGGCATTTGGAAGGTTAAAAGATGCATTAGGATGGTTCTTGGACGAGTACGAATGAAGACGAGTCAAAAAATACAAGTTTCGCAAGTTCTGACAATCTGTGCGGCGCACAGAAGGAGTATGCGGCGCACAAGAACAAGGAATTTTGATCAGGGAATTTGGCAAAAGTTCCTGTGCGGCGCACAGGAGGAGCATGCGGCGCATATCGGGAGCCTAAAATAAGGAAAGTATAGTTTTGTGCGGCGCACAGCCATTTCGTGTGGCGCATAAACTAGGTCGGCAGATTTTCTTTTGAGATTTCACTATAAATAGAAGACCAACCCCCCCCCCCCCCATTCGATATACATTCACTTCTAGTCGATTTTAGGGTTCTTTGAGGCAATATTCAGCAACTTTTTCGTCCATCGAGATCTAAGGGTTGCTCGTAAGTTTCAAGGGATTCAAACGTCGATTTTCTTAGCTTTTCATTCTCTTTCGCACTTTGGTAGAAGATGTTTACTCTTTCTTTTACTTTTTGTGACTTATCTATGATTATGTCTAGCTAGATAACTTCATCATCCACTGAGATGGAGTGACACATTGAATAATGGTTGCATAATTTTATGAATTCAAGTTGATTGTTAAACGTTTCGTCGTAATCTTAATGTTTTGAGTTCTTGTGCTCTTATCTACTGTTTTGTTGATAATGTATGAATGATCTAGAGGTATCTAGGTTTAGGAGTGCATTGTTCTAGTTATTTGGGTACAATTAATAGGAGTTGACTTGTGGTAACAAGACAATAAACGGCAATAGATAATAGAATTCAAAGTGTTAGCGGTTTGGTAAAATCGATAAACAAGATTGTTTACAATAACAATACAAATTCGTCAATTTAGTAGGTCTTGATAGTGAAGGTGGTCACCGGAACTTAGGGATCGAAAGATTGGTTAATGGGTCGGATAGAGTAATAAGCTAAGTACGCAACTAGTGAGTTCTTTGTTCGACCTCGTTATAAAATCAACAAGTTGAATTGGTTTTAATATAGATGCAACCTAAATAATGTGTGTTATGGAGTCGAAGTGGATGATCTTTTAATTCTATTTGATATACGACAATTCTCTTTTCGATAAATTCTTCGGAATTTCTAACTCTTCCAATCAACTAACTTTTTCAACATAAAATCAAGACGACGTGGTGTCTTTAAAAACCAAAATCTTTTTAACTACTTAAAACTCGCTAGCTCTTTGTAGTCTTCGTGGAACGAACCTTTACTTACTTTAATCTATATTGCATACGGACGGGTCCACTGCCCGATTGTGTGTGGTATTCCATTCAGAGTATTTTTTAAGGATTTTAATTTAACTAAATTTTCACGCATCAGTTCTATATATATCATACGTCAAAAAGTGAAATGAATTTTTTTTTTTTTTTTGTAATAAGTGGTAAATTAAGAGAAAGAGACGAGTAATATCATTTAAGTTTTTGTTTAGTTACTTTTGTCCTTTTCTAATGATTATTAAGTCGATTTATCATTAACTTTCTAATTAAATAATATAATAAACTACATCAATTCTTGCATGGATACTTTTTAAATTAAAAGGTCAATTGTACCTGAAAGGCTGAAAGTAGCTAAAGATAAGCTTAATTATATATTAGCCAAAAGGTGAATATTATTATTCATAATCATAATTAACGATGAAAATACATAAAGTTGCAACAAGCCAACAATTATTATAAGAATAAGAATATAATAATTAGTGGGTTCCAACAAAGTTGGCGATCACTTGAATCAATTTACGAGTTTCCTCTGAGGTTTTCTGGTCGACATCAATGGCAATCTTGTTGAGATAAAAGCTATGTCCAACTCCATTACTCACCACCAACTCAATCTTTTTTCCATCTATTTTCATTCCTTCATAAAATTCCATTTCAGTATCGATCACAAGATCTTCCTCTGCTACACAAAATAGATATGGTGGCAAATCTAGCTCGGATACGGGTTCTCCCATTGGGGATGTTATCGGGTGGTCTTTCGTGCTTCCTTTGGGTAAGGCTAGCTCCAAGAACTTGTCCAACATGTCTAGAGTGAGCATTGGAGATTGCGGCTTTTCCAATTCGGACTTACTTCTTGTGGACCGGACAAACCCTGGGTGTATAGGTATTGCACCAGCTAGTCTTATTGGATGGAGGTTTTGGCTTTCTATGGCTGCTTTTTTGGCCACTTGGTGGACTATGTTAGCCCCCGAGCTGTCTCCAATGAGGAAAACTCGGTTAAAGTCGCCTTTAGTGGACAACCATGGTTCACTGGATTTCTTGTTTGCCAAGTCTCGAAGCCAAAGGAGAGTGGAATAGCCAGCGTCGATGGCTGCAGGAAGACGGTGTTCAGGTGCAAGTGGAAGGTATGTACTAACCACTATGCAACCAATTTCACGTGCAAGACGTGTGTAGATATTATAGTACATGAACCAGTCTGCCTGACTAATACAAAATCCTCCACCGTGGTAGTGGATAATTATTGGCAGTTTTTCAGTGTCAGGGTTTATTTGTGGTAAATAAACCCTGACACGAAGATCAGATTGTTCATCAATCACAACATCATTGATTGCGACCCCATCAATGAAATTGTGATGTGGCAGGACAGGGTCTGACAAGAACTTGAATTGTGGTGGTCCGGTCCATGTACGATCAACGAAACCGTCGTCGTAGATGGTTAGCCAGCCAGAAACTTGGTCGATAATTTTCCTTTCGATTGCCATTTCAATTTTCTTACGTTTTTGAAGATATTTTTAATGTTTTTGAAAATAAACGTAGAAATGGTTGTGCATTGTGTTGATAGTCTGTGAGTTTATATAGTATGGGATGGGGGATCGACTCGTGTTATAAGTTTGGAGTCAAGGAAAGAGTGGGATCGGAAGTGGAAGTTGTTAGGAAATAATTGAATTCATCAAGTCAATGGCTGCATTCTGAAAGTTTGAACACATAATGAGGATTGTCCCCATTATAACAAAATTTGACTTCTTTTTACACCACACTATCTTCTTTATATATTCACTAACTTTACTTTACAATTTCTATATCGTTAATATTTTCATATATTTTGCATAGCTTTTTAACCACTTCACATTAAATTTATTCAATCATTGGCACATCTAATACGATTTTTTTAAACAACCACACATAATAAGAATCGATACTCATGTTAAGGTATTATAAATGTATTTATTGATGACTTGGGGTTCAAATCTAACAGTATAAGTGTATGACTTATGGGAAGTGATATTGGTACCACAATTTTTGATAACTTTATCATACAGTACAAGTTTTGAAATACATTGTACAAGCAAGTAATACACACATGTGGTATATATATCAATACTTGTGGTACGATTAACACTTCCTATGACTTATACATGTACAAAGTATAGGATCTTTAATGTCAGTAAAAATCTACCATGATACTTTGTAAGTTGTAACCATGTAAATAAGAGTATTACCTTCCAATATGTTTGTCTTTTATAATAATAATAATAATAATAATAATAATAATAATAATAATAATAATAATAATAATAATAATAATAATAATAATGATGATGATGATGACTTGTAGGTTGCTCTGCAATTTCTTTCAAATTTCCACAAGAATTGATAAATATCATGTCTATCACATTTATATCACTACATGGAAAAAAGTTGCAAAAAGTATGAAGTTTGGTTGGTAGTTTACTCTAAAGCCCTAAGAAATTTCACTCACATGAAAAATCAACTTTATACAAGTAACATGCAAAAAGACATTTAAAGTCGGGGGGGGGGGGGGGGGGGGGCAGAATTTTGAATGTGTGTTTTCATTTTATTGGTTGTATATACACAATCAGGATATTATGCTATTTGTTATATACGATTTAAATTTTTTGTGTAGGTAGAATCTCTCTTTTAATATAGATGAAAACAAAAGTTTGCATGTGGTTTTTTAAGTGGCTTCAAACGGAATTACTACTCATCTACGGTTCAACATTTTTTCCTGCTTTTCATAAATTAGCATAATTGGTTGGATCAGTGGTTGGAGTTTTTGTCTTTGGAAACAAAGGTCATGGGTTCGATTCTCATGCCCAGCAAGGTTGGAGGTCATTTTCTACCTTTGGTAAAACCTGGAAGCAGCATTTCTACCTTTGGTAGGGGTAAGGTTGTCTACATCTCAACCTCCCCCATACACCGTCAAAGACGGTATTTGGGACCTAAAACCCGTGAAAGACGGCATTGGGAGTTACTTTACTTTACAGTAGTAATTATCATCAAATCATCTATCTCTTCATATACATGACCCGTTGAACCCGAAATGACCCGTCAAACCCAACTCTGTGAGCTTTACCACTGCTCTCATCCGGACCGGATCCATGACCCGTCAAACCCAACTCCCAGAACCGCTCATTAGTATGTCTTGTTTGATTCCTAATCATCTCTCTTAAATGATAGAGTAGGTATTTATCTATGTGATCAAGTCCCTCAAGTTTGATTGCTCATTAGTATGTCTTGTTTGATTCCTAATCATCTCTCTTAAATGATAGAGTAGGTATTTATCTATGTGATCAAGTCCCTCAAGTTTGATTGCGAAGGGATGTCATCCTTTTACATCTAAACTTATACTAATTCTCTGCAAGTTTGATGCTGTCACAAGTCTTCATGACTTGTGGCTATATATCTTGAGGATGGGATCCTTATGGTCAAATAGACTTTATAAGGTATATATAGTTGCGTTGCCAAGTCGTCCACTTGTCCTTATGATCTTAATTCTCATACATTCTTTGCTCGCATTCGGGTTTTATGGATTTTACTTAATTTTTGGTTAACCGCTAATTATATACTTATTCTTCGTTAAGATTTATCGCTTTCCGATGGAAAGTGTTTATATATTTATCTGATAAATAGAAAGATGAACAATTATTTTTAGGGGTTAGCTAATATGTTGTTAACAGCATTTAGTTGGCTACTGTTACCCTCACATCAGTGGCGGATCCAGGAAATTTTTTAAGAAGGGGCAATATCTAGTAGAGACGATAATACATATGGGTTGGTAACGATTCAAGAATATTCAGGTTTAGTTTTACGTTACATGTAAGATTATATGATACAGAAATAGGTATGCTTTTATTTAAATAAAAACTTAGATGTACATATAACATTTGATTGTAATTTTTTCATTGAATTATCCAAGCATGCTATTAACATATCAAAATCATAAAAATACAAATATATTGTTTCATTTAAGTACACAAGACATATATATACTACCCTAATGATAATAAAAAACCAACATCCATTTTTTTATTTTAGTGAAAATCTAAAGTAAAGATGTTAAAAAAATATGGAAATCAATATTTGTTGGGTTAATGTGAGGAGGTGCCTAGGACCCCCCTAAGAACATTATGGATCCGCCAATGCCTCACGTTCAGGGGGATAATTATTTATTTATCATGTGGAAAATTCAGGGGAGGTGTTTGTGAGAGTAGCAGGAATGATGCTAACAACATTTTATATTTTCCTTTATTTTTAAGTGTTATCTAACGATGAGAGATGCTTACTTTTTTTACCCGATGTATAAGTTTTTCAAAGCATTACTTCTAGATGAGAAGTACTCATTCTTTTATTCGATAAATAAAATATGAATACAATCTACTTTGGTGACAGCTTTCGAATAATTATAAAATATTCGCTATCAAGTTTTTCTTTTGATTAATATTATAATTTTCATTAAAAAGTAAGTTGTCATGAACCCATCAGTTCTTACTCTCATAGCGAGTACTTTTCCAAACTCTGACTGGTGACTACCAACCAGGCACCAGAGACTTGCTACAAAATACAAGGACTGATATTGCAAATATTCCAATTGTAAATTGAGAAAATTTTAAAAACTTCCACATAATTTATAACCTGCTAAAACCCACCCACAACTTTCAAACTGTAACTTAGCCACACTGACACCTATTTCTTTGACAGCTGAACAACACATTCTTGCCTTCCCTGCTACTGGGTCAGTCATGTCCAGTTTTTCGTTTATAAGTTATAAACTTACCCAAAATATTTCTGATAAAGAGATGCAGAAATCGCTAGGGCATCCCCTCGAGCTTTCACAGGATAAAGCTTTGTATCTTGTTGCCATTTATTTGAGTATGATATCCATTCCTTTCTCCATTTGATTATCTCAAACGTTGTGTTTTCTCTCAAACTTTTGGACAAACGATTGAAATACATTGAAGCTCGTGGTAGATAGTAGTCGACCAATAATCCACTCCAAAACTTGTTTGCTGCTCATATAAAGGTAAAAGATAAGCATATACCAAAAATGACTCGAATATAACATATATGTTAATCATATTCCTTTTATTTTCTTCAAAAAATGTAAAATGTTCATATCTACACGCATGAAAACTTTTCATAGAAAAGTCACAACAAATTTTGTGCTTATAGTTGAAACTGAAAAGAATTAACATTTGCACTCGAGAGTATGGGATGTTATAGAATACGTCTAGACTTAAAAATAGAGATTACTTTGTTAAATCTAATTTATTCAAAATTGTAAAATACCGTAATCATGAAGTTGGCTTTGATTGGTTTTTGTTGTATCGTACCACATCGTGACTTGTGTTCTTGCATTCCATTCATACTGAAATGACACACAAAGAAGTTAAAAGAGAAGAAATATATATTAATGCATCCCCATATATACACAGTCATTCTAGTAAATCAGTTATCACCTGCTGTTTTTCTTGTGGGGTTAAAGCTAGCTTTTTTGCACTCTCGAGCCACGTTCCAAGAAGGAAGTTATCATCAGCGGCAAGAAGTTCATCAATGTCAATGATAAGTTGTTCAAATTTTTGGCTGTTATATTTCAGAGCTTTCGTGTCCTTGTGTAGGAAAGCAAATAAAACATCTAGATAGACTTCATTTGCGATCTTTGACAACACTTGTCGAGTTAAATCAACCAAGTCATACCTATAAAAATTATTTTAAAAAAAATCATAAATGCTACCAAGAGAAAAAGTTGACAAACTGGACTAAATAGCAATGTACTTCACATTAACTACGTTGCAATTCAGCACAATTTCCAAAACAAGAACAAATAGTCTAATCAAGCATTGGCGTATACCTGTAAGTGAGGCTCCCAACAAGATCCTTGCCTGCATCAATGAACAGTTTTAATGCCTTGATGGCATCACTATTCGAGTACCACATATGCGGTTGAGGTAACGTAGACTTAACTTCACTCAGCATAGACCTTCGATTTCTAGGCAGTGTGATGAGGCTTAGTTTGTGGTTTTGTCTCGGGATGCTAGAGTGGATATTTGAATATGGGTCCCAATCAGGAAACTTCACGATATAATCTGTGTTATGGTCCTAAGAAGATAACAAAAATTGCGTCAAGACATAGAGAGCAAATACCATGTGACCAAACACTTTTATCAGCTAAGGCATATTATAAGTATAAAATAATGCATTTTAAGTTGGTTTCTATGTTAGAGAACATGCTTAGAAGATCAACATATAAGAGCCTGGGTACCTAAGTTTCTGATCAAATAAGGGACCTGGTTACCACTGAAAGGTTAGGTATCAAACCAATCTATTAATAGATGGAGTGGTAACCGTTACCAACGCAGCTTGGGCCCACATGTGAAGTTGAGAGACGCAGGTTCGATCCTTAGGGATGCCCAAATCATGTGGGTATTAAGTGAAGTTATTTTACCGATATCATAACACTTACGGGGTGGGATGATGGGTATCCAATGTGGTTCCGGGGACAGGGTGCCCACCTTTACCCTTTTGCATGAAAGGTTAGGAACCAAAGTCCATTATTTGGTTATAAGCTTACAAGACTCTGGAAGTCCATTCCATAAGTTAGAATTGCCTCGAAGTGTATTCCTTCACGTGCAACTTGACAGTTATAAAGTAGTTGCACGTGATGTCCCAAGTTGTGAGCAGGTAGCACAACAAAAGTGAAATAAACCAAGATATAGTATTCTTTTCTGTAAAAGTTAAGAGAAACGTACAGCAATTCCATCACTGCAATTATAAATAGATCTATGAAGAATTTCCCATGCTGACTCAGCTTGTTTCACAGTTTTGCCGTAACGTCTATGAGAATAGATGTTCAACCATTCCTGCATTAGAAAACATAGTTTAAACTTCCCAAGCTTTAGAGAGCCTAAATACTTTAATAGTCAATATCCATCCAATTATTACAAAAAAAAAAAAAAAAACATTTAATCACCTCAACATGAACTTTATCCTTTCGAAATGCCATTTCAGGCATCAACTCATACACAACAGGATTATGTTCTATTCCTTCCATACACATTCCAACACCAACCTGTGCGGAAAACGAAAACATAGTCAAATACAATTCTTCTCTATTATATGAAGATATTTCTTCTATTGCAATTGTTCTAAAATTTTCACATGTTATATTATCCACAAATTATATACTAGTCTCAGAAATTAAAGCTGACCATAGTTGAATTTTCACTGAGCCGTGCAACAATAGGACCCGATGCAAGTGTGTCCAATACGCCATACATCTCAATGTTCCCGCCAAAGTTGTGTAACATGCACCTGATTAGTGTACAAGTCATAAATAAAATACAGATTATTGCCAAATTAAACTTTTTAAAGCAAGTGACAAAATGCTGTTACCACACATAAGGGGTGCCATAGAATTGCGAGGATGATTCCCATACGGGTTTAACATCAGCGAATAGATCAAGAACAATCATTTTCCCAAATGGAACCGAATGCAAAAGCGCCTGTTACACAAATAATATCATTGCTAACTCGTCAATAAGCTACGGTCTACTCTTCCAACAAAAATTTCCAAATTTCGAGGTTAGGTATGGGTCAAAACAGCTTTGGGTAGATAGGAATTTTAAACACTGTTAAAACACATTGGGTATACACACAGACATATCTTTTATCCAAGTTCATAAAAAATTATTATTCGATGGTAAATCAGCAAAATTTGTGTAACTCTCAAGTTCACATGCAAACATAATTAAACATAATCTCAAATTATGAAATATATGATTCATAAGGTTGTATATTTAATCACACTTTGTGTAACTCTTAAGTCGTCCGACCCAATATTCCCCATTTAGTTGAGGGAATGAAGAGCTTCCTAAAGCATCCTTCTATTAAGCCTCCTAACAATAAGATCGCGACACTTTGCAAAAGGATGAGGAGAGGATTAGTGGGTCACACATGCCAAATTGCTATGGTACCAGGAGGATTGTTAGGCTAAACTTAAGGAGGATAAATCATTTTGGGGTAAACAGGTAACTAGCCTAATAAGGGTTTGCGTGGCCATTTCCTAGTCTTCTTTGGCCATCCCAAGATGTTTACCCGGCGAAGGTCATTTAACTTGACCCAAAATGGCTTGAAGTTGCCACCTATACAAAGAATCAATGAAAAGAACATACTTTCATTTGCGGAGGTTTCCAAAAAGATGAATCTGAATAGAAGAGCCAGCCCTGCATAATCAAACATTCAAACCATCTAAATTCTAACTCCATTATGATTGAAATACTTGAAACATCCATGATATAAATTAGTAAGATACCTGCATAAGCCAAATTGCATTCTTGTCAGCTTTGGACATTGCTTCATAAACAGCAGAACCAAGAGTTGATATGTATGTTGGATCACTTGTTGGAGGTAAATTCTCATTGAATGTATCGCTGTATAAAACACCAAGATCATTTAAGATATCACATTTAGCTGTAAAATCTAAGAAATTACTGAATAAGGATTACAGAAGCTACCAGTTATAAATGTCCGTCACATCTCCATATTCTGCATTTAATATTCAAAGAGTCAAATGAAGTGATCAGTTTACATGCCCAAACAGAGGAAATGGTTAACAGATACACATGTTCACCTTCAATTTGTTTTTTTATAAATGCCTCCCCAATTTGTATGAACAAGGGATCAGAAGGGTCAAGAAGGTAAGTACAGCACCAGCGAGGATTAGCATTAACTGTGTTCCTATGAGAGCCAAAACAAAAAACATATTAATAGATGGATCATCTAAACTAGCTGTCAAAACATGGGAAAATTAGGCAGGTTGGGCAATCGGTCCACCAGGTTCTGTTCTGAATGTGTCATATTAGATATCTATAAGGATCGTAATGGTTTGGGTTTTCCTGAAACAGTTAGTTAAAAGATTAAAATTCAACAAAAACAAGTTTCTCAGATATGATTACAAATATTAGATTATTTAAATAATCAATGAGTTTTATGACTTAAAAATATAATTTGTACTGCTTTTGATGCGTTTGACCATTTGACTTGTTTCCTCTCAGCTAATTTTCTTTACTTTGCCCATTTCACCTAATAGAGATGAAACTTAACCCAAAATGCCACCTCTATTACTAGATTGAATCAATTAACACAAGTCTAATAAGTTGTGAAAATGATGTAACTGACCAGTCTCCAAGCCTGGTGATATTTGCAGATGGGAATATGTCTCTAAGTGCCTTAGGAACATTTCCAGAAAATGATGGAAGCACTATAAAAGATAATATTTCAGATGAAGCATATTATGGTTCCTAAAAACGGCTAAAGAGCTAAACTTGAAACTTTATTACCTGGAGTCATGCCTAACTCGATCATCCGGGATAATATTTGTTTTTGCAACACCAATTGTTGATCCAGCCAATTCTGAGATAACGGTCCACCCCATCTGATACAATAATCAATAAACGGTTAAATTGAAGATTCTTAAGATGCATAAGCATTAAGTTTATTAAGCCTAAGTGATTCGATCATGACCCTCATTTACAAACAATTCAAACAGGCCAAAGAAATAGAGCTCAATGAATAATGTTGACTCACGCATGTAAGTTTCCCATTCGAGCCCATGCAAGAAAAGCTGGTCCACCGAAAAAAGTGTTCAAATCCTGTGAACTAATTTTGAAATCCTGCAAGAATACAGAAATAATGGTATATGAACTCAACGCACAAGTGAACTGGCTATAAATAACAATAAAATCTAAATCGTTACAGAACTTGATATATAGATGTCATATATAGTAGTTCGAGATAATACTCATGGTGATTAGGAAAACGGCCATTGTAACATACGTAATAAGAAAGACTTTTAATTCACCATAAAAACTTTCTGCCAGATTGATTCTTGCCCAGTAAACGCAAGAGGCAGATTAATTCCTTGAAGTGCCATCCAATCAATCTCCTTCTCCCATCTTTCCCAATCCCACCAAACGTACGAATCTGTTTATATGAGAAACACAGCCATATTTATAGTTTTTAAAAAAACAGCAGTATGAGCTAAATATCATATCCCTTTTACAGAAAGAGTAACTATCCACTGTGTGTCTGTGATAAGCATAAAAATATTATGTGTAAGAAGTTAACGAACTTGTTCATATTTCTACATCAGGTAACACGCTTTATGTTTGCCCTATAAATGTCCTAAAGTTTTCATTTTAACCAATCTGACGTGACAGTAACTTTGACCATGTTGATTTAATATGGGCGAACCTCAAGATTACCCTACATTTTGAGCCTTTTGTATGGGTGAAAACAATGTCCATCCAAAGCTTGTTACCTTTCTATTATAGTTACAAGAGAATCAACATTTGGAGACCATAAGCCTAGAAACAAAATTTTATTTGAAACTAATTGAAAATCAAAGGTTCATACTTACAGCTAGAAGTGACTACATTTTGATAATAATTCCATGGAACTGGACGTTGAATCAGAATTCCATCTTCTTTTACACGTGGTAAGCTTCCTGGAGGCGGGATAGAAGCTATCTGAATGCCACCTGTCTTGTCCCAAGACACATGAGCCCCACACAAATACTTTAAGTACCAATGAAGGCCGGATGCTATTTCAACCGCTGTAGTGCCTTGGATACTGACAATAATGACGGGTGAGAAAGAGTATGCATAGAAATGGTATGTAAATTTCATATTGAGAGTCAGAACAATAACTAGACTATACATACATAATTTCTGGGGATTTGCTGCTTGCATTCTTGTAATTTGATATCCAAAAGCAGCTGTATCTACCACAAGCATCCTAATACGAGAGCCAATTTTGAACAAATTACATCTTGTTAGGGTAACTATGTACAAACGACTGAATATATTAAAAAAAATCCAAAAAACTTAATTGACTAACCATTCGTGTCAGCAATAAAGAACATCAAATCCAAAATGATACAAAATATTTGGGAAAACTTCATCCTACATCCCCTCAACTTATGATACAACAGACTTTCGACTAAAATTGAATACGTTCTCAAACACTAATCCCTAAAATTTAATATCAAGCAGGCTCATTTTTCGTTTGGGATAGCACACCAAAATGTATTCTACCTTATTGTCACCTTTTGCTATCGTCTCTATCTGACTTTCAAACCAAATACTATATGGTTCGAACTTTCTAAATTTGCTACTGTCCGGCTTACGGTTTTGATGACCATGGCTACTAATATCATCAAAAATAATCGTTACTTACTGTAGAGGTATTCGGATACATACAATAGCAATGAACCGAAAGTTTTATACACACAATAGCAGAACATGACAAGTTTGACAATTTTTGGTTCACTTAAACCCCTTTTAAAAAATTTTCAAGATGATGTACTAGAAATACTAAATCATGGGTTCTAATTAATTGTTTTCATCCAAGATTCAATTTTTAAGCAACTATGCTCGAAATTATTGAATACCCAACAACCAAAATTGCACAAAACAGCATAAACTGATGAATTAAGAAAAAAAATTCATAAGATGATAAAAAAAAAAAAAAAAAAAAAAAAGGAAAAAAATTGAACCTTGGAGACAATCTTGAATTGGAAACTTGACAAATGGGTAGGAAGCAATCTTTTGAGAAGAGCTTTAGCTGCAGATTCTTGTAATAATGGAGATTGTTTATTTTTATCCAAATTTTTGATTAAACTGTTAATTGCTTCTGAAGATGATGTCGATGATGAGAGTGGTAATAAAAGAAGTAAAATTAGATAATATAATTTGGAATTGAACATCATTTTGTTAGCTTATTCTTGAATTTCAATTTAAAGAGTGAAGTAGATAATGGCATAGTGCTTACTTCTTGTTAAGAACACCATTTATTATGGGTTTTGTATAAATAAAAATAAAAAAAGATAAAATACATTAGGTTTGGAATTAAGCTCTGTCAAAACGATTCCCAAATGTGATGAGTGCAAACAGCAAACTAACAAAATTAAGAATAATCAAACATATTTTGAGCCGTGTAACCCGACCAGCCACTTTCCCGACGATATCGCCATGGAAAGTAGAATAAGACAAAACTGCAACCAACCACCAGAATTAAATGGCCGCTGACTTTGACCAAACTTTCCTTGGTAATGTCGCCGTGGAAAGTCTCTTCAAAAAACGCAATTCAAATTTGACCGTTCATTCTCCTTTCTTATCCTCCTTTTTATCTTCTTTTTTTTTTCTTTTTTTCCTACTGCCGAACTAAAAAAATTTTAACCTCTCCTCCTCAAAACCAAAAATCAAGAATTCCCATCCTTTTTTCTCCAATTATTCCGGCCAACTTTCCGGTCAATTTTCCGCGGCAACTTTGCTTACCACCATCCCCATCTCTCTTTTAAAATGCCAAACAAATCTCAACCAAAACCCTATTTTTTAAAATCCGGCCAAGAAATTTTCCGGTCATTTTTCCGCATTTTCCTACCATCTTTAAACAATGTATTTTCCGGCCATCACCCTTTCTTTTTGCTTTTATTTGTGTTTTTTATAGCTTTGGTAAATGCTTGTATTTTTTTTTTATGGATTTGTTAGTAGCCTCTGCGGTTCGAATTTTCCGGTCAGCCCGCGTATCTCGACCATCCTAGTTTTTGGTATGTATTTTCTGATTTGCAGTGTGGTTTTGTCTTATGCGGCTATCCGCGGCGACATCGACAACGACTTTCCGCGGCAACATCGCCACAGATAGTGTGGTCGGGTTATCCTTTTTCTGGTCGTGTTACCCTGTGCCTTTAGTAATCTAAACTTACACAAATTGTTGATATGACATATGGTTTACTATTTTGGTATTTTGCCCGTTCTTAATTTCTTATTTTAAATTAAAAAAATGAAAATAAAACAAATAAAAATAAATATTGGAAATGTCTCTACCATTAACTCGTTTGAATCTTAAGCGTACGTTTGGCATAAAAGCTTTGAGTTAGGGTTGTGTATCTGTTTGGCAAGGGACTTTTGGAGGCTTTTAGGAACTTAAAAGCCCGAACTTTAATATCCCTTTCTCAAATGCTAGTCCTGTTTAAATATGCATTTGAGATCAAAAGCATTAACCCCAAAGAGCCCTTAAAAGCCCCGATAGGTCTTTATAACAAAAGTTTGTGTAAAAAGGGTTGAAATAAAAGACCTAGCTCTTAACCCTATTTCAAAGCTCTAACTCCAAGCCCCTAACCACAGCCTGAGCTCGAAGGTTTTGTGCTAAACATACTATGTGATTAAGGGCTTGGAGCTAGAGATTGAAAATGAGGCTAAGTTGAGGCTTTTATTTCAACTCTTTCTTAAACAAACTTTTATTTTAAATACCTTTCAGAGCTTTTAAGAGCTTTTTAGGCTGATTCTTTTGATCTCATATGCATAACGAAATAGATCTACCATTTTAAAATGAGTTTATTTTAAAAGTTTGGGTATGATTGGCAAAGGACTTTTGGGGGCCATTTTAAAATGAGTTTATTTTTAAAAGTTTGGGTTTGTATGGCAAAGGACTTTTGGGGGCTTTTAGAGCCTTAAAGCCTTTGTCAAATAGACCTTTTATCTGTTGGTGTAACCTTATCATTCCAAAAATACCCGTTTAGGCCAAAAAGTAAATAAAAATATATTAAACACGAGCACACCAGAAAACTCTATCGCTACCCACCAAGCCAACTCACCACACCAACGAATACACCAACTTTTTTTAACACAGGCTCAACATATATGTCTCAATAAGCCAACAATATGCTGGCCCTAAAGTTGGTCTTAACATAATTGATCATGGAAGAGTCATACTTGTTATAACTACTTTAAGGTTTAAAACTGTCGTGTAAATTAAATATTTCCTACATTATAGATAGACGACTCATTAGAGCATTCACAGTGGGAGACACTCATCCTCCAAGGACTAGTCCATGTCAGCACCACATCAGCTCCATATCAGCCCAAGGACTAACCAATGACCAATCCCCTAAACCACACACAATGGGAAAACTAGTCTAGGACCTACTATATATTTAAATTTACTTTTTCAACCCAATATTCTACCATCTATTTAATTATACATTTTTAACCCTCTAAGTTATACAACTTCAAATTTAAAAAAAAAACACACTTAAAAATTTCATTAAATAAAAAACACATTATTAATTGAAAACAACAACATAGTTTCATAATTTATTATTACTAAGACAAACAACAATGGATCACGGGAGACTCTAAATATGCTCGACAAGATCATGACGAAGACCATGGTGAACCCCTCAGTCTTGAAGCTCCTATTGGTCCGTGCGTGGACCGTCATCCTCTCTCGGAAGGTACGAACAGATACACGGGGTGGCTCAGCTAGGATTTCTAGATCATAGGAGGTTATTGCATGACCTGAATCCTCAACGATCATCTTATGCAATATGACACAAGTATACATGGTTCGACGAATCTTGTTGACACTAAACGACCTTGAGGGGTGTGTAAGGATCGCCCAACGACCTTGGAGAACTCCAAATGCTTGTTCCACATCTTTTTGCGCACTTTCTTGATACTTCTTGAATTTTTTCTTCTTCGGCTCTTGTGGGCATGAAAAAGCCTTGACGAATGTCGCCCACTCAGGATAAATACGGTCGACTAGATAGTACCCCTTCTGGTAATCGGTTCCGTTAACCGTAAATGAAGTATCTGGAGCCATATCTTCAACGATTTCCCTAAATAAATGTGATTGATTGAGTACGTTTATGTCATTGTTCAAACCTGCCGTTCCAAAAAATGCATGCCAAATCCATAAATCGTACGATGCAATCGCTTCAAGCATGATGGTTGATACCCCTTTATCACCTCGAGTGAACTGGCCTTGCCATGCTTTTGGACACCTTTTCCAGGGCCAATGCATACAGTCAATGCTCCCCAACATCCCTGGAAAACCATGAAGTTGTGCGTGTTTCTGGTAGAGACGTTGTATATCATCTGTTGTTGGTCTTTGTAAATACTCTTCTCTGTAAAGGTCAAACACACACTTACAAAAAGCATAAAGCGCGTCTCTAGAAGTTTGTTCACCCATGTGTAGATACTGATCAAGTGAATTGGCCACGTTTCCATACATCAGCTGACTTATCACGGATGTACACCTTTGAATTGTAGAAAACCCGAGTTTACTTCTTGCATCTATACGCTGGTTTCGAAACTCAACAAAATGACGAGACACAGGCTCATCACCAACTGGGGAGAAAGAAGCGATATCGTTAGCTATAAGCATGAATATCTCTTTTCGCATTCAAAAACGCCGCCTAAAGAAGTGTGGCAGGTACTTTGCGTTTTCTACAAAGTAATCATTTCAACAACTGATTCCCTGCACCAAGTCGATCTCTTGGAATATAAACACGAGTGAGACGGGTTACAGATTCCCCATTTTCAACCAAATCAATAAAATCACCCATTATAGTGATAAGTTCTTCATCGTCGGAGTCGTTCCCAAATAACTCCGGTCATGCGTATGTGTTAGCACTCGACAGAAGTGAAAAAGACATGATGATTTTAGATATATGAATGTGTGTTTTATGTCTATAAAAGTGTGTTTTTATGCATAAAAACTATAAATGTAAAGATGTTATATATATAAGTGATAAAAAGGGACCAAAAGTGAAAATGTGTATAAAATTCGGAAATGGCCGTTTTAGGGACTGATTGTGTCAATTTTTTGAAAACTTTGAAAAACTTGACCGCTGCTTAAAAAAAATAAAATAAAAAACATACACTCCTCACTCGTATGTGTGGGAACGAGCCAGCGAGAACGAGCCCAAAGACGAGCCACACCTAACCGTGTGCGCTCGTCCCTCAACCGAAAACGAGCCACGAATGAGCGATGACGAACCCACTGTAAATGCTCTTATAAGTCGGTTAAGTTAGCAACTTTTTATTGTGTAGGAAATATTTAATTCATGGAAGAAAAAAAGTTAGGAACAAAGATATTTAGTTTAGAGTTAAGATGTCTACCAATGGTAAATTGTTGGGGTATTCTTTTGGCGTCATCCAATGATGAAGAAGATATGTTTTTGGTTCCTTTTTTTTACCAATAATAAATGAAAATGAGAAGATATTAATATATAGAAAACAAAAATATATTTGATGATAAAAAGAGAAAAATATCAAGTCGTAAATAGGACCATGTTTTTGACTTCCAATCATCAATATTTTTTTCCATTCAACTAAAACTTTAGGAAATATTTTTTTCCATTCTCTCAACTAAAACTTTAGGAAATGATATTAGTACCATACAAGTTGATTACTTTACCACAATTGCGTATTAACTGTTTGTACAATATGCTATAATACTTATATAGTGTGATAGATTAATCAACTTATGTAGTACGATTATCACTTCCTTAATTAATCAACTTATGTAGATTAATTAACTGTTCTGTATAAATCAATTTAATCACATATGAATAGGTATCTTAATGGTAGTTTCCCTTCCTTAAAGGGTATGATCTCCAATATGGTACGCTTGGTGTGCCCTTCAAAATTAAAAAAAAATGATGTACTCTTTGATCTTTATGAGATTTGGTGTAAGTCCACAATTTTTCTTGATTTGGTCCAACATATATGTGAAGAGAATGATACTTAGGATATTGTTAGTGCGATACGTAAAGAGATTTATTAAGACATCTAATATTTCAGACGTTGGTTTGCTTATGATAAGATGACTTAGTGATGTGATCATGAGAGAGAAGACATAATGTTTTTAATTATTGGACAGAAGACATAATGTTTTTAATTATTGGACATAAGAGGGGTGGGGTGAGTTGGAGGGGGGATAGATTATGGATTAATATGGAATGAATGTCTATATCTATACTCCTCTATAAAGCATATTGGTTTTTTTATTTTTGGAAATTAAGCATTTTTTCAGTATTCTCATAATACCCTTACACCCCTACCTTCTTTCTAATCATTACACGCTCTCCTCGGCCTTCTATCACCCTCCGCCGCCGCCCTCCTTCTCCACCACCGCCCTCGATCTCCACCACCGCCTCCCTTTTATATTGTCCTCGCCTTCTAGCCGCTGCAACGCGCGGGCACTATGCTCGTTATTTACTACGGTTACTAGATAATAATAGGAGATATAATAATAATAATAATAACAATAATAATAATAATAGGAGATATAATATTAATAATAATAATAATAGGAGATATATATATATATATATATATATATATATATATATATATATATATATTTGAGAAAACTCCATCATAATAAGACAACTTTTTCATATTTGTTTCTTGTTCCTTATTACTCGTATATTGTTATGTTTTATAGTTTTACAAAAAAAAAAAATATTGTTTTTTACAAGATATCTATTAATCACAAAACGGGCCGAATAAATGTGTGTGTGTACGGGCAATGCTAACCTTGATTATTTAATTTGCCACTTCAAGCGTTACGGCGGTTAGATGGTGAGGGTGATAGGTCATAGGAGGTGATATGTGATAGAGTGTCATAGCCAAATGTCTTAGCCGTACGGGCTCTTCCCTCGGATTTAAAAATTCGTCGAAAGTATATCGAATGACATCTCTAATGAAAGAGCATAAAATTTTAAGAACACCTAAATAATTTTTATAATTTATCGATGTACGGTTTTTGAGATAAAAGATTTTGAAAGAATTAGAGGAATAAAATGATTTATGAAGGAGAGAGAAAGTTGTAGGCATTGATGTATGGTACATTATGTATTATCATGTATAAATTGTTGAAATTAAAAGTTGAAACCCTATTTGCTTTATATTATCTACTCTAATAAGGGAATAAGATGTGAACAGTGGTTTTTTTTTGTCTTCATTTGCACATTGAAGATAAATATAAAAATTAGCAATTGTTAAATGTAAAATGAATTTGGTTCAGTGGTTGTTTTCCATGCCTTAAGGGGTGGAAGTCATGGGTTCAACCCCTCCCACCCTCTTTTTTTTTTAAGTTTGTATTTAATAGTAAAGTTTTACATTTTGGTCCCTCCTTTGTTTTCTTTTTACTTTTCTGTCCTTCCTGTTTCTATTTTATTATTTGAACCCCCTAAACTTATATAGATTTTAAAAAAATTTTTTTTTTTTTGTAACATCTTTTTTTTTTATATATACCTTTATGTTTTACTAATATTTTGTCTTTTTTTTTTTTTTTTTTTTTTTTTTTTTTTGTATTTTGTCATTTTTAGCATTTTATTCTTTGTAATATATTTTTTGTAACTTTTTAAATTTTTTATAACTTTATTATATGTACTTTATAACAATGACATATGCGTTGTAGTTTATGATGTTTTAACATTTAGTTTTTTTTTTATATATAACTTTTGTTTAATTTATTGTTTTTTTGTCTTTGTATTATACAATAGTTTTCAACACTTTGTAACATTTAAACTTTTATAGAATATTTTTTATAAATCTGTATTTTTTTAATATTCCATTTGTATATTCATCATTTCTTTAAGTTTTTGGTCTTTTATAAAAAAATTTTGTAAAATTTTGTTTTACATGTATGTTATCAAATTTTTCTTTTGTTTTCTTTTGATTTATGCGTTTCTTTATAAAAAATTTACGAAAGAATAGTATTTGATAACGCAGACATTTTCAAAAGCCGATGCCGCCCATCGGACGGCTCGAGCTACCTAGTTATAGATAAGAATAGGAGACATGAACAGAGAATCAAATAGTTTCATGGGATTATGGCAAATTGGCAATGGACTAATGGACTTAGTGGGGTACTGGGGTTGTTGCAATGCAATAATGGGCTGGGCTTTCTGGAAAATTAGCTCAGGTAAGTTTGGAAGATTAATGACAAATCGATTTGGCTAGAGGAAACTGTAACGAGTTATCGGTAAAAAAACGTAAAACTTTTCTTATTGAGTGGAACGTATTTTAGTAACCGATACGTATTCAAGTGGTCAAAAATGGGTGCCAGATATTTATGTGAAGGGCGGTGATGGATTGGATCCCGACCCTCGCTCTTCAAGTTCGGAATTATAGATTTGGTGAGGTGTATTTCGGTATCCGGACATCCATTAAATATACTAAATTACTAACCTAAGACTCAAACTTGTACTATCAAAACTCACCCAATTGATTAATATCTTTGTGACTAAACATGTAGGTGAACATAATATGAAATGAAACTGCGAAATGATAAAAAGCCGCCAGAGTGATAAAAGAATCAAGCACGCGAAAATGATTGGTCCCCAGGACTCCAACCACCCATCTCTCTTCCTTTTAAAGGGCAAATAAAAAACGTCTAAAGTTCTAATTCCATTTCTCTTTCATTTTAAAGGCAAATAAATTACTTCGAATTAAAAAAGTCTACCATTTATCAATTATCATTTTCCTTAAGACATTGACATAACACATATTTACAAACGACAATACTTAAACATGTTTATCTGGTTTTAGAAGTTCCATAATCTACTTAGACGTACACAACCACAAACGAATATTTTACACATATATGATTAAAAATGAATGTTTTGAAAAGAAAATAATTCATATTGTCTTTTTCCGCCCCTTTTATATTAAAATTTACACATTTGATACCCCATTTATAAACTTTTGTGATTCATAATAGGTGCTACTCGATAGTCGATAATACTTATCAACCATATTAACAATTTAGAGTGTAACAATTTATATTCCTAGATATTTTGTTTAGTGAATATATATATTTTTTCAAATAAAGTAAATAAACCAAGAAACTGATATATATATATATTCTTAAAAACTATCCTAATAATCGCCATAGCAATATGATCATAACATTTGGTAAAAAAATTTTTCTCAAATGATAAGATTAAGGTATAGAATAAACAAATTCCACTCGTCATATAGTCATGATACATATGGATTATATTAAGAGAACATTTAAGAAGACTAGCACAATACTTGCGTAATGCAACGGCGGTGGTGGCGATCAGCGTCTGGTGGTGGTAGCAGATGGTGGTGATGGTGGCGACCATTGGTGATGGTAGCGGCGTCAAGTAGTATATGTTGATATAAAATGTAATTGATGTAAAAGTGATTGTAAATATATTTTAGAAGATAAAGTTTAAAATATAAATTTTGGTATCACTTCTTTTGACAAATGTACCACAACTGTACGGTGTGAATTTGTATAGTCAACTATACAACTTGTATATTGTGGTACATTTATAAAAACTTTTGGTACCAATATCACTTCTCATATATTATTAATGTAAGAGGGTTTAAGTTATAAAGTAGTTTATTAAGAACAAATTGGATAAATTCTAATAAATCATTTTTAAAAGGAGAGTTCATTAAGATCATTTGAGTTAATTCTATCGTGGTTTTTTTTTTTAGTTATTATTTTTTTAAGAAAAAAAGGCTAAAATATACTCTAGTATAGATATACTCATATACCATTTTTCTTTCGAATAACAAAGTTGATTTAACACATGCTTAATTAATACTTTTTCAATATTGCATCCAGATATCATTTTCTCTTATTCTGTTATAGTAGGCGTCTATATAACGTACATTATTATTATGTAGAAGGGTTGGCAGGAAAAATATAGTAAGGCCAAAAACAAAAATGCAAGTCCCATTCATCGTCCTGGTGCTCATACTACAATGGCACTTTTCACATTCCATATCATCTATTGTCAAAAACCTCCCTGGCTTTTCTGGCAATCTTCCATTTACTCTTGAAACCGGGTACGTACCCGCCCACCTACGGCCTACCTACATCTATATATATGTTCATTAATTAATCATCATTATTGTAAAATATTATTTAGATGTAGTTAGTAATATACACTTGCTTATAAATGACCTCATTTGGATTATGTCTTATCTTTCGTCTAAACTAAAGCATTTTAATGTAATTAATTTGTATTGTGCTTCTTATAATGTATTCAAAATTAATTAGTTATGTTGGAGTGGGGAAAGGCGAATAAGTGCAATTATTCTACTACTTTGTCAAGTCCGAAAGAGATCCACACAAAGATCCGTTGCTTCTATATCTGACTGGTGGCCCTGGAACCTCCGGCATTATTCCCTTCCTTAATCAGATTGGTAATTTTTATTTGTTCTATTCATGTGTTTTTAACTATATATGCCAAAATGCAAATATGTTTTTTTGTGACATACATTATTTTTTTTATAGACACACGAAATATCTATAGAAATATTAAAACTGTAGGAATCCTAGCTTTTTAAAACTCTCTTTAATTTAAAACTATTTTTAAAATTTGAAATCCTATGTGTTATCTCTATAATTTTCCACAATATTTATTTATTTATGCAATAAAAAATATTAAATATATTATTGGTATGTAAAAAATAAAATTATGAAATTAATAAAATTGATTTTGTTTCCTAAAAACCAACATTAGTTTCATATATAGATTACATAATTGTGTCGACACATCACACCATTGTCATATTATTTTTTTAAAGTTGGTTTTTGATTTCATCTTCAAATTCTTTTCGACTTTTAATATGAAAAGTAATTGGGTTGTTATTTTTTATGTGCTTTATACATCATTATATTTCTCAAAAAATTTATATGCTTTAATGTATTATGTATTATTATAAATTAGTTCATATTCATTTTTATTCTTTTTACGTAGGTTATTTTAAATAGCCGCACATCGCGCGGATAAAAGACCTAGTATATATATATATATTTTTTTAAAACATATTTTTGTTAGAGGTCTTCTAAAAAGAAGTATTTTTACTCTCAAGTGGAGGTACAATTGTGTACATTTCATACCCCACTTTTGACATGATTATCGTGTATTGTTATATATATATATATATATATATATATATATATATATATATATATATATATATATAAAAGAGATCAAATAAGAAGGTGTCTTAAGGGGAGAAGAGAGAGATGGTCTTATGAACCAATTAGAACGTGACATGTGGATTTAAAAAAAAAACGCGGTGGCATTTTTGTAAATAAATCAAACTTTTGTCAGTCTGGTTCTGGATAGTTTGGGTCAGTATGGGTTATGATCAGCTTGGTTTGTCAGCTTGGTTGGGTAAGCTTGGTCAGCTTGGTTGGTCACTTTGGGTTCTGGGTCAGCTTGGGTTCTGGGTCAGCTTGGGTTCTGATCAGCTTGGTTAGTCAGCTTGGTCAGCTTGGTTGGGTCAGATTGGTCAGCCTGGGTTATGGGTTAGCTTGGTCAGCCTGGAATCTGGGTCAGCTTGGGATCTACATTTGTGTAGTTATGTGTAGTTTTGTGTCAAGCTGACCCAACCCAAGCTAACCAAGCTGACCCAACCTGACCCAGACCCCAAGCTGACCCAACCCCACCCTAAGCTGATCCAAAACCCATTATCTACATTTGTGTAGATTGTGTCAAGCTGACCCAACCCAAGCTAACCAATCTGACCCAACCTGACCCAGACCCTAAGCTGACCCAACCCAACCCCAAGCTCACCCAACCTGATCCCAAGCTGCTCCAAAACCCATAATCTACATTTGTGTAGATTAATCTATATTTGTGTAGATTGTGTCAACCTGACCCAACCCAAGTTAACTAAGCTGACCCAACCAGACCCAGACCCCAAGCTGACCCAACCCCAAGCTAACCAAACCTGACCCCAACCTGACTCAATCAGACCCTGACCCCAATCTGACCAAACTGATCATGCTGACCAACCAAGCTAATCAGAACCCAAGCTGACCCAAACCTGACCTAAGCTGACCCAACCCAGAACCCAAGTTGACCCAAAACCCATAATCTACATTGGTGTAGATTATGTGTAAATTGTGTCAAGCTGACTCAACTTGAACAGACCCCAACCTGACACAACCTGACCCAGACCCAAGCTGACCAAACTGATTATGCTGACCAACCAAGTTGACCCAGACCCAAGCTGATTAGAACCCAGGCTGACCAACCAAGTTGATCAGAACCCAAGCTGACCCAGACCCAAGTTGATCGGAACCCAGGCTGATCACTTCAGAAAAGTTTGATTTATTTACGAAAATGGCACCGCACATTTTTTTTCATTTTGACACATGTCGCGTTCTGATTGGTTCATAGGACCTTCTCTCCCTTCCCTCCTTAAGACAGCTTCTTCCATGATCTTTACCCTATATATATATATATATATATATATATATATATATATATATTGCTAATCCAGTCTATTCTATTTTTCATAGACTGATGTTGGACTAGCTGACTCTATATAGGGGGCAATCAAATAAAAACAATTTTAAAATAAGAATGGTGAGAACACTTAAAAACATCATTTTGATGCATTAAAAGTCTATATATATATATGCGATCAGGGGTGAGATAAAATTGAGTCTAGCTAATTTGAGTCCAAAAAAAGTCCATGTAACTTACATATGTGTAAGTTAACTCTGACCACCACCACCGCCATCATCATCTCCGGCCACTACCATGATCCTACGGTGACGGCGACCATCTCCGGCGAGACTTACACATGTGTAAGTACAACTTACGCATGTGGTGGTAGGAGGTGGTTGGAATTGGAGAAGATGGAAGAAAATCAATGGACTTATTTTAGACTTAAAATAAACTGAACTCATTTTATATTTCCCCTACATGATCATATATATATATAAATATTTTTATATATATATATATATATATATATATATATATATATATATATATATAAAAGTACTTATACTAACTTGTGAATTAAAATTACTGTTATTAAAAAAAAGTGTTATGGCATCCAGCAACTTGTATGTACTTCTCTCTTACATATTCATATATATCATATGTACGTCTTCCCTCATCTAATTTTATAATTAATATTAATAGTTAATAAGATATAAAATATAGAAGGTGGAACAATTCTCTTCTTTAATTGCGTGTCATTATATGTAGTACACGTAAAATATTTGATATCAGTATTGAAAACGTTGGTCAGATCTATATAGAAGGTAACCACTGGCTTAAACCCCAGTGGTCAGAGGTGTTTACACTTCTCACTATGTGGGGTCCTGGTGGGTTTTCTCTTAAGGTTGTGGGTTCGAGTCTTGGCTCACACAATCCTTGGGTATCCCATCTAGGAATTTTCCACAAGGAGGGGGGCTGAGAGACTACAGCTTATGCTCAACATCTCGCGAGGTTCAACGATAGTTGGTTAAAATTGTCTTCAGCCACGTCTGAGTTGAAATACACCTTTAAAAAAAAAATCTATATAGAAGGTTGTTTGTTTGAATAAGTTGCCACTTTTAATTTGTTTTCAAATGGAATATGGTCAGATTTTAATAATGTTGCTTAATTTGAATCTAAGAAACCACATAATATAAGTGAACTCTTTATGTATACAATACTTTCTCTTAAGAGCATCTACAGTGGTAGATGGATCGGATGTGACAAATTTTATAGTAAGTCAATGATTGGTGGTGGTGTTTGCCACAAGTCATTTTTAAGTTTAGAGCATCAAGTTGCATGTCACACCAAAATAACGAAGTACACATAACATGAGTCGGTTTTGGTTGGTTTTATTCTAAAGTGAAATTCGAATCGATTCATTTGGTTTTTAGAAAACCAAAACCGTTATATTCGGTTTTTATTCTCCGGTTTAGTTTGGATTGGTTTTGTTTTTCTTTTTCAAATTTTTTTTTTACACTTTTTGTTAATTATCTTGTAAAATTTACTTTCGATTGTTAAGTGAAAATATATGAAATAGAAACTAAGATATACAGATTCTTATTACTAACTATTTATATCTTTTAGGTGTTAAAATTGATATCCTTTTTATAAAATGGATTGATTTTGTTGTGTTTTTATATCTAAAACATACAATTAATATTGATTTGTACATTAAAAAGACAAAAAAAGAAAAAAAAACCATATGTACTAACTATAAGTAATAATTATAAATGTAATATGATATAAATATAATATTAATAAAAAGAAATTTGGTTTGGTTCTGTTCGGTTTTTGATCGGTTTTTTGACATATAAAACCCAAACCCAAACTAATCAGTTTGGTTTTTGGGGAAAAAAAATCAAACCAATCGGTTTCCTTCAGTTTTTGGTGATTCGGTTTCGGTTTTTGGTTTTTAGTTCGGCTTTTTGGTTTTTAGTTCGGCTTTTTGCTTACCCCTATCCCAAATATTCTATCATTTAATTTCTTTTTTACTTCTATAGTGTATTCAATTTTCCTTCGTTCAGTAATCCATCCATCATCTTTCTTTCGATGATCAGACCTAAACAAAACA
Organism: Erigeron canadensis; assembly: GCF_010389155.1. Lineage (NCBI taxonomy): Eukaryota > Viridiplantae > Streptophyta > Magnoliopsida > Asterales > Asteraceae > Erigeron > Erigeron canadensis. The sequence goes on from NC_057764.1 coordinate 26,802,091, forward strand.
GGTTTTCTAATTCCAATTATAAGCGTACATACACAAATAACAATTAGAGTTAATTTCATTATATGGCCCTGGAGTATACCATATATATTAAGTTTTATTTTTTTTATGTCATTACATCTTCTTAAGGTGACTTTTTGCTTCAACCCTCACCCTAACGTTTGTTTGTTAGATTGAGTCCGTTAGGTCCCTCATGTGTGTGTATTGCACACGAGGGATTTGACGGACTCAAACAAACAGATTTTATAGATCGAGTACACAAATGCTCTTATATCTAAGAACAATCTCCTAACAATGAAATGAAATAAATATTTCCATCTTGCACAGGTCCTCTTAAGTTCGAGTACACAAATGAAACGAAAAATGATGTAAAGTTGGGGCTGAACCCTTATTCATGGACAAAGGTTCCCCTAATTTCCTTAGAATCATATATATGTATATCCTCGATTGTTTCTAAATGTGAAGTGTAATGATTTAACTGTCCATGGTGTGTTGTTGTAGACAGCCAGTGTGATATTTATAGACCTACCAGTTGGCACTGGTTTTTCATATGCAAAGACATGGCAATCATCAAGAAGCAGTGATTCCCTTGTAGTTACTCATGCATACGATTTTATAAGAAAGGTAACTAGACATGTACAATCATATATGTTGTGTGCCAACATGTATCTGTTTTAGTTTAATGAATGACAATGGTCGAATAGAACATGTCCCCACCATTCAAAGGTAAGGGTCTATTACAGACGAGGATAGTTGGTTGTTTTAACCGGGGCACCACCACATCCAACCACGAGTAGTCATCAAGGAAAAACCACATAAAGGCCCTAGTCTAGAGGTTACCACAGATCAAACCCCTTTCCAGTGTCCTAAAGAAAAGTATATATATATATATATATATTAAGAGTGTTGAATATAATGAGTTAATAAGGACAATAAGTGTGTTTGATTTTTCTCTTCCTATAGATCTAATTTATATATAAATGTTGATATCAAGACTGTTTGTTATTTTGTTTGACTCTAATGTATTAGTAAATTTACAGTGGCTCATTGAGCATCCTTCACTGATGAGTATTCCACTGTACATTACGGGAATTTCTTACATGGGACTTATCATTCCAAGACTTGTGTCAAGAATTTATGATGATAACAATCAATTGTCTTTCCTCTAGCTAGATATATGTTTCCAATGATATATGCACTTGTTAACTTTAGAAAGCAATTCCGACTCATTAAACTTTTTTTTTTTTAATTTTATTTTTTTTTATAATTTTTGTAGGCAACGAAAGAAAAATCCAACCAAGTTTGAACATCAAGGTTACTTGGCGTCTCCAAGTAACCTAATTCTAATCAACTCATCATATTTTCCATGTACACTAATTCTAATCAACTCATCATATTTTCCGGCATAGGGATTTTTGATTGTGAACCCTCTTACGGATAGGTCCATAGACTTTAATTCAAGACCCGAATTTGCTTATCAAGCTGCACTTATAGAAGAGGAAATCTATGAGGTACATTATGAAATTTGCTCTGTATTAAAATCGATCAATAGCGTGTTTCTTACGTGCTTAATCTTGTAAGTTTTCATTGATTAATCCAAATTAACCTCAATCCTGAATTTTGCAGCCAGCAAAAGAAAACTGTGGAGGTGTATACTTTAATGTAAACCCAAATAACACATTGTGTCTCGACAGTCTTAAACCCATATATGAGGTGAGTCCATTAGTGGATCTTCTCTGTTTTTTTTTTTGGTTTTTTTTTTTATGTTACTTATGATGTATTGCCCTCTCATATATGTTATAACTTGTACATGTTTTTGTATGTCAATGCTTAAGTCGAATCAATGTAGGTCAAATATTAGATCCGGTTTGCAATGCACAAGATCCAAAGACAATTTGTCGAGTAAACTCTAATTATAACCCTTTTGCTTAAAACACATTTGTATATATCTTACGAGTATATCTTATCTTATTATAGTTTTATATAATCTTTTTTATGATCATAGTTAACTTTCTTTAGGAATCCATTTATGCCTATTCGAGTATTTGGGCAACAAAAAATCTGTACGAGAAGCTCTCCACATTCATGAGGTATGTTAATCGTATGTTTTTCGCACCTAGTAGTATTATGAGGAAAACAATATAATTCAAGTGCATCCTACCGTAACTAAAAGATGGTGATTGATAGTGTGTTCATTAGATTAGTTAACAAATTTTTATTATAGAAATAGAAACAAAAGTAGGCAAAAGTTTACCTGTATAAAAGGTCAATGAGGTTGGTGGCCCATTGGTAAGGTCTTTGACCTTAGAAGGATCCACCTGGATCGAGTCTCACTTCCCACATTTGTGGGGGTGGATTAATAGGGGAATCTTCGAGAGTTTTGATTTTTAACTCAGACAAGCACACTGAAAACAGAATTTGAACCCAATACCTCCTCATTCGCAAAAGTTCTTTCAATGAGATCATGTGTTTTACATGTGTGGATACCACATGAGTTATTCTTAATTGGTCATATCAAGACATGTTAATGGCAAATATGTTTTGAATCCAATTTTCAAGATTGATATGTGCACAAAAACATTTGATGTTTGTGTTGGATTGTACAGGGGACAGTTGACAATTTTCAGTTCACCAACAGAAGCATTCGGGCCGAATTTGCAAATGGAAACTCCATATATTACACCTATGACATCAACAGTAGTTTAGCTTACTATAAGCAACTTGCTACCAAAAAGTGTCATGCCTTGATTATCAAGTAATTTCTCCCTGTCCTTCACTCCCTCCCTTCCTTTTGAACTTCTTATGCATGGAAACTGGTCTGACCAATTGGGCCGTGTTCTTTTGTATTACAAACGGGCTAAGTAAATCTCCTAGCTAGGCGAAACAGTGAAGCAGAGCTGAAAGACAATACTGGCTAAAGCTTGTATCAGCTAAGTAGCAATGTAGGATACAACCTTAATTAAATAGTTTGGGGTGTATAGTAGGATTAGCTAAATGATTGTGACATAAAAATACAAATGGATTATATCATAGAAGATTTAGTTTTTGCCCCCCTTTTTTTTTTCTTCTCTTTTTCCATGCAGTGGTGATCATGATATGACATTTCCATATATTGGAACCAAGAAATGGATAAATAGTCTTAAGCTTAGAGTCAAGAGCCCATGGAGACCATGGTTCGTTCGTACTCAAGTCGCTGGGTGAGTCGTCGTTACACATATTCACACTATTTTGGAAAAGTTGGATGTTTATGCTAAGATCATTCGATCTCTGTATGTTCATAACTTTGCAACTCTTCATGTTATGCAGATATGAGAAGACATATTCAGAAGCCAATTTCTCCTTGAAATATGGGACTATTAAGGTTTAAACCACACAATTATCCATTACTTTAGTTATGATTAATTTATCTAACATTAATAATCTTTAATAGCTAGATCATTTGTCTCCATGTAACCGTTTACTTTTGTTATGAACTTATGATAGCTAGGTCATCTTAATATAAAAGATTAAAAAAAACACAAATTATATAAAGTTGTAGAACATGCTCTTTAATTAGAGATCTCATTCGATATACTTTCGACGAATTTTTAAATCCGAGGGCGGATCCCGTACGACTAAGGCATTTAGTTATCACACTCCATGACCTATCACCCCCACCATCTCACCGCCGCAACGCGCGGGTACTTACTCTCGTTATTAATAAAAGAAAACACTCCCTCTAAGTCTGGTACAACTAAAGCAAAATTGATTTAATTAACATACATGTTATTTAACGTAAGATTTATATATAACGAACAGTTGACCATTACTTAAATAAAGAATCATTTTAACAAGACAGTAATAATACAGTACTATTTATATATATTATCATATCTGGGGCACACATATATAATGTGCATCAGTGCATATACATAGAGAGAGGTTTGGAGTGAAGGGATGATAATGGAGCCAAAAAACAAAATGCAAATCTATCTAATCATCCTCGTGCTCATACTGCAATTGCACATGTCACCCTCGACATGTTCCAAATCGATCGTCAAGTATTTGCCCGGCTTTTCAGGCAATCTTCCCTTCACTCTTGAAACCGGGTAAGTGTCTACTGTCTCTAAGCTTCAACATTAGTCGTCGAATAAAAATAATACTGTACTACTGATTGTCAATACTAGCCTTATATTTTACCTGCAATAAGTTTCTGTATAGTACTTGCGGGCCACAAGTACTATACAGAATCTTATCATTTGATGATATATAAGGTACTAATAATTGAAAACATTGATATGTTGGTGGGTAAAGATATATTGTATCATGTAGGAATTTATTTATTTTTTCTCGATCAAACGCGTTTTAATTAAAATAAACAATAATGCACATTGTGCTGATCTTGTAATTATTGGATTGCATTTGTGTTCAAAATTAATTAGTTATGTTGGAGTGGGGAAAGGCGAAGAAGTGCAGTTATTCTACTACTTTGTCAAGTCTAAAACAGATCCACAAAAAGACCCATTGCTACTTTATCTCACTGGTGGTCCAGGGACATCCGGCATTATTCCCTTCCTTTGTCAAATCGGTAATTTTCTATGTTACATTCAACTTAATTTGATGTCACACTACAATGTTGAGACATTTTGAGCCTACTGTTATTGTTTACACATGTTTGGTGATCATAGTCATAGATGGTAGTTCAAGTTTGACTAAGTTGACAGATATGTTTTGATTTATAAAATGGCATATCTAATAGGTATTGCTTAATTTAAGAGAATATATAAGAAAATAATATGGTTGGTCGATCCCTGTAGTATGGCAAAAGTTATGGCACTTCATTAAATGTACTAGAAAATTTCCTGGCTTTGTACTTTATTGACTCATTTATATGTGAATGTAAACAACTACTAAAACAAAGATATCGATACAAGAAAATGACCCGTACTACAGACTTTACCTAAACTTAGGTACTGACACATTAAAAAAAGTTATATGTTAAATCTTTGAATTTGATAAACATACATAATCTCCTCTGAATTTTACATAAACCCCCCAAATTTTACATAATCCCCCAAATCTTGTATGTTTTACCTAACCTTTTCCCGGTATATATATATATTTTATATTTTATTTTATTTTTCTTTTGATATGAATCCAAAAACTTATCTTTTTTTAATTTCCGTTTATCCATTTACTAAGAATAGAACAAAACAAAACTTGACGAAGAAAGCTAATCTATCTATCATGCTAACAGTTTTTAACAATCTAACTTAGGTAGAAGTGTAGAACTTTCATTTCCCTTAATAGACTTCAAAACTTTTCTTTCACTATTACATATTAGAGTCTATGCATGTTATCAAAAATCCATATTTATGATAGTATGTTAGGAAATGATGAATGCTACTACATATTTTGGTTAACTTACTACAAATATACATTAATTAATCGCCTGTAATAAAGTGTACGTGTACATAGTGGTAAATTTTTTATCAAAATAATGAATGGAATGAGGATATATATGCATGTGCTCCTAGCTAGCTAGTATATTACCTTCCTTTATTTCTAAACAATGTGCACGTTAAGTGGTTATCTAGATGTCTTTGAAATCACCCAATTTAATTTCTTGCTCTTTAATCTTTATATAGATGTTGAGCTATATATCTTCTTGTTGTTGAAGGTCCACTTAACTTCAAATACACAAATGAAACAAAGACCGAGGCAACATTGAAAGTGAACCCGTATTCATGGACAAAGGTTAACTCTTTCGTCGATCTACTTATAATGATTATCTACATCGATCTACATAACTAATACATGCATATCATGATATATATATATATATATGCTAGCTTCATATACGTCTTTATATCGTGAAATGATCAGAGTGTTCGAATTTGCAGAAGGCTAACATCATATTCATAGATTTACCGGTCGGCACTGGATTTTCCTACGCTAAAACATGGGAATCATCGAGGAGCAATGATTCCTTAGTTGTTACTCATGCGTACGATTTTATAAGAAAGGTAAGACGTCATACATTAAATTGCAATATATCATGCTGATGAATGTTATGTGTTGCAATATGTATTTTCCGCATATAGAAAGAGCATAATAACTCAGAGACCTCAAAAATGGGCCGTTGAGTTTGCCCCTGTTCAGGGCCGCCCTACAAGTTACTAATTTGGTTTAAAAAAAATAAGACGAATGCAATGAAATTTTGAACTATATATACACAAGTGTCTCATAGTTTACATGACAGGGTTGCTCAAGAATAATTCGTTAGCGTTTGATTGTGTTTTGATGAATTTGCAGTGGCTTATGGACCATCCTACGTTTGTCAGTAATCCATTGTACATAACGGGGATTTCATACATGGGAATTGTCATTCCAAGACTTGTGTCAAGAATTTATGACGGTTAGCAATCGTCTATCTGGTTCAAAAACAGGCATACAGTTTCTTTTTTAAAAACTGAAAACAATATCTTCCAACATATTTTTATCAGAAGTTAGTATGGTTGTGAAACATGATCTTTTATAACATTTCATTTTTGTAGGCAATGAACGGAATATTCAACCCAGATTGAACATCAAAGTAAGCCAATTAATATCTTACATAAAGTTTAATTAATTATACACATGTTATCTTATTCGATCTAATTCATGTATGTTGTCAATGCAGGGTTACTTGATCGTGAACCCACTTACAGATAAGTTCATAGATTTTAATTCGAGAGTTGAGTTTGCTTATCGAGCTGCACTTATAGAAGATGAAATATATGAGGTACTTGTGAACGGGCCGGGTCATTCGTGCCATCTTTATAATAGTACTTTTTCTTCTGTTCTTTTTAATCACTTTTGAATTGTGTTTAACTTTTGCAGCCAGCAAAAGAACATTGTGGAGGTAAATACATATATGTAGATCCAAACAACACAATGTGTTTAAATAGTCTTCAACCTGTGAATGAGGTGAGTCGATTAATGAATTGTCTGCATTTTTCATATTCTCCCCTTATATATGTTTATGTTATACATGTTTCTGGTTGCAGTGTATAGCTCGAATCAACCTACTACATGTCTTAGACCCACTTTGTGATCGACAAGACCCAAAACTAATTTGTCGGGTAAATCCTAGACCTTCCTGTTACGCGCATTTTTCTTTAAATATATTTAGAAGTCCTTTCTTAACAGCATATTTCCTTTTTATAGGACTCCATTTATTCCTATGCTAATATTTGGGCAAACACTAAGGCCGTAAGAGAAGCTCTTCACATACGTAAGGTATGTTAATCAAATGATTCAAAGCGAACAAAATTTGAAAATGGTAATGTAATGATCAATGATAATGGTTGTGTATAACATTTTGTATTTGTGAGTGTGCAGGGAACAATAGACAAATTTCAGTTCAGCAACACAAGCATCGCAGGTAGATTTGGGAAGGCAGACTCCATAATTTATTCCTATAATATCTTCAGCAGCATAGCCTACCATAAAAAACTGAGCAGTAAAAAATGCCATGCTTTGATTATCAAGTACGTGATCACTGTTACTCTCTCGATCCCTCTCCTTCAAACTAGTTATATTTGTGCCTTCCTACTTCCTAGTTAGGCTAATAAGCTCATATATCATTTCAAACAAACTAAATATATGAAGTTTAAGTTTTTTACCTGCTACTATAATTTTTATAGTATATTTACATATATATACAGTGGTGATCATGATATGACTTTTCCATATATGGGCGTGAAGCAATGGATAAACAGTCTCAATCTTAGAGTCAAAAGCCCATGGAAACCATGGTTCATTCATACTCAAGTTGCCGGGTAAGTTCATAGTTAGTTCCTAATGCTTCTTGACATACAAAATGTGATATTTTTTACTAAATGATACATTTATGCTACGATATCTTTTGGGTCTTCACACAGAGGATCACAAGTAATGTTTCATATGTAGTGATCATTCTAGTTTTTATGGTTCTGCAGATATGAGAAGGCATACTCCGAAGCCAACTACAGTTTGAAATATGCAACTATTAAGGTAATTTCGATCTATATATATTTGGATGCTCTGATATAAATTCTTCCCCATACCTGTCAAAATGTTTCTCAGGATAGTAAAGTCATTCGTAAATGTCCAAGTCTGAAGAATTGATGGTCTAAACATGCTATCGGTTTTGCAGGGTGCTGGTCATTCTGTAGCAATATACAAGCCTGAAGAATTGATGGTCTTAGTACAAAACTGGCTTGCTTCTCACGCTGACTCTACAAAATCGTAGACACTTAACTAACAAAATAGTTACCAAACAGTAATTTATTTTGATTAGAATTGACCAACTTTGTTTTACTGTACAGTAAAACCAGTTTTACAGTCACATACATTTCTTGGCACAGATGTCAAGCTTGGAAATTAATAATGTTATTTGTGCCCAAAAACTTCCTGTATGAATGTTGAAATGTATTAGAATTTGAAAGTTGTGAGGTAATAGCATTGTGGTTACTGGTCAGATGAATGAAAAAATTTTGAGATAAGACCATAAGCTTCGCAAATTCATATTAACGGAATAGGTAACAGCAAGCGATGTAGATCTGGTTAACTGCTGACTCACACATGAACGCTTCAAAGATTTTGGACAGGTGGTCCAAATGCTTGAAGATGGCTATGGAGGTTACGAGGGTTAGAGTGTTGCAAGATTTATAGGGCTTATTGTAAGTCATGCTGATAAAGAATAATATGGCAAGTGTATACTTGTAACCCCTTGACCAATCTAGTAACCAAATCCCACTTGACCCAGTCCGTTACCTTACTTTCATACAAGGAGTCTGGGCCTAAAACCATCATATGATTCAAAAGGGCACCCAAAACATCGTAATGAGAATGCCACATGGCGTTCCTAGAGATAAGTAAATTACAATTGGTATGAGAGCAATCTTGTAGCCTTCCGGCTGTGTAAATCTACGCTTATTCACGCTTTAAAGTTAACCCTTGAGATGACATTACAAGGCCTACTAAGCGGTTGCCATAGTGAAGTAGTTTGTTTCATGCTGGAGTCAAAATATGTGAGGATATCAGACGACCTTTAAAGCCATATACGTTGTTTGAAAGAACATATACGTTGTTTGAAAGAAAAAAAAAAGTTGCGGTCATAAAATAACACATTGTTTCTAAATAGTCTCGCACACTCAAAACTCGTGACAAAATCATGTCATCTATAAATCAAAAGTACCAGTTCTGGCCTCTCCTTACATCAATAAGATAACCAAACTACTATAAGCCCTTCAGTATTCTATACGAGTATCAAACAAGTAAGAATGTAAAAAAATGAAATCAAGCAATATCCTCAGATAAGTAAAAAGAAATGACAAGAACTACACTCTGCTACACACTTTACGACCAAGTTCTTGTGTACAAAAGACAAGATATGCAACGGGCATTAGCAACCGGATACATGGAAAAATTACATGCCATGGTGGACATGGTCGCTTAAAGTAGAGCTCTTGGTTTATCTGATATTTTGCCTAATCTTGATCATTCGTTTCAGAGTTGCTAACCAGAAACTGCACTCATCCCAGTCACTTGTGGTAAGATCCACCTGTGCCAAAATATGAATACTGGATCGTAAAACATTTTGGGTTAACCCAATAAATAATTCCGGCAAATATGATTACAATTAATTTATTACAATACTACTCCAATATTTTGAATAAAGCAGTTTTGGTTTGCATTCACTAAAAAAATACTTTTGGCTCCTTTTTGACCAGTTTTCCTACTTACCCATTAAGATATAAAAAATAGATCTAAATCAACCTGCTTAAAAGATGGGTCAAAAATTTCACCTACTAGGATTGAGAGTTTAAGAAACATACCTGGATTTTGAGGGCAGTAGGAAAGTCACCACGATCCAAGCATTGACAGAGCTGCACAAGCTTTTCAGCGGCATTTTTGGATATATCGCCGCTATTTAGTTTGGCAAACAAGGCACCGAGTTTTTTCGAGTTATCATCAATCTCACGCTTCTTAGCTGGAACGGCATTTGAACCTCCCAATGCTTCTGATGTCTCGTTCAGAAGTCTAGTCAAAGTTCCAATAACTGGCTTTTGTTGGGCTGAACACAGATTTATATTGATTAGCTTTTACCGAAATTGGAAGAATGGAAATAAACCACAATATTACCTGGTACATTCGTCACATCAGCTGTCTGTACAGTTGGAGGAGCTGCAGGAGGTGCAGCAGGTTGTGGAGTAGGAGGTTGCATTTGAGCTGAGGAAGTTCTTTGCAATCCTGTATTGTTTAAAGGCATAAATCCCCTCACTGGTGGGGTCACACCCTGTGATATCTTTGGCCCGATAGTTGGAACCATGGGAGATGGGACTGGACCAACTGAAACAGGTCCCGGGGGTCCAGGTTGGTAGCCAGAGTTAGCATTCCCCTGAGACTGGTCAACATATGCATCATGAGATTTTAACACTTAGAACTTTAACACTTACTAAACACTAATGAATTATAAGAAAACTATGTATACATACAGGATATAGTTGTGAACCCAAAGTCGGTGCCTGCTGGTATTGATCCGCATTTCTCATAATCGGTGGTGTTGTAGGAACAAAGACTTTGGGAGTAGGCTGAGTTGTAACCGGAGATGGATTGAATGTCGCCTAAGAGAACATAATTCACAACTATTTTCAATAATATGCAACTTGCAACATTTGGAATACAGTAGCATGGTACCAGCACAATTTAACACAATCATATAGTTGTATAGTATTTCGAAAGTAGTAATTAATGATTTTTAAAAAAGATTCTAGAAAAAAACTAGACTGTAAAAAACTAATAATGACCCGTGTGTATTTTTTTTAATAAAAAAAAGAAATTATTGTAGTTCCGTTTATACTCCTATTTATTTAGTGAAATATAATCAACTTAACCATAAAATTGGGTAATTAAACACACTAAGTTATTAAAGAGAAGGTATTATTGCTTTGAATGTCTGAGAAAGGACATATGTGTATTTTCAAAATTCGAAAATTAGGGCGCGTTTAGTTGTGGAAAATGTTTTCTAGATTTCCATTTCTATTTTTTTAGAAAATGGATGGAGTTTTCCATCTCTAGAAAACAAATGAAAATTTTGAAAACGCGTTCAAAACTAGAAAATGTTATTTTCATGTACCATATTAGAAAACGTGTTATAATCTACTTGGTGGAGTGCGGGGGGTGACAGGGGCAGGGGCGAGGGTGACCGGGGTAGGGGATTGGGGGAGGGGGGAAGAGGAGTTAATGTAAATTGATTTATAAAATTTGGATAATGGAAAATGAAAAGTGAAAAACAATTATATAAAGAGTTTTCCAATTCCCATTGAAAAGTGGAAAACAGTGTTATAATCTACTTGGAAAATCTTTTTTGGAAAACTATGATTTGATATTTTGATCCCATTTTCCGTTTTCTATGTTTTCTTGGAAAACAAAAATCGAAACAAAGAGTGTTTTCCCCAACTAAACACCCCCTAAGGGATTCATATAATGAGTTATATGTTTTTTAAATGTTAGTACAAATATATGTATTTTTTGAACTTTAGTTGTTTTAGTACCACCGGGGGAACGTTCGCCGTGGAAGATGGCACAAACATAGAAGGTTGATGTGTCTGTTGATATGGTGTGTTGTATACAGGGCCATGTGGTTGTTGATAGCTCTCACGTTGATAAGTGCTCTCAGGCTACATGGAACAAACCGATTATACAAATCCCATTAGTAAACCACAAGTAAATATACTAATGAGCAGGGTTAACCGAAACACCTGATAATAGCTTCTAGAAGAATCAACAATAGAGTTTGCTTCGTGGTTTGCATCATATACAGGTGGCACTTGAGGTTGAGAGTGAACAAATTCTGTAGACCCTGTTGCCTCTTTCTCTGATAAACCAAACATATAGAGATTACAGACCCACAAAGAATATAAAAACGTGGTATATATACAGCAATAAAGGAATATGATTACGGCTAGTTGATTACCTGGTTGAGATGAGAGAGCAATCCGTTCTCTTAAGATGGCAAGTTCAGGAGACAAATCTTCTGTTCCCATTAGCTTCAAATATTCCATAGCAGTTGTCAAAAGTCCTTGACTTGCTAATATCTCAGCATACTTCTCAACAAGCTTGCATAAAGAAGCACTGAATCTCTTCTGGCCCGTTGCTAGAGCAAGAACCACAGTCTTCTCCATTAAATCCTAGCACAATAAATGACATAATAAGCTTTTTCTTATTACTTTTCAGAAGGAAAAAAATATATAGAAAAATCTTAAGAAACTTGTCAACCAATTGCTTCCATTACCTGAAGAAGGCCAACATACGATTCTCCAATGTGTTCTGCGGTAACATTCTTGGACCAGATTTCGACTGTTTTATCAATGTTCCCAGCACATATGTAACAAAGAGTTGCCGCTAGAGTATTACCAGCTTTTACTAGCCGAGAAGCAAGGATATCACAAAGTAAAGTCCATTCCTCTTTTTGTGCAAACTGTGAAGGCATATGCATAGTTAGTGACTCAAAAGAAATTAATAATAACGATAATAAGCAAACCAAATTGAATGATCTGCTGCAGGATACTATAAAGCTGAAGTTTTTCAGTAATGTTCATAACTTACAGTGCATAGGAGAGCAAGTGTTTCCTTCCAAGATTTCAGTGGTCGGATATTAACTAGACTAACCAGATCATTGTTCACCATTGCAGAAACAACCTGTAACCGAGAAAAACATAGATACTAAATTAACAGGAGCTCCTGCTAAACTTGATATATTCACAAATTTAAATGGCAGGTGGGAAATGACCTTTAGGTAGGGAGAACGGTTCTTCTTAAGGTATTCATCACGTGTGGTCTCCCACAAGGACTGACCCCCAACCTGTGCAATAACTAAAGCATCTGCCATCTTATCTGCTGCAATACACTGGGCAACCGCACCCTTGTAATCTCCAACAACCAATGCACGTTGCACAGCGTCATTAAATGACGGGTCAGTGTGGCCACCGTGTAAATCACTTTCCATTGTTTGTTCATCCACAAAGGGAACAGATTCTTCGGTATTTTTCCCCGGAGTCGAGACAGGTGTGTCACATTTAGGACTTGGAAGATTGTTAAAGAAATCTTCCCCGTTATCAATAGGTGTTAGGTTGCCTCCTGTAAACTCTTCTTTCTTTGCTTCATGTTCTTCAAAATTGAGAGAGTTTACATCATGAGATAGTTCTTGAACATTATCATTCACTTCTGCAGGCAAAGTAAAGCCAAGGTGGTTTAAAAGCTTTGTCCTTGCTGTTCCTTCATCCTCAAACATCACCTTCAAAAATCCCCATGTTTCTCTTTCCTCCTCGGATCTAAATTCAGACAACAAATCACATTCTTAATAAGACGGGAATGGGAAAGTAGAGGTAGCAAGAAGAGATAGCTGACAGTTCTATACAAGTTCAGGTGAAACTCACTATTTTATATACAGGTCAAAATTGGTCGGTCCAAGGTGGACTATAACCACATTGTCCAAAATAAATTTTAAAAAAAGAGTATAAAGACGTTGATAATGATTATTAAAATAATACTGTATTATTATAGCAGTAATTTAAATTTTCTAGCAAAAACATTAAGGAGGCTGTAGACATCAAAAAGACACTTTGGGCGAACCTTAACCCATTGACTCATTCACCTACTAGCTATTTTATGACTTCACGCGTTTGAGATTAAAACACAAGCGAAGTCAACCCATTCATACATATGTGGGTCAAAATTGCCACCTCTCTTGGAAACAATATGCAACTCATTCTTCTGATAGAAACATACTCAGATTGTTGAGATTTGTTGTCACATAGAACTCTGAAAGAAGATCTATCTCCGCTTCGCATTGCCTCTTCAAATTCAGATGAGGTACTTACTAAATTGTGTTCAGTAACCAAATCATGAACATTGACCTGAAGCATAGAGAAGGCTGTGAGTTCATATTATTACGAGTAAATGACATTTTTCATCTCTGTGCTTTCAAAATAGACTGATGATGGTCTCTTAACATCTCTATTTGCCTATTTCAATAGTTGCCAATTTAGCCTTTTAGTTCAACAGTAATGTAGTTGCCCAAAATAGCATCATCAATATTAAAGCACAGGGAGTGCAAACACCCAGTAAGTATACCTCTGAAGGTCCAGAAGAACCAGTTGAATGGAAAGAAACAAGCTTGCCCCCAAAACCAAAAGAAACTCCAGCTTTACGTTGGTACCATTTTGGGGCTTTCAAAGGTGCTGCACGGAGTTATACACAAGAAAAAATATATATGAGATATCAACTTTTACCAGTCAGTATTATTCAGAAATGGTTATCAGTTGTATTAATATAAAAGAAGGCATGAATACGAAAAAGGCACGTCATCACATTGTACAGAACTGAATTACCTGAGCTATAGTAATTTTCCCCAGCACCATATCGAGCACAGGCCTATGAAATTTAAACAAATGTAAGCTTCATAAGCATTTAGTAGATAAAGCTTATTATTTCCCAACAACCACATGAACATGTTCAGATCATGAGTGGAAGTACAACACTATTGCAGGAAAGAAAAAAAAAGAGACATGAGTAGATATAATGTTGCCAACCTCAATATTATAAATGCCAATTTTTCCATCAAAGGAAGATGCAGATATGATCCCAGGTATCTTTGGATACCAATGAACATCAAAGTTCCAATTGGTTCCAGCTGGAAGTTCAGAAACAATCTGCATCACATTAAACGTAGGTTACAAACTTAGACAGTAAAAGCAACAGGAAGTAAATTGATTGAACTTTATAAAACTAACAAAAAGGGCATTTGAAACAATTGAAAAAAAGCCTAACAAAAAGATTTACAGACCGCAGCAGAATTAGTGTCCCAACAAATAGTGCGGTTATCTTTGGCACAGGTCAGCAAATAGGAGCTGTCATTGGGACACCACGACATTGCAACTACACCTGATACACCCATATTGTTGGGAAGAAAAGTTGTAATGAATAAGAAAAGTTTGTATAGAATGTCTAGAAGATAAAATAACTGCAAAAACAAAAACTAATACCAAGAATAACATATTCAAATGCTTGATACTTATCATGAACTTATATGCAAGTATCCTTGAAAATCAGCATACCTTTATCGTGACCTACTAACTCTCGCAATGGTGACATTGTGTTTCGCATATCCCACATCTGCATATCAAATCAAGGGTAAAGTACAAGAATAACATATTCACTTGCAGAAACATAAAAACTGGCATAACCCATTACCCTCAAAGAAGGCGAGGTATCATCATCTGAAGCAACAATCAGCTGTGTGGCAAAATCAGGATGCCACTGTAAAACAGAGCATCGTCTTCTAACTGAATCTGAGAAACTGGATATTGGAAGTTCATATGTTATAGTTTAACATTCAATTTCAATTTCGATTTACAGAACCATAAAAAATGCATAGTTACAACTTTGCATCTGAGTCAGTACGGTTACCTAATAATCGGTTTTTGCTTCCTGAGGTCCCAAACCACTAAAACCAAAAAAATATGTATCATAAATCTCTCTAAACATAGATTAGCATTAGCTTAACAAAATATGGTGATTATTATCTATACCAGTTGTCCCATTGACGGAAGTGGATGCCAAGATTGGCTGAACCTTTCTGTTCCATGATAAATAAGATATTTCACTCTGTTTAGCTGACGCACTTCCCTGCATAAAGAGGTTTATAAGCATTTGAAATTTATACCTTATAGCACAAGAATTCAGATCTAAAGAATTAACTGAAATTTCCAAGCGAACATGAGTGAAGCAGTAATTGAGTATCAACAAAAACAGCATAAGGATCAACAAGAACAATATAAACATTTCAAATTTGTACCTTAAAGCATAACAATTCATTTCAAAAGAAGTATGAAAAGGTACAATATCAAAACAGAAACTTATTAATCTTGCAATACGTTATATAACTCAAGTTTTTATTTAAACTAGATAATGAAAAGAAATTGCTGACTCGTGCAGAATATAAGTCCGCAAACAACCTATATTGGGATTATGAATAGCACTACACCTTTTGCTTCTCTTCTTAGAAATATCTTTTTTTGCTTCAGTTAGCCGTCATTTATGATTCAATTGAGGGTTTACAATAACGAATCGTATTTATTAACATTGCTGTTATTCTTTTTAATTTTATATAAGTGATTGCACAGCAGAAACCAAATCCGAAACAAATAGACAGAAAAAGGGTCCTGGCTACAAACCACAATGTGACTTACCGGCTTACCGCGGTCTCAATTATTTGTGGAGATGGTTACAATTGGTGAATCTGAATTGTGAACAAAAAGAAAATGTGTGTGGACCAAGGTTCTGTTGTGTGTGCGTGTGTGACTTAAAGAAACATGAAATACATGTTGGTTTTGGGTGGACGACGCGGGGGGAGGGGGGGGGGGGGGGGTTACAACTTTGTACAAACAGAGAGCAATGTGGAGAGTCCAGAATATGGTCCATATTCTACCACCTTATGCTTAGAGGCTCTAATAATTGAATAGGGACCCACAAGATAAATGCTTTATATAGTGTAGCTGTGTAGATATAGATAACTGAGTACCTTATCATGTTAGTAATCATATGCTGAATCTGATAAATGGATATAACTTATGATTTTATGCTGACAGGCTTATAACTACACACTAATACATGTGAAATGATTTTATTTTTCTATTCTTAGTACCATAAAAATTTTAAGAACAACTTCTTCTACTAATACTACATTAGATCATATATAAGAATTTAACAGTATAACTCTGCTCTAGCTGGATTATCCCCGTTGTACTATATCCAACATTTCTATCCATATAAAATAATATTATATCAAGACTGTTAAAGGTACATGCTGCTGTCTCCAATGGAATCAGTTTCAGTTGTAAGGTTCGTTACTAGACAAAGGGATCAGTGTAAGAATAGACACGGGATACATAACCAATTGTCCAATTGACCACTAGAGTAACAAAACTTTGTTTACATATTTCCTGTTAGAAATCAAGAGTCATCAATAGAGCAAAAGTCTATGATAGAACTCCAGTAATAGATATATGAAGATGAATATAGGAGTTTCGATTTACTGCAACATCTTAAACGTTCTCTTTTATTATGTGATTCCCTTAGATTGAGTACAGCTTATATCTCAGTGAAAACTGGACAGATGAGTTGCCACATCCATCAGCGTTAATTTTCTAAGCTCATTACAGAAGGTGACTCTAAGCGCAGCAAAAATATGTATCTTAATTAACAGGATTCATCAAACTCAGCCCTGCACAACCCTTTTTCTAAAAGGCAGAGTGCTCCGGTCATGGGAACCTTGTGCTGTGACGCAGTAAAATCACAGATATACCAGATGCCGGCTGAGAATGCTTTGTAGTGCCAACTGAGAGCATATTAAGTTCTAACAATAGCACATCTTAGTCAGTTGGATGAGTGGAATAGTGAATATCTCACTGTAAAGATCTTCTAAATCAACATCTTTTGAGCAAATTAAGAGCATACACATTATATCCACATGTCCTCCTAACGAAATATAGTAGTGTGCATATTCCACAAACTTATGTGGATGCCTGACATTAAGCCTAACAAAATCATTTTCATAGCATGATAGCTTCCTCATCTGGTCACCTTAAATTGCACTGCCCTTGGCATTTCCTTGTAATCTACCTGAAAGAATCTAAGAACTATACAGTTCCAAATACCTAAATTTGTTTTCTCGCGAAAATATTGATGCTCTAGCACTAAACGATTGCCGCCTGAACAACTCATACAGTGTACTTCACATTTTTGCCTAAGTACATTACACTATTGAATTACCATTCTGTTCATATCTCTAATGTTCCATTGCTAGCTTAACTAGGCCCTTTAGTTACTGAAACCACGCATGGAAAAGAAATATCCACTTTGTTTGAGGACTTTCAGTGTTGGACACTCGGCTGTTAGCTATACTAGTGTGCCAAAGTTTGGTATTGCATATATAGAATGGAGAGCAAACAATGACAGGCATTTTATATCAACCAGTAAAAGTGATTTAGAATTATATATCTGATTATATATTAGTTATACTAATATACTGTCATGAAATCGTTCTATAAGCCATAACAATCCGGTTAACATAAAGATATAGATTGTTCATGCTAGAATATTCTAACCTTAAGTGGAGGAAAATGTGTAGGTTCTGATGGTTTAGAGATATCCCATATACATATTTCCCCTTCTTCAGCGCCAGAAGCAAGATGGTTTGGTGAGAGACCGCTAAACTCAAGACCACGAACCTGAGGGGAGACAAAAGGAGACATGATACAGAGTACACTGGCTTATCTTACATGCCCAGGGAATAATTAGTGTAAAATCATACGAACAGAAAATGGAAACTTACAGGTCCTTTGTGTTTTGATAGTTGTTGGATAAGAGCACTTTTATTATCTTCAGAGCTATAGTCAGTAAAATAAGAAATAAGGCTTTCACAATGACAACAATATTACAAAACAAACTAACAAAGAACAACAATATTACAAATCGCAAGCAAAACAAACTCCAAATCAATGAACATAAACCAATATATATAGGGGGGACAATCAAATAAGAACAGACTTAAAATAAGAACACGGTGAGAACACTTAAAAACTACATTTTGATGCATTAAAAGTCCATAAAGCTAACATAGTGCGTAACTAATTATCATTATTTAAGTGTTTAACAACACATGGATCTGTCAAAATCAAGAAAATCATGTTTTTTGTTTTGTGCATCCATCTTGGATGCATATTCATCAGAATGATGCATCCAACAAAAAAACGTGATTTTATTGATTTTGACGGATCCATGTGTTGTTAAACACTTAAATAATGATAATTAGTTACGCACTATGTTAGTTTTATGGACTTTTAATACATCAAAATGATGTTTTTAAGTGTTCTCACCGTTCTTATTTTAAAAGTGTTCTCACTGGAGTGTTACCCTATATATATATATATATACACACACTTCCAATTACCAAGAGTTGATATGGTGAAAAAGATAAGATTTTTTCATTTCATTATCTTTTTCTCATTTGTATCTACATTTCCAATTTCTTTAACTATCAATATCTAAAACATCACCCAAGAACCTTAAACAGCGAAATCATCATTCAAGATGATCCTACATCTCAATTCTAAAACTTTCAGCATTTTCTTTCGAAAAACGATTAGTATATAGGATTAAGACACGTAATCTCCATTTTCCTTGAAACCGAGACAAACATGCAAAAACTTTCTTACTTCCCTTATTGACTTTCCAGCAACCCCAACTGACCCATCACATGAAAGGTAAATCAAGCTCACCCAGTGAACCCCACTAGCCTATAACCACCTGATCCAAGATCACCCACAAACTTTTCTAGGCAGATCGAGTTCCTCATTGGATCCGTTGGATATTAAACCCGAGATACTTCCAAATAATTAATCACTAAAAACCAACTAGGCTACATGCCCGAAGTCTATAACATAATTCAGTTATCTCTAGATCAATGCCCATCTCATAAACATATACATACACATACATACAGACAGAACATTACAATACATACAGATACCTACATTGTCAAATACATCACAAGTAACCAACTTTTCGAATAAAACAGTACAAAGAACCAATACCCAGTAACAATCAAACATATCTAAGCGAAAAACGACACATAACGAAAAGCCACGAAATTTCACCTTATAAGTATCTTGGGATTCCAGATACCAATATTACCATCAACAAGACCACCAGCAACAAGACCCAATCCGAATTCTTCGGAACTGGGCAGGGGGGATTTGCCCCAAGATAATCGATTAAAGGGTTCAGAGCTAGGAATAGAACCAACTAAAGGAAGATTATGATCATCAGATTGGAAATCAAGTTTGAAAATTTCAAGATTTGCAGATGAGCTGAATGACATGTCAACAGCTCCAGCCATTGTTCCGGCTGCGATGTACGGGGCATCGGGGGCAAATGCCACCGATGCCGATCTGTTTACCTCTTTTATACAGGCGGATGTATCCATTTTTTTTTGGGAGATTTGAGAGAGATCTGATTGGAATTGATTTTATTGGGTAATTGAGATTGGGATTAAGATCTGATATTGGGGATTCGGTGTGTGTGTGTGTGTGTAATGTATCTATCTATATCTATATTTTCAGTTACTTCAGTTGTAAACGTTCATGTTTGGGTGTTTCATGACATAGAGAGAAAGAGTTTGGCAATAATAATCGAACTATCGTAGTATTGTGTTTATGTTTTGTTTTTGGAATTTATTTTTTTCAATGGAAAAGTTTTCTTCGATAAATAGAGAACAGAAGTCCTTTCTCCTTTCTTTTCAAAAAAAATAATATGCGGAATTATATAAAAAAACAAACAAAATGATAATGACAGCTAATGGTTGTCATTAAAAAAAACGCATAAAAAATAGTATTTTATATATCAATAACCGTCTCTGAATTTTCACAAGACAAAATACAAGTTTTAATTTATCAAATTAATACTCAAAGCCCTTACCCTAAGGACTGTCGTTAACAAAACTCAAAAAAAAAAAAAATCTAAAATTTATTAAATGTACATTATGATTCATGAGAGTGTGAGTGCCGCAATACCGATGTGACAATGTACTTTCCCCATAGAATAAAGATTTATTACTAGCACGGTGGCGGTTTGGTGGTAACCTCGACTATAAGGAGTGGTGACATGTTCGAGTGATATGGATTGATGCAAATGTAATTGATATAAAAGTGGTAATGAAGATATATATAATCTATAATATAACTAAAAAGGGGGTGTTGGGATACACTTGGAACCTCTAATCACCCTCATAGATCCCAATCCTTTCTCCTTATTAATCCTCTAATTTATTAATAATTATTTATTTTTTTAATAATCCTATAAATTTTAGTCCGTAAAACTTATGGGCTTACTTTTATAAAATAATTTTTGTACAACTTGACTAGGCTTAATCAGCAAGTATAATTAATCATCACGATGTAAAACAAAAATATAGATCCAATCATAATATCATCATCATAATAATAATAAAAAAAATAATGATAATTTATAATAATATAACTAAAAGAGGATGTTGGGCTACACTTGACATCATAATCCCCCTCTTAGAGTCTAATCCTCCCTTCTTATTAATCCTTTACTTTTTTTAATATTTATTTAATAGTTATATTTATTAAGCTAAGCCACATAAACATGGGGTGTGATGATTTTGGTGTGTTTTATAAGGCGTTTGAGTGTGTGTATATGATGTGCCCAGATCCTTTGGGCAGGGAACAAAGGCAAATTTTCAAACGAGTTTGGCAGGAGAAGGGTTGCAAGGTAGCAGCGTGTGTGTGTATGTATCATATGTATGTATTTTGTGTTTGTATAGGTTGTGTGTTTATATAGCCTTTAACTCAAAATATTTGAATAAAAGTGGGATTGTAATCAAAAAGTATTTGAATTATAATCAAAATTTGATTTTAAATTAATAATTTATAATGAGATTAGGGGTAGTAGTACGGTTTGATATAAGTAGTTGTGTCTAAAGCATTTAATACTGATTGGTCTTCCCATACAAGCAGTATTCTGCTCTGTTTTACATACAGATGATACACACGCATATATATAGATTATATATTATATCTATAAATCAAGTACAATAATTAGGAGGAGGATTTGACACAACCGTTCAAGGATAACTTTCCCATCCATTGTCTTGAGATTTACAATTGACCAAATCAACAAAGATAAATACATATATTGTGTAACCAAACCCAATTAACATCACAAACACACAACCATAGTTTTTTAAACTCTTTCGAGTTCAAAGACAATATTCATGACAAACAACAAAACAACGCTTGCGAAAAACTAGATGCTTCAAAAGATTTCTTGAACATGAAGGTGATGATAATCTGGCGATGGATAATCAAATTAACAGGCTTGAGATGGTTTTAGTTGACGAAAAGGTAACTTATTTTTATGTTTTAATCTTTAAATTAGGATGTATAATATACAAATCCATCTGATATCTAAATCGTTTATGCTCTTTTTTGATGTTATTTTGTAAAAATCTATATTAATAAAATATATTTAAAAAAAAATGATATTTTAATTTTTAAATTAATAAAATTTGATAATGTCATAATTAAATTAAAAAGATGTATAATGATATCACATAAGATAATTCTAAAAATCTTATGCCATAACAATTTTTCTTTATTTATATAATGGATATTTCCAGTATTTTTATTAATCATTTAAAAATTCAAAATATAAAAGTTAACTACACTGTCCAAACTAAAGAAGTCAAGTAAAAAGGTGGGTTGATGGCTTCTCAAAAGAAGACGCCAAGTAAAAAAGCCAAAAAGACATGTCGATGGCTTCTCCAAAGTAAAAAGACATGACGAACCAACCGGTAACAGACCAACAACAATAATCTGCATAAATGTTACGAGTAAAAGCTTTGATATTTCATAAATAAGGAGTATTTGTTTTTAAAAACACTAGGAAGAAATTTATTTTTCAAATTTTCTAAAAAGTACGAGTTTTTAAAATTATTCTATCTGTCCAAAATTGCATTTTTTTTTATTGTTATTTTCTTTTAAGGTAAGAGATCCAAGTATTTTTAATAGAGAACTAAAATAGTCTTTCGAATTTATCCTTAGAATTAGAAAACACTAATGTATTGCTGAAAAAGCACAAATAAGCAGAATCATATCACTAATAGTACAAATTACCCAAATAAGTGAATAACTCACTATAACAACAACAATCGAATTACTCGAAATCAGCTAGCTTTAGCAGTGTTCGAGTTAAGCTCCAAAGGAGGATTATGCTTATCATATGGTAATTTAATCCGATCGATAGACCCCTGTGGCTTCAGCTTCACATTCTCGCAGTTGCAAATCTCGATCATAAATCCATCTGGATCATTGAAAAAAAGTTGATCAATCTCTCCATCCTCCTTCCCTCCAACTGTTCTCTTTATGTACTTTATGTCCATATCCTTCAATCTTCGCTCCAAGGCTTCCATATCCTCACACTATACACGTACAATAACAATACACAAAACGTACACTAGTTAACTCAAATATATAATGTCTTAAAAGTTGTGAACTTGTGATATACATACAGATCCAGGTCTTTTAAAGTACGGGGCCAGAAGTTTTTGTTAAGTTAATAAAGGAAAACTTAACAACTGTGAAAAAAATTAAAGGGTTAAGGTGCATAAATTATTTATACATTTACCATGAAAATCAGGAGTAGACTTTTAATATGGAAGGTACAAATGTTTTTATGCATGTTAAATACAACCCTTAGGGTTGTATTTAGCATTTCCCAAAAATTAAAAGAGATCAAAACTATCAATTTACTAACTAAATCTAATGATAACAAATTATACAAGATCCAAAAGGATTTAACAACTTTTGTTGCATTTGGTTGATTCAAATTCATAAGCAAAATTAACATATAAACATTCATAGTTTATGACTTGAAAGCAAATAAAAAGCCAAATATATAAGAAATTTTTTTATATGGTATTTGAAACTTGATTTCTAGGCTGCTTTCATGGACATTTATGCATGACTTCCACATAAAATGAGAATAGGCCGGGTCTTTACATCTGTTGGGCTGAATTCAAAGTCTAGAAATGTTGCAATATCCATTATTGGGCTACCTTGGACTTGGGTCTACCTCCCCCACCTCTAAAAGGAGCATCTTACATTGAAAGTAGGATAGCCTGACTACAAGTCTACACGTCGGCTCAACCCATAATGTAGTGAAACTTTTTTGAAAACCAAGTTAAAAAAAAAAAGATAGAGGTCATTTTGTCATTCTAAACTTATTCAAAATTTTCCTAACAATGAACGTCATAAAGTCGTATTTGTGTAACTGAATGAGAAATGGTAAATTGGTAATTATGTCAAAAACTCATAGTAATCGCTAAAAATATCCAAAAATCCCTTAAAACGGCTATATATCGTAGCAATCTAGTTACTTTGGGCAGATACATATAGTATAAAAATTTGTGCTACGGGACTACAAGGCAATATTATTGTGGATGTAATTAATGATGACATGTATTTTGACATTGAAATTGAAACTAAAGACAAAAAATGTGAAATATATATACCTGAAATGATATGTGATTATCCATGGGATCCAAATCATCATTATTATGAGGCAACTTGTCTTCATCTTTAGCTTGGACAAGATGAATCCCAATTCCATAATTAAACAACCACGCCCCATCGAAATCAAAGGCTTGAGGCCTCTCGATCAACACGAACCCCAACGTATTCGTGTAGAACTCCACCGAGTCCTCAACCGACTTACAAAGTCTTGAAACATGGTTTAATGACATCATTGGGAGCTCTTCTTTTTCTTTGCCATTTTGCTTCTTCTCTTGTTGTGGCTTTTTCTTGCCATTATTATTATTATTATTATGATTCTTCTGCCTTGATTCCTTTTCTTGGCCATTTTGATTTTGATTATTATTTTGTAGGGTTTTCTCCATATTTTTGGATACGAATAATCATAATCATTATTGTTTATGGGAGGGTTCTTATTATGGTTTGGAAAACGGTTGAGATTTGGGTGTGTGGCGGTTGATGACGCGTGGAGTTAATATAGTGTCTTGTATAATTGAGCGTTGGATGGGATCGATATGAGACTGACGCGTGGCAATGTTGGATTTTGGAAGCTTTGGAGTGAAGTACGAGTACTATATTGAAATTTGATATTGATATCGGAATTAAAAATTATCATATATAAATAGAAAGGTATGGAAACCGATGGGGAATCACATTGCATTCGACATGCGTTTTCTTTTGGTTACTTACAAAAAATATATTTATATACTTGAACTATACATCCTATTGTAGAAATCATAGACTTGGTTTATTAATCGCGCTTATCACACTCAAACTTATCATCTTCCTACTCGGACCATACCTAGACCAAATGTTCATTACTTGTGCTGTTAAGTCTCCCCATATGCCGTACACATGAAGGATATTTTTGTCATTTTAAATACTCTATTAGAATTACAGGTATAAAATATATAATTTTCACTATACTTTAAATACAATCTTTATAATTTACCTTTATTATTAATATTTTACTTTATAAAACTAAATGAACTAGAACATTCTATTAAAGGTTTTTTAAGAATTATCGTTTTATAAGCAAAATCTAAACTAACAAATCATGCAAGCATTTCTATCAATCAAAATGTTGTAAAGAGTTAAAAGTGATCTCATTATGATGTTTCCGTATGAAACAATTTTGATTACTGCGGTAACGGGAACATAATAAAAACATCACTTCCAACTTTTCCAAAAACCATTTTTGGTTACTTTGAACAAACTAAATGATCTTATGACGTTATTGCAAGTTACTTTAGCAATGCCGAAGCTACAGCCAGTGCCGACCCTGGTGCCGGGCGAAGTGGGCAAAGCCCTGAGCAACAATCAAGCAAAGGGCAACAACTTTCTGATAGATCTATTACATATGTATGTATATATATGCTAACAAATGCTACATCTATGTATAAAATTTTAAAAATTGCAGACTGTGTTCTAATGGAGAAATTGTCTTCTTATCCAAACAAAGAAGATGATGGGTCTGTACTATCACTTTTTGTGTTTGGTTATTCACCACTAGATGCCTGACCCACCCAAAACATAATATTTTTATTTTCATTTTTCATTAAGGCCCTTCTTTGTAATATTTCTTAATTTTACTACAAACTTATATTTAAGTCTTTGACTTTATAATATTCCTTAATTTGTTTATATAAAATAATTATAACTATGATCTTTTAGGATCTTATGTAACGGTTTTTGGAAACTCAATTAATAAAAATAAAAGATTAATCATATATATTCATCAATAAACTACTTACAATGTAGGAACAAAACCACTTAAATTTATTAAATCTTATATAAAGTAATAAGAACTTGAAGATGTAAATTTTTTTATAAAACTATTAAGAAATTCATAATGATGGAAAAGAAATATTGACATGTTTGAAGATGATGATGAAAATGTGAATTAAAAGTGTTAAAAACTTTGATATGCCAAAATTAACTATATATATCTATAACTCTTATAAAAAAGTAGTTAACCAAGCTTTTTAAAGTCCTCTTGCAATCTAAAACTATATTGAAAAAATGCCACATAGGATTTTATCCTATGTGTCAACTCCATATTTTTTTCAAAAATAAACTATATATTTAGAGAAAAAAATGAACTTATATATATTAATTAATTAATAAATAAATAAATATATTGTAGAAATCTAAGATTTTCTCATTAGATAAAATGATATTTTCTCTTTAACTAAATAATCACGTCTATACGTAATGATATTTCATTATCTTTTTTATTCAACATTACATAAAATTCTTTTCTTTTTTTTTCTTATGATGATTATTTGGAAGTTTTCAAAACTATATGAATATACAAAAATAAAACAAATTAAGTGTAAAAAATAGATTTAATTAGTTAAAAGATAACATCGAAACTCATAAATCTTAACATTATATTAACTACACCTTGAATATATGTTCCAAATTAAAAATTTTTGTTTTAATAAACAATATCCTCTTTTAAGTATAAAAACCACCTTGGTGTATACCTTGTTCTTTGCCAATAGCCGGTAAGTACAAATAAGATGGGTTTTATGGTAAACGTAAAACTAATTAATACACTTTAACAAAAACCCTTAGGATTTCGTTTAGCAAAACCAAACAAAATTTTGAGTCATATAAATTCAAGTAATTGTAAATCACCCGGAGTCCGAGACCTACCCCACCCTTAAACCAAATTCTACATCCTACTTTTCTTTTTCTTTCTTTTTTGGAACTCTACCTCTTCTAGATTAGTCAATTAGATTAAACAAAAATTAAAACCACCATGGTGTTGATAATCCATTTCTAAAAATCACAGCAACACCTTCAAATGAATATAACTGTTTTACTTTTTGGATGTTAAGAAGAGCATTCAACACACAAGGCATAGTCAAATTATCTTCTTTGAATTATATATCCAGCCAATTGTAATTTTTCATGTGACTTTTAACTTTTTTGGAGAGAAATGTAGTGGAATTGTCACTCTACATTAAGGATCAAATTGTATGTCTTTGAGTTCTGTTGTAACAAGATGACTACATGATACATGTTCTAGATGTAGATCATTTAGTGACAACAAAAGGCAAATTACTATAATTACTAGAAGAAAAACATATTACTAAATTCTTAATGATAATTTAAAGTATAGCTTAATAGCTTAAGTCCTTCTATTTCTTTAAGTTCATATTTTGTCAAGCTTTTGGTTGAATCTATATCTGTTCAACCATATGTTTATATGTTACTAAACTATTTATATAGTTCACATCACGTAATTCTAATGAAATATGTTCGTTATCGTTTCTTCATATATAAAGTATATTATATAGTTTTTTATACAACTCGCGCATCGCGCGGGTCAAAAATCTAGTATGTATATATATATATATATTTGATGTCACACTTTGCAATTGTTTAAATTGGAAAAGAAAGATAAACTTTTACCTTGAGGACATGTTACTAATTTAATTTAAATAATCTAATACATAAATCAGGTGAACACGTTTCTTGCATACATATAAACTTGCTACGGAATGGAAATTATTGTTGATTTAAAGACCTATGTTTTCGTTGTTATTTAAATCTAATACACGTTGCGATGGGTTGTCTAATCTGACTAGATTTTGCTCTTAAAAATAACATGTTGGTTATTAAGAAAATTTAGTATGGGCATATCTGGATCATCTAGCCCATAGCATCTAATTATACAGGACCGGCCCTGGCTACAGCCTCAACTCTAGACACAACCGGATGGTTAAGGACCGGAGACCTTTGCTATATTGATGAAGATATTATAAAATTATTATATGTTATATTTTAAAAAAATAAATATTTGATGACAATTGTTTTGTTTTGGCGAATGGAACTATGGAAGTGTGGAACGGACAAATAGAACCCAAAGCCCATTTTGATTATTTTGAATTTCTTGGGCCGTGACTAATAGCCCAAGAAGAAAACCTTCATTATTTTTTAGTGGTGTTACAACTTGCAACAATTCCGAGTGTGTGCTGCGCAAGAGAGGACAGAATCATATTTTTCTCATTCCCAAGAGAACAACTTACAACGCAGCAGCAACATCTAGGTCTTCATCAAACCGTCAAATCATGAAAACCGGATTATTTGGATTGGTTTGGTTGGATTGAGTTGTTAAAGTCTGGTACGACGGTTTAAGTTTTGAAAAACCGGGTTCCTTAGTCCGGTTACGGTTTGAGCAAAGAGTTAACCGTCAAAAACCGGACCGGACCAAAAATATATATGCATATATATTCACTAATTTAGTTATATAAACTCACTTTTACTTTCATACTTTCTCATTTTCACTTTATCTTTTTATATTTTCAGCTTCATTTTCATTATGTTTTCACTCAAAGATAAAAAATATTAAGTCTTGAGTCCCCCATCACCTTTAATATTTCATATTTTGTAAGTATAAAACACAAAGTATTTGTAATTTTATCAATGTTTCTACTAATATTAAGATTATAGAGTTACTGGCTTCTATATGTGTGATAAAAAATGAAAAAAATTTATTAATACGAAAAATGCATAATTTATTTAGAGATAAAAAAAATATATCTTGAAACCGTGGAACCGGGTAAACCGGACCAATTTACATGGTTTGTTTTGGTCTGGTTTAACAACATACTTGGTCTGGTTTGGTTTAAAATATGTTGAAACCGAGAATGCGGTTTGATTTGAGATTTAGTAAAAACCGGACCACGAACACCCCTAACGCCAGCAGCGGCTCAAGACAACAAAACAATTTATTTTTATCTTTTCACATCAACACCCACATATAAAAAACTCATATTACCATCATCTATCTCCACCATCATCTCTATTCTAAATCTAAAACCCATCATTTTCCTTAATATACTAGGGATTAAATCTAGACTTAATTCTATACATAAATTTATAGCAAATAGGCTAATTTTATAATGATTTTTTTTCCCGGCCCCAAAATGTATGTTAATGTGTACATACAGAATATTGATTTTATTATCACCTATTACAAACAAACATGATTAGCCATTGTCTTTTGACACCAACAAGAAATACATGATTACATCCAAGAAAAATAAGAGTTATTATGAATCTAATCAATGTCTTATATAGTCGAGAGGTTCTCCGGTCAAGAAATGCGTGACAAGTGTGAGTGCACTCTTTGGTTTGTCGCTCGGGACCTGGTGACCTCCCCCTAAAACTGTGGAGAACGTCAAATCTCCTTCATAAACTTGTGTAAAACCACCCATCTGTGATCATGATTTTTATGACATTACTTTTATAACAAACATCTTTCTGATTTTTGGTTATTTAGCAATGTAAACCACTTAGTAATTATTTAAAGTACTAAATTGAATATATCACTAATTACCTCCCCTTGATGATCAAGCCATGGATGCCATGGAGTCTTTATAGGAAGACTCATCGAATTAATAGAGTACTTGGTCGACGTGACTGGTATTATTGCATCAGCATCACCACTACCGAACAAAAGAAATAAAAGAATTTGATCACATAATGTATATACCAAAATCTGATTTCCATATTTAGTTCCTTTTCTAAAGTAAGATTATTATACCTGAATATCCACACACGAAGATTATTCTCCATCAATTCCCTAAGGAGTGGAATAATCGTCTGAGGGCTATCAGACCAGACATCTATGATACTACTGCATAAGTTTTTCGGAAACATTTCATGTCAATATTACTTGAAAGCATTTTTTGATTTATAATTAAGCATGCCTACAAATGGATAAATATATGCACATAATTAAACTGTGAAATTTACCTGCATAAATTCCACTCATGATCCAGTTTCGTGACATTAGCATGGATAGCTTCTTGAACATCTTGACGATTCATATAAGCATGGGTATAGAAATCGCTACATGGATCAATAACCTGAGACTGTTTGCACCAAAGAATTCAAGGATATGTATATCATATTTAGTTGTTATATTTGGATTCACTTTAATAATGATCTTGAGTTAGAATTTACCATTGGCTTAGGCTTGGAAGTAAGATTCGAATCCAAACATAAAGGTGCAAAAATGTTGTAGACATTGATATATTCAATATCATGGCTGATCTCATACTGCGCTTCATTGCACTGATCTAGATTTGTCGTAGACATTGTGAAAGAAAACACACTACAATAGATCACCCAATTTTACCCTTTTGGGCGTGTTTACACACTTATAAATGTGCAAAACTATAAAGTACATGTTCATAGATACATTTCATGAGACAAATTACTTGTAAATCTTTACCATTTTCAAACCTACATGCTATAATTTCCTTGAAAATATTAAGTGTGATAAAAATTTTAATATTATTTCTACATAGTTATTTGTTTTATTTTTTGGTTCATTAGATATATATAGCTTTACTGTTTACATATGTTAGTGCTAATTTTAAGACACATGATGGTACCAAAGATTATTTTTCGTATACGTTATATGAATATAAGGATATTTGTTGATGTAACATAACTCGCGGACTTGATCTATTGCTTCATCTGATACTATAGCATGAGAATTAAGGTAATCATACTCTCCTAGCGTATCAGTCTCATGGTTAATCAATGCGTTCCCAATCTGTAAGCACCACATCCAAAAAACTAATCAATGGCCAAAAGATAAAACACATGAGAAGTAAGGTTGTTAGATATCGAAATCATTAGAAAAGGAAGGAGGAAAAAGGCTATACAAGGATTCCTTTAAGATTGATTAAGGTTTTGTTAGCAATTTTGTTGTTGTAAAGAATGGTATGTGCGAGCTGAGGCACATAGTGTCCGGCATAGCTTTCTCCTGAGATATAAAACTCCCTTTCTTTGTACTCCGGAAATCTTTCCAACCAATTTAACAAGAACACATAATTGTCCGCTGCGGTTGAAGCATCTCCACAATTCAAGTAATCTGATGTTGAGTTTGAATATGAAAACCCGACGCCTGCAGGTGCTTCCACAAACAAAACATTTGCCACTGCAAGCATGAAAAATAAACATAGTTAGAGACGGCGTTTGTGAAACATATTTTTGTTTTTGTCAAATGTGATACCATTATTCCATGCAAATTCATTTATATACAGAGTTTTTCCATCACTGTTGACCCGAAATGGCCCAAGCTCCTGCGTAGCTCCAAAACCGAGTGAAGAACAAGTCGGACCTTGTAAAACGAGTAGTTTATTCAAGTCAAAATTAAATGTCACTAAGATATGTTGTAACAGAACACTCAATTAAGTACTATCAAATTATGTTACCTCCATTAAGCCAAAGAAGGAGTGGTAAAGATTCTTTGGAGTTTTCAGCTTCAACAAAGTAATAATAAAATGCGCGTCCTGCTGATTTGATCAAAATTTACAGATGGTTGACCAGGAAGTCGGTCAATTTGATCATTCCTTTTGAGTTCTCCTTGAGGAAGAACAACACTAACTTTATTAACATACGAAAGAGGC
Source organism: Erigeron canadensis (assembly GCF_010389155.1). Lineage (NCBI taxonomy): Eukaryota > Viridiplantae > Streptophyta > Magnoliopsida > Asterales > Asteraceae > Erigeron > Erigeron canadensis. The sequence continues at coordinate 26,833,712 of NC_057764.1, forward strand.
TCAAAATGGTTGGTTTCGGTTGCTGAATACCGTTTGGCCTTGAAAAGATGATCAAGTGCTCGCGTTTGTTTGTTGCGTGCATGGATTTGCCATTGAAAGCTTGAAAAAAAGAGGGATATGAGAATAGCCCAAAAGGTAGTCTTCTCCATTACTATCTATAGCAATACACTACAATGAAAATTGGAATTTCATGATGCTCTAATGTTTAGATTAGATTTAGAGTAGTTATGGTTATAGGTAAGATAATTTGATAAGTCATGAGCATCTAATGTTTATCATTATATATTTTCTGTAAGAAAGACAAATAAATTCATATACTTTTATAGTTTTATCTATATCTATATATATAGGACTTTGGACCCACAACTTTTAGGTTACCAGCATGCTAAACGTGTTAGAAAAAATAATTTAGTGTAACATTGATGGATCTTTCACTTCCTCTTGGTTACCAGTTTTGCTGATTCGTTTAAATAAATGTAAGGACACCAGAATGCATATATATTATTAATAATAGGGATAACTGCAGAAAATAGAAAACACCTTTCAGTCAATTCACGAAAATAACAGTGACATTTAAAAGTTTTACTTTTTAAAAATGAGCTTTCATTTATTCACGAAAATAGTAACATTTGACACGTGTATATGATGACGTAGACATTTTTTAATTACGTGCCATTTTTTAATGACATGACATGACATTATTTTTTATTTATTTATTATGTAATTTTTATCAGCCGTGTCATTTCCCCCAAAAAATGACATGGCTCCGTTTCAGTTTCGGTTCTGACAATGTATTTTTTCTCGTCATTTTCTTCTGGAACTAATTTCAGCTTAATTTTATTGTTTTTTGTTGAGTCTCTTCCTATTTCAATCATTGAAAAGCTGAAAAGCTGTGTATGAAGATCTTAAAGGAGACATAGATCTAGCTCTTCTTCATTCGTCTATCTCTAGAAAAAAAAATAGATGTCAAAACGTCGTCGTTTTAGTCGAAGGGAGATTCTGAGGAAGTTCAAGGTGAGACGAGAGTTTTATAGGCCGGATCTGGACCGTTTAAGAATAGTTCGTCGACAGATGACATAGTTCCAGAGGTTAGCTCGAACTTGAACAAATCGCCGTCGTTTTCTAAATTAGTTGAAGAAATCGAGAAGAAATCACCCCCACCTCCAACACTGCCGTCGTCGGTGTTGGAGTAATCCAACAATAAATGAGAGTTTATTGCTAGAAAGTGAAACTTTTAAAGGTTATCGCTATTTTCGTAAATTGGTCGAAAGGTTTTTATATTTTTTGTAGTTATAAAGTACGTCACGTCATTAAAAAATGACACGTAATAAAAAAATGTTCATGTCATCATGTACGTGTGTCAAATGTTACTATTTTCGGGAATAAATAAAAGTTCATTTCTAAAAAGTAAAACTTTTAAAGGTCAATGCTATTTCTGTGAATTAGTCGAAAGGTGCTTTCTATTTTCTGCAGTTATCCCTTAATAATACTCGTACTTCAGTTTGGTGAATCATCCAATATCCAAAAACAAAAGGCAAACACAACATTGATCATGATTGGCAAGGTTGCATTAGTTCTATCTTAATAATCTCATGTTATTGCAGTCTTATGAAGTTGTGTTATATGGTTTCTTTGGAACTACTATTAGCCGGGTTTTCAACAACTTTTACTCGTCTTCATCTGACCTTTAGAAATTCAGGTCCACCACCACCTGTTTGGAGCAATTTCCTTCTATGTCTTCATATTGCCAAGCTATGAAAGTCATCTTTGATCAGTTGGTTAATATTGGCTCCTCCATTACTGATGATCAATTAGTGTTACAGATTCTCTCTGAAGGGGTGGCATTAGTTCTCTCATGCACAAAACCTCTGCCAGGTTTTATTGAGACTCGATCTCAACTCTGCATGACTGAAGCTCAAAAGAACACTCAAGCTAAATATGCATGGTCATCACTATTGACACGGAATGGCCCAAGCTCTTGCATGGCTCCATAACCAACCGAAGTACAACCCGACCCTGAAATACAATTATAATTAGTCCATATATATGAATCATGTTGTCAAGGACAGCTAACAAAGAATGCACATTTCTTTTAAATTTTGAAAGTCTTTGTTTCTTAACTTTGACCCTAAGTATACTTGTTTCAGTTTATATAATACTTGATGATCGGTTCATAAAACTTTCATCAAGTATTGTATAAAACAAACAAAATAATCTAAAATCTAAGTTTAAAAAGCAAGACTTTAAAAATTTGAAAATACGCAATAGATTGTGTAGTTTTAGTATATTAATTATTACCTCCATTGAGCCAAAGAAGAAGCGGTAACGAATCTTTTGCCTTCAGAGCTTCAACAAAGTAATAGTAATAAGCCCGACCATCAGATTGATCCACGGTAACATATCCACCATACTGGTCGAATCTGACGTATGGTTGCCCTGGAAACTTGTGGATTTTATCATTGTTTTTAAGGCCTTCTTGGGGAAGAACAACGCTGGCTAAATTATTCACAAAGAGTGACGACTCGAAATGGATACTAGTGTCGATGGTAGAATTAGGGGACTTTTTGATGTTGTAAAGATTATCAAGATTCAAGAGCTTGTGTTTGTTTGTAGCCTGCGTGACGACCGTCACATAAACAACTTGAAAAGTTGAAAGGGAAACAATTGCTATCAAAAAGATCGTTTTCTCCATTATTGTTAGTATAGTAATTAGTGTAGATGGAAAACTAGAAGTAGGGTCTATGTTACACGTTTATATGGAAGTAGTAGTTTTTACTTACTATACGATATACATGCCAGTTATATTGGGATATCGAAGTGAATTAATCTATACTATCTATACTGTATTATAAAGCAAATAGGGTTCAACTTTTAACTTTCAATTTCAACAATGTACACATGATAATACATAATGTACCATACATCAATGCCTACAACTTTCTCTCTCCTCCATAAATCATTTTATTCCACTAATTCTTTCAAAATCTTTTATCTCAAAAACCGTACATCGATAAATTATAAAAATTATATAGGTGTTTTTAAAATTTTATGCTCTTTCATTAGAGATGTCATTCGATATACTTTCGACTAATTTTTAAATCTGAGGGCGGAGCCCGTACGGCTAAGACATTTGTCTATGACACTCTATGACATATCAACTCCTATGACCTATCATACTCTATGACCTATCACCCTCACCTTTTTACCGGCGTAACGCGCGGGTACTTACTCTCGTTATTGTATGATCTACGGATTTAGATTTGAACTTAATATTGTAACAGAAAATTTAAGTTAATTTAGGGATCAGAATTTTTTTTTTATAATATTGATCTAAGAAAATAAAGTTCAATTCTAAATCATGTGATAACGATTGGAGTTTTTTTATCCATATAAAATTGTTTATACTGTATTTGATTACACTAAAATCATTTGTATCTCAAACTTAGGGCTCATTGGATGAACGGATCATTTCAAAGAAGAGATTTTATAAGTATTCGTGTCAAACATGGAGATATTTTAAATTAGTTGTTTAGTTAAATTAAGAAAAGAATGGAGAGGAGAAGGAAGAAAAATTTTCCTTCCTAATTATCTCAAAAATGAAGGGAAAACTTTTGAAACAAAAAACAACTAAATTTCCTTCTCTAACCTTTTCTACTCCTTTTTTTTTCACACTTAAAAAAATCTTAAAAATATTTTTTTACTGTATAATTTTCCCCTCTCATTTCCTTTCCACCCTTAAAAAGTTCGAAAACACATTAAACAATTATACATATAGTGGAGGGTCATAAATACGGACTCTGAAGTTAAAAATCCATAAAAAAAAAACAACATAACTAATAAAATATTATTAAAACATAAATTTAAAGCTGAGTAACAATGTAAAAATAATTTTAAATATCTTAGGAGTATTCTACAGATTAATTAAAAATACTTAGTTGTAAAACTATATATTAAAAATAGTGAACGGAGTGAATAATAACCGTCTACGTGACAGTTTACTATTCGTCCGTATCACACACAGTGTAACTGCCTACGATACAATTATCCAGATTTTATCATATTACATCTTATTCGGGTTTTCAGCTATGAGTTATTTTTTGGTTTCTTTCATATTTTTTACTTTTAGATTTCCAACTAATATATTAAAATGTTTTACGCGGAGCACTTAAAAACCGCCAATCAAACTAACCTCACAAGTCAAAATTACCCATCCAAAAAAGTCAACCCCCTTTCTCTTCACAATCAATCATCCCCCAAATAAATCACATACCGCCACAATCAAATTCCGATCATGAATCCATTCCTCACACATTCCCTCATCTTTCTCGCCATATCACAATCAGTACTATCAGAAGCTGACGTACAGTGCTTACGTGGCATTTCAGCCAGCAATCAGAGATCGTCACGTGGAACTTCTCAAAACCACGCGCGGTTTCATCTGCAGCTTCTCCGGCGTCACGTGCTGGAACGATCAGGAAAACCGGTTGATTTCGCTCATGCTTCGGGATTTATCGCTTTCCGGTTCGATTCCTCCGGATATTAAGTATTGTGAAAGCTTACAAAATCTAGATCTGTCAGGTAATAATCTGTTCGGTTCAGTTCCTTCAGATATTTGTAGCTAGTTGCCTTTTTTAGTAAGTATTGATTTGTCTAATAATCAATTTAGTGGTGAAATTCCTGATAGTTTAGGTAACTGTACCTATATGAATACTGTTTTGCTATATGGAAATAAGTTAACCGGTAGTACGTATTCCGTCACGGCTTTCTAATTTAGGAAGGTTAAGTCAGTTTCGGTTGCGGATCTTAATATATCTATCTATACTACTTAATAAAACAAAAGGCCCCTTTTTATTTTTAGAAATTCTGACTTTGAATTACCGGAAACACCCTTGACATTTTATAATACCGAAAATACCCTTTTCTCCAAATCCTGTTTCCTTGGACCAAAAAACACACACATCCAACAACGCTTATGTCATCATTTAGATTAGATATTCATTAAAAACTCTGATAATCATTATCCAAATATATTATTATATTACTATTTATATTAATTTGTAGAAAAAAACTCATTAATTTACATTTTTTTGTTTTCCATCAATAATTTAAATTTTTTAACCCTCAATCCTAAATTTTTATTTATTTTTAGCATCAACTTGGGGAGATTTTTTAAAAAGTTACAAAAGGTATTTATATTTAATTTTTTAAAGTTTCAATTGTCACTAAAATCAAGAATCCTAATTGTTATCAAATAATGTGAAAACAATCTTAATTGTTATCTAATTATCCCATGACATGTGATTGAAAGTAAACCTATTCGTGTTATGAGTCTGCATCATGATCAAATAAATATACTTGAATGTGAAGTACAGGATCACAAGTATGTTTATATTTTAATTCCTAATTATCTTCAATAATAATATTAAATTATGAGTACAACTGGTTTCAAAAAATTTATAATAGAGAAATTATTGTAGCATGTGCCATGTGGAATGACTACAACAAATAATTCCATCAATATGTCTCAGCTAATAATGACAGTGACGAGCTTGTGATTATTGTACTACAACTTGCAAAGTATAACACTTAAAACCGTATACGTTTAAAATTATAAGCTGTTATGAATTAAATGTATGAAAATCTAATATTGATAATATCGTAAACCTCGTGTCCAGTGTTGGACACAGGTCTAAAATCTAGTATCTATACTATAAGACAGTGGAACCAATAATACCAATCAAATCGCCCGATTTCATGAAATTGACTCTCGCTTATGTCATCATTTAGATAAACTATAAATTAAAAATCCTAATAATGATTATCCCAAATATATTATTATATTAGTATTTATATTAATAATTTGTAGAAAAAGTCTCATTAATTTATACTTTTTTATTTTACATCAATAATTTACACTTTTTACCCCTAAATACTTAATTTATATTTATTTTTAGCCATCAATTTGAGAGAATTTTACAAAATTTATAAGCATTAAATTAATTAAAAAATATGAAATATTATCAACAAAAAATTATTTCAAAACTTAATGACTTATTAACCAATCAAATCGCTCAATTTCATCAAATTGACTCTCGCTTATGTCATCATTTAATTTAATTATAAATTCTAATAATCATTATCCAATATGAACTCCATTTAAGAAGCATTTTATCTTTCAATAAAAAAAAGTACATAATTTTCTTCTTTTTTATATATTATTTTTGCGTATTAATGTTTGAAGTTAAAATTGGCATTCAAATCAAAAGTCATAATTGTTATTAAATAATATATATGAAAACAATCCTAATTATTATCTAATTATAGTAGAATAGTTGATTGAAAATCAACCTATTCGTCTTATGACCCCGCATCATGATTAATTACATATATTTGATGTCAAGTACATGATCACAAATATGTTTATATTTTAATTCTTAATTATATTTCATAATAATATCACATTATGAGTAAAATAGTTTCAAAAAAAATTCTATAATAGATAAATTATTATAGCATATTCTTTGTGGAATGACTACGACAAACAATTCCATCAATATGTATCAACTAATAATGACAGTGATGAACATGTGATTATTGTACTACAACTTGCAAAGTATAATACTTGGAATCGTATATCTTCATATTTATAAGTTTTAATAACTTAAATGTATGAAGATCTAATATTAATAATATTGTAAATCCGGTGTCCAGTGTTGGACACGGGTTTAAAATCTAGTAATGAACTATCCGGAAGTTTTCCGTCTAGTTAAAAGTATTTTACAATATTTATAACCTTTTACAAGAAAAAGCAAAAAAATTATCTTTTCCCAAATGTACTTTATCTCAATTACTTCATAGCAAGATACTTCATAGCAAGATACTGAAGCAGCGACGCAAAATACCGAAGCTCAAACAATAGTAGCATCCATGATTTATAAATTTTAATAGGGATAACTGCAGAAAATAAAAACAAACGTTAATTGATTTCACGAAATTAGCAATATCCTTTAGATGTTTTATTTTTCAAAAAGCATCTTACTTGCTGACGTGTAAGTTTTTACGAAATTATCAATATACTTTCATCATCTTCATCTCCATTTCCAGATTTCTTTCACCTTCTTCCTCTTTTTCATCATCATCTCTCAATCAAATCCAACATTAATCCAAACATAATGTTGGATACACATCTTTCAATCATACAAGTTATATCGTCGAGAACTTAATCGTATAAATTTGATGACTTTCAAAGTAATTATCTAAACTTATTCCATTATCTCCATAACATAAAAATATACCAGATCAAGGAATGTTAACAAAATTCTATATCATTCTAGCCAATCAATTTATTTTTTTTTTCAAAACAAACTGGACACATCAAAAGTTATATATATAACTTTATAAATTCGTGTATAGTTTTTATTCTCACTTAGATACATACGTTATTATTTTGGGTGCTGCATTTAACCTATGTATGTAGTTAATTAATGATGTTTGAACTTTGTGTTGTTTTATTGATACTGTAAGTTTATTTTTTTTTCTTTTAATAGTTCTCTGATTTTCATTTGATTATACATGCATGTTTTGAAGTTGTGAAAATTGTGTTAATTTTTGAATTTGTGAAAGTGGGAGCTAATTAATTAAAGTAATATGCCAATAAATGTGAAAGGAAGAAAAAGACATGGTTGATTACACATATCAATCAGAATCTTACTGTTAACTTTTAAATTTGAGATATAAACAGATAAATTAAGGTGGCAAGCAGCAAAGTGGAGATTAAAAACAGTGCAAACAATTAATTAAGGAAGGTAAGGCTAAGAATTGAACATGATTAAAAGTTAAAATTAATGATAGAGGAAACGACTCGAACGCTAGAATACATCCCATTTCAATCAAGCAACAACACAAGCACAAATCGACCAAAACAGACAAACCCAATATAGTACTTAGCGATCAAATTATTAAATTATGCTCAACACACTCTGGACGAGTGACCCTACTACAATAGTCATCATACAAATACTTCTTTCTCACATTATCATATTTTTTCTTTTGACTGACGGTTTATTTGCCAGTACTTTTCTATATTCCACCGATATTTTGTGGAATAACAGTCTTGGCTTGGGATATATTGATCTGAAGGGCACCCATCAATATGAAAATATTGAAAATGGGCCTGAAATGGTGCATGTGACCAATTGATCGGTGTATTACTAGCCCAAGTCGCGTTCCATATGCTTATGAGCACTTGCATTGCCTGACTTGGGTACCCGATTACACTTGTGTAGTTGCCGTTCTTGAATACTCTTACTGGTGTGTCATCGACAAAAAACCTGCAATGATACAAGGAAAAATGCTTAATAAAACCCGTTGACTCGTTTCTATCATCTTTTCATCTTAAAAAGTAAAGATGACATTTAGAGCATAAGTTTCTAATTAACATGATTATGATATATCATCTAGCGAGCCGAAGATACTTTAACTTACCCTCGGGTAGAGTTATATCTATTTATATTTTACCTCTTGATATCCCACCTGCATAAGAATTGAGTACAATTATATTTGTTTGATATATTTGCTAGCTAGTCAATATCTAGGCATAATGAATTTTCTCAATCAGTTGCAAGCCTGGTTAGGCTAGTTAGTAAAGCTATCTCAAAACAAGAGTTATTATTTACTAGCTTCTTTTATACTACTTCTCTTACAATAATAAGAGGATATGTGTGCTCACACAATTTGGTGTTGGTTCCATAGGATTCTGTATTCATGAAAATCTGTTGTGGGATCAAACCAAAGAAACATTCGTTGTTCTCTACCGCCAACCCCATTTATGATCACATTTGTTTGCAACGTAATGTGTTTGCCTGAGCTGTTTCCCAAGAACTCGAAGTCTAACTCATCATGAACGCCACCTATATCTCTATGCAGCTGCATTGCGTCATACAAAGGTAAGTGATTATCACAATAACTTTTAGATTTTTTTAAAACTTACAAAAGTAAAATTCGGAAAGTTTAAAGTTTTTATGTGTACATAAAAAGTTGTGACAACGCCTGCAGAATCCTTAGGAGGTACTTTAATCATCATTCGAAAGAAGCCAGACCCATAGTATGCTTTTGATCTAAATCCACACCCTATAAATATATTAATACTCCAAATCAGAAACTACAAATTCTAAATATTGAATGCATACATAACAAAACTGTTTTACAATGGTGATGCATGTTAACTAAAGTTGTAAAATATAGTTTTATCGGTTTGAAACCTTATATATATTGATTCACCATTATACTAACGTTTAGAGATACTTTTAGCTTATCCTGCCTAAGAAAAGGTGCATACAAAATTGTGATCTTCAAAACTTGAGGGCCTAACCATTTTTACCTTAATTATTTTAAATAATATATATACACAAGTTCTCTAGCTACAAATCTCATCTCAATAATTTATAAAACCTGAAGATCGATCCAAGGACAACTGAACTTCTTGTCCATCTTTGAGATACGAGATATGATCTCTGCCCCAAGATACTTCATAATTTAGATCAATACTTTCATTTTGTGAAATGGCAATATTGAAAAACATTTCAAATAAAATGAGGACGATCATCATCTTTGCAAGAAAACTCATCATATTGATAGACATAAATCCAATTAGTTTGCTACGGCGTGTAGGAAAATGAAGATGATGATATATTTAGGTATGTATATAGGGAAGAGATGTCAAACTCACATTTTTTACGAGTAATTTATAGATTGAGTAAAGTGTTGATTCGGTAAGTCTTAGTAATCAAATGACTAGTGTTGAACACTCTTGACATGACCAACCTACCCTGCAATGCACAAATGCACATGGAGGTTGTTATGCAAGTTCATATGTCATGAATTGTGATAGTAATAATATGTATAAGAAATCTCTTGAAATACCAGAAACTATCTAATCACATAAAACATAATTGAATTGTTACTCTAAATTTTAGAACGTTTTTAGTTTATGGGAAAAGATGAGTTAGATAAGTCATGACATCTATACGTTTATCATTTTTGAGTTTTTCTTTTAGAGAAACAAATAGTTTATATAGTTTTGTCAGCGTTGAACCCATAATCTCTTGGTTATTACAATCCTCCATTCATATCGTTATACAGAGTAATTTAGACAAAGCAACACTTCGCAAATATATATATATATATACGAGAGCAAGTACTCGCGCGTTGCGACAGTAAAATGATGAGGTGATAGGTCATAGGAGGTTATATGTCATAGACTGTCATAGCCAAATGTCTTAGTCGTACGGGCTCCACCCTCGGATTTAAAAATTCGTCGAAAGTATATCAAATGACATCTCTAATGAAAGAGCATGAAATTTTAAGAATACCCATATAAATTTTATAATTTATCGATTTACGGTTTTTGACATAGAAGATTTTGAAAGAATTAGAGGAATAAAATGATTTATGGAGGAGAGAGAAAGTTGTATGCATTGATGTATAACACATCATGCATTAATATGCGTATATTGTTGAAATTGAATGTTAGAAAGTTGAAAAGTGGATTTGCTTTATAATATAACGAGAGTAAGTACCCGCGCGTTGCGGCGGTGAGATGGTGGGGGTGATAGCTAGGTTAGAGAGTGTGATAGTCAAATGTCTACGGCGTCCGCCCTCCGCCTTCGGATTTAAAAATTCGTCGAAAGTATATCGAATGACATCTCTGACGAAAGAACATGAAATTTTAGGAACACGCATACAATTTCTATAATTTATCGACGTATGATTTTTGAGATAAAAGATTTTGAATGAATTAGAAGAATAAATGATTTATGGAGGAGAGAGAAAAATATAATTGGTTGAGATTTGAGAAGAGAGAAAGGGTATTATGGTTATTTTAGATAAATATAGAATAGATGAGAGGGGTATTTTGGGGATGTACTTAAAATCAATATTAAAATTTCAATTCAATGTTGAAAATCTGGAAGGAATCTGCTTTATAATATAGTATAGATATAGATATAGATAGGGGTTGAATATTATAATTAAGTAATTTAGACAAAGCAACACTTTGTAAAAATTTATATATACAATGTCATTAATTAAGTATCATAATTTAACTCAAATGACTATAAAATGGTCATAACTAGCTTCTGCGGGAAAAGTCTATATAATTATCCCTCATCATGTAGCTAAATCTCTTGACCTTTAATCAGTAATAAAATGTTTTCCTTTTGGATGCATAATTGGTAAGGCACAAGGTATAGTCAAGCCAAATTGAGCTGAAAGTTAATCACTCAAATTGAACCGAATAAGGATGGATTTTGATACGGAATTTGACACATTTAGTGTCTTATTTCCAAAAAGTTATCGTCTTAGAGTTTCATATTTGACACGGAGAAAACATTTTATAAGCCTAACATTAAGACTATGTGGTATGAGGCATCCCCTTGAGAGGGGTCTTCCGACATGTGGCGCCAACTAAGCAAAGAGTCATTTTTCAAAAATTAGTGGTATGAAGCAACTCTAGTGGATAGGGGGGTCTTTCGCCACGGAGCAAAAACAATGATTGTCTAATTATTAATTTATTTGTCTAGTTTTTATATTTTTAAATATTATTTTACACTAACTAAATATAAAATACATAAAATTATCATACACAAAATTAAAAATCTTAAATAAAAATAGAATAGTAATAATAATAAAATTCATTATATAACATAAAAACTCATTAAAAAATGACGTTTGAAAATTAAATAAAAATTTATAAAACATAACAGAACTATAAGTTATAATTGATCAAATCTTTAAAAATACAAAACTAAAAGCTAAAAACAAACTATATATATTTATAAGGGTGGTTTTTGAAAAATACATGAAATTTTAAGGTTTAAAGTAAAATTATTAAATTATAATAAAAAGAAAGAAGCATGTGTGGTTGTAAGTTGTCTTCTTCCCCATCTCTTATTTGCATATATACACAACCTATAAATATGAACCAGATATTTGACAAAAGAAAGAAAAAGCTAGAAACTCACTTTGTTCTCTTGGAGATCGGAATGCACAAAAAACAACAAGGAAAAGTGGGCGTCCAAAACCAACCGTGGATCATAGTTTGACCAGTCGGAACGCGATCCCGGGACCATGTACACGGCGTTCATGCCGCGTTTGAGGGCCGAACCCCCCCCCCCCCCCCCCCCCCAATGCTTCACATCGTATGGTCTAAAAATATTAGTGATTCAAGAGAGTGTTTTTTGTTTTGTTTTTTTTTTTATGACATTCTAATCTACCCCTATTTTTAAATTACATGCATGGACAAAGCCCAAGATCGACTCTAAAAAAAAACCCCTATTGATCCACTCCACTAATGGAAAGTCGGTTTCATGTTCTTTTGAACGGAATGTCGTTTTATGATGAATGGCTGTGAATTGACACTTTGACCAACAATATATGCAACTACACAAACGGGAAGCCGTCAGGCAATAGACAACTAATTAGACATAAACTCCAACAGATTTCCAATCTGCAACCTTGATCAAGCATCCAAATCATACATTTTCTTGATATATATGATGACCCTTAATTGCAAAACTATGTCTACCTAATAGTAGAATTTGCAGTCCATTTAGTTTACTAAATTGAACAACTTTTGCTCATTCGTTTAAAGGAGTAAAAGGAAAATAAATGCATATACACTATGCAGTGATATATAATACGAATACTTTTTCTATAATGGTTTTTTAAGCTTTTCAATTTATATATTTAAAGAATGGGAAGCTTAATTAGAACCGAATCAATTGGTTTGAGTGGATTTGCATTCCTAATATCAAGCTATTGTGCTCGATCTTTTGCATTAATTCAATGTTAAAAGATCTCATTTTGTTGCATTTTTATGAATTGGGTTGATATTTGGAACGGAGGTGTCAATGAAGGTCAGCCCATCTGATGAGAGGTACTCTCGGTTTTTTACCTAAAATCTTGAATTCGATCCTTATGGATGACAAAACTTTAGAGTTTTTCACTCTGAATACTTGTAATGACTCATGTTAACATCTCGTTATCTAGAGTACGTGCAATACTTCACTATTATACGGTGACATTTCCTCAACGTCGTATACCGAAGGAATGTTTGGAAAAAAAAATTGAAACAGAGGTCCATACTCATACACAACCATAATCTTATGTTATAAGACAATTTAACCCATTGACAGGTTTAATTAATAAAAAAGATTATATTATGGTTTCTTTGAAACAATTAATTGGGTTTCCAACAATATTCGCCCATTTCCATCTTAACTTTATAAATCCCGGTCCACCATTGCATGTGATGAGATTGGAACATACTAGCTAACGATATTGAAATAGAACATTAACATTGCATGAATTAAATCGTTGATTAGAGCTTAATTATAAGAACAAACTACTGTACTTGGTTGTGGTTCATTTGATTTCATGAAGAATACTTGGAGTTAAAAGCAAATCCACATCAAAATAGAAAATAAAGACCAAACCTTAACCGTGATTAACATCAACTAAAAAGTCGATATTCAGATAAAAAAGGAAAAAAAAAGTCGAATGAACCTAATCACTTGAGTGTATCTTTGAGAGGTGTTCCGGTCAAGAAATGTTTAACCAGTGCAAGTGAAATCCTTGGTTTGTCACTTGGCACATGGTGACCCGCCCCACGAACTGTGGCAAATGTTAGATCCCCTTCACGAACTTCTGCATATCCACCCATCTGTGATATTATTCATGAAATTAAACTTCAATTCAGCCAATATTATATATATATATTAACTAAGTAATCAAGTAAGATAAAGCCAACGAAATCATATTCACCTCCCCATGATGATCAAGCCATGGATGCCATGGAGTCTTTATAGATAGATTCATTAAATTGATGGAGTACTTAGTCGACGTGACCGGTAATCTTCCATCAGTATCACCACTACAAGAAAACAAATTAATCATACCTATGGATTCATTCACATTGATTGACTCTGTATGAAATTAATTCGATCAAGTACATCCACACACGAAGGTTATTTATCTCCATGAGTTCCTTAAGAACTGGAATCACCGTCGTAGGACTATCAAGCCAATAAGTGAACAAAATCCTGCATAATTAGATGCTATACATATTAGTTAGGTGTACATCAGTTCCTCCAAATTATAAAGAAGATGTAGCTCTAGTCCATAATCAAATGGCAAAATTAGGTACTTACACGCTACAAACTTGCCAATCATAATCAAGTTTTGTGACATTCGCATGGATAGCTTCTTGAACATCTGCACGGTTCATATAAGCATTGGTGTAGAAATCGATGCACGGATCAATAACCTGCGACTATTTGCACGCACCAAATATATAGAAGCATATTACTCATTATATAAATTAACTTTATACATATGTTAAATTTTAGTATCTAGCCTTAGTGAATAAGAATTTAATATATTACCATCGGCTTGGGTCTAGAAGTAAGATTTCCGTCGACGCATACAGGGGCATAAATGTTGTAGAGGTCAATATAAGCAATATTATGTTGCGCGACTCTATCGGCATCGTCACAGGCAATAGGTCCCATGGGATGCATCTTACTACGTCCCTCGGAAAAGTCACAATACTTATGGATCTGTTCATTTGTTTCATCTGACATGAGAGCATGCGTCTGATGATAATCATACATCCCTATGATATCCGTTGGGTCGTTGATTGCTGCATTTCCAATCTATATATATATATATATATGACATACAGGGTTAATATCTGAAAACCAATTTAGCTAAACGAAAATTTTCATGTATAACTTTCACATATAAACATCAAGTTATAATTTAGAGGTTCTTATGTTTCTTCCAATTCAAATAGTTTTTACATGAATCTTATATGTATATATATATATATATAGGTTATAGGTAAAATAAAACAAGTATTAAAGTAAAACAAATAAAACAATAGGTTTCTTTTCATTGAAAATCACTGTGTATCATGAATCTTATTTGTTTTACTTTAATACTTGTTTTAAAGTACCCAACCCCGAGAGATATGTGTGTAACTAATTAAAAATTGGATGAAGTCATACGTACAAGGATTCCTTTCAGATTGATTAAGGTTTTGTTGGCCATCTTGTTGTTGTGAAGAATGGTTTGTGCAAGCTGAGGCACATAGTGTCCAGCATAGCTTTCGCCTGCGATATAAAACTCCCTTCCTTTGTACTCTGGAAATCTTTCCAGCCAATTCAATAGGAACACATAATTGTCAGCCGCGGTTGCATAATCACTAAAGTTATAAGACTCATCCCGATCAGACTGGTTTGAATACGAAAATCCTACACCTGCTGGCGACTCCAAAAACAAAACATTCGCCGCTAAAAAGAAACAAAAATATAATCAACACTTGTTATCTTTTTACTATATATATATATGTAACATTTACACTAATAATCTTGATTTCATATTATTGAATACAAATATGTACGTGTACGTAATAGTACCATGATTCCATGCAAATTTATTTCTGTGAAGAGTTTGGCCATCACTATTGACACGGAATGGCCCAAGCTCTCGCATGGCTCCATAACCAACCGAAGAACACCCCGGCCCTGAAATACAATTATAATTAGTCCATATATATGAATCATATATATGTTGTTAAGGATAACTAATTAACTAACAAACAAACAATGCACCGGCCATTTTTAACTAATTAACTCTACTTTGTACGTACCTCCATTGAGCCAAAGAAGAAGTGGTAACGACTCCTTTGCCTTCACAGCTTCAACAAAGTAATAGTAAAGAGCCCGACCATCAGATTCATCGATGGTAACATATCCACCGTACTGGTCGAATCTAACGTATGGCTGACCCGGAAACTTGTGGATTTTATCTTTGTTCTTAAGGCCTTCTTGGGGAAGAACAACCCTCGCTAATTTATTCACAAAGAGTGACGGCTCGAAATGGCTACTAGTATTGATTGCCGAATTAGGTGACTTTTTGATCTTGTAAAGATGGTCAAGAGCTTGTGTTTGTTTGATGCTTGTGGCGTGTCGACCTTCACATAAAAGACTTGAAATAATGGAGATAAGTACTGTGATCAAAAAGATCGTTTTCTCCATTATTGTTAGTATAGTAATTAGTGTAGATGGAGAACTAGAAATAGGGTCTGTGTTACACGTTTATGTGGAATATATACAGAAAAAACAAGACGAGAAAACTGGAATTGAAGTAGTGTTTACTTACTATACGATATATCTGCCAGTTATATTGCGATATGGAAGTGACTAATAAATTGCATTATATGAAATTCAAATTTGAACGATGATAGTATATAATTAATGTAACTAATTTTAAGTTAATTAGGGACCAGAATTTCTGAAGAATTCTTTTAAAATATTATATTATTATCATAATTAAATTATAATCCCGCGTAATACGCGAGGTTTTGATAGTGACAGCCTTAATAAAAATTAATTTGGTACGTGGTTAAAATTTTTTATACCTTGCTGTTAGAAAATCAAGGATGATTTTTAATATATAATGTATAAGTTTATAAGTATGTAATAAGTTGTTAGTGACATAAGCTATCATTATCATTTTTCTCAATCTTTATCTTTATCTTTATCTATATATATATTAAAAGGCAACTGACATAACCTCAATTGACTAATCACAAATCTTCATTTTTTAAAACTAACTAAATCAACACGGTCCAAATTAATTTACACTTTTTGATTTTTCATCATCAATTTACACATTTAACCCAATTTAAAATAATATGTTTAAAATAATTAATACTTTACTACATAATGTCTATCTAATAGCAAAAAATATACTTCTAGTTAAAAGTTAAGAAGTTGTATGATGGAAATACTACTGAACTATTATTATAACCTTACTCGCATTTGAAAAAACATATACAAATGAGAATCTTCGAAAGTTATTTTTATTTTCATATTAAAAAAACACGTTTTAAACTACTTGGGGGTTGGGGTTTTGGGAGTGGGGTTGTTGTCGGGGTGTGACGGGGGCAGAGCATGAGTTGAGAGTTAAAAGGTTTTTAGAATTTAAAAAAGTAATAAAAAAGTTTTTTATAATTTTTAATTAAAAAGGTGGAAACAATGTTTATGTTTTATTGGATAAACTATGATTTGATGATGTTTTCTTTTCCATCATGTTCTTTATAGATAGATTCATTGAAGTGATGGATACTTAATCGACGTGATCGGTAATTTTCCATCAGTATCACCACTATAAGAAAACAAAATCATACCTATGGATTCATTGACATTGATTGACTATATATGAAAGTTAATTTGATCAAGTACTTTCGGTGAAATTATAGATTACCTATACATCCACACACGAACGTTAACATTCCATGAATTGAATCGTTGATTGGAGCTTTCCATTATTAGAGGAATCACAAACAATGCACCGGCCATTTTTAATTAATTAACAGATTGAGTGTTCTACTTTGTACCTCCATTGAGCCAAAGAATAAGCGGTAACGACTCCTTTGCCTTCACAGCTTCAACAAAGTAATAGTAAAAATCCCGACCATCAGATTCATCGATAGTAACATATCCACCAAACTGGTCGAATCTTACGTATAGTTGACTCGGAAACTTGTGGATTTTGTCATTATTTTTGAGACCTTGAGGAAGAACAACCGTGGCTAATTTATTCACAAAGAGTAACGGCTCGAAATGGCTACTAGTATCCATAAAAAATTGTTTATACTGTATTTGATTACATGTATCTCGAACTTAAATAGGGCTCATTAGATGAACGGATGATTCAAAAGAAATATTTTAGAAGTACTCATGTCAAATATGGAAATATTTTAAATTAAAAGAATTTCACAACACAATGATTTCAAAAACACATTAAACAGTTATACATATAGTGGAGTGTCACAAGTACGAACTCTGAAGATAAAAAACTATGAAGTATTAAAAAAAGTTTAATAGATTGGAAAATACTTCAACTTATCCCGAATGTCTTTTATACGACCATACTTTAAAAATGTTTAATATAAGGATTAAAACCATTAAAAACTTATTTTTGGAGTCTATCTTTAGGTACCCGGTTACCTTTGATTTTTAAATTATTATTTTTTTTATATTAATGCTTATATGGCTATTCCATGTCATCATATACCGAATAAGTCAAAGTCATCTATATTGTTGTATCCATACAAACCAATATTCTAAAAATGTCCATCCAAACTGTAGGCAAAATTAATCTGCTAATCTGCCCATGAAAGTGCTGAACACCATAATCATTTCATCTGGGATGAAGCAACCGTCGACCATAGTATCTCCAAAATCCATCAATATCTCCAAAATCCCAATTAAAAAACAAATACAAATCAAAAATGGAAGTTTCATCAATTCCCTGAAATATAAACAAAAGAACATCATTAACATTATCAAAATCATATTCATCCGAAGAAATAAAAGTTACTAATTTGTAGATCTAATTAAGGACAAGGTGGTCGGATGCATATGTCGGAGATTGTCACGGTGGTGGAGGTCGCTCAAAATTGGATCTTGTGAAATAGGGGGCGATGTGGTGGTGACTTGCAGGTGGTGCAGCGGCAACGATGCGACGTGGGGGTAGCGGCAATTTTTATCGGTTTCGATAATCATAATAGACATTTTAAAAGTATAGCGATATAAAAGACATTCGGGACAAGTTAGAGTACTTTTCAATCAATTAGCCTTAAAAAAAACAACATAACTAAAAAAATATTATTAAAACATAAATGAAAAACTGAGTAACAATGTAAAAACAATTTTAAATATCTTATTATACTGAATAAAAAAAAAACTTAGAGTTGTAAAATTAAAAATATTAAATGATATTTACAACCTTTTAAACAAATGTACTTGATCTCAAATACTTCATAGCAAGATACCGAAGCAGCGACGGAGCTCAAACAATAGTAGCATAGCATCCATGATATAATAATATAAATAATGTTTTGAGTCTATTGTGGGTGGAAATTGGAATTTTCCTTTATAGATATAGATACAAGGTTCTGTGCGGATGTCTCCTTAATTAGTTGCAATGTCAAAGTGGAAGTGTTTAAAGAACTTGTACGTGTGGCTGTTATTGTGGCTTAAGATTAGCGTAAAAGATTAGATGGTGGCAAGCAGCAAAGTGGAGATTTAAAAACAGTGCAAACAAGGAAGGTAAGGCTAAGAATTGAACATGATTAAAAGTCAAAATTAATGATAGAGGAAACGACTCGAACGCTAGAATATCCCATTTCAATCAAGCAACAACAATCGACCAAAACAGACAAATCCAATAGTACTTAACAATCAAATTGTTAAATTATGCCCAACACACTCTGGACGAGTGACACCTTTACCGGTACAATAGTCATAATACAAATATTTCTTTCGGACATTATCATATTTTTTCTTTTGACGAGGGTTTATCTGCCAGTACTTTTCTATATTCCACCGATATTTCGTGGAATAACAGTCTTGGTTTGGGATATTTTGATCTGAAGGGCACCCATCAATATGAAAATATTGAAAATGGGCCTGAAATGGTGAATGCGACCAAATGATTTTGGTTTTTCCTCCATCAGTGGCCCAAGACGCGTTCCATATGCTTATGTGCACTTGCATTGGCAGACTTGGGTACCCGATTACACTTGTGTAGTTGTCGTTCTTGAATATTCTTATTGGTGTGTCATCGACAAAAAACCTGCAATGATACAAGGAAAAATGCTTAATAAATACCCGTTGACTCGTTTCTACCACCTTTTCATCTAATTAAGTAAAGATGACTTTGTAATTAACATGATTATGATATGTTTTCTAGTGAGCCGAAGATCTTTTAACTTACCCTCGGGTAGAGTTACGTCTATTTATATTTTACCTCTTCATATCCAACTTACCTAAGAATTGAGTACAATATCTAGGCATAATGAATTTTCTCAATCAGTTGCAAGCCTTGTTAGGCTAGTTAGTAAAGCTATCTCAAAACAAGAGTTATTATTTACTAGCTTCTTTTATATTACTTCTCTTGCAATAATAAGAAGACATGTGTGCTCACACAATTTGGTGTTGGTTCCATAGAATTCTGTATTCATGAAAATCTGCTGTGGGATCAAACCAAAGATAGATTCCTTGTTCTCTCCCGCCAATGCCATTTATGATCACATTTGTTTGCAACTTAATCTTCTTGCCTGGCCTGTTTCCCAAGAACTCGAAGTCTAACTCATCATGTACGTCGCCTATATCTCTATGCAGCTGCATTGCGTCATACAAAGGTAAGTGATTATCACAATAGCTTTTAAAACTTATAAAAGTAAAATACGGAAAGTTTAAAGTTTTTATGTGTACATAAAAAGCTGTGACAACGCCTGCAGAATCCTTAGGAGGTACTTTAATCATCATTCGAAAGAATCCAGACCCATAGTAAGCTTTTGACATAAATCCACACCCTATAAATATATTAATACTCCAAATCAGAAACCACAAATTATAAATATTGAATGCATACATAACAAAACTGTTTTACAATGGTGATGCATGTTAACTAAAGTTGTAAAATGTAGTTTTATCGATCGGTTAGAAACCTTATCTATGTTAATTCACCATTATACTAACGCTTAGAGATACTTTTAGCTTATCCTGCGCGCCTAAAGAAAAGGTGCATACAAAATTGTGATCTTCAATACTTGAGGGCCTAACCATTTTTACCTTAATTATTTTAAATAATATATATACACAAGTTCTATAGCTACAAATCCCGATAATTTATAAAACCTGAAAATCGTTCCAAGGACAACTGAACTTCTTGTCCACCTTTGAGATATGAGATATGATCTCTGCCCCAAGATACTTCATAATTTATATGAATACTTTCATTTTGCGAAGTGGCAACATTAAAAAACATTTCAAAAAAAATGAGGACGATCATCATCTTTGGAAGAAAACTCATCATATTGATACACATAAATCCAATTAGTTTGTTACGGGGTGTAGGGAAATGAAGATGATGATATATGTTTGTATGTATATGAGGAAGAGATGTCAAAGTCACTTTGTTTACGAGCAATTTATAGATTGAGTAAAGTGTTGATTCGGTAAGTTGTAGGAATCAAATGACTAGTGTTGAACACTCTTGACATGACCAACCTACCCTGCAATGCACAAATGCACATGATCTGATTATGCCTCTTTGAGGTTGTTATGCAAGTTCATATGTTATGTATAAGAAATCTTGAAATACCAGAAACTATCTAATCACATAAAACATATTTGAATTGTTACTCTAAATTTTAGAACGTTTTTTATTTATGGGTAAAGGTGAGTTAGATAAGTCATGACATCTATACGTTTATCATGTTTGAGTTTTTCTTATAGAGAAACAAATAATCCATATAGTTATGTCATCCTTGAACCCATAATCTCTTGGTTATTACAATACCTCCATTCATATTGTTATACAAAGTAATTTAGACAAAGCAACACTTCGTAAATATATATATACATATATATATGGAAAAGGTACAAGTGAGAACACATATATGGTGAGAACCGTGGGAACCATTGAAAAATTATCTCTATGGGTTTGCCCTTAGAGTTAAGGGCGTACCGTATACAACCGTCACCATCTCTTGGATTGTCACATATCAAATCCATACCATTCCCATATGCGTCCGGTGACAACCCCTTTAAACGGATGAGGGAAACGCCCGCTACCGTATCCGTACGTTTTCTTAACCCTTAATCCATATGATTTTAAAAAAAAAAAGAACGAATCTTTACAACAAAGCATTTTTAAGCAGAGTATTTAATACTAACAGTTAGTTAAAACTATGTCTACCTAATAGTAGAATTTGCAGTCCATTTAGTTTACTAAATTGAACAACTTTTGCTGATTCGTTTAAAGGAGTAAAAGGAAAGTAAATGCATATATACTATGTGGTGATATATAATACTTTTTCTATCATGGTATTTTTAAGCTTTTCAATTTATATATTTAAAGAATGAGAAGCTTAATTAGAATTGAATCAATTGGTTTGAGTGGATTTGCATTCCTAATATCAAGCTAGTGCCGATCTTTTGCATTAATTGAATGTTAAAAGATCTCATTTTGTTGCATTTTTATGGAATTGGGCTGATATTTGGAACGGAGGTGCCACCCAACTCATCAGAGTTATTCTCGGTTTTTATTTAAGGTCTTTAGTTCGATCTTTATGGAT
The DNA here is from genome assembly GCF_010389155.1 of Erigeron canadensis. NCBI lineage: Eukaryota > Viridiplantae > Streptophyta > Magnoliopsida > Asterales > Asteraceae > Erigeron > Erigeron canadensis. Next base: position 26,855,925 of record NC_057764.1, read on the forward strand.
GATAAAACCTTAGAGTTTTCCCCTCTGAATACTTGTAACAGCTCATGTTCAACATCTCGTTGTCTAGAATACGTGCAAGGCTTCTCCATTATACGGTGTGGTTTCCTCGACGTCGTATACCGACTGAATATTTGAAAGAAAATATTTGAAATGGAGATCCATACTCATACACAACCATAATTTTATGTTATAAAACAATTTAACCTGTTGACGGGCTTAATTAATAAAAAAAAAATTATATTATGGTTTCTTTGGAACAATTCATTGGGTTTCCAACAATATTAGCCCATTTACATCTTATCTTTATAAATCCCGGTCCACCATTGCATGTGATGAGATTGGAATATACTAGCTAACGATATTGAAACAGAACATTAACATTGCTGAATTAAATCGTTGATTAACATACTACTCGTACTTGGTTGTGGTTCATTTGACTTCATTAAGAATACTTGGAGTTAAATGCAAATCCACATCAAAATAGAAAATAAATACCAAACCTTAACCGTGATTAACATCAACTAAAAAGTCGATATTCAGATTAAAAAAGAAAAAAAAAAAGTCGAATGAACCTAATCACTTGAGTGTATCTTTGAGAGGTGTTCCGGTCAAGAAATGTTTAACCAGTGCAAGTGAAATCCTTGGTTTGTCACTTGGCACATGGTGACCCGCGCCACGAACTGTAGCAAATGTTAGATCCCCTTCACGAACTTCTGCATATCCACCCATCTGTGATAATATTCATGAAATTAAACTTCGATCGTCCAATACTTTATATATATATATATATATATAGGAAGTGAAGGTGGTGCTATTAGGCATCTACGTTAGGTGAAATCCCTCTCACATGTTAATTTTTTAATCCATAAAAATCATGAGGCCCCATTATAGATTAAAAAATTAGCATGAAGGGGATTTCACTCCAATTGGGTGGTGTTGTCTCACACCTTCACTTTTCCCTATATATATATATATATATATATATTAACTAGGTAATCAAGTAAGATAAAGCCAACAAAATCATATTCACCTCCCCTTGATGATCAAGCCATGGATGCCATGGAGTCTTTATAGATAGATTCATTGAAGTGATGGAGTACTTAGTCGACGTGACCGGTAATCTTCCATCAGTATCACCACTACAAGAAAACAAAGTCATACCTATGGATTCATTGACATTGATTGACTATATATGAAAATTAATTTGATCAAGTACTTTCGGTGAAGTTATGGATTACCTATATATCCACACACGAAGGTTATTTATCTCCATGAGTTCCTTAAGAACTGGAATCACCGTCGTAGGACTATCAAGCCAAGCAGAGAAGATGTAGCTATACATATTAGTTTGGTGTACATCAGTTCCTCCAAATTTAAAAAGAAGATGTAGCTCTGGTCCATTATCATATATATATATATATATATATATAGGGTGACAATCAAATGAGATCCAAATTAAAATGAGAACAAATGAGAACACTTAAAAACTACATTTTGATGCATTAAAAGTCCATAAAACTAACATAGTGCTTAACTAATTATCATTATTTGAGTGTTTAACAAAACATTGATCCGTCAAAATCGAAAAAATCACGTATTTTGTTGGATGCATCAAGTTATTTTGAGAACCCTTTTTTTGCGAGAACTTTTGAGAACTTTTCAAATCAAGCCCAACAGATGATTGTTCTTTACATGAAAATTGTTTTTTGATTGTTTTTCTGAATAACTTATGTCTAATTTTGAAGTTTATAATTGTGTAGGAGCATGAATTATTATCCGTTATACAATTATATGGAGATTTGGATTCTTGATCACGTGTGCACGAAAATTACTATGATCACATGTATGTAAGTCGATTACATGTAATCATAGCAATATTCGTGCACATGTGATCAAGAATCCAAATCTCCACATAATTATATAACGGATGATAATCCATGCCTCCACACATTTATAAACTTCAAAATTACACATAAGTTGTTCGGAAAACAATCAAAAAAAAATTTTCATGTAAAGAATAATCATCGGTTAGGCTTGATTTGAAAAGTTCTTAAAGGTTCTCGCAAAAAAAAAGGTTCTCAAAATAACTTTTCACTGTATATATATATAATATATATATATATATATAATATGTTATTAACTAAAATCATTACAAATTTTAACAATTATCCAAAAATTAAGCAATGGGTCAAGAAAGACTTAGGTATAGCGATTGAAATTGAAATATTAGATAATTTACTAGACTATCAAGAGTTGATCAACCAATTTGTTACACGTATAACATTTATCATTGTTTTTTTTTATCTTAATATATGTAATTATATTTGTTGCACCCATCTTCCAGGGTTTTTTTTTCCTCGCCCGAGGTCCATAAATCCTCAGATACGGCTAGTTCCTCCAAATTAAAAAGAAGATGTAGCTCTAGTCCATAATCAAATGGCAAAATTAGGTACTTACCCACTACAAGCTTGCCAATCATAATCAAGTTTTGTGACATTCGCATGGATAGCTTCTTGAACATCTGCACGGTTCATATAAGCATTGGTGTAGAAATCGATGCACGGATCAATAACCTGCGACTATTTGCACGCACCAAATATATAGAAGCATATTATTATACGGAGTATAAATTAACTTTATACATATGTTGAATTTTAGTATCTAGCCTTAGTGAATAAGAATTTAATATATTACCATCGGCTTGGGTCTAGAAGTAAGATTTCCGTCGACGCATACAGGGGCATAAATGTTGTAGAGGTCAATATAAGCAATATTATGTTGCGCGACTCTATCGGCATCGTCACAGGCAATAGGTCCCATGGGGTGCATCTTACTACGTCCCTCGGAAAAGTCACAATACTTATGGATCTGTTCATTTGTTTCATCTGACATGAGAGCATGCGTCTGATGATAATCATACATCCCTATGATATCCGTTGGGTCGTTGATTGCTGCATTTCCAATCTATATATATATATATATATATATATGTATGACATACAGGGTTAATATCTGAAAACCAATTTAGCTAAACGAAAATCTTCATGTATATCTTTCACATATAAACATCAAGTTATAATTTAGAGGTTTTTATGTTTCTTCCAATTCAAATAGTTTTTACATGAATCTTATATGTATATATATATATATATAGGTTATAGGTAAAATAAAACAAGTATTAAAGTAAAACAAATATAACAATAGGTTTCTTTTCATTGAAAATCACTGTGTATCATGAATCTCATTTGTTTTACTTTAATACTTGTTTTACAGTACCCAACCCCGAGAGATATGTGTGTAACTAATTAAAAATTGGATGAAGTCATACGTACAAGGATTCCTTTCAGATTGATTAAGGTTTTGTTGGCCATCTTGTTGTTGTGAAGAATGGTTTGTGCAAGCTGAGGCACATAGTGTCCAGCATAGCTTTCGCCTGCGATATAAAACTCCCTTCCTTTGTACTCTGGAAATCTTTCCAGCCAATTCAATAGGAACACATAATTGTCAGCCGCGGTTGCATAATCACTAAAGTTATAAGACTCATCCTGATCAGACTGGTTTGAATACGAAAATCCTACACCTGCTGGCGACTCCAAAAACAAAACATTCGCCGCTAAAAAGAAACAAAAATATAATCAACACTTGTTATCTTTTTACTATATATATATATGTAACATTTACACTAATAATCTTGATTTCATATTATTGAATACAAATATGTACGTGTACGTAATAGTACCATGATTCCATGCAAATCTATTTCTGTGAAGAGTTTGGCCATCACTATTGACACGGAATGGCCCAAGCTCTCGCATGGCTCCATAACCAACCGAAGAACACCCCGGCCCTGATATACAATTATAATTAGTCCATATATGTGTATGTATGTATGAATCATATATGTTGTTAAGGATAACTAACAAACAAACAAGCAAATGGTAAGGCCTTTTAATTAATTAACAGATTCAGTGTTCTACTTTGTACGTACCTCCATTGAGCCAAAGAAGAAGAGGTAACGACTCCTTTGCCTTCACAGCTTCAACAAAGTAATAGTAAAGAGCCCGACCATCAGATTCATCGATGGTAACATATCCACCGTACTGGTCGAATCTAACATATGGCTGACCCGGAAACTTGTGGATTTTATCTTTGTTCTTAAGGCCTTCTTGAGGAAGAACAACGCTGGCTAATTTATTCACAAAGAGTGAAGGCTCGAAATGGCTACTAGTGTCGATGGTCGAATTAGGGGACTTTTTGATCTTGTAAAGATGGTCAAGAGCTTGTGTTTGTTTGATGCCTGCGTGACGACCTTCACATAAGCAACTTGAAAGGGAGACAAGTGCTATTAGAATAATCGTTTTCTCCATTATTGTTAGTATAGTAATTAGTGTAGATGAAAGAAGTAGTTTTTACTTACTAAACGATATATATGCCAGTTATATTGGGATACCGAAGTGAATCAATTATTTTATGATCTACGAATCTAGATTTGAACTTAGTATTGTAACAGAATTTAAGTTAATTTAGGGACCGGCCAGAAGAACTTTTTCATAATAATTATCAGAGAAAATGAAGTTCAATTCTAAATCATGTGATAACGATTGGAGTTTTGTTATCCGTAGAAAATGGGAAATGATAATGGTATCATTTCTTTTAATTAATTTACCAATATCATGTATTAGAAGCTTGTACAGTATGCTTTAAAAATTATACAGTATGGTAAATTAATCAAAAGAGATGGTACGGATATCACTTCCCAAAGAAAATTCTTTATACTGTATTTGATTGCATGTATCTCGAACTTAGCGCTCATTAGATGAACGGATGATTTAAAAAAGATACTCCGTATTTTATAAGTACTTGTGTCAAATATGAAAATATATATATATATATATATACTAATCTTAATACCCGTAAGATGGTAGGTATATAAATTGTATCATAAAAAAATTCGAATATGCCTTACATATGATCCGTGAGTATGAAATAAATCGTGGTTAAAATAAATCGATGATCGAAACTAAGTTATAATAAGCAGTAATGATAAATATAATACTCGTATATGTTTAGTTAAGATTTTGGATTTACTTTAAATTTATTTATAAATATAATCATAGTGAATTGTGGATGACAAATAGCCTTGTGATTTCGGATCGTAAATTCAATTTATTAATGACAATATTAATGACAATAAATTTATTAAGCGAAGAGTTAGAGTTTAATTCTAAGTCTAATAAGTAAATTAAATTTATATACAATTAAAAAAGCTAATTTAACAAAATAAATAAATTAAAAGGACACGTGTCGATCAAGGATATGTCAATCATGTTTTAGTTTATTGATAGATAGATAGATATCTATATCTATATCTATATCTATTTATAATATAAAGTTAGAATAATAGTTGCCTTTTAAGTACAAAGTTTATGAATATATTTATAATGTAATTTATGACTCTTTATTATTTTGATTACTCTTAATTAATAATCAATTAATAATGTATTTTCTATAATTTTGTTTAATTAAATACATTTATATTTACTTTATATTAAAAAAAACTTCAATTAATATTATAACTTAGTAAATAATCCTTTACATGTCCCACAATCCAAGCTCCAAAAGGCCCAAATAATTTTAGTTATAAATAACCCAGCTCTAAAAATGGGGAAGCTTTCTTCCCTCCTAAACAAAATAGTTATGGTCTTCAGGATATCTCTCGATATCTCTCAATTGTTTCATCCATCTTTCATATCCCAAAACGGCGATAGCTCTCTTTCTATTTTCTCTCTCAAAATAGTTGTGTTTAATTATAGATATACGATATATATAGTAAAAACAAGACGGGAAAACTGGAATTGAAGTAGTGTTTACTTACTATACGATATATCTGCCAGTTATATTGCGATATGGAAGTGACTAATTAAATTGCATTATATGAAATTCAAATTTGAACGATGATATATAATGTAACTAATTTTTAAGTTGATTTAGGAACCAGAATTCCAGAAGGATTATTGTATAATATTATATTACTGATCATAATTATTAAGTTCATAACATAAAATGAAGTTCTATATCTTGTGATAACGATAGGATTGAGTTTAATATCAAGAGAAGAGTAGAAGACCAACATAATATCATGTTTTATGATTTTGTTATTTTGATAACTAGTGTTAGTACGATGATGAATTAACTACACATATACATTATATTATTACTTTTTTTCATATAAAAAAATCTAAATCTGAACAAAATAAAATGTTTTGACGAAAATATATATATATATATATAATGACATTTTAATTACAGTAAATAAAGATTATACCACTTAAAATAAGTTAAATCTCAATGACAAGGTAGTCTTTCAATAATGAGGTTTAAGTTTAAATATCTTGTCGGAAGCAAGAACTACCTCTATTAATTCTCGTTGTGCCTTATGGACGGATTATTAAAAAATTTTCCCATCGTGTATTCGAAATAGTCATTTCTAATTCAAGAAAACTCGTTAGCGCGGACCCGATTAAGAAAACATATACTAAACCTCCCGTTGTCGAAACGCAACACGAAATTTGAAGCGAAATTCACCATTCAAAAATAATTATTTGAAATTATTTGTGACAACAAGTCTAAACAAAAGACTGATTCTTTCTAATTAAGTATGATCAACCTCAAAATTTAATATTACCTTATACTTTAGCCTGTATAATTTTATCTTTAAACGGTAAATAATTTTTTTTTATTTACAATATACGAGTAATATAGAATCTAAACTAACTAAAGAAATGAAAGAAAGAAACTGTTGAGTGCCGTTTTTTACAGGTTTTGAGTCTCAATGCCTCGACGCTGTATGGAGAGGTTAAGATATAAGCAGACCTTACCTTATTTAAATAAAAAGGTTGTTTCTATGTTCTAATTAAACGAGCATGGTACCCGCGCAATGCAGCGGCAGTAGTAGGGAAGACGGTCTGTTAGAGATTTTGGATAGTTACATAAAGAAAAAAAACAAAAAAGTTCAAGGACAAATCTGGTAATTCAAAGGCAGAATTATCTATAATAGAATATGTCATTTCTTTTATAAAGTATTATAGATAAAGATATGAAAAAATATATACTCAAATTTCAGAATATATTGATGATTTGCTTAGTTACTGATTAAATTAAATATAAGACAAATAAGTATCTTGTGTAGAAATTACAGTAATAGGTTAGAACGTTAGGTAAAGCTAAATTAATATTTTATGTCATTTTAATTTTATACATTAAAAAATCTAAAGTAAATTCATCTGGATTTTCTGATAAATTCTTAAATTCAATCCTGTGATATACTGATATATAAAACAAAATTCAGTTTTGGATTATTCTTTTTTTTATTGTCCCTTTAGTAGTGAATATGTTATATCTATAATTCCTTAAAATAAACGGAACTATTTATTTAAGTATTTCAGCATTTTTCTAATAAACGGATCATTTTTCTAGTTAGACTCAAAATGTTATTGAAAAGATATAGCGTATGCATGAAATTGTCGTAGAACCACTAAATGAATATAAAATGATTCGGTAAATCCAACCAAGTTACATCAGGTACAAAATGCACAGGGAGCAAGTAGCCATCAAATGTTTACAAAATAATATCAAAAGATGGCAAACGATCCTAAGCATAAAGTCCAAAAGTAGGGCAAATGAATCCGTGATCCAAGTAAGTCCAAGCCTGGGTACTAATGCAATCATCAATCATACTTCTTGTCCTTGATTCGCTGGATTACCTGAAAAGTGTACTAAATAAGGTCAACACTAGGTTGATGAGTTCGTAGTAATGGTTCACAAGGAACCATCCAAGCCACAATATGCATAAAGAATGAACGAGTCATAATATGTAAAATGTGTGAGTAAATCATAACTTACAACAGATCATTTCATCACATATGAAAGCAAGGAGGGTTACTCATGGCGCAACCTAGCCACATATTAATACATGTACAAGAGTCTAACCATGATAGTTAGAGAAAGCGAGTAAGTGAATCCAACAACAAACATCAACGAAGAATCATACATGTACCATGACAATAATGTGACTAATTTATACTCATTACCCACATCATTATTGGTCATTTATTTATATGTTTTAAGTCTACTTTGTGTGCATTTGGAGCGTTTATGGTGTTTGTTAGTGGTTTCAGGCGCTTAGCAGGTTACGTGGTCATTTGGCTCACATTTGGAAGACTATTGGCTAATACAATAATCCATGAAGTCGAGAGTTGATTTATGCAAAAGAAATGATGAAAGTGGCGAGTTGAAAGTTGAAAATGAAGTTATCGAAACCTTAGTGTTGACTGCGACGCAGTGGGCTATGTCATTGTACCACTGCGCCGCAGTGGTTACTTATGCATGAACAAGTTTGAGGCAGAGATATTTGGCTGCGCAGCAGTGGTCGTAAACGAGGGCGACTGCGGCGCAGTGTACGTTGGTCAACGGAGACGAGTCAAGAACTATGATTGCGCCGCAGTGGATGGCATGCACGAGCCCACTACGCCGCAGTCATCCATGTTGCATACGAAGGGAATTCCAGTAATATTTGGCTGCGACGCAGTGGAGGCCTTCACATGACCACTGCGCCGCAGTGGGGGGTTGGTCAACAAAAGTCAACGGCCGACTAAAAGCCTTATTTTTCAAGAGGTATAAATATAAACCCTAGGCACAAATTTCAAGGTATTCAAACTCTTTCTAGGAGCTGCTCTATCAGGATTCTTCCTTCTCCAATCAAGTGTTTCACTTAGGCGGACTCATTGAAGATATTACGGGCACCCATCTAGATCGTATCTACATTATTGTCTTGTAAATTATTTTCTTCAAACAATTGGTACTTCATGTTTCTCTTCCGTTTCTTTGATTATTGTGAATTGATCATGAGTGGCTAACTGTTTAATCATCCACCTTGATGAAACTAGACGGATAATGTGATTGCTATATTTTTAATTTAAAAGGGTTTATTTAATTATCGTTGTTCCGTGATCTTGATGGTTTTAATTCTTTTCATTTAATTAAAATCGATATTGGTTGCATATGATTCTTCGTTGGTGGTACCAGTCGAATGTGTATGTGATTTTAAAACGGTTACTTGTCTATAAGTAATTATCACTAGTTCATGGTATGATAGTGAATATCATTTTAAGTAAAGATTAAATTTGTCAACGTGATTGATATCGGTTGGTGGTACCACGTTATTGTCACATAGGTTCAATTGATAATTTGATAAGTCGATAAAAACTGATTGTTAGAAGAATTGTCCTGGTCTTGGTGGTACCGGCTTGGGTAATTCAACTAGTAGTCAGGTGAATCGATAAATTATTCATGGATGGTGGTACCACGTGAATAGTTTAATCTTGTCACGACTACCTTTCAAACTCTTAAGAATTTGTTCCTCATCAAATGCAATCACATTTGAAGTCAAGGGAAGTCAAGGTGGATGACTTTTAATTATTTTGTCTGAATCTTTCTTTAATTTTATGCAATCAATTGGCAAATCAATTTGTTTAATTGTCAAAGGGAATTTCGAGCAACACCTGTTTTCCAAACCATTTAACAAGCAACTAATCATTTCACAGTCCCTGAGAACGAACTCAGACTTACCTCTTTGCTATATTACAAACGATCGGGTCCACTGCCCGTGAGTGCGTAGTAGTTAGTTCTTTGGTAGTTTTAGTTTACAAATATTAAAGCTCGATTTGGCACATCAATAAGACAACCACAACCACAATGTTCTCAAGCATGGAATGCTTGGAGTTGTCGTACGAAAGCATGTTCTCAATTGTATGACACTTGGGAGTACGTGGTACAAATCATCAAGTAAGAATACTTGGAAGTACATCGAACCAATCATCAAGTACAAGCATAACCAAACAACCATAACACAAGCACATACACTTCCTATGACTCTACACTTAAGGAATCCTCGATGCTTATATATAGGGTCACCCGCAACCTTCCCATCACATCTTAAACTCTTTAAGGGTAGCGTCGTGTTCCATGTAACTATCCTAAACAATGCATAAATATCGCCAACGAAAGCATAATATCCAAAATTATAAGTATATCCGACAATCAAACCAACAATCAATCAAACAAGTACTTGCACACTTTTTAGCCCGAATCTCAAGCGAGTAGGGAGCTACGGAACTCACCTTAATTAAGCAACAATAGGTTAATATCAAGCTACAAATGTCCGACGATCGTCAAATGTCCACAACCAAAACATCAACAACGATCACAACCTACTTTACAATATCAAAATATCACAAGCTACTCGAATGGTAAAGTCTAGCTAGTTATGCAATGCCACAATCCCCAATAGTATATTAGTAGTGATCTCGGAACATTTGGGTAACAAACAAAGAGTTTTGGTTAAACACGTTTCAATGACTTAGCACCTAAATTTGACATGAAAATCAAAGTGTTCAAATTTGTGTTTTAACAACTCATTTGACATTTGTTTGATGATATAAGAGTTGTATATAAGTATCGGACCTTGAAGAAGTCGACCGATGATCAAACGAAAAAGACAGAGAAAGCGCGGACGATGCTGAAAACATCTTCCGCCCTTCCTTCAGAACGTCCGCCCCCAGATTTCAGCATCCGCCCCTGCAGATTCGAACCTAGACTCATTTTTGCTTAAAATCGAACATGTTAGACACAAAATCAAAGCTTTCCATCTCACCACTACTTGGTACATATATAATCAAAGGTAGAAAACATCTTGTTTCACAAACCCACTTCCAAAATCCGACTAAGAATCAAACCTAAGAACCAAAACCCTTGTATTTGACCTAATTTAGCTTTTGACCCAAAATTTGACCAAGATATGCAAGGGTTTGACTTAGAACATGATTACAAACATGAAATGATGCTTTTGAGTGAAGTTTAACTTACCAATTCGTGCACCAAAGTCCAAATCCGAATTTTGACCTAGTTGATGGGTTTTTCTTGCACTTGGAACTCTAGATTTTTGATATGATGAAGATAAAATGATAATGATGATGAATCTTGCATGTACTAATCTAGCTTGGATGACAATAAATGAGGTAGAAATCTTAGAGAGAGAGAGGTGTGTGTGTGTGCATTTAGTTAGAGAGAGAAGTGGGTGGATGAATGAATAAATCAATGCTATCTCAAATCGTTTAATATCGTTCCGTCAAATATGTGATCACTCAAACCGTTAAGCACTTCATACGTCATTAATTAAACTCGTTAGTCAAATTGTGCGTAAAGTCAAACGGTCAAAAGTCTCGGATGTTACACAATTACCCTTAAATAACCTTAACAACTATATTTAAAATGTTTATTTTTGCATCGTATTATATTTTTTTTCCATCTAATCTTCGACTTAAATCTAGATTGATAATCACGGTTAGATGTCTCATTGCCACATCTCTTGAAAGTAGCCTAAACAACTTGTATTACTGTTATGGCATCTTACGCGTTATAAAATGTTGTCTGTGGAACGCGCGTTACCCTTCTAGTATGTCATATAGGCATGTACTGGACCGCCAAGTGAATTTTGAAATCCGTGTGTAAAATCAAAATTTTAAAAGGGGGCCTATATAACAAAAATAATATGGATGTCATTGAACACAACAGAGTTCGTATCATAAAAGTAGTTAGAACATTTTCATTCTTCGTTGAATTCTGTCCTTCTTCGAGACGCCTTTTAGAAAAAATATTTATCAAACTAATATATAATTAAGAATTTTTTTTAGAAATGGAGGTCCGTTTTACATTTAGGACCCTATGCATTGCCCTATATAGCACTTGTCTTGATCTTCCACTTGGCATATACTATTCTTATTACTGTGTTGTTAGTTATGTGCTTATAACAATCCTTGCGTCTTAGCCTTCGAGGACGCATGACGTTTTAGGCCGGGGGTCGTCCTAACAGCTGCGTTTTGTTTGAACTTCGTATGGAGGAAGTGAAGACAGAGGGGAGTGAGTCGGAGGTGTTTCTCTCCTAATTTCTATATTTTCTTTGCCATATAAATGTACCGAAAATAACAAACATAGCTCGCGTGCCATGATTAATATATTTAGACGTACATAAATTTGTTGTACATCGATTTTTTAGGAATAATTGTAGGACGTGATTTTATTCAAAGTATAATAACTTTATGTATGTTAGAGTTAAATATAGCTCTTGGGGCTATGTTTATCAATTTTTTAAAAATAAGACAACCATGATGATGCCAATAAGGTTGGTGACTCATTAGCAAAGTCTTTGACCTTGGGAGGATTCACCTGGATTCGAGTCTCACTTCCCACATTTGTGGGTTGAATTAATAGAGGTTTTTTGAGAGTCCTGATTTCCAAACATACGTGTAATTTAGGAGTAAGAGTAGAAAAGAATGTCGTTAAAAATCGACCATGATGATGATGTAGTATATATAAAGGTTTCATTTTAGCCCCTAAAACAGGTTTAGAAGTTTTAATCTAATCTCTGAATTTTTATATAAATTTTATTAATTTGATATATTTGGTTTGAAGTTTTATTTTTGAAAGTTATTACTAATTAATATTTTATATGTTTTTATATAATATATTAATATTAATATTAATGTAATGTTTTTTGTTGAATAAAAGGTATTATTTTAAATGATAAAAAAAATTAATACAATAGTTATTCGATGACGTGACTAATTAGTCTCAAGAAGCCTTTTTTATTGGTAAGGAAAGTTATGAAAAAATTACTGGGCAATTTAACATTGTAATGGTATGGAAAAAGCTCTAAAAAACTTCTTAGCAATTAGCATAGGCTTTACAGTAAAAACAATATTTTACCACATAAAAAGTTACTTTTTGTGTATATCAAACACTTTCTTTTTTCTTATTTTTCTTTAAGATTTGCTACAATTGACTATAAACATGAACTATGGCTTTCTTTTATCTCACCTTCTATATATTCCGTTTTTTAATTAAAAGATTGAATGTAGTTGGTGCAGCGTATGCGGCTAGAAATGATTATAAACATGTGTATCCTTAAAGATCACCATTAAAGTACATTTACATCAAATGTGTATGCACGAAGTGTAGACTATGCTATGACGATTCAAGTACCCAATGTTGACCATCAGCCTTGACTCGCAAACGATTGACCCGAGCAAACATATTAACTGCTCTTCTAACACCTCTATTATCCGCAACAGTAAAATAATCATGCCCGAAAATAACCCCACCGGGCCTTAACAACTTATATGCCCGATTAATATCTGACCAAGCTGAATGAAAATCATGGCCCGCATCGACTTCAATCATGTCCGCAAACACACCCCACTCGCAAAGCCTCTCTAGAGTTGACCCAGTCGAGAATGGCAAGAAAATAATGGATTCGGTTGCGTTCATATAAACAACATTTTGAATGAATTGGTACAACAACATGGAGTCACCATTTATCATTTTAATATCTCGAAACTGACTTGGTAACCCGGGCCAACCACGAAAATCATCTATGCATAGAATTTGTGTATTTAGGCCGAGCTGACTAGTCAGCTCAGCCATGTGAATAGCAGAGGCACCTAAAAAAGTGCCTACTTCTATTATGATTTTGGGTTTTACTTTATGAATAATGTTTTTAAAAACCGGACCGGTTGACCCCCAACCTTTAATTCTCTTACGACGTAAGAGAGGTTTGATATGGGGCTCAGGGAAATTTCGATAAGGGGATGTCCCATTAAACAAACGGGTTAGGATTGTTTGACGTACGAGTTGGGATGGAACTGGGTCAGCACACTGAGATTGGAATTGGTAGTGGTCAATATCCGTGGCTTTTGGTGGTGGTGTATGATGCGGATCATACGATGGATTGTTCTTTGAAAGGGCCGATAAGTAGCCGAGGTAATACGACAAGAAGAGAATTATAAAGTACGCCACTGGCTTGGTAAAGCCACTTGGTAATCGAAAAACATGATCTCGAAACATTAGAAGGTAGTTTCGATTCATGCCTTGTACTTGATCACTAAGAGTGACCGATGATGTTTTGGTGGTGTTATTGTTTCGTTTGGTTGTGGTGAACAAAAAGTTAAGAGAAAGTTAGGATAATGTAAAGAAAAAGGAATGATTGGGTGATGATTGTTCATACATGAGTCGCTATTTGAACAAGTATGAAAATCGTTGAGAATAGGTTACAAATAGATATTGTTTCGTCTTCTATATATATATACTCATTCATTTTCTATATTTACTGAATATTTAGAATATTTATGTTTTTTTTAATGTACAGCGGATAAATGGTTAACATTTTTAATTTTGGTACACTTATGCTGGGTTTAAATTTTGGTAATGCCTTGAAGGTTTGCTCTTCCATGTATAAATAAATATAAAGTTATTAAGGCTATGAGGAGTGAGGGGGCAAATTGCCCGACGCCGCCCCTCGACGCCCCCTTTGTCGCTAGCTACACCGCCCCGAGGGGTGGCTTTGGTCAAAAAAATGGTCGGACGGCAAATTTGATCGCCCTTTGTTCTTCGAATTTCAAGGCAAAAGTAGTTGTTAAAGGCTATGTTGACCAACTTTCTTTTTTTTTTTTATTTTTATATAAATCTTTATATAAATACAACCAGTTCTCATTCATTTAATTCAAACTAAAACCATTTCTTCCTATATTTCTCTTTATATATTCTACACATACTTTTATATATTTCTCTCTAAATGGCACGTGCTTAGACTCGGTCCGAAAGAAATAAGTTTGGCAAGAGCTTGGGTCGAGGTGGCAGACGACCCGTTTTGCAGGAATTATCAAAAGGAACGTACGTTTTGGTCAAAAGTGACCCAGCTTTTCCCCCCTTATGAAAACCAACCATCCACATATCGAGATTCAGATGCGGTGGTCACTAAATGGCACCGCATGCGCACAAACATTCACGTATTCGATATGATGTTCATCCATGTGAACCAAGGTCGCAACGATGAACACGGTGCAATGGTTGCAAGGACTTTAGCCGAGTACAATGCAGTATCTCGAAACAATTTTCATCATGTGGAGGAGTGGAAATTGGTAGAAAGTTTAGAAACAATTAATCATTTAGTTGTTTAGTTGTGTTGTGTTATGTGATGTTTGGAAAACTTTAATAAAATTGTTTTTATAAATAATTGTGTTTTTATAAGTTTTATTTTATAAAAGTTGTAAAAAAAAAAACAAAAGAAAATAATAAAAAAAAGGGAGAGGCTTCCCCAAAGAAAAGTCTCACTCTCACAAAAAGGAGAGCAACTCTTGAAGGGAGCCTCCGCCACATGGCGGAAGTCCCCCAGAAAGCCCCATTTGCTCCCCACTCCTCATAGCCTAAGGCTCCCTCATAATATTTACATGTGACATAATTTAAACCTTTGACCTTCTAAAAAAACCACAAAAGTAAAAAACATATTTCCCCAATCACAATTATGTTTTTAATAGCCAATACCGACACTGGAAGGTAAATAAAACAAACAGTAGTAGGCATGGCTCATATATAAAAAGTTAAATCATCATTTTAGGATGGACGACATTGACGTTTAATATTAAAAAAATGTAAAAGTATTCACAAACAAACGAGATGATCATGATGTTGTTTACTTGTTACCACGGTGATTGGTGACCACGATATGAAAGCTCCATCACGGCGTGTCCATAGCTCCATACGTAGTTTTTGTTTTTTTTTTTTTTTTAACCGTCACGAATAACTTTGAAGGAATATTATTCCAAAAAATTTAACCGATAGGCATTGAAAGTAAATTCCAGATGTATGACTCGATCCCCATTAGTTTGAATCGACTTTACTTCTGGTACCAAAAGGTCATGTACTCATATCAATAATGGGAAATGATTAATTTTTTAATCAAATAACCTAATATTTTTCTTAACTATGAGATGATGACATGTGAAAAAATCAGAGTCAAGATTAGAAAAAAGAATTAGTGGATACCACATGTAACCTTCTTGATGTATTAGAAGGATTATTATGCTATTTGGTTAGGAGGATTTATCATTTTCCCATTAATTACACTTAGCTATTTCATTATCCGATATATATTTCCTAACAAATTGCAACGTATATAAGTTCGCTTAAAAGTACTCAAGTAATATAAATAAAATTTCATTCAATAAGGTTGAATCTTACAAATTTATTAAATTACAGTTAATTATATGTGCTATCTTGATTGTTAAAGGTTAAGGTATAAAATGTTTTTTTTTTTTTTTATAGAAATCATGCTTTGAATATGTCAAATTGTCAATATAGAAAGTCTACTACTTTTTTGTGAAAAAACGTTATATTTTCTTATAAGAAATTACAGAGTTTCGAAATCTCTTTTAATTAGACAACTAGTTAATTAACTCGGGTTCAACCCGGACATGTTAATTAAAATTTTAAAATTATAAAATATATTAAATAATATATATAATGTTTGTTATTAAAACTTGATACAAATCTAATAATTCAACTAATTAACACAATAATTATATAGTTAATAAATCAACTAACACAATAATAATTTTAAAAATAAAAATGACTACTACATTAAGTAAATAAAAAAAAGACATTTTATTTGTAATATTATATAATAAAGAATTTTTTTTATTTAATTAAATGATTAATACTTTTATTAAAGATGTAAAAGGCTTTTTTTTATTTTATATATATATGACATCATAATTAAATAAAATAATTTTTAAGGTGAAATATGATTTTGCCACATCAAAAATTTTTTAAAAATACTTATATAGAGATTTAATAAGCCAAAAATAACTAGTCATCTCAAATAACCTTAATAAAAATTAAAAAAAAAAACCTTTTTGAAAAAATATATTTGTTTGGTTATCCAGCCAACATCACAACAATACGTGATGATGAGACCAGACTTGAAAAATACGTACATAAATTAGAATGCAAACTATCTTGCAAAAGCTCCTTTAATGACCATAGTTTGCTATCTACGAAATTAAGATCTCGATGATTAACCGTTACTAGATGGAAAAACTCTCACATACGAGTATACGACTGCCTTTTCTCGAAGTTCTATATTCAATGGCATAGTATAACTTCTATTGAAGTAAATGAAATGTTCGTTAACTGTTTATAAATCGTTTGGCATAAAGTTTATTTACTAACTCAATTAACGAAGATGAATAAAAAATCTAATTTTTTCATTTAAACGGAAAATCAAATCACTACACTAATAAGTGAGTTTTAGTTTTAATTCCATAATAAAGTTACATGTGTATAAATTTTCTACATCAATAAATATTAGCATGATATCCGTAAATTACAGCGGATATTATTAACATAGTGGAAAATTGGAAATGAAAGAAAGAGAGATAATGATAAGGGGTTGTGTGTATGAATGACTGCAAATGAAGAAAAAGAGGGTTTTTTCTTTTAGACAAATTTTCTCTTATGTACTCCATATGTCCTATTTTAATTGTTCAAATTTGACTTGTCAAGTCCTTCGCCTTCAACTTTGACCGTAAATATTTTTGTTTATGTCTTATAACACTATATTATGAATGGATTGAGTTTTAAACATATATTTTATTGATATAAAGTTCGTCAACTAATATATAACACAAACAAAGATATTTATGCTCAAAGTTTAAAGAAAAAGACTTAAAATGTCAAACTAAGACATTTAAAATAGGACGGATAAAAGACAACTTTGTACATTTACATATTACATTCTCAACACTTAAGATATAGAATGTTATTCCTTTTATAAAAGAGTATATACATTAAAAAATGTAAAAGTTTTACATTTAGTAGAGAGAAAAAAGTTCATGTAAATACATGTGCATTTCTTATGTTACGTTTTTTGGTTATTTCAAAAAGAAAAATTGAAATATGATAAAGTTTAGACCATTTAAATCATGATAGAGCGATGCACAAAAATTCATTGAACAAAATTTAAACATTAATGCATGAAAATTATCATGATTCATGATATTTTCTAGTAAAGATAAGAATAAGTTTTTAGCTACTTTATTTTAAAAACTGTTTTATTTACCATAAGCTATATATGTTTGTATAAGTGTACAAATTAATTCTTCACATCTAATATTAGGCAAGTGAAAAAAAATCACATGTCAGTAATTGATCTCTTTATTGAGAAACAAGTTCAGTAGAGTAGTATTTTTATTAAATAATTTTTTAAAGAAAACTCAATCAGTTGAACTATTTCGTCTCACGAACTCATTAACTTTTATGGTTAAACTGAAAAATCACTTTTTAAAGGGTTTAATCACTATATGAACAACGAATTTATTCATTTGTACATGGTTGCCCAATAAATATTTTTATTGATATATATTCCTCACAAACTTGTAAAATTTGTACATAGTTCACCAAATTTTGACATGTTACCCTTAATAGCCGGTTAAATGCATTTTCCTTCAATAAAATTGTGACGTGGATATTATGTGGAAAATAAATAAAAAAATTTAATTACTAGATTACCAACGAACTTTTCTAATTGTACATGGTTGCCCAACAAACTTGTAAAATTTGTAAATGGTTCACCAATTGTTAACCGGTATACCAGTTAATATCTTTTTAGGTGATCTGGCAATGACATGAACTATTTAACAATATGATATGAATTCCGAATCAGCAAATATATATATATATATATATAAAACCATATCCCCCCTATGTTAGGAATGTTAAAATAACTAAGAAAACATACTTCAGTTTAGGGTTCATGCCAACTGGGGGAAAGGAGAACGAACATTTGATTCTTATATACAACTTTGGTGATTCGGAATCCATAACTTCTTATCATTAGTCCACATCATTATCAACTAAGTGTCACGTCACCTAAAAAGAAGATAATGGGTAAATATGTAGGTCATGAATTGGTTAACCATATACAAGTTTTACAAGTTTGTTGGACAACCATGTACAAATGAAAAAGTTCGTTGGTATTTTAGTGATTAAACTCTTTAAATTTTTTTCCCATGTAATATTCCACATCACAAATTTATTAGAAGAAAAATGCATTTAACCGGCTATTAAAGGTAACAGGTCAAAAATTGGTGAACCATGTACAAATTTTACAAGTTTGCAGGGAATATATGTGAATAAAAATGTTTGCTGAGCAACCATGTACAACAGAAAAAGTTCTTTGGTCATCCAGTGATTAAACCCTTTTTTAAAACATTGGATATAAAGGTCATAAGGAATTATAGGTGACTTTAACTGTTTAAAAGCCTCAAATCTAAAATTGTTTAATCATAAATTCAAGAAAGGTCTAGCTAACTGTAATCATATGACCTATATACATTATGTAGTCGTGTATTTACTTTCAAGCTTTGGATGGATTTTTATATAAAAATAATAAAATACAAAGTATTTTACTAATGTTAACAATAACCTTTTAAGTTTTTTTTTTTTTTAAAGTTAGTTTCGATTCAAACGTATTGAAGACAATTTTAAGAAAATATATGCTAGACATTCCATTATCGAATCACAACACGAAATTTTAAGTGAAATTCACATTTAAAAAAATAAAATAAAATAAAATTTGTTGGTAAAACATCAAATTAAATTAAATTTTGTATTGACCCACGCTCATATTTACTACTTTACCTAATTGACCCGATCCGACTCGACCCAACTTATAAACCCCCGCCAAAACCCTAAAAAAACCCCAAAACAACCCCTTTGTTATCATTCTCCCTCACCTTCTATCTTCCACTCTCAGCCTGCAAAGAAAAAGAAAAAAAAAACCCTAAAAAATGGAGGTAGAAACAGCAGGGCAATTGAATAGTAACGGTAATAATGTGATGTGTGAATTAGCAGATCCAGAAGGAAACCAACTTGGTGCATCTATGTATCTTCCTCAATCTGTGGGCCCTAAAGAGCTTCAACAGATGGTCAACACACTGCTCAACAATGTATTTCCAAAAACCCTTCATCAAATTTTTGATTTTTATGTATTTTTTATATAAAGTTTGTATCTTTTTTACTTTATTTATGTTGGTTTCTTGAATTTATGTATGGGAAATTGTTGTTTGTTATATTATTATAGATATAGTTAATTTTAGGGTGCTTTTAGTTAACTTTGTTTGGCTGACATACTTATTTTGGGGGGGTTTTGTTAAAAAAAAATAAGCTTTGGAAAGAAAAGTTACTTTAAGTAGCTTTTGAAACAAGATTGAGTTTCTAATAAGGTGAAGTGTCAGAATAACCTTCGAAATGATTCAGTGTTTATTTAAGTATCTAGTTTAATGTATGTGTATCCAGTTATCTTGTCAAATGCCACTAGATAAATTAGACCTCGAGTTTCCTGCAAATAATTTTGCCAAACGTACCCTTAGTCTAAGTAGGGATAGTGATTGAATGAGGGCTATATGTCAAATCGTTTAGCTCATTCTTGAATGAAGTAGAAATAAGGACATGTTGGTCATTTTCTTAAAGAAATTATTGCACTTTTTGTGGAAGTAGTAAATGTTCTTGTGTTTTGGATTGTTCGGAGTGTACTTACCCATTGCGATTGATAACAAACAGTTCATTATTGGGAAATAACTTATGGAGTCATGTGGCAGTTAAATGGTTTTGTTGGAACTATTTTAACAAATGCTAGAAACTAAAGATAATTATTCTGCATTTTTGTGTCCAAATGATGTACTAGAACATTTTATTGCGTCTTACAAATGCTAGGAGCGTTTTTCGTTCATTGCAAGTAGTAGGAAACTCTTCATAGGTTGGAGAAACTTTATGACATCTCATGGAAGTTGAACTGTTGGTGGTGGTATAGCTCATTATGCAGTACATAAAGATAGAAATTGTCTATAATAATTGTGCTTTTCTATATAGTATGCTTTTCAACAGCTCTAATGATCAATGCTAACTG
Organism: Erigeron canadensis; assembly: GCF_010389155.1. NCBI lineage: Eukaryota > Viridiplantae > Streptophyta > Magnoliopsida > Asterales > Asteraceae > Erigeron > Erigeron canadensis. The sequence continues at coordinate 26,876,782 of NC_057764.1, forward strand.
TAAATATTTTGGTTTTATCAGGAGGAAAAGCTGCCATACTCTTTTTATATATCCGACCACGAGCTTGTTGTACAACTGGGAGATTATTTGCAGAAGAATAAAGGTAAACAGACAGTGTATATGTTGCTATATATTGTTTGCTGTATCAAAGCGGTTGCTGAATCATCAGATGTCATTTCAATTGTTTGGCAGTTTCTGTGGAGAAGGTAGTTAGAATTGTGTATCAACCCCAGGCAGTCTTCCGCATTCGCCCGGTTAATCGTTGTTCTTCGACAATTGCTGGTATATTTTTTGCATGCTATGAGTTTCTTTAGCTTTATTTTGTTTAATCTAATATATAGTTAGTAATCCTTTTATTTTAATCCCGCAGGTCACACAGAAGCTGTACTTTCAGTTGCATTTAGTCCTGATGGACAACAATTAGCTAGCGGTTCAGGTGACACAACTGTTCGGCTATGGGACTTAAATACCCAAACGCCTATGTTCACTTGTACAGGTCAGATACTATCATAACGAGCTTACCTAGGAAGTCTTGCAATTACTGCTAACATCGCTAAAGTGAAAAATTTGTTGTTAAAGCTTTGATAATATTTACAAATTATTCATGTTTACAATTTACATCTATTCAGGGCACAAGAATTGGGTGCTTTCTATTGCATGGTCACCAGATGGTAAGTATCTTGTTAGTGGCAGCAAGTCTGGAGAACTTCAATGCTGGGACCCACAAACAGGGAAACCATCTGGCAACCTGCTTACAGTATGATTTTTAACCATCTTCATCTTTTCACCCCTTTTATTTTCATATGAATGAGATTTTTGTTGATCCTAAAGAAGTGTGCAGATTACAGACAAATTCGTAAAAATTTATTAAATTACAGGGTCACAAGAAATGGATTACTGGAATATCATGGGAACCTCTACACCTTAGATCTCCAAGTCGCCGCTTTGTTAGCTCTAGCAAAGATGGCGATGCACGGATATGGGATGTTACATTGAGAAAAAGTGTTATTAATCTTAGTGGCCATACTCTTGCAGTAACTTGTGTAAAATGGGGTGGAGATGGATTCATATACACCGGGTATATATCGTCGTCCAAACTAGAATTATACTTTCTTTTACTAGTTTCAAATGTCTTGGTGAATACATTTTGCAACAGAGAACATTATTTTTGTACAACTTTCTACCTATGACAGATCTCAAGATTGTATAATCAAAGTATGGGAAACTACTCAGGGGAAGTTGATTCGTGAATTGAAGGTTTAACTACTTATGCTTGATTTTTACTTTAGTTTCTATTTGGAGTCCTGGTATTAAATTCTTATATGGTGGATCAAAGTTTTCCAGAACAATCTAGAATCTACTTATGTTTGTTGTTTCTTACATTTTATAGTTGAATTACAGGGTCATGGACATTGGGTGAATTCTCTGGCATTAAGCACCGAGTATGTTCTTAGGACTGGAGCTTTTGATCATACACGTAAATATTATTCATCTCCAGAAGAGATGCAGAAGGTAAGTTCGGCCCCATTTTTTTTCCTAAGAGGTTTGTGTCTAATTCTGAGTACCACTTCTGAATTTCTATGTTGGTACAGAGGACTGTACCGCAGAAAATTCTATTGAGTTGAAAAACTAATACAAGACGACAATGGTAGCTACTCTTCGACCCACGGTCACCACATGCCTCATCGTTGACCGAAACTGCAAAACAAGCTTTATGGACAATTAAAAAGAAATTTGGAGATAATCAGGCTCTAGCTAAACAGAAACGAAGTTTTAAAACCCTCAAAGCTTTAATAATTTCAGTCCTGGAGTTACTCCTGCAAGGGACTATAGCTTCTTACCCATAACTCAACCACCAGTAGCATATGATATATAGGAATAGCAGGGAAACAGTTTAGGATTTCAAAGCCATCAACAATAACCATTTACCATATTTAGACCGACGGCAGTGTTCGCAAATTGCAAATGCACCATTCCTACACATTTAATAAAAATTTCGGTCCTTATAGTTCTATATGCAAATATATAACGGAAAACCCTCCTAAACTACTGAACATAGCTACATATATCTGCTATAATAGTGTAGATAACAATCAGCAGAATATATTGGTTGTCCCATTCAAGTGACATATAACTTTTTCTAATTTTTTTGGTTAAAAGTCTGGTTTGGTGTTGTAACAGGCAGCTTTAGAAAGATACAACAAGATGAAAGGTAATTCACCTGAAAGGTTGGTTTCAGGTAGTGATGATTTTACTATGTTCTTATGGGAACCTTCTGTCAGCAAGCACCCGAAAACGCGAATGACAGGTCATCAACAGGTAATGGTTTTGTGTCAAAACTGGTTTTTCTTGTCGCAAGCAAATTATTAGTTCTCATTAACTCATTTTGCTTCTACAGCTAGTAAACCATGTTTACTTTTCTCCTGATGGACAATGGATTGCAAGTGCCTCATTTGACAAATCTGTCAAGTTGTGGAATGGAATAACTGGGAAGTTTGTTGCCGCGTTTCGGGGTCATGTTGGACCTGTTTATCAGATAAGGTTTGAATTTCTTTCTCTTTTACATGGAACCAAAAAGTTGGTTTGTTTTTTCACTAGTTGTATTGTTCAATGCAGCTGGTCTGCTGACAGCAGACTTCTCTTGAGTGGTAGCAAGGACTCTACTTTGAAGGTAAAATGGAGGATTTTTCTTAATTTTGAACAGTTAAGCCGGGAGTAGAGGTGGCAATTTAAACCCCTTAATATAAAAGTGGGTCAATTGGCATTCTGTTTATTATAGTAACAGGTCAAACAGGTATATTGTAAAAAGTGGCTAAATTTTGAAGGAATTAAATGAATAAGGCACTTAAACGGGCTAAACATTGTGTATATCGTCACATAAGATTACTCTTTAATTCTGGAAGTGTTTTTTACATCATGAGTAAAGTATAACCAATTTCCTTCAATCATATTATTCAGAAGTGGTGCATAGTTAAAAATCACTTCAACAGATGCTGACGACGGAAGCTAGTTTTCTAAAAGTATGATTATTATTGGGTGTAATTGTAGATATGTTATGTTTTCTAGGTTTGGGATGTCCGGACACAAAAATTGAAGCAAGACCTTCCAGGCCATGCAGATGAGGTATGTTATTCACTTTTTTTTTTCTTTCTTCTGTATTGATTGAAGATGAATTTTAACAAGAACAAAGACCAACTGAAAAAGAAACTTATAAATTTGTCTGCACATATTTAGGTTTTTGCTGTGGATTGGAGCCCAGATGGTGAGAAAGTGGCATCCGGTGGTAGAGATAGAGTTCTAAAGTTATGGATGGGTTAAACAATCATTAAGCAAAGATAACTATATGTATATGAAGGTGTACATGAATGGTTGGTGCGCAGTTTTCTCCAACAAAGATTTCATCCGGATAAGATAAATGAATACCAACATTGATGTGGCTACTTATACGAACTTTGTTAACCTAAACTGCAAATATGGTAGCCGGGTGTTATGAATTTTGCCATTGTGCCAACACTGTATTTCAAGTCCTGTATTCCAATTTTTTTTTTGTACTCTGTTTTCTGTTTATTTATAATTTGTTTCTGCAAGGATTATTGTATTTTTCATTCTATAGAGTTGATATTGTCAAAGTTCCACTAATTAAACTGAAAACGAATCTGGAGTCAGATAAAATTGAATTGAGGGTAAACAAATGTATCATAGCATTCCATGTTTCATATAAGCCTATAAGGAGTACATAATTCTCAGTTGCAGATTTTCTTGGTGTGGTGCTTTAGAAGCTGAGCTGGTTCTTTTCCTTCAAGCTTTCAATGGTGTCTTTGATGCTTACCTCAACTGGGGTAAACTTAACGCCCAAACTTTCTGCCTTTTCCCTTGATACATTGTAGGGTAGCGGATCAACACACTTGTCATCTTCATACCTATTGAAATGTGAAAGGGGAACACAAACAAGAAAACCGGTTCCCACATATCAGTATATTAGTTTAACTCTAAATGCATATTCATTCATTCAGACATGGATACTTACTTTTGAGAATTGATGAGAGCAGGGTAGAGCTTCCCTACAATCTTTAAGATCTCTGAAGAACGAGTCATATTCCCAACGATGCAATATCTACCATGAGCGTCAGGGTTTTCAAATGCTAATATATGTGCAGTAGCAACATCTCTTACATCAACAAGTCTATAGATTCCATCTGGAAATAAATCCTTTTCTACATATACACATAAACTATAGTAAAGTGGTTTTCATGAGCTTTAGGTGAACAAATGGATACACATGTTATACAGTCAAAAAGTACCAGTTTTTATCAAGTTTAAGATGCCCTCAGACGCAACGTTGATATTAGGTTGAAAGAAAGGACCAATCACATAGCCAGGATGTAGAGCTACCAGCTCCAAACCGTTCTCTTTTGAAAACTTCACAGCAGCATCCTCTGCCAGTGTCTTTGCAAGGGGATACCACAGCTGAAAAATGCATAATCTTTGCTTACTTAAAAACGTATCTAACGATAAGCCAAGAAATGAGATTCACATATTTATACAAGCATCTATACCTTCTTTTGGGCACAAATTTCTGGGTCTGAAAACCATGTTTCATCCACCATAACACCAGATTCTAGAGGCTCCTTGCCAAACATAACCGCAGCTATGGAAGATGTCAAGACGACTCTCTTGAGAGAAGGAACTTTTGCAGCAGATTTAAGAACATTAAGTGTCCCCTTCACTGCAGGATCTAGCAGTTGTGCCTAATGCAAAATAGATACACAAAACTCAGCTCTCTACAAATAGTTCACTTATCACTGTATCACAACAAGAACTGATATCATAGTTTTAGTGACATAAAAAAATTAGCTTACATATCAACAAGTTCTATAATTATAAGTTTATAACACATTAGTCGAAACAAAAAAATGACCTGTGGGTCAGTGACTGAAATTAACACAGGAGAGGCGGTGTGAAAGACACATTCACAACCATTAACTGCAGAATCAAAAGATCCTTCTTCCATCAAGTTAGCTTCAAACAAAGACAGCCTTTCTTTAGCTCCATCAAGACCAAGTAGGTGTTCACTTCTTTTTGGATCATCTGTTACATATAAAGTAAGGACTTCCACGAGTCTAAAAAAAATGTGCAGTGTAATTAAGACAACTGATATTAGTGGAACGTGATTTTGATACACAATGAAAGTCCAAGTTAGAAAGAGGGAGAGACTGACCAAGAGAGCGTACGGTAGCATGAACCAAGTAGCCACTTTCAAGCAAGCACTTAACAAGCCATGAGGCTATGTACCCAGAAGCCCCCGTAACACAGACCACCTTACCTTCTCCGTTCATGAGTAGCGACTTGTTAATACAAGATACTTGACTATAGTCGTTTATGGGAGAATCAATGTGGTCGTATAGTGTAATTATTTACTGGGACCAAAAAAAAAAGATTTTCTCAAAAAGGACAAGCAAAAAAGTTAGTTGTTATACAAGGTAACAAAAAAAATCCCTTATTTATAAGCAAAGCTAATTGAAACCACTTGACTCAATCAACATAAATGGAATTTTTAATCATTATATTTGTTATCATTGGCCCAATAATGAAATAAAACTTCTGCATTTATATTATTATTGGCTCTATGAATAACTAAGAAAGTATTCGGCAGCACAATGTAATCGTTGATGCCTGCACAGAATACAAAAAACACAAGTGTGACTCATTTCCTAAATTGTTGTATTTGTTAATCTAAGTGATTGTGATTTGTGATATCTGAACCAGGACCCAGAAGATTATGCTTCCATTTTTCAAGCAGAGTCGTACACAACATAGATTTACCATACAGAAAGGTGTAAAACACAACAATCAACATTATTGTGTTTCTCACAATATGTTGTGACCCATAACCGTGGTACTGGGAGTTACTTTAATTTACAATTCAACTTGCGAGTTCATCACTTCTCATTGGTTAGAGTGGAAACACTTTCATGACTTTTACTCTTAACGAAACTTACTAATCAAATAGTGCTCATTATTAAACATAGAATAATGATATACAGTATTCTCCTAAAAGTGTAAAAAGAGTATTCTTTTAAAAGTAAGATGGTCTATTCTAATTACATCTGATATTGCATATGAAACACTACGAAGTTATAATTGAAGGCTTATTCTATTCTCCAAGACATATAAACATCGAACCAAACCAATCATCTTTAAACAAACATATGGACATCATTTAATTCGTTAAAAGCTCAGAAAGTTCTTCTCCTTCAAGCAATCAACGGTGTCCTTAATGGTTATCTCAAGTGAAGTAAAATCAACGCCCAGGCCTTCAGCCCTTGTCTTTGATATGTTGTAAGGTAGCGGCTCATTACACTTGCTGTCTTCAGACCTATCATAATTTGAGGAAAAGGTCAGTAATCAAGATTTTGAGTTAGACATGAAAATTAAAAGGCCGCTTGGTTTAAAGATTTCAATGGAATTTGATGGAAAGGAATTTGGGATTTCTTATATGTATCGAACAAGACAAGGAAATCCAAATTCCTTTCCATCCAATTCTATTAAAATCTTTGAACCAAACAGCCCCTAGGTGCCATAGATGGTAAACTAGATCATGAACTTTTCAGTTGCATATGTTCCTATAAAAAGTTTCAATCAGTCTCCAGTATGTAGCCTAGAACCTAGTTTGGTTCTGGAGAAGGAAGCATTTGGGAAGTATCACAAGTTCAATCTCCACAGGAGCCAATTAGGAACCTGAGTAGCCGAATGGGTCTCCAGGTGAGCTTAACTAACATCTCAAGTGCTAGGCATGAGGCAGTCTGGTGTGGGTTGGTTGGAGTTTTATGAGCTAGTTCGGTCCACATTAACCTTAATAAGCTAAAACTGATAGTATTAGCATCTCTTGACCGTCCTTAAGCAGTAGATTTAAGTCCATTAAGAGATAATCATTCATACATGGCTTCTTAAAAAAATTATGAGTATTTTAAAAAGACATGTAAATTCCAGTGCCTTCTAACCAAGCAACTAATTTGGTCTTTTACGACATTTAGAGGTCAAATTACTTTGAAAGTAACATAAGTATCACATGCTACCTTACTAAAATGCATTAAAAAATCTAAAATGAACAAAGTTAAAAGTTGCAAATGAGATTGTATTAGTGATACCAATTACCTTTCAAAATTGCCAAGATTCGGGTAGAGTTTGTCTATGATCTTCACGATCTCAAAAGATCGAACTGTATACCCTACCATTAAGTATCTACCATTAGCTTCGGGGTTTTCAAAAGCTAGTATATGTGCAGTAGCAACATCTCTCACATCAACAAGTCTGTACAATCCATCTGGGAATACATCCTTACCTGAATATATACCACCCATTACAAAAGGTACCACACCAATCTAGTTAACTAGTTTTAGCTAATTTTCGTGCATTACAAGCTATTGCCACATAATAGTGGCAAGTAATTACCGGATTTTATCAAGCGCATAATGCCCTCTGCAGCAAGGTTGGGAGTTGGTTGTAAGAACGGACCAATCACATAGCCTGGATGTATACCTATCAACTCCAAGCCATTCTCTTTAGAAAATTTAATCGCAGCATCTTCAGCCAGGGTCTTTGAAAGTGCATACCAATTCTAAAAAATACAAAATCTTTGTTTTAGTATAACATTGCACATATGAAGAAACCAGATTCACATATTAGGATAATTATATAGACCTTATTTTGCTCACAAATTATCGGTTCTGAAAACCATGTTTCATCCACTGTAATACCAGACTCCAGAGGCTTTTTTGTAAATACAACTGCAGCAATGGAAAGTGTCAACACGACTCTCTTGAGAGATGGAACTTTTGAAGCTGATTTGAGAATATTCAGTGTCCCCTTCACCGCAGGATCTATCACTTCTAACTAATGTAAAATTGTAAAAGATAAAAAAAACTTAATATCAACATTAACAAAAGTTGTACATTCATATCTTATAACACTAGAAATAAGATCACAACAAAAACCGACCTGCGGATCAGAAGCTGAAACTAAAACTGGAGAGCCAGTATGAAAGACACATTCACAGCCATTAACTGCAGAGTCAAAAGATCCTTCTTCTAGCAAGTTAACTTCAAACAAAGAAAGCCTTTCCTTAGCTCCATCAAGAGCACGTAGGTGGTCTGTTAATTTCGGATCATCTGAAACGTATTTGAATAGAGTAAATATAAGTAAAACGGGCAAATAAGCCAACTGTTTGCAGAAGTTAGATTCATTCTATGCCTTGTGATGATAAGGTAAAACAGAGGTTGGACCTATATAATATGTTTGAAAAGTATAAGTGGCCCGAGAGACCACCAGAGTGTAGCAAATGGTTTAATATTAGACTTGAATTACCAACATAAGTCGGAGTCAGGTTCATGATTCCATTACTGATACCGAACCCAAAACTCATACTAGTACGGTTTTCGGTTATCACCTAGCTTACCCAGTTTCACCGAACTTGACCCAGTACGTTAACCCGTGGGCCTAATCTGGTAGTTCAGTCAGGATGATACACAATTTACTTCCGGTATTGGGTGACTAGGGAAATTGGATACAAAGATGACCTGACCCGTGTTAGGTGTAACCCTTAAATAACACAAAGCAAGATTAGAAAAAGTAGACTGACCAAGGGATTGAACAGTAGCATGAACAGAGTAGCCACGGGCCAGCAAGAGCTTAACAAGGCATGAAGCTACGAAGCCAGATGCTCCTGTAACACAAACAACCCTCCCTTCTCCGCTCATCAGGAACTTTTAGGTAACTTGTTATTCAAAAGTTGGAGAGAGTTGTTAATTGACAATTTGGTCATAAATACAGTTTTACAAGTTTGATTTGTTTACAAGCAAAATAAAGCCATTAAAGTTCCGTTTAACTAAAAATAATCAAATATTTATGGTGGCAATTAGGAAATTTTCAAATATAGACAAGATGCAGCTAGTTGTTGATCCTTTTTGGAGAGAAATGAATGGTTGGTCACCAACTATTGGTATTGTATTAATCCAAAAAATGGCAAACAGTACTTTTAACAAGAATTCGATTGAGATGCTATTTTAAATACATCAGCTTTATATTTACTATTAAGTCAAGGGAATAAGTCATGCAAAGTTCACAACAAACTGCAACCTTCTTATTGTTTACAAATTTGTCAATTTTCGCTACGAATTATTTGTGGAATTACAGAATCATTAAGTTATATCGTATACACACAATGTCTAAAATATAAAATATTTTGACTGCCTAGTCATATACTCATATTTCAACTTCTTAAGCATAGTTGAAAGTGATTCAAACATTTTTTGATGACAAACTAACGTTTTTAAGTCACCCTCCAAAATTGACTTTCATGTATAGAAACTTCATATATCTCTATAAACAAACGAAACATGTATCATGTCATATGATATTTTACGTTTTTTATATAATTGTAGAATAATATGTTTGGGAACCACCACCAAGTTGACCTAGTGGTCAGGAGACCCGATATCTTCATAAGAGGTCTCAAGTTAGAATCTTACTACGTAATATGTTTAGAGCGGCCAGGGGAAGGGGTTTGGAAACGGCCACCAAGAATATGGGTGCCAATGAGCAGATATTGATCCAACCTGACCCATTTATGTGATCCAACAGGTATATTAACCTATTGACCCATATAGTAAGATAAAAAATATTTCTCATAGACCATTGTAAGTAAATTTTTTTGCCATTGTGGGGTTTCTAAAATGCAACAACACCCCAAAACAGAGTTACAGTTCAACTTATCACATTTAACATGACATAATATAACTATTTGTGCCAATGTATGTAAAATTGCAATACATCAGTCAATGTTCCCAAAATGTGAGAAATCGAACAACAGGCTTCATTTTGGCGGAATTACATCTTAGATTACCCCACATTAGCAAAAAATGGTAACTTATGTTGTCAATATCCACTTAAATCAACCACTTGGTCTTAGATAGTAGATCAAGTGGCCAAGGGCCCTTTTTGAGCGAACTGGCTGAGGGGATGTTGGCTTGGAGACCTGGGATCGAATTTTGATTCCCCATGGTTTCGGGCATTTGCCTCTTGAGCGTGTGGGCATACGTATTATCACTCCTGTTTCGCGGGTTCCAACATACTGCCCAGTGCCCACCTTGAATGTCACTGCTAGGGTTCGAATCATTAACATCTAACACTTGGCGTTCTAAAACAAAATATGTTTTCAAAACGGGTCAAGATCTATCTATTTTAACTTGTTGGATCTAAGATCCATTAGCTAATGGGGGCAAAGCAAAAGATCAATGTAGTTGGTTCATGGTTAGGATACCTAATCCGATCCGCCTAACTTGACTTGCCAAAAATACCAATATCCAAACTTGCCTCGATCCATTTGACCCATTTCGTCATAAAATGCTTATAATATCCAAGCTGAAAGATTTTCATTTCACTAAAATTTACCAAGACAATTTATGTTAAGTTTAAACTAAATGCAATTGGGAATTCACCAATATCAAAAGTTCTAACAATTTCAACTCAACTAATTTATCCGAGAACCCTCTAATGAAACAATTAAACTCAAGATGGCCATACCAAATAAGAAAATAGTAATTCAACAAAAAGTTTTAACAGTACAATAAATTATAGGAGCAAACACACCAGATAGTGTGATACAATATAAAGAGGCGAGGCGAGGTGGGGTGAGCGTCAGTCTGTGTCCCACTCCCACAGTAACTTACACTAATCAATTTGGGTATGTGGTCAATGTTAACTTTATTATGTTAAAACTTTCATTATCATTGCATTATTTTTCATATGAAGTTTTGTAACTGTGATTAACTAGTAGTAGAATAAGCCTGTCAAGAAATAACTAATACTAGTAGTAGAATAAAATAATGTTTAAAATGAAAAGTATACAGAAATATAATAAATGAATTAGCCACAAAAATCTGTCATTGTAAAAACCTTATCCTGTCAATGGTATAAACCTAATCTTAAAATCTAAAAATTAATGGCGGAACTTGAACACTTACTATGGAGGGGTGAATTTCAATGAGACATAAAATTTAGCTTTGCAAGAGGGGCTAATATGTATTATGAAAAATTATTTTTAAAGAATGTATAAGAAAACTAGTATTAAAAACAAAAACTTTTGGAGAGGCTCGATCCCCCTTAAAAGTTCCATCCTTGGCAAAAATCCAGACATCATCTACATCTCCTTTCTTTATTTGTTTTACCATTAACTCCGACAGACTCACTACCATTAACTCCGGTAGCTCTTTCGATGCTACCTCTTTTCTCTCCTCTAAACTAGAAAACTTTGTTGTGCTCTTTTTTTGCTTTTTAATATGTCATTATACTACTATTTATAAGAGCTTAACTGGACCAACGACCATATCCCTTCAATCTTGGCATTGATGGAGAATTTGTGTTCTTCGTTCCTTTGCCGATCGATGTCTAGCATGTCGCTTTTATTTTGGCTTTTAATGAATATGATGGTCTGGATAGATTTTATATTATATATATATATTGAAAAGTTATTTTTAGAATTTTTTTTTTGCGAGAACCTTTGAGAACATTTCAAATCAAGCCCAACTGATGATTAGTCTTTACATGAAAATTGTTTTTTGATTATTTTCTGAATAACTTATGTGTAATTTTGAAGTTTATAATTGTTTGGAGGCATGTATTATCATCCGTTATACAATTATGTGGAGATTTGGATTCTTGATCACATGTGCACGAATATTGTTATGATTACATGTGATCGACTTGCATACATGTGATCATAGCAATATTCGTGCACATGTGATCAAGAATCCAAATCTCCATATAATTGTATAACGGATGATAACATATCCATGCCTCCAAACAATTATAAACTTCAAAATTATACATAAGTTATTCAGAAAACAATAAAAAAACAATTTTCATGTAAAGAATAATCATTAATTGGGCTTGATTTGAAAAGTTCTCAAAGGTTCTCGCAAAAAAAAAATTTCTCAAAATAACTTTACCCTATATATATAATTACATCTTTATATATATATAAACAGATCCCAAACTAAACTGATTCCATATGAAGACTGTAATTTAATTAAACGCCCCCTTGTCGTTAAATGAATGAAAAATGAACTTTAGTAGGGTTTGGTTTATATATTCCAGGATTGGGTCTCTGTTATTAATTAACTTAACTATTGTTATGTGTGTATGAAATATATTTGGAAGGTAGTAATAATTTAATATGTTTATTACCTAATCGTCAGAAATATATGGATAATCAAAGACAAGAAGTTGTTGAACGCTTACATGTACACGACAACATAGTAGTGAGGAGCTTAAGCCATATGCCACTGCTAGATGTCGTGCGAACAACCGAGCTTTATGGTGACAAGTGGTTATCGATGCCTCGATTATTGTTCAACGACATCTTCGTAAATGAATTAGAATTTGACCACAATCGCATTGATGACGCCCATTCTTCGTGACCATCGAGCAAGCATCGAAGAATTCGAATTCACAATTAAACAGGGTTATCATTACAAGAAAATTCCAGATTATTTATCTCTCCTTGCAAATAGAATCCCCATATTCATGAAGATCATAAAGCTAGATTCCCCGAGACCCATTTCTATAAGCATGAAATTATTGTCACCTTTTAAGCAATTGAAAGAGTTGCAACTCCTCAGATGTAAGCTCATTGATGCCGAAGGATGTGACCTTAATCAATTTTCCTCAATGTTGGTACCGAATGAAGCTTATGATTTTCACAAATATGGGGATTCTATTTGCATGGAGATAAATAATTAAGAATTCTTTTGTAATGATAACCTTGTATGATTGTGAATCTAAATTTTTTGATGCTTGCTTGATGGTCATGAAGAATAGTAGTAATGGCGTCATCAATGCGATCGTGGTCAAATTCTAAGTCATCTACGAAGATGTCATTGAACATTAATCAAGGCATCAATAGCCACTTGTCAGCATAAGGCTCGGTTGTTCGCATGACATCCCAGTGGCATATGGCTTAAGCTCCTCACCACTATGTTGTCGTGTTTGTCTAAGCGTTGAACAACTTCTTGTCCCTGATTATCCATAAATCTCTGATGATTGGGTAATAAATATATTAAGTTATTACTACCTTCCAAATATACTTCATACACAAATAAGAATAGTTAAGTTAATTAATAATAGACATCCTTGAAATATATAAACCAAACCCCACTAAATTCCATTTTCATTCATTCAAAAACAATAAGGGGGCATTTAATTGAATTCCAGCCGTCATATAGAATCATTTTAGTTTGGATCTGTTTATATATATGAAGATGCAATTATACATATAATATAAAAATCTATCCGGACCATTATATTTACTAAAAGCCAATAAAAAGCAACATGCCGGACATCGGTTAGCAAAGAAACAAAGAACTCAATTCTTCATCAATGTCGAGATTTAAGGGGTATGGTCGTTGGTTCAACTAGGCTCTTATAAACAGTAGTATAATAACATATTAAAAGGCAAAAAAGAGTACCATAGAGTTTTCTAGTTTAGAGGAGAGAAAGAGACAGAGAAGAGAGAGAGTACCTAAAGAGCTGCCGGAGTTAATGGTAGTGAGTCTGCCGGAGTTAATGGTAAAACAAATAAAGAAAGGAGATGTACATTATGTCTGAATTTTTGGCCTTTAAGATTAGGTTCTTACCATTTGCAGATTTTTGTGGATAAGGTTTTTATCATGGCAGATCTACGTGACTACTTTATTTATTATATTTTGTTTACTTTTCACTTTAAGCATTATTTTATTCTACTACTCGTACTAGTTATTTTTTATAGGCTTATTCTACTACTAGTTAATCAAGGTATTTTAATAAACGTTGCTAATAATATAAACTTATCCATTTTGATGCGTTTTTTTTAATATAGGTGCTCTCATTGTAAGATTTTTGGTCATAATTTTGATATATGTAATGTTAGGCCTAAGACAGATGCAGAATTAGAGGTTGACTCCGCAGGGACTAAGGTTGGCTCAAGTGAGGCCCCACTAGCGCCAGGTCACAAGAGCATGATGGATTCCAGGTGCCCAAGAGAAGAAAGAGAGGACCTAAAAAGGCGATTCCTCAACATGACAAAAGAAAAGATGCAATTTCTAATACGATTGCGAAAGTGAGCATTCCCACAGCTCCAGATGAAAATGCAATACATGATCCAGATTTTGTAGATAAACCTGATCACGCGGTTGGAGTTGATTATTCTGATCCAGTACGGGACACCTCCGGTCTTGGAAGACTTATGTAATCCTAGTCATGTCACAGACTACATCTCTTCATGGCTTGACTATATTGGTCCATCAACTGACGAAGAGTTAGATTCTGAAAAGATTTGGAACTATAGAGACCCTACTGGGAAAAGCCACGGGCCATTCTCCATTGCACAATTACACAATTGGAGCGAATACCTTCCTAGCGACCTTAAGATTTGGAAGATAGCCAGCACCGAAAAAGATACTATTCAATTGCACAGTGCTTTAAAGAGGCGAGTAGCGGGTCTGGAAAATTCGAATGTTGATTAGATCGATTTGCATTCATGGCATAATGCAACGCGTGTTCGGTATAGTTCATGGGATGTCATTTTGTTCGCATTTCATCGGGATCTCCTTTATTTATTTAGTAATCGTTGTCATTTTACGTGTTTCTTTTTCTTATAGCCAAGCCACGTTAGGTTTCTTGTTTTCTGAATTAGGTCGGATCGTGTACTCTATTGTATCGGCTAGTTTCTTACTAGCAAATTTAATATATATATATATAATATATTTAATGCTGTTCGAAAATAATAATAATAATAAATAAATAATTTGCATTATCCTTACTAGTGCAAACTAATTAAAGATAGTTAATTAACTTTAAAAAAAGATGTAAAAGTGAAAGTGAGGCACTGGAACAAGATTGACTAGAGATCGGACGGTACATGAACATTGTAGCTAAGAGAGCCAACAAGAGCTTAACAAACCATGAAGCTATGAACCCGTTAACTTTGTGAGCTTTTTACCTTTTTATTTGATTTTTTAAATATTGCCACAATCATGCTTTTAATTTTTACTACGTACTTTATTTGTTTAAACAATGTAACTTTATAAGAATAAGAATAAGGTTCTTTACTTGAGGTGTATAACTATTGTTTTTTACTAGTAGTATATCACTAATCACTCCACTAAGAGCCACCTATATGAGTTTATAATATATTAATTAAATCTTACAAGTTGTTATGTTAAAGTAATTAAACTTGGCTTTGATACCATATAAGCGGACGCAATTTGGGGAAAATTGTTATATTTCTCATTAAAATGAAATGTATACAGACAAATGACATATATACTACTCAAAGCTAATCTAAATAATAACCGTCTATATCTATAGTTTGTATTTATATATCTAAGTAATTAACAAACTTATAACTAATTAAACTACAACGAGTCCTTCATAAATATAGATGTGACTATTTCAGTCATTGTACAATATAAATCTTCAGTAATTAATACGAGTAATTAGGCTTCATAAAATTTATATTAAAAAAATATGTAAACTAATAATAATGCCGGTAAACGTAAATTTGATTATTTAACTCATGTGATTATTATTATCGAGTTAACACTTGACACGTTTGACAATGTTAAACAGTCAACAATATTGACCAACACCCCCCTTTCTTCCTGCAACAAGTTAAATACAATATATTTTGTACCTAGTTAGTCTTATTTCACTTTCAAATGCTTCATTTCATACTCAACAAAATTCTTAGTTAACTAATAGGTTTGCTGATTCCGTTTCCTGCAAAAACATGAATATCGCCGTGGGGTGTTTTAGAAGCTTAGCAATTTCTTCTCCTTTAGGCTGTCAATAGTATCCTTGATCGTTATCTCTACTGGAGTAAACTCTACGCCTAAACTTTCTGCTCTTGCCCTTGATACAAGGTACGGTAGCGGCTCAACAGACTTTCCATCTTCATGCCTATTTGGATTTGAGCGGAAAAAAAGATACATATTTTAAGTTACATGGACATACCCCACAAGCTAGGAACAAGAAAATCGGCTGTCATATGATGTTTTAAGTTGCATATGAGTAGAAAGTACATATTATCTGATTGTAGGTGCATAGAAACATTTGAATGTATTCTGTTACATTATTGATATTACAAATATATATATTTGTATGTATATGTACTGAGCTAGAAAATGAGATTGCTTATTATAGATGCGGTGTACCTTTCAGAATGGTTGAGAGACGGGTAGAGTTTGTTTACAATCTTCATGATCTCTGAAGAGCGAATCATAATCCCAACGATGCAGTATCTACCGTTAGCACTTGGCTTTTCAAATGCTAATATATGTGCCATAGCAACATCTCTGACATCAGCAAGTCTGTACATCCCATCTGGATATACTTCCTTTCCTGAGTACATATACATTGTTCAAAAGATTAATTTATCGTGCTTACAAAAATGACTCTACTAGTTAGCATATTATTATTGATTGATATGTAGCATATTAGATTAAATTTTTAGGTATATATGATACATTTGTCTTGCATATGGTATAACAAAACTTGGTCAAAAGAAAAGTGTTAATAGGTATGCACATAGAAGTTAGTCGTAGTCAACAACTACCGGTTTTAATGAAGTTCAAAATGCCGTCAGAGGTGAGGTTGAGAGTTGGCTGCAAGAAAGGACCGATCGAATAGCCAGGATGTATAGATACCAAATCTAAACCATTCTGCTTTGAAAATCTGGCAGCGGCATCCTCAGCTAGGGTCTTTGAAAGAGAATACCATGACTGCAAATTACACAAGTCTCTGATGAATTATAATTTAAAAACATTTTGTAGTAATGTAGAAGATTTACAAAATTTACGTTTAACTACCATAAGTGAGTAAATAAGACTACCTGACAGTTCGTAACATTGACAAAAACGTACCTTTTTTTGCTCACAAACTACTGGATCTGAAAACCAGGTTTCATCAATTACAATACCAGGCTGGGGAAGTTTTGCGCCATGTAAAAAAACTGAAGCAATGGAAGACGTCAAGACGACTCTCTTGAGACATGGAACTTTTACAGCAGATCTAAGAACATTTAGTGTCCCCTCCACAGCAGGATCTATCAATTGCACCTAATCCGAATTCAGAAAGAAAGGCAAATTTTTCATTTTCATATCAAGTTTGAGTTTATTGATTGAAACATTTTCTGGAAAATTGATTAAAAATAAACGAAAAATGACCTGTGGGTCATCGGCTTTAAATATAACAGGAGATGCTGTGTGAAAGACACACACACAGCCATTAACTGCAGAATCGAAGGATCCTTCTTCTGTCAAATTAGCTTCAAACAAAGTTAGCCTTTTCTTAGCTCCCTCAAAAGCTAGTAGATGTTCGGTCTTTTTTGGATCATCTGCAACATATTTGAATGAGTTGATATGTACAAAAAACCTTTCTGATGGGTACACAAAAGAATTTGAAAAACGATCCTTTTTTTTTTCTCTAAACCAACAACCTAGTTCAAATATTCGATTGTTCATGACTTACAAATGTAGAGTTCTTTAACATTTCTTAAAGTAACTTACTCAATGTGGTTTGCCTACTCTATAGTTGAGTTTTGAAAGTCAAAATGAGAAAGAGAGATAGACTGACCGAGAGAACGGACAGTAGCATGAACAGTGTAGCCATGAGCCAGCAAAAGCTTAACAAGCCACGACGCTATGAACCCAGAAGCACCCGTAACGCAAACCACCTTCCGTTGTCCGTTCATCTCTCTCAAATGGTCAACTGATGGTCTGTACACTAGCAGGGGAGGTTGATAATTTGACCCGTGAAGTGGAAATTGTTTTCACTTTTTATTGGGATGATTTGTTAATGTTAGAATCAAATTTAAATGGATGTTGGAATAATTAAGTTTTTAATTATTTTCTAAATCTGACATTTATGAGTATAATATATACAATTAGGTTCCTGTGACAGTCACACTTATCCCAATAGTTTAATTATCATGATCTGAGAAAGTTATAGCACAAATGTTGAAATGTGTACATTAATCCAACTGGTCATGGAAAACAACACTTTTATAACATATTGTTAATAATTAATACTCGTAATATACAATTATAAATTTGTGTGGGATGAGAAGAAAGAGCAAAATGCAGACATTCTTGAAGCATTTTCAAAATGTGAATTTTGATTAATGTTTGACAACCTATATATATGGATGTATGTGATAATATATATGGATGACATAATATAACAAAAATATAATCGGATGTATACAATAAAATTATTTGAAAGTAGAATACAATAGAACCATCCTAAGTTGGATACATTTATTAAATTTTTGACTAAAAGTTAAATACATTTTCAATCATTAAACACGTAGCGGAAATAAATAAGAAACTCATAAACATCATGTGACATTTTAGAAGTTCACCAAGCTCCTCTCTCTCAAGTTTTCAACAGTGTCCTTTATGCTTGCTTCAAACGGAATAAACTCAACGCCTAGACCTTCAGCCCTTACCCTTGATACACTATACGGCAGTGGCTCAACACACTCCATGCTTCTATATCTATCGAGAATTGAAGGAAACAATATAATAGTTTTGTTCATATTGTACGTCCATATGTATATTCATGGAAACACATACTTACCTCTCACAATGCGAAAAAGCAGGGTAGAGTTCGTGTACAATCTTTAAGATCATTGAAGAGCGAACAGTGTTCCCTACAATTAAGTATCTATCCTTAGCATGCGGTTCCTCAAAGGCTAAGACATGTGCGGTAGCAACATCTCTCACATCAACAAGTCTATAGATTCCATCCGGAAAGACTTCCTTTCCTGCATATATGTATACAATTTAACATCTTACATATAACATAAAACTCCCTTTTGTTGTCTAAACAGAGCCTTTTTCCTGTGCTGATTAAGGAAGAAAATACTCCCCGCTGGTAGACCGCACCAAGATCATATCATATACTGAGGGAAGTCCTATAGTCCTGTGAATATTAGTTGTAGAAGAAAATTACCCGTAGTTATTAACCTCATAAAGCCCTCGGAACTGAAGTTGAGAGTAGGCTGCAACAAGGGACCGATGACAAGGCCAGGAACTACGGTCACCAACTTCAGGTTATTCTCTTTTGAAAATTTTACAGCAGCATCCTCAGCCAGAGTCTTTGAAAGCGCATACCACAACTGAAAAATGGAAAATCTTTGTTTTATTTGAACAAATTAGCCTAAGTCAAACATACATAAAAAGAAAAAAAGCACAAAACATAAAGAACAACTATACTTTTTTTTGCTCACAAATAACTGGATCAGAAAACCAGGTTTCATCGACCACATCACTAGACTTCGGAATATTTGGACCAAACATGACTGCGGTGGAAGAAGATGTAAAGACGAATCTCTTGAGAGATGGAACTTTAGCAGCAGATCTAAGAACATTAAGTGTCCCATTCACTGCAGGATCTATCAATTCTACCTAATCCAAGTTCAGAAAAAAACAGTGTGTGAAAACATTTTCTAAAAATTAATACAATGTTTCGAAAACTTTGATAAAAAGATAAAGAACCTGTGGATCTTTAAATGAAACTAGAGCAGGGGATGCTGTATGAAAGACGCATACACAGCCATTAACTGCAGAATCGAAAGATCCTTCTTCACTCAAGTTAGCTTCAAACAAAGATAGCCTGTCCTTGGCTCCATCAAGAGCAAGTAAATGTTCTGTCCTTTTTGGATCATCTGCAACATGTTTGAATGCCAGTAGGAAAAAAAATATAAATAAACAAAAAGTATTAGTCAGAACAGAAAAGCTACGCAGTTGCAAAAGTGGGATTGGTGATACAACATACCATAGGATGAAACCTTGTTTATAATCCTGAAAGAAAAAGATTTACTTTGACTTTAGGGGTCAAACTAGTTGGTGTTCCAGTTCACTACATTCTTAAACATTTCACAAAGTTTAACACCATAATCTCCTATTTGTAGATCTTTGAACAGACGTTATTTGTGCTTCGATTATTCCTACTATAAATCCTATCAATTTTTCATAATTGCAAGTTGTGAATGACCAAATGATCAAAATATCAAATCAGATTCACTGTTAGTTTCATCGTATCAAATCTGCTAAATCAACAAGTTTATATAAAAATTAACAAGTGGACTAGATATTGATTAAAAAGATAACTATTTATACCACATGCCTGTTGGATACTTGGATTGCATAATAAGTTGACTTTGAAAACATGTTGAAAGTCAAAGAAAGAGTGAGGGACAGACCGAGGGATCGGACAGTAGCGTGAACAAAGTAGCCACGGGCAAGCAAGAGCTTAACGAGCCATGATGCTATGAACCCAGATGCCCCTGTAACACAAACAACTGTCCCTTCTCTGTTCATGTCTCTAGAACCGGTCACCTGGTGGAACTTGCACACTGGGGCAGTAGCAGGATATACTGATTACGTGAGAATCAATTTCGTAAGCTAATTTATAGTCTATTATTAAATATGACATCTATGAATAAATTACATATTTGCTTCACGTGGTATTTGCTGATTCCATTTGTTTATGCTACAACCAACGTTCATGTATATTAAATGTAATTGGTTTAATGTCAGGATACATTAGTTTATATACTTTATAAACTTTTATGTGCAAGAACAAACTACATTTACTTAGGGCCTAGGGGGAACTTTCAAAAAAGTGAGTTGCTAACTGTGACACATACATTAGAACATGGGCGGCAGGCGGCAGCAAAGGAGGGGCAAAATCTTGGACTGGTCTTATCTCGAGTGTGTCATGGGTTGGAACGCTATGTGATGTCCACTCTATTGACAGTGTGATGATCATTTGGAGGTTCAGTGTGATCCATAGCTGGTCTTCCTAATCTTCTTCACATTTGTGTATGTGCATTTGTTTTATATTAAAAAATATTATAAAGTAGTGTGTTTTTTTAAACTAAGGCTGCCTAATAATATAATTCAACCAGCTTGCGAAAGATTCTCTTTAATTTCTAATTTACTACTCTATTGTGACGGTGTGATGGGAATGTGATCAACTAGTTGATCAGGCCTCTACTCCGTGTGCTCTAACAAAGATTCTCTATACACATGAGTACACGTGACATTTATACATTGCCCAATGTAATATGTATTCGGATCATGTATGAATACATCACATTCTTATAATATCTCGGAAACCATTTAAAATTATTTCAGAAACCATTTAAAATTATCTCAGAAACCATTTAAAATTAAGTAGAAAATATAACACAAGTATACATGTGTAATTGGACATGTTTCATTTCTTTGGGCAACATGGTATTTTTGTTAACTGATGCGTCTCCAAAATTATTAATCTTAATGGAAGAAGTAGAGATGAACCTAGAGTTTTAGCTAGGCAACTAATAACAGACATTTGGTGTTTTAGAAGTTTAACAAGTTCTTCTCCTTCAAGCTTTCGACAGTGTCCTTGATGGTTATCTCCAACGGAGTAAACTCAACACCTAGGCTTTCGGCCTTTGCCCTCGATATACTGAAAGGTAGCTGCTCAACACAATTGCTGTCTTTATACCTATTGAGATTTGAAAAAGAAAAAGGGTAATTTAGCTTTCAAGCTCAAAGACTACTAGCAGCAAAGCTATTGGGTTACATCAAGGCACCATTATCAGTTTGCTAAGTTTTTAGAATAGAAAATAACAATAGGGGTGAGCTTTTGGTCGGTTTTGCCTAAACACATCCTGAACTGAAAATTTCATTTTCTTGGGACTAAATAACCTCTTGGTGTCGGTTACTGATCCCAATATCGGACTTGAGCCCAAGATACATGATTTGCACATTTTGCGTCCACATATTTGAAACATATTTCAAGTCCTGGTTTCGATTTCTAAACCAAGTGAATTACTTAAACATGTGCCCTGGGTTTTTTATGGTTTAGAAGTAGAACAAAACATAATAGTATTTCGTGGGCCGATTGGTGTAAATTTAAACTATTGTAAATACTTGTATACGGGTACCGCCGGTGGTTTTGCCGGGGTGAACATGAATACAAAAGTTAACTTTCAAAAAAAAACTTAAACATGTGCCATTTTTGTTTGGCCTTATAAACAACTAGTAAATTCTAACGTGATAAAAACATATTAACGATCTAATGACGTATAGACTGCGTCGATTTTGTTAATTGGTTTGGTTATCTGGGAAAGCCCCAAACCAAGCCGAAAGTTTTAGGTCTGGTTTATTTGGAAGTTGGTTTGGTGTTGTCCATAACCCTAAATTAAATAGATCCGAACAAGACAAAAGTTTCAATGATTAGTTAATTTCCCTCTAAAGAACCAATAAAGCTGGTCCATTAGAAGATTTCGGGGCTCAAACAAGGATGAGAAAAATATACAAAAACACACAGAAGAAGACATAAGAATTACTTACTTATCAGAATGATTAAGAGTTGGGTATAGTTTGTCTAGGATCTTCATGATCAATGAAGAGTGAACCATCTTGCAAACCATTAAGTATCTACCATTAGCTTGCGGCTTCTCAAAAGCTAAAATATGTGCATTGGCAACATCTCTCACGTCAACGAGTCTGTAAATTCCATCTGAGAATACTTCCTTTCCTACATATACACCAAACATTGCCAAATATATCTCATACATGTAACAACTCGCTAAAAATTTTCAGATTTATATACAAGGGCATACACAACTTGTTGCATAACGATCAATCATGCATATATACGTTCTGTAGTGAAAGAAAGATACCGGATTTTATCAATCCCAAAATGCCTTCAGAAGTAACATTGAGAATTGGCTGTAAGATAGGACCAATCACAAATCCAGGATTTACAACCACCAATTCCAAACTGTTCTCGTTTGAAAACTTCACAGCAGCATCCTCAGCTAAAGTCTTTGAAAGGTGATACCACAACTGAAAAATACAAGTTCTTTAGCTACCGAGACTTGAATATCAAAACTAGTTTAAAAATTTACCTTTTTTTGTTCACAGACTAATGGATTTGAAAACCAAGTTTCATCCACCACACCACCAGACTCAGGAAGTTTTACACCAAACATAACTGCAGCCATGGAAGATGTCAAGACGACTCTCTTGAGAGAAGGAACTTTTGCAGCAGATTTAAGAACATTAAGTGTCCCCTTCACTGCAGGCTCTATCAGTTGTGCCTAATGCAATTCACAAATCATATAATCATAACCAAAGAAACAACATCAAGATGTAAATTGCTGTGAGTGTGTATTCAAAAAACCTCCTAAGTTTAAAATTTGAAAGCTATTTCAAAATATTGATAGGAAAAGAACGAAAAATGACCTGCGGGTCATCAACTTCAAATTGAACAGGAGAAGCAGTGTGAAATACGCATACACAACCATTAACTGCAGAATCGAAAGATCCTTCTTCAGTCAAGTTAGCTTCAAACAAAGATAGCCTTTCATTTGCACCATCAAGACCAAGCAAATGTTCTGTCTTTTTTGGATCACCTGCACATAATTTTTTTCATTTTCAACTGAATCACTTGGTGCTAAAAAAAAAACAAAAAAACATATATATGGTGTGTCACTATACAAGTAGAAGATAATAAAGCTGTTTATCAACAAAGATCTTAATATAAGCATATCTACTAACTACATTTTTTGGTCATATATTTGTTGATTCAAACCAGTACTAAACTTTCGGGGAATACATAGATGACGTTAGTAGAGAAGGTCGAAAAAGTTGGGGCAGTGCAAATATTGCCTCTCTATACAAAAATTTGTGTAAGGCAACTCATTCTAGTACGAAGGGTATATTATAAATGAACTCACCTATCTAGTCCCAATTGGTGGATGTCAGCTTGTATTAATTGGTATCACATATTTAGGTTTAGATGACATTCTTAAAGTTGTTCTTCTGGAAGCAGTCTCTCTACCCATAGATATAGATAAGACTGTCTTCGTTTCACCTTCCTCATACCCCGCATATGTTATCGTTTACCAGGGTATGGTCATATGGATAAACAAATTTATGTTAAACAAATCCACAACACAGAAAGATGAGGGAGAGACTAAACAAGAATTGAATAGAAGTAGAGTAACTGACCAAGAGACCGGACAGTCGCATGAACAGAGTAGCCACGATCCAACAAGAGCTTAACAATCCATGATGCTATGAACCCAGATGCCCCTGTTACACACACTGCTTTACCTTCTCCGCTCATTTCTCTCTCAAATCAAGTTTTTCAAATGTCCTTTTAATTGTTACTAGTTTACTACTCTGTTATGTATTTTTTATTTTAAGATGTTGCTAATGGCAGTATGGCACACTAGTGCATTCTTTGGGTTTTTTTTTTTATTTAAGGAAAAGAAAGAAAAAAAGAATAAAGAAATTTATTTTTTTGTATTTTTGAGGGGTTTTTTTTAAACTTTCCAACCAAAATTAGCGAAAGAAAAAATTTCTAAGCGATTAAAAAATGACTAATCTACCTATTGTTATATAAATAATTGTATTTTTAATCCATAAAATTTAAAATTTTGAATTAAAATATACAACAACGGTTCTAGATATACTGTATAGTAAACATTTTTTTTACTTTGTTATGATAAAACTAAAAAGTCATCCGAATAAACAATAGAAGACCATAAACTCCAACAGTTCACCGGCTTAACAAACTTTCTTTACTCGTTTTAGGATGGGCCACAGCCAAAAAACTTATTTTAATATATATATTAAAAACAAAATTACGAAAATACGTATAAAGAATAATAACGGACCATTTTATTTCTTTAGGCCCATTTTTATTTTTTTGGTGGGCCGCTTTATTTTTTTTGGACCCATCTTATATTCTTAATTTTGGGCTTGACAAATTATGTTTTGATATTTTAAATTGCTTCCAATTTGTTTACAAAATATCACTTATTTTAATTGCATATTATTATTTTTTAAGTTTTTAACATTTTTAAACTTATCTCATCTTAGTACAAATGAACTATTACATAGTGTATATACACATAACAGTAGGGTGTATGTTTTGGATATATACACCTAACCATCTCCAAAAATTTTGATTACTATACTTATTAGTTTCAATGTTATTTCGGTTGATGTTTTATTACTATGGATTTTTTTTTACTTTCTATTTTCAATGATTTAAGAAATTAGCTTTAATTATGTTTTTATTATTAATTTGTTTTTTATTTTAAATATTCTACTTTCATGCTTATTATCTTTTAGAATTTATATAATATATTAATCTGTTATAAAATTATATCGTCGATTTTTTTTAATTTATAATTGCTTACCCATTAAAAAATCAATATCAACTCAGGTTTTGAGCTAAATAATGTTTCTAAAAGCATGTAATAATTTTTACATAGTACGGAACACAATAAATATAATGTCTCCCGGGGCATCGCCCGGGTAACGTTTCTCGTTTTTATTGATTTACATATTTACTATGTACATGTTATTTTTGTTCGGGTTTATTTTGAATTTGGGTAGCATTTTTCCCTTTTTCTGTTTTTCTTCACATCCAAATTTTTTGGATTTGTGTTTTTTTCCTTTAACAAATAAATGTATGTGTTTGATATAATAAACTTTTGAGCAAATAAATATATTGAAATGAAAGTAGTTGTAAAAATGTCTTTAATAGTATTTTATATAACAAAGTTATGGTTAAACATATCTATGATACAATGATACTGATGTTGCTCTTGAATCAATTAGTTATGAGTTTGTTTTTTTAGGTCTTTTCATTTTTAATTTTTATGATGTGCTTCTAGTATATGCATTGCTCTGTGTTTTAGCTTAAGCCATGGTAATTTATCTTACGATTGTAATTTTTAATTTTGGCTAGTTTATTAAAAAAATAGGTTTTGATAGTTTAAGTGCTTAAGACTACATACTTTTGTAAACATTGTATTACATGTAAAATAGCTTGAATATTTTGTCTAGCATTTGTAATTCATATTACAAAATATACTTCATATTACATAGTTTTAAATACAAAATATGTCATCCATGAGACGAGTCAACTCCTAAGCTTATTACATTTCAACCTTCAAAGTTGTCTATCATGTTTAATTTTTGTTTTGGATCTTCAAATCCTAAGTTTGTGAAAATTTACTTTTTTAACAAAAATCGGCATGAATATGTTTTTTTTTATTTTTTTTTTTCTAAATTAGATTAGTTCCAATTTTAAAACACCTAAATATAGTGTTTTGTTGCTTCATAAAATTTATTACAGGCATTATTTGGCCATCCCTAAGCATCAGAAAATTCAGAACAACTTTTACATGTTTTGCTAGTAAATATAAAAGTTACACAATCCTTTTAACGTGGGGGCAAACAACTTGCTAAATTAATATTGTACACAAGACATACTTTTATATATTTCCATTATCCCTAACACAATCCCGTTAAAACAACTTCAAATATATACTACTATATAAAGCAAACTGTCAGTAATTAAGAACCTGAAATGACCATATTACCTTTCTTATTTATTCACTAATTTAAATATCTTTACCTATATACCTATAATACCCTTAATAAAATAAACTACAACATAGATTCTTCAATCCTTAAATAACCATATTAACCCTTACCGCCGCACATCATCGCCACAATTGCCGCAGCCACACCTTTGTCGTTACCACCATCACCGCTGCATCGCGCGGGCACCCCGTCTCGTATTGTCTAACACAATCCTAAAATTATTTTAACTTTCCATAAAAATCTAACAATTACATTACAAACAAAAATTATATCTTGAATCGATTGTTCATATCTAGTAGGTGATGAGCATGTTCATTCATTGACAGATACCGAATTTTCTTTGTATGTTTCACCTGAATTTGGGCAACTAAATGATACTTTGGTTAACTAGGGTCTCCAAAATTATTAATCAAAATGGGACAAGTAGAAATGGACCAAGAGTTTAAACTGGGCAACTAATCACAGACAAAGTCCTGAACATCATTTGGTGTTTTACAAGCTTAACAAGTTCTTCTCCTTCAAGCTTTCAACAGTGTCCTTGATGGTTACCTCCAATGGAGTAAACTCAACACCTAGACTTTCCGCCTTTGCCCTTGATATACTGAAAGATGGCTCAACACAATTGCTGTTTTTATACCTATCGAGATTTAAGAAGAAAAAAAAGGCAATTTAGATTTTGAGTTGGTTACCCGAATCTCCAGAGAAGGCAACATGGACAAAATGCTCAAAGGACCTCATGTTTTCATTGCATATATCACAAAAAAAAAAAAAAATTATCAATCAGTCATACAAGTGTATTATTCTTGGAAATCTTTAACCTCTCTACTTGATGGTACTATGATTAAGTGGACTTTGTCGTTGATTGTATCAGCTAATCTTTATCCGCATATAATCAACACATATTTAGGTGTTACTCACCATGAAGGCAGAAATCATGGTCTGTTGTTTGATGGGTCACCCTCAAATACTACTAGGACCAGAGTTACTGGGTTACATCAGGGTATCATTATCAATTTGCCAAGTTTTCAGAAATGAACATAACAACAGGTGTGAGTTATTGGTCAGTTTTTTTCCTAAACCGATCCTGAATTGCAAATTTCATTTTCTTGGGATATAAGAACCTCTTGGTTTCGGTTACTGATCTGAATATCGGACTTGAGCCCAAGAATCATAATTTGCACATTTTGTATCCCCATATTTGGGCTTAGACTTCTAAACTAAGTCAATTAGTTAAACATGTGGCATATTTGCTTGGCATTATAAACAACTAGTAAATGCTAACATGATAAAAATATATAAACGATTAAACGATCTAATGAAGTATAGACTGGGTCGGTTTTGCTAATTGAATTGGTTTGTTTTTCTGGGCAAGCTGAAAACCAAACCGAAAGTTTCGGGTCGGTTTATTTGGAATTAGGTTTGGTTTTTTCCTCGACCCTAAATTAAATAGATCCAAACAAGACAAAAGTTTCAGTGATTAACTACAAACTATTCAGAAATTTCCACTAAAGAACCAATAAAGCTGGACCATTTGAAGACTTGGGGCTCAAACAAAGATGGGAAAAACATACAAGTATACATAGAAAAGGGATCTCTTACCTATCAGAATGAATAAGAGTTGGGTCTAGTTTGTGTAGGATCTTCATGATCAATGAAGAGTGAACCAAATTGCCAACCATTAAGTATCTACCATTAGCTTGCGGGTTCTCAAAGCCTAATATATGTGCATTAGCAACATCTCTCACATCAACGAATCTGTAAATTCCATCAGAGGTTATTTCTTTTCCTGCATATACACCAACCATCGCCAATGATCGATAATTTATGCATTAAATAACTCAGTTAAATTTTCATGTTGATATACAAGTGCATAGAAAACTTGTTGCACAACAATCAATCATGCATATATACATATGTAAAAAATGAAAGATACCAGATTTTATCAATCCCATAACCCATTCAGAAGAAAGATTGAGAATTGGCTGTAAGAGAGGACCAATCACAAATCCAGGATTTATAGCCACTAATTCCAAATCGTTTTCTTTTGAAAACTTAAAAGCAGCACTCTCAGCCAACGTCTTCGAAAGGTGATACCACAACTGAAAAATACAAACTCTTTAACTAATGAGACTTCATTATAAAAACTAGTTATGCAAAAGTTACCTTATTTTGTTCACAGAATAATGGATCTGAGAACCAGGTTTCGTCCACCACATCACCAGACCCAGGAAGTTTTAAACCATTCGTAACTGCAGACATGGAAGATGTCAAGACGACTCTTTTGAGAGAAGGAACTTTTGCGGCAGATTTAAGAACATTAAGTGTTCCCTTCACTGCAGGCTCTATCAGTTGTGCCTAATGCAAAATCAGCAGAACCGGACAATTCACAAATCATATAATCATGACCAAAGAAACAACATAAAAATGAAAATTATTGTATGTTATCAAACAACCAACTAAGTTTAAAGGTTAAGAGCAATTTAAGAAAATTGAGAAAAGAACGGGAAAAAAAACCTGTGGGTCATCAACTACAAACTGAACAGGAGAAGCGGCGTGAAAGACACATATGCAGCCATTAATTGCAGAATCGAAAGATCCTTCTTCAGTCAAGTTAGCTTCAAACAAAGATAGCCGTTCATCTGCACCATCAAGAGCAAGCAAATGTTCTGTCTTTTTTGGATCACCTGCACATATTTTTTGCATTTATAACTTTTAACTGAATAAGTTGATAACAAAAACATACACATGGCAAGAACATCGAAATACAAACAACTTGGTTGCTAGACCCAGAGAGATCACGTAACTTATAGTGTAGCCTTATGAATACTTCTAAACCACTTTAAATGAAAGAATGATAAACTCGTATAAGTCATCTAATTCCAAGACCCAAAAAAAACAGGTGCACTCCTAGGGACAACGCCCCTTGTAGCCGTCTCGCTGATCAGAGTGTGTTTTGTACGCCGACTCACTCGTCTAAAAAATACGAATATGGACGAATTCTTAGACATGGATAACTCATTTATCATCTGAAATGATGATTAATTAAAAAGGGAGATGTGTAAGGAATTTGTTTTCCTCACTAAAACATGTAAACTGTAAAAATTACTGTATGACTATGTTATCTTCTAGAGTTCTAGAGATATATGATCTAACAATAAACATCAAATTTAGTGTATCGTGATTCGTGAATCAAGCACAAGTCATTGATGTCAACTTGTATAAAACATATTATGTTTCGATTGCATTCTAAGTAAATATGTATGTGGCTGCAACCCAAACCCAAATCCAATCTATAGATGTCCCTATCTGCAGGGCGGCCCTGAAGATTTATGATCACTGAGAAAAAACACCTAGGCTAGACATAAGCAATTCGACTAGGTGACCTCAAAACCAAAAATGCATGTCCCTAAGGTCTTAACCATCCGACCAAAATGTACATGGCCCATTATTGAAGGTAATACACACACACACACACAAGGAAAAGGAACTGCCTAGTGACGTCTTCCATGGGTGTTGGGCCTCAATACGTCGACAGTGTATAGGAGAGGTTAAGATGTAAATAGACCTTACCTCTATCTAAGTAAAAAGGCTGCTCAGATAACCTTTGCATTGGATACCTCGAACGGGGTGTTTACCCCACAAACACATCTCTCTCTCTATATATATAGAGGTCGTACAACATAGAGGGCAAAGGGGGGCCTTTCAAAATTTAGATTTTGTTATGTATTTCTAAAGTTTATTATGCATTTTAAAATTTTACTATAGGTTTTTAACATTTTGCCCCTTATAAATTTATTTTTTTTGGATTTATTAATTTTGCATGGTATTTTTTTTTCTGGTACCGCCTCTTTATATATATATATATATATATATTGGGGGATGGGAATATAAGGCTGTTAGGTACTCAAGCTTAGATGCCGAACACTCACATATTAATTTTTTAAACTATAAAAATCATGGGGGCCCGAGAATTTATTAATTAAACAATAAATAATAAAATATTAGTATGTGAGGGGTTCTACACCTAAGCTTAGATCCCGGACAACCTTATATTCCCTTTACCCATATATTAATGGGTTGTGATCATTTGAAAACTAAAATTTTCGTGAAAACTAGAAAATTGATTAAAACATTGTGATCTGAACTTAACACAATGTGTTTGAAAAATAGTCTGATTTTCAGGCGCATTTAAAAACACGTGTGATTTAAAAGTTAACACGATGTGCTTTTAAAATACACAATAAAAACACATTGTGGTTTTCGAAAACACAATAAAAACAAATTGTGCTAAATTCAGTTCACAGTGTGTTTTTACCGATTTTCTAGTTTTCACATAAATTTTAGTTTTTAAATAAATATTTCACAAATAAATATCAAAAATATTAAAATTCGGGCCCTAAATATCGAACCGTGGTCTCTCACTATGGCATGCCCAGCTGGCGATCATAAAGTCATAAACCCACAAAACAGAAAGTTTAAGTTAGAAAATAGAATAAAAGTAGAGTAACTGACCAAGAGACCGGACAGTCGCATGAACAGAGTAGCCACGATCCAAAAGGAGCTTAACAATCCATGAAGCTATGAACCCAGATGCCCCTGTCACACACACCACTTTGCCTTCTCCACCGCTCATCTCTATGTCTCACTGAAACTTAACTTTGGGTGAGAAATATAATGTATACTGATTGGATTGTCTGATATTTTTCATTTTTTTATAGATGAGCAACGTGGGGAACATGTGTAATAAAATATAAGAAAATCAGAAAGATAAGATTCCAAATATTATGGGTGAGCAAAACCGAACCGAAAACTAAAAAAACCATGAAAACCGAAAAAATCAAACTGAAAAAACCGAAAAAATCAAAAACCATTGGTTTTGGTTTTCTAAAAACCGAAAGTTGTGGTTCAGTTTTGGTTTCTAATGAAAACTGAATCATAAAAACCGAACCGAACCAAAACTATATATTTTTACTTTATTTGTAGAAGGTCATTAACTATCAATTTAAGTCTTTAGACGTGTGGCTATATGGATTAGAGTGTGAATAAGACAAGACATGACATGTTTATTGAGTACTAGTGTCTTTAACTTTTTAAGACTTGGAGCAAATGATTGAGGAAGACTAGTTGCCTCATAGAAATGTCAAATAAAGTTAAAATGAACTTTCAAAACATTAAGCGAATCAACGGATAGCATTTACCTTTGCCGTATATGGCGTCGTTTTAATTAATTAAACGAATCGACAACAGAAAAACGTATTGATTTTGTTTTGGTCATAACTTTCAAACCGTAACTCCGTTTTTGACGATTCAAACGACCACGTTTTCGTAAGAGAGTCTAGTTTACAGATATGGGTCGAGCTCGACCTGGTTGAGGTCGACTTGGTCGAGTTAGACCTGGTTGAGTTCGACTATGGTTGAATTCAACCATATACATGCCTATATAAACTTGATCTTTCATTCCATCAAAAGGGTTTACACACATAAGATTTCTCTCTAAGGTTTTCTTTGAAAAACACCCTTTCTTCACAAAAAATTCAGATTTCATAGACAAGAAGAGAAAAGAGTTTGTCTTTCAAATCCTCTCTTAAATCATTCTCTCGATTTCGGTTCCAAACGCTTTCAATCAATCAAGGCTTCGATCTTTTATCAAGAAACAAGTGAATATTATCATTCTCTTCATCAAAAACTTGTGTAAGTCCTGTTCTTAATCTCTCCAATTCGTTTTTATATGTATATATATGTTTACTCTTTCGGTTCTTATCAAAAGCTAAGCGAATCATGTCTTTGATTGTTGATTGTGCAATTTCGGTTACATTTGTGTGTAAGAAACGAATTGAACCTTGATTAAGGCTTTGATTTATTACATTATGCACTCATGTAATTTGGATTTTGTGCAACTACAAGAATTGAAGATATCATTTACTTGGCTAAAAGACTCTAAAATTAGTCGATTCCGTATCAAAGATTAAGGTTGTGCAATTGTCGATCACATGATGTATGAAATCGGTCGAACTTCACCCTTTTTGTACTGATTTGTGACACTTTTGTGCAATCAAGACTCGTGGGTATGAATTGGCTAGCCTTAGATCTCGTTATTTTAACAAAATTGCGTCAAAATCGTTCGTTTTGCTCAAATCGCGTATGAATCCGAACCCGTCCAGTTCTAGCTCGACCTAGGCTAGTCTAGCTCGACCTAGGCAGGTCAAGCTTGACCTCTACCCGGTCTAGCTAGACCTGCCATGGTCGAGTTCAACCACTTCCCTACTCATATAATCGATTTCATTAGCCTATCGTCTCCATACGCGCTTATTCGGTTCTTAAATTTGACTGGTTTTCTCAAAAGGTGTAGTTTTGGTCCAATTGGCTAACACATGAATAAAAGATTTTAAAATAACATATTTGGGCTTTAGTTGGTCGAGTTCAACCATTAGGTTGAGCTCAACCTCAACTCGTTTCGGTTTCGTAAGCTTTTCGGTTAAAATCTCCGGTTTTGTCTAATTTTCAGTAAATTCAAGTAAAACTTATTTTGAACTATAAAATGATTTCAAATGAGGTTGTATTGATATAATAATGTGTTTGAACTTAATAAAGGACTTTGTTGTCAAATCCATACTCTTGTTCGGTTTATTCGAATTTTGTCAAACGTCGTTTTAGAAGTTAAATAAAGACATGTGCACTTAAAGGCATTTCTAATAGGCTAAGACTTAAGACCAAAGACTTTCATTGTGACTTGTCATGTATTATTGGTAGGTGTTGATTGTCGTGGACTTTGATTGTGCTTGTCGTGCTCGTCCGTTATACTTTCATAACACTTTTCAGGTGAGTTTCGTAGCCCCTCTTTTTACAAGTTTTGGGGTGGAAAGTATACTTATTTTTCAAACAGTTTTGTCGATTCCTGTTTATGTTCAATACGGAGCCTGTGCGTATAGAGTTACTTGTGCCATTTGACGTGCTTGATTTTGTTTATATGTGTGTGATTTATGTGTTTATTGTTGTGATTTATGGTTTGGACATGCTTATTGTATGAGTTTGAGACTTGGACATGAGATTTGAGACTTGGACTAAGGCAGGTACCGTAAGGCCGGACTTTGAGACATTGAGACTTTGAGACATTGAGTCTTTGAGACATTGAGTCTTTAAGACATCGAGACTTTGAGACATGAGACATGAGGCATGAGACTTGAGACTTTAGACATATTATGGCGTAACTCTGCTCATTATGTATTGAACTAATACTTGTTTAGACTTTAATGAATCGACAAAAGACTTATTTCTTTGACTAAGACTTTTTGACTAAAACCTACGAACTCACCAACCTTTGTGTTGACACGTTTTAGTATACTTTTCAGGTACTCAGGCTAATCAGGGATAAAGACTGCTATGCTAGGCTTGGACTTCGGAGATTAGTGCTCCTCTATTTATTTTCAGACTTTAAGGCTACATGCCTTGGAATATTTTTGTATGGACTTGGTTGTAATAAGCTATTTTAGCACTGTTATGACTTTGAACTCATGTATTTGGGAATATATTTATTATATTCTATTTCATTTAGCAGTATCTATGTAATTCCATGTCGTGTTGTAGTTTTCATGACACCTCATGTTTCCGCCAACGGTTGGGTATTACAGAAAGGGTATTATAGTTATTTTAGATAAATATTGAATAGATAGGAGGGACATTTTGGGGAAGTACTTAAAATCAATATTGAAAATTTCAAGTTCAATGTTGAAAATATAAGGAAAATCTGCTTTATAATATAATATAGATACTAGATTTTAGACCCGTGTCCAACACTGGACACGGGACTTACGATATTATAAATATTAGATATTCATAAATTTAAATAATAAAAACTTATAAATTTGAATATATCACAAGTTCGTCATTGTCATTATTAGATGAGATGTATTAATGGAACCTTTTGTCGTAGTCATTCCATAAGGCACATGCTACTATAATTCTTCTATTATAAAAATTTTTGAAACCAGTTGTATTGATATTATGAAAGATAATTAAGAATTAAAATATAAACATACTTATGATCCTGTACTTGACATTCAAGTATATGTCTTTGATTATGATGTGAGCCAATAATACTAATAGGTTTATTTTTAATCACATGTCTTATGATAATTAGATAACATTTAGGATTGTTTTCATATTCTTTGATAACAATTAGGACTCTTCATTTGAGTGACAATTGTAACTTTAAACATTAATACGCAAAACTAACATATAAAAAGGGAGAAAGTTTTGTACCTTTTGGATTTACTATTCAAGTAACCCTCTGTTATATATCGTGCTTTGTTTTGTGATCGGCCCATGTTCTGTGATTCCTATTGTATTTAGGATAAGAATGTTGTATATCATCATATGTTACTATGTTTGGATATGTATCTATAGTTCAAATTATGTTTATATTAAATATTAAAATATATACTAATATTTACAATTTATAAAAATATAATCTAATATATTATTAAATTGGACGACATTGTCAATATTGTACTGGGATACCAATGTACGACATTTATAGATATCAATTTATAATAGTTTATTATAAGCTAGTATTTATTGATAGTCATGTAGTCGACATTAATATTTACATGTGTATATCTATATGTATTTATATACTGTGACAAAAAGTAAAAAACAAAAGTCAAAATTAAAAATTTTAGAAATTCAAAAGATGTGATACGCGGATTATTTATAACATTTTAAAAATAAGATATTGTATTTCATTAAATTTTTGTAGACAATATTTCATATGCTAAATTTTTTTTAATTAATTAATGGATAAAAATTTTTAAAAAATAACTATTAAGTTGATGGCTAAAAATAATAAGAAATTAAGTATTCATGGTTAAAAAGTGTAAATTAATGAGACTTTTTCTACAAATATTAATATATATATACTAATATAAATATTTTTGGATAATGATTATCAAGATTTTTAACCTATGATTAATAAAAAATGATAACATAAGAGAGAGTCAATTTGATGAAACTGAATGATTTGATTGGTTAATAAGTCATTAGGTTTTGACATAATTTTTGTAGACAATATTTTATATGTTGAAATTATTTTAATTGATCAAATGGTTGTAAAATTTAAAAAATTCTTTAAAGTTGATGGCTAAAAATAGTATATATCAAGTATTTAGAGCTAAAAAGTCTAAATTATTGATTGAAAATTAAAACGTGTAAATTAATGAAACTTTTTCTGTAAAATAATATAAATGCTAATATAATAATATATTTCGATAATGATTATTAGGATTTTTAATTTAAGTTAATCTAAATGATGACATAAGCAAAAGTTAATTCGATGAAATTAAGCGATTTGATTGATTAATAAGTCATTAGTTCAACTGTATTAATATTAGTAGTCGACGATTTTAATACATAATAATTTGCTTATGTATTAATTTTTTTTATATATATATAAAATAGTATCTATCTTATTCTAATATATAGATATAGATGGTCGAGATTTTTAATATAATCCATGGTAATATATGGTAATATCTTATTCTAACATTTAATCTTATTATTTATATAATAAAAAGTGATATAGGTAGTCGAGATTTTTAGTCCATGGTAAATACTTAATCTTTTTATTTATATAATAAAAAGTCAGAAAAAGTTAAAATTGAAAACTTGATATAATCAAGAGATTTGATTGGTCAATAAGTTATTAGAGCAACTGTGTTTTAGTATAATAAAAGATAGATATAATATAATATAAAATAAGTCATTGAGTTAAAATATTATTTAAATGTGATAATTTATTGTGAATGTTTATGATAATTTTTTTTTTTATGTTTCAAATCGATGAATGACTCTTTATATTATTGCAAAATTAACGCTATCTCTTTTATTTTAGAAAAATAATATAATAATCTATCTTTTTAGGCAATTTTCTTGTTGTGTTTATTTTTCTATACTGGTTTTTCCATTATATTTGTCCGTTGTTAATAATGAACATTTTTTTAACAAGCAAATTTTTACTTTACCTTTTTGATATCATCTTTAGCTTTGAATGTAGAACCTCCTCTTCTCTTACTCTCTTGTGTTTTATTTTTATTTTATTTTAACCATTTATATAACCTATTAAATGATATGAAGTGATGAATAGTAACTATGTAACATCCAGTAAAATTTTACCAAATCGCATTTTGCTTAATCTTTTTATTATAAGTTATTTATTGGTTTTTTACATATTTTTTTTTTCTTTTTGACTTCTCAAACAATATATTGTAACTTTTTTATGCATATATCCCGTACCACTATCATTATTCGTATTTTATCACTTGCATCTCGTTTGGGCTTTCTATTATGGGTTACTTATTGGTTTTTTCACACTTTTTTTTGCTGGGTTTCCAAACAGTATATTGCAAAAAAAAAAACTATGGTCATATCCCGTAACATTTTGTACCCTTATTTGTTTTTGCGCACTTTCTTCTTTTGTGGTTTCAACTTATATATTGAAACTTTCATTCGACTTTTTTCTTTGTGCATATTAAATATATGCATTCGATACACTATAATTTTAGATGCGTTTGTAGTATTGGTTTAAATAAATACGAGTATATTTCATATGATAATTTAAGCTAACATATATATATAGCGACGCATCATAACTAACAAAATGTTTCGCAACACTCAGATGAAAGCTAACGTGGTTTTGCCCTTAACTAAATATATATATTTTTAAAACAAACTTATTTATAACAGAATGAATTTTTATTAGGCGGTTGGACACGAGTACTTTAAAACCACACAATCATTTTATAACAAAAAATGAGGTCCCTCAACGCGGGACTCGAATTATACTAGTTGAACTAATGACCATTGACTTTATGATAGACAATTAAGTTATGGTAAAACAATATACAGTGGTACGATATATACGTAAACTAGATTATTGTCCCGCGTAATACGCGAGAGAACATATTTAACTAATGATATTATTATCGTTTTATAATTTTGTAAATTGACAAATATTGGTAGATTAATTAGTATCATGATGCAAAAGATGTAAATTAGTACTTGCAAAATGAGTTAATTTACAAATAAACAAAGTTTCATTGAAGATTATTGTATTTATAATCAAAGTTAAGATAAAAACATAAAATTTCATGATTTTATGTTTTTATAAACAATTAGTAAAACTTAAAATGAATATATCAAGTGATAATTTAAAATTCAAAAATAACCAAATTCGTTTAGTTGAGAACTAAATATAGATTTTTCTTCTTTTTGAGTCGTGTAACTAATTAGTCATTTTTACAATATTTTATGTAGTTTAATTCTTATACAAATACACACATAAAGAAAAATTAACAAAATAAAAAATAATCTTATATAAAATATCTGAGCATCATATAGTAATATCTAACCATTACACTTACATCAAATATTTAATTGATTACCGCTCAGGTGAACTTGTAAATACATATTTTGTGAACAGATATATCATCTTTTTAAAAAGTACTCAATGTATGTTAATTTCCCAATTAGAATTACATATATGTTTCCCCTATATCTAATAATATAATTTTTTTTTAAAAATTCTTAATATTTAAGCCTCAAAAGTTTACTATTTGTTTTTATGGTTACTTTTTAAAGAATTTTTAAAAGTAATTTTACATCGATATACTGGAATTTCTAAATCATGTACTTATAGTTAATTTATTTGAATTTTTGAATTTTGAATGGTACAAATAATTGTGTGGAAATTTTCTTTTAACCTATCATATAATTATCAAAGATTTTATTTTAAGTTATACTAATAAACTTTTACACTACATTCTTGAGTTAATTTATATATGGGAAGAAAAAGAAAAGAAAGAGAAATTAAAGCCTTTTGCATTTTTAAATTTTTTACGTAAAGAAAAGAATGGAGAATAAAGGGAATTTTGAGGGGTTTTGGCTCAAACACTGTGTTATTGAGTTTGGTTTATAAAAGAAAAGAAATAACTGAAAGTTATATTATCTTCCTCTCAAACCATCCCATAAATAGGGAGAAAATGTTTTAGACAAAATCAACTAATAAATCATTCCACTTATTTTCATTTCACTTCCCTTCCACCCTTAAATTAAACTAAAAAACACAACTTGTTTTGTAATCATTTGCTTTCCTTTCTTTTCATTCCATAAAAAAACTCAAGAACACGGTGAAAATCTTAACACCCAAATTTGGTCGGATTGTGTAGGATACAAACATTTTGTTTAATGTAATTACCATCATGCCCTTTTACACCAAAGAATCCATTTATTTTGCAAATATTGTTACTCAGCATGTCTCTCCACCGTTCACACCTACTATGCCATACATGAGGGGCTATTAATTGTACAAACTAATGTTAACATTGTGATAGTGGAATTTTTAATATCATGTAACAAATATTAAATTATTTTTTATTAAACTAATGACTCTTTTACCATGTATTAAATATATATATAAATTTAAAACGGTTAGAACTTTTTTTCGCAGCAG
Organism: Erigeron canadensis; assembly: GCF_010389155.1. Lineage (NCBI taxonomy): Eukaryota > Viridiplantae > Streptophyta > Magnoliopsida > Asterales > Asteraceae > Erigeron > Erigeron canadensis. The sequence goes on from NC_057764.1 coordinate 26,915,785, forward strand.
ATTTAATTTTTATGAAATCATGTTTTGAAACTTCCAATTTATATTTATATTTATGTAAGATAATAAAGTATAAGATATCAAGCGGGTTACACATATTTTACTTTAAATAAAAAGGGTATCTTTGTAAATTGTATTGTTATATATTTTTTCTTTCTAACTCAAACATGCAAATAACACTTTACTTTCCTTATGATTATTGGGTTTTCATATTAACTCAAAAATGACTTTTACTTCTTAAATTTGTTTTTCTTTTTTTTTTCTTTTCTAATCTTTTTATTTTTTATCCATATATTATAACTCGAGAATAGAGTGTTAGATACATATATATTAAAAGTTAAACCCTGAAATGTTCTTAGACTATATTATTTTAATACCCATAAATATTAATATATTTATTATAAAAGTTACATTTGGTTAAATAAAAAGGCTTTAAGATTGATAATGTGAATTTTTATATAGACAAAGCGTAACTAATTATATTATAATAAAAGTTACATTTTTGGTGAACTAAAAAGGATTTTGGGATTGCATATTGAAAAAGTTTATTTGATTACTGTGTTTAAAAAAAATTGATTATCTGATTTTTCGTATAGAAAAAACGTAGTTTTGAAAAAGTAGGTTAATGTATGATTTTTCAATACGCAAGTTTTATTCGCAAAATCTATTTTAAAGACGCAATTCCAAAAACCCACTAAATAACTATTAGTTATGTTATATTGAAAACTAATGTTTATACCGTGTATTGGTATAAATATATGATATAATCGTAATCGACGTTGTTTATTGTCTTCGTCGCATCTTTTGGGTACGCATCTAATTTTATATTTTAATATAGAACCTTATACAATTATTGTATAGTTTTCGTTTAGGTGCATTATTATTTTGACAAAGTTTTATCAAAAATCATTGAGCTATTTGTAAAGGTTTTTAATTAACGTCGTACACACTCATGGTCATATCTTGCGAAATAAAAAAAAATTATATAATATTTAATCAATTGATGGATCACATATGATATAATCTTTATTGAACAAACATATTTTCTCTCTTTATGCATAAGTAGATTCTAAAAATAATAGATTCAAAATACATATATAAATATAAATATAAAAATAATCTACATTTGAAATCTTGAATAATTTGTAAAATAATAAATATAATATCACAATTGTTAAAGAGATGAAGAACCCGAATAATGATCTATATCTATGTATATTATTATTGTTATGTTATGTTATTATTTATGATATATTATATTAATTAAAAATGGTATATTTTGACAAAACACATAAAGTATAAGTATTAATATCGTCATTTTATAAAGATGAAATAATTAAATTTGATTTAATGGTTGTAAATCAAAGTGAAAAGTCATCTAAAGGTCTTTGTTTGCTTAAGATTGAATTAAGGACCTTGTTATATATATATTGGTAGATTGAAATGGAAGAAATATAGTATTACATATCTTTTATTTTATTCCTTTTTGTTGTATTTATAATTTCATTTGGTTTTCCATATTATGGAGTATTAATACTAAGGAGTGGGAATGTGGATATGGGTACCCATATTGAATGATGAGTAGGACCAAATGGGCAAACTACTTGAATTATTAGATATATTTTTAATTGAATAATAATAGTGAGGATAAATGGGTATTGTTTGATAGAAACAACAAGGAGTTCTTTGTGTAGGAAGTAAAACGTTTTATTCTAATGAGAAAGTATGATTGTAGTGATAGATTTGCATTCAAATGAGTGAATTTGATCTCAAAAAAATAAATTATAACATTTTTATGGGGAGGGGTGATCGATCGGGTTCCTACTTGCGTGACTTTATTTTCTCGCAACTATTTTATGAGTGAGGTGATTTGTTATTAGTCTAATGAAGGGATGAGTCAATATGCAACTTGTTGAATGCTAGTAATATATAGGGATAACATCATATATCCTTTTATTAAACATCAAAATAACATATTTACCTATTTAAATTCATAAATATTATATATCCTCACTCTAAACCTTAAAACTCTTATATTTATCCATTTTATAAATAAAAATTTAATATCAAATCTCCCCCTAAGATTTGATAAATATAAAACAATCTCCTTTCCACAAAAAAAAATCTCCTGTTCTTATTTCCATTTGTTCTACGCAACGAAGGAACTTTCATCCATTACACTTATTGATATGAATGCATTAATCTCAAACTCAAGGTAGGTTGTTTATATATAAGATTTTACATTTGAAAAAAGCATTGTACGATTTCAAAGCTAGATAAGTGTTTTGATACATGTAATGTTTTATTTGTTTATACTAACTTGATATTATTTTTAATAATAAAAAAATATGATGGGAGAAAAAAAAAAGATAATTATTTTGATTACGTAAACAAACTACTCACTTTTGAATGCCTCCTTGTAAAAAAGGAAAAAAAAGATAATTATTTTGATTACGTACAGTTGGTTTTCACTATTACTTTTTAATTAGGGGTGATCATGGGCTCAACCCGGCCCAGCCCGTGACCCGAAAAATAGAAAACATGTGGACCGAGGACCGACCCATGTTTCATTGGGTCGGTCCGGTTCGGGTTAGCATGCGGGCTCGGGTTTTTTGCGGGCCAACCCGTAACCTGGAGAACAACACTATATTTCATGTTTTTTAAGTGTTTTTATGGTTTTCGTAATAATAGTTTAACTACAATACGATATCTCATTATGGTTTTCGTTTTGGTTGTGATTTAACTATCAACAACAACACTAGGAAATTATGTGAGAATTCCTAATTACATTATTAACATGATTTTACATTAAAAAAAAAGTTTGTTGGATGTAATTGAAAACCAAATCAAATACCGAAATACATATATAAATATTTTAAAATACCAACAAAAATATTATTATAATATATAATATATATCTATATGAGTCTACATGAGTCATATAACAATGTAATGTCAATGTTTGTCGGGTTGACGGGTTCTCGGGTTTTTCCCCGGGTTAGACCGGCCTGCAATCCAAGATTTCATAAAATATAGGCCCGTGGACTGGACCATATACTTAACGGGTTGGGTCGGGCTTGGTTTTTTTGGGCCGGTTAAACGGGTTTGATGGGTTGACCCGTATTTTGATCACCCCTTTTTTAACAAGCAAATAGATATCGATCAGTTGATAGATTTATGGGAGAAAAAAAAAGCAAAAGATAACTAGTACACTAAAAAAGGAAAAAGAAAATGAAAAGTTGATTGTTTTTTTAAATAAAATGGGTATAATAGTTATAAGTTAATTATTTTATGGTTATTAGGAGATATAGAGTTTTAATAATTATTATTTGAACGAATATGATAGTTTAAGGTTTAAAACTATGATAATAAGTTGTTTAAATGGGTAAATGTGACTGTATTGAAGTTTAGATTGGGTACTATATTAAGGAAATTAATTGGGTAAATATGTCATTTTGATGTTTAGGAGGATATATGATGTTCTCCCTAATATGTAAACGATAGTTTGGGCTGCAATTAGGTCATCTTCATTTACAACTCAACCTAACATTATTATTCATTAAAAAATCAATTTCTCTCTCTTAAGTCTTATCTAACCCAACCCAACCAAAACAGACTTATATACTCCTATTAACAACCCAGACTATTTTTTTAATAAATAAAAAGTCTTTTAAAAAGATTATGCAAAAAAATTATAATTAGGATCAGTTAATAATAATAAAAAGTTAAATATAAAAAACTGGAGTAAAGAATAAAAAAAAAATATGGTAAAAAATTTTGTTAGTTTATATATTAAGTATGAAAAATTACATATATTTAATCAAATCTAAGTATTTATATAAAAAAAAATATATATGCTGAGGTAAACTACAAGCTAAATAAAAACAATAACTTATTAAGCCACATTCCTTTTGGTTGCCATGAATATAAGTTAGTGGTACAACCTGTTTGGTCATGATCACTATTGTTTAATAGCTTTTTTCCATTTTATTGCCGACCGACCCATCAAAAAATTTGGCGATGGGGATAGTCTAATTAGTTCATTGAGCTGGACCGAACAACTTATTATTTTCTCTATCGAAGATTTCATACAGATGGATGAGTACATAAGGATTGGAGATCAAAGGAAAAAGGTGGTGAAAGTATCATTTTCATTACACATTGGTGCTTATAAAAAGTAAGAAACGATAAAAGGTTTTCCAACATCGAGGTTGACCAATGAAAATTGTATAAAACATTAAGTCACTTGGTATATAGTAGTAGATGAGTAGATTAAAACACAATTCTCTTTGTTGGAGAATTGGTTTAATTTCAATGTAATGTGATCATTGTGATTGATGTACATGTTCGGGCATTCTTACAACTTGCAAAGTACGTGTGAATTAAAGTTACATTTTAAAAAATAATAATTACCATGATGGAATGTTGCATATATATCACATTATTATATATAGTACAATTTACAACATGCTTAGGAATAGTGAAGCAAGCAGACATACGCAGCAGCCTATAGCCTGTTTGCTTTTTTTTTTTTTTTTTTAAGTTGTTTATAATCATCCTAACTAGCATATTATCACGTATCTACACCTAAGCGTGCTTATAAGGAAAAAAAAAGCTAATATTTGTTATTACCGACTCACCGGCCAACCACTGTAGCTACCTATGAAAATGTCGGTTTGATTCTTATTATTTTTACCCTTTTTACTTTTGATCAACTTTTGCTTAACATTTTTTTAAGTTATTGGTATATTAATTTGTGACGACCTTTTGAGAGCTATTTTCAGTAAGAAAATAGTTAATATTTTTTACCTAAATGGTATAAAAGGCCCTTCAATGAAGGTATACAACTCTATAATGTATTGTTTATGCATAACAAAAAATCAGATTTTAAATAATCCTTTGCACCACTTTATATTTTTTGTTTTGTATTTTTTTAGATTTATGATACGCTTTCATAATGTATGTTTATCTTATACACATTGCAATTTTATACACATTGCAATTTTACATATCGGTATGTTTTTCGGGCAATGCCTGCTTAAAATACTAGTTCCTTTTTATATCACAAAGACCATTTAAAATTAAGATCTCTTATATTAATAAAAGAGAATTGTTTTTGGAACTTTTTTTCTATGTGACAAGCTCATGTCCCTTTCTATAAGTGATTTTAAAAATTTATGATATCATATTTGTTATTTCTTTTTTTACTTTCTATAATTTTATTTAACCTTAAACATTATATATCATAATTAATTTAAGAAAGATATATCTCATTAAATAGATAACTGAATATATTATATTGTTTCTTAAGTTTAAAGGAAAAAAATATAACTATATACAACAAAATATATCAATACGTCACATAAGATTATTGTAAATTTAATATTTAATTTATAGTGTTTAATTATTATTGCATTGATTCATTATTATTCATTATTATTAAACATAAAAAAAACTTTAGTTATATTTTAATAAACATTATTTATAAAACTTTTATTAAAAATCCTGTGTTAAACCCGGGTTAATTATCTGGTAGAAAAATATAACACAAATGTACATGAATAGACATATTCCACTTGTTCTTTGGGCTACTAAATGGTTTTTTTGTTAACTCATGTGTCTCCAAAATTATTAATCGTAATGGAATAAGTAGAGATGAACCAGAGTTTAAAATAAGGCAACTAATAACAGACAAAGTCACGAACATCATTTGGTGTTTTACAAGTTTAACAAGTTCTTCTCCGTCAAGCTTTCAACAGTGTCCTTGATGGTTACCTCCAATGGAGTAAACTCAACACCTAGACTTTCGGCCTTTGCCCTCGATATACTGAAAGGTGGCTCAACACATTTGCCGTCTTTATACCTATTGAGATTTAAGAAGAAAAAAAGGTAATTTAGATTTCAAGTTGGTTACTTGAATCTCCAGAGAAGGCAACATGGACAAAAAGGCTCAAAGGACCTCATGTTTTCATTGCATATATCACAAAAGAATATCATCAATAAGTTATATAAGTGTACTATTCTTGAAAATCTCTAACCTAACAATTGGTTTACTTTGTCTTTGATTGTATCAGCTAGTCTTTATCCACATCTAATCAACACATTTTTGGGTGTTGCTCACCGTCAGAGCAGAAATCATGGCCTGTTGTTTGACGGGTCACATCAAATACTACTATAGGACCAGAGCTATTGGGTTACATCAGGGCGTTATTATCAGTTTGCCAAGTGTTTAGAAATGAACATAACAATAGGGATGAGTTTTTGGTCAGTTTTTGGCTAAACCGATCAGGAACTGCAAATTGGTTTGGTTTGTTTTTCTGGGCAAGTGGAAAACCAAAACGAAAGTTTTAGGTCGATTTATTTTTCCTCCACCCCTAAATTAAATAGATCCAAAGAAGACAAAAGTTCTTATAATTAATAAGAAATTATTCAAAATTTTCCTCTAAACAACCAATAAAGCTGGTCCATTTGAAGATTTGGGGCTCAACCAAAGATGAGAAAAACATACAATAATACATAGAAAAAGATAGAAGGGATTTTACCTATCAGAATGATTAAGAGTTGGATATAATTTGTTTAGTATCTTCATGATGAATGAAGAGTGAACCATATTGCCAACCATTAAGTATCTACCGTTAGCTTGCTGGTTCTCAAAGCCTAATATATGTGCAGTAGCAACATCTCTCACATCAACGAATCTGTAAAGTCCATCTGGGGATATTTCATCTCCTGCATATACACCAACCATTACCGAAAGTAAATTTTTCGTGCATTAAACAACTCAGTTAATGTTTCATGTTGATATACAAATGCATACACAACTAGTTGCCCAACAATCAATACTGCATATATACATCTGTCGTAAAAGAAAGATACCAGATTTTATCAATCGCATGATGTATTCAGAAGAAAGATTCAGAATTGGTTGTAAGAGAGGACCAATCACAAATCCAGGATTTATAGCCACCAATTCCAACCCGTTCTCTTTCGAAAACTTCACAGCAGCATCCTCAGCCAAAGTCTTCGAAAGGTGATACCACAACTGAAAAATACGAACTCTTTAACTAATGAGACTTCATTATCAAATAGTTATTAAAAACTAAAAAGTTACCTTATTTTGTTCACAGAATAATGGATCTGAGAACCAAGTTTCGTCCACCACATCACCAGACCTGGGAACTTTTACACCAGTCGTTACTGCAGATATGGAAGATGTCAAGACGACTCTCTTGAGAGAAGGAACTTTTATCGCTGATTTAAGAACATTAAGTGTCCCCTTCACTGCAGGCTCTATCAGTTGTGCCTAATGCAAAATCAGCAGAACCCGACAATTCATGTATCATATGATCATGACCAAAGATACAACATCAAAATGAAACTTTATATGTGTATTCAAGCCAAAACCTAAGTTTAAAAGTTAAAAGCAATTCCATAAAAATGAGAGGGAAAGAACAAAAAAGACCTGCGGGTCATCAACTACAAATTTAGCTGGAGAAGCGGTGTGAAAGACACAAATGCAGCCATTAACTGCAGAGTCGAAAGATCCTTCTTCAGTCAAGTTAGCTTCAAATAAAGAAAGCCTTTCATTTGCACCATCAAGAGCAAGCAAATGTTCTATCTTTTTTGGATCACCTGCACATATTATTTTAATTTTTAACTGAATCAGTTGGTACTAAAGAAAAACAAAAACATACTTGGTTTCTAGAATTGGATTAATCACATTAATACAGTGAAGGCTGTGTAGTCTTATTAATACTTCTAAACCACTACCACCACTTTAAATTATAGAAAGATAAACTCGTATAAGTCACCTAAACCCAGACCCAAAAAAGGGGGATGCACTCCTAGGGACAACGTGTTGGAACCACGTTAAATGTGACCGTCACTAATCATTTATCATTCATCATATGATAATTGACGGATAACTGAAATCTCTATGTTTAGTAAATATACGATGGACATATCTACTCTTAAACATATACTATTGTGTTTCTCATTAGATGATTGAAACCACGGGAATTTATATTGCACATACTAAACGCCAGAGACTAAGTTGTAAATGCTCTCATCTCATTATAAATAGAGTCATTTACAACCTTTTGTGTCTGATCACTATTCTAATTTTCGTGTGTGTGTTTTTCCTCCCCAAAATTCGGTTCTAACAAAACCAAATACATACTCTCATCTAAGAACAATCATCTTGTTTTGGAAACCCGACACATGGCAAGTCTGCTCAGGTTCCTCGGGATCAACGGGTATGTTTTCTATCAAGTTTTCATTATACTATTCAATACGAATCATGTTCATTCCAACAAAATGCCCCTTGTGGCAGTCTTGAGTCTCGCGCTAATGAGAGTGTATTTTTTACGCTGACTCACTCACTCAAGTGATGAACAAAATAAGGGAGGTTAAGAATAAGGATAACAATTAATACCTTAAGTCCCTTCACCAAATCCATCTTTGATGGAGATAACTCAATTACCATCCGAAATGATAATTTTTAAAATTTAAAAAAAAAAGGAAGGGGGGGGGGGGATCCTCGCTAAAACATATATGCATGTGTAGTGCTGGCTTGACTATGTATAGAGGTTAGGCATGGGCCTAAGGCCCCCGTCTCCATTTTTATATTTTCGGCTTAATATTTAAGACGTTAGACTTTTGTGTTAGATGTTATTAATATACAAAGGGTGATAAGAATGTTCAAGAAAAAAAGTATGCAAATAAACTTCATGGCCTCATGACTAATCTTTAGAAAAAGACATCACACAAATGAATTTACATCCTTCAAGGAAAAAAAGGAAAATAAAAACTCACTATTAAGAAATCGAAAAGTTGGACAACCGATTTTTACTCTCAAAAAAGATTTCCAACAACGAATTAGTGATTAAATCTTGATTATATGAAAGACTTTCTCTTAAAAATGGTGCAGAAGTTTGCTTCTTTGCGTTCTTTTCACATAACAACCTAATATATAAGATGAACTACTTTTTTTTTCCTGCTTTTTGTGTTTACTTTTAATTTGTAATTTTGTATGTTAATCAACCGGGCCCCCAAAACGAATCTTGTTTAAGGCCTCCAAAAAACTTAAGCTGGTTTTGAAAACGCGCATAGTTAATTATTAAAGATAATGGTAAATTGAAAATTGGGGGCCATGAAAATCGGACTGCGGTCGCCCATTTTGTCCTGTGGGCTATGGCATAACCGCCCATGACTAGAATAGAATTAAAAGGACTGACCAAGAGAGCGGACAGTAGCATGAACAGAGTAGCCACGGTCCAATAAGAGCTTGACAATCCATGATGCTATGAAACCTGATGCTCCTGTTACACACACCACTTTCCCTTCTCCTACGCTCATCTCTCTCTCTCTCACTGAAACTTAACTATACTGTATGTATATGTGGGAACACAAAAAAAAAGAGAGAAAATTAATGTGTACTGATTGTCTGATATTTTTATTGAAGGACGCTGATTGTCCGATTTCACTACTTGTATACAAGTGAGCAACGTGGGGAACATGTGTATAATAAAATAAAAGAAAACGATAAGAATCATAGGATTAGTGTGGCTGGAGGGTAAGGACAAAGTCATGACCGTTATTAATGTCAAGAAGTTCCTACTGGGCGCAACAAGGAAAAGGTATATTTTTTTTTATTGGTGTAATTAGATTCCTAAAAAGTGCAATATTTTCATATAGAGAGCGGCTATGTATTCCAGTTTTAAAAGACTCGAAATTGTTTTGTTAACAACATGACCTGCGTGTTCTGGAGAAGAATCGGTTACCCATTTTTTGTGTGAATGTAATTTGGTAGCAAGAGTGGCACGCGGTCAGCAAGTGGTGTAACTCGCCACCATATATTTTTTATTTTTGATGTCAAAGACCTTATCCAGTTTCATGATTTGTCGGGAAAATAAACTTAACCGAAAAGAACATTTGTTATGATCGGTTGTTGGAGTTTGTGGAAGGGACGCTATTTTCTCTAATTTCATTGTGAGGGTCGGTAACTCGGTTTTTGTAGCATAAGAGTAGAGGCAACATAATACTCCGTAGTATAACTTGACAAGGCCGGCTTTAAGGGTAGGAAAAAGTGGGCTGTGGGCCGATTTCTTAAGGGGTCCCTTTTTTTTTTTATTATATAAAAAATATTTAAGTAATTAACTTAACTCATTACAAATCTTAACATTACTCAAAAACTAAACCATATAATATACTCGTAACTTACAAAAAAAAAACTACTTACACATCTTTTTACTAATACAAAGTTATATTTTTCAATCACAAACTACTCTAAGACCATCTTTAACCCCACAAACTACTCTAAGACCAACTTTAACCCTCAGTGTTTTACCGGCTTTTTGAGACGAAAACGCCGAACTTCCGGCGTATCCTTCAGTGTATTGGGTCTGCGTATTTGCTGCAACGTCGGGAGATACAACGTATTGAGGTGTTTAATAATAAAGTATTTTCTTTTTATCTTTTCATGAGCTGAGTAGCGATATATTTATATATAAATTAAGAAAAGAAACTTTGAGTTTTCAAATCATATTTGCTGGGTTTGTAGATGCTCGAATGGAGACGACGACAATAATTGCAAAGTTTGATTACATATCCTATAGTAACTATTAATGTTCATTTTAGCCCCTACACTATTATCATATTTTTGAAATGCCTATATTAGTTTTTTTATAGTTTGCGTCTAAACCTTTTTTCAATGTCAAATACTATGTTTTAGTTAAATTTATATCAGGCCGTATTGTTAATAATTAGTAATGTAGTTGATGTGTTTTTTAATTTATTAGAATTTTTTTTTTAAATTTATTATTATAAATAATGACGACATTAACAAACTGAAATTTCAATGGGGTGAGTTAGCGTATTGCTGACGTGGCGTTAAAAAATTTAGTTTCAGTGTGGTGGGTTAAAGATGGTCTAATGTCTTTGTAGACCTGGACTACTTTTTAATAAAGTAATAATATAAAATACTATTACGTCTTTTAATTTGATGTGTACTATGTATAAGTGTATTCAACTTATATGTATAAATGTATTCAACTTGTGATATTTTTTTTCCGTTAAATATAATTTGTAAAAATTTATATATTTTTGAAGATTATCTTAATAATCTTCATAAAATTACAAAATGGTGACATATGATAACTACTAAATCTCTTTTTCATTTTTTTCACATGTCATTGAAAAATAACTTTTGTTATGTTTATTAATATACTATAACTTTTTTTAGTCATTTTATAAAAATAGTTTATATACAATAGAACCTCTATAAATTATAGTCGATAACTTAATAAAATTAATAATATTAATCGATGCGTCTTACTTAGGGGTCTTTTTTTCTGACTCGTCCTAAGTTTATAAATTTTCAGAGACCAGACTGTTTGGAAAAATTGGTTTAGCTTCAAATTCTTTGTAATACTTTGTAAAATTTTACTTTTACCTTTCCAAAAAAAAAAGACAGCCAATCCTTTCATACAAAATTTGGCATGCAAGAAAATTTAATAAGTGTAAAGGAGGTAAAACGTTTTTTAATGGGAAGGTATGATTAAAGACTTACAGTGATAGATTTGCATTCAAATAGGTGAATTGGATCTAAAAAAATATAACAATTTTTATATGAGGGCGGCTATGGATCGGGTTCCTACTTGTGTGGCTTTATTTTCTTGCAATCGTTTTATGGGTGAGGTGGCTTTTTATGGTATAGAAGTAGATTAAGACATGATTCTCTTTTTTGGAAGGATTGGTATTTGTTATATCGATGTAATGTAATTATTGTTATTGATGTATATGTTTGGGCATTTTCGCAGCTTGCGGAGTTCGTGTGAATAAAAATTGTTTTTGAAATAATTACTCTACGTCATGTATAAATACGTTTTGTTGTTTATATATCACATTCGTTTTTATATCACAAAAACCATTTACAATTAAGATAGAAAAATATAACACAAATGTACATGTATAATGGACATGTTCCGTTTGTTCTTTGGGCTACTGATGTAAATGGTATTTATGTCAACTGATGTAGTGATGTGTCTCCAAAATTATCAATCGTAATGGAATAAGTAGAGATGAACCTAGAGTTTTAACTAGGCAACTAATAACAGACAAAGTCACGAACATCATTTGGTGTTTTACAAGTTCAACAAGTTCTTCTCCTTCAAGCTTTCAACAGTGTCCTTGATGGTTACCTCCAATGGAGTAAACTCAACACCTAGACTTTCGGCCTTTGCCCTCGATATACTGAAAGGTGGCTCAACAGGATTGCTGTGTTTATACCTATCGAGATTCAAGAAGAAAAAAAGGTAATTTAGATTTCGAGTTGATTAGCCGAATCTCCTGGAAAATGCAACATGGACAAAATGCTCAAAGGACCTCATGTTTTCATTGCATATATCACAAAACATTATCATCAATCAGATACAATTGTGTTATTCTTGGAAATATCTAAACTATCAATTGGTCTACTTTATGGTGCTATAATTAAGTGGACTTTGTCTTTGATTGTATCAACTAGTCTTTATAGTCTATCCACATATAATCAACACAATTTGACGATACTCACCATGGGATTGTTTAATGGGTCACCCTCAAATACTACTAGGACCAGAGCTAGTGGGTTACATCAGGGCATCATTATCAGTTTGCCAAGTTCTTAGAAATAAACATGACAACAGGGTTGAGCTTTAGGTCAGTTTTTGCCTAAACCCATCAAGAACTGCAAATTTCATTTTCTTGGGATTTAAGAACATCTTGGTTAGGTTACTGATCCGAATGTCAGACTTGAGCCCAAGAAACATTATTTGCACATTTTGTGTTCACATATTGGGCTTAGACTCAACATAATATCAAGTCTTGTTTTCGACTTCTAAACTAAGTCAACTAGTTAAACATGTAGCTTTTTTGTTTGGCCTTATAAACAACTAGTAATTGCTAACATGATAAAAATATCTTAACGATCTAATGATGTATAGACTGGGTCGGTTTTGCTAATTGGTTTGGTTTGGTTTGTTTTTCTGGGCAAGTCGAAAACCAAAACGAAAGTTTTAGTTCGATTTATTTTTGCTCACCCCAAAATTAAATAGATCCAAAAAAGAAAAAAGTTTTTATAATTAATTACTCGTACAAGTTATTCAAAAAATTTCCTCTAAAGAACCAATAAACCTGGTCCATTTGAAGATTTGGGGCTCAAACAAAGACGGGGAAAACATACAATAATACATAGAGAAAGATATAAGGATTTTACCTAACAGAATGATTAAGAGTTGGATATAGTTTGTGTAGGATCTTCATGATTAATGAAGAGTGAACCATATCACCAACCATCAAGTATCTACCGTTAGCTTGCGGGTTCTCAAAGCCTAATATATGTGCCTCAGCAACATCTCTCACATCAACGAATCTGTATAATCCATCTGAGGATGATTCACTTCCTGCATATACACCAACCATTGCCAAAAATCATATTTTCGTGCATTAAAGTTTTAAGAACTCAATTAAATTTTCATATCCATATACAAGTATAAACACAACTTGTCGCACAACAATCAATAGTGCATAACTGCATATATACATTTGTCGTAAAAGAAAGATACCAGATTTTATCAATCGCATGATGTATTCAGAAGAAAGATTGAGAATTGGCTGTAAGATTGGACCAATCACATATCCAGGATGTACAGCCACCAATTCCAAACCGTTCTCTTTTGAGAACTTCACAGCAGCGTCCTCAGCCAAAGTCTTCGAAAGGTGATACCACAACTGAAAAATACAAACTCTTTTAAGTAATGAGACTTCATTATCAAAACTAGTTATAATAAATATTACCTTATTTTGTTTACAGATTAATGGATCTGAGAACCAGGTTTCGTCCACCACATCACCAGACCTGGGAAGTTTTGCACCAGTCGTAACTGCAGCCATGGAAGATGTCAAGACGACTCTCTTGAGAGAAGAAACTTTTATAGCTGATTTAAGAACATTAAGTGTCCCCTTCACTGCAGGCTCTATCAGTTGTGCCTAATACAAAATCAGCAGAACCGGACAATTCACAAATCATATAATCATGACCAAAGATACAACATCAAAATGAAACTTTATGTGTGTATTCAAGCTACCACCTAAGTTTGAAAGTTGAAAGCTATTTCAAAAAATTGATAGGAAAATAAAAAAAGAAAAAAACCTGAGGGTCATCAACTATGAATTGAACAGGAGAAGCGGTGTGAAAGACACATATGCAGCCATTAACTGCAGAATCGAAAGATCCTTCTTCAGTCAAGTTAGCTTCAAACAAAGATAGCCTTTCGTTTGCACCATCAAGTGCAAGCAAATGTTCTGTCTTTTTTGGATCACCTGCACATTTTTTTTTTGTATGTTTTGAATCAGTTGGTAATGAAAAACAAAAACATACTTGGTCGCTAGAATCAGATTGATCACATAATTACAGTGAAGGCTGAGTAGCCTTATTAATACTTCTAAGCCACTACCACCACTTCAAATTAAAGAAGGAAAATGTTATATAATGTTAACATCATGGTGTTGCACTCAAACCAATTTTCACACATGTTAAACTGTCCTCCCCTGGATTTAAGGTTTGTACGAGGAACATCATATAACTATATGATGTTAACATCATATAAGTTATCCACATTTAAGAAAGACTAGCATGGTACCCGCGCAATGCGGCGGCGGTGACGGCGGTTTAGCGGTGTCGGTAACGGGTGGTGATGACATCGACAATTAGTGTCGAGTAGTGTAATCATGTAAGTTAATGTAATGATGATAGTGGAAATATTTTTAAAAATAAGGACTTAGAGTGTAAATTAGCAAGATAAGGTTTTAAAGTGTATATTAATTTATTAAGGGCAAATTTGATAATCTCTAATAACCCTTTCTAACCATTTTCTAACACTTTCCTAAAATAGTGGTTAATAATTATTATAAAAGAGTATAGATAAACTCGTATAAGTCACCTAAATCCAAGACCCAAAAAAAGAGGGGTGCACTCGTAACTCATTTATCATCCCAAATGATAAATTAGTAATTAAAAAAAAAAATTAATTATCCTCGCTAAAACATGTAAACTTTAAAAATTAAATGATCCATACACAACCATTTTTAACCATACACATCGCTGTATGCATTATACAGTTGTACAGTAAAATCATATAATGCATACATTGTTGTGTAAAAAACATGTTGCGTAGGGATCACCTAAAATCCTAAATTATTGTATGATTATGTTACCTTCTAAATTATATAATTTAACAATTAACATCAAATTTATTGTATCATCAATCAAGTACAATTGGTTAATGTCAACTTGTATAAAACATTTTTATTTTTCAATTGCATTCTAACTTCTAAAATCTAAATATATATATGTATGTGACTGCAAACCATCCAAATCCGATAGCCACCTAAAAAACCAAAATTCACACACCCTGACGTCTTAAGTCTTAACTACTGATTAGAATGCGTATAGTTGATTATTAAGGATATAAAGATAAATTAAAAAGGGATTTGCTAACTAGTGCCCCTAGTGCATTAGTTAAGAAACATTTAATAAACTTGTTGTTTCCTTATTAATCAAAAATTATATTTAATGTGTATTAATTCAACCTAACAATTTCTATTTTTAAATAAATAATTAATACATATTTTCATATTTTAAGAAAGTTGGACTTCATTAAATGCTTTATTAAATGCTTCTTAACTAGTGCACTAGTTAGCAAATCCCAATTAAAAATTCGGGGCCATTAAAATCGGGACTGCGGTAAGCATAAACCCACAAAACAGATAGAGTGACTGACCAAGAGACCGGACAGTAGCATGAACAGAGTAGCCACGATCCAAAAGGAGCTTAACAATCCATGAGGCTATAAACCCTGATGCTCCTGTTACACACACCACTTTCCCTTTTCCTCCACTCATCTCTCTCTCTCTCTCTGACTGAAACTTACACTTTGGGTGAGAATATGCAAATTGGATAGTAACTTAACTACTGTATATGTGGGAAAACAAAAAAGAGAGAAATTTTTTTTATTTTTTATTTTGAACTGCAGAGAAGAGAGAAAATTAATGTATACTGATTGATTGTATTGCCTTGCTTGTTTAAGCTATAACTTGTTAGGAATTTGCCTTTCTAGAAGAAAAGAAAAACTTGTTTGAAACTTGTTGTAAAAGTCGTCGGTCAAATATAGGGGGTTTGAAAGTTATGGGTCAAAGCCAAAGTCAAAGTCAAAACTTGGATGTTTTGCTAGTTCATCGACAACTTTTTTGTCTTTTTTTTTTTTTTAAAGAAATCCAACTTTATTAAGAGAAAGTGCGACACTACCTTTTTTAATAGCAAACCCGATTCTATTAAGTACTAAATACAACGTTTTGGACCTTAAAAGTCGAAGAACTACTATTAACAACTTTTGGAACCTGTTTCAGAAATCGTATTTTTTTTAAAACATCAATTTATCAATGGGAACAACTACAATTTATAAAACCCTTAAAATGGACAAGTAATACTTTTTTTAATTAAAAAATAAAACTAAATTTTCTAACAATAAAAAAACTAGTTAGCCAATTTTTTAAAAATGATTATTTGTGTTCAATAAGAGAAAAAACATAATTTTGAAAAAGTAAATACAAACATATTTTTTCAAAAATTTAGTTTTAAAAATGTCCAATATAATTTCAAAAAGCACTTCCAGACACCCCATATATTACTCATATTGCATTGTTGAAAAGATATTGATCTCGCTCTTCAAGACAGATTCGTGAACGGTCAATCTACGTCATGGAAGTTTTATTTCTAAATGACTTGTGTGACTTTATTTTAGCAATTACTTTTTGAGTGACATCGATAAAAGCATCTTTAGGGACCGATTCACTCCACTTAGCATTCCCTGAGAAGGGGCCATTGACTTTGCTTCGAATCAATCCAATCACCAATAGGGACCTCATTCCAGTCTTCGAGGCATTTCATCGAATCGGACTAAAAGGAATAGGTAAAACGTTTAAGGTAAAGGCAGCAACTCGGGAAGCTCCTGTCATGTGCCTTCCTACTGAATTCGAGTTCAGGTCTTTCACCTGAAAGTCCTTGCTCTGAAGCACTTTTGCATAGAGGTGTCATGTGTTTGACTTCAGCAAAAACTATGGAGCTATAAAAGTTGACATTGGTGCATTCACAAATGCATCCTTGATTATAATAAATAAATGGAAAATAATAATTTTCTTAATAACCTTAAAACGTGACATGTATAATCCACTTGATCTCTTTCCTAATTTTATCTATCAATTTATAGACATGTCATCATCAAATTATCAGGAGGATAATTTGGCTATTTTTTTAGGAAAATGTATCAAATTATTAGGAGGACATGTAGCATAAAAGCAAAGATTCATTGCACTCAGAAATAGTCAGAATTTAAAACCATAGAGTTGGGGAGAAAACTAGAATCAGTTCCCACATTATTGGTGTATAGAATGCCATTGTCTTCCAACTCTCTGGTGTTTTAGAATGCCAGTAAGTTCTTCTCCTTCAAGCTTTCAACAATGTCCTTGATACTTTCCTCAATCGGAGTAAACTTAACGCCTAGACTTTCTGCTTTTGCCGTTGATACGGTGTAAGGTAGCGGCTCAACATTGCTGTCTTTGACCCTATCGAAATTAAAACAAGAAAAAAATTTCCAGAATTCGACTTAGACACACAAAGAACAATCCAAAGATAAAATGAATGATAAATTTTTACAGCTTCGTGTAGTAACAGAAATAGCCAGCAATCTGTTAGAACATTTCAAGCTCGAATGATGGTGCAAAAACATATAAAGACCACATAAAGCAAAAAAGAAGTTTTATTCTGCATTAAAAGCTATTGATGTGTATGTCTCATACTACCATGCCATCTATGATTTATCTGTTTGTTAACAGATGCATACTTACCTTTCAGAATGGACAAGAGACGGATAGAGGTTATGTACGATCCTTATGAGCTCAGAAGATCGAACCACCTTCCCAACCACGCAATATCTACCGTTAGCTTCCGGATTCTCAAAGGCTAATATATGTGCAGTAGCAACGTCTCTGACATCAACAAGCCTGAATATTCCATCGGCGAATACCTCCTTTCCTACATATATATGACCCGATAGCTTAAAATGAACACTCTCATCCAACCAAAAGAAACAATTATTGACTTGTTAGTATCTTATTTAAAATCTTTACAATTTTATGAACATAGCGCCTTTAAAAAGAAATAGGATATCATGACAAGAAAACTTGCCAAAATAGAAAAACTATATGGTAGATATAACCAGATATGATATTCATGAAATTGGTGAAATACTGAACCAGGATAACATGTTAAGATGATAACTTTTATCTTGTTTAGCTAATGAACATAAGCTGTTTAACAAATGCTAATGCTTGTATTTTAATATGTCATATGTAAATGTTTGAGTTCAAAAAGTGCTGAAGTTTGGATCTCTAAGATCATAAGCATACTCATGAAAATGTAAATGGACTATTCAAGTAACAAAAAAAGTAGTTGACAATGAGAAATTGCAATACTTAATTATGACTCAAATTGCAGACTTTTAATTGCTCTCACTATATATACCATCATTGCTCATTTAAAGAATTAAAGAGTTGTAATGCTAAAAGCAAATGATTGCAATATGCACAGGCCATGCACGTTGGGTAACAGGTCAAAACGGGTTTGGGAAAAACGAGTCATTTTTTGTCTGCAGTAAAACGGGCTGGTTCATGTTGGATTCCCTTACCAGTTTTTATCAAGTCTATAAATCCCTCGGAAGTGGCATTGAGAGCTGGCTGTAAAAGAGGACCAATCACATAGCCAGGATTTACAACCACCAATTCCAAACCATTCTCTTTTGAAAAGTTCACAGCAGCTTCCTCAGCCAAAGTCTTTGAAAGGTGATACCACAGCTTAAAGAAGAAAATAAACAATTAAGCATTCATTTATTACAGCATTTGTAGCCAACTCACAAGAATATGAATAACATCTTGACCTATCATAGTCGCTTAATAAACCAAGCATACCTTTTTTTGCTCACAGATTGCTGGATCTGAGAACCAGGTTTCATCTATCACAGCAGGACCAGACTCGGGTTCTTTACCAGCCAATATAACTGCTGTCATAGAAGATGTCAAGACGACTCTCTTGAGTGATGGCACTTTAGCAGCTGATTTAAGAACATTAAGTGTCCCCTTTACTGCAGGATCTATCAATTCTGCCTAATGCAAAAGAAGAAAAGCAAAAAATAAAAAACCTGATTGTACATATTCAAAAAATCAACTAGAATGTGGCAACATGGTTCATAAATATTCCAATCTTTGTAAACTGAGACCAAAAGAACGAATAATGACCTGAGGGTCATCAGTGTCCAAGTGAACAGGAGATGCCGTGTGAAACACGCATACACAGCCATTAATTGCCGCATCAAAAGAACCTTCATCGGTTAAGCTAGCTTCAAACAAAGACAGCCTTTCCTTCGCTCCATCAAGAGCACGTAGATGTTCTGTCCTTTTTGGATCAGCTGCAACATATTGGAACAGAATCAATTGGAATTAGAGAGAAAATAGGATGAACAAAAGAAGAAAAAAACAAATAAAATTGGATAGCATATGACTTATAAGGGTATAAATTTTAAAAATAAAAATTAGCCTTGTACTGGCAAATATGGTGGCTTACCATGGTGACTGGTAATGGTAAGAAATATTTTGGCAAAATGGACATTTTTGTACTTTAATTCGTCAAACCAGTTTTTTTGGAATTTTTTTTATAGAAGCAATATATCCGTAATTGTCAATTCCGGTTTCATCTTATTTGTGACAGCCAAGTGTAAACCACAGAAGTAACATTTCGGGTCTTTACCACTTTGTCCATAAGCCAGAAGTGTCAATTCCGGGTTTAATTATCATAACTCAATAACTGCCATAACAGCAAAAGACACTTCTGGATTAATATCGGAATTGACATTTCCGGTTTTAAATGGCTTATATAACATGTAAAAGACACTTGCCATATTACAACTCTTCACAACATTTCACTCTTTTTTTCATATTTTCTCTTTTTCATATACTTTCATTCATACATCAATTAATAACAAACCTACAAGTTACCAGCGTACCAAAAAATCTTAAAATCCTGAACTATTGTGGTTAACTACAAAATCAACAAATGCACGAAGATTCACTAAACACAAGTATATTATAAAACTGATGAACAAAGATACAGAAAGGCCATGTGTATAACGCATCAGAGTGAAAACCAGTTAATCTTGATGGCTTTCAAGTTAACATTTACATATATACATTTTAAAGTTGGTAGTTTCTAACTTTTTCTTATAATATCGTTGACCCGGATATACAAATTTACATAAGATAATAAACCCGCAAAACAGAAAGATGAGGTACTGACCAAGGGAGCGGACAGTAGCACGAACAGTGTAGCCACGATCCAAAAGGAGCTTAACAATCCATGAAGCTATGAAACCTGATGCCCCTGTTACACACACCACTTTCCCTTCTCCTCCACTCATCATCTCTCTCTCTTTCTGACTGAAACTTAACTTTGGGAGAGAATATACAGATTTTAGTAACTTATACAAAAAAAAGAAAAAGAGAGAAGTTTATTGTATACTGATTGTCTGATAATTTTTAAATGTTTTGGGAAGTTGATTTGCTGGCTGATTGTCTGACATTATTCATTTTTAAAAGATGAGCAAAGTGGGAACATGTGTAATATAAGAAAAAGAGAACCAACTACGCAACTAGCAAGGGTACATGGGGTGTTTAAAATTTAAAATAGTTTTTCTTTATATGAGAGGAACATACCTGCGCGTTGCGGCGATGATGGGGTGGTGATGTAATGACGGCGGTGGGGGTGATCGGGTGATCTACCCGACGGACTCCGCCTTCGAATTTAAAAATTCGTCGAAAGTATATCGAATGACATCTTTAATGAAAAAACATGAAATTTTAAGAACATCCATAATATTTTATAATTTATCTATGTACGGTTTTTGAGATAAAAAATTTTAAATTAATTGGAGGAATAAATGATTTATGCAGGAGGGAGAAAAAAATAATTGATTGATATTTGAGGAGAGAGAAAGACTAATATAGTTATTTTAGGTAAATATATAATTAATAGATGACATTTTAGGAAAGTAAATGTTGAAACTTAAAATTTAGATAGAGTCTTTATGCTTTATAATGTAGTATAGATCTAGATCTATATTTAAGACTTCACATACCTAACTTTAACTTTAATTTCAAAAGAAATTCAAGACTTTAAGATCTCGAATCCGTTGGGGCATTTGGTAGAAAGGAATCATAGAGAATAGAAATGTAATAAAGAAAGAAAACAGTATAAAAGAGAATTAGTATTTGGAAAGAGAATATATTAGATTGTTTGGTAACAACAGAGAATAAACATAAAAGAAATATAAAAAATGAACAAATTAATATGAAAATTTTCTTTTAACAAAAACTAGTTATAATATCATGATATAAATAATTAAAATTAATTAATTAAATACATGAGAAAAAAAAAAGTAAAAGAAGAAATCATGAGAATGGAAATAATTTCCCATTCTACCTCTTCATTTTAATTCTCTTATGTAACCAAACAAGATAAGTGATTCTCATTCTATTTCTGCTATTTTCATTTCATCCTATCAAACACCCCTTAAATACTAATCAATCAACTACTATACTTATTTAAGTAAACTTGAGACTTTAAGATTTTAGATTTAATTGCTAGTGTAATCAAAATGCTTTCCATCATGCAAATAAAGGTTTTTTTATTATGGGGAAAGATGTTATTGAACTCAGATTTATCTCTCAACAAATTAAAATCAACAAAATAAGAGTTACTTTATAATATAGTATAAATTTATTAAAATGTTAAAAGTTAAAACTTAAAATTTAACAAAAATCCAAATTTGTTTTATAATATTAGACAAATGTCCGCGTGATGTGGCGGTATGGTAAGGGTGGCAACGGTGGTGGTGGCAATGGCGGAGACGGTAATAGTGTACGAATTAATGTAAAAGTGATTGATGTAAAAGGGAATGATAATTTTAAGGATGGAAGGATGTATGTGGTAATAATTTTATTATGGGTATTATAAGTATTTTTGGTGAATATGTTTAAATTGATGTGGAAAAAAATACTTTGGGGTTAATTAGCTACTAGAAAATTAAAAGAACCAAATGTAAATTTTAAATATTTAATTTTTCAATTTTCATCATTTCCTCCTTTAGAAATCTATGCATGCGAATCGCCTTAATAATTGTTTAACATTTTTATGTCACAATTAGCCATGACTCGTGAAGTTTTTATTAATATATTTGGATCATGACAGTTTTAATATTAATTTTACCGATGTATATGTATAATGATTTAGATTTATTAGTTTGTCATATCGACATACAAATTGCAAATGAGTTATGACAAATTAGTATAATTGTTTAATACAACTACATTTTTGGCCATGACATTATATAAATGTTTTATTTAAATCTATTTATAAATTTATATATTTAAAGTTACAAAAGCTTAATGATTATAATTATATAGGTTATAAAAGTGATTTTAATTATATATAATTATATAAGTTACGATCATGAAAAAAATGACATGTTGATTTTATCAATTTTATTTCCAAATCCAAATGATAGACATTATATAATAGAATAGATAACAACTTTACTTTCATTACAAACAACAAAATTAGTACAGTAGTAATTTTGTATGTTACGTTTAACAACAAAAAGCGTTAATAGCACACACGATAAATTATTTAGCATTGATAGTTTGATACTGCTAATTTTATCATTACATTACACACACCTTTACTTTCTTATTGTGCACAGAGGGAATACAATATATATATATATGTATGTATTCAAAACGCCAATGTCTTGAAACTAACCCATGGACACCATCTGGGGTTTTAGAATGACAGTAAGTTCTTCTCCTTCAAGCTTTCAACAATGTCCCTGATACTATCCTCAATCGGAGTAAACTTAACGCCTAGACTTTCTGCCTTTGCCCTTGATACAGTGTAAGGTAGTGGCTCAGTGTTGCTGTCTTTAACTCTGTCGAAATTAAAATAAGAAAAAGTTTCCAGAATTAGACTTAGACACACTAAGAAAAATCCAAAGATAAGGGATCATAAACTTTTGCAGTTTCATGTATTAATAGAAATAGCCAGCGGGTCTGTTAGAATATTTGAAGCTCAAATGATGGTGCAAAAACAAATAAAGACCACATAAAAAGCAAAAGAGAAGTTAAATTCTGCAGAGAAAACCATTGATGTTATGTATCATACTATCATGCAATCTATGATTTATCTGTTTGATAATAATACTTACCTTTCAGAAGGGACAAGAGATGGATAGAGTTTATGTACGATCTTTATGATCTCTGAAGATCGAACCACATTACCAACCACGCAATATCTACCATTAGCTTCCGGATTCTCAAAGCCTAGTATATGTGCAGTAGCAACGTCTCTGACATCAACAAGCCTGAATATTCCATTGGGGAATACTTCCTTTCCTGCATATATATGAGCCAACAGCTTAAATATAGTACAACATTCTTCATCGTATACATACAAAGACAAACACTCTGATCCAACAAATAGAAACAATAATTGACTTTTGAGTATCTTATTTAATATCTGTACAAATTTTTATTAACATGGAGGAGTGTTTTAGATGCGAAGAAAACACGCCTTGAAACAGAAATAGGAATAGGATATAATGACAAGAAAACTTGCCAAAATAAAAATATTATCACTGTAGGTATAACCCAATATGATATTCATGAGAACTACTGAAACGAGATGCTATAGTTCAGATGATGAACTTTTATCTTGTTTAGCTAATGAACATAAGTTGTTTAACAAAACAAAAATGCTAATGCTTGTATTTTAGTATGTCATACGTAAACGGTTGAGTTTAGGAAGTACTGAAGTTTGGAACTCTAAGATCATAAGCATACTCATGAAAATGTAAATGCACTATTCTAGTAACAGAAAAAGTAGTTGACAATGAGAAATTGCAAAACTGCTGACTTCTATTGTAGACTTTCTACTGCGCTCACTATATATACACTCATTGCTCCTTTAGAAAGTTGTGAGGGTGGAATTTAATGGTTGCAATATGCGCAGGTAATGGGCGTCGGGTAATAGGTCAAAATCAGTTCAGGAAAAACGGGTCATTTTTGGTGTGCAGTAAAACAGGCTTGTCATGTTGGTCATGTAGGATCCACTTACCAGTTTTTATCAAGTCCATAAATCCCTCAGAAGTGGCATTAAGAGTTGGCTGTAAAATAGGACCGATCACATAGCCAGGATTTATAGCCACCAACTCCAATCCATGCTCTTTTGAAAATTTTACAGCAGCTTCTTCGGCCAAGGTCTTTGAAAGAGGATACCACAACTGAAAAAAAAAATTATGTATGCATTAGTTATAGCATTTGTAGTCAACTAACAACAATAACATCTTGACCTATCATAATAACTTAACAAAACAAGCATACCTGTTTTTGCTCACAAAGGGCTGGATCGGAGAACCAGGTTTCATCGATCACAGCGGGAACAGACTCAGTTTCCTTACCAGCATACATAACTGCCGCTATAGAAGATGTCAAGACAACTCTCTTGAGCGATGGAACTTTAGCAGCTGATTTGAGAACATTAAGTGTCCCCGTCACTGCAGGACCTATCAATTGTGCCTAATGCAAAACAAGAATAGCCACACAAAAAAAAAACTGAGCTCTGTGCGAATAAATCTATATAGCACTTCCCATCATTGTTTAATGAGTGTACATATTCAAAAACTCAACTAGAATGTGGCAACATGGTTCATAAATATTCCAATCTTTGTAAACTGAGACCAAAAGAACGAATAATGACCTGAGGGTCATCAGTGTCCAAGTGAACAGGAGATGCAGTGTGAAACACGCATACACATCCATTAACTGCAGCATCAAAGGAACCTTCTTTAGTTAAGCTAGCTTCAAACAAAGATAGCCTTTCCTTAGCTCCATCAAGAGCACATAGATGTTCTGTCCTTTTTGGATCAGCTGCAACATATTTCAATGAAATCAATTGGCATTAGAGACAAACAAAAAGAAAATAGTTAGAACAGAAAGAAAGTACGATGAACAACAGTAAAAAATATAATAAATTGGATATCATGACTTATAAAGGGTATTTCAGATTGCTATTTTAGAGTAAATAACTAGCCTTGTACCAGAAAATAATGTATGGTGGTTTACCATGTTGACTGGTAATGGACACTTGCATTTGAATTCATCAAACCAGTTTTCTTGACAATTTTTTTCAATAGAAGCAGTATATCCGGAGTCGCCAATTCCGGTTTAAGCCACTTCACCTAACCGGAATTGACATTCCCAGTTTAAAATGGCTTATATAACATACAAAAGACACTTGCCATATTACAACTCTTTACACACTTTCACTCCTTTTTTTTTTTTTTATAATTATTTTCTCTCTTTCATACACTCTCATTCATACATCAATCAATGACAAACCTACAAGTTACCACTTACCAGCATACCAAAAAAAAATATAATCCTGAAGTGTTGTGCTTACAAGGACCACAAAATCAATTGGTGCACAAAAATTTTATAGAACACAAGTGTATAATAATGAAACCAATTAATATGATAAATTTCATGATTTATTGGTAAAAAAAGAACAATTGATTTATTATTTGTTTTACTTTTTATACTATGTAAACTTTAAAAATTCATTATCATTGTGTTATGTAAAGTACAAATGAACTCACCGATCTAAATAAACATCAAAATCGAATATATAATAATCTTTCGATTAGATCTTCTCAATAAAATTTTTTATGTTTATTTTTCCTATATAATACGTACCGTTGACCTGGATATAATAGATACAAATTTACATTTATAATTTAAGAAATATGTATTTAGCTGCACCACATATAAATCCGATCCATCATTAAGTTAAAAAAACCCACAAAAAAACAGAAAGATGACCGAGAGAGTGAAAAAGTGGACTGACCAAGAGACCGGACAGTAGCATGAACAGTGTAGCCACGATCCAATAAAAGTTTGACAATCCATGATGCTATGAAACCTGATGCTCCTGTTACACACACTGCTTTACCTTCTCCACTCATCTCTGTCTATCTCTGACTGAAACTTAACTTGACTATTGTATATGTGGGAAAACAAAAAAGAGAGGAAATTAATGTGTACTGATTGTCTGATTTTTTTATTGAGAGACGCTGATTGTGTGATTTGACTACTTGTATACGAGTACAAGTGAGCAACGTGGGGAACATGTGTAATAAAATAAAAACAAAAGAAAAGAAAAAGATAAGAATCATAGGATTGGCGGATTAGGTACCAGCCAATCGTTCCATACAAAAATTGGCATGCGAGAAAAAAAAAAAAAAGTTGTACGATTTGGGCGGCGATAAGAACTTTTTTTAACCGTTTATTTTTATGACTTACGAGTATAATTTTTTCATGTGACGTTAGTTTTAGTTTTATATCATCGTTATCTTTTTGTTTTGGACATAACTATTCACTTTTTTAAATTTAATAATTCTTTATACTCCATAATATCCAATCAAAATAAAACAATATGTAATGATCTTAAATATATATAAATATAAATATAATAATTAATAAACATTTTATCTTAACAAATTAGGCATAAAAGAATTCATTGTGTAGTGGAGGTGTGTGGGAGCGTCATTATTATTAAAGTTAAGAGGTCATTAGCTGTTTGCTTTGTCAATTTATATCGCGTTTTCATAATTGCGATTTGGTAATATTATACCGACATAAGGGATCTCTCGATTTTAATATTGTAGCATTATTTGCATTGATAACAACTTTACCTTTTGTATATTAATTAAGTAGTTTTCTTTCTTTAACTTTTCTAATTATAATATAATTTCTGGAAGGTCACAAAAGAAAAACCTCTTGTAGGGTAACTTGTTAAATTTAAAAATAAGCAATTAATTTTATTTTTTTTTCACAATAAAAGTGAAGATTCGCTGAATAGCTATTTTCTAGAATTACAATGCATATAGAATTTTAATCATCAGAGTTAGGAAGAAAAGAACTCAATACATATATTAATGGTGTGTATAGACTACTTTTTATGTTAGGCTTACCAACTAAGAAAAACACAAACGATAAATAATTTAGCATTGATAGTTTTATCTTTATAAACTACAAAGTATTACATGTCTTTTCCAGTGAGGCGGAACTCAATATTACTATATTCACTTACAACGAGGATTTTGCTTTCGTAATAGGCCAAAATGTCCTTATTATAGCCCTTTCTAATCTATGACAATATTTATTTATACTACATCATAAAACATTTAATTCTTTTTAACTAGTGTTCCCGTTTTAATTAAAAGGAAGAACAAAATGGCATTCGATCTAGATGAGTTACCATTTAATGTGCAGACTGCAGACCAATAGGAATGTAAAACCAACGATGGCCATAATAACGAACCTGTAAAGACTAAAAAAAGTTCATAAAGCATTTGATACTACTTAATGGCGCGTAGTATTACCAAACACGTTTTTGAGAAAGAAAAACAAGAAACCAAACACATTTAGTAATTAGTTATTGTATTACATGCTTATAAAATTGGATTAATTAGATGGATCATCGTTGGACAGGAGGCCCAGTGGACTCAGAATTTGAAGGAAGTAAAGTCCATGTCCCTTATAATTTAAGTAGCTTATAACTTAAGGCTAAAAAGTTACTCGTATATAAACTTTATATTTCAAATTCAGGTTGTAATGTTTGTTTACTAGCAAATAAATCGGGCATTTTAGTTAAAATTTGAAAACCAAAATGTATGTAATGTTTGTTATTGATACGTTATAACTTGATAACGAATCAACTACACAATAATTGTTAAAGTGTAAGTATTACATTAGAAAAGCATTTCATAGTATTATATAAAAAGGAATTTTTTTTGTTCCAAAAAGTGATATCATAATACGAGCATAGTGCCCGCGCGTTGCAGCGGCTAGAAGGTATGACAATATAAAAGGGAGGCGGTGGAGAAGGAGAGCGGCGGCAGAAGGTGATAGAAGGTCGATGAGGTGTGTAAAGATTAGAGAGAATGTGGAAAATATGGTATATAAGGGTTTTATGTTTAAATAGGGATATTTTAGGAAGAACAAAAAGTGCTTAATTTTAAGAAATTCAATACTCTTTATAAGGGAATATAGTAAATAAAAAACCTTTAAACCAAAAATATGGACTTGCCCAGGATTTTTCTAAAAACTTATATAAAACGATTTTATTTTATTTATTATAGAGACAGAGATTGTGCGAATAATCGAATATTGTAATTATTACACTGCATAAACTTATTCGTAATCCAACTAACTGACTAAGCCATTGTCTGAAACAAACCAATGAAAATCATGGATACATGATCCGTTTTTAAAAGTTCAATGAGTTCCTCTCATTCAAGCTTTCCACAGTATCCCTCAGGCTTACTTCCAGTGGGGTAAAATCAACTCCCAGACCTTCCGCCCTGGACCTAGACACATAGTAAGGTTGCGGCTCCACACAACCTTCGTCTTCATACCTAAACGAAATTCAGGAAAGAAGCAATCTAGAAAAGAGTACTAATTAGACGGGAAAGTTCAGTACCCCAATTACATGATTTTTCATATGCACATGTTAAACACAAAGGTCAAAACATTATCATACATTTCTTGAGACGATGCCGGCCAATTACATCATTTATGTGCATTTTTAACTGAATCAACTAATGTGAAGTGTAAATTCAGAAAAAAGTAAGAGCAGTATGATGAAAAGGGTGCTATAATGCTATATTGCCTAAATTTGATTTTGACTTCTTGTTGATGTGTATTATGGAAAATACATTCTTACCTTTTTGAATGGCCAAGATCAGGGTAGAGTTTGTCTAAGATCTTTATAATGTCTGAATACGGAATCACATTTCCAACAATCAAGTATCTACCATTAGCTTCCGGGTTTTCAAAGGCTAATATATGTACAGTAGCAACACCTCTCACATCAACAAGTACATATAGTTCATCAGGAAATAAATCCTTCACTGTATATACTTCGAGAAAAAAAAAGTCAATAACAAAGACGAGACATTTACATCTTGATTATTTATTGATCATGGTTTTTAGAGACAATTACTGCTTTCTATCAGTCTCACAGTAGCCTCAGAACTGAGGTTTAGACTTTGATGTAAGAAAGGACTGATCACAAAGCTAGGGGCTAAAACAACCAGCTCCAGACCATTTTCTTGTGAAAACTTAACAGCAGCATCCTCGGCCAAGGTATTTGAAAGGGGATATACCACAACTGCACAATACAATATCTTAGCCGATTGACGATAATGAAAAACCTAACACAACACTACGGAACTATAAAGTATACCTTATTTTGCTCACAAATTATAGGATCCGAGTACCAAGTTTCGTCCACCATATCACCTGCTTTTGGAATTTTATTGGCATATATATATATAGGGGTTGGGTATTGTAAAACAGGTATTAAGGTAAAACAAGTAAGACAAGATCTTGACCCTTAGATCATAGTTAAATTGATGCACGAAGATTCATGAAGCAATTGATGTACAATGATTTTCATGATGCACGGTGAATATCACTGAAGAAAAACCTATTATTTTATTTGTTTTACTTTAATAGTTGTTTTATTTTACCTAAAACCTATATATATATATATAGAGGTGAGATATTTTGAGATCACCTCTTATTTTAGGACCAACTAGGACCATTGATTTTTGTACACCATCATCATCTACTACGATATACAAGACTTTTTTGTAAAAACACTAAGACTTTCCGGCGACGGGCCCACAGAAAAATCATGTGTAAGTTACACATGTGTAAGAAGTTAACTTACACATGATTTTTTTGTGGGCCCGTCGCCGGAAAGTCTTAGTGTTTTTACAAAAAAGTCTTGTATATCGTAGTAGATGATGATGGTGGCGTGTAAGTTACGAAAATCAATGGTCCTTTTTTGGACTTTTTTTAGTTGATCTCAAATTATCTTTCCCTATATATATATATATTATATATATATAACTGCACCAATGGAAGATGTCAAGATGACTCTATTGAGAGATGGAACTTTTATAGCTGATTTAAGAACATTAAGCTTCACTGCAGGATCTATCAATTGTGCCTAATGACAAATGTGTTAAGAACAAAGATTTTTACATCATAGTTTTGATAGTTATACAAGTTTTCAAAAAACAAGAATACACGAACGAAAATAACCTGTGGATCATCAACTGACAATAGAGCAGGAGATGCCATGTTAAATATGTTAGAATAACAGTATAATAATACACGTAATTCCTTAGATATATTACAATACGAGAGATTATTATGAAGCAATTGAAAGAAGAACAGAATGGAAAAACAGAACTAAATAAAATCAGCAACACGAACAATCCTGCAAAACAAAGGAAACGTAATAGAACAAAGAAAACCGGGCTTGTGTTTAACACAATTCCCTTAAACAGATTCGTCGTCTGTTCCCAGGGTACACCGGTTAAAGCAATGTACTGTCGGACGTTGATCACTTGCCTGAAAGAAGAACGGAACACAGGGATGGATGCTGTTTCAATACCGAAAAAGAGAGAATGTGTGTGTGCTACGATTTCTGTGTATTGTTGTGTTTTTCTCACAAGTCCATGATGTCCTTATATACACAAAGTTGAAACTGATATCATAAATCAAATTAATGGTGACCGATAATATGTTCTGTAATTTTTGATCATCTAAAATATACTTGAATTACATTATTTATGATAAGAGGACACAAAAACAATAAGAAATATGCAGGACTATCAAATCTATAAACCAACCTAGGGAACAGACAGTAGCACGAACAATGTAGCCATGATCAAGCAACAGCTTAATGAGCAATGAACCTATGATCAAGCAACCGCTTAATTGAGTCTTTGAAAGACCTTTCTCAATTGGGCTAAATGAATTTTTGAACAAAAGGTTGAGCTTTTATAAGTTGTTCTTCAAAGAATCTTATACTACATTTTCATTTAGCCTCCAATTTCTAGTAACTTCGATACTATTATCATTATGATTGATAACTAAAACAGCCGTTAGATGAGTCGTTTTATTGGAAAAGATTACTAAAAATGAAAGACAAACTTATGTGGCAAGAAAAATAAGTCACAAAGACTTGTTACATTGGAGATACATACTCTTGAAAATCTTCAAACCCTGGTCACATACTCACATATGAGTATATGACAAGGTTGGTTACCAATTTCTGCTATATCAATGTGAGTATATACTTTTTTGGTGTGGAAAAACCAGAGGATGTGGATTAGACACGGGAGATCTCCACATTCGCTATCTCTGATAATGCTCGTGAATGATTGTAACAGATTCGGGGTTTCTTTAGTTATAGGTTGGATTTAGGATATTGAAGCTTTCAAAGAATATGTATGCATTAATTCATTTCTTCCTACCTTGGTTAAAGATACAACCAAATTAACTTGAAACTTGTTGTCATGACTAGTAATAAGGTTTTGTTAATTACCTTAGTTTAGTTAAAGAAAGAGTTAGTTTAGTTAAAGAAAGAGCACCAAATGGCATTTGAGTCTAAATGAGCTACCATTTAATGTTCAAAAAACCAATAGGAAAAATGTACATTTCATCTTCTGATCAAACAATCCCATAAAATTTAACAACCAAGGTAGCATATAATTCAGAATATTTTAGATACATATAAGGTTGTAGCAAACAAGAAGTTGTTAATCAGACAGTTGGGTCAATAAGTTCCCCGTTCAAGAACTCACGGTAAGCAGCAACGGGCCAGCTGAATCCACGGAATACCAACCGAGAAGCCAAAGGAACATCAATGATAATCTCTTTTTGTGTTGGCTTCTTCTCATCCCGGATAGCAATCAAGTAACTCCTTCCAACCCACCCGATCCATCCAGCTATGTACAAGAACAAAATCCCGGGGGTAATGAATTCGCCCCAATGCCTTTGGTCTCCACTTACAATCAAGTGTGGTAGCCCATCTGATCCACACAACAATCCTTGCTTTCCATAGTTGTCAAATCTACATATATATAACCAATTTCATGCAATTCATTAGTTTCTTTAGATTGTCACCATTCTTTGAATAAAACACACTTACAACTGAATTCAATTCCTTATTGTATTTTGTAAATATTAGACATATATTTTGAAGAGTTATATTTAAACTTACCATTAAAAAAAAAACATTAATCAGAAAGTATAATGATTATTTATTTTTTGAACAGAAAACAAACAAAATCGCCCAGGTACTCTGGACAGAATGACCCATTGACGAAAGATCACCGCTAACATATAAAGTGATAACAAAAGAAACTTATTAATATGGAAACTTTAAGTTAATTAAGTCTGTGCATAACCATATATACTTCTAAGAACTAATAAGGTCAGCATAACCCCATTTATCATCATCCAAATAAACATAACATATACATAGATACACAGATTAAATGTATATATAGTTACAAATTAAGTTTGTAGTAGAGTACCTTCTTTTGGTCTTTTCCATGGTAGCTTTAATAGCAAGAGCAGGGGCACTATCAGGTGCATAAAGCTTAAGAGAACTTTCCAACTTCTTAAGCTGTTGTTTCTCCCTTTTGGCAAACTGCTTAGACTCTTTACAAGGAGTTAGTCCAGAGATATCAGCCAATGCTGGAAGTGCAGGCACAGTTGAAGAAACCAAGATTGAAGAAAGTGCAAGTGCAGCTGACAATGCTTTCAAAGACCCTTCACCATTATTCTTGGTTTTGTCTTCTGAAGAACAAACAATGCTACTTGGGCTGCTGGTCAACTTTGACCTGGTGGATGATGATTTGGAGATTTCTAGTGGCTGAATGAAGCTTGTGGAGATTGTGAATGACATGTTGGTTTTTTAATGATGTCTGCTGTGTTTGATGAAATTGTTTTTTTGAAAGAATGAAAATGTGATGAGATGTAGGAGCAAGAAATAGTAATGAATGGATGTAAGATATCTGTTGGATAAGATATGGGAAGATGAGTTGGAAGATTGTTATTGGTGGATAATTGTGATGTTAGTGGTTGTGCTTGGTTTGCAATCCATTTTGCATATTTTTTGTTTGAAAGATCATGACACTTGGCTATGTCTTCACAGATTTATTAATATCGTTATATTTAACTTACAAAAATGGTCTAAAGTTGAAGTAGAATTCACTTTTGATCCTTTGAGTCGCATAAAGTTACATTTGTAGAATTTTTTATTAAAAAGTTCATTTCGAATTATTTTTTTAGCTCATAATATAACGATGAGTACCACCCAGGGTAGACTATGTTACACACTTACACTAGTAGAGTGACATATTCAAGAAAACAACCCCATATGCATGTTGCCCATAAAGATCATCCATGACTTGTAAGTAAAACTCCAAATATATTTACAATTTCATTTGCTTAAATATATTTTGACATACGATATATAATTATATATTAGTAAATGGAATAAAAATCAAGAAAGTTATATCAGAAGACAATAATATTATCATTCAAATATTTAACATAAATTTGGGAAGGCAAAATTACTGTTATATTTGTCTCATGTATAGTATCAAGCTTATTAGTTAAAATTTTCATTGTACCACTCAAATTTTATAATAAAAAGTTCTTTATTTATTGATATTATAATATTTAAAATTTTCTTAACTATATATATTATGATTTTTTCTATAAATATTGTATTCTATATGTACGTATTCAGTTGTCACGTCATCTTTTTTATACATGTAGATTGTCACGTAGTAATGAAAGTCTAAACAATAAATAACAAAGTATCTTTTTTAGATATAACTATATAAGTGTTAGCTTTAACAGAAAGTTAGTCAATAGTTTTCTGATTAAACATTCAATTAATTGTTCTTTTGTTCACCACACGCCCTAAGTTTATACAAAACTATAGGCACAAGATACTTCCGGTACAAATGTACAATAGATAAGTAAAAAATGAATGGCCCAAATCATCCTATCAAGGTGGCTTTTAGTGGACAGTTATTCAGGCTTAATTGATTCCATTAATGGGCCACTTTAGCCAAGACTCTAAGACAAATCAAATTGACCGGATATCAATACGTACTTCTATATATATCTATATTTATCTATCTATATCTATAATTATGTATACTCCCTTATATAGCATTTTGAAGTTTTATTTATGGTATGTCTTAAAAAATTAAGCATACTTTTTTTTCTTCCAAAAAACCCCTTTCACTATATATGGTTCTCAAAATGGTCCCCCGTACACTACAACATTGAATTACCGTATCTACCCTTATAACAAATTGTCACTCCTAAAACAAAATTCCGCCTCAACGTACAGGTATTATGCTCGTATATTATAAAGCAGATTTTTCTTTAAATTTTCAACATTAACCTTAAATTTTAATATTAAATTTAAGTACTTCCCCAAAATGTCTCTCATATATATTCTATATTTACCTAAAATAACTATAATACCCTTTCTTTTTTCTCAAATCTTAACCAATCATTTTTTTCTCTCATACATAAATCATTTTTATTCTTTTAATTCATTCAAAATATTTTATCTCAAAAACCGTACATCGAAAAATTATAAAAATTACATGGGTGTTCTAAAATTTCATATTCTTTCATTAAAGTGATCATTCGATATATTTTCGATTAATTTTTAAATTCAAGGGCGGAGCCCGTACAGCTAAGGGAGAAGCCCGTCTGGTAGATCACCCTATCACCGCCACCGCCGCCGCCATTACATCACCACCCCGTCATCGATCACCTCCATCACCGCCGCAACGCGCGGGTACCGTTCTCGTACTATCTTATAAAACATTTTGTCATTTTTTAAAATCTCAAAAGATGATTTGAACTACCTAAATTTTCTCATTCTTTATCCACTAATTTAAACATCTCTAACTAATATACCTATGATACTCTTAAATCTCAACCACTCATTTTTTTTCTCTTTCTAAAATCTCAACCACCCATTATTTTTTTCTCTGTCCCTATAAATCATTTTATTACTATAATTCATTGAAAATATTTTATCTCAAAAACCGTATATCAATAAATTATAAAAATTGTGTGGGTGTTCTTAAAATTTCATTTTCTTTCATTAGAGATGTCATTCGATATACCTTCGACGAGCTTTTAAATCCGAAGGCGGAGCCCGTACTGCTAAAGCATTTGACTATTACACTCTATGACTTATTAGCTTTATAACTTATCACCGATTTCACCCACATCTCATAAACACAAGGCGCGGATATTATAAAATAACGATGACTCTATTTATTATCACCGTATACAAAATAAAAAACCGCGTAAATAATTTCCAAACGGTAAATAAAAATCAAAAGAAGCGTAAAGCGCGTAGCGTTACATCAACGCGGTAAATCAAAACCGCCTTAAAGATTAACCGCGATATGTATATATTATTACCTTACATTACATACACAAATTAGCTCCAAATTTCTCCCTGGTATGTTTTTCGAATTTTATATATCTTCGAACTTGTTTGTATTTCGATTATAATTTCTGTTTTCAAGTTCACAATAATTTAGGGTTTTATGTTATTTAGGGTTTTAAAGTCTTGTTGTTGATCTGGTCGTAATTTTTAGGGTTTATATTGTGCAAATTATTTCTTTGATATTGTATTTTATAAAATCGTTTACATTATCAATTTAGATCATGAATTTTTGCATGTTTTTTTAGGTTTATTTATATATATTTTATCAAATAATAATAACTATCATCAACAGAACCAGAATCTGCACTCAGCATTCTTGCCTATAAATTTGGATAGCTTTTGAATAGTTGATGATTAGTTTGATGAAATATATACTATAAATTGTATCTTTTTGGAAACACTTATATCGAAAAACCATCAACAACGACCGCTTGATGTACAATACTGTCGCCGCCTATAAATTTGTTGCCTTTCGATAGTTGATTGGTTTTTAGATATAAAACGGTAATCCTGAAGACATGTTTTACAAGTTATTATCTGTTTTGGTATGCATTTAGTTTTTTTTATGTGATTTGTATTTACTTATTCAATTATTGCCATTTTATATCGAAAAACCATCAACAACGACCACTTGATGTGCAATACTGTCGCTGCCTATAAATTTGTTGCCTTTCGATAGTTTATTGGTTTTTTGATATAAAACGGTAATCTTGGTGACATGTTTTACAAGTGATTATCTGTTTTGGTACGCATTTAGATTTTTTTTATTTGATTTGTATCTATTCAATCGTTGCCATTTTTTTTTATCGAAAAACCATCAACAACGGCCGCTTGATGTGCAATACTGTCGCTGCCTACAAATCTGCTGCCTTACGATAGTTGATTGGTTTTTAGATATAGAACAGTAATCTTGGAGATATGTTTTACAAGTGATTATTTGTTTTGGTATACATTTGGTTTTTTTTATTTGATTTGTATTTATTTCTCCAATCATTGCCATTTTATATCGAAAAACTATCAATAACGACCACATGGTGTGCAATACTGTCGCTGCCTTCAAATTTGTTGCCTTTCAATAGTTGATTGTTTTTTTTATGTATAAAACAGTAATCTTGGAGACATGTTTTACAAGTGATTCTCTGTTTTGGTATGCATTTTGTTTTATTTATTTGATTTGTATTTACTTCTCCAATCATTGCCATTTTATATCGAAAAACCATCAACAATGAGTGCTTGATGTCCAATACTGTCGCTGCCTACAAGTCTGTTGCCTTCCGATAGTTGATTGGGTTTTTGATATAAAACAGTAATCTTGGAGACATGTTTTATAAGTGATTACCTGTTTTGGTATGCTTTTTTTTTTTTATTTAATTTGTATCTACTTCTTCAATCATTGCCATTTTATATTGAAAAACTATCAACAACCACTTGAATGTGCATTACTGTCGCTGCCTTTTAATATGTTGCCTTCCGATAGTTGATTAGTTTATTGATATAAGATGGTAATCTTTGAGACACGTTTTTTATGTGATTATATGTTTTGGTATGCATTTAGTTTTCTTTTATATCTGATTTGTATTTTTACTTCTTCAACCATTGCCATTTGGAAAACCATCAATGACAACTAGCTGATGTGCAACGCAGTCGCCACCTATAATTTGATGCTTTTCGATAGTTTGTTGGTTTTTTGATATAAATGGTAATCTTGAAGACTGTGTTTTACAAGTAAATATCTGTTTTGGTATGCATCTAGTTTCTTGAAATTGATTTGTATTTACTTCAATCATTGCCATTTTATATCAAAAATCCATCAACGACAACCTGATGTGCAATGCAGTCGCTGCCTATAAATTTGTTGCCTTTAATTAGGTGATTGGTTTTTTGACATATATCTTGAAGACATGTTGTACAATTATTCAAAGATGTTGTTTTCCATGGTTTGGATCATATTTAGTTTTGACCAATTTGCTTATTAGTTGCAAGTGTAAGTAGATTCTGCTTTCTATAATTGAAACTTTCCATATAAAATATGCTGTAACATGAATGTCGCCTAGTAACATATTTCACTGATCCGTTACGGTACATGTTTGACAATTTGGACTTGTTTTTGACCCTATCCAGTTCAGTCCCAAAAAAATAAGTCGTTTATATGTTTTGTTCAAAACTATCTGGAATGCTAGCATTTTCAGCTGGTTGTGGTTCTAGAGTTTGGGAAAGTGACATAATCTGACCCTTTTATGATCTTGCCCCTTGTTTTTAGTCCTAACTGGTTTCGTCAACCAGTTGACGGATGTTGTGGGTTGTGAAGGTTGGCCTAGCCAAACCTGTTAGCATGTCTCGACCCGGTTCCAGTCATAGTCTACTAACAAGTTGATCAATCTAGTGGGCTATCGAGAAATTTGAAATAACATGACCAGGTTATGAAACAAGTTAGCATGTGTTGTTGACTTGTTTATGACCCTAACCTGTTTAGTTAATGGGTTGATGGTTAGTTGGGAAAGGCGCATGTTGGACCGTTGGGACTCGTTTTTGACCTTACCTAGTTTAGTCTCAAAACGATAAGCTGTATATTTGGCTGGTTTAAAAGTATCCACAATGCTAGCATATACTGATGCAAGTTGGGAGAGGCAGCCTAGCTTCTGACCCGTTACGAGACGTGTCTCGGACAGTTTGGACCCGTTTTTGACCTTATTCAATCTAGTCCCAAAACGATAATTCGTTTATCTGTTTGGTTAAAAGTATCCGTAATGCTAGTATTTCCAGCCAGTAGTGGTTCCAGAGTTGGAAAAGTGACATAACCTGACCCATTTATGATATTGGCCCTTTCTTTTTGGTCCTAAATGTTTGGTCAATAGATTGACGGATATTGTGGGTTGTGATGGTTGACGTAGCCAAACCTGGTAGCATGTGTCGACCAAGTTTTGATCATAGTCTAGTAACTCATTGTTTTAGTGGGCTATTGAGACATCTTAAATAACATGACCCGGTTACGAAACAAGTTAGCATGTGTTGTTGACTTGTTTATGAACCTAACCTGTTTAGTCAATGGGGTTGATGGCCAGTTGTGAATGGCAGCCTGTCCTCTGACCATTACGAGACGTGGACCGTTTGGACTCTTTTTTGACGCTATCCAGTTTTGTCCCAAAACGTTTATTTCATGGCCAGTTGTGAATTGATTCCGGTTTGTTTTCCCACAAGAGCATTGATCATTGCCATTTATATTGAAAAGCCATCAATAACAGCCACCTGATGTGCAATACAGCTGTCACTTATAGATTTGATGCCTTTTGATAGTTGGTTTGTTTTTTTGATATAAAATGGCGATCCTGGACACGTGTTTTTCATGTGTTTATCTGTTTTGGGCATCCCCTGAAATTATGCAGTTCATTGTATTTTCTTTGTTGGAATTTGTTTGTTTTTTATATCCACGGGCCACAGATAAATATATCTTAAGATGTAATCAATCCTTTTGTTTTACAGTATGCTTTAAGGTGTAGAAATGATGGATCCTTTCTGTCAGAGAAACTGATATGTTTATCACCATGGTCCATGGCAACTACATTGGTGATTTACCATATCCATGTCAACCCAATGGTATGGTAGCTGATCCATGGTAACCACATTGGAATATGATATTGTAGCATGGAGGATATTCCGATGTATATTGTGGAAGTATACACAAATATGTCAATGACTCTGTGTTTTGCCTACAGATGTTACCTGTTTGGTCCATCAAGTATTTTTCGCCTATCTAGTATCACTTGAAAGAAAAGTAGGTGGTGTTCTTTCTTTTCCTGCTTATGCTCGTCCACGATATGAAGGAAATGAAGTTTATAGAAAGATGGTATGAATATCCCCCCCCCTCCCTCTCTCTCTCTCTTTCATGTTCGATATCTAGTGGAAAGACTAGAGGAAACTCTTTGAAATAGCATGCATTTTTTCCTCTAGTCTTATTCAATTTTTTTATAATTATTGATTTAAACTGAACATCTAGGTATCTGCTTAAGTGGTCTTGTCTGCTTGTAGTCTTGTACTTTACTTAAAAGTGCTGTTGCCTGAACATCTAGGTATCTGCTTAAGTGGTCTTGTCTGCTTGTAGTCTTGTACTTTACTTAAAAGTGCTGATGCCTGAACATCTAGGTATCTGCTTAAGTGGTCTTGTCTGCTTGTAGTCTTGTACTTTACTTAAAAGTGCTGATGCATGAATTTTCTGTGACCCTAAATTATTGTATGGTCCCACACAAAGGGTGTGCTTTGTAGCTATTTTACATTATATGTGTGTATGCTATAATTCACATACTTAGAGTTGATTTGATCATCATCTTTGTATGTTGCTTGGTTACTAATGTAGCTGTTAGGGTAACTTCTTTGTCTTTGTGTGGACATGTTATATCGAAAGTTAAGAATTGTACGTGTGTAAGACTTCGTTGGCTACGAAGATCGTCCATATTTTTCCAGTGCTGTTCCATTTTCTCCTGGTTTACCTTCTCCTCTTGATTTGTTCTCAGAAATTGATTCAATCTATTAGAAACTGAATTCAAACGATGGCCTCGGAAAAGTTTTAAGTTCCGTTCTAGCAAACCAAATTGAGTTCAAATTAGAGAGCAGACCTTGAGAGGCTGCCTACTCTTGTCGCGCCAGCAAGCCAAAGTATCCAGGTGCGATTCTTATTATTTTTGTTTGTGGCATTCACGTGGAGACTGCTGATCGTATTTTTGTGTCTTGCTCTATGGCTCAGGATGTTTGGGAGTAGTCCAGGAATAAAAGATATGTGCAACTGATTTCATTTCTGGGTCGTCAATATATAAAAAAGCTATCACGCAATCTTATGCACAGTTGCTTGAGACTTATGGAAGGCTAGAAATAACAAGATTTTCAATCACAGAGTTGCAATTTTTGCCGGTTATTGGTGAGATCAAAGTATCAAGTTTTGTTTGGGTTAAAAATATGGGAAAGATGGAAAAACTTCCACCTAGCCAATTTGTCGATATAACTTCAGTTTAGTTTATGCTCTGGTGTCTGCTGTTTCAATATAGATACTCTTGTACCAGTAACTTGCTTGTACTGTAATAAACACATTTTGCCCAAAAAAAATAAAAAAAGTATGTGATTGGACATTTGGGCTGGAAAGAGTAGAAAATCATGCTTATTGGGCACAGAAGCCCGCCTCAATGTCAACTAAGTGGTTTAGAACTTTGGATGCCTTCACCTTTATGAAGAGCAAATGCCACTACTCGTAAATCAAAGACCCCTTCGTTCATAGCCGAAACAACGTTTTGTATGTCATGTTTTGACATTCATATATAATTATTTTTTAATTAAACATTCAATTAAATGAAGTTTTATAAAAAACTATTGACGCAAACACAAAATAATACTCTTACAGGAAAAAATAAAAGAAAAAGAATGGCCCAAATTAACCAACTAGGGTGGGTTTAATGGACCGTCTAAGTTAGGGAAGCGCACAAGTTGAAACCCGACCTGAACAGGTGTGACTCGTGACACCGGATTGCATAAAATAACAACTAAACAAATAATAATAATAATAATAATAATAATAATAATAATAATAATAATAATAATAATAATAATAATAATAATAATAATAATAATCACATAAATTAACATTTTAGGGTATCTCTTCGACATTTGCAGCACTTCAACATTGTTTTTGGGTCACTTCATCTGCCAAAAGAGTTTTGAATATATACATATATTAATGTATATATAAAAAATTTTCAGTCATCCCTTTTCCCTATTATTCAGTAATGTAATGATAGGCATAGTCATTGCATGTTTTGGAGTTCAACGGGTCAAACTAGCAGACCGCGTAATAATAATTGATATGCTGAACCGCGACACGTCCCATTTGGTGACCGGGCAGGTTAGCTGAATCCACGTGTCATCATCTTATAGTTAGAATGATTTTTATATTAATTTTTAAGGTAGTGATTAATTTTCCTAATAAATAGCCTAAAAATCTTCTTAAAAATCTTAAATCATGACAAGTGCATATAATGCATTTATTCTCTTTTCTAATCTCTTTTTTTGATTTTTTCATGTGATGATTAGGAGGATTTTTAGTAAATTTTTTATTAAGAGGATTAATATTTTCCCAATTTTTATGAGAATACTACTATATTATTTCCATTGTCCACGATAAGATGCACCAACTTTAGGTAAAGTTTTTATTTACTACTTGTGTAGTATAGTATTTATGAGGGGGATTTTTCCCACATAGTATGGTTACACCGTTTTAGACAGACAAATTTCTTCGTATAAACAAGTGATAAATAAATTACATGTATAAAACAGACCAAAAGTATCGGTTCGCAACTGATCACTTGCATATTCTCCACGTGTTATCAAACGTGGCAAACACCCCATGCATCACACCTCACTACCATTCTCACCGGCCCTCCAACCAAAGTAATTTCCTACGTCGTGATCACCGTCGACGTCATCATTCTTCCGCCGGAGAATCAAATTAATAACCTAACCAATGAGTGCAGAAAACTTATTAGCATCGGCAGCCATAAACATCGGCCTTGCTATTGTCATCTTATGTTTATTTTCGATTTTACGTAAGCAACATTCAAATGCCAATATTTATTACTCTCGTCTCCTCTCCCTTAACCATCCGCTTTCTTTCGATCCTTCTTTTCGACGGTTTCTTCCTTCCGTTGATTGGATCCGGGAGGCTGTTCGAGTCTCCGAGGATGAAATTCTTTCTAGCTGTGGCCTTGATGCACTCGTTCTCATTCGATATTTTAAATTCGGGTATAACTTACCTTTATTCATCATGTTATGTCTTACTTTATTTGTGTTTTTATTGTTATACGTATTAGTATAGTTTATGTGTTACAACTTACAATCATAATACTGTATCGATATCATGTGACCATATAACTAAGGGATTGAGATTTTCTAAAAGTTGAAATCAGCTTTATAGGTGAAGTTAGGGGATCTTAACCCTTAAATTAAAATCAAAGGTCAAGATTAAAATTTTTTATCTATAAAGCTGCTTTCAACTCTAGAGGATCTCCATCCAGCCTCAGAATGAACCAATGCCTAATGGTAAATTGGTAATTCAGGCAAAATATTTTTGTAAGCAACTTAATATACCATAGGGCCTGAAAAATTACCGCCATGCATACAACTTAATATTTTGAAATAACTGATTTAAAATTACTTGACAGGATGAAGTTTTTCATGATATGCTCTGCTGTTGGATTGATGGTTCTTCTTCCACTCAACTGTTCTACATCCTCTGCTTCAAAGTCAAACTCTCGTTCCATGGACTCTCTCACAATTTCCAACATTCCTAGAGGATCAAACAGGTATATATATCTTCACTGAAATAAGTTAAATATCAGCCTAGGGTAGCAGATGAGGCTAATCCGATCCTTATTGTCAAAAAAAGAAGAAAAGGTAATTGGATCGAAACCCACTGATACCATGTATCATTTGGTACCCACCAATCCCC
Organism: Erigeron canadensis; assembly: GCF_010389155.1. NCBI lineage: Eukaryota > Viridiplantae > Streptophyta > Magnoliopsida > Asterales > Asteraceae > Erigeron > Erigeron canadensis. Next base: position 26,958,885 of record NC_057764.1, read on the forward strand.
CATCTAGGCTAGTGTCTAGGTGATTCTCAACCACTTAATAATCCCCTGATTATCTCAAGTTTGCCTTTGGCAAGACTCGAATCCAAGACCTCCCCTGGAAAGTGGCGGCTGGTTGCCACTAGGCTATTACCCAATGGTTATTCGATCCTTATTGTCTATTAGTACTAAAACTTGATTTTCAAAATATTTGAGTTATTTCCTATAGGTTTTAGTGGAAGGATGTATGGTTCCTGTACTAATCCGCTTTCTTCTGTTCACCAGGCTTTGGGTGCACTTTGCGTCATTGTGCATTATATCTTTTTCGGGAATCTATCTGCTTCACAAGGTAATTATTGAAAAATCATTTCCGTTGATTTCTCATGAAGTGAATGATACTATAATGCGACATATTGTGATTTTGGTCAGGATGTCTAATTTTGGTGTCGTTGAATTGTAAAGTTAAATATTTATTGCATTTGTACATTTTGATGAGGTTTATAACAGGTGATCACCTCATAATACCCCATGTGATCTCTAGGAATACAAGGTTATCCTTGTGAAAAGAGTTCAACAATTGCGTAACCTGAGGCAGCAACCAAGTCAAATCACAGTTCTGGTTCGACAAATTCCTTTATGTGATGAACACAAAGCCGTTAGTTGCAGTGTCGATCATTTCTTCTCCAAATACCATCCTCATGCTTATCATTCGTATCAGATTCTATACGGCGGAAAACATCTTCAGGTAATAAACTTCAAACATATATGTTCTTTGCATATGCCATTTCAAATTTACCAAATTAATCATTAAATCATTTGTAATCAACAGGAGTTGCCAGTTGCTTTTGTTACATTTAGGTCTCGTTGGGATGCGGCACTTGCTTCACAAACACAGCAGCATCCAAATCCATTACTTTGGATTACTCAAATGGCCCCAGAACCGAGAGACGTGCTATGGAAGAACTTATCGATTCCTTACAAGTATCTTGTAATATACAGAACTGTGGTATTTGTCACAGAAGTTCTTTTCACGATATTTTTTGCTATTCCAGTAGCAGCTGTCCAAGGAGTAGCACAATATGAAAAACTAAAAAAATGGTTTCCTCCAGCCATGGCTGTTCAGTTGATGTAAATTTCCATGAACTTTTACCTCTTTGGCTTACAATAATTTTCACTAAGGGTAACGCTTTTTTGGTTAATTTAATACAGTATACTATTTTTTCCACAGTCCAGGATTGAGCTCAGTGGTTACAGGATATCTTCCAAGTGTCATTCTTAGCGGATTTGTATACATTGTCCCTTTTGTTATGAAAGCAATGGCGAGATTAGCGGGCTATGTGTCAAGAAGTCAACAGGAACAAAAGGCTAGCAATATGATATTCTATTTTTTATTGGGAAATGTTTTTTTCTTGAGTGTTTTATCCGGGTCATTACTTGATCAAATTGGGATAACTTTTGATCACCCTCGGGAAATACCAAGCCGTCTTGCAGGGGCGGTCTCTGCTCAAGTGAGTGATCTTACTATATTCATATCTCTAATTATTTTGTATCTTGGTACTTCATTTTCATATATTGAGATCCAGAATTGTGTTCACCAATTAGGTTTGCCATTTAGACCCATTTTGTATGTATAAGTGGATTAGGGTTATCATTAGTCTCATATTACATGTCTTGAAATTGCCCACTTATTTGTTTTATAGATACCCCATCAATCACTATATTCAACGCTTTAGATCACTGCTATAATAACTTTTTCTGTAGTAATATTTAATGCATTGATATGAAAAGAAGATTAACAAAAGAGTTGTTTATGTCTGCTGTAATTGACCAACTTCTACTTAAACCCTTTTGACCCATTCACCAATATCTTCCTTTCTCATGATCTATTTGTGTTTTTTCGGAAGTGGAAGCTAGGATCATTCATTAGGCATACTAAGAAAGGTTCTTTGTCTTTAAATGATTGATTTTCATGCATGGTTAAGCTAAATGATATGTTACTGATGCACCCGGTTCGTAAGGTTACAGTCGACAAAAAATCTGTATTTTGCGCTATAACCTATTATACTCCTTTTTATTAAAATTTCCGAATGTTGTCTACTTCATAATTTGATTCTCGAGGTTTTCTTTGTCATGCTGCGGATTAAGTGGCCAAATGGGCGGTGTTGGATTGACCCAAAACATATTTTGTTCGAAGACTTACACCTTTAGTAGTGTATGTCATATACATTACAGAAGTCACAACGTTTTAATAATGTAACTCGAATTCTCTGCATATTTACCCAAAAGGTTACACACCTCTAATTGGATTTCATTTCCTCAGATCCATATTATTCTGATCTTTGTATATTATCATGATCGATTTACATCAATAGTTTTGAACAGATTTATAACTGTTCTGTTTTTCTCTGTACAGGCAGACTTTTTTATGACCTACATTTTGACAAGTGGGTTGGCTGGATTTTCTCTTGAGATACTTCAACCTGGATTATTTACATGGGATAAAATGAAATCGCATACATGGGGCCGAGGAAAAATGAAATCCAATTACTTATATTCATTTCCTTATCATAGAACTATTCCATTTGTTTCTCTTTTTGTACTTGTTGGCATCGTGTATGCAGTTATTGCACCATTGCTTCTTCCATTTCTAGTTGTCTACTTCCTTCTCGGATATGTGGTATACATCAATCAGGTTTGATTTCTCTTCGTCTTATAGGGTTATTGCTTATAAAGCTAACCGATTTTGATCTGAATTCCATTTTGGGTAATTTGTCTGAACTTCTACCAATAATGCCTATTCAAAAACCATGATCATGATTTTAAAGTACAGTATAGAGGTTACCTTGTCAAAACGGCAACATGTTAGAAAATATCACTTCACATGAAATATTTTGTAGTGGATTACCATACTATGATTAAACAGATATATCAGGTTCATATAACCATTAACGTTTTGTATGAGAGATTCAATGCTAATAAACAAACATGTATTCGTACAGTTGCATGACGTTTACGAAATTACATATGAGACGTGTGGCCAGTATTGGCCGCAGATTCATCATCATGTAGTTGTAGCCATCATCATCATGCAAGTCACCATGATTGGGCTGTTTGGACTGAAATCGAAACCCTCTGCATCTGTCGCGACAATACCATTACTTGTTGTCACTATCGCTTACAATGAGTATTGCAAGTTCCGTTTTCTTCCTACATTTTACAAATGCTCGGTCCAGGTACGCTTGTTTTATATCATCTGTAATCCCAACTTGTCTACTTCATTGGAACGTTATATTTTCTTTATAATTGTGATTTTATATAGGATGCAAAGGATAACGATGAACTTGACAAGGATGGTCCGAGTGATGCTGCATGTTGCAGAGCTATTGATGCATATCGTCCACCATCCTTGCCTAAAGCATGTGCAGCCATGGAAGAATCATCCTCTTCACAACCATTATTAGCCTAGTGATTCTTTTGATTTTCTCTTTCTGGGAGTAGAGGCAGCCCTCTTTGTTTTTGGGATGGGTGTGGACATTTCATTGCATTTTTTATCTGAAGAGGTTGTGTAGGTGATTTAGAAGCTTTGACATTTTCGTCTATAAGGCCAAGATTTTCCGTTTTGTTTTGTTCATCTACAGATTACTCGTATAATAACTGTATCTGGGCTGAAAAATTTGTAAAATGGTAATGAATCTTTTCAAAGTACAAAGCCACATCAAGGATGAATTTAATGTGTGGCAATATTTCTCTATCAATTAATCATTTGTAAAATATTTCTCTATTATACAAAATGCCCAAATTTATTAGTGTGTACAGATGGAAAAAATTGAAGGACTCGCTATATATGTAGACCTATATGATATGATTGAACCATAGATGGTTAGTAAGACTATTGTGCCTCCTAGGTTTCTAGTTTACATCAATGTTTGAATTTCTAAGTCGAAAATATTCGAGAGGTTCAAAAGCTCGAAATCTCTATTGATTCACTCAGTCATCTTCGCGAAAACGCTCGTTTTCTCCTTCGATTTGTCAACCTTACCAAGCTTAATGGTTTTTGACATGTTCAAGCCTGTGATTTCTTTATATTCAAGAAGAAATCAATCATTATGGATTCATAACAAGGCAATTTCTCATAACCCGGGAAGTAATTTATATCAACCACAAGATACCCATCTTTTTTATTGTCTCTAATCATATCAAAGTTAAAAAGATGCAACCCAAGAGCCGTTCTGAGGCCTTTTGCCACCTCGTCGAGAAACTCTGGAGGCGGCATCTCTATATTCTCATTAGAGCCATCGTCGATTACAGCACTTGATATCTTGGAGAAGCTCATAACCCCACCGGAATCTAATACCATTTTCTCCATGGTCTCATTTGAAAGATCAGGTAATGAACTCCTTTTCACACATTTTACGTAATCACCTGCGACGTAAACCTTGAACATGATCCCACCGTGGTCCACAAATTGTTGTAGCACCATCGGTGGGTCTAGTTCTAGCCCTTTAGTTAACCCTTCATGGTTAAACACTAATGACATATTATGTGCGGTGGGGGACCCATCCGCAAGCAAGGATTTCACAATCATTGGAAAACTTAAATCATTTGTACTTTGGAAAGAATTTGAAGATTCAAGATCTTGAATGAGGAGTTGGTTTGGGATGTTGAGTTGGGGGTTGTTGAGTTGAGTAACCGGTTCAAGCATGGAAATACGGTTGTGAAGGCGTTGTATGGCTGAAGGAGGGTCAATGATGGTGGCATTTGGGTTATTCGCGGCGAATTTCTCAAGATTATGTTCCCATTCAGCGCCGTAGAGTTTATGAATGATGCAGTCGTAAGGACCTTGATTGGTTAATGATTTTGACACGTCAACAGGAATAAAAACAATGCCTCGTTCTCTAGCATAGCTTATAAACGGTTCCACCATGAAAGCGTCAATCTTTCTTGTAGGTAAAGCATAACCTACACGAAACAGATCGTTTTCTTCTACAATTTCTGGCATTTCGTCTTCTTTTTGGAACAAAGGGATAAAAATTGGTTATCTTTGATAAAATGGCCAGTCTTTAAAGTAACAAGATTCGTAAGGTTTTCATGCATGTAGATTAGATTGTACCAATCTTAAACAAGTTCCATTGTATCCTTGATCAATTATCACACATTTATTAATGATATGCACGAGTTTTAAAATGACCATACATGTGTATGGCTACCACCTTATACATTTAAAATATTAATATACGAAGCTATACAATTAATTTTTAACACATCAATACAAGCTCCATGACAGACAGTCCATAGACCTCGATCCATACAGAAGTCGTCACGACTCGAGGAGGTACCATTTGCTAGACTCTAATTTTTCAATACGTGTAAAAATCCATCTCAAATCCCTATCTATCAACTCAACATTAAAACTCACCCAAAATACTTAATGGCGTTGAATCATTGTTGTAAAAATCGACCTGACTCGGGGAGTACTTGGGTGCACAACTGACTCGAGGGGTCTAAGGAATTGACTCAGGCCGACTCATGGTCAAACTCAGGCCAACAAGTCAAACTCGGGTTAAATTGGTCTTTTTCTTTTCTTTTCTTTTTTTAATTTTTTTTAAATATTTTTTTTGTTTGAAGTGTTATGGTTATGTTTTAAAAAATAAAGTTTGAATTTTGAAGTGTTACGTTTATATATAATAATGTTTAATTTTGAAGTTTATAATCTAGCTATTTCTAATTTTTTTTTTTTATATATAAATTTTAAATATAATTACTTTTATATAAAAAAAATTATTTCAAATAATCTTTAACTTACTAAAAACTCTCGATTTCTTACCTCGCTGAGTCAAATATGAGTTTCCAGTTCCTTGACATAGCCTGGAGTAGTTTCCATTACCGAAAGGAAACAACCATAATAGAATCATCCGACTATAATACACTTCCTAAACAAGATTAACCCTTCCGTACTTAAATATAACATTAAACAACAAAGGATAAATTTTTAGTTATATATACTTTACATTTTTGGTCATAATAGTTCCGTATGATTTAAAATACTTAAGCTTTTAAACTTTTAACCCTTTAGCTTAAGTATTCTAATTACATATCAAACTATTATGACCAAAATTATGACCAAAATTGTAAAGTATGTAACTAAAAATATATTCTTTGTATGAGTGTTTATAGTTATACTTATGTACGGAAGTGTTAATCTTGCTTAAGAAGCGTATCATGGTCAAATGAGTACTTGATGGCGGTTTCTTCTCGACAATAGAAGTTATTCCACGCTATGTTAAAAAACTCGTGACTAGAAGTCGACTCAGCGGGGTGAGAGTCGGGCGTTTTTTTTATCAGTCGGAGAATAATCGGATTGGAATTTTTTCTTTGAAATTGATATATAATAATAATAATAAAAAAAAAGAAATAGACTATACACTTCAAAATTAAACATAAACATAACACTTCAAAGTTCAAACTTAATTTTTTCATTGAAACATAAACTTAGTACTTTAAAAAAAATACAAAAAGAAAAAAAAAACTTGGACAAACCTTGGCTCGAGTTTGACCCTATTTGGCCCTAGTCTAACTAAGTTTTTTGTGTTTGACCAGGTTTAACCTTTTGATCTGAGTTTGACACTGAGTCGACCTGACTTGAGTCTTTAGACCCCTTGAGTCAGTTGTGCTCCCCAAGTACTCCCCAAGTCAAGTCAATTTGCAAGACTGATTTTCACGTCAGCAAGTATTATATGTGATTCAAGCTCTGCATACAGCCCAATTGGATGTCATTGTGGTGACTCGAATGCTAACTATTAAAACTAACTCGTTGTTAAAAAAAATAAAAAAATCGGGGGATTTAAAGTAGATAATTATACGGGATTGAAGAAGTGTCTTAAAAAATTAAAGTTCGTCGAAAGTATATCGAATGACATCTCTAATGAAAAAGCATGAAATTTTAAGAACACCAATATATTTTTTATAATTTATCGATGTACGGTTTTTAAGATAAAAGATTTTGAATGAATTAGAGGAATGATCATGGAGAATAGAAAAAATGAGTGATTGAGATTTGAGGAGAGAGAAAAATGAGTGATTGAAACATATATAGATTTATTGTACATTATGCATTAGTAGGTGTACATTGTTGAAAAATTGAAAGTTAAATTTTTTTAAAGGGAACAAATGTTTTATAATGTAATTAGTACTAATACTCGTACGATGTACGGTAGCTATATATATATATATATATATATTATAAACAAATTCGAATGTGCCACATATATGATTCATGAGTTTAAAATAAATTGTGGTTAAGGTAAACCGATGATCGAAACTAAATTATAAAAAACAGTATGATAAATATAGTATATGTTTAGTTATAACACGTGTCGATCAAGGATTACTTCAATATTGTATTTAACAAAACTCAAATGAAAAACATGTACCACTCGATATACTGTATATTAATTTTTATGTGATGTCAAGAATTAAAATATAATAATGATGAAGTAAATAATAAGGCTTTAAGCTATCAAAATTTTTCATTAAAATATATAGAATATCAAAAAGTTAAGTATTATCCAAATAAATTTGATAATTGTTAAGATTTTATTTCCAAATATATATGAGATGGGGGTTACGGTTCTACTTGGTTTGTACGCAAATTAACTGTTCCTAAATAGTTAAAGATATTTTTTAAATGATTTATATGGTAATTAATAATTATGTATATCATATAATATAATATAAATAATAAAAAATATTTTATTAGTATATGAGAAAGATACAAATTAAAATTAAAATATAAACTAAAAGGGATACGTGTTGCTCAAATATTATGTATATTAAAATTATGTTTTAGTTTATTAGTAGATAGGATAACGAATAGAGATATACGGAGTATATCATACAATATTTGCTAAAACAAAGTGGTCAAAATCATAGTAAAAGAGTGGGAGCACAAAACCTATGCAACACAATCATTTGGTGTTTTGTTTTGACTGTTGACTTGCCATGTCATTTTCAAATCATATATCAACGACTGAGATCACCGGCTCACCGCATCTCTTTTTGATCCAACGGCTAGTTGATAATAACTTTGATCACTATCTGTTTTTTAATATATGAAAGTGGTTTCTTGGTTTCGTAGTTTATTAACCAAATCGGGCTTTTAAATGAACTCCAAACTTGTACAATGTAGTAATTTTCTTACGTAATTTTAGTATAAATTTAAATTATAATGGAATCCATACAACCTAAAAGCTTGTGAAGTAGAATTCTCCTTTAGAATATGTGCAAATATTAAAATTTTTAACTTTAAACTAACACGGTATTCACATGATGCGGCGTTGGTCGTGACAACGACGATATGATGGTTGGGCGACTGTTGGTAGTGGAGCTGCGTTGAGTTGTGTATATAATTGATGTAAAAAGTTAATGGACATATATTAAGTGATAAAAAGATTGATAGTGTAATTTAATCATTAATGTTAAGGGGATTGTGTATGTGAAAGCATTTTAAAGGGTACTAAGTAAAAATATTACATATTTTCAACATTATCAAAAATAAAGAGGATTATTCCTTTTATAATATAGTATAGATAAATAACTACAAATTATTCTTGTATCACATACGTATAATTAAATTAATTATTCTATATGATTGTTGATTAGTTTATATCAATATCAATACTCTCTTATAAAAAAAACTGACCTTTTCTCCTTAAATTTTTAAAAACTTATGTCTAATTTATTACCCTCCATCTCTTTATTTTTATTTTATACTCTGTGACTAAAATATCATTAAAAAAGTTTCAGACTTTATTAAAATTCTCTTTGTTTGTAATTTTTTTTATTGTCAAAAACTATCATACAAATAAAAGTTCCGATTAAATATTTGATTTAAAATTAACATTGTCATATCACCTCGAACATTATCTATTTTTACAGCTGCAACGCGTGAGCACCTATCTAGTTATAATATAATGGCTATGCTAAGATTATAGTGCTTTGCATTATATCTCTTTAACTCTTCTTATTTATATTTTTTATTTTAACAGAAACTTTTTAGCAAATAAAACTCATCCTTTAATGGGTGTGCAAAATATTGAATTGTAGCTTTTAAGTGAAGAACTCTGGACATTATTCCACTTAGCTCAATAATTATGATATAATAGTTTAATTATATTAATTAATATATAATGTATCGCATGTATCTTTATTGAACACCTGATCGTGGAGATGGGAACTGAGTTGGTGTTTGGGTGTTAGGTTATCCATTGGCGATTTCCCAAACGTAGAGTTTTAATTTGCCATTCTACGCCAGTGATTTGTATGTACGTGTGTGATCTATTGTGATCGTGCACTTGAAGGCTCTTAGGGTTCTCCTTTTATAGGGAGAATAATCTTGGAGGAGAAGTCAAGTCTTTTTAGGGGTTCCCTAAGTCATTGGCAGTAAGAGTCTAGGAGGATTCTTTCCTCCTTTATCATGTATAAAGGATATGATCAAATCTCGATATTATGGGTGAGCAAAAACCGAATCGAAAAGCGAAAAAACCATGAAAACCGAAAAAACCAAAAATCACTGGTTTTGGTTTCTAAAAATCGAAAGTTGTGGTTCGGTTGGTTTCTAATGAAAAACCGAACCATAAAAACTGAACCGAACCAAAAATATATATGTTTACTTTATTTTATATTTATAGGTGTATATAATAATATAATTTATATGTTTTAAGTAAAAATACACAACCAAATTAATTTGTTTTAATAATTGTATAATTAAACAACACGTAAAAGATATAAATAGTTATATATAAAATTTGTTTGAAGTTTGTACAACTTAGTTTTATAGATTTGTTATCATTGTTGTATTATTATTACTATTATTGTTTTGAAAACTTGTTGAAATTAATTAAGGTGTAATTATAGGGTATAAACTTATAAACTTTTGAAGCTCAATTTGACTCAAACCACAAGTGGTTAAAAACCGACTAAAACCGAACCGAAATAGACCAAAACCGAAACCGAAAAAACCAAAACCCAATGGCTTTAGTTGTCAAAAACCGAATTATAACGGTTCGGTTTGTCAAAAACCGAACCAACGTCCACTTCCCATTCCTCATCGACTTTATCATCAACGACCAACGTCATGTCACCTCCTTCCACTATCCTTCGTTCATTGACATACCTTAGGGGTTCTTTAGGTAGATCTCAATTCCTAAGGAGATGCTCCTTGTTAATCAGCTCCGTTCGTCTTGACGACTTTCCTCTTTGGATCCTTAGTTAGGACGAAATAGAGGGAGCAGAGTGAGCAGTTTGATTCAGATCTAGCGGGGTGCGAGGACTAAACATGGATTTGGCAGACTTTGGGTTCCGCCAGCAGGAGTAGCGAACGATGGGGACAAATGGTCTTGTAAAGAGACAGATGGGTTCATCCCAAAGGTAATTTATGGTTGAGATGCTGGTTCAAAGTCCCAGTGTTCACTTGCGAAACTCCAACGTTAAAAGGGGTTTCTTGATTAGTGTTACTTTGTGGTTGGTCCCACGGTTGGCGCTAAATGATTGTGTGTCAAACCGCGTCTAGCACTTCGTGAACTAATGAAACTTCTTGACGGAATATTAAAAAAGGCTTTGGGGTTTATTGGCGAATCCCTAAGGATAGTTTGACGTCAAGATATTCTAGACGGAATATTAAAAAAGGCTTTGGGGTTTATTGGCGAATCCCCAAGGATAGTTTGACGTCAAGATATATTTGTTAGGGTTATTCGGCCGATTGTGATCGTGCCTAATGTGAAGAATTCCCTATCCTTTTATAGGAGAGGGATAACTTAAAGGAGAAGAAGATCAGAGTTTTCACCTTCTCCATAATTTCGGTATATACATTCCATGTTTACTCGATTTGTAACCTTTAATAATTATGTTATTTGAAGGCCAGATAGATATTTATTTTTGGAAATAATTGTATCCATCTCTAACCATTTGATTATTATCCATCTTTGGGCATAAGCCCTTCGTGTAGAGGCTCTGTTAGGTATCTCCTTCGTATGATCATTCAAAAGGGTACATCTATCTTGAATTTTGGATATATATATATATATATATATATATGATATCACGTACACGTAGTATTATCAACCACACTTTAGTGTTATTAAATGTAACATCCCGAAGTTTTAAGGTAAATAAAATAAACCTTTATTATAGTTTTGACATTAAAATAATTTTCTAGTATTTAAAATTTAGTTACGGTGTTTAATTAGTTAGAACTTTAGTGGATAGCCGGTATAAAACCCACTTGTTTTGTAAAGAGGCGTGGCACATGGAGAATGTGCCAACCATATTTGCTTTTGACTCATCTTCATTCTCTAAGTTATTCTTTTCTTTCTCCATCCATTCTCAATTTCAATCCTTCTTCAAGTATGTTTCTTTGATCATTCCAAATCCAAGAAAATTCTTTAAGTAATAATAATAACCTCAATAATCTTGGAAATTTAAATTGGGAAATGTGGGTATTTGTGTATGTGTCAACACACATAGTGAAGGAGGAGGAATTGTGACTTAAATCTTTGATTTCATTCTTCACTTCTTTAAGGTAAGTATTTCCTAACCTAGTTTGATTAAATCTCTAAGAATTAGGCTTCTTACATTTGGGAATTTGGAGTTTTTGTATAATTGAGTCCACGCATGATGTTTTTGCCCAATTTCTTTCATGAAATGGTTTTGTTATTAAGTTGCATAATAAAATGATTAAAATATAGATGATATTAGTAAAACTCATGTATGAGAAATTGTGACTTTGCTATTTTAAATGAAATGGAATTGTTGAAAATGATGATGAACATTCTTGCACCAAATTGATATTTTCCAAAGTAAAGCAACTCAATGGTACAATGGGTTTGTTGTGGGTTAGAAATGCTAGTGAAATTGGTTGTATGACTAGGTTAAGCTAGCCAAGAGTATGAATATTGTCTTATGTGTGAATCATGATATTATGATAGGTTGAAAGCTTGTTTTATGCACTTGCGGTTATGTTGAGTTGTTGATTTTTGGTAGCGAAGGAGGTGAGTTTTCTTGCATACTTTTATATATGCCTTTAGTCAATTACCATATTATGGTGGATTCCGTGTGTGGTAATTGATTTGGCGTTGAACCTAAGTAGGAGTCGTCTTTGATTACGGGCCTAAGCAGTGATCATAGTCCATGTGTGACATTTGAGATATAGCCTAAACAGGGGCATTGATATTGTTTATTGAGATTGTAATCATTTGCTTATATGGATCCATGTAATGCGTTGGCACAAATGTGAGTATTATATATGGCATAACGGTGCCATAGGCTATATGCAATAGACCTTTGTGCATTGCCCTCCTTCGTATGTATAAACGTATCCAAGATTATTCACTAAGTTTTGCTTACTTTTTAGTTTTTTACTGTTGGTGCATTTTTTGTGCACCTCTTATTGTCCGATGCAATGCAATTCAGAAGATGGGCTATAGGAGTTTCACCTGTACTACATTGCATATTTGTCTACGAGACATTGTGTATGAGACATTATCTATACTACATTATGTATGAGATGATGTCTATACTACATTAATCTCTATAAGATGTTATCTATACTACACTAATCTCTATGATATGATATTTAGTGTACGTGATACGTCCTAGCCCAAGTCATCAGCTATATATACGTGATATAGGTCTAGGGTTTCAGTTAATGATTTGAGTCTAGACAGATTTCATTCACGGCAGGCTGAGGTATGCGCAAACCTCGGTCCATAAGTCCACCATATTATTCATTGCTATTAGAGTCATCTTGATAGGTTGTAATTCGTTCCTGTTTTGATATAATTAATACGAATTGTAATCATATGACTAAAATAACAAAGGAATTCTTCATTTATATCTCCTGTTCTTATCATATATTTGTATGTATATGTGTGATTATGTTAAAAGCCTCAAGAACGGATTCGGGTGGATTCTACACACCTGGATTCGTACAGATCTCGATGATAATGGGTCAATGGCACCTAACATTTACCCAATTTATAGGTTGTCCTGAAAGTTGAAAACAAGATTATATGCTTTGAAGATTGTTGATGAATTGAATTATGGCAATGTGACCTATGCGTTAAAATGGTTTGAAGCTAGAACCCGTAGTAGCCCCTTTATACTAATGACCCTTGGTACATTTGAAGTGTTTTTGGTAAAGATTTGTTGCATATATTTTTGCAAATTTTCAGTTGTTGTCATAGTCTATGTAACTAAATGAATGTGGTGATTTTGGAGGTTTGACAACTTGGGTAAATGACCCGTTTAGTCTTGTAAACTTGGTTTGTAGCAATGGATGGTATAAAGACTTTTGGAAATGTTGTGTTATGTCTTTTATGTCAAAATGAAGTTGTTTATCAGTTGTATGAAACTCGGTTTTAAGAAAAAGGGTTGAAAGTTGATTAGAGTGTCAAAGTACGAAGCTGCAGGAGGACAACCTTTGTTTCCAGGGATGGCCTTTAAGGACGGCTCTTGCAAAAACAAGAGTCGTGCTCTTCTGTAAATTTTTACAAGTTTTTACCGAGGCTTTGTTTGATTTTTTCGGGTCCTGAAACTCGCATAGTAGTCTATTTACATCATTTTAAGAACATTCCAAGTGTCTTTTCTTGATTTGAAACATTTTGATTTTTCGTGAAAATTGGCCGTATTTTTGCAAGTATAATTTAACTAAATTGTGTTTCTTTCTTTTCATGTTCATACTTTTTGGTCTCAATTAAGCTGAGTCGTTTCATTAAAGAAAGTGAATGAAAACCATAGAACAAGAAAGAACATATCGACGAGTGGCAGCGCAGGAGAATATGAAGAGCTCCAACAGATAAAATCATAGCATATCATTAACTTAAAGGATACTCGTGGTGAAGCTTAAACTTTCTTACTTTTTTTTTCAAAGGTGAATTTCGCTTAAAACTTCATGTCGCGATTCGACAGCGAGAGGGCTAACATACGTTATCTTAACCGGGTCCGTGCTAGAAAGCTCTCTCGAAGTAGAAATGCCTATTTCAAATACCTAATGGGGGAAAAATCCCATACTAATCCGTCCGAAAGCACGACGATTAATAGGGGTAAAACCTGCCCTTTCAGACTTGAACCTAGGTATACCTAAGTCAAGCCCTCATAAAAGGACTACCTATATCTCAAAGTTGGTGGAATGGAGATTAAAACCTGAGACCTATAGATCACCAAAGGAACTACAAACCATTACACCAACTCATCATTGATTAACCTTAATTTCTTACTTGTTAGTCTTTCGTATCAAATTAAGGTGCTAAAGGATTAAAGGAAAATGCATTTTTAAGTTGGACCTCAGGGTCAAAAGATAGCGAAACGATGATAAAGAAAAGGATGTTAGATGAACCATAAAAAGTGGTCGATGGATGTCAAGTAAATTTGTTATCATTTTGAATCTCGGTAAATATACTCCTTCCGTCCCACTAGAAGTGTCTAGTTTTGAATTTTTTAAGTCTTTCTTTTGTAACTTTGACTTTAAATATTTTTGTTTGTATTGTATAATAATTGATAAAAATTATATGAACTGATTGAGTTTTAGATGTGTTTTCATTTAAACCCTAATGGCCAGGGGTATCTTCTAAATCCACTATGTGGACCCGGGGTGAGTTTACCCAAGGTCTCAAGTTCGAGTCTTGGGGTTCTTATCTCAAAGGAATTTTCCATGAGGAGGGGGTTGGAGGTCCAAAAAATCTTTAGTTAAAATTGCCTCTAACACGTCTGAATCAAAACTCACTTTAAAAAAAAAAGGTCAAAGTTATAAAAAAAAGACTTTGAAAACTCAAAAATTGGACATTTCTAGTGGGACGGATGGAGTAATTATTTTGATATTCAAGAAGTAACACCTGTATTTAAAGATTATGCGCGTGTAAGAATCTTAAATATATAGTTCAAATAAGTCAAATAATTAATTTGAAAAATGAATTGAAAATGTTAGAACATTAATATATTATTGTATCACCCGTTAGAAATATTATAATTTTAGATTAATGGGATCTAAAATATAAAATGCTAGTTGTACAAACAATTTATAAACAAATGACTACAAATATGTGGCATATGGTATGGACCAATCAACAAAGAGAAAAAAAGAATAAAGAAAAAAAATGACTTGATTTGATTAGTTAAATATTTGTTTGTAGACTTTTGTTTGTAAATTATTTGACAACCTAGCATTTGTCAAAATATAAAATGATGTAAAAATATGGGATTTACAATACTACAAATATAGAACACTAATTAATACGATGCTTATTTCATTAAACTTAATAAGAAGATACACAATGAGGCATTCATACCATATCATATCCATGAACGGCATTGATACATTTTTTTTTAAATGCAATTACGGCACCATTTTTTGTATCACTGGCAGTCACACGATCATCTCCAAACAGACTCGAACCCGAAATATATACACATCCAAAAGCTCTATTTTACTTCCTAGTGACCATTGAGCTAAAGCTCTTGGATTGATACATTATTTATTACATGGTATATGTCTGGTTGCATTATTACACACTTACGCGCGCGCGTACACACACAGGTATATATAAACAATCCAGTTACATGCATATACATATCTATTAGAATATACTACTTACAAATAGCAGTATAGTGACCGGTAGAAGTGCATTTATAGGGATAACAACACTCAGGTGCTCCTGAAAAGATCACCGAGCATTGAGTAGAACCGACAGGTGCGCAACTTGAGATACGACTGCACGTTCCACTAAAAATCCCATCGCAAGAAAGCCCTTCGCAGCATGGATCGAACAGACCACATGGATCGCCATTGAGGCCAACACAATTCTGTTTTCCATTCACATGTCGTAATAATGTCACAGACCTCCCATCTTTTAAATCGAATCGTCCAAGTTGAACTGGCTTCTCAACCTACATAGAAATATATATAGAATCTAACTTTTTTTTTCCTTCTCATTACGAGAAATTCTAATATACAATGTTGTGAGTGGAAGTGTTATGTACTTATATATATGTATCAAGATGTATAGTAAGTTAATGAAATATTTTACACATAAAAAAACGTGACAAATTTTTTAATTTGTTCACACTCATTAAAAGTGTAGACAAATGCAATATTATTTGTAGTGACTCGATCACGTACCATCATCCCTGGTTGCAGGTAGGATTTTTGTTCTTCCACGACCATGACAATCTCCTCATCATTATTTATGTCGGAAGAAGAAGAACACGAAATCGAGCTGATCGTAGTAGTGGTGATCACAAATAGAAACATCACCATTGCATACATATTACCTTTATTATTCATGATTTTTATGTTAAGGAAAGTGTTTTTATTATGAGGTATATATATATATAACTCAAATATCTAATTTATAGACTAAGTATGAAAATTTGGCAACAGAAAGGGTGCCAAAGCAAGACTAGAGGAACTCTTTCACTGTATGAATGACTCTTTCACTGTATGAATGATTGGCTCAATGCAACTCAAGAGGGAGTGACCCCTCTTTCTTTTCTTCCCTTTCCAAAGGGAATACAAATAACAATCTCTTACTATCAACTCATCCAACAACCTATCCACTAATCCACAATTACCAACATAAGTCCTCACATTAATGATAAGGCGAATAACTTGCACCAATAAAATTTAGGACGACGGTCCCCTCACTTTAGTTGAAGGGTCGGACTAGCTGTTGAGTGCCACCACTTTAAAAAAGATTGAACAATTACTATTTCAACTTTTTAGTTTTTTTATATATACCAAAAACTATCCAAATTAGGGTTGTAAACGGTTTGATTCGACTAGCTAGAAATTTCGAACCGTTTTTCGGGTTTCAGTTCAGTTCGGTTAGTTAGAAATTTTGAACCGTTAATTTTGGTTACCCGCAAATTGGTTACCCGAAAAAGTTGGTTAATTTCGGTATTATTTTCGGTTAACCATTTATTAAAGTTATGCTAATATAAAGTTTAAGTTTTCAATTATAATAGTCATATTACATTGTATTAATTAATTTTTCTATGTATAATAGTTATTTAACTACATTAATAATTTGTTTTATAAATAAATATACATTACATCTAATTTTGAATTACTTTTTTCTAATGTTATTTTTATGCAATGCAAGTTTCTGTTTAAAAGTATCATAATTTACTACTTAAAATGTCTTCTATATTATATTACTAATATTTTTGATAAATATTTTAAACAAAGTTAACAAATTTTCTTAGAAATAGTATATATAAAAGAAAATTACTTAGAATATCCAAAATTAATCATATTGTGAAAAAAAGTTAGTAAAATTGTTAATATTTTAAACAACATATACAAAAACTAGCTAAATAGATATGTAATTGATGTATTCATGTAATACATATATGTGTAAATATACATATATATGATTATAAGGTATATATCAAAATTCGGTTCGGTTAACCGCGAGTAATGAATATTGAAAACCGTAACCAAACTGTTACACATCGGTTTTTTCGGGTTTCGGTTTTTTTGTGTTTTGATTTTTTGGGTTTCGGATCACGCGATTCGGACCGGTTTCTTAGTTTTCTGGTTTATTTCTTACTCCCCTAATCCAAATCATATAAAGAAAAAAACACTTCTAACAAATGTTGAAACATTTTTAAAAGAGCTTTACCACTAACACACAAACACGCACATAATTACCTAGCTGATGCAAGCATTTAACTTGATAAAAAATTGGCTTAAAGTTATTAGAACTGGTCTTTGTTATATCATCTCTTATCTGCAAAAATTCATACATTACAAAAAATTATTGGATAAAAAAAGTATATACAAAATATACATACAAATATATCTATATAGGGACCTTTATTTTGAGAACCCATTTTTTTAAGAATCGTGAGAACTACTATATTTCATATTGGAACATATGTTTTTTTTGTTCATTCACATGTAAAACGTTATAAAAACATCTGTTGCATAACAAATTTTTTAAGAATCGTGAGAACTACTATATTTCATATTGGAACATATGTTTTTTTTTTCGTTCACATGTGAAATATTATAAAAATATTTGTTGCATAACAAATTTTTTTTCCCAAAACCTTATATATAGTCATTTGTTATATGTGAACAAAAAACGTGAACAAAATCATTCACAAGTTCACAAAAGGCTACTTTGAAGGTTTCTTGTACAACATATACTTTCACATCATTTCACATGTGAATGAACAAAAAAAACATATACATGAACAAATATATTATATATAATGTAAGAGTTCTCATTGTTCTAAGTTCTCATGGTTCTTAGAAAAAAAATGATTCTCAAATAAGAAAACTCTCTCTCTCTATATATATATATATATAAGGTTCATGTAAAAACGGTTCATATATGAACATAGATAATATTAAGTATAACCTGATTTGTTCATATGCGGGCGTAGTTGTTTACATATACATTCACATATATGCATCAAGTTATTTTTTAGAGCTTCTCATGGTTCTTGTAATTTATGTTCTCACATTAACCTCTTCCTATATATATATATATATATATACACACACTAGCAAATTTTTGGCTTGCGTTGCAGGACATCAATTGTCGTGTTGAAACTATTGTATTATTTAATATATAACTTATTTAAAGGAAAAACCATTATAGTTTCTGTCTGCGTGTGGCACGGTTTCAAATTGTTCGCTTACTTTTGGTCATTGATGATTTATGTTTGCTAAAAACTTTGACATATAAAATATATACTTCTTTCAAAGACAATTCC
Source organism: Erigeron canadensis (assembly GCF_010389155.1). NCBI lineage: Eukaryota > Viridiplantae > Streptophyta > Magnoliopsida > Asterales > Asteraceae > Erigeron > Erigeron canadensis. The sequence continues at coordinate 26,977,635 of NC_057764.1, forward strand.
ACGAAAAAGAAGAAGTTTTTAATATATTATTTGGAAACCTGAAAACGATTATGTTTTGCTATTGATGATGTGTCGTTATATTTAAAATAGGTATTATTCAAAGGCAATAAAAAAAAAATAGTTATCAAATAATGAAATGTGAATTAACTAATTCAATTCTTTCATGTTAATCGAAAAATATATACTTTAAGAAATATGCATAAAGATATTTATAAACCATATGATAAGAATTTACAAAGTATATAATAAATTAAATAATTTAGTTTTAATGTTATAATGATATCCTAAAATATTTAGTAAAAACAAAAAATATTTTTTTAAGATTTTTTAAAGTTGTCAAATAAGATATTTTAACAAAATGATGATGTAATCACAATTGTCATTTATTAAATATCGAGATAGAGATAGAGATAGAGATAGAGATAGAATTGTCTAAACCTGCTCTAGTTATTAATTATTTACGATTCATTCGGTTTAATTTGGTTCGGTTTAAGGGGGTGTTTGGGGTTGCGTTTATAAAATAAATTTTGCGTTTTCAAAATTGCGTTTTGAAAAAGCATGTAGGTACATGTTTCTCGAAACCTGCGTTTTCATAGCAAATAATCACTTTTTTACACAAATTCTTTTTTAGATTCTTTGCGTTTTACAAACGTAATAATCAAATAATCACTCTATATTGTAATCCCAAACATCCTCTAAGTAAGTTCATTCCTAGCTATAAAACCGGCTTGTATAGTAAGAAAATATATATCTGCCCCGTAGTCCGGTCGGTTAGACCCGGCAGTTTAATAACACTCGTATAGACTATTGGTCCAATAATCGGTGGATTTACCATTTGACCTAGATATCTTGTCAGGTCTAGTTAGTATAATCGGAGTTGTTTTTTCTTTTTTTTTTCTTTTTGAAAAGTTTGTAACACAAAGGAGATTTCTAACCATTGAATTAATTAAGTCCGCTGGTTACGTACGTTTATATCTACTGGTTCAAATGAAAGTTTGTAAAGAGATTGGGTTTGAATTTTGATCTTTGTCAAAAAAAAATTGGAATATCTTGAGTACACGACATAAAGAAATCATAGAAAAAGACCCAAACTCATTCGAGCAAACCAATTTACTTTTGGAATTAGATTCTCCCATTTGTAATTATCTCTGTTCCACTAGCTAGAATTATTAAGATGAATGAAGAAACTAGTAAAGGAATGAAACTTATATTAAACAATTTAAAAGGAACAAACATGTATAAAAAAAGATTCATTGAATTATTATCATATTTTTCTCAAGAAAAAAAAGAGTACATCCAATAATAATAACATAAATATAGAGTAAAAATCTCCATGGATTCATCATACAAACACAAAAAACGCTTATGTTCGACGCACTAAACCTTTGATTCGCCATTCTCGACTAGTTCTCCTTGTTAATCATCTTCTTTTCTTCTTGTAATTTCTTAATATTTAAGAAGAAATCGGTCATTGTAGATTCATAAAAAGGTAACTTTTCGTAACCAGGAAAGTAATTGATATCAACTACAAGATACCCATCACTAATTTTGTCATCTTTAATCATATCGAAATTAAAAAGATGTAATCCAAGAGCCATTCTCAAGCCTTTCGCAACTTGATCAAGAAACTCGGGTTTTGGCATCTTTGGTTTATCATTACTCAAATCATCGTCACCGGATACAACTGCACTTGATATTTGAGAAAATGTTATATCTCCACCGGATGATGCCATCTTGTCCAAAGTCTCCTTTGAAATATCTTGCAAAGAATTCCTTTTCTCGCATTTTACATAATCACCGGCTACATATACTTTAAATATGATCCCACCATGGTTCACAAATTGTTGCAAAACCAAAGGAGGGTCTAGTTCTAGCCCTTTGGTTAACCCTTCTTGGTTAAACACTAGAGACATGTTATGTGCTTTAGTAGTCCCATCCGCAAGTAAAGATTTCGCGATCAAAGGAAAATTCAAGTCTTTATAATTTGTAAGCTCAAAAGATTTTAAAGACGCGGAATCTTGAATGAGGATTTGAGGTGGGATGTTAAGTTGAGGGATTTTGAGTTGAGTAACCGGTTCAAGCATTGAAATACGGTTATGGAGACGTTGGATGGACAAAGGAGGGTCGATAATAATGGCATTCGGGTTCTCTAAGGAGAAATTTTCAAGATTATGGTTCCATTCTTGGCCATAAAGCTTGTGAATGATGCAATCGAATGGGCCTTGTTCGGTTATTGGTTTTGAAACATCGATAGGGATGAAATCGATACCTCGTTGTTTAGCGTAGTCGATGAATGATGGAACCATGAAAGCTTCGATCTTTCTTGTTGGTAGGCCATAACCAACTCGAAAATGACAACAACTTTCTTCTCCTTGTTCGGGCATACTTAATTTCTTTTTGTCTAGAGAATGAAAGAAAAGAAGAGCTAGAGATATGATAGGTTTTATGTTCAATGAAAACAATGTATTGGCTTTATATATAGTAGTTAGAATAGATTTATAATTGGTTGATAGTTATATAATAATTTATTTTTTAATGTGTTATACACACTTAATTGAACGTGGTGTGGTTACACTTGTATCTATAAACTAATCTTATTTTGTACTACTATTATTATCCTAGACCAATTTATAAGCATCTTCTACCAAATTTAAAGTCAACATCTAGGTTGCGAATAATTTAATGAAAAAATGTGTATAATTATACAGTATTTGTGAATATTGTTAAACCATTTTCTTTCCCGTCGATTTAAGAGCTAATTTTTTAATATGTGGTCAACTTTAAATTGTTTTTAATTAAGTAGATCGACAATCTTTAACTAATAACAAAGCATGATTTCTTTAAGATTTTTGATTAAAATAATCTTGTGTGAAAAGATATACTCATAAAATGGAGTGAATTTTTTTTTTTTATTTCTTTACAAAATTCTTATCATTTTCTACAATTTATTATAAAGAATTAAGAAAATGAAAATCATTCTTACTTTTCTATTCAAATTTCCATGCAATCAAGCGAAAGAATTGTTTCTCATTGTCTCCTTTCTATTTCATCCTATTAAACACTCCTTTAAGTTGAATGAAGGAAAAAGTTGTATTTAAGGTATACCTATAAAGATATAGGTCATCCCAGCATTCCAAATTAAATACTTGATGCATAGTTTTATTTCAGACATTCGTATAATTTAAGGTGAATTAGATTTTTTGAGAATCATGTATACTATCTCTAATATTCATGTAATTTAAAAGTTGGAATATGATAATTAGCCGTTTTATAAAAACATATTTAATTATTTCAGGAAAAAATATTATTTATATTTTCGTAAGTAATAGAATATATACTATGTGGTCGATGCAACTGAGGAAACATGGGTTATTGTGGGAGTATGGAAATCTAACGCGTAACGTGCCACTTAACGTGCGAGGATGGTTCACTCATCGAAGATAGAGTAGTAAGCAATTCTCCTGGTTTTGGACTCTTGCTCCATCAACCAACTTAATTATGTCAAAAAAAAAAGCACAATTTGTGGTCATGTCTTATCACTTGTGTGGTTATTAATTGATGTGTAATTTGTTTGAAAAGGAAACCTTATACAGTTATATACTCCATACAAGGATTTTTACCACGCGCAATGCGCGACTATTGGATTATATTTTCAAAACTTTTAATATTGAATCAATAAAATCTCTAATAAGCAACGTTTCAATAAAAAATTATATAAAATAATTGAAAATATTTAAAAATCAAATATTCAAAATTTTCTTAATAGTCAAATCCACTACATAAATGAGTGGACAAACAAAACATTAGAATACATACAAACAATTAGCAACAACAATTTTGTGAAATAAACTTGTTATATTGATTTAGTATAAAATACATATTGATATAGACGCTTCTATATGTTAGTAATTAACAAACTTATATATTGGAAAAAAGGTGCTAGCAATTATTTATTTGGAAAAAAATTATAGTTGATTATTTTATTCATAATATGTTGTGATTTTATTTTATTGATATTGTAACAAAATAGGAATGTAGTATATATTAAATGGGAAAAATTCATAAAGATGACACATAGGAAATATCTTATGTGGCAAAATCTAAAGATAGATTGAAGTTGAGTTGGATGACTTTAAAAAGCTAGGATAACTATTGTTTTATTAGATATATATATATATATATATATTCAATTTTAATTTCAGAATAAAAAATGAGATTTAATTAGTATAGAAATGCATATAAACATTCAGTATAAAAGCTAACACAATCACTTCTATACATAAGTTATGCACTATGTTAGTTTTATGGACTTTTAATACAAAAAACATGATTATTTCAATTTTGACGGATGAATGTATTATTAAACAATTAAATAATGATAATTAGTTATGCACTATGTTAGTTTTATGGACTTTTAATGCATCAAGATGATATTTTTTAAGGTGTTTTCACCGTTCTTATTTTAATAGTGTTTTCACCAGAGTGTTACCCTATATATATATATATGTTATATATATATATACATAACCAATATATACTTTAAAACTAATGTATATATTTTTTTAAACCAAGTATTATATTTACACCAATCTATTCTACTTTCATGTTACCTTAAATATTCTTATGTCAACACTTAAATCTTAGTATTTTCCCAAGAAGACAAACCACTACCAAATGAACTACTGTGTACACTATACAAATTTGTGTTAGAAATATAATATTGAAGACGGCAAAAGTTTTTATTAAAAACTAATGAATAACCATTAACTAAAAATTCAATCAATAATGTCTTTGGAGTTAGCTATCAACACACACATGCATTAAATATCATTAAACGTAAATATATAATGTAATTTAGTATTTATTAATTTAGTATATTAATAATTTAAAGGTTATAATTTTTTCAAAAATGATTTTAGAATGCTTTTTTATTATTATTGAGAGATGATTGACTTTTCACTTTGTTTTTGTGTTGACCAGTATAGGGATCTTAAGCGGTATTTTTTATCTGCATTCTACCATCTTGGTGAATTTCATTTAGCCTACAACATAGTGCATAAGTATGGGATGTTTAAATTAGCTATACTAATATATATTAATATTATTTTAATGAATTGAATGTATATTGGACACATATGGAAGGAAATTGGATGAAACTGATAGGAACGCCACTGGTAATTTTTTTTAATCTCTTAATAATTTAGTAACATTGTTAAAAATACTTAACGTAGTCTAAATAAGGAAGATGAGGTAAACCTATTGATCCTATGGTTACAATTTAATACTTTTTTTTCATCCAAGGGTATAACTTTTTTTAAAAATGAATTTTATACCCTCTTTTATTATTATTGGGAGATTCTCTTCTAATTAACTAATGGGGTTTGTTAAATATAAGGTTGTGTTTAAGGTGCATAAATTATTTGTACATTTATCATGAAAATCAGGTGGTAGACTTTTAATATGAATGATACAAGTTGTTTTATGCACGTTAAATACAGCCCTTAGGGCTAGGGCTGTATTTAGCATTTTCCTTAATTAAAATAAGTCTGCAATTCACATGATTAATTAACATTAATTAGCATTATGCTTAATTCCCATAACACTCTATTTAATTGTGGTATTGAGCATCTTAATCATGTACATCTAGAAGGGGTTTGCTAAATACAGTTTTAGGGCCGTGTTTAAGGTGCATAAACTGTTTGTACATTTATCATGAAAATCAGGAGGCAACTTTTAATATGAAAAGTACAAGTTTTCTTATGCACGTTAAGGGCTGTATTTAGCATTTCCCCAAGAATAATACGTTTCTATAGCTTTATTACTTAAAAAAGGACAATATTAAAAGTCCACACGGATCGACAATTCCAATATCTAATGCTAGTGGGATATAAATAATCTGAACGTATCAACAATGAAAAAAGAATCACATTCCATACCAAATTGGTGTAAATGATCTTTAGGTTTTTTATATGATTTTCTTTATACCAAGGTGCTTTTGGGCCATAGTTATTCCAAAATTGATTGATAGAGATATACAAGTCGTCCAAATCCTATCCTATGCGTCAAATATGATGATATAGATAGATCATGATAGATATATATCATGAATCACAACCATTATCACCGATTCACCGGTAAGTAGACAAGAGAATTGAGAATATATATACCATGGGTAGGTTGGCCAACTCAATTTTTCCATGGACCCAATCTTTTTGAATTACAGTATATATTTTGGAAGCCATATGGTATTTTGAATACCAATTTTTTTAAAGACAACAGATGGAACATTATATGATAACTTTTTCATCCAAAGATGGAGCCAACATTGGATATTGAGAGGAAAGGAGTCGGGTGTTTGATTGAGAGAGACCGTTACGTTGATAAAAGGTATATCAAATTAACCTTTGCGATGAAACATTACATAAAGTAGGATGTGCCGACACCCTCTAGCCTCTTACTAGTTTCGTCTCTAATTTCAAGTAAAAAAAAAAAAAATCAATTAAAGATCTACTTAATAGTATGCATATGAGTTGAAATGTATCTTTCAATGTATATAAGTTGAGCTCAAGTTCGACAACATTCAAAGTTATGTTCGAGAAAGATTCAAGAAAGCTCAATTTTTAACTTCAATTTCTTAAATTTTATATCACAATATTATTTATAATAGCTAAAATTGTACAAAATACAAATAAAAAAAATACGAGTAGCATATATATTTGTTAAGTTAGTTATATATTAGGAGCTCCTTTTTAAGTAATTAGAATTTTAGGAGAATAAGCAATACAAAGCAAGTTGATTTTGAAGTTTGTACACACACAAAAGTTTAGTTACTTGAACGGCCAACCAAATAAAAGCAATTGTTATTTTAATTATGATATCACATTACACTAAATGGACATCTTATCTTATCTTAATATATACTATAATATCTTATCTTAATATATACTATAAGACAGTTGAACTAATGACTTATTAACCAATTAAATCGCTTAATTTTATCAAATTGACTTTTGCTTATGTCATCATTTAAATTAACTATAAATTAAAAATCCTAATAATCATTATCCAAATATATTATTATATTAATATTTATATTATTTTGTAGAAAAAAGTCTTATTAATTTACACTTTTTTGTTTTTCATCAATAATTTACACTTTTTAGCCCTAAATACTTAATTTATATTTATTTTTAACCATCAACTTGAGAACTTTTTTTAAAGTTTATAATTATTTAATTAGTTAAAAAAATTTCCATATATTAAATATTGTCTACAAAAAATTATTTCAAAACCTAATGACTTATTAACATATTAGATTAGATTTTTATAAATTATAAATATTAATATTTAGTTTAATATTTAATATAAACACAATTTGAATTCTAGATACATATCCAAAACATAATAACAGATGACGATATACAACATCGTTATGCTAAACACAATAGGAATCACAAAACATGCGATGGTCACAGAACAAAGCACGATTTACAACACATGGTTACTTGAATACTAAATTGAATTCAATATGAACTCTATTCAAGATTTATTACATCTCTCAAATCAAAAAGGTACATAATTTTCCTTTTTTTTTGAATATTAGGTTTGCGTATTAATGTTTAAAGCTACAATTGTCACTCAAATCAAGGGATCTAATTGTTATCAAAGAGTATGAAAACAATCTTAATTGTTATCTAATTATCACAGGACAAGTGAATGAAAATAAACCTATGCGTGTTATGGGTCCGCATCATGATTATATACATATACTTGAATGTCAAATACATGATGTAACAATCGTGATTCTTGACTCTTTGACCATATGTACAATTTAACTAACTATCGAGTTGGTTAATATAGTTCAAGTGCAATTTGGAGTTCATTTAAGTGCAATATGTTCATATAAATCAATTTATCGTTTAATTTGGAACTTATGTGCTAGTCGATATCATTGTTAGTGCTAATCGAATTTACATTTTGAGATGACATTTAGATTAATTGGCTTTACGATGCTAGACGACATTTAATCTAGTTAGAAACATAAAATGAATCCTCCATGGGTCAAACCCATGACCCATGACCCAACTAACTTACCCAACCCTATCTTCTTAACACTCTATCTTTTTCTTTCTTTCTTCTTGCAAGAACAAAACACACATACACACTAATGTCTCTCTCTCTCTCTCTCTAAGATTCTTACACCAAATTTTGGTTTCAAGTTAGAAATGTGTTAGAATCATCATCCTTATCGTCATCTTCATAATATAACAAGAGGTTGAGTTCTCAAAGTGCAGGGATTTTCCATTTTTGCTCAAATTCGGATTTAGCACTTGGTTGAAGTTTTGGTAAGTGTTTTTTTAAGCTCAAATTCACCATATCAAGTTATTATACATGTCTTTCATCTGAATCTAAGCATCCTTGATCGTTTCGGGCGTAAAAATCGCGTTTGGGTAAATTTGAGTTACAAATGGGTCAAGATCGAATTGAACAAGGAAATGTGTTAAAGGGATGGATTTGGATGATGAAACATGTTTAGTTATGTCCAATTATGTTAAATGGGTCTTGAAGCTGTAAAAATCGATTTCATGGTCTAACTATCAAGAAATTAGGGTTTTGGGTCGTGTTTGGGTCAAGAACACCTGCTGGTGTGTATCTGTTCAGAACCAGGCGTAACTTACGCCCCTTTAGGCGTAGCTTACGCCCCTCTCCATCATCATTTTTGAAATTTCCTTCTGTTTATGCCAAAACTTGGAAACCTTACGCCAAAATGCACAATTCCAGGGCACCGTAACCTACGCCTCTCCCTAGCCGTAGCTTACGCCAGTTGAAACTTGCCCAGCGTAGCTTACGCCCTCCCCAGCGTACCTTACGCCCTTTGAACTTTTTCCTAGCGTAACCTACGCCCAGATGGGCCATAATTTACACCCTTCTAGTTTTGCTTTACGCCAGAAAGCTCCTGTTTACGCTGGACTTTACGCCAAAACTCATCTTTCTTGTAACAACGATAACTTTTGAACCGTAAGTCCGTTTTTGACGATTCAAGTGGCCACGGAAGCGTAAATGAGTCTACTTTATAATGGTCTAGGCCTCTGAGTCCAGAACAAAACTTGAACATATCAAAAGTTTATATAAAGCAACAGTGGTCAAGTACCAACGAGTCTTTGTGAAACAAAACGTAATGTTTTCACTTGGGTCGCATCAAAACTTTTTAAAAAGGAAATAATAAAGCTTTTATAGTTAGAATAGGTCAATATTAATAAGATCCTAACTTTGAGATACTTTAGGATTAATGTGATACATGTATGATAGGTTTCAGCTATCGTGGGCATCGGTTCTACTTCCTTTCATCTTGGGATTGTATTGCACACGTCAGGTGAGTTTTATAGCTCCCTATTCAATTGAGATTCGGGCCGAAAAGTGTACAACTTTTGTGTGTTGACTTGTTTAAGGGTGCAATTATATGTTTGCCTTGATTTATGACATAGTTCAAATGTGCAAACGCTTGATTTTTTTGATCGATGACATGACTTGATTGTTCATATGTTTGAGTGTCTTGGGTGACGACATTATGGAGGACAAGAGGACAATTGAGGGACAATGCGTGCATGCATGAAAACATAGGACTTGTTAGGATACTTGTTGATATCATCATTACTTGTTCTTACTTACTATGTGATTCTAAATACCTTGATAATCATTTTGTAAATACACGTGTGAGGGTCATTGATGGACATGATTGTTATGGAGATATTGATTGATTTATGGATTTACATGTTGTGTGACGGTTTTGTAGATGTGAAATTATGTGATTTGTTGTATGGTTATTGTATATGTATGTTGAGTTTGTTATCGGTTAGTTGTGCATATATGGAGGACGGTAATATCTTTGAAAGGTTGGAGATGTGGTGGGAAGGCTGCGGGTGACCCTATATATAAGCATCAAAGGCCTTTCAAAAGTAGTATCGTACGAAGTATATACACATGGTGTTTTGGTTATGCATGGACATTGATGGTCATGGATGAACAACTTTCGTGCAATTGAGTACAATGAGGTACATAACCTGCAATATGGTGGACAATTGAGGTGAAATGTGTAATGAGGTACATAACGTGCAATATGGTGGACAATTGAGGTGAAATGTGTGCAAGTGCAATAAACGGGTACTATATGTACTTGATGACATTATACGGGTACTATACGTACTTGATGACATTATACAAAACTGTACGTACTTGATGACATTTGGATGACATGAGGACATTTGTGAGCTTGGATGGACATATTTGAGGTCATAGTACTTGTTTGATACTTATTGTTATCGACATTATTTGCCCTTGCTTCTTATACGTATCCTAGCTATTGTATAGTTCGTTTAAAGGATTCATGTGTGATTAGGTTGTGCCACGAGCCAACCTAAATTGTGTACTTGTGCCTTTTAAGGACTTACTGTAAGTGTGTTCCTTGCCCATTTTTCCTTGTTCATATTGTGAATGGATTTGGTATTAGATCCTTGTCATTCACTCCTACGAACTCACCAACCTAGTGTTGACCTTGTTTAGTACACTTTTCAAGTAAACTTGTGAATCTAAGACGTGATGATCGATTGAGGCTTGTGCTAGGACCTGGGCTTGGACTTACATGGATCCAGGATTCATTCGCCCTATTTTATGCATTTTATACTTGATTATTGATGTTGGATTCACCGGATCCTTTTATGCATATAGATCATGTTCTACGATAATCCCATGCATATGTTATATCTTTTCGGTGACATTTCGTGCCTAGCTCGGGGTGTTACACATGATCAAAAGTATGTTTATATTTTAATTCTTAATTATCTTTCATAATAATATCACATTGTGAGTACAACTGGTTTCAAAAAGTTATATAATAGAGATTTTATTATAACATGTGCCTTGTGGAATGAATACGACAAACAATTTCATCAATATGTCTCAGCTAATAATGACAGTGACGAACATATGATTATTGTACTACTACTTGCAAAGTGTAACACTTAAAACCCTATATCTTCAAAATTATAAGCTTTTATGACTTAAATGTATGAAGATCTAATATTCATAATATCGTAAACCCCGTGTCTAGTGTTGGACACGAGTCTAAAATCTAGTATTAATAGCATTTAGCGGTATAACATTCCATTCAGCTAAATCCATACACGCTTTAAGCCATGTAAGGTAAAGATTAAAGAAATTAAAGTAAACTAAAAACAACAATGTTGTTAGCCGGTCTTTAAATTTTCAATTAACAAAGCTCTAATTGTTCATTTAACTTATATTTATTATCTATTCTATTTAGCTTGAAATTTGGTTATTTTACTGTTCAAGTATACATTGATCAAAAGTCGTATGATAGATATCTAATACTACATGAATGAGTATCTTATCCATGTCATACTGTCATGGACTCATGGACAGGCTTGTGGAAAATAATTTAATCAGGAATTCAGGATATAGCCTGATGGGCCCAATGAGGTTTGGTAGCGGCCGGTTTGGTATTGGGCTTTCTAATCCATTACAAAAAGTAAAAAATGATACATCTACTACATAATTACATTTCCTCTGAAATGATAGTAAGCCACAATAGAAAATAAAGACGAAGGAAAAAAAAAATAATGAAATTTGTGTATCTGAATTGATAACAAATTAACAAGTTTAGACTTGTGTATTACTCCGTATTATTTAAACCATTAATACACATTTTTCCATAAATTAACTATTCAGAAACTCGCTATATCCGTCAAGAGAGAAATGATACCTCAAACTAAAACAGCACGGTATCGCACTCGATGAGTATTAGTGTCATTTAATCATGGTGTCCTTTTGTTTATTGGTTAATGAGTATTAGTGTTATCACGCCATGATTAAATTATTTTTCAATGTGGTACGTTCTTAATACAGTATCATTTTGATGTAACTAACATATTTTAGTGTAGCGTGGTTTGTGATCACCACATCATGCACTCTAATCCCTGTTAATAACGTAACATAGTGATCGACTGATTTCTATAACATGTACACAACAAAATGTTGTCATAAATTACAATCACAACCTTTATCTATTTATTTAACATGTGATTATGTGTTTTGTTTGAATGTTATGACTAACTAGTGATGACCAATGTTATTCACCACGATAGTACTTATACACCATTATATTGTAACATTGGAAAATGATATATCAATGTAAATCTTAAAACTCTTCTTAACTATAAAATCATGACATCTGTCAAATTTAAAAAATAAAATTATATATGAAAATTAATGGATCATATTTTGAAAGTTTTAAGAGATTTTTACAAAGAAATTTTAAAAAATTGATCATTTTCCCTCAAAAATATATGTGGTGTTATAACTTATAGGTTTAAAAAGAGTAATGTACAGTTAATATGGGTAATCCATTTGGTAGATGTTTTTGAAACTTTAACCCTTGTCATTGGGGTAGTTTTAAGATTATTTGTTCTATTAATCGAAATGTATCTCTTTTTCAAAAGAAAATAAGAGTAATATACAAAATTTTATTTTATTTATATATTTAATTTAATCAAATAACACATAGAAAAGTGAGTAAATTACCATATATAGGGGGAGAAAAACACAATACCCCACAACCGAAAATTTTACTATTTTCAGCAATCCCAATTTTGATCCTTTCCATTTTCGTGTCCGTACACTCTCAAAATATAAAACCCCATTTACACACTACAAACACACACTCAACCCCACCATTTTCACACACACCCACACATTACTTCAGACAATGGCGGCGGCAGCAGCAAGACCAGGACTAGGTTTTGTCTCTCCAACAAAACCCATTTCTCACGGTGGTCCATCTTGCATTCTCAGCAAAGGCGTTACTGGGTCGCCGGAGAGCCACCGGTACTACCTTGCACGACGTACAGTTTTGGAAATGCTAAGAGACAGGGGCTGTCTTGTTGATGAGTCAGAGATTGGTTGGTCTCTTGAAGAGTTTCGGGCGGTTTTCGGAGACAGCCCGGAACCTGATCAGCTTCGAATTTGTGCTCCTTTGGCTTCTAGACCATCCAAAAAGGTATAACCTTTTTTGTTTTTGTTAATATTTTGATTTTGTGTTATTTTGTTGCTAAAATGTTTATTTATTTATTTATTTGTCAAAAAAGTGTAAATAAGAACCATAGCCTTTTTTTTTTAAGATATGTTGATATTGTGTTATTTTGTTGCTAAAATGTTTATTTAGCTAATTTTTTAGGCAGAAGGTCCATCCTGAAAGACTCTTTACTTTTGGGTAGAGATAAGGCAGTCTACATCTTACCTCCCTCACACCCCGCTTATGCCGGGATTGGGTTTCGTTGCCTTAGTCGTTGTCGTATAAAAATAAAATCTTGGGGAGATTACATTTATGTTGTTCGAAAAATGTTGGGTTCATAAGTAAGTTTTTGGTGTGATGTTTTGGGGTCATAAGGATACGGATCTTTGTAGTTAAGTGTACTTCGGAGAGAATGGCCACTATGAAGAAAGTTTTGTGTCAGTTGGGTCAAAACGGACAATATTGTGATCGTGATAAACGGGGAGTTTTATGGTTACAAAAAGGCTTTTGGCCTATCGGTATTCGAGGTGGCCCATCAACCAATATGGTTGTGTGTTTGTGTCCTAATGTGAAAAATATGAGTGAGTAATCATGTTGTGTGTAATACTTTTTTAAGAAAATGAAAAATTATTTGTTTTGGTTATGATACATTAGAAATTGTTGCTTAAATGTTAATATTTGGGGATTATGCAATAAATATATCATTGAGCTAAGGAACAACACTATTTGTTACTAATAATGTTCAAATGCACGGTTATGCAATTATTTATATCATATAGTTTTGGTACGATAGTATATTTTTTTGTTACATTGTTCATATTCAGGGATTAAGCAATCTTTTGCTTAGGATACATTGTTACATAGTATATCATATGTATATTTGTATGTGTTGCGAAAACATTCATCTTCAGGGTATGTAGTCATACAATCATTTACTTAAGGTACAATTGTATTTGTTGTGAAACATATTTATGGCATGTTGGAATGTTTTTTGATCTTTGAGTGTAGTTGGTTGAGAGAGTATATGTGTACTATTGACGTTGAGCTTCTTTGGGTGATTCTTGGGTCCTGAGGTAACTGAAGCCTTTTATAAGGATACTTATGATCAGGGTCAGGGACATTTCTCTTTATCCCACTGTATAGCTGTGGGTCTTGAACTAACTCAAAGCTTCTTAATATATCACACAAGAAATCTAATATCCAGAACAAATAGCTGAGTCTGTTTTAGCACCGAAAGTCCGAAGGCCAACAGAGAGTAGAGAATATGTATTAACTTTACTAACCTCAAGAGTGTCTTGTCAAAAGACTTCCATTTTCTCCCATGTCCGAAGCTAGTGCAGGACTGGGATCATTGAACCTTATAGAGTTATAATCAATAAGATCAATCTACATAATTTCTTAATATCCCAAAACTGCAGTTATCATTGAAATTGGTTTAACCTGGTATGAGGTTACGCCCATTGGCCTTAAGTTTGTGTTCGTGGAACAAAATGTAGAGAGTAATTTCATTCTTATATATAAATTTTGTGAAGAGAAGAAAGGAACCGGATAGAAAATTTTGGTTTTTCCTCTCCAAAGCATCCCTTTACATGTATGAAGATTTGTAGAGAAAGGGAAGGGGAGATATTCTGATGACCAAACTGCCCCAAATCAAATTTCATATATATACTGGAAAAGGGTTCCTAATCACTCCAAACCCTGAGAAAGATCACGTATAAGTATCTTTATATTCTAAACTTGCTCAGGCATCATATAAACGACGGTCTAGGTGGTGAAAAGTCTTTTTTGATGATTACACTTCCATCACTTGGGTTGTTTCTCATAAAAGATGTGTCAGAAGTATGGGTATGCAAACCCAATTGTCAACAAAATTTAAATTGTAGGAGTGTACTTGCAAGCTCAGGCATTAGCTCATGTATAGAACTTCTCAACAATATGGAGTTGGTGGAAAAAAAAATAGCCTCTTCTCTTATGCTCTCAACCAATCTTTCAAATGGCTAACTAAAGGTTAGGTAAGAATGGTGTAAAATCATTCGGGGCATATAATCATACAATCAATTACTTTGTGTTGTATTAGCTGCTCTAATGTTCATCTTTATGTCATACAGTAAAATGCAGAGATTGTGCGTTTATCTATATCTTATACTTAATAGCATGCAGTATACGTTGAAGGCCATTACAGTAGCTTCATTTGAATATAGTGCTCTGTTTCATATGGTTTATAGAGTTCCCTAATAACCTGTTCTATAATGTTTTAGATTCTTGTAATTTTCTCTGGTCCGGCGGATATCAACAAAGCAAAAGCCATTTTCATCTTAATGAATATTCTGAACAAAGAGAGCTTGCACAGAATTATCATAGTCTTGCAGGGCAACATGAACCACTTTGCTAGGAAAGAGTTTGACTCGTGCCAAGTCAAAGTGGAATATTTCCCAGTAAGTTTACACATGCCTTTATTAATTCAAGCCTGATTCACCCTTCAAATAGTTACTACAATTGAAGTAAGCATTCCAAAAACATAACATGAGCATTAATCGGCTTTTCTCTGTTATAAAGTCTGTTTTCGATTTTTTGTGAATAATATTATCAACACCGAAACGACTTAGCTCAAAAAATAATTGGACCAAGGTAATGTAATATCAGAGTTTGTAGTTTCTATGTTATACATAGACTATCATATTGTATATATTAATGTGATGCCAGTTAGTTAGCCCTTTGATGTCGATTGAGCATCCAGCATACCTATTGTGCAGCCTTCATCTAGATTCATGGCAAAACATTTTCCCCTTTGAACTATTTATGATGAACCTTTCATAAAAGTGAAATAATGTTCAGATTTGTAGTGTCACTTGTTGAAATGGACTGATGCAGTTTAAAAATACCAAAAAACCAAAAAAGTTGCAACCTCTGCATTTTTTAATCAGTAAACTTCTCAATCCGTTGCAAAATAACCATCGTTTTGCATGTCTATGTATATAATTTACACGACTATCTGGTAATCTTCTTGTGAGCAGTGACCCTGGTTTGGAGTTTGATTTGTAGATAACTGAGCTGTTTGTGATCATTAAGACACATGTTGCAATGCCAAAGATTGAAGCATTGACTGCTGAAGAGAAGGAGTGGTTGCTTTTGAAGTACAAAATTGATGACATTCAGGTAAGATAATCATTTTCAGTCTCAGTCTTCAACCAAATTTTACCATCTTTTCTAGCAAGACTACATGTTGGTTCATTTCCATGTTTTTGAACTAGAAAAAGGGGTCGAGAATTAGCATTGATGATCATTGGTATGTACAATTCAAACAAACGAGATTTGTCCTAATGACAATGTCTTGTTTTCCTTTCAGCTACCATCTATGAAGGAAAGTGATGCCATATCAAGGTACTATGGGCTAGAGAAAAAGCAGGTGGTCAAAGTGACTTATAGCGGTGAGATAACAGGCCACTTTGTCAACTACTGCTATGTGATATGAATCGTTGCTAGGAACATATTACTGGAATGGAGTTCATAACTACAGTAGGTCTTTTGGTAGGGTTAACCTTTTGATTGTTGCACTCGCCTGCAATTTAAACTTTTAACCTCAAAGTAAATTGTGGATTAAATCTAAGGCTGGAAATGATATCTATCATCCTTTTACATTTGCACAAGAATGGTGTTTTGTGAATGCTTTAATTATTTTTGATTGCTTGTTTGTATACATTAACAAAGTTGCATGATGCAACACAATATCGATGAAATATTCCAGCATTAGATACTGTTTCAAAGAGGTTTTCTTAAGCCATGTATGAAGTTTCTATAGTATTTGTAAGCCAATGGTTAAGTATGTTAATGGGAATTTCTGGGACAACAGACTTGGCACTGAGAAGCTATCTTTCTACATTCTTTCTTTACTTCCTTCAGTCTACGACTTGTCCTTGTCCGCCTCTTGGATGAAACTGCCACTTTATTCTTTGTCGCGTAACTATTTACAGGTGCTGCAACATCAACACTAGAATTGTTCTTCCTAGAACATGTCCTCTTCTTTCTAGATCTCTTCCTCTTTCTTGTACCTGCATTACTTTGTCAAGTCTTTGAATCTGTGTACTCAACCCAACCCAATCCATTGTGATGCTGATTTTTAAATAAACAATCATAACAATAAGACTAGATATATGTAAACACTTGCTTAGAAAGTCTAGTTTTTGTCCAAGTATAATGTACCTTGTGATGTCGATTGACGCCAGGTTGTTTCTGTTCGCCAAACTTTTTTGCTACAATTTTCATTTTGGGTAGATTGACTCTAATAGAAAGAAGACAGGATCTCCCACAATAGCAATCAGAAAGCTCTTTATCTGTTTAACCATAGTGCAGTAAATGAGTATACTACCATTATAGTTTGGCTACTAAAGAGTGATATCCTGTGGATTTACCATGGAAAACACATATAGGATCAGAACAGCAATTACATATGACATGGGCCAAATAACAATCTCGTTTGCAGAAGCTGCAACTAATGGTTTCTTTAAGGTTTGTTGCAATAATAAGATATCGGTCCAATGACTTCAACCTCAGAATGGCACCATCATACTTCTGTATGAGAGATGCAAACATGGTCTTGACTAAGTGGTCAGAAACTTCATCCATGTCACAACTATAATCTTTCTTGGTGAAAAAAGCATAGCTTCTTTGCAAAGAATTTCTTCAAAAGGAACGATGGATTTTTTCCGCAGAAGTATGTGTCTCTCATTTGCTGCCCCGCCAAACGGAAACCAATCACGAGCTGCAAAGTTCACTGCCTCTCCACAATTGAAACCTACGTAGTAAGCTGATTTGATTGGTCAAAGTATTAAAAGTGTCATCTATAACAGCTGGTAAACTTTAAGTCTTCTATGGTAAAGACTATACCATGACTAAAACCAGCATGGTATGCTCTAGGAAAGGTGATGACAAACTCCCCTGGTAATTGCACAACTTTGTAAACCGGGACATGGTTCTGCAACAAGATCTTTGGAGGAAACATAGTCGTTTTCTCTGCAAGCATCTCGAAAGCTCCATTTGGTCCATCAGTTGATAAATTTTCTGTTGATAAATTTTCTGTAGCGTAAACATGATGTTGTATTACCTTCTCAAACTCGTTAGCGGCACTACTAGGAACTCCATACCTTGTTTTTGGTGCCCCACAATGATGATAGTTTATACTGCAAGATGAAAGGGTGTACATGATGTACATATTACCCCCTTTTTAGTATATGTATCGAGTTACAGAAGACATTAAGATTATAGCATACCTATACAAATAGCTATCTTCAACATGCCATGCAAACATACTAAAGAGCATTCCAATATACAACATGGGATCAGTCACTCCCTGAAATGAGTTTTAAGAAGCATCAAATACGGCTAAATGTAGAAAAAAAATCTACATACATGAGTAATTCTATAAAGAAACGTATCACATTACTGGAACGGCCTTTTCCACCAAACGAAGTGCTGATCTTGGCAGCCTTGGAAGTTTCTGAAACCAAAAGTGGGAAATATATTATTAACATGTGTAAATTGAAATGTCTACAACCACTAAAATAACTTTGAGACCTTCAAGTTCCAATTGCTATTTGCAAGATGATCATCGGAACAAGATGAGAATGCACTTCCTTCCACATTCACTCCATATTCAACTGTACCCTTCTTGCCACTCGTCATCTCACGCCAAAATTCCCTTTCAATGTATGCAGACGGAAGACATCCGGATAAACAATATTTACTAGCACACACCCTATTTGCCATGACCTCAAAATCATTAAGAGTATAGCTTCTGAAACAAATGCATAAATCAGCACCAACCAGTCTTATACACAAAATACAAATAATTAACATGATTATATTAAATAATCCAAACAAAATTTTTTACTTATTGCTGATGAAGAATGTGTTCTTGTCGTTTTTGGTCCATTTTGCAACCCGTAGAGGCTGCAGTTTAGGAATAAATCTGAAACCTGGTTTCTCATTCTTTATCACGACGCCAGTAGGAACACTTGAAATCATGGGAGGAACAATCTTGCATACTCCTGTAAGACCATTAAGTTAATCCTAAACAAGCATTAATTGCACATACTATCACTCAGAAAAGAAACTAAATATAAAATGAGAACCAAAATAATGCGTACCATATTTTGATGCTTGTGGTGCAATATTCTGTATATATCGTAACGGATCTTGAAATTCCAACGTTGAAGGATGATAAACAGGACATTCTGTTATCTGGTTTCTCCATTCCATATCATCATTTTCGCAAGATTGGTATGCCCGAAACCCCATGGAATGTTGTTTAGACATGTATGACTTGAAATCTGTTGATTTACTTGATTTTGGTAATTGTTTAGCAACTTTCTTAGATTTTGAAAATGAAGTTAACATTTTTCGCGACTTGTTTTGATGCAGTTTCTTAGGCATGATTTCGGGTTTCGTTCTTTTGGTACACACTGCTCACAAACTCTATAAACTTGGTCTTTGAAATTATATAAAGGAACTGAAATTCAAATACTTATTTAGAAGTTTGATGTTTCGGAAATTTAGAAAATAAAACTGCTCAACAACATTAGATTACTTAATAACTGCCCAATAATAGGATAATATATATAGATCAGGAGGGAAAAGACGTTATTGGCTACTCATCCTAGACGGTTAACTTTTGTCACGATATATTTCATTTTTAGCATGAAGATAAAATTTAGTATTTAAAATTTTAAATAAAAGAAATGATATACGTAGTTATAAACATTTTTCTACTAACTAGCACGATATCTGCATATTGATACGGTGATCGTGACGACGACGGTGTGGTGGTGGAGACGGCTATTGATGATGGAGGCGACATCATAGATGATGTCAAATAAGTTTATTATGACACATTTGTTTGTAAATTATTATGTTAATAAAGATTAGTTTGTCATTGTTCAATAAATAATCTCATAACAACTCAAATATTTCTTTTTAACTGGAAATTTGGGCTCATTATTATTGCGTTTTCATGAATTCAACACAAATTTAGAGGAAACAAAAACCTAAAACGTACATTTCTTATTCACATTTAGATTTAAACTTAAGACCTCGAAGTGTTAAATCCCTAAATACCAAATCCATCAACGATTTTACTAGGCTAAACATAGATAACTTCTTGAGACTCGACCATTATATCAATTTGGTGTGGCTATATAATTTTTTATTTTATTTTTTTCTTGAAAGGTATATAATTTTTTATTAACACCCGAAGGTAAATTATAAACATTATATAATATATTTTTTTTACAACTTCAAAAGAACCGGTTTAGGAAATAGGAACAAAAACGATGGCAATATGAATTTAATCTATTGATGGTTGGCTGTACATGTAGTTTTTATGAATTGGGATCATGTTTAAAAGAACTTTGAACCTATCTATGACAGCTTAAAAGCTATGTCTAACAATACATCAAATCAAATATTTTTTTTACATATCATTACAATTTAAAATGAGTTATATTATTTTTAATCTAAAAATATTTATGGGTTCCACAAACATACATCCCTCCAACTAACAAAGCCCTATTATTCCAGTGCTTTTGTAAATTCCAATTTGCTGTGGAATATTTGTAACACAGCAATATAATTTTATTTCATTTTATTTTTTCTAGCCAAAATTGACGTTTTTTTAAGTTATTTCTTTTAGGATTTTGATTCCATATTCCATAGTCAAACTTCTTGTACAAGCTTTGATTTTTTTGTACTTTTCCAATATAAAACTAGTTGTATAGGTTGCATGTTTAGTCCTTGGCTTTTTTTAAACATGTTATATTGGTCTCGTAATATTTGTTTTCAATAAACTTGTTTCATTCATTGCATTTCGTGATATATAAGTAAATTTGTTAAACACTCAAGACCAACGTTGTATGATCAGTTTTGAAAGAAAAGAAAAATAAACAAGATATTTGACTTGACTTACTGGTCAAAAACAAAGCATTTTAATTTGACTAGTCTCGCAATCTTGCTACAATTTCAAAGAAAAAAAATATGAGCAAAAGATAAATAATTAAAAAGAAAGTAACTTTGTTTGTATCAAAATTTCTTTAATCATACTGGAGTTGGAGCTATAAAAGGTGTAAATGAGTTGAATCGAGTCAACATAATGACATATTGTTACGCTTTAAATTTAGTTGAACTTAAGCTTTAAATAGGAGTTAGGATGTTTGGTTGTACGTACCTTCGTTTAGTTATTTTTCATTTTATTAAATTACATATTGTCAATCATATGGTATCCTTAGACTATCTCTAATGATAAGGACCTCCTTAGGCGTTTTTGAGTTTATAATTTTATCTCCAACCATACAAACATCCTTACATATCCTTACATATCCTTTTACTTCCACTAAAAAACAAAAATATATTAGGTAAGGACAAGTAAGAGCATCCTTTAAAAAATTCTTAGTTTTGGACAAGGTTCAACAACGAAAGATATCCAAGGGCATCTCCATTGAAAATAGCCTTATTATACCTTCTCTGATAGCCTTAGTTTTGGATTTCTTTGGACTATGGTTGTGAAGCAACAAGTCACACCAAACTTGTTTGATTATCCGAATTGTTTCGGTTAAACTTTTAAATGAGACTTTTTTATATAATTACAATTTTTTTATGAAATATTTTAAACTTTATATTTTTAAACCCTTAAGTTACACTTAACTAGGCTTAAATCGAGTTGATTGCGTATAAAAATATCATGTCAATACAAGTATCTCACAAGTGGGGCTCACCTCAGTTGCACCCGCCAGCCAAAGACCAACAATGTAAACGAAGCTAATTAAAGCACTAAAATAGCAACCATTTTCTTAACAAAGACTAAAGTAACATACGCTAATAGATGAAGGACCAAAAAGATACTTTACATTACTTGTTATATTTATATATAGTCCTTATATTATAGACTACTATGTTCTTTAAATTTATAATTTTGATTAAAAACACCAACCACCCTCCCTCCCTCCCTCATTCACATAACAACAACAGAATATAGATTTTGGATACATCATCATTGCTGCATTTTGATATTTGAAGCTAAAAAAATAAAAAAATCTTAAAATATGTCAGGTAATGATTGAATCTTGAATGTTATATATTGTGATGTTTTATTTGTCTTGGCAAATTGTGGTTTGTATAATATAATGACAGGGCTTATGAATGTTTTTATATTTATGTTTATAAACTTTTTTGGATGATCATGATGTTAGAATGCAGATGATGAATATAAAGATATATGAAATGTTGCTGCATTGTTTTGATTTCTGAGGAAAAAATGTCTAATACTAATACCATGCACAAGAAACCGGCTGATTCCCATAATGTATCAGGTAATTTTGGTTTATCGTTTTGTTGTTGTATGTTTTTAATTCTTTATTTGTGCAGATTCTGGTTTATATATAATATATATGGAGTTATGAATTTATGATATCGCCCGATAATATATGATATTTTGATGATTGCAAGTTTAGTACATTATGATATAATCTAAGGAAGTTTTGTTTTGTATTGAGCAACATAGAATATATTATCTGCAATAGAAAATATGTAGGATTTAGCATTCTGAATCATGCCTTTTTGTTGCAAAAGCATAAAGGATGAAAAGGCTTGAATTGTAGGAAAATGTGGAAATTTTCAAAAATTGTGTAAAGTTGTTAGTTCTAGCAAATTATAGAGTTTTCCTAGGCATTTTGACATCCATTATAGTTTGTTTGCAACACTAACCGGAGGTCTGGAGTTTTAGATGACTCTTGTCTGCAGTTAACGTGACTTACCTCATTCGTGTTGGCAAAGTGACAGGTTAGGGAGCTCATACAGTCATACTCCTGTAAGCCCAAATTTTGATGGTTTATTAAAGTCAACGATAGGATTTGCAGTCTATACTTTTTAGGGTGTTTGTCAAGCCCGGTGTATACAGCTTGTATGTTTTTGGCTCATTAGTATATAATCTTTGTTTTTCGGGAAAAGAAATAAACGCTTTTAACAGATATAAATAGTGGTAGTAGTTTGGGATCAACTCTAATCTCTAGAGCTTGATATCAATTTCGGGGACGCTGTGAAGACTTGTTTTAGCATGTTTTATAGCTTCTTTTCAAGAAACCAAATGCACTTTTTCAGGAAAAAAGCTATACAAAAATGTCAAAATTTAGGAGTATGCTTCTTATTAAGCTTAATTATTGGAGATAAATCATATTAGTTATTACTAAAGTTCCACATGCCAGTATGTCACAAATAGCTAGACGCAGCTTGCTGTGATGTCTGTCAAAAGTAATTCTCCGTTATCTGCAGCATTCCTCCAATTCCAAATTATAATTGTTATTCATGAATGTGGTGCTAAATTGTATGATTTATCACTCTATCATCTCAGGACCTTCCCTCTATGACCTCTTATGTTTAGAAAATAAGGAAAATGGAAGCTTCTTATATGGACGAACTCGATCTGCAGGCAGTATGTGTGATTTTATTCTTCATAACTCTCTGTCAACATCTGTGCTTCATCTGTTATTCTTTGCCTTTACAAACTAAATATTGTCTTTATACTTGTTGTCGTGAGTGACATGTCTTGTTGTTCACAAAAAGTTGCACTCAACAGACTTTTAGTTGGTTGGTCCCTGATGCATTGTGATTTTCGTTGATTAGGCCCACAAGAAACACTGGCCGGTTTTATTGCTGAATCGGCTAATATGGTCTGTGCAGATTGCGAAACTCCAGATCCAAAATGGGTGTAAGTGCTAATCACAGATAACACAAACTTTTTAAATCCATTTTTACTTGTTTAGTATGTACAATACATGTGAAATTTGAGGGTAGTTTTTTTTTTCCCGTTTTTCTTTTTATTTTACATTTGCAATTATTAGCTTTTTATTACATATAATGCATCTTAACCAAAATTGGATAAATTTTGGGTGACCAGAGCTGTAAACTTTGGAGCATTTATCTGCATCAAATGTTCAGGTGCACATAGAAGTCTTGGTGCTCATATATCAAAAGTACGAATTATGTTTTTCGTGAAAAAAGGAACATAAAATGAGCTGCAGCCAGCTTTGTGTTAATCGGGTAAGTATATATTTTCATACAGGTGTTATCAGTCAATTTAGACGAATGGACACATGAAGAAGTCAATACCGTAATAAAATGTGGTGGAAATGGCATGGTGAATGCGAAATATGAAGCTTCCATCCCCGACAACTGTAAAAAACCAAAACCGGATTCTTCTATAGAGGAGCGTCTTGACTTCATCAAGTAAAGAATGAATTACATGCATCATTATATTATCTTTTCTAACTAACCTTATATGATGAGTATTGAATGTATGACTTGATGCATAACCAGGAGAAAATACGAGATGAAAGAATTTTTGGACTTCAATAAACAGATATGTCTTCATCCATCTCCATCAGCGTCAAACTTGCAATGTGCTTCAACAAACTTTGTTGGTGCTATCATGGACAAGAAGAATTCAAACAATGTCCGTATGCATAGTATTGGCCAAGCATTTCGAAATAGCTGGCGAAGAAAAGATACTGAAAACAAGGCTCCTGTTGCTGCTACTACTACTGCTACTCCTGCTGAAAACAAGGCTCCTACCACTAAGAAGAGTAACTCAATGGTAATTTCTTTGTGCCATCATCTTGTAGGATGATATGCTATCTGTGTAAAAAGGTTAAACAAGTTGAATATTGAAACAGATCGGGCTGACCCAAAACTTTTGTTAAAAAATTTTAAGAAATTAGTTTGTCGAATATCATTTCAGCAAAATATTTTTTTTTTGATGTTTTGGAGGCTTTATGCCATCAAAATACACTATGGGCGACTTCCATCGGCCCATTTCATTTTTTTATTTGACCCTTAGAAATAAAACTTAAGAACAATCGATTCATTAATAAGTCAACAGGTTGAAATTGCGACATCTATATCTGTTCAACTACTCAATGTTGTAACTACAGTTGTAGCCTTCTGGACTAATGATGAGATTTAAATTCAATCCAATCTTCATACAATCCATGTTAAGTCAGCTTGGATTGTTTTTTCAGTTTTTGATAACATGTCAAATGGGTTAAATGTAGTAATCTAGCCAGAAAGAAATGGGTTGAAAGTCACCAAGCATGTATCACAATGTCCTCGGTTGTATATAAAAGACATTAAACTATTGTTTCAACAAAGTAGTTTCTGTAATCTTGCTTAATACATTAATTATTTACAAAATACAAATATTTAGACCATAGAGTGTTGACTGGTCGACCCATCCTTACCCACACCATTTTTACATATACCAAAAATTACCTGTTTGACCATGACCCGTTTTGGCCCACTGCTTAGCCTGCTAGATGGACTATATATACACCCTTAATAGATTTTTCAGGGTTCAAAAGGATACCATTGTTAACTCAAGCAACTCTATGGAAAATGTCATCTCTTGTGAAGTTATGCCATCAAGATACAATCTATATTGAAGTTGTGTTCAAAACATAATTACAGTATGTCTGATATCTTGTGTATAGGCAGGTATGGTTGAATTTATTGGTCTGATAAAAGTCAATGTAGTCAAAGGCACCAATCTAGCTGTTCGAGATATGATGACGAGTGATCCGTATGTTATCCTCTCACTCGGAAACCAAGTAAGCCTTACACTTGTTGAAACTTGTTTGGTCACAAGTCATAGCATAACTATGTTGTGTCATTGATAAACTTTGTACTTGTCATGCAGTCGGTGAAAACGCGGGTCATAAAAAGCAACCTTAATCCTGTCTGGAATGAAAAGCTGATGTTATCAATTCCTAATAACATTCCTCCTTTAAGAGTGGTAAGTAAAAGCTTTACACTTGTATAATATACAGTACTCGACAATAAACACGCAAACGTGTTTGGCGTTCAGGATTACATATTTTACAAGTGCTTATACTTGAAAGTGTGTTAATATAAGCACCTCCAATGGTGCTTAAAAAAGTATTAGTTATTTCAGGATAAAGTAAGCAAACAAAGCACTTATTTCTTGTTCATTCAAACACTCAGAAAGTGCTTATTGAGTTTAAAAACACATAAGTTGTAAACACTAAATAAAACACAATTGAAAATACAAGTAAAACTTGTTTATAAGTTTCATAAACTGATAAAGTTATGTATCGTGTTGCAGCTTGTTTATGATAGAGATACATTCAAAGCTGATGATTTTATGGGTGATGCCGAGATTGATATTCAACCGTTGGTTTCTGCAGCCAAAGCATCTGAGAATTCCAAACAAGATGAGTCATCAAACCGAACTGACAAACAGGCAGCAAACAAAGACAACATCCCGGTCAAAGACGGTGTTATCACAGTCTCAAAAGGGACGGTGAAGCAAGAAATCGCTCTCAAGCTACAAAATGTTGAGAAGGGTGTGCTACAAATCGAGCTTGAATGTGTTCCTCTTACCCAATAGCTGAATGTGAAGCTGTGACACAACTTTAAAGAAAAGTATCTCATAGATAGATTTATTCTTATATAAGAATTTTTTCTTTTTTTTTTGTGTTAAGTATCATGGTTCAGTGATTAGTGTGATCAATATTCTGCTACTATTCTTATGTCTGTATCATATTTGAACACAGTTATTAGTTTGTAACAAATCGTTAATTTGTATATTCAAGTCTTGAATTTGTAACTTAGATCTGTTTATGGGTACGAGAATAAAATCTTTGAGAGCTTGTGATTTTGTTGCATGTCATTTTACGTGAATCAGTACATTATCTAGCCACTGTCAAAGTTGTTTCATGGTCAGATGTCGATGTATTTATGAAAGGCTTTAAGTTCGAACCTTACTAAGTAAACCTTGAAGGAAAGGAGTTTAGAGATATGAGATTTCCTGGTTAAACCAGATAAAAATTAGCAGTTTATTTATTTGTTTATATGAATAAGTGCAAACTAATATTCTTTTTCCTATGTGTTTAGAAAAAGCCACATAAAAGAAAGAAGATCGAACAATCTTGGTGTTCCTTCAATCATTAAATTGCCAAAAGGTAAAGTTCGATCCTTTTTGTGCAAAAAGTGTGAATTTACCCTCATGAATGATTATTACTTCTTTTCATTTTTTACTATTTTTCAATAACACTTAAATGAATAACTTACTTTTGGAATTAGTGCAAATGACTATATATGAGTACATGTGATTTGTTCAATTAGTTAATTAAGTACGCATACATTAATGAGTTGCACATCTAAAAAAAACGAAATGGGGAATTGTATGCTAGCAAGTAGCAAATTAGCAAGTTGTTTGACATGGAGTTTTAAAAGTTATTTATGTTAGTGCTTCAACTATCTTTGTTTCTGTCTTTAACTAATTTAAAATAGGAAAAAACAAATATGCTGCTAGAAGCATGTATGTTTCTTCATTCTCTCTTACAATCTTCTCCCCTAAAAATCATATGTGTAAATACAAAATCATCCATTCACAAAATCATGCTTCTAGCAATATACTTATTATCTCCTTTAAAATATTATTCGAATGTAAGACCTTTTGTGATAAAACATTTTTCAATAATATCATACTAATTTGATAACTCATTGTAAACTTTAGATTTTTTTTTTCCCTCAAGTTACTGAACTAATATAATTATTATTATAACTAGTCATTTCCGGATAACATAAACTTTCATTATCTTTTTTACTATTTTTAGTATTTCCAGAATGCTTGTTAGTTGTTACAAATAATACAAAAAATAAACTAACACAATTATTTGTCAATTTTTCACGAGAAAAAGGAAGAGGGGGGCGGTGTAGGCCTTAAAATCCATCCAACAAAACAACAACAGTCAACAAATAAAATCCAAAAGCTAAACGTTAATAATGATTTATCACCCTTTTTCATAAAAAACAAATAAAATAAAATTCTTTACATAAATATTAAAACGTTCATGTGCACACCACCCAACACACTCCAACTTTTCCTTTTTACTTCACATTCTCTCTTTCATTAAAATCCTTCTATTTTCTATCTCTATACTCTAGCCTATATCTACATATTTTCATGTACATTTGCTCAATTTCACTTAATGCCCTTAAAAGGGTTTCTCAGAAAATCTTCAAAATAAAAAACCCATAAATTATATCTGAAAAAGCTACTTTCTTGGGCTTAAAAAAGATGGGCATTGTGAAGTTAATGGTTTTTGGGGTTTTAGCTTGGTGTGTTGTATGTCAAGCAGAAAATATAGATACAACTTCTGCAAATGTATATATGGTTACTCTAAAACAAGCTCCAACTGTTTTTTCTGTTAAAAAGAATTACCACAAGCAAAATAGAGTGAACAAGACTAGTTATGATTTTGTGTCTATTCATTCTTCTTCTGGTGGAGCTACTACACTTGAAAATCCAAGGTAAAAGTTTTTTTACTTTTTTTTTTTTAATTTTATTTACATTTAAGTCTATTGATTTTGTTAATTTTGTTACTACATATAGTGTAAAGTTTGTAGCTTGAATTGCTTTTGTGTAAGTTTCATGTGATTATATGGACCCCACCAAGGGTGGGATTGAGTATCATTGTTAACTATATAGGTTTTATTACTAATTTGTATGAAGTTTGTAACTTGAATTACTCAATGTAAGTTTAATGCAATTTTGTGGTTTTTGTCTATTTAACTATTTTGTTACTAATTTGTAGAAACTTTGTAGCTTGAAATGTTCTTTCTGTTTAGTAAAAAAAAAAAATTATGGTTTTTTATTTATTTTGTTACTAACTTGTATAAAGTTTGTAGCTTGACTTGCTTTACTTAAGCTTAATGTAATTTTATGGGGTTTTATCGATATTGTTACTAATTTTTATATTGTTTGGATATGTTTGTAACTTGACTTGATTTTGCTAACCATGGCCTTATTGCATATTGCCAGATGCAAATGACTGATAATTTAATATACAACATTACAACTCCTTATTGCATATTGCCATATCCCTAGGAGCTATTGTTAGCATAATCTTCAAGCGTAAAATAGTTTTATGGGTTTGTCTATTTTGTTACTAATTTGTATAAAGTTTTAAAGCCTGCTGATTTTTATTATATTTTTTGTTTCTTGGATTTTTTTTGACCCCCAACAGATTGTAGACCTTAAGACCAGTAGAACTAGATGTTATAGAGTCAAAATTTGAAAGTGCTCCTCCTTAGTATATAGAATTCTATAGGCAATATTCAAGTTTGTAGCTTTTTGGTGTTTCCTACTTTACCATCATTTATGATGACAAAATACTTGTGGTGTTATAGTGAGCATACTAATCCATAAAAGTGTAATGGTGATGAATTAGTAGGCAACTTGACTTTAGGGACCAAATTGATTGCCTTTTAACTTTAGTAGATATTTTGGTCATTAGCTTTTTTGGTTGGATTGATTTAAGTTATCTTGAAGTGGATAGTACTATAGTAGAACCAAAAGAAATTATGAAAGCCTAATTTAGTGAACTAGTTAAAAAAGAATTAAATGAGACCCGTAAGAGTGGACAATGAGCAAATTTTATTCGAACTTTTTGATTATTTGTGAGCATTTAGCTTCACTTACATTACGTTAGATATCGTTTTTTGGCTATCGACAAGTATTTTTCATTACTTATGTTTTGTTATTTTTTTTTCAATGTAGTTTCAGTAATATCACGAGCAAACACCGCCATTTTGGTTCCCGTATATCAAGAGTTCATGATTCGCTATTGAGGCGGGTCCTAAAAGGGGAAAAGTATATGAAACTGTACAGCTATCATTACTTAATAAACGGATTTGCTGTTCTTGTTACTCCTCAACAGGTGTGCCATTAATTATGTTAAAGAAACACGTAGAGTACGCTGTAAGAAAGTACCCCGTTTAGTTAAAGATAAAGATCCGTATTTTGACCTTCCAAAATTGGTACTTTCCAAATAAAATACAGAGTCTTTTTTATTACTCATGGACATTTCCAGTTAAGATTACTTGTCCCTTTATTCATCACATTTTCATTGTCAATAATACTTTGAAATATAGTAGGTATATGAATTATATGTGATAAAACAAAAATTGTTAACAAATCATGTATTAAAATTTTAAAATATATTTGTGTAGTTGACTAGAATATAAGTTGTCATATTCTATTAAAACACATTTAAATGCTTCCTAACGTATGGACTATTGATTTTTCGAATGAAGGCGCAAAAGTTGTTGGGTCGAAAAGAGGTGGCAAATGTGGTACTCGATTACTCTGTTAGAACTGCAACGACTCACACCCCACAGTTCTTGGGTTTACCTCAAGGGGCTTGGCCCCAAGAGGGTGGTTATGAAACTGCTGGAGAAGGGGTTGTAATCGGGTTGATTGATACGGGAATTGATCCGACGCATGTAAGCTTCGCTGATGGTCTTTCTGGGAATAGTTATCCTGTTCCTGAGCACTTCACGGGCATTTGTGAGGTTACTAGAGACTTCCCATCAGGGTCCTGCAACCGAAAGCTTATTGGGGCCCGTCATTTTGCAGCATCTGCTATCACACGAGGAATTTTCAATGCCACTCAAGATTATGCTTCACCATTTGATGGTGATGGCCACGGGACGTGAGTATTTCTGTATGCGATTTGATTTTAGTTATTATAGTGGAATTTGCATCTTTTTTGGATGTGTACCAATGGTTTATGTTAATAAAAATGTGGATATTAAATAATTATTTGATAGTTTGTTAAGATGCAATGAAAGTGAAGGGTGTGAAAGTGGTAGGTGGGTGGGTTGGGGAACTGGTAATCTTTTGTACAGGGCGAAACAGCTTGGGTTGACCCCGATGACACCTTTTTGACCATTTTTTGTATTTTTTTTCTATATATAATTTATTTGTTAATTACAGTATGATTATAAAAGTATTATTACAATATTAATAATAATAATAATATAATTTTTAAGCAAAACAATTTATGAGGCTTTATGCATTGAAAACATACGCTGACCTGTTCTCTTTGACCTTTTTTTATTTGACCTTTTACCCTGTTTGAGATTCAACATAACCAAAATAATTAATTCACTAACAATGGGTCAAATTTACCATCTCTAATCATGTGCATGAAATAGAACATTTGTCATGCAACAATAGGTAGTAGCAAATGAATTCTTTTGTAGGTTGTCCAATTTGATCAATACGCAAGTGCTGCTTTAAAGTCGCGCTAATATAAAATCTTAGAAGGCATCCAACACTTAAAAAGTGTTTAATGCCTAAAATAAACTTAATTACTGACAAATAAAGTAATTACAGGCCAGCTTTTCACTATAAAGCATTGAACTTAGTTTCTGATATCAAAGCAATGAGAAAAATACGGGTATGATATTGCCACAGAAACGGACATTTCACTATACGCATATATAGAAACTAACAAATGGTAGCGTGTAATAGCAAACATGATTTAGCCTTTCAACTGCACTATTTTTTCGGCCTAGTTTTAATAATTAGTTTCACTAATAATCAAAATAATAAATAATACATGGCAGGCACACAGCTTCTATTGCTGCAGGAAACCATGGTATTCCGGTTATAGTAGCTGGGCATCACTTCGGGAATGCTAGTGGGATGGCCCCTCGTTCACAGTAAGTAAACTATTCTCTTACACCCGGCTTAATTCTACGTTTCTTCTTTCATTTCTTAAAATTCAAGAAATGTCAAAGGCTATGTAAAAATGTCAATACAAAATTGCCCACTTCCCTTTATTATGGAATAAATAACAGACCACATTATGTGTTTGTTACTGAATACTGTCTGGTCTTGGAGTTGTTGCAATATTGAGATTTGTGCTTAGGATGTTGTATGCTTTTCATATTTATTATTTTATTATATGTGTGTACTCTTTTCAGCATTGCTGTTTACAAGGCATTGTACAAAAGTTTCGGTGGCTTTGCTGCTGATGTTGTTGCTGCCATTGACCAGGTATGGTGCTGGTTATGCATGTAAATTTCAAATGACATTCATGAGGCTAAATATAATTCATTGTTTATTTGACATGAAGGATGTGTATGTTATTTAGAAGGTGTTTCCTAAAAAATATAAGCAATTTTAGGAATTTCAATATGAAAGTTTACCATATCCTTCTCATCTAGATTAACTGTACCAGCAAAAGTAGCCTCCTTTGCAAGAGTTTGTTCTCCTTTTGGTTCTATATAACATGTGGAGGGGGCATTTCGACCCATTTACCTATAAATGGTTAATTTGGGTTGTGCTTGGGATTGGGTAAAAAAAATATATAAATTTGCAAGTGAATGGGTCAAACAAGTTGAAAGTTGCCCATATTTTATTTTTAACGTATAGGGCCTTCTAAATTGTTTTATTTATATATTTAGATTATAATCATTATGATGCTGTTTCTGTAACCTTTATTAACTCTTAATTTGATGTACTTTTTTATACGAGCATAACAGTGTTTGCTGGTCAACCCCATCCAGTCCGCTTTGACCCATACATAATTGACCCAATTTTCCACTTCTGATAACATTGTTTTCACTTTTTGTGAATGATTTTTATAGGCAGCTCAGGATGGAGTGGATATTATAAGCTTATCAATTACTCCAAACAGACGTCCTCCCGGAATTGCAACTTACTTCAATCCCATAGACATGGCCTTACTATCTGCCTTTAAAACTGGTATATTTGTAGTTCAAGCCGCAGGCAACACTGGACCATCACCTAAAAGTGTTTCTTCCTTCAGTCCATGGATATTTACAGTTGGTGCAGCCACACATGACAGAATATATAGCAACTCTATTCTACTTGGAAACAACATCACCATTCCAGGAGTTGGACTTGCACGTATGTCTACTTGTTAGATAGCTTTTTTCTATTCTAGTCTTGTTTCTTTTGCTACATAAGGATGTCTGGATGTGTGATATGAAACCTTTTTTTGATATTGTGACCAAAGTTGCAATAATCAGTTCTTGGTATTCGGATAAAAGGATTCTAATTCTACTTTTTTTTTTTAATTACTTGAGGGTAATATAATCAGTTCCCTAATAGTTGTAACTTCTTAAGGTTTTATTTACCCTAATCTTCGCTACAATTTTATTAGGAAAATGATAACTATAATTGATAGGAAATACGTTGTCATAGATTTCTCAAACACTCGATCGACTGATTAAGTTATTTTTACAACTTCAAACTGCAGAAGCACATCCAAATGTCCTAGGTGATGTATTTACTTTGATGGAGAACCTGCAATAAATTACATACCATGCATAACATACCTTTAATTGATGAATATTGTCGTAACCTGATGTCTTTCTCAGCGGGAACAAATGAAAGTTACAATTTAGTATCTGCAACGGACGCAGTCATTGATTCAGAAACACCAAAAGATGATTATCTGAGCGAATGTCAAGATGCCGGTAGCTTGAATCAGACAGTTGTTCAAGGGAACCTTTTAATCTGTAGCTACTCCATAAAATTTGTACTCGGGCAATCTACAATAAGTAATGCTATACAAACGGCTAGGAATTTGAGTGCAGCTGGAATTGTATTCACCATGGATCCTTTTATCATTGGCTTTCAGCTTAATCCTGTTCCAATGAGTTTGCCTGGCATAATAATTCCTTCTTCTAATGATTCCAAGGTGAGCAGTGTTCTTTAAGAGTGTCACAACCTTTATTATTTAATGGTTTCTGTAATTTGATCCCTTTTATTACACATTATAACATATGCTTTATTTAGTAGCTTTTCTTAATAACTATGGTTAGGGATCGAAACAAACCCGGCCTCCAAAAACTTGTAATTATTTTTCTAGTTTTAATGTTTTATATACGAGTAAAAACTGTATCATTACAACCTTATTCTATTTAAACAGCAGAACTAAAAGGTTTATTCATATACAATTCACATGACTTGCACCCCGTTTGTTGTACTTGGCCCATTTGATCTATATCAATGAATTATCAAACCTTTAAAGATTTAGAAGGTTCAACGCATTTGCACGTGACTTACAACCTGTTTGACACACCAGACCCATTTCGTTTGTAGTCGAATCTTTTACCTTACCAGTTCAAGATAAAACATAACCCGATTAAACCCATTTATATATTAATGACATGATCGTTATGCACTTCAGTATTCACTGGTGGCCTGAATTTATCATTGCAGATCTTACTTCAGTACTACAATTCATCATCTGAGAGAGATCCAGTTTCAAAAAAGATCATCAAGTTTGGAGCAGTTGCATGTGTTGCAGGTGGAGTAGAAGCAAACTTCAGTAATAGTGCTCCAAAAGTAATGTATTATTCTGCTAGAGGACCAGATCCAGAGGACAATTTCCTACAAGATGCTGACGTATTGAAACCAAATTTAGTTGCACCGGGAAATTCTATATGGGCAGCTTGGAGTTCAGGTGGCACGGATTCAGTGGAATTTCTAGGTATTAATTATGTTCTTAGATAACCATGTCACTTCTAAGATGTAGTTTCTTATTGTAATAATACTATCATTGTACTACTACAAAGTGTTTGCTGGTCAAATCGCACTGCCTGTTTTGACCAAGGCTGTAAAAGACCTTTTCAACCTGAATCCATTTAGACCACTCACCCAAGCTGCCTGAATTATGGTAAACTGATTTTCCTCTCTTGATTACTTTAAGGTGAAGATTTTGCAATGATGTCGGGAACAAGCATGGCAGCTCCTCATGTTGCTGGGCTTGCAGCATTAATAAAACGAAAGTTCCCGTCTTTTAGTCCTTCGGCAATTGGATCTGCATTATCAACGACTGCTTCTCTTCACGATAAAGATGGGGGTCCCATAATGGCACAACGGGCATATGCTAATCCTGATTTAAACCAGTCTCCAGCAACGCCTTTTGACATGGGAAGCGGTTTTGTAAATGCAACTGCAGCATTAGATCCGGGTCTGATTCTGGATGTAGGTATGCCATTCTTCTCCTAGATCGGCTATTATGTCAAGAACTTGGATAAAATGAATGTGTAATCTGAAAAAGGTGAATCTTATTAGCTTATCATAACTTCAAGCAACATAAAAATATACAACATTATCATCTGGAATGCTTGTTGGTCGTTTTTGTTTCAGTTCTGATTTTTTAGCATATCATGTAATCACTCTCAAAACATACATTCACCCTTTAAACTACTCGATGGACAAGAGCTATACATGCTGGTTTTCCTAAATATATGTATATCTAAACGATATCATGGATATCTTGCAGGCTATGAAGACTATATGTCATTCCTATGTGGCATAAACGGGTCAGCACCTGTGGTCCTAAATTACACAGGCACGAATTGTGGAGCAACAGTGGTTAATGGTGCAGACCTAAACTTGCCTTCCATCACAATTGCAAAACTGAACCAGACTCGAGCCATCCAAAGACTTGTGACCAACATTGCTGGGAACGAGACATATCGTGTGGGTTGGACTGCTCCTTATGGGGTTTCAATGAAGGTGACTCCGGCTCATTTTTTCATTGCCAATGGTGAAAAACAGGTTTTGAATGTGGTTTTAAATTCAACGTTGAACAACAACGTTGCAAGCTTTGGAAGAATCGGATTATTCGGTGATAAAAGTCATGTTGTAAACATTCATGTGTCGGTGGTGGTTAAAATCGCATATAACACGACTAGTAGTTGAGAGGACGGTATGATTGTTAGCATGGTTTCTGATTGTTTTTTTTTTTGTTCTTTTCGTGACCCACTTTGTTGTCCAGTTTTTGGTGTGTAAATTATTAATTTATGTTAGAGTAATGTAATTTAATACACTAATGGTGAGGCTAATGATGCATCTATTTTGATTCTAATTGCAATAATTTTTTGTAACTTGTGCTTCTTTTTTTTTTCTTTCTTTTTATTGTTACTATAACCAAACGTTATAAAACAAATAGTATGGTTGAAATACCATATTAGTTTATATTCAAACAAGTAGTAGGATTAAAATACCTTACAATGTGTTCTTGAGTTTTGTTTACAAGTGATTTTAAAATAAATTGTGTTCTTGAGTTTTTTTTAACAATGGAAAGGAAATAAAATGATAAGATTTGAGAGGATTTTTTATTTGTTTTTGTTTAAAAAAATTTCTTCCCATATCTGGGATTATTTGAAAAGATTGAATCTCTTCTATTCTAATCTTATAATTTCTCTTCTTTTTTTTAAAAAAAGAAATACTCAAGAACACAGTATTAGGACTTGGGACTTTATAAAAAAGATAATTATTTATACATCTTAACGAAATCTCTTAGAAATTCGTTTAGTAACCCTTTTATTTTCTTTTCTTCCCCTATCTAATCTTCTTCTTTCTTTTACTATAAAATAAACTCGAGAATGAAGGGTTACAGTGCATTCTCGACTTTAATTACCTTATTCTATACCTCATTTTTGAAGGAGTATAATTTGAATAACCAGTAAATACATTGGTCTTTGGAAACAGAGTATAGAAGTTCATCACATGCAAAGGCTCAAGGTTTTTTTTATTTTATTATTATTTAGATAGAACTTAAATATAGTCTTTCTACTAAAGCAAGATAACGTTTGTGTATATCTTAACCTGTTTATACAGCTTTTTTTTATTCTCAAAACACAACTTTGGGTATACCTCATATCTTTTAAGGGATGGGGTATATATGGTTTTTCTTTTTAATGTAAAAAGAATGGTTAAAAGGTCAAATTTACCACTCAAAATATATGTAAAGGGTAAATTTGCCATTTATTTTTTTAAAAGGTCAAATTTGGCACTAAAGATGCATATAAAGGGCAAATTTGCCACTCAAATTGATCCTTAGGTTCAATTTTCACATTATTTTTATTAAGTTGATGATTGTGTTGCTGACTATAATTTTAAGGTCCGACATGACGTATTATTAGGGATGAAAATAAGTCATATATGTGTTAGGTTTAAGGTATCTTGGACCCATAATTGAATAAAAATCCCACCACCCTAAACTTGGACCTCATGAGTCCATTTTTACTTACTACCTTTTAGGTAAGAGGTTTCCCTATGGAGTAATCGGGTTCATTAATTTTTTTTCTTTCTTTATAACCTACGGGTCGGATTTCGGGTATACGGATAAAACCGTCACCAACCCGAACCTGTTAAAAAAATCATTATATACTTGTCCCAAAACCTATATACTCGAACCTAGCCCGAAAACTCGTGTTCCAATTTCCTCATCGGGACGAGTTTAGTGAGTGACAACACAATTATTAACTTGATAGAAAAAATGACAAGATTACACGTAAGGATTAATTTGAGTGACAAATTTACTTTTTATATACTTTTTAAGTGACAAATTTAACCTTATAAAAAAATAAGTTATATATTTTAAGTGGCAAATTTTGCCTTTTTAACCAAAAAGAATAAACAGCCAACTTTATAAACCCTAAATAAGCCCCCAAAATACACGCAGTCCATTCACTCCCTGTGCTTACTAGTCTCCATTTTTACAAGAAGAAGAAAAATGCCACCAAAGGCATCGAAATCAAAAGACGCACCTGTTGAAAGGCCTATTCTCGGCCGTTTCTCTTCACATCTTAAAATCGGAATTGTTAGTTCCTCCTTTCCTTTATACACCTTACATATATACATACATATTTCTGTATCTATAATCATTATTTATTCTTTTCATTTCATTCAGTTTCGTAACCCTAATTTACTCTAATCGAATTTGTTCTGTAGTTTAATTGCCTCTAACTCTACTACTCTTGTGTTACCTTTTTTTTTATTATTATTATCTATATGTATTACTAAATATATCTATTGATTTTTGCTTTGTATAATAGTGTATGTATAATTGTATGTGTAGCTCATAATGAGATTATAATAATAAGTACAGTATTAATTTATGTGAGAATAAGTTCATTTTATATATATATACTGAGATTTGAATGAAATATATGTGGAGACTAAAGTGAAAACACTGACAAGCTGAATACCTGCTAGAAGACATATTGGATCCGTCCCGTGTGAATGCTCTCGACTGTTTAAAAAATATCAAGTAACATGTGTTTTGCCGGGTTTTTTAATTATTATAGTCCGGTACAAATTTGAATCGTCACATATTTAACATGTGAATCTCCACATTAGTTCTCATTGCTGCCAGCTTATCTTTTCCGTTCTTGTTTGAACATGCAACTATATAATATTTGGGTGTTTGTGATATTTTTGATGTATATAAGAGTTAAATTGCTCAAGGAATATCATGGTAGATGCAGTGTGGTTTTAGCGGCTGGACGGATTAAACTAGGAAAACGTACTGATGATGCTGTCTGGTATTTATTTCAGGTTGGATTGCCTAATGTAGGGAAATCAACTCTGTTCAATACTCTTACTAAGCTGTCGATACCTGCTGAGAACTTTCCCTTTTGTACGATTGAACCTAACGAGGCTCGTGTCAATATCCCTGATGAGCGATTTGAATGGCTTTGTCAACTTTTCAAGCCTAAGAGTGAGGTAATATATGTACCATGTTACACTATATACTTATGACTAAGAGGGTGTTTTGGAATGTATTTACAACATAGCTTTTATGTATACAAAATGACATTTGGAGAAATGATGTCTTAACCTCCTTCTTTGGTATTGCATCTCTATGTAAGAAAACGTAGATGGTCACTTTTTTCCAGATGGCTTGTCATACACTTATTTTTTATTACTTGGGTTCTGCAAATGCCATAATCAGATACTTTCCCCAATCACCCTCGAGATATGTATCATGCCATCTTTATATATAGTGTTGTGCACTGTTATAAGTTGATCTATCAACCTGTAATTACTTGTGAAGTTTCTAATTTGTCCATTTTGATATGAAAAGAGTTACTATCTGATGATGTTCTGTCAACTTTCAGTACTCATTTTATTGGCTTTTTGGTAGGTCTCTGCATTCTTAGAGATTCATGACATTGCTGGGCTGGTTAAAGGTGCTCATGAAGGACAAGGGCTTGGAAACAATTTCTTATCTCACATTCGTGCAGTTGATGGGATATTCCATGTTTTACGTAAGATTGCATTTGTGTAATCCTTCTAAACTTACTTACTATATAGATCATCTGGATATGTTTTCTGTAAACATAAATAACCGTACATCAAAACATATATTACATGTTTGGATCTTAGTATACATTTTTTACTTGGTGCATGTTGCTGCTAAATTGTCTTGAAGTGTGAAAGAGTTTTTATGTTTGTATACTTCTATATATACCAGGTGCATTTGAAGACCCAGATATCATACATGTTGATGACTCTGTGGATCCTGTAAGAGATTTGGAAGTCATTACTGCAGAATTACGGCTGAAGGTTTGTTCTAAATTCCAGTTATATTAATGTGCTTAAGCGCTTTTTTTTTTAATTTGGATGTTTAATGCTTAATATTAGTAATCTTATATGTTGTAAAGGATATCGAGTTCATGAAAAGAACGATTGAAGATCTTGAAAAGAGCATGAAGAGGAGCAATGACAAGCAGTTAAAAGTAGAGCATGAAGTTTGCTTGAAGGTACTTTTCACATATCCTATACATGCTAAGTTTTCTTTGCAAATTACCTCTTTTTTTGCAGCTCATGTATTTGTCGTCCCGAATCGAGAACATTGATTGCTTTACTTTTAGCCTCAATATGATTTACTGCTCTATTTGTTTGTACGGTATCATCGGAAGATATATGAACAATGTTGGTATGCTTGGTGTTTTTTTTTTGCAGGTCAAAACATGGCTTGAGAGTGAAAAGGATGTCCGGTTAGGTGATTGGAAAGCTGCTGAAATTGAAATCTTGAACGGTTTTCAGTTGCTCACAGCAAAACCTGTTGTCTATTTGGTATGTCTTGGGAATTTATATATGCTTGCCATGTTGAATTTTGATCCTCTGTTACGGATCATGTATGTATATGTCCTACCCCAAGTGACTTGGTCTATGCCCAGTTTGGAGGGAGGCCTTTGTTTTTTGAGAATTAGTTGTACTAATCAGAGGCACTCTAAGAACTTCACCTGTGTGTCAAATCTCATATTATTTGAATATCTATGACCTCATCAGCATAGCATCTAAGACTTAATAATGAGTTTTTGTGGAGTTAGCTACTATTTAACAGATTTAGTGTGAGAAAAATTAATTATAATTACTTTTGCACTCTCTGTTCTTCTCTTTCAAATCTAATAAAGCTTAAAAAATTATGGATTTGTGATAGTTATAAAGCTCTGAGTGCGTATCCAATTGATCTTCATTAACTTATTATTGCTCTTGTTTCTGCGTCTTATTAGAATGCCTAAGATACTTCATTTAATGATTCAAATATACTTGTGATTTGAGAGCCAAGATGCACTAAAGTTGTGGTATTCTTGGAATGCCCTGGTCCATGAATTATTGATTATCAGTTATGTGATAACTTTCTTTTGCAGGTCAACATGAATGAGAAAGATTATTCAAGGAAAAAGAACAAGTTTCTTCCTAAGATTCATGCTTGGTATGCTGATTTACTTGTTAAATTATATTTGGGTTGATGGAATGGATCATCACATTCAATTATCATGTTTGGTTGGCATGTTGGAATGAAATGATATCTTATACAAACCAAAAAAATCTCTATATATTACATATATATCAAGACAGTACAGTTCTATCCCTGCTTTGTTTGAGTTTTCAACTTATAAATAATGTGAAAACATACAAAAACTTATCAACAACCCCCTTAAGATTATAGTTAAAAGGTAATCTGACTAACACTATAAGCTCTACCTTAAAAAATTGTGTTCTTGAAGTTTTTAAATAAATGAAACTAGGTTATGTTGGTATTTTTTTTATTTCAATGGAATGTACCTTTTCATTCCCCAATGTAAATTGCAAACTGGATTCATTATATTACAGTTACAAGTCAAGGATTGGATTTAAAAACTTTGCAGCATAACGAATTCACTGCCCTGGAAATTTTAACTATAGTTATTTTTTAGGGTGCAAGAGCATGGGGGCGAGCCAATTATTCCTTTCAGCTGTGCCTTAGAAAGAAATCTTGCTGATTTGCCTGCAGATGAAGCAGCAAAATATTGTGAGGAGAACAAGATACAAAGGTTATTATGGAATGGATCATTTGCATTATAGTCATCTCAATTATGCATTTTACTGAGCATGCTTACAACATTTTTTTAGTTACTTTTCAGAATTTTAAAATCTGATTGATTTCTTTTTTAATTACTTTTTAGTATTTTAAAATCTGATTGATTCCTGTTGTGTGGCAGTGCTCTTCCAAAGATTATAAAGACTGGATTTGCTGCTATCAACCTTATATACTTCTTCACTGCGGGCCCTGATGAGGTAATGTTTTTTTCATTCTTCTTCACCTCTTATTAAGTTTTATTCGATACAAATCGGTTTCTGACAAAATGCGTACAAATTATCTGGCGGGCCTTCCTTTGTTTCTACTGTATACTGTGACAGTTTCATGCAGCTTCTTGAACTTTATGTGCCATTGTGTTTGTGTAGGTGAAATGCTGGCAAATCAGAAGGCTAAGTAAGGCTCCTCAAGCTGCAGGAGCAATTCATACTGATTTTGAAAGAGGATTCATTTGTGCTGAGGTAATTTCTTCTGAGTGTTACTCAAAATGTTCTGAACATCAAAAAATTTTGTATCAAATGTCAAGTCTAGGTTATGATTTTTAGAATTGTGATTATTCTTTTTCTCTATTGGATTGTGCCGCGTCATAATTGTTGTTTATCTTAATGTTTTGTAGTATAACACTAGAAATTCCCACAAAATTTTAAGAGGTTGGAAGTTCTGTATAGGTGTTTTCATTAGCCAGAATTTTCCAAATAACAAATCAATAGTTTCCCACAAATAATTTTCAGAATTGAGCTTAATTATCATTAACAATATATACTTACTTAGATACCATTTTACAATTAGCAAATGATTCAATGGCTCATTCTCACTTGATATTTTGCAGGTAATGAAGTTTGAGGATCTTAAAGAGTATGGAAGTGAGTCTGCTGTAAAGGTATTATTTGGTTGTGATAATTGCTAAATATATCCAATCCTTTTTCTTCATCCCCGGTGGGTGCATTGTACTATGGTACAAGTACGTACAGTGATGCACAACAGAATTTACATATAGGATCACTTCTAAGTGTGGCAAAATAGGCAGTGTCTGTAACGGGTTAAAAATTTGAACTGATAGTTTTGTATGGATTGGGTAGACCAGGAACACTGTTGGCCCAAAGTTATTGGACTAATCAATGTCTAAAATGGTTACAAAAGTCATATTATTATCATTAATAGTAATTTTTTTTAATAAGATGGCAAGGGTTATATGTTTTAAAATTAATTCATTGACCGAATTTGACTTGTTAGGGTCAAAATAACCACACCTCTAAATGCTGCTTGTGGTACCTGTCTGGTCACGAAGTTCTTGAAAACACGGTATTTATTTTTGCAGGCTGCTGGCAAGTACAAGCAAGAGGGGAAGACTTATGTGGTCCAAGATGGCGATATTATATTTTTCAAGTTTAACGTCTCTGGTGGTGGGAAGAAATGATCTTGTCTGTCTGTCATTTTTATCTGCTTGCTACCTGTCAGTTCTATTTAGAAAGATCTGTTTTTTCGTCACTAATGCTTCATTTGATGAGTTGTAATCCATATGTTTGAAGATGATGATGCTACATTCTGAATACGTTTATGAAATATAGAATGAGATGCAGACGCATGCTTTCACTAATAAAGTCGTCGCAAGAAATAGCCATTAAAAGTTGAAGTAAAATCATCACACAGATGCATGTCATACTTATAATACTACAAAGGTATCTTTATTCATAAATTTTGGAGACGCAATGCCATTACTGGTTTCAATGTGCATGCACATCCTTTTGTTTGTTGCATGATCGCCTTAAATCTGGAAATGCTAAAGTTGATAGTAGAACATACACATTGTAACTGAAACATGTGAAGGAAAACATCTTTTATTTTAAAGTGAACGAGATTGCGCTTGGTGACTAACTTAATTTGTGTATAGTGAGATATCAACATCTTTAAAAGCAGGGCTATCAATTCCAACGCCCATAGCATTTAGGCCGTTATCCACATACAAGACTGTCCCCGTGATGGCTGAAGCCAGCGGTGATGCCAGGAAAGCAGCAGCATTTCCGACCTCCCCTGCTTATATAGATTGTTAAGATTCCTTATATATATATATATATATATATACACACTAAAGAAAGGTTGACCTAAACCAATCAAAAACCTTAATTTTATCAAAATTTCTTAACGAGGT
Organism: Erigeron canadensis; assembly: GCF_010389155.1. NCBI lineage: Eukaryota > Viridiplantae > Streptophyta > Magnoliopsida > Asterales > Asteraceae > Erigeron > Erigeron canadensis. The sequence continues at coordinate 27,020,920 of NC_057764.1, forward strand.
TATAACAATTATTTTATTTATGTATTAATAGAGAATATCATTATATATAAAAAGAAATTATTCACATGTTTTATCAATATCATTTTAACGTTTCAGTGTGTATATATCGGTCTAACTCTAATTAATGCATCACATGAGGTGGCAATTTCAACCCATTTACTTATGGGGCGTGGTCTGTGTTCTATCTCCAACAAGTTGAAAGTTGAAGTAGTAAAGTTCTGAAGGGACATTGGCACTGACCTGCTAATAGTTCTTTTTGCAGCGGTGCATTTTCTAACGAATAATTGATCATATGATCAATGATACCAGTCGCTTGGGCAGCACGACTTCTTAATGGTCCTGGTGCATTCTTATAATATTGCAGAAAGTTTCTAACATTTAAAGTATACTATGTGTTTGCCTTATGATGCAACGGCTGCAATGTTATTGCAGTACCTGCAGAAATTGTGTTCACTCGGATTCCTTGTTTTCTTCCAGCATCAAATGCCAACATCTGTGTATATTATTCCTAATTATTTGAAGCCAATAATATAGCACCACGAAGTAAGAACTTTAGTTAATATAGGAACTAACTCGTGTGTCACTCTCCAAAGCAGCCTTGGCTGAACTCATACCTCCACCGTAGCTGGCATTAAAAGGGTGCAGTTAAGGATAAAATGACCCGCAGAAAAACAAATTTCAACTGATTATATAATGTATAAAATAGAGAAACTACCCCGGTATGATCCTTTCAGAAGCTATGTAGGTCAGAGAAATTGTAGCACTGCCTGCAACATTATTTTTAAGCTCAACAATTTATTATCCACGTTTAGAAGGGGAAACTGGTTTGGGTAATCTACTTATATTTTTATCTTTAATAAGTTACATGGGTGAAATCAAAAAAATTAGCTCAAAAGGAACGTGATCAAATGGGAGAAAGTTATATGAAGTGTACCGTACCAATTCAAATATTCTTGACATGCTTATTATTTATGAAAAAAATTTGCCGTTTCTGGGAGAAAGTGTTATGGGTCAATCCAATCCTTTATGCGAACCCACTCAACCCATTGATATACAAACATTAAGATGAGAATCATACCTGGGTTCATTATTGGGAAAAAATGTTTCAGCAAAGATATAAAAGAATAGCTTGATGCTGAGATGGCAGCCAGGTACCCAGACCTTGATGTTTGTAAGAGACGTTTGGTAACCTGCAAATCTTGCTAAATTAGCATCGAAACACTTTGGACAGATTTTGGCCCAGTTTTCCCAAAATACTATTTGTTTACCTTAATACTTGTTTTATTTTATCCAATACCTATATATATACACACACACACGTATGATTGCAAAGTTAAATTGAATATGCACTTTGGACGAGTTTTGACCCATTTGGCCTATTAGAGATCAATATAACCTGAACCGAAGGTCCTTTGGCCTAGCATTATTAGGGACCTATCTACCTAGAGGTTGTGGGTTCAAGTTCTTACTTGAGACAATTGGGTTCAAGTCTTTGCCATTAGTAAAAAAAATTAAAAATTCTCACTTCCAAACAAAAACTGAAAGGAATAATATCAAAATCAAACCTCAGGTCCATTGGCTAATGAATGCACAAAAATGTCGATGCTGCCAACATCCTCTTTTACAGATTCAGCTACTTCCTGAAATAAAAATATAATCTTGAATTAGCTATATGATATGCTAAGCTTTTTTCAGTCTTGCAGGAACATTTGGCTCTGAAATTAGTCTGAATAGAAGTGAGAATAATCCAATCATGAGTTACGAGATTATACCTTAACGGTCCACTTTGAGGACCCGGCATAACGCCTGTTAGATTTTACCTGCATACAGCATAATGTGGTTAATGATTGTGGCCTATGGGATATATGAGACTGTCACTTTAACATAATGTAGGAACATCTTTATGACAGTTCATGCTTACATCCTCGGGAACATCTTCAGGTGTATCATAGATGGCATCTAAAGGGTACACTTTAGTAATATTCATCAAAGATCCATCTGGCAATCTAAAACAACAAAATGCACCTACTGTTTAGTCAAAGAATCATAATTTAATCTTGAAAAAATTGAAGATTAAGAAATGGTGGAAAGACTTACACACGTGATTTGTCAAACTTCCCCCTTCGAAGGCTAGTCTCGAATATGTTGAATGCCTGCAAAGTTAAATAGTCATCATTACATAGCAAAATACAACTTAAACAGCCTGAGGATGTTGGCTCTATAGAGGTGGCAGTTTCAACCCATTAACTTGTGTACGGGCGATTTAGGCTTATGTTTTATTTGAACTTGGTCAAACGGGCTGAAAGTGGCCTAAATCCTCTTTTTAATGCACAAAACCATCCGACTCTTTTTTATGTAAATGCTTGGAGTTTTGTTATAGTAAAATGTTTTCGTGACCATAAGAAAAAGTTAAATTGGACAGAACGGTGCTAGTGAGTTTCAGAACACTGCCTGTTTTGCCACATACTATTTAACTGACAATTTCAACGGAACCTGTATTGATGCGATAAAAACCACCCCAACCCACCTTCTCGCCACCTCTAATCTCTGGAAGCAATTAACTAGGAATAAGGGGTAGGATTATAGTATGTTACAGGGACCCATGTGCCAACAAGAATCTCAGCACCAGCAGCAGCTAGAGATTTTGCTATTGTCCAACCATATCCAGTATCATCAGCTATACCAGCAATGAATGCTCTTTTTCCTGCAGGTTGTTCCACTAGGTAAGTAAATCTAAAATCATGTTTGAACCGGAATTGGGCTGTTTTCATGCAGCGATTTAAACTTGTTTCTTGAATATGTAAAGGTTAAAATCATCCACAAGAAATGGTCTTTTCCATTGAATTCACATAAATAATGATGCAACAAAATAAGGTCTAGTAGATTAACCTCTTAGATCAATAGGCAGCCCTGGAAGAGGTTTTGGGTCACTAGAATCTGAGGTGGCTTTTGTGATTATCTTTCCAAATCTCAAAGAACTAGATTTTACATTCTGAGACGATAACCGTCTTGAAGAAACGTTGCATAAGCTTTTATGCTTTGAACATGATAATCCTCCAAAGTCTTTACTAAATTTATTAGCAATGCCGGATTTTGAAACTTCATGAGAAGATAAGGGTCTTGCAAAAGTAATGTGCATACTAGTAGTAGTAGTAGTAGTAGTCATTTCAATAAGTTGATATTAAACCTGCAAAAATCAAAACTTTTTATTTTGATGATTAAGAACTCACACATCAGTAAAAGAAAGGATTATATTTTCGTTCATATGAACTTAAAAAAGTCACAGAATTCGCGTAACTATATCTTCATTATCTAAATTAAAGCTACAACGCAAAGAAAAACACGAATCAACCCGAGTGTGGCTTACCTCTCCAAAAAAACTTCGAGCACTCTTTTAAGCTCTTATACTTGTGTACGTATGTGTGTGTTCGTATATACAGTAATATATATATATATACACACACACACACATGTATATTGGTACATGTATTTATTTATGTCTGTATATATGTATGTATTTATATGTATAGGTTGATGATGGTCAAATTTGTTTTGTTGCAAAATTATTATAAATCTTTATGAGTAATTTATTATGCTATTTGTTCTTAATAAATCTCTGTCCATATTAAATAAACACACATGCAAGAAAAATACAATGAAAAAGTTCATAGAAGATTCTGATTATTTTGCAATATAAATATTTTTTGTGAATTTTTGGCATTTGTTGGTCTATGATTGTATAGCTCAACTTGCAGTTACGCATAAAATTTGAGCAGCGGCTAAAATTTCAAAATCTGCCAGCAACCAAATTCTTAAGGGTATTAATTAAAGCTACCTATACATTTGGCAGTTGGCTAGTACGTAGCCAGCAGTTGGCATAATGTATTAGACAGTATCATCAATTCATTTAGAAACCAAACTTTGAATTATTTAATTAGCTGCATAAATGGCAATTGAAAGAAGTTAAGCCCATCTAATCAGAATAATGTGCTCGATGAGTAAATTAAGTTCAAGCAAACTGAGTTGTATCATATCTGGTTTAACATAGTCTGCAGCACTTTTCAGTTGAGTTAAATTCTGATTGTAATAACGGTGACACAAGGGACCTAAAATGCCCCTGCACAACTTGAGAATCTCCTGTTTCATCATCATCATCATCATCATCATCATCGTCATACAAAAAGAAATTGTTATCTGTGAAAAATGGACAACTTAATTGCTACCTGTTCGATATGTTAGTGCAATTGTATTAACTTGTTTGACCATTATTATGAGTTGTAATCCATATGTTTGAAGATGATGATGCTACATTCTGAATATATACGGTTATGAAATATAGAATGAGATGGAGATTCATGCCTTCACTAATAAAGTGATCATAAGAAACAGCACTTTAAAATTGAAGTAAAATCATCACAGATGCAAACATGTTATACTTATAATGCCACAAAGATATCTTTAATCTGTGCTTCATAAAATATGTGGACACGATGCTTGTGTCAATGTGTGCATGCACATATTTTGTGCGTGATCACCAAAATCTGGAAATGCTAAAGTTGAAAGTACAACATATACATTGTACTGTAAAAATGGGAAAGACAACGAAGCCAATCAAACAATAAGCTTACACCTTTATTTTGAAGTGGTGAACTGGATTGTGCTTTGTGACTAACTTATTTCAAATGAAAAGTCAACATCTTTAAAAGCAGGGCTATCAACTCCGGTGCCCATTGCATTTAGTCCGTTATCAACATACAAGACTGTCCCTGTGATGGCTGAAGCCAGCGGTGATGCCAGGAAAGCAGCAGCATTTCCGACCTCCTCTGCTTATATAGATTGTTTAAGAGTCTTGATACAAAACATCTTTATCTTCACCTTTATATATATATATATACACACACTAAAGGAAAGTTGACATAATAACTAACCAATCAAAAACCTTAATTTCATCACAACTTCTTAACGAAGTTATACGTCAACAATGAATCTATAAATGTTTTGTTTTTTTTTTTAGAACGGCTTGTTAGTTGTTTAGTGGTTCGAACCCTAGTAGTGACATCCCAGTGGGTAGTATGTTAGAGGTTGCCCGAATGCACCCCTAGAGACCAAGGATGCGATAAAACGGCCCGCAAGCGTCTGAAGAGGTAAATGCCCGAAACCATGGTGAACTGAGATTCGATCCCTGGTCTCCAAGCTCATAACCCCCAAAGAAGGCCCCAGGTGGCCAATTGATCTAAGACCAAGTGGTTAATTTATTAATGTATTGATAAAGAATATAACTATATATAAAAAAAATTCACAAGTTTTGACAATAAATTTTACATTTCAGTGTGTATACATTGGCCTAACTCTAATTAATGTACCACCCGGAGATGGCAATTTCAACCCATTTACTTATGGGGCGTCAACTCGGACTATATGTTCTGTCTCTAACGAGTTAAAATTCAAAGTAGTATAATGTTTATGATTATGAATTTTTATAAAAAGAGGGTTTCAAGCCAACCAGGCCCGACTCATACCACACCAAAAGCTACTTGGCATCCAGATCTTAAGGAAGCACGCTAAAGTTCTGAAGGGAAATTGGCACTGACCTGCTAATAGTTCTTTTTGCAGCGGTGCATTCTCTAATGAATAATTGATCATTTGATCAATGATACCAGTCGCTTGGGCAGCACGACTTCTTAGTGTTCCTGGTACATTCTTATTATCCATTATGTTATATAAGGAAGAAAATTTGTAACAATTAAAATATATTTGCCTTATGATACAAAGAATTAGAAGCTGCAAAGTTATTGCAATACCTGCAGAAATTGTGTTCACTCGGATTCCTTGTTTTCTTCCAACATCAAAGGCCAACATCTGTGTATATTAATCCTAATTAATTGAAGCCAATAGAATAGCACCGCGAAGTAAGAACTTTTGTAAATATAGGAACTAACTCTTGTGTCACTCTCCAAAGCAGCCTTGGCTGAACTCATACCTCCACCGTATCTGGTATTGAAAGGTTGCACATAAGGATCACCTATAGAATCCCCACCACACACACACACACACCAAAAAAAAAAGAAAAAGAAAAAAACTTCTACTGAAAATAAAATGTAAAAAATTACTTCGGCATGATCCTTTGAGAAGCCATGTAGGTCAGAGAAATTGAAGCACTGCCTGCAACATTATATTCAAGCTCAACAGTTTATCATCCACATGTAGAGGGCGGGAACTGGAAATTGACTTGGGTAATGTACTTATGTTTTATCTTTAGTAAGTTACGTGGGTAAAATGTAAAAAAGTTTAGCTCAAAAGGAAATAGATCAAAATGGGTAGAGCACCGAAGAAAGTTATATGAAGTGTAACTTACCAATGATCATTTTGTTCAAGAAAATGGAGTACTTGGGAAACAAGTATACTCTTGACATGTTGATTCTTTATGAAAAAGATTGCCCTTTCTGGGAAAAAGTGTGATAGGTCAATCCAATCCATTATGCCAACCCGCCAAACCCATTCATATATAAACGTGAAGATGAGAATCATACCTGGGTTCATTATTGGGAGAAAGTGTTTCAGCAAAGATATAAAAGAATAGCTTGATGCTGAGATGGCAGCCAGGTACCCAGACCTTGATGTTTGTAAGAGACGTTTGGTAACCTGCAAATCTTGCTAAATTAGCATCGAAACACTTTGGACAAATCTAGGCCCAACTATCTGGAAAATACTAATTGTCCATATTATATATATAAATATGATTGCAAAAGTTATATTGAATAAGCACTTTGGGTGAGTTTTGACCCATTTGACCTGTTAGAGATCAATATAACCCGAACCAAAGGGCCTTTGGCCTAACAGTATTAGGGCCCCATCAACCTAGAGGTGGTGGGTTCAAGCCTCACTTGAGACAATTGGTGTAATTATCAGGTTGTTGTAGTCTGTAGGTGTAAGTCTTTGCTGTTACAATAAAAAAGGAGTCAAAACTCTCACTTCCAAACAAAAATTAAAAATGGAATAACATCTAAAGCAAACCTCGGGTCCATTGGCTAATGAATGCACAAGAATGTCGATGCTGCCAACGTCCTCTTTCACAGTATCAGCTACTTCCTGAAATAAATAAAGATAATATTGAATTAGCTATATGATATGCCAAGACTTTTGCAGCCTTGCAGGAACATTTGTCTTTGAATAGAAGTGAGAATAATCCCATCATGAGCTACAAGATTATACCTTAACGGTCCACTTTGAGGAGCCTGCATAACGCTTGTTAGATTTTACCTGCATAACTCAGCACAACATGGTTAATGATTATGGCCTATGGGATATATGAGAGTACGAGACTGACACATTAAATACAATGTAGGAAGACCTTTATGAGTGTTCATACTTACATCATCAGGAACATCTTCAGGTGTATCATAGATTGCATCTAAGGGGTACACTTTAGCAATATCCATCAGAGATCCATCTGGCAATCTAAAACAACAAAATGCACCTACTGTTTATTTGTGGAATACTAATATAATCTTGAAATAGTTGAAAATTAGGAAATTGTGAAAAGACTTACACACGTGATTCATCAAACTTCCCCCTTCGAAGACTAGTCTCGAATATGTTGAATGCCTGCAAAGGTAAAAAGTCATCTATAGGAAAATACAATTCAGAAGTCCTGAGGATATTTACTTTATAGAGGTGACAGTTTCAACCCATTAACTTGTGATCCGGTGATTTAGGTTTACATTTTATTACAACTTGGTCAAATGGGCTGAAAGTCGCCCAAAGCCTCTTCTTAATGCACAAAACCATCGGACTCTTTTTATGTAGACATTTGGAATATTATTGTAGTAAAACGTTTTCGTGATCATAAGAAAAAGTTGAAATGGACTAAAGGTTCTAGTGGGTCTACCAGACATGGCCAACCACCCCAGCCCGCCATCTCACCACCTCTAGTCTCTAGAAGCAATTAACTAGGAATAAGAGCTAGGATTGTAGTATGTTACAGGGACCCATGTGCCAACAAGAATCAAAGCACCAGCAGCAGCTAGAGATTTTGCTATTGCCCAACCGTATCCATTATCATCAGCTATACCAGCAATGAATGCTTTCTTTCCTGCAGATAGTTCCACTTAGTTAGTAAGTTTTAACAACATGTTTGAACCAAAATTGGCTGTTTTTTTGCAGTGATTTTAACTCATTTCTTGAATATGTAAAGGTTAACATCATCCACAAGTCCACAACATAAATTATGATATAACAGAATAAGGTCCACTAGATTAACCTCTTAGATCAATTGGCAGCCCTGGAAGAGGTTTTGGGTCACTAGAATTTGACATGGCTTTGGTGGTCATCTTTCCAAATCTCAAAGAACTGGATTTTTCATTCTGAGATAATATCCATGTTGAAGAAACGTTGCATGAGCTTTTAAGCTTTGAACATGATGACCGTCTAAAGTCCCTACTGATACTAGCAACACCGGAAATTGAAACTTCATGAAAAGATAAGGGTCTTGCCATAGCAATGTACATACCAGTATTAGTAGTAGTCATTTCAGTAAAATGATATTAAGCCTGCAATAATCAAAACTTATCTTGTTGATTAAAAACTTACACATCAGTAAAAAAGAAAGGATTCTATTTTCATTCATATGATTTAAAAGAAGTCGCAGAATTAACGTAACTATATCTTCATTAACTAGATCTTCATTAACTAGCTTAAAGCTAAAAGGCAATGAAGAGTGTGGCTTACCTCTTTAAATAAAAACTTAGATTAAGCTCCTATGTGCACTTGTGTGTGTGTATATATATAGGGTTATAGGCTGATGATGGTCACATTTTCATTGTTGCAAAGTAATTAAAAAAACTTTATTAGTAATATATTATGCTATTCATTCTTAATACATCACTAGTCCATATTTAATAAACTCTTGTATTACCTTCCTTTTATAATCAGGACAGAATCACTCAGCTACTCCATACAGAGTCATCCATTGGCGAAAGGTTACCACCCAGGTGGCAAGTCTAACCGCACGGAGTCCTTAGGCGTCCAAGTTACCCAAACGGCCAAACCTATTCTAACATAGGCTGGGGATGTTATATCATTTTTTTCACTTATACCATTCTAACATAGGCTGGATGTTACATCTCCATTCCAATTGCTCTCTTAATAGTTTTATATGCTTTGTAACTAGATTGCAACTTTTAAGTAGTTAATACATATTGATACACTATTTATTTTAATTAATTATCATGAAATTGAATCAAACATCTATATTTGAGTATGTGATACATGTAACAACCCCTCTCACATTGGTATGAGATAAGAAATAGTTCAAAGTTCTGGCCTATTAATATCACTCCACCATGGTTTTTTGTTGAACTTGAAGGGTGTAAAAGTAATCCACTACTTTCGTCATTTTTTTCGAACATCACTACTTTCGTCTTAAAATGTGAAATTCATTTTCTTCTCAGTAAAAAGAGAAGTTTATCTATGAGGTTAAACCTTTTGACCAATGAAAAGCTTGCTGTCACGGGGAGTACTACAAATTAATAGTATGTACAAGTACACTTTTTTTTCGAAATTTAAACTGAATTAATGCTAAGGTGAAATATTTGACTATATAAGCCTGTGATCAGAGTACAATAATATGGCACAAAGCATAAAAGCTTCAATCAATACAAGTACTAAAAATGATTCAATTTCTGTCTTATTGATGCAGATCATACAACCCTATTAATGCATTTTTCGGTGTGTGCATCTCTGTTCATATCGTGTACAAAATCATTCTATGTTTGTTAAGTGTCCCCTACTACCCCATGTCACGAAAGTACCAAAATTTTCAAAGTATTAAACTCTGTTCAATTACAGAAAACTTTTTCTAATTTTTCAATTTTTGGTTTCTATGAAAATGAGGTTTTTTTATTCCTTGAAAACTTTGACAACGCATTTAGTTACAAATTCTAAAAAACACAAATACAAGAAGTTTTTTTTATTGTAATTGTACTTATATCTACCTATACCTTAAATTCTTTGACAATGCGTTTAGTTACATTAATAATCACACCCGCTACCGCTACCACCACCGCCACCCGTCGCTGCCGCTACCGTATCGCGCGGGCATGTGACCAGTATTTTTTTTCACACAAACACTCAATGGAGTGGTCGAGGAAACTAAATTTAGATAGTTTTTATGCTTGTTACACCATGTGAGCTCACAATGCTCAGCATCATGTAATTTATTCAATCTCAATGAGACAAGAATCTCATGGCATACCTTAACTAAGAAGATGAATTGGTGTCAGCCATGAATTTGTTTCATCAGGCTCTGACATGAAAAAAAATCAATGCTATTACAGCATACAATGTCTGAGACAAATTACAGTAAAAGCCAAACTAAGCTATTCAAACAAAGACGATTACAGATTTATTCGAAAAATCACAACAATGTTGTGCTTGCTCACTACCTTAACTTTTGTTATCTCTTGGGATGTTGAGATCCTTAAAAACTGGGCTGTCAACTCCAACTCCCATTGCATTCAACCCATTGTCTACATACAAAACTGTCCCGGTGATAGCAGAAGCCAGTGGTGATGCCAGGAAAGCAGCAGCATTTCCTACCTCCTCTGTTAAAACAGATTATTTCAGAAATTCAATACCGCATATTGATAAAAGACACACTGATCACACATATATATTGACTAGAATAAACTCCCGTAGCTTTTATGATACTTCCAAAACCACCTAGAGGTGTATGTTCCAAACCATTTATATAATTAATTCAGCATTAATGTTTTATTTATGGCCATGTGGTTCAAAATCAGGAAGCGGCCAAAGTGAATTTTCAAAGCCTGAATCTTATCAAACCATATGACAAAGCATTAATAGTATACCTCTATTTGCAATTATATTTTAATTATTCATAAAAGATCTGGATGAAATTTTTTGGGTCAACCCAACTAAGTGGTACCACAACTTTTAGGTTCCCAAAGCTTAAAGAAGCACATTGAGATACCAAAGATAGATTCACAATGACCTGCTGATAATTCCTTCTGCAACGGCGCATTCTCTGATGAATAATCAATCATCATATCAATAAAACCGATTGCCTTGGCAGCACGACTTCTTAGTGGTCCTGGTACATTCTTATGATGTATTAGTACAACATAACCATAGAGGTATCATAGCACATAATGATACTATACTTTTTATTGTTTGATCATGAATATAACTTTCTAATTCTATAGAAAAATTGTTTACAATGTTATGGTACTACCTGCGGATATTGTGTTCACTCTGATTCTATGTTTTCTTCCCGCTTCAAATGCCAGCACCTATGTATATTAATCTTAGTTATAGTAAGACAAGAAAACACCACCATTAAGAAAAAATGAGATAAAGGAACTAACCTTTGTGTCACTCTCCAAAGCAGCCTTGGCAGAGCTCATACCTCCACCATATCTGTAATAAACAAGGTACAAATAAAGATGGTCTCTAGGATGACTCGAGAAAAAGAGAATCCAAATGAACTTATTTTTTGTACGAATGAAAGAAAATACCCTGGTATGATCCTTTCGGAAGCAATGTACGTCAGAGATATTGAAGCACCACCTGAAATGTAATAAAGCTCAAATTCAACGATTAAAATATTGACTTTATTAACCAAAAGGTATGTATGCATGAAAGTCTGAGATGGGATTGTGAAACACACCTGGGTTCATTATTGGAACAAAATGCTGGAGCAAGGATACATAAGAATAGCTTGATGCAGAGATTGCCGTAAGATACCCGTACCTTGATGTTTCTAAGAGAGGTTTGGTAACCTATAAACCGTGCTTAATTAGCATCTCTAATACTAACTATGGAAGAACCATTTACTTGAACTAACTAATAGGTTAAACTACTAGAGGAGGCAATTTTCGGGCCTTTAACTTATGAAGGGATCAGTTCGGGTAATGTTTTGTCTCTAACAAGTCAAATGAGTAAAATCAAAAAAAAAAAAGGTAGCTAAAAAAACTGGTCAAAGTCGCCACAGTGTGTTTAAAGCATGAAGCCTCCTAAATCGTTTGCTTCAAACATTTGCTTGTCATTATTGTTTTAATATTTGTACTCGATGTTTGACAAAGTAAATATTAATTAAAGAAAATATAATCCAAACACAAAGTGCTCTACACAAACCCAACACACCCCTATACAACACATTACACATTTCAACTCATTAAACAACCAACCTATGCCAGTCAATTTGCCCCTTCCAATATCCACTACAAATTATATACAAGAAATAATATCCAGAGCATACCTCAGGTCCATTGGCTAATGAATGAACAAGGATGTCAATGCTGCCAAAGTCCTCTTTTACAGATTCGGCTACTTCCTGCAAAACATATACTTTGAATTAGTTGTGCTATGCTGTCTTTCACTGTATTATATTTCAAAGAGCTTTGTGATTAGATGTCACAATAACATGTAGACTATAACTCCAACTATTAGCTATGAATTGATACCTTGACAGTCCACTTTGTGGCCCCCGCATAGCGCTTGTTAGTTTTGACCTGCATAATTCAGCATAACAATAATGGAGTATTTCAGAAATCATCTTTGCATAAACTGCAGAAACATCTTTGAGAAATTGAACTTACATCCTCAGGAACATCTTCAGGAGTGTCATAAACGGCATCTAACGGGTAAACTTTAGTAATTTCCATCAAAGATCCATCTGGCAAACTAAAAAAAAACAAATTCAACTTGCTGGTTAGTTAAGTAATCACTAATCACCAAAATCCCAAATCTTGATATAACTGAAAAGAAAGAGTATTATATACACACTTACACACGTGATTCATCGAACTTTCCCCTACGAAGACTACTCTCAAATATGTTGAGTGCCTACAAAGGTGTAAAATCATCAGCAACAAGATACATTTTATATAGCTTGAGGATTCCAGTCACAGATAAGTAGGTAGAGGTGAAAGGGCAGGCAGATCATGAGGGTTGTCTAATGGGTCAAAACAAGGGTGGGCTACAAGGATCTGTTTTTAGCACGGGTCAAACTGAGAGAAGTCAAAAGGCCCATTTCCATTAATTAAAATACATTAATTAGTAACTAATTAGTTAATTATGATTAAAACAATAATAATCTAAATCGTTGAATGTATTCATTTAGAAGGTTGCACATATTAAAAAAATATATGGTTACTTGCAACCTCTTCGACCCAAATGGTCCATTTCCCTTTATCTGATTTGACCCATGTGAGATAAAATACAACCCAAAACAACCACACATTAAATTGGCTGAATTTGCCACCTCTAGCATTAAGGCTAAGATTATAAACATACTGGGACCCATGTGCCAACAAGAATCTCGGCACCAGCAGCAGCTAGAGATTTTGCTATGGCCCAACCATATCCGTTATCATCAGCTATACCAGCAATGAATGCCCTCTTTCCTGCACATAGCTCCTTAAGTTAGAATTGATTCTAACATTTTTTTAAATATCTAAGCATATCATCCACAAGACATATAATCAGTAACAGTTTGTGCCTAGATCATCATCTTATCGTGCATATTGAAATCTACAGAAGTCATATAAAAACAAGTCCGCAAAATTAACCTCTTAGATCAACAGGCAACCCCGGAAGAGGTTTTGTGTCACTCGAATCCGACATGGCTTTTGTGACCATCCTTTCAAATCTCAAAGGACTGGATTTGACTTTTTGAGATAATAAATGTGTAGAAGAGACATGACATGAGCTTTTAAGCTTTGCACATGACACCCCCTTAACGTCGCTACTGAAAACTGCAATGCTTGGTTTTGAAACATCACGAGAAGAAAAGGTGGGGGTTCTTGCTATAGCAATATGCATATTAGGAGTAGTAGTTGCCATTTCAATAATTTGATCACAGACCTGCAAGAACCACATATATTAGCAAAAATTCACAAAAGATTACAACTTTTATCATTTCCATTATTTGATATGTACATTAAAACTGTTTACTATCGATGGTTGTAAAAAATGAATGATATTGTTCAAATTTTTATGATCACAAAGTTCATTCTCTATTATATGGGTGTGCTCAAAAAGAGCTTATTGGGTTGAGGGTTTTTCCAAAGCTTATTCTAATAACTTGTTAAAAAAAAGTTATCTCTAAGAAAACAAGCTACTCGGAGTAGCTTATAAAACTAGCTTGAGCTAATTTATGCTAAATTACATGAAATTCCCCTTTTAAGTTTCATCATATTTTGTTTGTCTATTGGTTCAAGTCATTTTACATTTTTTTTATAAAGTTTCAACTTGACGGCTTCGAGGTACGTTGTCAAACACTTCTACACATACAAAAGTTCCAGCTTCCAATTCTATATATAAGCACCAACTACCAGGAAGCTTAAATAAAAACACCCTATCTATTTAGCTTGATCGCCACGAGACATAAATCAAGCTTAACTAGTAGTCCATTTACAATTGTGATCCAGCCAACCGATCTAGCTTCATCAACAAACTTTTTCATATAATTCGAGTTCCTCCTTGGCTAATCCAAAGATTTAACAAACATGGTCAACCAAAACTAATCTCTTTAAATATATCTAGCTTTTATTGCTACATCAAAAGAGTAGGCTCACACCTTTCGACTAATCTTTTCATCAAATTATTTCGCGTACTCTCACGTCTTATAACAAAGTTGTACACAAACTTTTACGCCTATCATAAACATATTAAGCCTAAAAATTAGCTAAAATAAATACCTTAATTACACACCTAAATAAAGGTTAATACAATAAACACAAATCAATGTCCATATCAAGTAACACATCAACTTAAACCATAACGAAAACACGTAAATTTACGATATGAATACACATTTCTCATAAATAAATAAACTGTATATCTGCATAACCCATTTTAAATCTACAAGTTTAGATCAGCGTAATAATACTGACACAATACACACACACACACATATATATACATATATATATATAATTAAGATAAATGCAATAAAAACAACAAATTAAAGGTCAGTCAGTAACTGTAAGAATCAGGAATGAAATGGGTATGTATGTGTGTGTTTGATTTACCTTTCAGATCAGAGAAAAATGTACTAGTCTTTTTTGGCTATGGAGTTTCAGTGTATGTATAGATATATATGTATATATAAGTTGGAAGACAGAAGGGGGTTTCGATCAAAACAAGGAAGAAATGTCTTTGAGAGGGCCGTTGGGTAGCTTTGGTAGTATCGAAAACAGGTGAGAAACCAGTAGTAGTGTGATTGTTTTTCTTATTATTATTTGCCATTCGTAACAGGGTTTTTAAGTGGGTTTAACTCGTGGGTTTCATAAACGTGTAGGTTCGGATCGGGTTAAATAGAAAAGGGATCTTGTGTTGTCTAATTATATTTGGTTTCTCATTTCGTTATGTACTATTTGTTCAAAGTGGCTAAATAAATGGATTTTTTTTAGATATTTGATGATTTTTTTATGGATTCGTGACAATGGTATGGGGTAGTATAAGAGAACAATATGTTTCGAAAATCGTATTCAGTTTTAATTTTCCTACTATTAAATAATGAGTAAGGATGGCAAACAAACTCATATTCAATGGGAAAACCCAAAATCATAGAATTTTGGGTCGGGTTTGGATTCAGGTAAACAGGTCTAGGGCCGGGTATGAGAATAGTTTTATATTTTTTGTGGGCTTAGGTCTAGGTATGGTTTTAAATGAAAACCTACAACCTCGGCCCGTATATATTACATTACATAGTAATATGTTTACTTCCAATTATTTGAATAGGTATAAAATGCAAACTTAACAAATGTGTATTAGTTTAAGAGAGATAAGTTAAATAGTTATAGAAATTAAAATGGTTTTCCAAATAAAACGCATGAAGCTTAAGACTATATAATGAATTTAGTTTTAGTTCCACATTAACAGTTTCAGTTAATATTGCTATTATAATCAAATTATTGAGATAAGTTTCATACTAGCTAGAAAAATGATGAAGCTAGATATTAATGTTTCAGACATTCAGTGATAGAGGTTATAAAGATGGAAAATCCCAATATGTTGATTATTTTGTGAAAAACTAAATTTTTACTATACAAATCTTTATATAACAAAAAAAAAAGATTTCAAAAGGTATTAATAATAACGGATCCCCGATTACCGGTGGGAAAACCCGTTACCCGATAGTTAGTAAGTAAATGGGGACTCGTCGGGTCCGGGTCCGAGTCCAGGTTTGAGACGGGGAATGTTAATCGGGTCTGGATCCGGGATTACTAAAACCCGGACCATACCCGACCCGTTGATCTAACTCAAATGTTTATGTAATACTGTAATGTGTTAAACAATAGGGGTATTCATCGGTTCGGTTTTCGGTTATTCGATCTATTTGGTTCGGGTTTTTCGGTTATTCGGTCTATTTGGTTCGGATTAACATTTTAAGTCACCATAAATGTTTTTGAATGATAAAGACTTCTACTAGTGCTTTTTTAGTAGGAACTCAAAAAATATTATTGAGAAAAGTTAATTAGATCACTTTCCAATTAATTAGCTCAAAATAAAAATATGAATTGACATGTCAATTTATAAGTGTTGATGTGGCAAAACTAATAAAAGAAATAAAAAATTATTGTTTGGGAGAGAATGTAAAAACAAACTATTTATTCCCGGTAACTGCCACTGATCACGTATGTGATTACATACATATTATTAAAGCCTAAAGGCATAGCAAGAGCCCTTTGACCCATCTTATTTACGTATACATTATATTGTTACAAGTAACTGGGTAACAATTGTTATCTCACAAATACCTATTTACTCTTTTTACTTATAAATATTCATGTTATAAGTGAACCATATTCACTATAAACAAGTGACAGACTTCACTATTAAACATCTCTGGCTCTCATGTATTCTCAAAGGGTCATGCACTCTATTCCACATTATATAGTAATAAGGATACTCTCACTACAATAAAAATGAATCCTATTTAATTATATAAACATGCTCTTTCATACATGACAGAGGAGAGATGGATGATACCATTCGTTCTCTCTGTAGTGGCGCCTTAAGGTTTATAGGCCTCAAATGAGATTAATTGTAGGGGTCTAGTTTATTACCATATAAACTAAAATAAAAAAAAATAGCTCGTTTTTTGTTATTGAACTACAAGTAATAAAAAAAATATACAAATCTTGATGCAAAAATCAAAAAGGCGTTACTGCAATGCAAATTATATAATGATACTTAATCCAAAATTCAAACACTAAGTCTAATATACAAGATTTTGAAGTCTTGAAAATTTGGGGGCCTAAAACAATTGCCTAGTCTCATAGTACTGTTGAGCCACCTCTGTGTCTCTGTACATATTATGAGTATAATAAGTGAATCACTAAAAAAGAATATATTTCTATATCATACATATATTGAACAAAGTGAATTATCTTCACTTCTCATAACAAACAACATGAGTGATTTGTATTCACTCATATAATATGTTCGATTTGATAAATCAAATCATAATCGTTATATCCTTCAAAGATACCGAGAAACGTTATTTTAAATCGTTATAATTCGGGTCGGGTTAAATAGAAAAGGGATTTTGTGATATATTTTTGTCTAATTATTTGGTTTCTCATTTCGTTATGTACTACTTGTTCAAAGTGGCTAAATAAATGGGGTTTTTTTTTAAGATATTTGATGATTTTTTTATGGATTCATGACAATGGTATGGGGTAGTATTAGAGAACAATATGTTTTGAAAATTGTATTCAGTTTTAATTTTACTACTATTAAATAATGAATAGGGATGACAAACAAACTCGTATTCGATGGGAAAATCCAAAATCATAGAATTTTGGGTTGGGTTTGAATTCAGGTAAGCGGGTCTAGAGCCGAGTATGGGAATAGGTTTTTTTTTGCGGATTTGGGTCTGGGTATGTTTTTAAATGAAAACCCACAAACCCGACACGTATACCCTAAACTTGGCCCGTATATATTACATTACATAGTAATATGTTTACTTCAAATTATTTGAATAGGTATAAAATGCAAACTTAACAAATGTGTACTAATTTAAGAGAGATCAATTAAATATTTATAGAAAGTAAAATGGTTTTCCATATAAAACGCATGAAGCTTAAGACTGTGTAATGAATTTAGTTTTAGTTCCACATTAACAGTTTCGTTGGTTTCAGTTAACATTGCTATTATAATCAGATTATTGAGATAAGTTTCATACTAGCTAGAAAAATGATGAAGCTAGATATTAATGTTTCAAACATTCAGTGATAGAGGTTATAAAGATGGAAAATCCCAATAAGTTGATTATTTTGTGAAAAACTAAATTTTTACTTTACAAATCTTTATATAACAAAAAAAAGGATTTCAAAAGGTATTAATAATAGAAAACCCGTTACCCGATAGTTAATAAGTAAATGAAGACTCGTCGGGTCCGGGTCCAGGTTTGAGACGGGGAATGTTAATCGGGTCTGGATCCGGGATTACTAAAACCCGGACCATACCCGGCCCTTTGATCTAACTCAAATGTTTATGTAATAATGTGTTAAACATAGCTCATTTTAATAATGCTTATGTAATAATATGTTAAACATTTTAGTAGCCACTTGATCTAACTCAAATGCTTATATAATAATGTGTTAAACATAATTCATACAGAATAAGTCTTAATTTAACTCAAGTGGTTATATTTAATTATTTATCAATTCTCTTGATTGTATTTAATTATAAGTGATATTAATCTTATGACTCTATAGTAAAGTCTTGATCTAAACGTATACCTATCGTTAAGCTTTAACATTTGGCACATATCGATTCTTTTTTTAATGTCAAGAAGTGCATTATTACTAGCATGACAAATTGTTTTTGAAATGAGCCCCTTGACTTCCTAGCACATTTACATGAAATAATATCACATTTTTCTTTTCATCGGTTAAGATTTTTCAAAGGTTTTTTACACACTTTGAGCCCCGTTTTTCTTTTTATGATTTTTATAAAAATAAAAGATTTTTTTTCCCCGTAAGTTGCAATGATTTTGGTAGGTTTATATCTTTGAGATGAAGCTAATTAAGCATAGTGATGGTTTTATATAGTTTTATAAATTAATAATTTGTAGAATTGTATTGCTTTTTATTATAAAAAAGAAAAAAAATTTGATAACAATAGTAATTGTACTAGATTTTAGACCCGTGTCCAACACTGGACACGGGTTTACGATATTATCAATATTATATTTTCATACATTTAATTAATAAAAGCTTATAATTTTGAACGTATACGGTTCTAAATGTTATATTTTACAAGTTGTAGTACAATAATCATAAGTTCGTCACTGTCATTATTAGCTGAGAAATATTGATGCAATTATTTGTCGTAGTCATTCCACAAGACACATGCTACAATAATTTCTCTATTATAGAATTTTTAAAACCACTTGTACTCATAATGTAATATTAATATCTATATTATATTATAAAGCAAATAGGGTTTCAACTTTCAATTTCAACAATGTATAAATGATAATGCATGATGTACCATACATCAATGCTTACAACTTTCTCTCTTCTCCATAAATCATTTTATTCCTCTAATTCTTTCAAAATCTTTTATCTCAAAAACCGTAAATCAATAAATTATAAAAATTATATGGGTGTTCTTAAAATTTCATGCTCTTTCATTAGAGATGTCATTCGATATACTTTCGACGAATTTTTAAATCCAAGGGCGGGAACAATACGGCTATGACATTTGGCTATGACACTCTATCACATATCACCTCCTATGACCTATCACATATCACCTACCTATGACCCTCACCATCTTACCGCCGCAACGCGCGGGTAATTGCTCTCGTTATTATTAAAGATAATTAGGAATTAAAATATAAACATACTTGTGATCATGTGCCTGACATTCAAGTATATGTATTTGATCATGATGCGGACTCATAATACGAATAGGTTTACTTTCAATCACATGTCCTAGGATAATTTGATAACAATTAGAATTGTTTTCACATTTTTTTTATAACAATTAGGATTCTTGATTTGAGTGACAATTGAAACTTTAAAAAAAATTAAATATAAATACCTTTTGTAACTTTTTAACAAAATCTCCTCAAGTTGATGCTAAATATAAATATAAATTAAGTATCGAGGGCTAAAAAGTGTAAATTATTGATAGAAAACAAAAAAAATATAAATTAATGAGATTTTTTCTACAATTTAATATAAATAGTAATATAATAGTATATTTGGATAATGATTATTAGAGTTTTTTAATTTATAGCTAATCTAAAGGATGACATAAGCGAGAGTCAAGTTGATAAAATTAAGCTATTTGATTGGCTGATAAGTCATTAGTTCAACTATCTTATAGTATATATTAAGATTAAAATTCTTAATGCTTTGTGTGTTTAAAGGACTCATCATCATCATCATCATCATCACGACCACCTTTTTAACCTTCCTCACCTCCAAAGACTATAATTCATATTTCATATACAATGGTTTTATATATCTATCTTAATACTATATTATAAAGCAGATTCCTTCTAGATTTTCAACATTGAATTGAAATTTTCAATATTGATTTTAAGTATATCCCCAAAATACTCCTCTCATCTATTCTATATTTATCTATAATAACCATAACACCCTTTCTCTCTCCTCAAATCTCAACCAATCATCTTTTTTTTTCTCTCCCCCATAAATCATTTATTCCTCCAATTCATTCAAAATCTTTTATCTCAAAAATCATACGTCGATAAATTATAAAAATTGTATGGGTGTTCTTAAAATTTCATGCTTTTTCATTAGAGATGTCATTCGATATACTTTCGACGAATTTTTAAATCCGATGGCGGAGGGCGGAGGCCGTAGGCATTTGACTATCACACTCTCTGACCTAGCTATCACCCCCACCATTTCACCGCCGCAACGCGCGGGTACTTACTCTCGTCTATCTAAAGCAAATAAGGTTTTCAACTTTTAACATTCAACAATATACACATGCTAATATATGATATACAATATATCGAAACCACATTAAATCAATAACCTACACTACTCGTCGCTACCGCCACTACCACCACCACCGCTGCCACCACCATCTCCGCTACGACTACCACCACCAATCGCCGCCAATTCCACAGCCACCACAACGCGCGAATACCCTTTTTATTTTTATATAACACTAAAACAAAAAAGTTCATTAGAAAACGAATATTTCACAATTAACATTTTAACTCACCATAAATGTTTTTGAATGATAAACACTTGTACTAGTGCTTTTTTAGTAGGAACTCAAAAAATATTATTGAGAGAAGTTAATTAGATCAATTTCCAATTAATTAGCTCAAAATAAAAATATGAATTGTCATGTCAATTTACAAGTGTTGGATGTGGCAAAACTAATAAAAGAAATAAAAGATTATTGTTTGGGAGAGAATGTAAAAACAAACTATTTAATCCGGCAACGGCTACTAAACTAATTATTGCACATACTGCTAAAATGCTAATCTTGATCATAACCAACTAAGTTACAAACATCATAAACTCACATCGCAAACCAATGTAATGATAAAATAATAATAATAATAACTGAGAATTATTTACAAAAGACATATCCAAAACACCCGCTAATCGTTACAAATTCATATGCAACATTTATCAAAGGAAGAAGAAAAACAGTAAGCCTAACTGCCTAAGGACCGAACAAAAAATGATCCTTGTCAAAACTTCTGATCAAAGTATCTACATATAGAAGTAATTATCAAATCAGGGATAATAGTAATGATCAAAATGAAAGAAATAAATTGTACTAAAATATAAAAAACCAATAAGATTTTTGTTTTATTTATTAAAGAATTTCAAGAATGAGGAAACACCCTGTGAAGTTGTAAAAAATGTATCTAGACCACCAAGAGCGCAAAGCTATTTCTAAAAGTTCTTATCAGCTAACTCCTTCACACTTTCACAGGCTAGGAGATAACCAAAACTAAGCTGATCTATAGTCTACGCCAAAAAACTTTACCTCGAAAAGAAAAAGTGATCTGCTAATGGAATTACTATTGACATTTACATTTAATTAGCAGGAAAATTGGAAGGCAAAAAAAAAAAAAAAAACTGCTGTATATTCTGACTGGCACAATGCAATTTTTAATCTCCCAGCCGACTGTGAGCTAAAACGAGTGCATGACAGCTCTGCTAAGAATCCAAACAAAGTCAACCCAAAATTTATTGTTTTCAATCACCCTGTCACCATGCTATCTATCACCTTCGAGAAGTTGTTGCAAACTATTCATGGTTCTCTGTGAAAACAAAACGAACAATTAGCCACAAAATTTTAAAGGTGAGAAGAAGAGATATTTGTCTTAAATGATGAACAACCAACTATGCTTTCTATATTATGCTTTTACGGGGATGTTTGGATGTGATTATTTTTGGCCCTAAAGAGCAGAAGTCATAACCAATAAAATTTAACCACATGCAACAGCGATGGTTGCTTCTATAACATATTCAAACATCCATAAATCAATATTTAATGACAGCCCTTAGGGCTGTCATTATCATTTTCCTTATGTTATTGACTGCATTGCCTTCAACTACAACAGAATTGAAACGATATTTAAAAAATATCCTAGCAATGATCATGGACCATAAATGTAGGCTACTTTGCTAAAACGTGTATGGTTTGTGTTTCTAACAGTTATGGAATTTCATTAGAATGCATTTGGATGCATTGCAAACTTGATCATTGCGGCTTGAAGCTAAATGCTCAGCAGTGTTTGGCTAAACTTTATCTAGGATCGACATAAGCGGATGTGAAAAAGTATCCAAGGAGTTGTGGGAGAAAACAATTAAAAGGTAAAAAGTTATCCCAAATCTAAATTTAATGCATACATTCTTTTAATTTGCTTTTCTTAAGAAACTAAAGTATTTTATTGTAGTGAAAAACTGATAACTCGTGAAAAACTCTCTCTCCCCCACCACCCCCCTTCTGCCACCTTTATGCTACCAGTCTCAAGGAAAATACTAGTATTAGTTACGGAGGATACTATATATATAAAGACATACTTGCATGATCTCTTATTGTGACCCAGCCCTTTACATTTCCCACACTGGAGTTGACGTTTAAGAAAGTCAGCTGGTCCAATCCTACCAAATGCAACTTTCTGTATCTTTGTCCTGTCAGGTGTACTAATAGTGGGTGGAGGTGTAATAACAATTGAACCATCATCAAGTTCAGTATCCATTAATCCTTCAACATCAGAAACAGGATTTATAGGAGCCGCATAAGCCAATCGGTAGTAATCGGTATGAAAATATGCAGCACAAATATCATATGCGCTTCTACCATAGGATTCCAAAACCGCAATAGCATGAAAACATGGCAATCCCGTAAGTAACCATTCTTTACAGGTGCAATCCCAATTATCAATATCAACAGTATCAATACGTTCACCAAATCGAACCTCAGATTTGCTTCCCTCTGACCGTAACACTTGAACTGAGTGCGCTTTAAAAGTTTCGTTCTTTAATTTTTCCTCCATAGATGGTGTTAACCGAGTCAACCATTGACTTGATTCCGTTTTACGTGTGTACATCAACTCCATCATTTTCTTCCTCAAACCATGAATCATTTCAGTTATTGGCAACTCGCTTGCTTCTGATACCCACACGTAAAAGGGAAGACCAAAATCAGATGTCATATGATTGTACCTTAAACCTTCAAAAAAAACATTAGCCCAATGCTTAGGCTCAGCATCTACAATCCAATTGTAGGCTTCAGGTGAAATGGTTTTAATATCTTCAGCATACTTCCAAAACCCCTCTTGTGTTGTTGCATAAGCAGCAGCATAAAGATCTTCAACCATGAGTCGTCTAGCATCATGTGAAAAATGCCCTGCTAAATCTTTATTGAACTTTTCGGCTAAATAACCTAAACAATATGCATGACAACACTCGTTACCAAATATTTCAAGTAAAGATTCCTTTAAACCCTTTTGAAAATCTGCCACAACTGTAATTTGAGTGTGTCCCGACACAGCATTTTTTAGCTCACTTAGAAACCACCGCCAGTTATCATCAGTTTCTTCATCAACAACAGCAAACGCTACTGGGAACACACCATCATTACCATCTGCTGAAGTAGCAGTCAACAATATTCCTTGGTATGTTGAATTTATTGGTGTGCTATCAAGAAAAAGAAGAGGCCGGCAACCTTGAATAAAACCCAACAACGAGGCATGAAAAGAAATAAAAAACCGATGAAAACTTGAATCCTCCTTGGTACTAAATGTAACAATACTCCCAGGATTTGTCTCCTTTATTTTTTCACAAAAGGATGGTAGTTCCCTGTATGCATCTTTATAAGATCCTAAAAGCTGTTCCCTTGCGTATTCTTTAGCGCGTCTTGCTTGTGAATAATTGAGCTCGATTCCATAATCACGTTTAAGAACATTAGCAATGTCTTTTGGCTTAATCTTTGGAAAATCTTTGACTGTTTCTTTAATTAAGCTCCCAATGAAACTTCTAGTAGCTCGAAATGCAGGTTTTATTGAACCACCTTGACAGGTATGAGTTGGCCTCATTGTTTTAATACAAACTAATTGGGTGGTAGATAACTTTGATGCATGGATACGCCAAGGACATCCTTCTGATTTGCATTTCACAGTTACCCGTTGATTTTCATTCTTTTTGTACACATAATTGAACCCGTGAGCAATTGAATAATGCCTTAAGGCCTCTCGGAATTCAGCTAGTGAACGGAATCTTTGGCCTACTCCCGTTATAAGATTCTCCCACTTTTTTGCAGCTATGGGTGGTTCATTACAAGTGATAGGTGTAGGGTAAGGATAGATGGGATTTGCGGAAGCAATTGGAGCGATCTCGTTGTTTGTTTCAATGTCAATGATTTCATTAAGAGGGAGCATATCAGTTGAATCAAGGTCAGTAGGCGGCAGAATTGCAACCGCCGCTTCTGGTTCAGCTGGTTTCTTCTGCGGTCTGTATTTGTTCAAGAATAAACAATTATCAGGATGGATCTTGAAAAGTAAAAAAGCAGACTTTTTTCTGTCAGAATGGTTCTCAAAATCTAAATTAAAGCATAAACATGCAACATAGCTTTAAAGAGAGAGAGAAAAGCAAGATGCATTAATAAGTAAGGGGGTATTTAGATGTGCACTATGAAAGTGATTATGTGATATATATATATATATATATATACCCAGAACCAGAAATTGAATAATACAGGATGCAGAAGAAATTCTCTGGCTGTGCTTTTGCTCTTAAAAATCAAAATCATTAAATAACCAGTTGATTCAGTGTTCACATTATTCTAATTTATTAACTATCAAATGACAAAAATGGCAGTTTATGGAAAAAAAAAGAAAAGAAAAAGAGAACCATTTATATGGAGTAGAAATGTAGAATTCCTCAACTCAGGGGTAAAAGAACCAGTAAACAAGTAATTTCCCTATATATTATAAACTTCATCCGTAAAGGTTTACGTAGAAGCAAATCCAAAAAGGCCCAGAATACTCAAAAATAAAAAAATCTCCCGCTTAAGGTAAGAAGGTAAGAAAACTTAAACTAATGATTGGTTTTCATACAACTTCTTAGCCGCTTCCTTAAATCTGACTATTAATATTAATTATTAAAAAGCTAGAACATCATAATCACGTTTACCCATACACTCACCAACTTCACGTAGTAATCATCATTTTATAAAAATATATCCAAACACCATCTTAAGGATCATGTGTGAATCATCACAATGCAATACACATAACTAAATACAAACAACAACAAACACATGAAACTTTTCAAAAATTCGGGTCGAAATTTACCTACGAGGAGGCTGCTTCTTCATGGGAGGTGTTTTAGCAGGCGGAACGTCTTTCATTATAAACACCTCCAATTGATCACATTCTTTATAGTAATTTACCATTCTCTGAAAGTCTTTATCTTTAGACACAGTAATAAGATTCTTCGTATTTCCAGGCAGAAAATACTTCACTAACATCCCATCAACAGTCGAATCAATAGTTTCTGCAATCTCTTGCTTAAAACCACTTAACTGCATATTATCATCAAGGTCAACAGCATAAGCCTCTCCACCGCTATACGACATTGACCCGTCTGCATTCGTGTCAAACTCTCCGCCGTATTGACATATGGCTATCATTTTTTTTACTGCCACCATTGCCATATCTCTCTCTATATATATATATAATGTCAAAAAGTCAAAAGATTGAAAACATTACATTCAAGAATTACAAAACTTCATAAAGGTCAAACAAAAAGTCAAACTTTACAATAAGACTGTTAAATATTACACTTGAAACCCATATAAAATCAAAAACGTGATACCCACATTCACGAATTAACAATATCAAACAAATATATATATATATAAATACAAAAAATCAAAACCCCTAAAAAAATTCAAAACTAAAAACCCTAATTTAAAAAGTCAAACACTTGAAATTAACGATGCAGAAAAAAACCCAGATGGGAAACAACGATAATTATTGGGAATCGAACAGAATTCGACCCAATTTTGAGTGTAATTGACTGAAAGTGATTAATTTTACGAATTAGGGTTTCGAATATAGATAAGTATAATTAAATTAAAGTGAGAGAAAAGGAGGGAAATACCTGAGTAATTGAATTCGGGTAGAAAAAAGTAATAATTCTTCGATTTATGAAGTGGGGATTTGAAATTATTGTTAGGGTTAATTATATATAAGTTGGGGTGCGAGATGAATTTGGGAAAAGAAGGAGGAAGATAGATGTTATATATGTCGAAGCTTAAGGGCCTCAATAGCCCATCTTTCATCCTTTCCTTAGCTTTATATCATTATATTAGGGATAATTGTACAAAGTAGAAAGCACTTTTCGACCAATTCACGAAAATAACAGTGATTTTTAAAAGTTTTGTTATTTAGAAATGAACTTTCATTTATTACCGGAAATAGCAACATTTGACACGTGGACATTTTTGATTACGTGGCATTTTTTATTGACGTGATATTATATTTTATTTATTTACTATTTAATTTTTATCATTCATGTCATTTCCTCTTAAAATGGCTTCGTTTCAGTTTCGGTTTCGACAAGGTATGTTTTCTCGTTATTATATTCTGAAACTAATTTCAACTTATTTTCATTGACTTTTGTTAAATTTCTTTCATTTTCAAGCATTGAGAAGCTATGTATTATTATCATATCTTTTCTTTTTACTTCAAATTAACATGTTTTTCAAAAAAAAGTTTTGTTAATTTTTTTCTCTTTTTAGAGTCATTAGGTTATGAATATAGAGCATTGTTAATGACAAATAAAAAAATTTTAAAAAGTTATTTTTATATAGACATAATATATACTTTCTCTGTCCCAATTTAAATGTCCAATTTTGACTTTTGAAGTCTTTGACTGTAAATTGTTTCGTGTGTGTTATACAATAATTGATGTATAATATATGAACATATTGGGCTTTAGATGTACTCTTCATTGATATAACTTCATCATGTCTTATATTATACAAACAAAAATATTTACGGTCAAAGTTAGAGAAAAAAAAGACTCAGCAAGTCAATTTTGGACATTTAAATTGAGACGTAGGGAGTAATAAACGCTCTCTTTAAAAAGGTGTTTAAAATCATATTTTAAAGAGATTGTCTGATTATTATGGTTACATAACATAAATAATTGAAAAAAGTGTTTTAAAAAAAAAAAAAATTGACTATCTACGTAGCAATAATCTTGGAGCATGTTTCACATTTACATGATAAAGTTCAAATCGTAGTTATATCTATATTTGTACCATTATTTCTATGGATGTATTACAAGGTACAATTTTACCATTGATTGTACAAGTCAGTCATGTCTTGTTGTGGTACATCTATCAAAAGAAATAGTACTAATTTCACTTCTCTTGATAAAAGGGTCTTAGATGTTTATAGCTCAGTTTTTTCTAAAAAATTTTTGTTACTAAATTAATTTAAAAAAAAAAAAAAACGTTCTAGCAGTAGTTTTATTCAACTCCTTTTGATACGTAGGACTTGAATATCCATTACGTTTTATGTCAATTGTTAACATAGTCTTAACCAAATGGTTGATAGTGGAATTGATAGACTTCTTCTCATTTTAATTTCATCTTATTAATAGTGGTGAAGCCACTTAAGACTTAGAGAGGGCCACAGACCACCCCAAAATACTAGCACATTTAGTAATATATAATACCTATATCGTCAAATGAAGTTAGCTCAACTGGCAGATGCAACCCTAGTTTTTCTTACAGGTCTTGGGTTCGACTCTCATGAATAACAAGTCTGTGGGTTTTTTCTCTGAATCACCTGTAACGGCTTGGGTTCTGAATCCCTGATGTCGAATATCGGTTACAAGTGAATCACCTTTTAAAGCTAGTTAAAGACCGACTAGTGTTTTCCATCCTTATGTTTTAATCCTAGTGTATGATTATAGACCGAACATCAAAATTAAACTAATACATGCAGATATAAAACCAATAATAATATGAAGAACTAGTAAAACATGGATCTACGATAAACAGTAAAACACACTCCAACAGATTCTAACAAATAAAGTAAAACAATAAACGTCTACATGATCACATTGATCCAAACAAGTATTCAGCCTACTAACCTTACATTATTAAAGGAATAACAAAGTCTGAAAAGATGAACGACGTTGTTTACCAACTGAAAGTAAAATAAAAGAGTAGATCTAGGTTGAGGATGAAGATCGAAAGGTGTTAGAAGCTCCAAAACCTCCTTGGAATCTGCAAAGTCGACATAGGGTTGAATATGGGCGACTAGGGCTGCTGAATCGACTCTTTCTTAGGGTTTTGAGGGTTAGTTCGACTTAAATAGGTGTTTAAGTCGGTTGTTAAACTAGGTCGCCTAGCGGCGTTGGCAGCTCCTGTTGCTTCTCATATTGCTTCGTTCGGCTCCCGAATCACCTCCTTGTGTTTTGTAACTTCGTAGGCTTTCATCTTGAGTTACTTGATGTCATTTACCCTCTCTGGCATCTTCCGTGAACCTGCGTAAACATACAACTCCATTAAGTACCGATAGTTCCGGAGTATTAACTCATTTAGACATTGAAACAAAGCCTTTCGATAGGGTTTTTATCACAAAAATGGACGCTCATCAACCCTTCCTAAGTTAATTTCTTGGTTTCGCCACTTCTTATTGATACCTTAATTCATTATCTTTCACCAGTGGCGGAGCTAGCAGGGGGCTAGCCGGTGCTCAGCCCCTGCCAACCGACCAGTCTTTCCCTTTACAAGTTTCATACTTTCAAAGATTTTGCCTATGAAGCCACCCCCAATCTCCATATCTAGGTGAACCAAATAAGATTTTTTCCGGTGGGATTTAAACTATATGATCTTTATAATGATTGAAGTATGTTTTATGCTATACTTAGATTAATTGCAGATCAAAGAAAAAAAGATGGGGGCGAGGTCTTCAATGGAAGTAATGGGATGAGGAAGATGATAAATACAGTAACATACACAACTTTTTAATTTTTTATAAATTTATCTATAATGAATTTGTATAAAAACCCCCTATAGATTCATTTAATATCTATATTAGTCCCTAACTTCAAGATATTGACAATAACTATCTTCAAAATAGTATTATATCACTTCGCCTCTGTCTTTCACTATATGTTATCCACATTATACTTGAGATCAAGTTATTCCCACATGGAACGTACCTGGCTAGGAGTAGAACCAAGCACAACTTTGCATCCGATTTGAATGACCTCCAAAGCACCCGTAACTATTAGAGGCACATTTAAGTATCTGACATATATATTGTGATGTTGGATATTATTGAAGTAAAAAATTGATGAGGATGGTGAATAATGTATCTATCTAAATATTTTTTAAAGAAATTTTCTACCAATACAATTTTAAGTCACGAATGAATTATTAAAGTATTAAAGTATTTTTTTATTCATCAATAAATTATTAGTGACCTAATCATATTCTAACATAAAAAATAGAGTAAATTATACTTTTTGTCCCTAAAGTTGACACGTTTTTCATTTTTCGTCCTTTAAATGAAAAAATTACAATTTTGACCTTAAAGTTGACAGATTTTTTCAATCATTGTCCCTCGCCAAACGTCGTTAAGTTTCAGCCGTTAAGTCAAACACGTGCAACGCACGTGAGGGACTGAAACTGCAAAAAATGACAAGTTCAGGGACGAAAACTGAAACTTACTTTTTTGTTTTCATCATCCTCATCTTCTCCGGCTGACTTTCACCGGAAAACCTAAAATGCCGATATCTCACTCGTTTTTTTGAATTAGACCACGAAACCACCACCAAACTTCTCAAAATTAGTTTTCGCACGAATTCTAACCAAAAGATTTCAGATTCAACACTTGCCGGAAAACTCAAAGTACCCATAACATAGATTTTAAGCAATATTTCTGTACGATTTAGCTTGTTCCAAGAATGAAATATTCTGTTTTCGCAAATAAGTCCATGTTGGATTAGGTGTACGTGCTCCTCACTAAGACACCAATGGTGTGCCTCATTTATAATTCCATAAGCTTTGCACCAAAAAGAAAAGTACAAAATAGGGAGAGACCTTCATGTGGGTTCGGTTTTTGTCAATGAGGCAAAGACATAAGATCGAAAAATTAGAAATATAAAGAGGAAACAAACAGGGACGAAAGGACCAGGTGGCCTGACAAGCCCCTGCAATTCAAATATTTCAGATCAAAAATTCTGATAATCGTCACCTAATTCTTAGTTTATGTAATAGAAGTTCAAAGCAATTTACAATTCGTCATTTGGTTGATTATAGCTTTTGTTCTATATTTTGTATAGAAACTTTAAATCCGTTGTTCGTGAAATCCTTACGTCGAAATCTCATTCTGAAAGTTGTTACAAATTTACTATTGATTCATCTAGTATTGTGTTAAGTTTCATAGCGATTCGTTACCTTTTATTTTTGGCGATTTAGTTAGATGTTAGTTTTATCGTAAGGTTTTCGGTATAGTTTATTGGTCAATCGTTAAGGTTATTAAGTTGTTATAATAGTTAGATTAGTAGATTGAGATACAAAGAATTCGGATGTGACAACCGATTCATTGGATCTCGTTTTGGTTATAGTATTCGTGTGGAAATTCATTTTGAAAAGTTTGGTGGTGGTTTCGTGGTCTAATTCGAAGAAACGAGTGAGATATCGGCATTTTAAGTTTTCCGACGAAAGTCAGCCGGAGAAGATGAAGATGATAACAACAGAAAAGTAAATTTCAGTTTTCGTCCCTATACTTGTCATTTTTTGCAGTTTCAGTCCCTCATGTGTGTTGCACGTGTCCAACTTAACGGCTGAAACTTAACGGTGTTTGGCGAGGGACGATGATTGAAAAAATCTGTCAACTTTAAGGTCAAAATTGTATTTTTTTCACTTAAGAGACGAAAAGTAAAAAACGTACCAACTTTAAGGACGAAAAGTGTAATTTATTCTAAAAAATATATTAAAGAAATATTCCATTTTTAAAAAACATATAGTCAGCCTTATCTCCCCTCTAAGATGTCAGTGGATCTAAATCATACCGAAATTTTAAATTTTTTCTCAAATAGGAAGATTTTCTTTTAATAAAAAATGCAAAGTTTGCCAAACATCCATCCATATATAGAAAGAAACCAAACAACAACCGATATAGTAGTAGATGGAATAAAATAAAAATAGAGAAAAGTGTAAGAGTAAAAAAGAAGAAGAAGAAATGAGTGGAAGAGGATTAGCAGCATCTCCTTCATGGATTCTGGGCACTTGTAGTATTCATCAATCATCATCAATAATATTTCCTCCTCCTTCTCCTATTATTATTATTAGCAGAAATCCTTGTGGTGTAGTAGTGTGTCGATCACAATTTAAAGCAGCAGATTTTAGTAAAAAATTTGTACTTCATCATGCCCTTTCTTCTTCTGGTTTCAACACCACCTTTGCTACGGTAATTTTAGCTTTTTTTTTTTTTTTTTTTTTCTTTTATAGTAGAATGAATGTTAACCATCCATTTTGCTATGTATCGGCGCTGTCGAATTAGTCATATGTAACGCCTTTTGTGGTACATTTAAGGCCCTTACAAATGTTGCATTTATAGATATATACTCATTATTTGTGGTAAATTTAAGACCCAAAAATTTGGAGACCCTATGCAGTGGTGCTTCGTGCACACTCAAATGTTGCATTTGTGGATATGCCCAAATAATAAGTGCTAATGGGATATATTACTTTTCATTTGTGTGAATGTGATGTACTACTGGCAGGAAGCAAGGGACGGGTTCTGCTCACAAATCAATAAGTTGTCAAGTATCGAGAGGGAAACGAGTATAATCATCAATGGAGCGGTTGATTTAGGGAAAACAGCTCTTTACATAGCAGCAGAGGATGATTCGCTCATTTCTCATTCATCCGTACCACTACCCGTTGATGCTTTTATTGGGAGACTGGATGATCTTTCTATGGGTTATTGCTCACGTTACAGTTCATCGTTTAGATCATCTCCTGATACGTTTCTTGAGTGCCTAGAGAGGTACATGTATGTTGACAAGGTATTGCTATCTCTAATTTCTCAGTTCATGCTGTAAATAGATATATATTTTATTTATAACTATAATATGATCTTATAAGATTGAGCATACATGCTAAATTTGTTGCCAAGAGAGATAGCATGTTTCTGTGGAAGCTATATTTGAGGGCTAACTGCATAAAAAAGCATCCAACATTATTTTTAGCTTTGTTTTTGTAACCATATCTGTTTTACCTATAAAAAGGTTACCAACTAAAAAAAATTTGATTTTGGTGGTGATTGACCTTGTTACCGGACATCTCTGTAACTTTGCCCATGTTGTCCTTTTCTGACATGGCACCTAAAAGCCAGCTAACATAGAAGATCACCCTTTTTGTGAGTTCAGGTGTCTTACCCGAAACATAAGTCGGTCAAAGTTTGTTATCTCTTATGTAGTATGCTCCTCCATAAAATATGAAAATAGTTTCTTATTTCACAGATATTTTAGAACATTGTGAAACTTAAACCTGTTTAGTACGAGTAATAGATAGTCAACATACTTTACTGGTTAATAGGTTATCATGTAATTTGTTTCCATAGGACACTCAAAATATAAAATCTATATGTCAGTTTTTTTCTGTTTCCTTTACTAATGATATTGATTAGGGCTTTCGGAGGACAAAATCAAGCAGCCAGTTGGGGCAACAAGCAGTTTATCTTCATTCAGTAGGAAGACTTGTCTCTTTTGAACTTATTACGACATATTTATACAGATTTCTGTTACATACTAATGCATTATTCCATAATCATTATGTCATCAGGTTTTGACTCATCGTGTGGGGTCAATGTCTATGCTTTCACTGATTTATTCTGAGATACTGAAAATGCTACGCTTATGGGGTCTCATCAAATTTGATGTTGAAATATCTTCGCATGATTCGTATGGTTCTCCAAGAGGATATCTCAAGCAGAAAACTACGGAGTCTGATCAGCAACATATTGTAACAACTGAATCCCTGTTACTGAAGGTAGCTCCTGTCTTTTATGCTGACATATTAACCTATAGGTTGATTTACTTATTTCATTTTTTTTATTTGGATAAAAACAACTGCTCTTTTTGGTGAGCCAAATTAATCTTAATGTGATTTGTTCCACACTTTTAAGACTAAGTTTTGTTTTTAGGCACACAAAGTCACATATCTAAATACAGGTTAACTTTCCACATGCATTATGTGTCACATACATACATGGATCTGTGAATATGTATAATATATGATGAAAGAATCCACAAAAAAGGGGGATAATAAATATATATCACAACATATTAAAGATTAGGGTTGAGCAATGCATATATAAATCTGTGCACAGATTTTGAGAGACTTGAAGAATGCTTTCTGGCCATTTCAACTTGACCAAAGTAAAAGTCCATTTCTAAGAGCAGCAGAGGCTGCAAATTGCTCTGATAGATCAGCCAATGTTGATAAAAGGTCCTTAAGTTGTTAATATGAAGTCTATTTTTTTAAGAGTATGTATTCAAATTTCATCATGATATAACTCTGCTTACTACAGTGGCTTGGAGCTTGCATCTGCAAAGGCTGCTAGGCATAGGCTAGAACGTGGAGTTTGGACCAGTGCTCGCTTTGGGGATATAAGGCGTGCACTATCTGGTATATACCTTTCTCTTTTCTTTCTCCTACCACAATGAATATGAATTGATGTGATATATTATATCTGCTGAAGTATTCATATTAGAGGGTGGTAAAATGGGTGAGGGGTGGTTGAATAACTGGTCAACTGGAGCGGATGAAAGTGGGTAAGTTTTTTGGAATGAGTGGAAATGGGTCGGGATGTGCTGACGCTGAAAACTTTCTGTCCATTTGTTTGGTTGATAAGTATCTAGAGTGTGTACAAAAGCAATATAATAATTTAATTTGTTTATTAAGATGATGTAGGAAGTTTTAAGTATCTAAAATAAGTTTAGGCGACTTTTGACTCATTTGACTTGTTTCCATCTGTATTTTATTTTAACCGTAGAGATAAAAACATAACCTGAATCGATCTTTTGTAAGTAATGGGGCGAAGGGCAAATTTGCAGGTCGGAAGTATATAATTTTTGGTTTTGCATTTTGATTTGCTTAGATATGGGTTTGAACAGTCATGGTCTTTGTGCTGTTACTTGCTATCCTTCTGATTCAGTTCTTTCACTGATGAGTGTCTACTATCAAGTTAGGCTAGTTGACTGATAAACAAATGGCAGTAATACCTTAAGGATATTGGGGTATAACTGTATAATGCTTTATCATTTTCATGTTCCTTCAGCATGTGAGCGGCTCATTATTCTAGAAGCCGATTGTACAGAACTAAGAGATTATGGCGTTCTCCTTTACCACTGCGGGTTTTACAAAGAATCTTTACAATACCTCAGGTTATATCAGGATACAGAGGTACACCGCTACCAAGTTGAAAACTAAATCAATCTTTCATTGTTTATTTGAGCTATAAGTAAAGAGGGCTAAATGGAGGGACTGGGCAGGCTGGGTAAGTGGTCAAAATAGGGAATTCTTGTAAGGGCTTCGTCAAATTGAGTGGTTGACCTGAAACACTATTTGTCCAATATCTTGGGTTTTAGATAAGATCACATATACAAGATTATTACAAAGAAGTCCTGATTTAGTAAATAATGCTATTTCGACCCATTTCACTTGGCTAATTAGTTTTGTTTTGCGATGTTTTACCATTTGAATAACCTAAATCCATCTCATCACGAGTTGAAGCTTCTATTACAGAAAAGTTCATTGCAGAAATCTACCTTAGTGAAGCAATCAAAAGCGGAGGAAGAAGCTGTAGAAAAGCTAATTATTCGACTTAACCTTATCTTGATGGAAGATGATTGGACTAGACCTTCATCCATT
Organism: Erigeron canadensis; assembly: GCF_010389155.1. NCBI lineage: Eukaryota > Viridiplantae > Streptophyta > Magnoliopsida > Asterales > Asteraceae > Erigeron > Erigeron canadensis. Next base: position 27,056,380 of record NC_057764.1, read on the forward strand.
GCAAGTTCTCTATACAACAACACTGATCCTTGGTAACAACCGTACAAGTACTGAGTCTCACTGCATAAATTTGGTCCTCGGTATGAAAAACTCGATCATAAGTGAAACTTGGATTAAAAGCCATCATCACATGTGTATCATCAACTTGATGTACATATGGCTATGCCAAAACTTTTGTTGTTACTACTGAGGATATGATATCAAGTTATCAACTTTACATCACTAGTTCATGGTGTACATTATGTGCCATGCATATATGTTCTGTAAACACTTAAAACTGATGACACACTCAGTCCTTGTAAATACTAAATAGTGTATATATGGTGGTCTTATAAATCTCCTTTGTTCTATGTTCTTTTTTTTTTTCTAATTAAGTTGATAACTACATGGAGCCTGTAAATTATCAGAGATTTAAGTTCATAGTTGGTTATGCTGATTGCAGATTGTTTCGTGTCCGTAGTTGTGAAGTTTTGCTGATGATATTTTTGTTATTGCAAAATTCAAGTGTCTGATGATTTTACAAGTATTCCGGATTGATTAAAACGGTCTAAACGTTTGCAACTGATATCGGTAGGGAGCCTGAACTCGGTCTGATGAATCTAAAGATCTGATCAGATTGTGTCAAAATTCAGATTCTACTTGATCATTATATTCGTAGTCTTTGTCTTGATTTCAAAGAATTTTAGGCCTATTGTGATGCCCTGAGATAAAAAGAGCTTGAACCTTACATGAATATGAAATCTCTCCATATGTGCTGGAATTGGAGTACGTGATCCATTTGTATCCCATTATAGCTCAGTGGTTGATCACCAGCTTTACATGTTATAGGTCTCGAGTTTAAGACATGAGAAAGACATTTAAAAAGGAATTTCACAAAAAGTCCTCCAGTGAAGCAGGTGTGAGTCCTGCAGAGGGGGCAAGGTTTACCCCAATTAAATGTCGTGCCCACGGATGGTTTAGTGGGGGGTTTCTCCTCCTACTAGGTATTAGGGGTGAGAAGGCCCTCTAGCGCGGACCCGGTTAAAACAAGTAAGCTAGATCCCCTGTTGCAAGCAAATGATTCACACCTTTCAAAAAAAAGAAAACCACATTTTGAGTAAGGGAGCATAAAAAAAAAGTAATTGAATGGAAAGCGCCGATTTCGTGTACCATTTGGTATCCACTAATTCTCTAGCCAGGCTAGTGTCAAGGTGATTTTTAATCACTCAATAGTCCACTGATTATCTCAAGTTTGCCTTTGGCAAGACTTGAACCCAAGACCTCACCTGGAAAGTGGCGGCTGGTGGTCACTGGACTATTACCCAATGGTTGTATGCATGTCATCGTACTTCAAAATGATAACGAAATAATTGTAATAATCAGACAACTAGCTACCTTATGCGTATGCATATCTCTGTTGTTGAAAGTACAGTGGTAATATACATTCTCGGGAAGGGGAAAATAGAATACTTCGACTTAGAGAAATGACTAGTCAACGTAGAAGATAATCATGCTGGTACACTTAATGGAGACAAAAGAAATAGAGAGACAAAAGAAATAGAGATGCCGGTACACCTCATATATTGAGACCAAATGTGAAGGAAATTAGTATATTGAAACATATATTTAAAGACTAACCATTCTTATTTATTTTTTCTTTCAAAATATTATAAAAAAAAATAAAAATAAAGTAGAAGTGGAAGTGTTGGGGGTAGGTTTTGAACACAACACCTCTAACTTAAATATCTAAGAAGTCAACCACTTCTTATGACTTTGGTAAAAAAAAAAATGACAAAAATGATAAAGAACCTATTATTCACATCATTTTCTCTATTAATAAAGAAAGTAAAATAATTCTTTGATATACTATAAAAATACTTTTTTAAAGATTAAACTATTAAGTTTCCTTTTAGTTATAAAATTATACAAACCCGGCAACCATTATCAATTGATACCCCCGTTGGGTCAAACCAAACAAGGTTCAAACAAATAAACCGGCTAAAAATGGATCGGCTCACTAACCGGTTATTACTTCAATTGGAAGCCTAACCGTGTAAACCAAAATGTGATTCAAACAAATAAATCTGCTACAAACGCACCAATCCCTCGACCGGTCTACCTCGATCATTCAACGTTCCAACCCGGTGCTAAAAGTATTGTCCAAAACAGATTGTAATTTGTAAACATATGAGTTGCACTTTTGACTTGTTTTAAAGAACTACCAAAATTGACTTCTTTTATCAATTTTGTTCTTACACTTACCAAGAATCTAGATGACATTTAATATGAGAATTTCGTCTGATCAAATTTGACAAATTCAACTTCTTACAAAATAAATGACAATAAAGATATAAAAACACACATGACAATACCCGACTCTATTTGATTATAATATTTTCGTCTATAACCACTAAAACAATGAGAATGGTCATAGAATGGGAGCATCAATGAGTATTTTTATAAGACATGCTAAGGGTAATATGCTCTTGTTCTTTCGAATTTGTCAGTGTTGTGAACTTTTTTTTTCAATACTCCTTTCCTTATAAAAATTTAGAAGTTTTACGTGTCAATACATATTCATTTATAAATGGAAAGTGATATTTGTACCATAGATTTTAATAAAACTACCACACACTTGCTTTAAAAACTTGTACACTGTGTTCAGTTGGTTGTTCTGTGTGGTAGATTTAGTAAAATGTATGGTACAAATATCATTTCTCTTTAAATATACTTTTACAATTTTAATATGTTTTATACGTGAATGAACTTATCGACATGTGATTCAATACGTAATATAAAAGTTCGCTGATGTGACAGAAAAAAATGTAAAAAAAAAGGTGGATGATTACGAATGGTCTCAAGTCTCTTTTAATTTCTCTATTAAAGATTCAACATTACAAAAAGAAAAAAAAAACACAAAAACAAACACTATTTTACGTGTGTGATAATATCATAATATAATGTATAGAAGATTATTAGAGATATAATAAAGAAGAAAAAACATTTTGGTCCGACTGTAGCCTCGAAAAGTTACGTACTGGATGCTGATGATATCATGATCCGATTCTTCTGATCTAACGTCTGTCCACTCCAGATCTGCACCAGATCCTTTATTTAATTATTTCTTCTTTTAATTGTAATAATTAATATATATATTAATTCATTAGATTCACGTTATGAAGAAGAAGCTCGATACTCGTTTCCCCGCTGTAAGTTTTTCTTTTTCATTTTTATATCTGATTTATATATATATATATAATATAATATAGTTAGTTCTAGTCTTTAGACATAACGATTTCTAAATATTTTTGAATGACTAATAAGTTTTATTGGAGCTTTTGTTTTCGTATAAATCATTATTATATAAATATAAATTATATATATAAATTTTTAATTTCGCAAGAAATGATATTGTTTGCAATAAGTAGTGTTAGATTTATTATGTTATTTTTTTTTTTATCTTTATATACAAAGGGACTAAATTGATTTAATATAAAAGCCTATTTATGTAATTTTGTTATGATGCTAAAATTATTGATTATCATGATTATTGTTTTTGTTATGATTTTAATTTCAATTTCCAATATGTATTTTTTGGAGAAAAAAAAGTTTGTAATGATAAATTTGTTATTAGTTATGAAAGTATTGTTTGTCTGTCGGTCGGTTCAGGCTGTTTTTTTAGTTACTGAAATTTGGTTAACTAAGTAAGTTTAGCGCTATTCTAGGATGATTTATTTGAAATAAAATAAGTAAGCTTTATAAGAAAACGCGCAACTTTACTTCTCTCATGTTGGCCTTGTGATCGGTTTTTCGGGGTTAAGGGCTTGGGGGTACGGTTAATGGGTCCGTTCTGGATTCTTTTTAATATGTGAATTTGTATCCGGTGACCTTTTCAGTCGGTATTGTGTAAGTTCTCACTTTTAATAAAATTCTTGAGAGCTGTCAGCTATATAAGGTGCCACGTGGCCCACGTCATTAAGATTGATGTCATTTATCAGTTTACAAGTTATAGGAGCTCAAACACATATAATACGGGGTAATATGAAATATCAATATTGTATCAACTTGGATACATGTTTATGAACCAGAAAGTGTTGGTAATAATATATTGTCACAGAGTCACTCCTAACATTTTAGAGTAATTATATGTAGGCACGGATCAAGAAGATAATGCAAGCTGATGAGGATGTTGGAAAGATTGCCATGGCCGTGCCGGTTTTAGTTTGTAAGTTCTTAATGTTGCTTTTTAGGTTTGATATTAGACATGCGGTGTTCTTGATATTTTACTTTGTTATATTATGCAGCCAAAGCTTTGGAATTGTTTTTGCAAGATCTTTGTGATCGTACATATGATATAACCATACTCAGGGGCGCAAAGACGGTTAATTCACTGCATTTGTAAGTCTTGGTTCTGATAATTTTTTATTAAGGGGCTGGCTAAAGATCATTTCTGGTAATTTTGATCACAACTGAAAAAATAGCTACTTTTTGGTTATTTTTACAGGAAGCACTGTGTGCAAAGCTACAATGTGTTTGATTTTTTGAGGGAAGTTGTGAACAAGGTCCCTGATTATGGCCATTCTGATGCAGGGGTTGATGATCGTGCAATGATAAAGCGGAAGTAAGTATCGTGGTCATCTTGCTCATCCATTACTTTGTGATTGATTTTCTTGAAGCTTCAAGGTTATTATGTGGAATCAGTAAACTGAAAATTAATTAGATATGAATGTAATTTATTGTCTTTTACAGGAAAGCTGCTGCGGATGAAATGAATGATAGTGATGAAGAGTTGAAGAGAAACCGAATGGTAAAGGTCCCTGTTTTTGTTTTCCAACATATACTGTATGTGTTGTGTTCGATTAAATTATGCATATTATTTTATGTGAAATGTTCATTTGAAAACTAAAATTTCTGTGAAAACTAGAAAACTGACCAAAACACACGACTGTGATCCTAATTTAACACAATGTGTTTTAGTTGCATTTTTTAAAAACACAATGTGGTTTTATTGTTTAATCTAAAAGCACATTGTGTTTTTGATAGCGCGTGAAAATCAGAAAATTGTTCAAACACATTGTGAATGAACTTAATACAATGTGTTTTCTAGAAAAAAAATTAAAAACACATTGTGTTAAATTCAGATCACATTGTGTTTTGGCCATTTTTCTAGTTTTCACGAAAATTTTAGTTTTCAAATGATCACAACCCTTTAATATGGAGGTGGCAAAATGGCATGTTGGTTGAGGTCAACATTGACTTTTAATATGGGTCCAAAAGGGTTGGGCCTACTCGAGTACATGTCAATACTTTCTACGTCTGTGTAGTGATTTCTATTAGTCATAAATCTTGAATCTATTATCTATACTATATTATAAAGCAAATTCTCATGTCTAAATTTTAAGTTTCAACATTTACTTTCCCAAAGTGCCCCCTATCTATTCATTATTTACCTCAAATAACTATATTATCTTTTCACTCTTCAAATCTCAACCAATCATTTTTTTTCTCTCTCCTCCATAAATCAATTATTCCGCCAATTCATTCAAAATCTTTTATCTCAAAATCTGTACATCGATAAATTATAAAAATTATATGGGGGTTCTTAAAATTTCATGCTCTTTAATTAGAGATGTCATTTGATATACTTTTGACGAATTTTTAAATCCGAGGGCGGAGCCCGTACAGTTAAGGCATTTAGCTATTACACTCTATGTCCTATCACATTTTATGACCTATCACCCCCACCATCTCACCGCCGCAAAGCGCGGGTACTTGCTCTTGTATAATTATAAAAGAAATTGTTAAGACTTAAGATGATAAATTTAAGAGGTTTTAAGAATTTAAGAACACTTTAAGTGACTCTTGACCTGTTAGATTGTACTGACTTATTTGACATGTTTCCTCACTAGCCAAGCTCTTAAAATTTTTACTGTTTGACTCATTTGAGATAAAGAAAAAAGAATTCAATATTGATCCAGTTACAAGTGAATCTGTCGTGATTGCAACCTCTATCTTTTAGCAATGGTTGGACCAAGCTAATGACACATTTAAAATGTCTGATCACCACTATTTTCATTCCTTCACAATGATAAACTTAAATTGTGAAGTGTCAGTAGCAAGTGATTTGGTTTTTATAATTGGATGATTCCTGATCTGCTTTAAGTAAGTTTGTATGTATTATATACTTGGCAAAATCTTTAGCACATTGTTACTCTTATACTCTTCTGCTATTATTGAACAATTTGTTCACTGAACACACATCGGCTAATGCAGCATGAAGCAAGGCAACCTAGCAGCAATGGTAGAGGCAGAGGCCGTGGTAGAGGAAGAGGGAGGGGCCGCGGCAGAGTGTCAGCAGATAAGGAGCCTCAGCAGATGGAATTAGAACTAGAAACCTGCACACCATCGGTTCAACAGAGCAGCAAATTAAACCTTAACCCACCAGGGGAGGCTGACAACCAGTTAGAGTTGACTAAGTCAACTAAAGGTGACGTGGCTGGAGGTGATAGTGGTCGGGACTTTGATTTGAATGCCGGGGTTGAGGAGAGCACGGCCAAAGTGGTTGATGTCGTAGATGGAGGAGCTGCCATACAACCACCAACTCCACCACCGCAGACAGTTCCTGTAACTGGCACTGGCGATTCATCAACAGTGAAGTCTGTCGAACCTAAAAATGATGATTATCTTGGAATGTCACTTTCAGAAATGGATAGGATGGTGATCGACAGTCACAATTTGGCACAAATCAACTCACGCCTGGATGAAGAAGATGAAGACTATGATGAAGAATAATATATTAAATAGACTACTACTTTGATCCTATAGGGGTAAAATAGTGAAGCTATACATATTAAACAAGCCTTGAAAATGCCCTTTGGGTTGCCATTTGCTTCTTTTTGATGTCTTAATACTTAAATTCATAATATCTTGTAATCTGTGTTTGTTTATGTTGTTATCAGCAGTATTTAACCTATTGTGCCAAGAAAGCACTGTAATTGACACGGCCATTGATGCCATCCACACTTGTATGTTCAGTGTATTTTGGAACAAAAGTCTCTTCATTCCCTACACAAACAAATATGCATATGCATGCTATGTATGTCTATATAGTACTATGAAACATGTTCATGATAGGGTTGAACCTTTCACTCACGATATTTGGTGAAGCTTCTAATTTATAATTCTTCCCATAACATGTCATGTAAGATTAACTTTCGTATGTTGTTTAAACTGAAGAATACCTGTCAAACCTCTTTTTCTTTGTTTATAGTTATCTATGAATTCAAAAGCAGATATTTTCATAGCTCTTCAAATCTCTTGCTATTGCAGTATATCTTGTAAGGCTGCAAAACCTAAATATATATTTGTATTAACCACCACAAAGTGTATAAAAGATTATTTTGGAGTTGTGATCGAGGTTGATACATTAGATAACAAAGGAGGTTCAATGCATAACTAATCATTGCCATCAAACCATAGCCAGTACTTCAGAGAGGTAATAGATGTTTGTACCAAATCCTATTCTAGTTGAAAACTCAATCTAATGGTTTGAATATGTTCTACATTGAAGCTTTGCATATAGGGATAATTACGTAGACTTTTTCCGGCCATATGATGTTTGTTATTCATTATTGCAGCTAAAGTATTATATAAAATTCTTTAAATATAATTTCATGTAGAGGGTCTACATATAATCCAAGTCTGCAAGTCACCGAGACTTTCTGCACTTCTGTCTCTTTGAAAAATGGTGGAAGATCATGACATATACGTCTTACACCATGCGTTTGGACCATATTTAATCTAAGAGATACAACTGTCAATCCTGCATCACATGTTCAGTTAAATACGAAAAATGGAAGAAGAAAAGGTCTCAACCTTCTGACGTTTTAGGCATTGCGACATGGAACCGCATAAAGTTTGAAGGAACAGTCTTTGGTGTTTAGTACCTTAGTTAACTTGTTGAATTGGGATTGAAGTTGCTTGACCTTTTAAAGTTGATCAGGTAGTGGCTTGTCTTGTCCTGGCTTCTACAACTTACTTCATTTAGCAAGAACGGGATAATCACCTTTTTGGAAAATACAGTAGATCAACTACACAGGTCACTAATGTTATCTTTGACATGGTTCCTTTGCAGATGTGCTCCTTCAGATTTAAAACCTCGGCACGTGCCCTTCCTACTTTGGAGTGATGGATGAGTCCTAAGGGCTAAGGAAATGGGCTCCTTCTCTAGCTGATTAATATGATGCGCTTGCAGTGGTTCATCGGTTGTATGTTAAGGCATAAAACCCCTGAATTCAATAACTGTATTTACTAGAAAGTTTTTAGACAAATTATTGGGTCAAACGACTCATAGCAAAACTGACATCTTGAACTCGACCTGTTTTGGCCCATTACGACATGCCCATTTTGCACCTTTATTTCTGAATATGCATCAGCAAATGCTGCACCAGGTAAGCTCCCAAAAAACCAATATTTATCTTATAACACTTTCAAATCAATAGACTTTTCACATTCATGTATATGTAAATTACAATTTACAATGCACGCCATTAAAGGAAATCAAAAACCCAAAAAATGATTATGAAATGGCAAAAAGTTGAAGCACATTTAAGCATATGTCCAACTTGAGTAATATACATAGATCAAAAATAACTAGACTGAACTTGTAAGAGTTCAAGTTGTGCTAATAACTTTGCCACTATGGGTTTCAACTGTGTATCACCGTTCTGTGCAAGATCAATCAACACTGTCTGTGCAGATTCTCCATACTTAACTCTATAATCTTCAACCCTAAAAACCCTCTCCAATATCCAAACGGCCTTTTCTCGAGTCTTTAAACTCCCAGATTCCATCACTTTTATAATCGCTTCAATTCCGGCATGTTTCTCAATACAAGCACATCCATTCTCCCATATCTCATCTAGCAAAAGGGTTGATAAAGCTTCAAGAGCAGCTTCATCAGCTTCCCTTTCATCTCCTTTCAAGATTTGAATCAATGGAGGAATAGCACCAGCCTTCACTAAGCAGAAGGTACTTTTCACAAAACAGTAACCATTATGAATTTCACAAAATGCTTCTGAAGATGGAGGAACACATAACCACGTTGACTTTTTTGACTTTCTAAGATTTAAGCAATTCTTTGATAACTGTGCAAGTGAAGTTGCAGCTCTACACTTAGCAATTATCGACCCGTCTGTCAGCATTTTTACCAGGACTGGTATTACTCGATTTTCAGCCGCATATTGCTGTAGCTTCAGATTTGATGTGATGGTAAATCTTATAAGTATACCAGCAATATTCTCAACTAGATGTGACAATAGAGGTGTAGTTGAATTTGATTGTTTCGAAGTCATTATCAACAGTATAATAGGTAATAAGTTCGCCTTCTTAAGTATATCTGTAGCCTTCTTATCATTAACAGGAATATTGCACAGTATCCCAGCAGCAATAGCCTTTTCATCCTCCGATGTCGAAGAAGAGAGATTATTTACAATGGTAAGAAGATGGGTTTCTTCTATTTGCTCCATAAGCTCATCTGATAACTCCTTAGATAATGTGTAAATCAAACTGAAGGCACCAATCCTAATTTTAGGGTTTGTTTCAGTAAGAAAGGGTAAAAGAAGTTGAATCGATCCATTTTCCTTCATTTTTCTTCGGACTTTTGAACCACTGGGATGAGAAGCAATGCTATTTAATGCTTCCAAGAGATGACTTTGGATAACAGGACTCGAAAGATTAAGTAGTGAGAACATTTGAAGGGCAATATCATGGTTGACCAGCATAGAGTCTGACTTAGCAATTCTTGCAAGAATGGCCGCAGCTGGTTCACGAAGAGTCATGAGAACGGATGTGACGGAAAAGAGGAGCTGAAGAAGCGAGGGTACAATTCCCGAATTGATTAATCGCCGGGTGTTTTCTTTTAAGGTAGACAAATTTTGTAGAGCACTCAGAGAAGATAATTTAGCTTCGAGTTTTCCCTCTTTGAACATTTTAACTAGAGGTGGGATTGCACCATCTTCTCCAATGGAAGCCCTAGTTTGGTCTCTTAGTTCCATTCTTGATATTGCTGTTGCCATGAGAATTTTACTCATGTCGGACCCTGTAACAATTATGTAAAGAAATTTTTTTAAAAATAATTATACCAACAATCTGATCCAATTCCAAAATAACTGTATGTTTATCATAACTGTATGTTTATCATACTACAGATGAGATCATTAGGACAAGGGTTATTGCAGTAAAAGGTAAAAAAAAATTTTTTTTTTCATTCTGTATAAATCCTTCACCTTCCAAAAAGTTTGACATAAGGTAATCTTTAAGCTAGTGAGGGAATCAAGTCAAAAGAAACAAAAAGCCAACATGGTCAAATTTACAGTCACGTGCCTACAAATTTGTTTTAAAAGTTTGGGGGGTTTTTATCAAAAGAAGACGGGAAGTTCTTAAAGGCTTTTTCAGGGCAAAGAAAGATGGTTCGCGAAACATGAATCAACTTGATTGTCTTTCATGATGTATCCTCTCTTTCTATTAACTTATGCAGATGTTATCAGGATGTTGGTTTTTCACGTAATGATACTTATCACTTTTTTACTGACAGTTTAAAACATCATAATAACAAAAAGAAAGATATGTAGACATATAATAGAACAAACAGTAAGAAAGGTGTGAGTTTATGTAAAATGCTTTAATCAAGTTACCTTCTGTCAAGTACTTTATTAGTGGCTTGAAATAGCCGGCTTCTGCCATATGAAGTGCATTCTGCGTATTACTCGACAAAGCCGCCAACAACTTTCCTGCATCATGGGAAGCTATTTGATCTTCACCATTAAATATAGCAACCAACATAACTATGCATCCTTGAATTCTTCCAATCCTTCTCCTCACTGCAGAAACATCAGACAGAGTTGATAATATGCCAACAGCCTCCCTCTGTTCGTCCTCATCCCGAGTCAACGATTTGACCAGTACTGACAAGTAATCTAACTCCGCCATCTTTTTCTGTACATAGATTGGCTGGTCAGAATGCATATACACAAGCAGTAGAGTGAGAATTTCGATTTATTTACTTATAGAATGGTAGATTCGAGTTATATTTTATTTCAAAAAGATAATCGGGTAAGACTGAACAAATATAGAGTAAATTGTAAAGTGTTAATGGGTAAAATTGAGATAATAAGATAAAACAAAAATGGCTGGAATGGTCTGCAATTCGCACAAAGTGAACACTTAATGCATAAATCTATAAAAGTATAAAACCTCCTAAATGGTTTAGTGATTAACTTTTTCATCAAATTTAGACACACCAATGATATCTTAAAAATAACCTACGCCAAGAGTGTTCTAACCAACGGACAATACGGAAATGGTCCATTTTGACCCGTTCTCCAACCTAATTGACCCACCCATTTTACCGTATCAAACAAACAGGATTGATGCAAAAATAAGGACTGTAATACGTGCTGCACTGCTGTGTAATAATATTATGGTCGACACACTAGTGATCTATCAATGGAAAAGGAAAAATAGAGAATTGGAGCCCCTGTATGCACTAAAAGGAAAATTTAAGTCATAGTTAAAGAGGAAACTTCAATGAAAATAAGATACTTCTACACACACTTAATTGGTAAAAAACCAACTGATCATACGGTACCCATGCCCACAAAGCACATGGGCCCCAGAAGGCCAGAAGTGACTTTGTCAAGATCACAGGCCCAGGTTCAAACCTAGCCTCAGGGGAGTTGCCATAGAGTCATCCTTGTGGGGTGGCCAATGGCTAGTGTGGCACCTGAGGTCAAGGGTGTCCGAGCCAATATACATCTTTTTGTTAAGAAACATAAATGGTAAAAGGTCATAAAACACACCAATTCAATATTAGCTTAAACTGGGGGTTTTATCTAAACATACCTTAAATCCATCATCTTGTGCAATGAGGTTTCTCAGATTTTGAATAATACTTAACCGATTAATTGGCTTTGTAGAACTTAACCGACTGAATAAAATTGGGATAATATTCTCAGCATCAATCCAATCACTAGTAGCCTTATTATCTCTAATAAACGTGTTCAAGGCAAAAAGTGCAAGTTTAAGCTGTTCATCATCTCCACACTTGAGCTGCAAAGCAACATTTTCAATAGTACAACATGATACATCTTCTTCCACTTCAACTATTTCACCAACAATATTCTCCACCTCGTAATCCGACTCCTTAGTCTCGGTTTCAACATCATCTAAAAAGTCTGATCTAGTATCAGAACTTCCAGCACTAAACTGTGCACAACTCATCATTTCTCTCCTTAAAGTTTCAAGCTTTTCTTTGCCCGTCATCGACACATCATGACTAGCAAACAATACAAGACCTATAGACCTTCCAAGATTTTCCGTAATCTCCTCAACTCGCTTGTGTGGCGAATATGCAAAACGTGGGCTTGCAACCAAAGCCTTAGCTCGTTCCAACTCTGTTTCAAGGGATTCAACAGCTGTTCTTATGGGAGAAGTCTCCATGATCTTATTTTCCTTAAACTCATTAAGAACTAAGCTTAATTTACGTGTAGAGTGAGATAATTCTGATAAAGAAAACGTTTCTTTCGTTACACTACTACTAGTCCCTTCATCAACATCATTAACAACTTTTCCCTCCATTTCTTAACAACCCCAGATTAAAAAAAACTAATCTTTAGTACACAATCACCAAGTAAACACTAACTTGAGTTTAAAAAATTTGCAACTAAGGCCCAAAAATTCAAGATTTATGTAGAGTCATTAAGTTTTTTCAATCTTTATATATGATCCAGATGAAAAATATCCAATCTTTAGTACAAAATCACCGAAAAACTCGGATTATAAATTTGTAAGTTAATGACTTTTAAACAATGTTTATAAAATAACCAGATGGAAAATGAGATAAAAATGAAGAAAAGCTATTAAATTTCTTTGAGAAAAATCATCAAACAGATGGTGGGCAGAGAAAGTTTTGAAAGATTTTTGTGGGTAACTCCAGACGTGAAATACAAAGATAGATGATGATGATGATGATGATGATGAGTGGGGGTTGACTTGGTCAATGGGGTTCATTTCAAAGTTGTAGTGTTGAAGAAGAAATGGAAAATCAAAAAAGATTAAAGAAAAAAAGAAAGAATGATGAAAAGAAAGTTCCAAAATGAAAGTGATGGGATTTGAAAGAAAGACAAATGGTAAACAAACAAGAAAGTTTTAATGGTGGACGGCGGCTGGCCGCCGGAGTATCTTATATTTAAATGGTAGTTGGTGTCAAACTACTTTCCTAATTAATCAGTTACAATCATCCGTTACCTTGTTTTTTGGGTCATCATTAAAGTCCACGTCTGATGACGAATACGAGTAATATATACGAAGTAGTAATTTTTCATAATGAAAAAAAATATGCTAATAATATGTTTATTTTAAAGAAAAAGTAAATATAAGGTTGTCTGACATCTAAGCTTAGGTGTAAATTTTCTCATATATAAATTTTTTAATATTTCTTGATTAATGAATAAATGTTTGGGCCCCCATAAATTTTATGGATTAAGAAAACAATATGTGAATGTTTCACACCTAACCTTAGGTACCTAACAGCCTTATATTCTCATCCCCTTATTTTAATTATTTGTTGATGTATGTATTATATATATAGGGAAAAGTTATTTAGAGTCCACCCTATTTGGCCATTGATTTTCTTCCATCTCTTGAAATTTCAACCACCTCCTACCACCACCAATATGATTTTCCGGCGACGGCGACCACGACTTACACATGTGTAACTGAAAGGACCAGACTCGATAAACCGAAAACATAAGAAATTTTTTTATAATACCCCACTGCGCCGCAGTGGATATCCTCGACCAGAACTTGAACATGCCCCACTGCGCCGCAGTGGGTTCGACACATCTCCCACTGTGCCGCAGTGGGAAGAACCAAAATTGTTTACGTGGGATTCCACTGCGCCGCAGTGGGCAAACTCATTTCGACCATGAACAACTTGTAACCATCAAATTTCGAACCAACAGCTGAAAGACACTTTCTAGAGATTTATAACAACTTCATAGACACATTTTAAACACAATTACAACTAGGGATGAGCCGAAAATCCCAAGTCCCGAGTCCCGTCCCGATCCCGGTACCGGGAAGTGGTACCGAGTCCCAAGTGGGATCGGGACCGGTATTAGAATTTGATGGTTTTCGGGATTGGGATCGGGACGGGACCGGGAAAATCCCACGAACTACGGGATTTCCCGGTACCTCGCCTTATTTGGGACCGGGACCGGTACCACATTTTTGGGATTTTCGGGACCGGTCCCACGCCCATCCCTAATTACAACATAGTTTGTTTCATAAATCTAAGATCAACCCTAACGGGCCATTTACCCATTTTGGCAACAATATCGCCCAAATGCGACAATACCAACTTCCAAAAACTTTACAACTTGAGCATTTACAGAAATGTTACCGAAACATGACTCTAAAACAAAATGTACCATGAGCCAAAGGAGAGGGACAACTAGGTAGCTACACCAAAAGATTGTCATCCATCCAAGGATGACCTAAATACCTTCAAGAACTTCCAAAGGTTACTTCAAGCTCTAATTCAATTTTCTTCAAATCAACAACACTAGTTCCTTTTTCCGGAACCTATAAGAGTGTAAACAACTAAAATATAAGCAAAGGCTTAGTGAATATACTTGCATACATTTACGAATACGAAGGAGGGCATAGTACAAGGACTTTCACATGTAACCTATGACATCGTCATGTCACATTTACATATTCACCTTGCACACAAACAATACATATATGGATCTATATAAGCTAAACAATCATAACAATCATATCTATCGGGATTCTTAGGCCCTGGAGGTTCTTAGGCCTCATATCACATCAATTATCGGGATTCTTAGGCCCCGGAGGTTCTTAGGCCTCAAAAACAATGTCCCACATGGGCTTCATGCCAAATCAATTACCATGCTTGGAACATTCACATCTCATGGTAATTGACCCAACGTAAACATAAGGGTATGCAAATATACCCACCTCCTCCGCAACAAAATAATAACGCTAAATAGACAAGCACAAACAAGCTTCAACCTATAATCATATCATAAAATGCATAAGCTTACATTCACAACTTGACTAGTTCAACCTAGCCCTTCTCAATCACTAGCCTTTCCTAAACCCAAAACCCAACCCATTTGTCATTGAGTTACTTTCATCTTTAACTATAACATTAGGTAGTTCAACCTACCATTTTCATTTACAACTCAATAACTAGTAATATTCATCTTTTCTTACAAACTCAATTTATCACATGAACTTATCAATTTCATAATCAAACACATCCTATAACTCAATGACAACTAGGTTAACTAAGGAATTGGAGAAATTTAACCATAATTCATTTCCTAGTAAAAACCCCTCAAATTGGTTCACTCTATGAACCCAAATTCCAAAAAGAAAATGAAAGCTAGGTTAGGGGAAATCAATACCTCACAACAAAAGCAAAAATCAAGACTTGAATGGAAAAATTCTTCCTCTTCCCTTTTTCCTCTTGAAATTCGGCCACCACCACCAAAACCACAAACCCTAACTTTGATTTTTGAATGGAGATTAAAGATGGTGATGATTATTATGGATGTTCTTATCCTTGAATTTGAAAGATTTTAGCTTGATTTTGAAAAAAACAAGAGGAATTGCATGAAAGAAATGATGGGGGAAGAAAGAAATGAAATGGAAACATGAGTCACAAACAAAAGGGATGGCTGGCACTTCCTGAAGATGCCACGACCCATCACTCCAAAAGTGGGTATTTTACCCGCTATCCGCTAAAGTTCCAACTAAACTAACCCCATAACTAAAAACAAAATACTAGGAAATTAATTTAATGTCAAAACTATAAAAAGGGGTTAATTTCTTTTACCTTAAAATAATTGGGGTGTTACAGTAACGAACCTGATTCTCGCCGAAAAAGTCACCGGAGAAGATGGACGGTCTTACAGATGTATAAGTTAACTTACACATGTGTAAGTTATATGGACCCTTTTTGGACTCTAAATAACTTGCTCATATATATATATATATATTTATAGAGGTTAGGGTTTATGTGACTGTTAGACACCCAAGCTTGGGTGTGAAAACCCCTCACATCTTGTTTTTTTAATCCACATAAAAAGCATGGGGGCCAAACATTTATTGATATATTAAAAAATTAGTATGTGAGAAGTTTTATACCAAAACTTAGGTATCTAACAGCCACATACTCAATTTTCTCATATATATATATATATATATATATTTTAATCCTTATTATTGATTTTAAGATATTACTCGTAATATGTTATTTAGACATACTAAAAATATTTATTTTTAAAGATAAAAATTAATATCAAACTCACGATCTAATATATCTTATCTTAATCGGTTTTGCATTAAATGAGTTATAGCATTCAGTTCTTTTCAATCAAGGACCTAGTAACCGCCTATGGTAGTTTTTCAAGTTCCAGAATTGTCAAAATTGCTTCATGAATATTCCAAAAGCTAAATTTTAATTATGTCTTATTATGTTTTTTATCAATCAAGTTAATCAATTACATTAAAATTTTCTAATTTGTGATATGCGTTTCTTAGGAGTAATGTTTTCCATCCAAAATAGTATAATGGATCTAATGAACTAAAGAAATTTGATGATTTCAATATGACATGTATACTTTCTTGATGTTCCTGTTTAATTTAACTACATAAAAACTATAAATCATATTTAACCTAGTATTTTTGAAGTATAGAAAAAGTGAGATTAGACAACTTTATGCTCACCTTAAGATATATAGAGGTTCTTTTAGAAAAGATTCCATACATTTTATAATTAGTAAGAATTAAACCCTTGATTTATGTCTCTATAGACAAGGTGTTTTTCACTTGATTCAACCCTACTTGTTTCCTTTGATTTACGAACATGACCCTTGTTTTATGACTGACAATTGTCTTATGATTTCTCTTCATAACTTTGTTCTTAGTTAATGTTGATTCATTACTATGAGCTTCAAAGTAAAAGAATGTAATTCTAATTTGCATATTTTTTTTATGCATATCTATCAATATTCTTATTTTGTTTTTTACACCGGCGGAAATGACAAACACTTCAACTTAATAAGTCTAAAGTAGAAGTAGAACAAGTCTTATGAACTTTGGGGTCTTCAACTACTAAATCATTGGCTACTTTTAGAGTTGAAATAGCATCCGGTGATGAAGTCGAAGTATTTTGATTATTAATATTTCGGCCCACCATTACGTATAAGTTGAAGTTCCTGTAATAAAGATTTGGACATACTTTATTAGTAATTTGGTGACTCTTGTTAAGGTTACTCATTTGATTAAATCTATTACTTTTTAGCTTTTTACTTGTTTGCTTTGTCCTCATTTAAAAAAAAAACACTCACAACAAGAAGGAATAATCGTTTCTCTTCCTTCTAAAACCTACCTCGAAAGTAAAAGAAAGTATTAAATCAAGAATATATCAAAAAGAAAAAAAAAAGTTGAAAAGAACATCCCAAATCCCAAAACGCCCAAACTTCAACATCGCAAACCTCTTTATAATTCCTTCACCAACAATGCAAGAATATACTAGAACCAAATAAAGCATTCACTAAACATTTGATAATTGTCATATCTTGATAGATAGAATTTAAAATAATTTAAGAAGTCCATCTAAAACAGCGTGATTTAGATCGGTCGTTAACATTTTGACCTTTGGATTAAGAGGTCAAAGGTTCGATTTTCATCCCATATAAGTATCGAAAATCTTTTTACCATTTATATGGAAACCTAAAAGCATTTTCTTTCCTTTCCTCTTTAAGAGGTCCATCTAATTTGTGTTGTGTGACACGTTCAAACATTCCTTAGGCCATCATTCATATATGCACAAAATACTCAAAATGGTACAAAGCATCTTCAACAATGGTACCGAAATGATGCAACTTTTCGGTGCAACATTATTCACTACATCAAATTTATAAAATCACATATCTAAAATTAAAATATATGTTACTATAACTTAGTTTGTAGTGTCAAAACCAAATAATCATTAATCAAAACTAAACTATCGGATTTGGTTTGGTTTTTAATGATTAATTAGGTTTGATTTGGCTTTCAATTTGAGCTTGTAATATTGTCAAGTGGAAAAACCGAATTAAGAAAATCAAAGAAACTGCAAACTGGTCAATCACCTTGATGGTTGTCAACTTGTTAGGTTACAACTGGTATAGATTATATAAGAGTACACTAGCACGGTACTCGTGCAATGCGACAACGGTGTAGACGACAGCAATCTGATGGTAGCGTTAACCGGTGGTGATGGCGACAACAATTGGTTGTGCTAACGGTGTTGAATGGTGTAAGTTGATGTAATATAGTTAATGTAAAAGTGGCAGTGTATATATTTTAAAATAGGAAAGATAATCCGTACTGTAACGCTTTACCTATCTTAGGTACTACCATGTCAAAAATTTTTATAAATTAGACCTTTGAATATATATAATCCCAAAACTTTGGGAAAATCCAACAGTTTACAAGTTGTACAGCTTGAGGTGGTATAGAGTACAATATTGCTGAGCTTCAACCATCTTTGTATGCCTACTGAATAGTGTTATAAAAGCCTATTTCTTTTGTGTTCGAAAACCAGGAACAGCCGGTCGTATAGTATAGTATTGGGAAGAAACAACACATGGACGATTTATACTGATAACCGGGCAAAACCTGCAACATGAGATGAAAAACAGTGATTTCCATACTGCTTCCGTTTAGATACTATATTTCTGGGGAAGGTAACATTCATATACTCTATATTTCTACTTCCGTAACCATTTAGAAATGTAACAGAAGATGTGTAAAAAGAAACGACACTTCACTTTTGTCTAATGATATCTTCTTTCTTTTTCCCTTTTATTGATAAAAACTTTTAGATTCAGTACCCTTGTACTATTCTAATATACTTTAAGCTAAAAAAAGTCAGTTAAAGATTTAATACAAGCCGTCTATGAAACTAGTGTTTATCACCTTTATAAATGTATAGGTATCCTCAAACCATCATGTGCAAGCTGAACTGGAATTCCTTCTCTGTAACAAGACAACATGAAAACTTGAAAGTGAGTTGAGGTGATAAGAGTAGAGATAGCACTTCCATCCCATTTACTTATGAATGAGTTGATTTGAGTTATGCTTTATCTCTAACGGCTCCAACGAGTAAAATATATAAACTTCACAAAAACGGAAACCGTCAGATGGAATGGATCAAAAGTCATATGTTATTTTTTATGCATAAATCTCCTACACCACTTAATAACAACCTAGATTATTAGTTTAGTATAATATTACTATAATAACTTTACTACATTAATTATTTGTAATTTTTTAAGACAACGCAAAAAAACATGTTTGCAGATCAACCTAGCCCAACCTGTTTCAACTCATACTACAAATAACCTGTCATTACATCCTGACCTACCCATCCATTTTCCACCTCTAATGATTAGAAACAATTTCATTGTGGGTACCTTTTAGACCAATCCTGTAGGAACTCGTTATCTTTGTGGTGATCAAATTCATGGGTCATTCCAATTAAGTATGCTTTCTTTGGTTGCAATCGTTTAATGGCTTCAAGTGTCTGTTAATACATATGTAAGTTAAGATACAAGGATGAACACTGAAGCAAATAAGGGAGAAAGAACTTGACAAGAGAACCAGTTACAAACCTGAGGAAGGCAGAAGTGGGTATTATGGGAATTATTCTGTACAAAAAATTTTCATGAAAACAAGCCCAGTATAAGGAATTGCATAGTGGATAGCAATCAGCATGAAAGAGTATTAGAGTCCTCTTCTAAAGTACAACAAATATATTAAAACTAGGTTATGAAGTTTTTTTTTAATAAACAAGTCTTTATAGCAAACAACATTCTTTTACAGTTGTATCATCATATATACCAGAGTACCAGACCATATAAAGATAATCAGGGTATGATATCATGAAATGTTAAGTCCAAAGAGATTTATTATACCATTGGGTTGAAAACAACCTTATAATTTACAATGAAGACAGATGCATATAGTAAAAGATAGAGGCATCGTGTATATTCTATCAAGCAGACATGATATAATTTCAGTATTATTGTATTTCATGTCATACAAATGACACTTAATGTATGCGGTTTCCCTGTTTTCCATTATATCTAAAATCTAAAAATCCCATAAAAGATGACCACTCAAGCTTGGGATTTGGGAGTATAAAAAATAATGTCATACTTGTTGGGTGACCCATCAGCCAAAAGGTTGTGGGTTCTAGTCCCTTGGTGGACAAACTGTATGGATGTGTGTGGGATACTTGCATTTCTTTTGTTCCTTTTTTATTTCATAACCTGCCCTTCGCACAGTTACAGGCTCTTTAAAGAATGTTTACAATAACTCAGCAATTGCACTCTTTACTTCTATTGACATTGTTATGACCTCACGGAATGACGGAAATATCAAATGAAGATTACATTCAACCTTTCTATTCTTTTTTTAAACAAAAAAAAGGACAGAGGAAAATTTTAGCTCTACCTATGTGCTACCATAGGGGTGTATTGGAATGAATCGGAGTTTCAAATACATACGAAAAGATTAACAATGAAAGGGAGCTCTGACCTTATAAAGTGTATCTAATATAAGAAGATCCAGTTGATGACCTCCTCCTTTTGAGACATCTGTACAATTGGAAAATATGAAAATAAATTGCAACATTTTCTTTTGGCCTAAAATGTGCCATCATCAAGTCTCGGCCAATAAGCCTAAATGTAACTGCTGATGGTATTGATAACTAATCGCAAAGAAAAAGTTTAAACTTAACCCACACTTATTATATGTATAAACAAAAGTACTCAGCACCTCAACGGAAAATTATATTAGAAACAAACATATGATATGAAATTATATAAACACTCACAGAGTTCTGTTTCTTCAATGAAGCGTGAAATATCAGATATATAAGCTACTTTGGTATTTTTTCCAAATGAGAAACCTAAACAAATATAATCCTCTCCATGCATCACCTAAATGGATGTGAACAACAGTCAGAAACATAGATAACTATATATGTAGTTTGTATTATTTCAAACAGAACATTAAAAAAAAATCAGATGACTAACTGGCAAGGGTGTAAATTCTAGTCCAGATGCAACGAATGGACTCTTGCAATCATTCTCGATTATTTTCCAATCAAGTTGTGCAACACGTCTAACTTCCTGACCCGCCTTGAGCTTCTTTTGAACTAAATATGGGAATTTCACTTTTAAGCTGTTCAACACACAAGAAATCAGTGAGCCTATGTTGATTGGTGAATCATAAAAATCATTGATTCACGGTGAACCATCTATATACAACGACTTCCCCATGATAATATCATCATATTAAACTATATGCCAAACGGGAAATGCATTGATTCTAAAGCAATAGTAGCTAATGCTTAAGTTCCAACTAAACTAATGTGTTTTTCATCATTAATATGTGTCCATGTTCGTTTTGTGACTCCTATGAAGAAATCTCCAATGTGAACAAAAATGCAAAACGGTAACATGATCATTGTAGTGTCAGAAGATATAGCAAAACCAAGTATTTGAATACCTCTCCATAGCATGCTGATTAAGAAAAATAGGTGTGGGTTCAATATCATTTATTGGACTAAATGGTTGTACTGCACGGATGTCATCAAGACCGAGAACGGCATCCGCATGTTCATGAGTCAAAACAATCTGCATTTAGACCAAGCATTAGGTATAGTGCTATTATTACACGGAAAATAATAACGCAAGTAAAAAACAGCGACTACAATAAAAGTATATAAAAGAGAACAACACAATCATCTCCCAGCAAATAAGTTTTAACCTATCAGGGCAATGAAATGAGTTCATGTATCATGAGTGCGTAATAGTGCACAAAGGTATTTGCCTTGTGTAGCACTAGTTGTGTTTCTTAGTGATACATTGCACCAGTACACATAAGGGTTGAGAATCAGTTTTCAGTTGAAAAATGGTCTTTTAGCTCATTTTTCAACACACCAGGATCCTTTGAATAACAAATATGAATAACTTATGAGACAAATTTGAAGGCATTTTCCAACTTGTTCAGTTACAATAATGCCCTCCCATGGAAGTTCCAAGTTATATATTTTTTTTCCTAGGAAATTTAAGAAATACTGGAAATCCAAACACACAAACTTTGCATAGCACATATATTATATTTGAAGAATCCTTGAAGTGAACCAAAATTCTCTCATTAAAAAAAAAACTCACAGAATCAACTTGAGGAATCTTATAGAAAGTGAACCACCGGAGTACTTGCTCCCTAAATGTCTTTCCAACATCAATTAGTATGTACTTGTGCTCCCCCGCACTTGGACTATAATCAATCAGAAGAGATGTATTGCACCTACAGAACAGACAATCATAATTCTTATGAACTACAATTGACATTAAAATATACTTCATGGAAAAATATAAATAGAATGGAAAATATAATGAAAAGTAGGTGACATGATATGCATTATCAGCCTCTCAAGCTTTCCAAAGCTTTTTCAATGTATGCTTTCTGCAGTCGCATTCTCAAATGAGATCTTCAGCAATCATTTTCAAATTATATTGGGCAATGTTAGCACACTCCCACTACTTGAAGGAGGTCCCTTCGAAGTTTAAAAGCACCCACAGTCTCATTAATATACAAATTTTGTTAAAGGTAGCCAAAAACTTCAGTAAGTGCGGTATTTGTTATAAAGTTTCAGTATATATATTACAACTTACAAAAACTTTTAGATGTTCATTTCTCTCTAGAAGCAAATTTACCTTCACAAGGAAAAGTTAACTTCAATAGCATGCTTTCTCATAATGAACAAAAGCCAGTCAAGTACAAGTCAGTCAAATTTAAAATTAATAAAAATTAATAGAGAATGATAAATGAAGGACATCAAGGATATTCTATGATTTTTTTGGAATTTAGACGAGATTTTCAGACAGTGCAGGGTGATCCATCACATCCCAAAAAGAGTTACGTTTAAATAAAATGTATGGAACTGGTCAATAACTTACCACCAACATGTTTCAGTTTGTAATGCTACCTAACACAGAAAATTAGAATCCATTCTTTATTTAAAATCTAAATTCTAATACTCGTAAAATCAAAGGGAAAAAAAATGTGTTTCCAACCATCATGCTTTTTGTATTGTAAATACATCATTTCTCTTGGAATGATACAACGTAAAAAAACACACAAGTAAGCGAGAACCACAAGTTTTGAACAGCTTCCAAGAGTTTTCTTAGCATAATATTTACAAAACCAAAGGTACAATTACAACTCCTACATGGTTTTTTTCTTTATAGCATTCTATAATGAACTAAGAAAACATACTAATTCACTCTCAGATTAAATGTTACAATGATGATTTCATTTTCTCTCGTGAAACGTCTTCTATTTTGCTTTACTACCTTAAAAACGTTTTCGAAACTAAAACATTAAGGGCGCGTTTAGTTGTGGAAAATGTTTTTTAGTTTTCCATTTCCAATTTTCTAGAAAATGAAAGGAGTTTTCCATCTCTAGAATACAAATAATAATTTTGAAAACGCGTTCAAAATTTAGAAAATGGAAAATGAAATGTGGAAAACAATAAAAAAGTGTTTTCTAATATTCCATAGAAAAGTGGAAAATAGTATTTTCAGTTTTCATGGAAAACATTTTTGGAATACTATGATTTAAACGCGTTTTCTGTTTTTCATGTTTTCTTGGAAAACAAAAATGGAAAACAAGGGCTGTTTTCCCCAACTAAACGCACCAATCTTCTGAGATTCAAACTTAAAATAAAAATATAGTTATGTGCATCAAAATTCATGATTATTCTAATTATTAAGCATTTTGCACAGTTCAACCAATATACTACCAGCTCTTCTTCTCATTTTCTACTTTTTTTCAGTTCCTAATATATTCTGTTATATCAACTAAAAACCTACTCATTTAATTCAAAAATTCAGCATCGAGATAATAGTAATACTGTATCTGTACATATATATATATATACATACACACATAAAATGATTAGTTATATAAACAGATATCTATATAATATAGATCTAGAAAAATGCGGTAAAATAAGTTTTTTAAAATTAAAATTAGGGATGAATACCGATAATTAGGGTTCCGATCAGGCGGAATTGATAATGACTGAAAGCAGACTTTACAAGGAGGATCGGAGGGCTTGATCAAGCACATTGCGTTTGGAACGGCGCTGGAACAACCGGTGCCTAAAAATATCAATGCCGATTGATGATGATGATGATGCTGATCGTGATTTCCGTTTTCCGTTATGTTTCCGGTGATTTCCATATGTCTATGATTTTGCCGGAATATATATATATATATATATATATATGAAAGTGTGTGAGATATGAATTGAGACTTTGAGGGAGATAGAGAAAAAAGGTATTCAATAAGTCTGTATTGCAGCAACAGAGGCTGTGTCACGTGTTTTGTGCGTGCGTATTTAAAAAGACTTAAAATGTCTTTTGTGTGTAGTGTGATTAATGTGAAAGTTAGCGCGTCATTTTTAGCTTTTTTTTTTAAATCGCGAATAATGATTATTACTTAGAAATTTTTGAACCAAACATACCTTTTTATATTTGGAATGCTTAAAATAAAAAGGTAAAATGCTTTTACCGTATTATATAGTACTCTCTTCGTACTATTTTAATCACTATTAACATGATAATATTCTAGTGATTCATTATTCATTCAAGATAGATAGATAAATAAGAGTGATGATGGTCATTTTATGATTTTCCATATAGTTGTTACAAGTTTGTTTGTTATTTTATTCTTTTTTATTTCTAAGATACCTTGTACTATTATTTTTTATTAAAGTAAAATGTGTAAATAGGTGATGTTAATCATAAATTAGTTTTGTTAAAAATCCAATTCAAGTGCAATATCAAAGAATAAAAGTAAGTTTAAACCAAATCTAAAGGTGATTTAATAAGTGGGTCTCAGCTTAAGTGATTAAACTCTTGACTCCGACAATATAGTTGCACTAAGTATAATTATATATGTTTTTATAACATATATTAAAAACATAATCACTTTATATATGATTTTGTTGGATTAATTTGTAAGATACTTATACATGAAAATGAAAATATAAATATAAATATAAATTTATCCAATAACTGACTCAAACTATAGGTTCTAAACCTACTCATGATCTTGGCTAGAACTTCACTAAGCTTGAAACGAGGTGGTGGCTATGGAGCGTAGCCAAATTCGGGCTTGGCACTAACTTGGTTAATTCTTTACATTTTTCAAAGGGTAGATAATATGTTAATCTTTAAACTCTTTCTTTTGTTAAAAATTATATTACTAATTTAACCTTTTTAAAGTGTAATCAGTTAACCATGTTAACTTTCGAAACCTTTATTTAATTTTTGAAAAGGGTAAATGATTCGTTAATCTTCAAACTAGTCTTGATACCTTCGAGTTCATGAGCCATAACTCACGACGCAAGCCCATACAACTTCACGGTTTATGGTCTAATCGTTGATGTCTACATCAAAGGTTTCATGACAAACATCATAAATCAAAAAAAGCTTATGGTTGACAAGGAAATGCTTACTATAAAAGGATTCTTAAACTTTATTCATGACTTCATTTCAGACACCAATCAAGTTATGGCCTGCAGTTACTCAACACACATGAAACACTTCATCATATATTTCAAGCACACGATCACGATAAACATCACCCAATTCCAGAGCCAGCTGAACCATTTCATTATCAGGTTCATTTGATGGCATGTCGTTTCCTACATCTTCTTGTGCATAAAGCAAGAGCTCAGCTTGTTCAAAGCGAAGATAGTTAACCATGTTACGGAGGGCAAGGAGAAGTCCACTTGTACACATTTGCTTATAGCCAAGAAACGAGATTATGTATCTGAATAGAGGCATGCGCATACAGACAATATGGTTATCAGATGCAAAATCAATGAAAGTTCGAACAAGTCTCACATGGCATAATAATCCAATTCCTGATGGATTTTCAACAAGATGCGGTCTACCCTGTTCCATGATCATATCCCAGAAAAAGAAGTCAATATTCAGAAGAGCCTGCAGAACACAAACACAGTTCGAAACTATGTATCAGATCATTAGTACAATAATGTATTATGAAACATGCCGTTTTAGAAGTTTTCCTGCATATGAGTTTGCAGTTTGGTCGACATTTGAGTTTAAGAGTCGAGAAAATATTCACCACCTTCATGTTAGAATTGGTCAGTGCATGTCATATTATTTGATAAGGTCTGAAACAGGTAAAACTCTAAGGGGAAAAGGCTAAAACGAATCCGGTCAAAACAGTTGAAAACCACTAAAGGTTGTATACAAACTGATATTCTGCTTTTTAAATATGAAAAAAATGACTGGATTATTATTTTAATGAATAGCTCCGTAAATATACTTGATTAAGTCAACTAGTTACGAAACTGTAAAAGCTTTGAACGACATTAGTGTTGGCAGATATACCCAACCCAAACCAACATGCCCATTTGCTAGTTATAATGGTAATGAGAAAGACAGGATCAGATAAAAACTTTGATGCCCTAAAATGCTTGAAGAAAAAGATTTGGCCAGTTTATGGAGATAACCTTTGCCAGCATGAGCTCAGCATCCCTATTGCCAACTCGGGCACATAGGCAAAGGAGGTCATTTATATGATGGTGCCGTTCATAACTACAAACAGGAACCTCATCGAAGTTCACAACCTCTAAGACAAGTGGTTGTGTAGCAAGATTCAAAAACCTTTTGCATCTGCAAAAAGAGTTACAAGAGAAACATAAGTAAAAAAAGTTACATGAATACAAAAACTAAGCTAATATAACAATATCAGAATTATTAATAATGTGATTTAAAAGATCTTAAGAACACCAACATGCTTTGGGTGACTATGGCCTGACTCAACCTATCTGAACCTTTTTTTAGTTTATTTAGAAATTTGAGCGGTCAACTACATTAAGCCAAGTAGCCAAGTCAGCCTATTTTATGCAAATGCGTCAAAATTGCTACTTTAAAACTATAGTAGAAGAAGATATAAAACTTGTTACTAATATTAAAACATGCACAATCATTTGGCTTACACAACGGGTGAAATCGCAGAAAGTAATAAAAAAATATTAAGCAAAATATATGAAACAAGTAAAATGTGTTACTTACGTGGCTGACAACCTTGCAAGGTCCACAGCTCCAGTGCATGACATCGCCAACAGAATCATTACGGTGCTCAGAATCTCATCAGGTAAGTCAAAGATGTGTGCCATCTTCTATTTCCTGAATTTGCATAGTAAAAGTGTCAAATATCATTGAACAGTGACTTAATTTTTGATTTCATATAGATGATAGTATTATTATGAGCATAAGACCTACACATGTGTTATTAGTAAATGAATATATTTACAAGCGTGTGCATATTCAAGATCACTTTATAATTTGCCACTTTTGTGAGAACATATAAAAGGTACCCTTATTGAGATGAAGATTATGTTGTATCGTTTGAAGGTTGTAACCTTTACATCATAATTAACATGTGAAGTGAAGGTCATGTTATATATTGTGTTAAGGTTTTAACCTTCTTACAGAATAAAAAGTACCTTCACAGTTCTCACTGGTTCTCACAAAAAGAGAGTAAAGAAAAAGAGTAACACCCAGTGCCGTCTTCCACGGGTTTTGGGTCCCAATACCATGACAGTGTATGGGGTAAGTTAAGATGTAGACAGCCTTACCGCTACCTAAGGTAGAGAGACTTCTTCCACTTTCTATCACAAAAAGAGGGTGTTTCACCAGTATCCAACACTATATACACTAATCTCGATAATAATATAATATCAAAACTGCTGAAGGGAAGATTCGGGATGTTTGACAAGTATATGCTACCACAACAGCTCTTTTTTTAGTAAGTCCTCCAAGGATTGAACAGGAAGGGATATCTAATATATGTAGTAACATTTTTGTACTTTATCCATTTAACAACACAATGGGTTTGAGAATTCACTTTATCACACTTCAAATTTACAAAGACTCGGGACCATAGGGTGCTATCAAACCATAAACAGAAAAAGAACAATAAAACCTTATATACCAAATAAGGCATCGTAAGAATTCTAACAACTGGGCAACTACTTGGTAAGTCTCAAAATAAGAAGTGTATCAACACTAATAGATTCTATAAATTCGAAACTATAATTGACACGAATTAGTACAGTATTTAACATATGAACCTAGAAAGCCCCAAAAAGCGATTTCTTTAACAGTCTTTCGATATATTCATGGTAACCAGCATAATAAGTGAAGCATTGTTACTTACTAAATGTGGTGCCCCCTCTTTATTAACCGATTCACTCTCTGATTATCTTCTGATCAAAATGAGATATCTCAAAGCAAAATTGCATAACACGTTTTGATATAAACACCTTTGGGGGTAAGTATATAACTTTTAGGTTTTGGAGCTCTGCTTATATAGTATAGATTTAGCGGTGGTTTCAACACAACTTAATTATGTTCACAACTAGAGCATTACTGAATTACGCAATTATATTACATATGTTAGTGAATATGACACAAAATGACATAGTCAGGTCACAACTAGACCAATGGCACAAAGACACGCACGCAATACCTTTATTATTTAATTCATATAATAAAAGTTTGACGCATTTAAGGAATACGTTACATTGACTTGGCAATTCAGAAATTGTAAAAGTATTTGTAGTCAGTGAGGTAGTATAAACAGGTGAGGTTTCCCTGAACAAGTTACCCAGGGAGGCAAAGTCTTTCACACAGATGTAACCAGAGTAACTGGGGTATCCTCGTGGCTGTTTCTAAAACCATTTTATGGACACCCCCAAAATGTCCCTAGTGAGATTCGGACCTGAGACTTCTTGCGAGGACATTAGACCATGACCATTAGG
Organism: Erigeron canadensis; assembly: GCF_010389155.1. Classification (NCBI taxonomy): domain Eukaryota; kingdom Viridiplantae; phylum Streptophyta; class Magnoliopsida; order Asterales; family Asteraceae; genus Erigeron; species Erigeron canadensis. The sequence continues at coordinate 27,085,379 of NC_057764.1, forward strand.
CTACCTTGGTGGTCGTTAGTTTCTGAGGCAGTATATCTACCCAATTTCCAAATAAGATTACTATAATTTACCTTTATATATATCTTTCCTAACTAAATATGATTTACACATAGCTTTGAATATGATTGGTGTAAAGATTGACTACAACACCGTTATAACCAAAGCAGTTAATCAACGGTAGTAGCACTAAACACAGTTATTTAACAAACCTATGTGGAGATATAATCATTAACATTTATGATTACTTCTTAAATGTAGCTGCGTATATGTAACACCATGGATATTGCTAATAACTATTTTATAATCAACTGATTGGTTCACTCTTGTAAAGGAGTGTTATCTGTTAACTGACAAAAGTTTGCACTGAACTAGTGAAAAATATAAATGAAAAGCTTAATTGACACCGCCAATTCCACCTTTATGTGCAGCATGAACTTTCCAACTGATTTTTCTCATTTCTATAAATCACCGGAGAATTATTTGGTTCAAACAAGAACATGGCAGACCATTTACATTTCTTTCAAATCTTTGAACAAGCCACGGTTGCATATATGACTCACAGACGAACAACAGTATTACTAAGAAACATGGAACTAATACGGAATGAAAGGAAAAAAAAAAAAAAAAAGGAAACCAATAGAATAAGATTAGTAGTGTACATATGAACTTACATGTTTTTGAATAATCCAAATCCAGTTTTGTTGGACACTGCAGTACTCCTTGCTTGCTAAGCATTATTCCGACTCTGGTATCTGGAAAATGTATGGCTAAATACTAGATATCCAAAAAGTAATCAACTTTTATACTACATTGTGAAGAAAATGCCCAAAGGTCGATAAAAACAGAAAAGAAAAAGATGGAAAAAAAAACACCTGACAAACAATCAAGATTAGAACATGTCCATCCATTGGGAATGACAAACAATCAAGATGTGCCTAAACTACAAGTTAGTAGACTCTTTGAAACAAGTCAATCAAAAATGAGATATAGCGACAAACGACAATTAGTGCCCATATTTTGATAAGGAGTATGGTGGAAAACAACTAACTGCTTAAAGGGCAATACAAGTTAACTACAGGCTATTCTAACAGACTTTTAGTTTGTTACAAATGGGCAATACAAGTTAGCTACCCAACTTTTAGTGTGCCCTAATACATGCAGAAAAAGATCGATGCAAAACTATAGGCTCTTCTTCTAACAGACTAAATGATTGGAAAGATTGATTGGTTTATATTTTTCTTTCAGCAACAGGATGGATCCATACATGAGGTAATTAATTTATGCCATGATCTTGTAAGCAAGTACACTCCTACATTTTTTAATTTTGTTTGGATATATCTGAATGACTCATCTTTTACCTACAGATTTTATGAAATCTCAAGATTAAGTTGAAGAAGTAAGACGTGCCTGAAGAGAAGAGAGACCTATATATTAAAAACAAGAATGCATTCAGGAAACAGGAGGTCAAAAAAGAGAGAGGGAAAGATATATCAGTTCAGGTAACACTAATTTTCACTTATATCATAACAACTTTTCCTTAGGTTTTTTTCTTTGTAAAAAATAAAAATAAAAATAGGTTTTTTTTCTTTAAAAAAAAAACTTATAACAGCACTTTATTTTTTAATTTTCATTTATTTAGCCATATTACCTTCTTACTTATATGGACCTTTGTTATGTTCGGCTTATAACTATGTTTTTTTTTTTAGGGGATTCCCTCAAGTTGATCCTAACATGACTAGTCATGTTAGGGTGATCTTGGCCTTTGGATGAAATTCAAAAGTAATCTTGACCATTGATTTTCATTCAAGGGTTAAGATCTCTCTAACTTGACTCAAGTTGGAGACTCAACTTGAGGGAATCCTTACCTGTTTTTTTCTATATCTCATATTTTTATTTCAAGATTGAATGTATTTGATTGCAAGTATTTGTATTATAATTTTTTATTCCCCTTATTTGTATATACTTCGTATTATTGGTAAAAAAAAGTCATTCTATTAGGTCTTGAATTTAAGGAGACTCAAGTCTTAAAAGATAAGGTTTTCTCCTAATATGTTGGCGTTCTTTAGAGGATTTTCTTCCTATTATTAGTTTTTTACTTAATATACCTGAATAATTCTATGGATACATGATTCGTATTAAAGGATTTTCTTCCTATTATTAGTGACATATTTCTTTGTTGTAACACTTACAATATGCTTTAATGGGATACTTATATCACCAACATTATGCTATGTATCACAATAGGGAAAAGGAAATATAAGGTTGTCCGACATCTAAGCTTAGGTATGGAACTCCTCACATACTAATATTTTACTATTTATTGTTTAATGGATAAATGCATGGGCCCCCATGATTTGTATGGATTAAAAAAACAATATATGAGTGTTCCACACTTAAGCTTAGATACCCGACGCCTTATATTACCATCCCCCATCACAATATTACATAAGTGTTTTGATATATGATTACATGTATTGTGAAATCACTATCTATCTATATCTTTAACTACTTATAAAGCAAACTAGGTATCTATTTTTGAAATCTTTTAATCTCTTAAAACATTTATAACATACATTTCTTATTACTAAATTACCTTCATTAATTCCTTAAATCACATGGATTATTTTACATCATCTATCTATTTTACTGGCCGCCGTTGCCACTACAAGTCGTCACCGCCACCGCCACCGCCACCACCGGCACGCCGCCGCCTACACTGTCGCATTGTGCGTGTATTCGTCTAGTCTGTGATTACATGTGTTGTGAAATCACTATCTGGCCCCGGAGGTGAGTTTTTCTCAAGATCCCAGGTTCGAGTCTTGAGTTTCTCATCTCTAAAATATTTTTCATGAAGAGAGGGTTAAAGGTCCAACAAATCGCTGGTTAAACATGTGAATCAAAACTAACTTTAAAAATAAAATAAAAAAACGTTTTGTAAAACTTTAATAATATAAGTGAATATCCTTTGGTCAATTGATTGGTTTAGTCACCAAATTATAAAATTTTACCAAAACACTCAGGGAAAAAAAAAAAAAAAAAACTAATTAATCTGATTATAACAATATTAAACAGCATGCTCAATTTCAGACACTATGATTCTACATCACGTTTTTACAATTAATTATCCAAAACTGATTATACAAACAGCATAACCTATTTCCAAAACGTAATCCCAAACACCATCTATAAATGTATATATAACATATAATGTGGTGAAGGAAGACGGAACCATTTCATCAAGCCATTGAATGAAATGCTCTTTACCAGATCATTGTTCCATCTTGCTATTTTCTTCAGCATTCAAATGAAGAGTTTCCTCTTTGTCTGCTCCAGTGGTTTCTACAGTAGCATCTAATTGCATATCCTCATTGGTTTTATTGTCAGAGTTCAGTGTCTCTGTGGCCACCGGTTGATCGTCACTTGGCAGATTCTGTGAATCAATGTGCATATCATCATGCTCAGATGAATCAACTGGCACACCATTGTCCTCACTTGTTCTTCCTGTTGACTCATTTTGTCCAGAATAATCTGAAAACTGGTGGCTCATCATTCGTGCCTGATTAGAACAGAAACAGGTTTGTTATAATATAAGCATAATATACTGTAATTCACCAGGGAAGACAAGGTGGCAATTTTGACCCATATAATTATAAATGGGTCAATTCAAGTTAGTTGACTCTAACCGGGCAGAGCAAAATATATTACTAATGTGAAACCCTCCTAAATCATTTAATTCAAATAATTAAAGTAATGACATAACATAATATTCACTCATATTTAACGAACTAATCAATGAAATAAGATGGAAGAAAAAGTGTCTCAATTTAACCCATAAACGACCCCTTTCGGGTTTCGTCAGACACAAATTTACTCCTTCTGAAGCATTACCAAGCACATCCAACCAGCCCATTTAGCCAATTAAGGTATAGAGAAAGTGAAAAGGGATGAAGTCATGAAGAAGCAAAAATAACATACCTGATAAACTTCATGCATTTTATAGTTAACGAGCCCAGCTATTTCTTCAACGTCTTTCACATAATGAATGGGTCCTGTGTCTCCAACAAGACGATTGGTAGTTCGTGCCCTCTCATGCAAGTTGAGGGCAAGACGATCAGGCCTTTGGAGCAGAAGCTGAAATGTAGGTTGCAGTTCATAACATTGCTCAAAAAGTGAGCGCCGACAAAATACATATAGTCCTAATCGTGCACGAGACATTGCGACTATCAGCCTTCTGACATCACGAAGGTGTCCCACAAACCGAGTCCTAACAAGTGACAGCAAAATGAAATCATTCTGCTGACCTTGAAACTTGTCAACTGTTGCAACCTGTAAATGAAACAAAAAACAGAATAAGAAAAACGACACATGCATCAAGAAAATTCACAATTTGCTATGCTCCTAGTGTCAACTAAACCTTTTAAATCTCAAAAATACAGAATATACAAGATATCAGATCACAAAATGCATCCTTAAACAAATTTTGTATATACAAAGTAATTTACTGCATACAGCCTTCAAAATGTTGATTTGAAATTACTGAATTGTCATGATTCAGTTACATAATCATACTTACTACATTAATTATTTACATATACAATAGCAAGAGTGAAAGGGATGAGCAAAAAATGTGTTCCCAACACAGCACAGTTCAGACTACGCTGTTGAATTTCTGTTTCGACCTAAAACCCATTATACAAGTTATCCACCCCATCTGACCTGCCCACTGGCTCTAATATCAACCAATTTGAATGAGCCACTCCATAGCAAAAATGCAATAAGAAATCAAGAATGCATAGCTACTAACCTTGTTTGGAAGGCCAATAAAATCGTAGGGAGCACATCTTCTGTTAAGAACATCACGTATCAGAAGTTTCTGGCCATTATAAGTGGTCAAGATGGATATTTTATTTGCTGGATACCCTAATAACCGCATGTAGATGTAGACACTAACAAGATATTCAGCCTCCCCCTCATTTTGATAAAACCAAGGAGATGGAGCTGTTTCACCTTTCCCATGATAATCAGGCACATCAATCAGCTGATAGTCATAAGAGAATCCAGCATTAGCTGTATGGAAAAAAGGATTCTCTTTAACATAAGGAAGATCACCTAAATCCCTATATCTCCAATTATAAAGCTCGGCTAAGCTTGGCCTAGCTCTACCCTGAGCATTGAGCTCAATGTACGGGATTCCCAACCTAACAAATCTTGTAAATAAGCTTTGATCCATGTGACTGTACTTCTGGAAAGCCATATTCTTCACAACAGGTGGCAGCTGATGATGATCACCAATCAAAATACACCTTTTAAGTCTAGCATACCCATCTTCTTGTCTTTGCAGTAGCATCGGGATGAAAGTCTCGATTTCTAAAATCTGGGCACTCTCTTCCATTAACAGATTATCATATTTAAATCCCAACTGTAGGAAATCCTTTCTTTTCAAAGCTGCATGAGTGCAAGTCATTGCAACAATTTTTGCTTGCTTAGTCATCAGATGATTTGCTCGGTCAACAGTTGACTTTAGCAACTCAAATGCTCGGCATTCTTCAAGCTCCTGAAAGACGGTTTTAAGGTGCTTAAAACAACCTTTAGCAGCACGCATGTCTTCTTCAAATGATTTCCCGCTGAAAACAGGTTGTGGAGTGTTGGAGAAAAATTCAGTGAAGGGGAACCGATCTTTAACAAATGCAGGTTTGTCTTGATTCTTCTCACAAGCAGCTAGAAACTGTTCCCAACGTGAGTAGACATGAAGCAACCAGAAGTAGCCAGCAGTTTCACATGTATAGCCAACATCCTCAGGAAGTTGCAAAGATCTTGCAAGTCTTTCCACTTCACTAAGCAATTCTAAACGTCTCACAAGCATTGCATTAACTCGACCTTGGCGACTAAAGTCAAGATCAGTTGCTAATTCTTGCTCACCTTGACCAAGTCGGAGAAGATAACGGGCTGGCACATCCCTCTGTCATGATCAACAAATTCAAATAATCTAAATGTGAACTTTAACATAAATGCCATATAGAACTTTGCTTTCAAGTTAAAATATCATACCTCCATTATCTTTTCAAAGAGATCATTCAAAGCCTGATTTGAGTGTGTAATTATTAAAGTCCTCTGAGAAGGACAATTGTGATAAAGTACATTCAATATCTGGACTGCAGTATCAGTCTTTCCAGTACCGGGTGGACCCACTACCATTGTGAGCCCTGGCTGTATCCCTGATATGATTGCTCCAACCTGCAGACAAAGCAATATTACGTAAATAAGTGGTGCAATCACAGCTGAATGCAAATTTCATAATTTGTAATATATAATAAGTCCACCCTTAAGACAAGAATATTATGACATTTCACTGGAGCAATGGGAGCTTTTTTTGGTGACTTATTGTTTTTCAACTACGTCATTATTCGCTTTTTACCATTGTAATAGATGGCTTTTCTAAAAGCTTTTTGCATACTGACTACTGACTTACAAATTACCAGGTTACTGAAGATGATTGAATGCTAAACATGGTCGTATAGATTTCATTTTAAACCCTTACTCATTTCCATTTTCATTTAATACCTCTAACCCTCAGTAAATAAATTAATATAAACAATGATGTGGCAATTGATATAACCATTAAAGGCTGCTCTAAACAATGCATTAATATTAATATATATCTAAACATGAAACTTCAATTGAATAACAGAAATATGATGTGAATCAAACCAGAAAATAGCCAAGAAACACACAATGAACACAAACCTAGCCGAATGGAGTCGGCTGTTAAATAGATAGGGCTGAATTCGAGCTTCAGCTGCTCCTTACAATGACAAACTAATGATAATAACTCTCCTCCTCCTCAAGAATGTGGCCTGTGGCCTTATTTAAATAAACAACTCTTAACCTAACTTGACCCACAAGTAATTATAATTAAACAGAAACGACACTTAACTCCCCTATGAAGCCCAACCCAGCCCAACCTCCTGTCAGCCCTAGATAGCTATCAAAATACACAATATCCACTTCTAATATTATTATGTTATATGCCATTGATGTCAGCTTTTGCTTCTTTCTAATATACTTCTTTGTGGTTTAATTACATTTACATATTAACGAATACGAAATGTCAAGTTTTTTTTTATCGTCCAGTATTATAGTTGCATCCAATGGGATGGTTGCTCATAGGTAAGATCTTTGACCTTGGGGTATTCCACCCGGATTCGAGTCCCACTACTCACACTTGTGAGGGTGGATTATTAAGGGATTTTCAGATGTCCTATGTTGCATCCTAGGCATTCGCGTAGTTTAGGAGTAGGAGTAGAATAGTTTGTTGTTCTAAAAAAGGTATTGAAGTTGCCAAACATTTCATTTAGAGCAGAAACACGTTGAGAAAATACAACAGAAATTCAACTAAGCAAACACCTTATTGACTAGAGAATAGGCCTCTTCCGCCAGATTGGCAGACCAAAAGATGTGATCACCACCAAACTATTCACACTTCGTATAAGAATGAAAAGTGGCAAGGACAGCAAGTATCAAGAAAAGATATTACAGAATCTACATGAGTTACATAGATACTTGAGCACAAATCAAGTCACATTAAGACTGGTGTAACCAATATTATCTACATGAGAAATATAGACCAATAAAAAAGATCCACACTTAAAATAAAAGACTGAAGAAAAAGAAAAGCAAGACACACCTGCGTAGGAGTAAACCTAACAGAGTTCTGCTTTGGCTGATCTTGAGGATATGGACCAGGATCAGGTGGCATATAGGCCTCAACAATAAGTTTTTCTTTCTCACTTTCAGCACCGTTGTTGGTGGTAAGATCAACTGAATCTTTGGTGGACTTCTCGTTTCCAGAAAGAGCATGCGAAATTCCTTTTAAATTCCTGGGAATATTAATTCGGAATGGGGGTCCGGGATTCAGATTCTCCGTACCATCTGCATCTGTAAACATTACCTGAAAACAGATCATTTCATTAGCAATAAGATGTCGCAATCCGCAAAAAGGATCACCGACAATTGTTGACAGATCAAAAGAGTAACGCTTTATTACACATCAAAATGAACCAGTTCTGTTTGGGATGACACACAACACTTAATGTCCAAAAATAAATCAAGTTATGATGGCTAACTAGTAGCATATGATTGGAAAATACATCTTTTATAATAGTCTAACTTCTCGAATAGAATGACTTAGGAGGTTTTATGGTAACTTTGGACCCGTTCAGCCCTTTCTAATTTCAACCACATCCGTTTGTAGCTAATATTTTTCATTCTACCCTTTTGACCCGTTAAAGATCAAACATAGCCGAATTAACCTGTCTCGTAAGTAAATGGGTCAAAACTACCCTTTCTATTTAAATACTGAATACAAACCTGGTAGTCTGAAAAACATTCTCTAACATGATCAGCATCAAGAAACGTATCTTTAAAATCAACGGTCTTGAGAAGATCAGGCATATTGGTCCATTGAGCGGCAGAAGGATTCCCATAGCCCAAAAATACGTCATGCAACCAATCCGGAACAATACAGGTTTCATTCATAAGGTCTCTTATAGATTCCAAGATTGCTTTAAAATTATTCTCCTTCGGTTTTCTCCTCATCAAGATATTAAATGTACCATAAACGTCTTCTGCGCCTTTCTCGGCAATATCACTAACATCCATATGATACTGTGCAGTATCGAGGGCAACCCTCACTGTTCTCAATTCACCTTTTGGTGGCTTCCACTCATCTCGCTTAATTCTTCCAGTGAAGTCATTCATCAAAGTTCCTTCTTCATCACGCATCTCAATAACTTCACAACCTCGAACAAACTGAAGGCCAAGTTTTTGTGGAACAGTCGCATTTGCTGCCTCATCATCACTTAACGGTTCAAATGATGGACGAATACAAAGCAAAAACAGTACATCATGCTCTTTTAAAGCATTCCATTCCGTCCTTATCTGTGCTCTGTAACTGGATATGCTGAAAGTAACCTCTGCAATTACAGATGATGGTTTTACCTCTCCGATATTTGGCTGTTTCACTTCAGTAATTTTAAATTCTTGAATGGGTACTGCCATTCTTGACCAACCACGGAAAGCAGGTTGACCTTCATTATTAGTATACGCAAGAAGATGTGGAACAGCTTCCTGAATGTCTTCACGAATCTCATAAGTGGATTCGAGACGAAAAAGATTGAAGTTTCTAAGAAGATAATCATGAAGTGTTAGAAATTGTAGATTCAGTTTTGGAAGTGCCAGGCAACCTTCTCCAGAGTAGTTGATGCTAGGGACAAGGCTTTCATCCCACATTATCTGTTCATTTGGATACAGTGGCAGGGCATTGATAGCTTCTTTTTGTGACTGTTGCTTTTCAAAAAAAGAAACCATCACTTCAATAAGAAACTCAACTCTTTCAGTCCATGGATCGTTCTTTGAGATCAATTTAAGCTGCAATAAGATGAGAACCATGTCAGCGTCGGGTAAACAGATTTCCCCTTCCTTTGTTATAAGGTTGCCAAATGAAGATAGTTATACTTGATTTTACATATTGTATGTTGTGCACACACACACACACATATTGCCAAAATGCATATTTAGTATGCACCCATATCAAATACAGTTCCTCAACTGACCTTATTGCAAACCAAGTCCCTTAATTCATCAGGAGAAAGTACAGACAATTTCTTTGAAAGATCAGCACGCTTATGAATGGCTCCAATGTTAGCAAGTGCAAGTTCTTTCAACTACAAAGCCAGGAGAAGAAAAAAAAAGCAACGGTAAGAAACCCGAAGAAGGTAGCAACTCAACATTCTGGAAGAACTACAGATATCGTAAAATGAGCCAGGCAGGTGAGTTGGGTAATGGATTACAAAACTTTGGTATAAACAAGCTACTTTTAGTATAGTGAAAGCAGGGGTCTGGATCGGGACAGTCTACTAACACTCTTTGTCCATTTTGTAAACTTTATTAAAACAATTATGTGTTCATTAAATTACATACACAATAACACTATTAAATTATGTGTTCATTTTGTAAACTCTATTAAAACAATTATGTGCTCATTAAACTACATACACAATAACACTATTAATCTTCAAATAAAGTAATTTCCCGGCTAATTCTTAACTTGACCTGCAAGAATACACAACCCAAACAGGCCAAGGCCTCCAAGGACATCCGTGAGAATCTGCACACTTATCACAAAGAGAAATGCTACACTAACGAACAAATGTTAACAAACTGATGTGGCAACAATAGAATAAGGAGAGAATGAGAAAAAGGAAGTAACTCTAAAAACTGCATGTCAGTTAATAAACCTTATTTATAAACAATTGTTTGCATGCGGGCATTTCTCATTCACAAATCAGGGAAGCACAAACCTTTGGTATCTTTTTAAATGAAAGAAGCTGGAAAGCCTGGAAGCGTTCATAATGAGCTTGAAGCACTTCATCGTCTGTCATTTGTCTCCCTAAGTTATCATCGATCTCGAAACCTTCATAGTACTGCAGCAAGTCAACCAACTGTGCAAAAAGCTTGCCTTTTTCATGTCTATAAAGAACACTCAAATGACATTTTGCAACCACGGCCACATCAGCAACAAGAGGTTTAAAATATCTGTGGAAAAATTAATCATCAACATTAGTAACAAGATACAAGACATTATGCAATAAAAGTAAACAACTTTTTTTAATGGCCAAGCAAAGCTCAGATTAATAACCCAGTTTGAGTAGGCTACGATGTTACCTCCTGGTCGGAAGCTGGCTAAGAAGATCAATTAAGAATTCCATAAACCTCTCGCAATACAAGATTGAAGCTTCATTCACCTTTTCAAAGCCATGCACATTGGACCCTCCATTTTCATCATCGTAGTCAAATACCTTGGAGTCAAGTACCTGTCCAATAAAGAAACATGTCAAGTCAGCGGCCATGATTATAATCCAACAATGTAAACGCTTCAAGGTGTAAACAAAAATCACCTCTAGAAATTCTCCAATAAAATTTCTCAAGAACTTCACTTCGAGCATTACTGACATGTCAAAAGATTCGCCACGTTTCTTTGCCTCCTTGTCCTTTTTTGCAATTCTTTTCCATTTTTTAATCAAATCTGGATTAAGACAAAGCTCCATCTACAAAGCAAAAGAAAAGATATTGCGATCATGGCTATCAAGCTTAAGGGTTAGCAAAAATAGTTAAGAAATACACCTGAAAACGACCATATGATAGACTATGCCAGCAACGAAGACTTGCCAATCTCATGACTTTGTTGCTTACAATATCATCCTCCAAGCTCTGTCACAGAAAAAAGAAAAAAAAGATGGCATTAAACATGGTACCAATGCAATCATCTAACATGGCAAAAGAGCAAATGATGTCAAATTTGTACCAAAAAGATTCAAGCTCAGAAGTGTATTAATCGTGTAGATATGTTTCTAAGTTATAATAAGCATGCATATATCCTAAGAAAAGATTTTAAAAAATCGATAAGAAGAATCTATTATATTTTTCCAAATATTCACAATAACATCTACCTCCATAAGCCCATACAGTACCCAGTAAAAAAGTTATGTTTAGCATCCTTTAACTAAATATTGTGGGATAACATGAGATATGACAAATGATACATGAACTTTTTTACCTGGAAGGCATTAATCATAAAAAGTAGATAGTTTGTCTTCTCTGCAATAGTCAGGCTTCTACCCTGCATCAAATCTTTATCATCAGCCACTTGTCTTGACCAATGTCAACAGCTACTTAGAAAACAACACATACCTCCTTCAAGTTGAGAACCCTCTCAAGAAATGCCTTAAACATATCCTTTCTATCATAAAAGCATATCCAAGCAGCAACATTCTCTCGAAACTGCAATTTCCAATGCAATAATGTTAGATCAAAGATAAGGGTAAACAATTCCTATGTTTAACTCTATCCTCAATCAAACTAGTCAATAGGTAATGGGAACTCAATGCGGAGAGCAACCATGTTCTCCATTTTCTAGTCACTGGAGCTTGAAATAAAGCTGTTACGATACAACAGGATCCAACAAAAGTTTTCTTTCTATTAAAGGCTAGCCACGTAACTCAACCAACTTCCATGACCATGTAGGAAAGTCATACTTTTAGCACATGAGTAAGAGTGTAATCACCAACCTGATACCTACCATTACCCTATCTGAGAGCTAAAGTAATATTGGATTTCCTATTTATAGACATTCTGCTAGCCAGTTTTCAGTTTTCGTTTTAATAAACACTGTAAATGAGCTCGCATGTTTAAAATAGTATCTGCAAAAACGTAGCCTATATGTTACACGGTTACACCCATCCCCCACCGTAGAGTCTTCTCCTTTTTTGCACTCATTTAAATGAAATCAATTTTGAAAAAAAAAACCCTATATCACATCATGTTGCCTGATATATTACTGCCATCTATATTACAGCAAGAATTACTAGGTCTCATATATACTCGAATAGAAAACACGACATAAAGGTAATTCAGACGGAGTCACAATGATACAGACAATTGCTCATAAAAACTCCTACATATATAAATCTATAATTATAATTATGTATACATATCAAACACTGATAGCTTTGCTTAAATCATGGAAAATTAAACGTTATCTATTTTCTTGTTAACAGAACCTAAAAGCAAGCTGTTATGTACTTATGTCCCGATAAAAGCCAACAAGAGGTCCGTATTTGTTTGGCAGCTAGTCTGCTTATTCCATCATGCTACAATCAAGCTCAATTTCCTATCTATACGAACATCGGTTTCAAAGTCTGTATCATTGTGACTCTATCTATATTATCTTTGTTAAACAGTCTAAACAAGCTTCAACATTCATATACAACATACACAAGAAAGCCATTTGAAACATAAAACCCTATATCATCACTAATTCTCGCGCATTCTCATATAACATCATAAATAATAACATATAATCCAGAACAAGTTCACATTATCGAATTATCGAATTCCAACACAAAAACTTTCAAGTTAAGTAATAATTATACCTTCTCATTAATCATAAGAATCATAGACATAACGTGCTCAAACGAGCTGGTCTCGGGGTCAAAATTCGGCCACAAATAATTCTCCAAATACTGACTAACTTCCAGAATCATAACCCGCTGTAACGGCACCGTCCGTCTCGCTCCCCCTGCCTCCTCCTTCACCTTCAACTCCGTCTCATAAATCTCCTTCACCAGCTCAGCATTATACGCCGGCTTTTCGGTTTTCGCCCAGTTTGCATTGGCGATTTTAGTCAGCCGGTCACGCTGGATTTCGACTAGGGTTATTGAAGATGAAATATTGGTTCCAGGTTTTGATTCCGGTGGTCTTTCGGTAACCGGTTGGTCGGTGACGGCGACGGGATACTCGGCGACGCGGTGGCGCCGGAAGTCGTATACTCCGGTGCCGTAGACTTTGGTCATTGTTGTGTTAGGGTTTTGGTGTGAGATTGAGAGTGTGAGATGTGTGTTTTTGGAAGGTTTAAAATGGTGAAATTTTGGGGGAATTTGAGTAGGGTTGTTTTCGTATAGAGAAGGCGGTGAGCGGTTCGAATCCGAAGTATTGGGTTTTTTTTTTTTCTTCTTATTTAACAACTAATTTTACCACTAACATAAATGATTCTTTTTAAGTGTAAGATACTCGCCAAAAAAGGATCCATGTTGAAAACTCTTTTCGCAAAATACAGTCAAACCTCTATAAATTAATTTAATAATTTGTCCAAAATCAAATTAAGAGATTGGTGGAAATCAACACTCGATAGATTAATAACTCGTTAAATTAATAATATATTTCAGCCCTAACACTATTAATTTATAGAGGTTTCACCGTAGATTTTTAATTTTTTAAGTGTGTGAATTATATTAATCGGTTCAACTTTAGAGTATTCCAACGTAGAATGTATCTCAGTTTAAACTCTTTAATGAAATACTTATAATTCAAAAGTCTAAAATTAAATACTTATAGTCACTCTTAACTATAGGGTATGACTCATACCTATATAAGACTTTTTGTAAGAAAACAAACCTCCTTCTACAAAACTTTTTGGTAATTGTTTTATACTTTTGAACAAGTAGGTGCAAATCAAAGAGGATCAATTATTCCTTTTGAATTTCATAAGCAACTTAAATCTTTTATAAGATTAAGAAACTAAAAACTTGTTATTTGGTTGTTAAAAAGTAGAACTATCGTCAAAACCAAAATTAAGGATATTTGGTAAAAACATATTATATATATGGCTACCATAGCCAAGAGAAAAAAAATTTTTTATCATTTAATCTTGACCATTGAAATTCAAAGTCAAATTAATCTTAACCATTACAATTGAAGTCAAAGTTTTCTTCTTTTAAACATGGTAAGTGGTAACTAATTTCTTTTATTTAATGTATAGTTTTATATTCATGGTAACATTTCAATTAGTCAATTTCTACATTAAAGACTTGTTGTCTTCGGGAAAAGAATGCAAAGTCTTCATACATGTATGTTGTATGCATCTATCTTCAACCAAAGCTATGTATGCATAAAACTTTAGTTTTATCCATATACAAAAATGAAAGTAAAGAAATTATGCGAAACAACAAGTTCGTGTAGTTATACCACTATCTAATAAAATTTCTTTTTAACTTTTAGCATTTTTACTTATTATAAAATATAAAAATTAAGCTTTAAAATTTAGTTTATAAGTTAGCATTAATTCATTATATATATATATGTATATATATATATACATGGGACACTTTTTTTTATGTATGATATTTTACTTAGAGCTGTTAATAAGGTCGATTAGGATCGGGTTGACAGGTTGAAGAGTTTCTGGCCCTAACCAAAGTTGAGTCGACACAATCGACCCGATTAATACAAGGGTTGATACGTCAAACGAGTTGTTTTAGCTCAAATGAGTTAATTTTTTGTTGACATGTCAAATTGGCTGGTCTTGGATCAAATGGATTGTTTTAAGTAATGTGGGTTGGCTGGTCAAATGTGTGATACATATGTAAACTTTTATTATTTGGTAATCCATTGTGTAAAAAGTAATGTTTGCTTTTAAGTTTAAGTTTAAGTCAATTGGTTTGTAAGTTGTTGGATCAAATGAGTTGATGGTCAACCTATTATCAACATTGTATAAAATATAAATATTTGTAGGTTGGCGGGTTGGATTACTAACCCAAAAGATCAAACCGACCCAAAAAATCAAGTTAGTGGTTACCGGGTCTAGATATCGCAACCCTAACCCAGTTTTCTGGTGGAGTAGTGATAATATTGATATATATTTAACCAAATATATATATATATATATTATAAAAAATGTATAAAACTTAAGATTTATTTCAACATCATGCTTAATTTCAAAATAAACTTTAAAAAACTTTTAAATTACTTGGTATCCCGGTCAGGGTGGATCATGCTACAAAGAAAATAAATAATCTCAAGCTTTGATATAGGCCATTTAAAATAGGGGTTTGCTAAGGGCTGTATTTAAGGTGCATAAATTATTTGTAAATTTATCATAAAATTCAGGGAGTAGATCTTTAATATGGAAACTACAAGTTTTTTATGCACGTTAAATACAACTATTAAGACTGCATTTAGCATTTCCCTTAAAAGATAATAATAATAAAAAAATCTTAGCCCTTAAAATTAAAAGTTAAACTTTTGTTAAACATGGTAACTTTTTAATGTTATATAAATATACACTTTTTAATTATGACATATATTTACTATTTTCAGTTTAAACTTAACTATTTTACATAGCTAATGAAATTAAAATGGTGTTAGAAGCAGTAAAAAGGAAAGAATTCAATAACACTTAAAGTACTTTTAATCTAAAAATCTTTGTGTCAAGTGTGAATAAGTTTTGTTGTGTGGGATTTTCGGTCAAGAGATATATATTGAAAGTAAGGCTTCATAAAATGAGGGTTTAAACTTATAACTTCAAATCAAAAATTAAATCAAATATGCATTGTTATTATTATACTAAAAGGGTACACGTGTAATATGGTATCGTGACGGGTGGCAGCGGTGACGTCGTGACGGATGGCAGCGGTGACGTCGTGACGGATGGCAGCGATGGCAATAGTGGAGTTAGGCACGAGCATGGGTAAAAACCCGGCCAGAGCCGTGTAAAACCTGACACCCGACAATGCAATAAAATTTAACCCTTCGTTATCCTATATGGTATATGTTACGCTTACTAATAAATGTTGGTTATTTGAATTTTTGTTAATTTATTTTATCTTTGCATATAAAGTTTAACATGTTTCCCGTATTCTTAAGTCTTAACTATATATACATACATACATATAAAGTGAGTATGTGGTTGTTCCCCATCTAAGCTTGGATGGGGAATCCCTCACACACAAATATTTTAATAATATTTGTATTTTAAACAAATGATGGGGTCCCCATGATATTCATGGATTAAAAAAACAAATTGTGAAGGGTTCCCCGTCTAAGCTTAAATGGGGGACAACCCTAAATTCACTTCCCCCATATATATATTATTACTAACCCGGTCAACGACCGGGTATAGATCTAGTTATTTTTTGTTTGTGTAAAAAATTGGATTTGGTCGATGTGGGTTAAGGTGACCTATCTGTCTTTGTTTATCAACCACTAAAAACTATATGTTAGTATTTTATACCATTTTCCACGTGACTTTAGAACCAATTATTCGTCATTTTGATAGTTTTATATCTAACTTTCGATGCTTTGAAGGTATGTTGAGTGTTTTCAGGTTGGAAATTGATTAGACGAATGAATTGGTCGATTTTGATGAGTTAAGGAAGAAACGGGAGAAAGATTCGGGTGAAATCGAGCGAAAGACGAAGAAAACAAAATCTGGAAGTTGTAACTGCCGTTAGCCCAGTAACGGCCGTTACATAGGTGGTTTGTGGTTTCTCCTGTAACTGGAAGTTAGAGAACTAACGGCCATTAGAAATCAACTGAAGAGTAACGGCCGTTAGCCCAGTAACTCCCGTTAGGCCTTAAGTATAAAAGTAACGGCCGTTATCCCAGTAACGGCCGTTACACGCGTGTTTTGTACATAGGATTAGTTAGGGTTCTGCACTTTTGGACGGGGGGATAACAAAATTTTGATAGTTTTTTTTATACTTAGGAATACTTTGGAGCAAAAAAGTGATTAGGGTTTCGCTTATTTTCAGCTTTGGATTGTAATCATCATTGCTACCGGATTATCATCATTCATTTGGTATAATATGATTTCCTCTCTATTTGTTTGTTCTTGCATTTCTAATATGAATAGCTAAATCTTCAGCACCCGCTTGGGTAGTAAGCATGTCATAGGGTCGAATTGATGTTGCTTGTGAATGTTGAACAAGGTTTATATGTTTAATCGAAGATCCACATTTATTTGGATTTAAATATTGTTTTCAACTTTTATATTAATTGATTGATAATTGTAATTAGAAGTTCGGGAGAAATCTATGTCATTGTCAATTGATTTATGAAATGGTTAATCGGTCTGTAATTAACCTGAAATCGTTGGAGTTCGGGAGAAATCAACGATGAAGATTAAAAACAATTAAATTCATTTCGAATGTGTAAACGTCTATGATAGAGGGATCTGATTAGGCGAATAAGCAGTTCGGGAGAAAGCTTTCAAAAGATTAAATCATAAAATCAACTCAGGAATTTAATGCTTAACTGTTTAGAGGAGAAATTAAGTGCGGGAGCAATAATTATCTACTTAGCAGTTAAAGTTTCAAGTATAACGGGAGTTCATCTTGTCTACTTTTTGAGTCGTTCAACAAATGCAAGTAGTATTTAGACCCGATGATTGGCATGTGAGCTGATCCAAGTAGGTGTTCATTTTTAAATTTGTGTTAAGATTCAATCAATCAAATACTCTTTGCGATTAATCCTATGGGATTACTGACTTTTTTCACTAACTTTGCAACGTGGCAATTCGGTCACAAAACCCCCCCTTTTTTAATCTGAATCACTTTACTGTGACAATTGTTTATTAAGTCCTTGTGTTCGACCTCGGTTTACCAAGTCAACTATATTGCATACGAACGGGTTCACTGCCCGCAAGTGTGTAGTAGTCAGTAGCTAGGTATTTCGTGTTCATAAATTTAAGACTAGAAAATACACATCAGTTAAGGTGACCTATCTGTCTTTGTTTATCAATCACTAAAAACTATATGTTAGTATGGATTATTTTAACTAGTTAATTAGTTTGTATATGAGTTCGAATCCAAATATGTATTTTTATTACAACTTAAACTAATTAGAATATAAAATCAAATTAATATAAATATTAATATATTAATATATATATAAGTAATTTTAGCTTTACAAATGTCTTAAAAACAATTTTTTTATGTAATTTTCCCAACAGTTAAATCATAATACGATAACGATACATTAACAACGGAACAAGAAGAATCGTTGTCTCTTTATTTTACCGCTTTTTATTGATTGAACCATCTTACATTTCAAGTATGTTGTAAAATAACATTGCTTGGTATATAAATTTTACAAACGACAAAAAAAAAATGCAACAATACAGGAAGCAACTTTATCAAAAGATTGCATTAATTCTCTCAAGGAATTCATACATGATTCTCAATCCTTCTTCGTCTAACAAGAAAAGAATCAAACATCAAACACTGTATATATTAGGATATATAACATGCATAAAAAAAAAACTTGTATTTTTTATATCAAAA
This sequence comes from Erigeron canadensis, assembly GCF_010389155.1. Classification (NCBI taxonomy): domain Eukaryota; kingdom Viridiplantae; phylum Streptophyta; class Magnoliopsida; order Asterales; family Asteraceae; genus Erigeron; species Erigeron canadensis. Next base: position 27,104,053 of record NC_057764.1, read on the forward strand.
CCTTAACTTTAAATTTAATAATAAAATTAAAGTACAATTAATTTATGCATGTTAATGATAGACCACTCATAAAATTTTATTACAAACTTTATAAATATATAAGAGTTTTAATTTAAATGCTTTATAAATACAATTAAACCTAACTTTTTAGCTATGAATTAAAGAGGTAAACAATAATAATGATATAAAAAAATACCTAGTTTCGGCACCTCATGACCACCATGATGGTATAAAACTAGTGGATCCACATATGCGTCGACGAGTTCTGGTGCATGTCGCCTTGCAATGTCAGTTTCTCCTATAGATGATGACACTCAATGAATTATTGCTTAATTAATCGTTGATGAGAGTATATATACTTCTTTACTTGGGTTTAGTGCAAAATATGTAGCAGGTTTGAAGGGCAAAACTTAACATGTACGTTTTTAGGGGAAAACTTAATTAGCTTTTTTTAAAGGAAAAAACAAATAAATGGAAGAAGTTTATGTTGTTCTGCTTAGCTAGAGATGACTAGCTATATATGACTCAAATGTAGCATTATATTTGTATTTTTTCTCATGACGAGTTGCAACCATTTTTCTGATGAACCCAAGTTATTCATCACGGTCGACCCTAGTGTCAAGCCAACTTGGCAACCACTGGGGCATCACAACGTCGTAGCATCAATTTAGATTAGGTATAATAATTTTATAAAGAACCTTATAAAATATTATCCGAGAATAATCTTCTAAAAATTAGATCGAATTTGGTGGCTGAGAGTTTTACATAGTGTAAGTGTGTAACCCCTTAATTTTTACGGAATATAAAGTTAACATATTCATGACTTAAAATGCTTATGTTGAAAATATTGTTATGTATGTATAAGGTTATAAATTTTATATATATTGTGAACCATGGAGTTAACATGATTCGAAAACAAATCAAGTTAACTATATTTTGATGTGTAAAAGTTATTTAAAGTAATGGGAGTTGAAACTTTCCAAGTGAGTCAACTATTAGGCCGGAGCCAACTCCGGCATGAATCTCGTCTTGGCTCCCCCTTCCTCTCTTCCCGCGTTAGCACCTTGCCTCTTCCTTCTTTCACTCTTCCTCCTGGCGCCGAGCAAAGATGAGCGCAGGTGGGGTCCTAGTGGGCCAAGTATTAACGTAAAAAAACAAAAAATAAAATTTTATTTGAATTTGAAACAATGAACCGTTTTTTTCCCCACCTTTTATTTAAACAACAACACTCACTCTTTCAAACACACACACACACATTATTATTTCAAACAACAAACACACACATATTCTCTTTCAAATCCTTTCTTAATCTTCACCTAATCATGTCTCGAAATAATGAAAACACAAACCAAAATCAACCCTTTCAAGATATGTGGTAACATATTCTTGATTTCCCGCAACCGACAATGTTATCAACCAATCAAAACCAAAAGTGGGGGAGCAAGTTTTATACCGATGCCGAGGACGACGAGGAAGACGACGAGTAGTTTTATGTTGTTTTAATAATGTAGTTTTAATTTTAGTTGTGATGTTTTAATTTTAGTTGTAATGTTTTAATTTTATCTAGTTATATTTTTATTTGTAATGTTTCAATTATGTAATTTGTTTCAAATTTAGTTGTAATGTGTTTTATTTTATGGGTTTTGTTAATGACAGCCCTTAGGGCTGTCAGTATAAATTATTTGCTTGCATTAAAATTTGTACTTTGTCATGAGAAAATTCAGAGGGCGGTTTTTAATGTATAAAGTACAAGTTCTTATGCGTGTAATAACCTCCTAATGACAACCCTTAAGGGTTGTCATTATCATTTTCCTTATTTTATTAATGTAATGCATTTTTTTATTTTAATAAAAGTAAGTTTATTTTATTTTAAGATAAATATAGAATAAGAATAAATAAAAGTTGAGGAAGAGATGAGAAAGAAGTGAAGAAGAGGTAGGGTTAATAGTGTGTAAGAAGATGTGTTTTAAGGAGAGAAAAAAACTGATGTAACAGTCAAGAAGAGTCAAAAAGAGTTGCAGGTTGGCTGAGCCTTACTTTCAGGGTCTTAGGTGCATCGCACTCCTAGAGAGGTACGACGCACATCTTGGGCATAAAGTGCAGGAAGCCACTTTTGGTGAAACACCTAGTATGAGGGTGCATCACGCATCTTAAGCATTAGCTCAAGGAAGAATTGAAAAAAAAAAAAAAAAAGGGTGCCACACACCAAGAAGTTAGGTGCGTCTCACCCATCTCAATAGTTTTGATAAACTTCTTTTTGTCAAATCCATAAAATCTAATATTACCAAAAATGTGAAGGGATGGAATATTTATCGGAAAAGGTAAAGCTGGTTCTGTAAGCTCTGGTACTGGATATCCACCTCCAGAAATTACGATAACATGTTCAATTTTCTCAACTTTTTTGAGACAAAGCCCCTACATAAGTATAACAACGATCAATAAGGTAAAGATATGGATATTGGTGCATATATCACACTTTTTATATATCATCAAACTCTCTTAAAATAACCATTTTGAAACTGGAACATTAATATACCTGTTGCTGCAATCCTGGTAATGATGCTGATATAAGGGCTCCCTGTAGTAATTGTGAACAATAAACAAATGAGTTCTTATCAAGATTCCAATACAGAGGACAAAAGATGTATAAGTGGAAGAAACAATGCCTATCAAAGTTTGATATCAAAAGCAGGTTTTGATAAATTAGCTTTAATTTGTTAGAATTCATACTAACAAAGTGCTTAACTCAATCAATAGTTGCTTTATTAGCAAGGCAAGTTCATCAGTTAATTAGGTCTTACTTCAGAAAAACCAAGCAATCCGTCGAACGGTCCAAGCTCTATCATACGATCTTCTATATATGCAATTCCTTCGTCAATTATTTCATACTGATCCATAGTAACCTTCACTTAATAAAAATCGAGTACTTAGTTGTACATATCATCAAAATGTTATACAATGACAGAAAACCATATAATGAATGTGACTTGTGTGGAAAAATTTGTTTAGCCATATATATACTTTTCTATTTAGCATTTAGCAAGTCTTGTTTGGATAATATACATGATCAAGATATATATATTTATGTTTACCTTGTCGAAGTCGAACCATCCAAAATATTGATCGACTGATGTTCCATCATCGTAGTCGAGGGGGACACTTCCATTGACGTATACGAATTCCATTTTACTGGTAACTGATTCTGGCCACACTTTAAGTTGTTGTTCAAGTATTGTAGCACTCGACAAGTGTCCATGGAGGCATAGAAATCTAGGTTTCTTTGGAGTCCTTAGAATATTGGTCGATTGTTGCATCATGCCTTTGATTTTACCACATAACGTAACGGTGTAAGAATTATTCTAAAATATGACTAGAATAACAAAAGACATAACCAGTTGCTGAAGTACCCGACTATTCGGATAAATAATATTTGTATTGACTACAGAATTTATGTATATATTTTGTTTATTAAGTTACTAACAAATATCTCTAATCCACAGTAAGATTTTTTATTAAGCTCATTAAGTTCCGAACCGGCCCTAGACAATTTAAAAAAAATAAAAGAAGAAAAAGAAAAAGGGCAAATCTAGTTTACAAACCTTGTTTCGCAACCCCGTCGGCGGTCCATAACTTATCTGTGAAAGTGACTCGGTGATCCTCTACTCTGTCCTCTGATCTGGCCATGGCAATATTACACCATAACACAAGAATACTTGTAAATGTACAAATTATCAGTAACATTGCTCTGTTTTGTAATTTGGCCATTGATAATGTGATGCAAGTCGTTTGATTTTCAGTTGTGGTTAAGTACAAGCTATATATTTATGTAGATGTAGATAACGTTTGCTTCATGGTCCTCTTTATTACACGGAACGAATTCTTACACAAAAATTATTATATATATACTATATGTACAAGGACAGAGACACCCTTATATATTAATTACATTAAACATCAACACTTGCTTCCTCATCTTGAATACCTTAAAAAACATCTAACCAACCAACCCCTCTCTAATTATGTAATTGTGTATATCATATTTCAGTTACAATCAATTATGAAAGATAATTTTGAAGGTTATTGATTTGTTTTTTTCAATTAACTAATAAATGTTTGTTAAATTCAAGACTTTATAAAGTACAAAAATGATATATATGACTAAAATTAATACGTCTGAATATGTCTAAAAAGAGATCAAAACATACATATTGTAAGTAAAGATGAGGAAATATAAAGAGTGTGCTAGTATGGGTTTTGTAAATCAAGATTAACAAAATACAATAATGTTGCTTTCCATTGTCTAGATGACTAGACTGGCTAAGGTCTCGGTGATGCACATTTTGGAAGTTAAACAATCTGTACCATAGAACCAAAATTCATGAATTCTAGGCTGGGCATCTGGGCTAGGAACTGAAATGTCTTCTAGTTGTGTAATGCTCAAATCTCATATATAGATCTTCAATAGCATAAGTTGAAACTAAATAAACCAACTTTGCTTATGCGGGTTCATTACAGATGGTAATAATACACATACACATGGTCTAAATAAGAGAGTTAAATATCATTGTAGTCTCAACTTTCAATCAGTCTTTACTACAGACTCACTGATTTACTACACACTCACTGGCCTATAAATTGGCATTAAATAGTAGTATTAACTAGCAAAGACTTGTCATATAAGCATACCTTCATTTTGTAAAAAGAATGGGGTCTCGGGTTACTTAACCTGGACCAAACCCAAACCGGAAAGGCATGGTCCAGTTTAGGCTCCTCAATTTTAACCCATTTAGGTTTTTTGTCCGCTCCGGGCCACAACCGGTTCGGTCCGGGTTTGAGCCCATGATTACCCCTGCATGGCAACATGAATGTCATTTCTGTTCTGTACAATAGAACTGGTTCAAATTACATCAGTATTTCTTCAGTGTTTCAAAAAAGTACAATTGGTACTCAAATATTGTATGTAGAACCATCTTTAGCTCTACAAATTCCAGGTATGTTAAGTTGCAATCCATATCCTTGCTTCAACAAAAGTGGGCCCATATGGTGGCTACTTTCTTTGCAGCTTGAATCTTGATACGGGTTTTGATGAAGGTGCAGGTGTTTGACCCTTTTGAACTTTCTCCACATTATGAGTGCGTTCCACAATGGAACCCGTAAAGGCCTGCAAACAGAAAATTTCATTTGTTAACAAACATATGCAATGACCGCAACCTTAAATATGACTGCATTGTAACAACACTTGCCTTGCTTGTATCATATGCTGAGCTTGAAGCAACATTGGAAACCTGAAAAACATATAATGCCTGTTATCATTTGTCATTTTAACATTACCATCACACACACAAAAAAGACAGATATTAAGGTAGCTGCCCCATGGCTACGTTTTCTTTTACCTCATTTGACACACTTCTTTTGCTATTGTCATTGCTCGATTTTGAAGCAAGGGTGGAAACCTTTAAAAAAAACGTCCGCTGCCATTAGCTTTCTGATAAAACTTAGAATGAAACCTACAGATGGCAAGATGGGTTCATAAATGGGTCGATTTTAGTACAGGTCAGAAGGGTTGACCAACGAACACTCAATTATTCATTTTTTTTATCATCTTAAATAAATTTGAGCATTAGTAATGATATATAACCATTATAACTTAATGAGGTTTTATATGCATAGGTGACTTTCAACCCATCTGACCTGTTCGACATTAAAGTCCAACAGACCCATTTATAAGTAAATGGCTCAAAAGTGCCAATGTGTCATCTCTAAACTAAAATACCAAAACAAGTATTGGTTTATACCTCATTCTTTGGCACAGGTGTAGGGAGCAAACTTTCTTTCAATTTATTATGCTCAACGAGCATTGGAGGGGTGTTTGATACACTCGATGTTGGAACTTTTACATGTGCATCTGAGCAACGATTAATAACATACATTTGAGTAACAAGAATTATACCAATGACAGTTGAGAATATTATAGGCTCAAAACAATATGATTTTCAGCAGCCACCAAGGGATGTTGAAGTGGTTATCAACAAAGTTTGGGGAATTGGATGTCCAAAGTTCAAACTTTGCCTAGTGCAACAAAAAAAAAAAAAAATGACAACCCTTGTGCAACTATGTCAGTCTCCCTTTGGAAAAGCTACCCAATTCGAGTTTATGTGGTGGACTTGAACCTCACAAATTAGTCGGCCAAAGGCATGACACAAGGAATTGACAAAAAGAACACATTGCAGACATCAAAAATATCAAAACTCATATTAAAGGAAAGGTGTATATAGAACTCAAATAGGTGAATGGGCCAATATAAAATACATAGAACCGTGAAAGACTGAAAGTATGCCGAGCATATGCATGTCCTCTTTAAAGCGGAAATACATAGAATCGTATGAATAATACGTTAACAGCAGCTGACCTTTGGATACAGAAAGAGCCAGAGAGTCTTCAGGCTGCAAGTTTCAAGTAAACATCCTAGTTAATAATTCAAATTATTTATAGTATACAATAGCTAATGAAAAGAAAGTAAGAAAGATTAGCTACTTAACTTAAACAGCTTGGACATGTCTTGTTGAGTCTGAGTTTGGGAAGATCTTTGGCTTATGGAATGCTCATTCTCCCTTTGTACCTGTCAACAGGTTAAAACCATTTATCAAATAGATATAGTAACATTTAGGCACAACAGATGCAGTTATCATATAATTACACAAGATCTGACCTCTGAAGTTCTGATCCCAGGTTTGGGTTCCACTGAAATACGGCTCATAAGAGGACTTAAATCAGATGTCTCTTCCTCTTCCTCTTCGCCTTCCTCTACATTTTCAGATTCTAGTTCTTCTTTTTCAAGTTCATCCATCCGTGATAATATACGAGCAAAATCATCTTCTCCTGAATTCATCTCTAACTCAAGACCTTAAGTCAATTCATATATACTATTATACAGGCTACACAGGATGAACATACATATATAAACTGGATAATAATAAACTCGAAATAAACATTATGCCCCTCACCTCACTTTTAGATGACTAAATGAAATCTAACTGAAGTTTTAGGGTCAAAATTACCAAAAATAAACTATTATTGGAAGACATAACGACTCAAAGTACAAGCTGCAATGCATAACATATCCCGGTGCATCATGCCACTTTCACCATCACCATACCTGACTGCTGACCTTCAAGAGAGCCAAGCTAAAAAAACCTCGACTATGTACATTTGACAGAAAGATCCACTAAAAGTCAAAAAAGAAAGACCAAGAACTGACTCTGTCTTTAAAACAAGGAGAAACCTAGTAGGTTTGTTTGAAAGTATTTGCTTTTTATATTTGATATTTTTGTTTCTAATCTTTAATGACCTTGGAACACATTGATGTGTTCTTTTACCAAAATAAATATTCCATGGAGTTCCCTTCTCTATCCTAATTAACATCATATGGTTAATAGTCCAAAATCAGCTATTTGATCAAATTGGAAGAGCATGAAGCTTATTTTCTTCTCAGATACTATAAGAGAATAAATCATATTTACTTATTATCCATTATCCACGTAAGAGATGGGCTAAATGACGATTAACATATACAGAAGGAAATAGTAATCGACCAAAATATAAACCCATGTCATGACTCATGTGTATGTTATATATCTCTATGCAAACAAGTGTCAGACATATAATAAGTTCAAATGAAGTTGAATTATAGAAGATGAGAACCTGCTGTCGTTGTCTCGTCTTTATTAGACACTTCATCAACATAGTCTTCTCTTATTTCGACAATACCTTCCTGTTTAAATCATCACATGTAGCTATTATGACTGTGTTATCTAGAATTGAAAAGCATAACAAGATAACAACTCATACAATTATGTTTCCACAAAAGTGATACACTTATAAAGAGAATAAAAGGCATTGCAACAATTGCACTGATTCAACTATATACTTGCAGGAAAGCCTACTACGATATATAATGCATTTGTGATTGTCAAACAAGGACAGATCATTCTATACCGTTCAGTTAATTATGCATCAAATTAGAGGACTTCTTGATAATCATACACTTCTAAACTGGAAATTTCTTATTATTTGGCCAAACAAATCATCTTTTGAAAAGAAATATAGAAAATCATGATTTAGTATTTTTTTTTTTTAATAATGCAAACACATTTAGTCAAAGTAAGTTGATATTACTAGTACTGATAAAAAAAAAAAAAAAGAAGTTGATATTACTAGCAGTAACAGAGTCTTTATTTTCGGCCTCAAAAATAAAATAAGCGGCCATTTCTAGAAAAATGATTTGTTTGATGAAAACAGCCAAATTGTATCTATCTTTTTTATTTGGATTAACCTAGGTATTCAGCCCGCTTTGGAACAGAGGTAGAAGGTTCTTGACACTGATCGAACAAAGGAAGTAAAATAACCTTTTCCTAAAAACCCAACACCCTCTCCAACTTAGTTTGGTATCCTAAAAATAATAAAGTTTAAGAACTATAACCCCCTCCCCCCTCTTTCACTTACAGGACCGTCCAACTGTTAAAATACGTTCTTAAAGTTCGAATACACAATTCCTTAAAGTACTCAAACATAGGCATGTGCAGACATAACCATGGACTGAAACAGAAGAAAAAATTGTTCTTAAAGTTCGATTCAATGAGTCCTTAAAGTACTTAAAAGTCAAACATAGGCACGTGAAGCCATAATCATGAACTGAAACAGAGAACTTGATGTTGAGAAATTATTCTAACAGATAACATGCATATCAAATGTTAAGAAGTTCAGATCATACAACTACGGCTTCAGTTATTCATTCTAATAATATTTGTAGTCGATTTTTTGCTTTATCAGCACTTTCATAGAATTTTTGTATTTCTCGTTGGTTGACTGGAAATTTTCAGAGAATGGTCATCAAAAAGATTGGACAATCAATTTTCCTGATAAACCTAGAAAAGCGATGCTCGCAGAAAGATGAAAGTGAAAATACACGTCGCCAAAGATAACTAGAATGAGGACCCAAATACTCATGCAAACTTCAGCTAGTTCACAAAAAGAATCAACTACCCTTTATGCCTACAAGGTGTTAATATGTAAGTCAAATTTCTAACAGTACCTTATTTCACTCTGCTGATTCATTCAAAAAAATTTAGATTAACTTTGTAGAACTTACAAGTTACATCAAGCACTTAATTTAACATTCATTAGTACGGTCAGGAAGTCAAGCTAATTGACATTCAAGTGAAGGAAGGAGAACTTACTGCAGCCTCGGTAGCTGTTTCATCAAAGAAGGATGCCTCAAACTTGAGATCCTTTATAATAGTGTTAAGGGTTTCAATCTGTAACTCTAGTTCCTTTCCTCTTCTTTTCAGAATCTCAACCGTTTGTTTGGATGTTCTCTCAGCATAGTATCCTTCACCTAAAAGGACCTGCATGTAAACAGGATATGACTAATAAGGTCTAAAGGCCCAACCAAACCAATATCTAAAGACAGTATGCCGACACTTCATGAATTCTCGATAGCAAACATTCTGTCCATATCTCCACTGTAAGATTAGGCTTTTGACCCCGTTACCCTAAACAATCGTCTATGCTAGTCCATAAGACTATTTACTGTACTAGAACGTAACTTTTCGTTATATAATGAGTATGAACAATTTTGTATGAATGGCCACAAACTATCTAAGCTCAATCTTGTAGCAAATGAAAACTCATATCAAGCATAAGGGCATTTATTTACAATATCGCAAATTAAAGTCGGTTCTACAGTGAGCGTAAACTATCGGCAAAGAGAAATGGTGAGTACCCAGATGATAAAAATTACCATGAGTTCATTAGTATGTATCAGCTTGCCAGGAAAGAAGGCTGCCTTCCCAAAAGGAACCTGCAATATATATATATATATATATATATATATATGTAATACCATATTAGGAAACTATATTTCAACAAAACCCAATTTAGAAAAAATGAAAAAGTAGAAAACTTGCCATGATATCATGATGCAATTGGTCAGGAAGCTTTTTAACAAGATTGATCAAATTGGTGTTATCATTTAAGAAAGATTGTAATTGTTGGACTTGTTTCTGATGTTGGGAAATTGTTTCAAGGACCCGACCCGAAGCCTTATGGGTGTCTTCCGGGTCAAATAGTGAAGATAGTGACATCACTGTTCCCTTTATGGGTTGCTCTGCCATTGCTTAAATGAAGTTAAAAGAAGTAGGAAGAATGGGGGTTTAGGTAGGGTTTTTAAAGGTTTATGACTGTATAGTAATTCTGTCCATTACTTTACTACTATATTAAAGTTAGAATAGGGAAAGCTTCCGTGGGTGGCGGCGGTTGACTGAGGTGGCTGTATATGGTGGTTGACTGGTGGTAGGTTGTAGATGAAGGTTGCCTGAGGTGGTGGTAGATGGAGGTTGCAGTGTGATATACGGAGTACTAAGTTTTATAACCTTGTTTAATGGGCTAAATTATGGTCAAAGTGGGTCAACCTCCAGGGCCTCACGATATTGTTCTCGAGAAATGACAATTTTTGCATAGATGAACCAATAAAACAAAAGGAATGACGAAAAAAATTAAAATTATTCTAATGGTTCATATTGATATTACATATGTAAAAACTTATAAAGTTTGTAAATATATAGGCTGTTTGAGTTATTTGAATCATGTTATTTACATCATCATACAAACATCACACAATAACAATAATATGAAAAGGTATATCTCCAATTCCCTTAACTATAACTAATAACTAATAAAAAAAAAATGAAATTCAATAATATTAACAACCTCAATGACCCATTTCTTTTTCAAGGTGAATAAGACGACTTTGGCCGTTTCATCTTATAACCACATCATTCTTGTAATCATCGACTTCGCAACCCCCATTTTGAAGTTCTTCCACCTTGTTCACCCTTTTACCATTACTAGCACTTTTAGATTGGTTTGGTATTCAGTTGTTTAATGTATTCGACTACTTCTATTTCGCTACCTTGATGGATTATTAGTAATAAAAATATTCTTGGTCATTTAAAATAAAAAGAAAATAGATTAGTATTAATAAAGTCATTACCCTAAAGACAGTAGCAAAACAAATATTTCAACAAGTAATAAGTAGAGTAATACGTGATACTGTAATTCCATGAACACGATGCGCATAAATATATGATTTCTAATTATTTATATTCTAATGTAATTCGAACTTTTAACTTAGAATAAGTTTCAAAGTTTTAACTATAACATTCGAGTATGATCGTCTACTTAAGATTATCTTACGGTCGTGTCATAAAAGATTTTGATATTGACATTACAAAATTTCAATGTCTTGGTTTGTTGAATGACATATTTACACTCAAGTGCCCTTAGCATGATCTTATTAACGATGAAAAATAAATGAATGATAAATATTTGTGTAAAAAGCTTTTTGAATAATAAAGTTGTATAAAAAAACAAAAAAATGTTTAAGTATTTGTTTTATATTTATGTTATCTCTACTCCTATAAAATAACTAGGAAAAGTTCCAGCCCCGCATTGCAGGGCCATTATTTTAGTGTACTTGCGTTCAACTTTCAATCACCTAATTAACAATCATTCTGTCATGGATAGTTTTGTTCAAATTTTTTTCATATCAAATATATATTTATTTAAGAGCAAATCCACAATAGCTTTCGTCTGCGTGTTGCGCGATATTAATTATTGTGATTTTGTTTAGCTAGCGATGATGTATCGATGTATATATATATATATATATATATAGATGAGAAAAGTGAGTATGAGGCTGTTATACACCCAAATTGGGTGAAAAACCCCTCACATACCAATATTTTAATATTTTGAATAAATGTTTGGCCCCCATGATTTTTATGGTTAAAAAAAAGGTATGTGAGAAATTTTTCACCCAACTTAGGTGCCTAACAGCCTCATATTCCCTTCCCCCTATATATATATGGGTTTAGTATACGTACAACAACTATACGTATGCTTGGGTACAACACAACTTAAAATGAGGGGGCATTTTTGGATATGTAAAAAAGCTAAGTTGTCAAAATATAATTATTTTAATTTTTTTGCCTTTGTTGTACGTAGCTTGGGTACAATTGAAAGTACCCATCATTTTCCCTATATATACTAGATGGTTGTCCGCACGTTGCAACGGTACCATTTAAAAAGCAATGGTTAAGTGTGGTAGTGATGGATATGGAAAACAATGGTCGGGGTGTCGGTGATGATGGACATTGCCACACTAATAAGTGATTGTATGAAAGAAATAGAGACAAAAAAATGGCGTGAACTGAACGTGTGTTACCTATTTTAGGGTTAAGGGTAATTTAGGGATATTATAAAAAGTGTTTAAAGTCTTAAATCTAATTCTCTTTATAAGGGTTTATATATATATATATATATGTTTGTTAAAACTTTGACACATAAAATAGATATTTATTCAAAGGTAATACGACACAAAAATATATTTGAATATATTATTTGAAAACCTAAAAGAAAATTAAGTTTACAAGAACCAAGAAGTAACACGTAGTAAAAAAACTCAAACGGGATGTAACCTGTGAATATATAGTAACTCAGCTATTGATAAAATCCTTGGCATTTGAAATAAATTTTATTCAAAGGCACTACTGCAAAGAAAAATAATAATAAAAGGTTTCAATATATTATTTGAAAAACCAAAAGAGAAAATATATATAAGACACCAAGAAGTAACCTGTAGTTTTAAATCCGAACATGATCGGAATAAAAGTTTTCAATATAAATGTCTGCAAACCCGAAAGAATAACATATGCAAGAAACCAAGAAATAACATGTTGTAAAAAACCTGAATGGAATGCAATTTGGCAAAATCCGAATATTAATACAGAATGTGACACATGAACGAATAGTAACTCACTTCTATGCAAGTGAGTTACTATTCACAATCCATTGTCTTAGTATAGTATATGTAATTATCCCACCTTTTATTTTTGAAAATTTTATATAATAATTAATTGTAAAATTATGAAATTGCTCTTAATGAACACTATGGAAAGAGTTAACCTAATTTATCCTTAAAGAAATAATTTATATCATAAACTCTTGATAATTTAAGCCTTTAATCTTCTTTTAATATTTTTCCATTACTAGCACGGTACCGGCAATACGGTGGCGGTGACTACTTATGGTGTAAATGTAATTAATATAGTGGTTAGTATAGTAATTTATTTCATTAAGGATATTTTAGGTATATTAACGGAGATAATTAAATTACTGAATAAAGAAAATGATGTAAAAAAAGAATAAGGGCATTTTAGTCATATCGCATAAAGTAATTTTAACATTTTCATAATTAAAATGGGTTATTCTTTTTATATGTAAAAGATATAGATAATTTTTACACTAATCTACATCATTCGACACTGCTATTACTATCAGTAATAGCTGCCATCAACACCCATCCCCGAACTACTTAGACCTTTGTTACCATCACATTACGAGTACCGTATATTTCATTAACTTTAAAATTTAAAATAGATTTTAAGTTTTGAAAGGCTTAAATGATAACACGTGGAACAGAAGAACAATATCCATATTCCGAATTTCCGTGTCAATGGGAGCAAAAATGAAAGCAGCTTTTCACATCCAACAATGAACAATGGCTGCTGCTGCTGCTGCTTCTTCTTCTGTATCTCAATACCACCCATTTTTCTATACTAATAATTCAGTAACTCCAAGAAGAAAAAATTACTTGATCAAAGCCATCAAAGATTCTTCATCATCATCAGATTCTCAGCAATCAGAAGCAGTCAAACTTGCATTAGCTAGAGCCAAAGCTTACAAGAAATCAGTCAAGTCAAACCCATCTCCTGAAATTATTAAAAAACCAGACCCTGTTTATGAAAATTCACAATTTGATGAAAACAAAGATGGTTTTGTTTCTATATCTGCAGCAAATGGCTATCCACTGAGATATACAGGTATATGCAAATATTGAAATTTGAAATATATTATATATATGTATAGATATAACGAGAGCAAGTAATCGCGCATTGCGGCGGTGAAATGGTAGGGTAATAGGTCATAGGTCATAGGAGGTGATAGGTCATAGAGTGTGATAGCCAAATGCCTTATCCGTACGGGCTCCGCCATTGGATTTAAAAATTCGTCGAAAATATATCGAATGACCTCTTTAACGAAAGAGCATGGAATTTTAAGAACACCCATATAATTATTATAGTTTATAGGTTTTTGAGATAAAAGATTTTGAATGAATTGGAGAAATAAATGATTTATGGAGGAGAGAGAAAAAAAAAATGATTGGTTGAGATTCGAGGAGAGAGAAAAGGTAATATAGTTATTTTAGGTAAATATAATTGATAGGGGGCATTTTGGGAAAGTAAATGTTGAAACTTAAAATTTAGACAACGACTTTTTGCTTTATAATATAGTATAGAGCATTTTGGGAAAGTAAATGTTGAAACTTAAAATTTAGACAAGGGTTTTTTGCTTTATAATATAGTATAGATATGTATGTATGTATCTCTATCAAGGGGAGCAGTTGTTAAATGCATCAAACATGTCATGTTTTTGCTGTCGAATATGTCATGTATGTATGAGATTTTAAGAATTGCACAAAGGAACTACCAATGACGTTTTACACGGGTTTTGGGTCCCAATACCGTCCTCGATGGCGTATTGGGGGAGGTGATGTAGACAGTCTTACCCCTACTAAAGGTAGAGAGGCTGGTTTTAGTATCTATTAAAGATAGAAAATGACCTTTGGCCTTGCTGGGCATGAGGATCGAAATCTTGACCTCTGTCTTCAGAGATAAGGGCTCCAACTCCTTAATCCAACCCATTTGGTTTATTTTAAGAATTGCATCTTATAGGTATATGTAACTTTAAACTGGTCGGTTTTGATGACATGTCGTGTTAGCGAAGAATACCGACTAATATCAAAGGTCAGAGAATTAAAAGTTTGGTATGGACATAAAAAGTGTGGATTTATGATACACAATGTACCGACACTTTCCGAGCCGTCTATATTTAGTAACACTTAGGTCATTAGGAACTTCTTGACTGGTGATTTTGTGGTTATATATTATCTAATGTGATGTTTATAGAGGAAACATGTAGTGTAATGTTACGGTGATTGATTATGGGCATGTTTGGCAACAGTAGCTGGAGTTTGTAGGTGAAGTGGAACGATATAAGCCTTGGTAGCTTGTTTTTGGGTTTTTTTACTTTTAGGACCTATCAGGCATCAAGGCTTTTTTTAACAAGTTACATCCAAACTAGGTAGTTTCATTCTAAATGCCAAGATCTTCAAGCTCCAAAAAAAGTAAATAATCTTAAAAGTCTTTTGCCATACAAACACTACGCATTTTTTGTTTATTTTTTTGCTTTTTGAATGGCAACTCCAAACATATCTTCACAAATTTACAAAATGTCCATTGCAGGACTTAACCCACAATAAAACCTCCATCTATGGAGAATGACATTGTTATCTTTGGAGTTTTGAGAAAAAAGGGATTGATAGGCGTTCAATCATATTAGGAGACGTGTCTGAGTACGAAATCTGCCTTTGAAAAAGAAAATTAACTTCCTTTACTCAAATGTTGGTTTCTACATTTAGTTTCAAACATATGCATGTTAGTATCGATTTTTATAACATTTAGTTTCTACTTGAATTTTATCAGTTTGGTTTTTGTGTATATATATATATATATATTCCATGATGACAGTGTTGTTCTGCATTGTTAACTATGGTATAAAGGCTTATGAATTAGATGTCGTTTTAACTATTGTTTGGAAATTTGTGTTATAGGGAATGAACAAATGGATGAAGATGTTGAGGAGAAAACCGATAAGAAGGCCGAGCCAAAAATTTCCGCAATTAACTTTGTAGGTTTGGGATTTGCTGATAAGAAGGAAGGCAGGGGATTGCCAGCTGGCTTGATTCCAGTAAGCGATCCTTTCCCGACGGGAAATTTGCCTGATGTGGAAATCATTGTCGGGGATACAAGTAGGTTCGGGAATGAAAATGCCTCTGAGTCAAATACAACTACAGAAGATGATTCGGAACTTTATAAGCCCAAAGTCTCTACATGGGGAGTTTTCCCTAGACCGAATAACATTTCGAAAACAGTAAGATGTTCTTCATATTCCATGTTGATATTAAGGTCTTACAGTAATATGTATACTACTCTGTATTAGCAGAGGTGGCAAAGCAAGTCAGTTGGATGGGTTGGGCAATCAAAACAGGTTGCATTGTGCCAAAAGCCCAAAACATCAAAAAGGTCAAATCTATAAAATAGAAAAAGCTTAGATGTCACTGCTAGAGTTCGAACCACTAACCAACTAACAAGCAGTTCTAAAAAAAAAGAAAAAGCTTAGAAGAAATGGATCAAACAAGCTATGCAACCTGTACAAAACTTTTACCCATTTTGCCATCCGAATTATACATCAACCTGCATGGCCAGTACTATGCACGCTGGGTCTGGTCCGGTCGTGAAAACACTGGTTTTTACACTGTACTGGCTCACCTCTGTTATCTTGTCCAGTATGGTGGTGGGAAAACTATTCGACCGGGGGACGTGCTTGAGACAGCAGAATCCAAGGCCGCAAAAGATGCACGTACAAAACAAATGATTGCTGCCTATAAAAGTCGAATGGGTTTAAATATTGATCCAAAGTTGAAGTCTGAATGTGAGAAGGTGTGCTTCAAACTCAATGGTACCATTTTCAAATGCAACTTTTTATTTCTGACAATACATAAATATAATGCATAATGTCGTCTTAGCATTTTTATCAACATATATAGGATTTGAAGGATGGAGACTCGTTAATGGAGATTGGGAAGCTCAGGGATGCAATCCCCTTTTATGAAAGAGTTATGGACAAGTTGGTATACCAGGTAATGTTTCTAAAAAAATCTTGACCTCCAACTATCAATTAGATATGGTAAAATGGGTGGGTCATGACTCGAAACATGTTTGCCAAAAAAAAGAAGAAAAAAGAATCATTAATAGTTTGCGTGTGAAATACAATTGCAAAAATTCAATATCTTTCAACAACTATACAGAGTTTGGAACAAAATGATTAGTAGCTTTATGCATTGAAATATACTTTTGCTGAATTTAGACCTGTTTACTTTGAAACTACTATTTTTCCCATGCCCATTTGGCACATCAAGATAAATCGTAACCCATGTTGACCCGATCATAATTACATGGGTCCCATGTTAATGAGCTATCATCAATATAACCAAGTGACTTAGTGGTTAACCTATCTGTTTAATTGCATTGTTAAGTGGATACTTAAAAGTTTATAAGTATAGATATTCATGATATGTGGTTTCTGCAGAGTGAACTTCATGGTTTAGCTGCATTGCAATGGTCTATCTGTCTGGACTCCCTCAACAGGTTTACATTTGCACTGTTAATACATTTTGCTACTTGAGTACTTGATCATTATAATTTGGAAAAGGTAAAATTGCAACGAATGTGGGAAATCACAAATGGGAAATGCTGCAGGTTTTTGTGTATTATTGTTGGAGGTAACTTAAATTGTTTTCTCTGTTTGACAGATCCAGTGAAGCTCGTGTAATGTACGAGAGGCTGCAGTCTCACCCAAATGTTGGCGTAAGCAAGAAAGCAAGGCAGTTTGTGTTTAGCTTCCAGGTGAATTACTTCAAAGAGAATACTTAAAAATTGTATCTGTATTCATATTTCTTGAAAAGTTTAAGTAGTGGAAAAAAGAGTCTTTGGGTCAACCCAATCTGTTTCAACTTGTAATTAAAAGTTACCCGTAGCCCAACTTGCTTGACCGACCCGTCCATCTTGCCACCTCTGAAGTCTTGTATCAACAAATACATACAGAACTTACAATCTTTCATAGTGGATGCCTCTGTCCCATATACAGAACTACATTTGTCTTGAGCTTCAAATGATTCACCTTGTACTTTGAAATTAGTAATTATCAGATCATTTTGTATAAAAAAGACCCATAACAGGTTAATTTGATGACTAAATCTTGTCTAAATAATCAAGAACTTGATAGACTGATGTTTTTTAAACAACCTGTTTTAAGCATACAAAATTTACAAGTTACATAACACAAAACTACTTTGCTAATTGCAGGCAATGGAGATGATGAAGGTTACGAGCTCAAGAGCTTCTAAACGTAAAACAGGGTACCAAAATTTCTTTGATGCATTTGTAGAAAACAAGAACAACTTGTCTTCAGTTGAAACTGAAGTCGAGGAAGATGCAGCTGTCCAAGCTTTGCCGTATGTGATTTTTCTTGTTTCTCCTATCATAATGATATTGGTAATTGCTGTACAGAAAAGGTTAGCATAACATACCAAACATTTGTAAATGGGAGTACATACTGGCTTTCTAATTCATAAATCTAGTAGAAAGTCCTGCAGATGATATTCTATTCTACAACTTTCACATGTTCTTCCATCATGAAATGCAACTCTCTCCACATATTCAATTCTATTGTATTCCAAAAAGGCCAAAATAACAATTATCAGCCACACATTTCCCTTCACTCTCTCCACTTTTTGGTATGTAATATTTAAAGATTTTTTATAGATATTTTTCATTATATATTAAAAAAAAATCTAACTTTTTGTAAATAAATTTGTATGGGCTATGTGTTAAAACGGATGGATACGGTACAAACGTTGCAAGGAGAGTTGGGCGTTAAATAACGTCATGGTGATAGCCAAAAGATAGCTGAAACGAAAAACAACCCAAAACCCCATATCTGGTGAGAAAATTAGACGCAGACTTGGATAGAGACAGAAATTGTATATTGTATTATTGAATAATAGGGATTTTACAAGATATTATATAGATATTATATTTACACTCTAACCCCTTGTTTAGGGTAACATAATATAAACTTAATATAGTCTAATATTCCCCCTCAAGCTAAGGTCGGGGAGCGACCTTTAGCTTGGACCTCAAGAATATAAAACGATCAGATGGAAGAGCCTTTATGAAGACATTTGCGATTTGGTCATGTGTAGAAATAAACTGAACTGACAACTTCCCATGTACTACCTTTTCTCGAACAAATGAAAATCAACCTCTACATGCTTTGTATGAGCATGGAACACAGGATTGGCTGAAAGATAAGTAGCACCAAGATTATCACACCATAATGTTGGAACAGCTTTAGTAGGAAACTGTAGTTCACCAAAAAGAGATTCAAGCCATGTCAATTCGGCTACAGTATCAGCTAACGCCTTATACTCAGACTCGGTTGATGACCTCGATACAGTCTTTTGTTTTCTTGCACACCATGAAATCAGATTATTTCCAAGATATATAGCAAATCCCCCCGTGGATTGGTGATGTTTTAGTTGTTGTCGTCATTGTTGTTATTTCTAGTTTTGGTTTGTACACTTGCTCCATATATAGTAGGGATCAATTATTTCTGATTGATGGCCCTTTTTCATAGAAATAATATCTGTAGTCATTATTCTATAGCAAGATCCATGTTCCTTAATTGCGTTTAAGTTACTCCTAGCTGTCAATCATTGGAATTTTAGACGCCAATATAGATATTCACTCTGTTTAAAACCATTAGAACGTAGGATCTGATTGCGTTATGAGATATCAACAGCCCGTAATTTGTAGTTCCATGAAGATAAGGAAGTATACGTTTGACAGCCGCCCAGTGATTGTTTGTAGGAGCATGCATAGACTGGCACACTTTATTAACAACAAAGAATATCGGGACGAGATAGTGTGACATACCGTAAAGCTCCTACCATGTGTCAATATTTGACCGGGTCACCAAACAAGGCACTATCATTGAGAGATAAGTTAGCTGAAGTTGTAATAGGCGAGGGTATAGGCTTAGAGGAGGCTAACCCTGAGCGAGACAACAGATCACGAATATACTTTTGTTGTGACAAAATAATATCATGGTTATGACGATGAATCTCTATGCCCAAAAAATAAGATAATTCCCCCATGTCTTGTAAAGCAAAAGAGTGGCGCAAGCGGTGAACAACATGGTCAATGGCAGTCGGGCTGTTACCTGTCGTGCTGTTACCTGTCAAAACGATGTCATCTACATATACCAACATATATAAAAGAACACCGTTAGAAGAAAAAATAAAGAGAGATGAATCAGTCTTTGATCCCTCAAAGCCAAGCTGTCACACCCTCCAAAAATAGGGGCTAGCACATGGGTGTGACTTCAATAATATCATAACACAAGATATAATGAACGGCTACTAAACGTTGTCGTTTTAGAAATTTATTAAAGGAACATTTGTTTTCCAAATTGAAATACAATACTTGAAAGAGTAAATTGTTGTAAAAGCATTAAACATTTATTTAAAATGACATAATTAAAGATAAAGACTTTAGCAAATTGACGAGTCATTCCTAAAGTCAAGGTAGTAAGGCAAGGCCGTCAGATTGCCTACGTCATCAAGTAATCTAAAGCAGAGCATCTAGTTACCTGAGAATACATGCTAATATATGTCAACATAAAGTCGGTGAGCTTCACAGGTTTAGTAATAATTAGTTATCCGTGAACCACAAGATTTAAGTAGCCATTGCCATACAACAACGCTATAGAAATAATGTATACAATTTGTACTAAGCTCATGAAACGAAACTCGACAAGTTAATATAGTTTGCCTCAACAAGTACCTTGCTCAGAATACTTAATAGTTTACAAGTATGCATGCATCCGTTTGACCACCACAGGTCAAGTTGGCGCTACCAACCCGGACGGGGGTGTCAACCCAAATAGTACTATCCAACATACCCACGTTTAAATCCATAACTAACGTTTCACGATTAGGAGGGCTTATAGATGAGCAATATAACTTAGACAAATAATGTATACTAGTTTTAAGTACTTGCGTTCACACGTAAAATCAAAGTGGGGCTATGAAGCAAAGTGGGGCTATGAAGACTCACCTTAGTAGTGATTGCGTGAAGGTAATAATGCAAATATTCTCCAAGGGTTTGTGATATCAACCTAGTGCAAGAAAAATATATAATCCTCTTATTATTATTATGCTTAAGTGTAAATACTTAAATAAATAACCAAGTAAATATAATATAGATTTTAAAGTTTTTCACCACCCAAATAATACACTTAATAAATCATAAGTGTATTAATAAATAAATACTTTTGATAGTAAATAACTCTCATAATTAAAATTTAAAATATCTTGAAATCTTATAAGAATTAATATATAATAAAAAAATGTTAATTAGGATGATGTAAATACAAATGAGATAAATAATTACACAAGTAAATTCACTTTTATATTTATGACTCTTTGTTGGGTCTTGTAAATTGCTATAATAATAACAATAGTAATAAAAATAAAAATAAAAATAATTATAATAGTAATAAACACTTTCATTAAAATTTTGCATTTTTCAAAAGTGATGAAAAATTAGACTTGTACAACTTTTTGAAACAAGACTTTTATGAGTTTAATCATTTGTACACACATATACATATTCATAACTAAGTATTCAAACCGACGAGACCTTACATGGACATATGTTGATGTCACGGAGTAGGTATTTCATTGTAAGAATACTTTAATGCATGTGGAACCAAATGAGTGGTTTGTTGCCGGATATAACTCCAATGCATTAGTGTATCGTTATGCATACATATATATACAAACATTAATACTCTAAAAATCAGATTTCAAAAGTTAGTTTGATATAATAATACTTTTGACAAAAATAAATATATCAAAAATTTATTACGTATAGTTGTAAATAAGTTATAGCAGTAGTTTAACAAATCCTTATTCCCCAAAAGTAAGATGATTACTTAACTGACTCAATAATATAAATGTATAGTATCTCTCTTTCCAAAAAGTGGCTATCAACTTTCTGACATCATAACTCTTTGTCAGCATATGTTGAGAGTATGTAAAAATATATAAATCGGTTCGTATTACCCCAACAAAGAATCACTTTTTCAAAGAACTAAAATATAATAAACATTTACTTGTGCCATCCTTGTCTCTTTTCAAAGTCCATATTATTAAAGAAAGAGACCTGAATGTAAAATTTCACAATAGGACAAGACTATGAATAGGTTATATTTATAAAGGTAAAGTATCATACTACTTATAAAACTTTCATTTCCATAATGGGTTAGAAACAAGAATATGACTTTTTGCAAACACACACTTGGAGTTCTTATACAAAACATTTGGAAATTCAACTCTCATTCCCATA
Organism: Erigeron canadensis; assembly: GCF_010389155.1. Taxonomy (NCBI): domain Eukaryota; kingdom Viridiplantae; phylum Streptophyta; class Magnoliopsida; order Asterales; family Asteraceae; genus Erigeron; species Erigeron canadensis. Next base: position 27,126,264 of record NC_057764.1, read on the forward strand.
CATGCATGTCACGAGCAAGAGGGAAAGAGAAGAATTTAATATATGTATATATGCACAATTTGAATTGTATAAGTCTATCTTTAACACTAGTTGACTCAAGAAATCCCTTGACCTTACAATAAGAAGGAGCGGAAAATCTTTATATAGCATTTCTCATAAGCCTTTTTATGATGGAAATCATTTGACAGTACTACATAGTAGTACACTTGAGTCAAAATTTAAAAGTAAATAAATGAAATAAAATAACAAAAACAAAAAAAATTAAAAAAAATATATATATATATACACGTATATGCATATAAGTAGGAAAGAAAGCAACATGATTCTTGTACATTCATTGACATCATCAATCAAGTACTTACAATAAAACCTTTACTAGATATATTTTTATAGATTATTTTTGGGTGGTGATAACCCATAGTATACAAGATGAAATATTGAAATTTTTGCAAGAAGAAAAACAATATATGAACATAGTGTGTTCATCCTTACCAAGATTTGAGTGTTTAAAACCAAAGGTTAAACACCCAATTAACTAAACAACAACAAACAAGAAGACCAAGAGATGCTTGAAGAAAAGTGGTGTTTTAGTTGGTGGGTCTTGTATATATTCGAAAATGATAAGAGTAAAGTGGTGGGTTTTGAGTTAAAAGGGTAGAGATGGTGTTGTAGATGGCTTTGAGATGGTTGGTTGATTTTCCGGCGACTGGAGGCGGCGGTCCGGCGGCGGCAGTGGGGTGGCCGGCCGGAATTTGAATGGGTGGGGGAGAGAGAGTGTTTTGTTTGCTAGTAACTTGATTTGTTTGTATTTGTGAGTGATAATGAAATGTGGGGGACCATATACTTTATAGGGTATTTAGTTTTGAGGTGGAGTTTTATTTGGTGGAAACCGTAAGTTTTAAAGGTTGGTTTTTAGTTTTCTTCTTTTTTTTTTTATTTTTTATTTTTTTGATGTAACCACTAGCTAGTTGTACTCCTTTATTTTATTAGTAGCTTGTACTTATATTTATTTATGTCCAAGTTATTATAATATATTCATGGTTGAGTTTAGAATTTAACATAACTATCATAACTAATTAACTACCATTTATTTTATTTGTGTGCTTATTATTATTTTCTATGTATGTGGAGTAAGTAGCTTATGTATGTACAAGTTTAGTTATATAAATTATTTCTAAATATGTAATCAGCTCTAATATAATGTAAGTCAAGGATATTTATATTTATATCTAATATATGCACATATTGTCACGTAACTCATATCGTAGTGAAATGTCACGTGTAATAGTATTCTAAGTTTGACCAACCTGAAATTTACGGGGTGTCACACAAGCGCATGGAGAGCATGAGATAAACGTTGAAACCATGCTCGTGGAGCCTGTTTAAGCCCATAAAGTGATTTGTGTAATAGACAAACATGATCCAGCCTGTACAGATCTTCAAAACCCGGTGGTTGTCTAAGATAAACAGTTTCCTTAAGATCACCGTGTAAAAAGGCATTCTGAACATCTAGTTGTCTTAACATCCATCTGTGTGTGACGGCAAGAGAAAGAACAACTCTGATAGTGGTGGCTTTCACCACAGGACTAAATGTATCAGTGTAGTCAATGCCTGGTTGTTGGTTATAACTTATAACCTTTGGCAACCAAGCGGGCTTTGTTGCGTGTGATAGCCCCAGTCCAATCTCTTTTGAGTTTGTAAACCCACCGACAATCAACAATATTAATGCCATTTTTGTGTGAGTTGTGTGTGGTTTTATCAAGATTGGATATAAAAGAAAGCATAGCCATTGAGTAAATATGAGAAAAGTGGAGTTAATTTGTCAAACAACACAACTAAAGAAGCTGCAGATCTGTGCGACCTGTTGAGGTGACAGCTAGGGCTTTGTGGGTGACAGCTAAGGTTTTGTGGGTGTCAGATCTGCCGCTCTGATACCAAGACAGAAATTGTATATTGTATTATTGAATAATAGGGATTTTATAAGAGATTATATAAATATTATATTTACATTCTAACCCGTTGTTTAGGGTAACATAATATAAACTTAATATAGTCTAATAGATAGATATAGCCTGTAGAATTTGCTCATCAGATTTGTAGGGTTTGTGCTGTTTTTCTGATTTAGTTACTTTGTGCTTATCATTTTATTGATCAGAATGTGTCAGCTTACAAAGTTGAGTTTAGGGTTGTAAGTCATTCCACATTATTTGCACAACAGTGTTTTTCTAAAGTAATCACCTTACTACAAAGTGATCATTTTGGTCATTTATTGCATGATAATGATCATTTTGGTCATTGTTTACAACATACAAACTTACTCTCCAGACGGGCAATTGGAGTGTTTGTCTTGGTAGATTCCCAGCTACAGTTAGTTTTTTTTTTTTATATGTTCGTCATGGAATATGTTAATGCTATTCATTGCTGAATGGGATTCTGCATTACAAGTTAGATGTGGAACATTTAGTTTAACAAGCATACAAACACCTAAAATGTTGTTCTAATTAGAGAAACAGATCTAGAAATTTCATGTGGTGGGACCCACTGAGCTAAAATAGTGTGGATAAATAGGAAAATGTACCTCGATCTGCGCTACTCCCACAAGAAATCAGGCTATTACTAAGGTAATTACTCTCTTTGGATCGAGTTGGACTAACCCACTAGTTAGAGCTAGACCAAAGTTTATACGAGAAATGGAGTACTCGCCTTCCACAATTGAATTGACCACAAAACATATTTTTTTTATTGGGTCGTGTAACATTATGACTGAACAAATTATTTTGAATTTTGAAGTCTTCCTTTCGTAACTTTGACCGTAAATTATTTTGTTTGTGTTATACAATACTTGATGTAAAATATATGGATAAAATGAGCTTTAGATGTATTTAACATTGATCTAACTTTTATTAGGTATTATATCATACAAACAAAAATATTTCAGCTTAAAATTAAAGAAGAAAGACTCAGCAAGTCAAATTTGGATATCTAATTTGGGACGGATGGAGTAATTCGGAAGTGAAGTGGGATCAGAATGTCTAATTAAATTTTCTTGTGCCTGTTCAAAAAAAAAAAAAAAATTCTTGTGCGGGGCGTATAAATAAATCCCAGTAATGTATTGTAGTTCTCATTTCCTAAATTGACGAACTGTATAGGGTCAATCAACCCGTAACCCTTACTTCCAGAGATCGTCGCTATATATGTTGCCATATGTACTATGTTACTAAATTAGTCATTGTTTATATCACTAAATCAGTCATTCAACGATACCTTTTCATCATTCCGTCAATAGATCATAGTCTCAAGTCACCAGAATCCCCACAATGAATGGTGTTCAATGCAAGTAAGCTCTCAAGCACTTCAGCTTCATCATGCTCAACATTTGGAAGGAAGATTTGAGTTTTACTCGATGGCACCGTGACAATAAATTTTCTACATAATTTCTACTATAGCATGCCTTAGGATTTAGAATCAATCTACTAGATAAATTTGGTTTCTTTCAGCTCAATGGGTTATAGCTAGTGTGTAGTTATGCTTTTTCTTTTGGATATGATTTTTATAACTTACAGTCTGCTCTCTGTAAGATACTCATAATGTTAATCCTACATCTCTTTGACACAATATATATTCATGGCTTAGATAGACTACCGCTTTCCAGTCCATAAATTGGGTTCATTCTGTTGCACAACCCATAAACCCCCGTATAGCTCGAGAGAATAATCAAAATCAGTAAAACAAGCAGCAGAACTAAAATATAAAGTTTAAATTAGAACCACATCTAAGCATATTGATTAACATGAATTTCATTTTACAATCAAGCAACTAAAGTTTAATGAAAAACATGAATTTAAACACACTTACTTACTAGATTTTTCCTCTTTGTTACAGTTGATGTTTTTTTTTTCACAGCAAATATGAAAGGTAAATTAGGACTAGCAGCTGGTACAAGCATACTGATGATAAATCATTTGATTTCAGGTCTCAAAGATCGATCAAGATACATAAAATTGAGGAAGAAAGGATGTACCATTCTTTGGGTACAGAATTTTTCTTGAAGTGATGTTTCGTTACAGCTGACTTGTAATGGTTGGTTTTATCGTATTATATTCCGACTACATTTGATATGTAAGAATGTTATTTCCTGTGAGATTTGGTGATGTTTTAGTTGTTGTCGTCATTGTTGTTATTTCTAGTTTTGGTTTGTACACTTGCTCCATATATAGTAGGGATCGATTATTTCTGATTGATGGCCCTTTTTCATAGAAGTATTCTCTGTAGTCATTATTCTATAGCAAGATCCATGTTCCTTAATTGCGTCTAAGTTACTCCTAGCTGTCAATCATTGGAATTTTAGACGCCAATATAGATATTCACTCTGTTTAAAACCATTAGAACGTAGGATCTGATTGCGTTATGGTTAAGTCAATCGAAATTGTGCAAAAAATTGTGACATACTGTGTTTGAAGACAAAATGGACTGATTTTTTCAAAAAATATATCTCATATTGGAACATGATAAGTGTGTCCTAATAAAATAAATACAGCTTATTAATAGTAGCAATAAATGGGCTTTTAATAATCCACAAAAGGCCAGATAATAAATACACTAGTACAGCTAGCTAGCTACAATTGTATCTGATTATTAGGGTTTTTTTCATTTCACTGAAACCATGGCTGGAACTTCTTCTGAAGTTGTCATTGGTGGCCGTCGTAGAGTATTCAAAAACCGAAACACAAATTCCAAAAACAACAATCAACTCATCATCCAGCGTTCATCCACAAATGAAGTCGAGTCCATGGATGACATGTTGATTCAGATATTTCTTCGAGTACCAGTTTTATCACTACTTATTTTTAAGTTGGTGTCAAAACGCTGGTTTAATCTAATCACATCGCGCTTTTTCATTGAGCGTAGAAGCCAAGTCCCCAACATCGACCCCCCTTCCGGCCTAATTCTCCAACGAAGAACAAATTCCCTTCAATATATTTTCGCAGCTTTGGACCCTAGAATCCCGACAAACAGAATTTTAAGTAAGGACAGCCTGCCTTTTGGGACTTATCCTGATAAACGTGATATCGAGATTATGCACTCGTGTAATGGTCTGCTTCTTTGCTTTATCAACCGTTTTATGATATACGTATACAATATATTCACAAATCGGTATAAGATGCTTCCACAAAGTTGGTGTATGTGGCCAATTGCTTGTATTAATGGTATGAAGATGGTTTTTGATCCGACCAAATCACCTCATTACAAAGTCATCTATGTTTCAGTCTTAAAACAAGATGTTCTTCGTGAAGTTGATGGTGTAGTTATGGATGGGTTTTGTCAAATACGGACTTACTCATCTGTAACTTGTGAATGGAGCATTAGTCATAAACAATGGCCCGTACGCTATTATGATGGTTTTGGAGAGGCGGTTTATTGGAATGATGCCATTTATTGGATAAATATGCATTTTGGTTCGATTGAAAAGTTAGACGTTGATAATATAAATTTAACATCCATACCACGTCCCGTAGAAAATTTGAGGGAAGAGGACTTGGGTTTTACTCATGAGTTGTTTGAGTCTCGTGGTTCTTTGCTATTTGCTCGTGTCAGTAGGGAACCAGGAGAATTTCTGATGGTTTTTGAGATGAAAAATGAGTATTCTGAGTGGTCGTTGAAATACTTAATCAATATTTATTTCATTATTCATCTGATGCCTAAGGATTGGCTGTGTCAGCTTATTGACTATGCCAAGCCGCTTTGTATCAAGTGTATTGTGTTGGGAGAAAAAGAAGAAGATTCATTCATGGTGATGGAATTACGTGGAAAGGTTGTAAAATACTATATGATGTCAAAGACGCTCCATGAGTTCTCTGATTTAGGAGAGATTCATAATTGCGTATGTATGGAAGATTGCCGTTTTAGCTGCTTTTCTTTCGTTGCATCTTTTGCTGGTGTATGATTCAGATAAGTAATGGTTTCAGGTATGATTCCCATTTCTTACGTCTAGCTGACAGCACATCGTTTTTACATATGATTGAATTGTAATTTGATGAGACTTTTGCTGACTACTGACTACTCTTGCTATGCGGACGAAGATATAGATACACTGCCTAAATTGTTTGTATGATTCATTAAAAATGCATTTTGGTTCTCTTATATAACCTAACGTGTGGACACCAAAGTAATTATGTTGACTTACTTGCCTTCGAATCTAGTATGATAAAGTTATTAATAACTAATAAGTAGGTCATTAATAGGATATACTAGGAGATTGCAATCTAATTCTAGTCTTAAAACTGAAGAGTAGACATATGTGCCATCCATGTAAGGATACTTCGAAATATTTGTAGTACGTATCTCAACATATAGAAGGAACATTCGAGTTTTAATTAGTCATTGGCAACTTGACAAGAAGGTTTTCCTCATAACTCCCCATTATAGCGCGAAATCTTTCAAGTCAATATCATGTTTGTATTCTTTTTGATTATCAATGTTATTTACTTAGATCAAGTAAAAACCAAGTTACATCTGAATAATGGATATGATATAAAATTTTCCGGAAAACTTGATCTGCTCTATAAATGTACTAGATTTGATTCCTTTCAGTTCAATTGATCTTAAGCTAGTGTATGATCTATGCTTTTTTTCGTTTCACATATGATTTTTATATCTTATGTTCTGTTAGGTTAGCTACTCACAATGCAAAATGTTACACCCTATGTCACAATGTTCATATCCAATAATGAACAAATTAAGGTTCAGCTATACTGTGTGTAACTTGTTACAGTTTTGATCCAGCGATACTGACTTTTGATCGAGTTATCAATATCTCTTGTTTAGATGAACAAAGTAACAAGCAGATATAATTAGTTATTTTCAAGACGACTCAAATAAGTTTATTACTTGCTCAGTAACGAATAAGATTGGTTTGGGATCACAGCCCATATATAAAATTTCTTCTTTTGGCCTACGCCCCCCTGTCACATCCCAGAATGGCAGAATCCTTATAGCATTATTTGAGGCTAACCCCATACACCCAGAGAGAACATCATGTTGTACGTGTTGGCATTTATAATTACTTAAGCCCTTAATTTCAAGTTAGTCTAAAAGCGTCAAAATCAATCAAAAACAAGCAGAAAAATTAAGAGGAAGAGTATGAATTAGTCTACACCTAAGCATTTTTCACTATACAATTAAGAAGCTAAAATTCAAAGGAAAGTATGAATAATTAATTCAAACTCACCAACTAGTTTTGTTATTGTTGATCGATGTTTTTTACAACAAACGTGTATACAGGTGTATGATAAAGGTCTCAAATATGAAGGTGGGTGCATGAAGGAAGAAGGACATACCATATAATATGCTTTTGGGTATGGAATTTCTCTTTGAAGTAATGTTGTTGTTGCAGTTGACTTGTATGGTCATTATTCTCATATTACTTCGTCTACATTTGATTTGTAACATTGTTATTTCCTGTAGAATTTGGTAATGTTGTTGTTGCTTATGTACACTTCAGCTGTTGTGGTGTTTATGTCTGATTCTGTGGCCTTTTTTTTTCTTTTACTTACACAGTCTTCCGTCGTCCTATTCTGTTTTGGCTGAACTGTTTTTTTTTTTTTTTTTTTTAAATTTATTTTTTATCATCTTTTGCATACATTGCTTTCGATAATTGGTTGTAATACCCTATGTAAAGATAATAGATAAGTAACAGTGGTTGTCACTAGTAAGGTTTCTATATATGTAAAGAAAATAAATAAGTAACGAGCCGCGCGCTAGTCTATCTATCACAACGTCCCTCTTTTGGTCTCTTTCTCTAATAACGGAAAATTTTCTCTAACAGAACATTTCTTGGAATACCATTTTGTGACGTCCGATATATAAATTCATGCAATCAACAAAAGCCCCTTACTTATACATAGCCTGCACTTTTGGTGTGCAAGAGACGCTAAGAATTAGTGGAAAGATTTTGTAGTGTTGATGACTTGATGTGCTTTGCTTCTCTGCTGTAGCGGGTCTGATTAGTCTAGCGTTGTTATCTTGATATATATTTTGACACTAAACTTCGTTTAGTCAAATTTGTGTTAATATTTTGTGGATGTGTGAAATAATGCTTTTCTGTCAAAAATATACAAAATGATGCATTGGAGAGTAATTCTAAGTTACAGACTTTCATCTAGGGTGTTATATGTGATGGTAGAACTTAGCAGATCACATGAAATCACTTCATCGGTGACGTAGACGGAAATTTAAGATAACTAATTGATTCCGTTGATTCAAAGAATACTCGGAAAACAATTATTCAAATTATCGTTGATTCAGATTGAATACCGATAATCTGGATTCTCACACTAAACACACGTTGTGAATAGGGAAAAAATGAATTTTTGATTTATGATAAACTGGTCATTTCCCTAGGTTCTATTACATATAAATAGAGAGGAGAATTTCGAATGTGCCCTAAAATACAAGTGGGCCGAAAGTTTAAGCAAAACAAAGTCCAGAAAAACCGAAAAAATATATAAAAATGTCCCAAACTCATAGAAAGAGGCCATTTCAGGGATCGAAGGCCGACCAATCCGCCTTCGGCGTTTGCAGCTTGATTCGTCTCGTTTCTGCCGTCGTTTTGACCGGTCATAGGCCCAAAACGGAGTCCTGTAGCTCAAGTTATGCCCTTTTTAATGAAGGCCTCTTTTTCATCATGTCTTGGCCTTCTAAATACAATAGGGCTTGGGCTTCTATACTTGGGCCTCCATCAATCGGCATGTCTATTATATTCTATTTCAAGGAAAATTTGTTAGTCGAAGTCTTACGCTAAGAAGCCTATCGAAGTCCCTTCGTCTTTAGATGCAGTCTTATCCAATGACAACCTTTTGATTAAAATCTTACTCAGGTTACCCGCTAATTCCTCGATTCTTGTGTTTAAATCCGTGTCCAAAGGCTGGTTATCTCTTATCACGGGCCCTGTCTCTACTACTCTGCCGTGCAGCCAAAACCCAAAAGTCGAACCCCCTTCTGGTCTCTTTCTCCTGCGATATATGTTATCTCGTGTTAACTATGATTATGCGCCGTTTGATATCAGGTTTCAGGTCAACAGATCTCCTCCCGTGAACACTGATTTACGTTTTGATTTTCCCGATGAAGTTAATGTTGAGATTTTGCAGTCCTGCAATGGTTTGCTTCTCTGCCGGTGTTATAATGAATATACACATTATGGATACAATCCGAGTGATACATATTACGTATACAATCCGTCTATTAATCAGTTTAGGATTTTTCCACCATGCTGCAATAATTTAGGAGTCGAGAGTTACTTCGGTGGTATGATGATAATTACATTCAAATACGGACTTACTCTTCAGAAAGTGGCACATGGAGTATACGTCCTGATCGATTTCCTGATTATAAATTTTTATATTTTTGCAGTGGCATATATTGGAATAATGCCCTTAATTGGATCCATGGTAGAAATATATATTACAAATTAGATGTGGAGAATCTAGTTTTAACAAATATACAAACACCTGATGCATTGGTGTCTTTAAGTAAGTTTTTCGAGTCTCGTGGTTGTTTGCTTTTGCTGGGAAGATGTACCAACCATACGGATGATCGTACCCGACGTCTAGGAATATACGAGATGAGCAAGGGTATTCTGAATGGTCAATGAAGTATCTTGTGAATCTTGATAATGACATCAATATCAAACTATTCCCATTTAGGGGGGAACTGCAGCCTGCTATACTAATGGGATGTTACGAAGTTCTGTGTATTGTATTGGGAGAAAAAGAAAAGGATTCGTTCCTCGTGATGGAGACATGTGGAAAGGTTGTGCAATACAAGATCGTGTTAGAGACTGTACGTTCGGGAACTTTATGATTGGGGAACACTTCACCCTGAAGTTACAGGTCGTTACCGCCTCTGCTATCAGTATTATCCATCATATCTTTTGCTAGTGTATGATCCTTCTTTCTGTTTCCAGTATGATTTATCATTTATTGTGTTGTCATGACATTATTTTTGCACTTTGATTCTATTTTATGAGGTTTATTAACAATGATGAACTTAGATTTAGACACACTAAACTGGTGATCGATGCTGTCTTGACATATAGTTTTAGTAGCACGTACGTCATTAAAATGGCTACGCTGTTCAGTATAATGATTACCGCTAAGTCATGTTATTGTTAATAGTTTAGAACAACACCGAAATGCATTAGTGCATAACTAATTGAATACTGTAAGATTTACTGGATATATATTAATGCGAAACTGTCCACATAAAGAGTTTTACTTTTTGACTTTGCATTGTATCAAAACCAGATTTATATCTTATCTTTTTATAAGTAGAAAAACACCTAATGTATTGTTCAAAGTGATTTTGTGGCCCTGTTTTTATACATAACTTGCACTTTTGGTGTGAAAGAGATGCTCTGATGTTAACTTTTGTAGTGTTGATGTGCTCTGCAAGACTGCAACTCTGCTGTAGCATATCCTCTATTTATCCACCTACCAATGTACTAAGGATTGTAGATTTTTTTGAGACATGTGACATATCGTCTTTCTAAATTATTATAACTATTAGATAAAAAGTAAGTAATCTATTATATTATCATTCAGATTTCACATAAATATTGTTAAATAATAAGTTCAATCCTTTCCGAGTACAAAATCGTTGTGGTTGCAGAGTTTTATTGCAAACGCCCATCCAAATTCTCTCACACATGGTGCATAAGATATATTATGAAAGTTTTGAACCTTTCATCTTGCACTTACTATTCATCTTGTCACATATGGTTGGATGCCTTGGATAATAGAAAATGCTATTTATATTAGATTTTGCTAGTTTTTAGCAAAATTTAATGAAAGATATGTCATAAATTAATGGAATAAAAAAAACTAATAAGAGAAAAGCATGCCAAATATGTGTTTTACCCTTATAGATGAACACTTCACACGTGTCATCATTATCATAAAATAAATATATGATTATAAAAAACGATGTTTACGAAAATCAATGGAGTTCATTTAATTGACATCATAACAGGGACTACTATTCATCGTGAAAATCTTTGAAAAACTTTTTAATAAAACGAACATAATAGTAGGAGTGGAAAAAGATAATATTTTAAAAAGAGTAATGTGCGTAAAAAATAATATTCATATAAAGATTTTCTATTCACGGAGTGTAAAATATTTGTGAACAAATGCAAAGCAGCCTAAGTTTATAAATTAACAAAGAATTGAGGCTAATGTTTTTTTTGAACACTAAATTTGGTTTTTCAGTTATGTATTTTAAATCATTTAATATCTTTTTATAAGCATTTGGATATTATGTAACTTTTGAGGAAAGTATTGAATTTAATTATATTATCTTTGTCTCTAAATTAAAATATTCAATCCTTTATCATCATAAATATATTACAATCCCTTATTAGGAAATATAGGTATATATTACATTATAGATAGATATTTTTTGAGGAGGATTAATTGGTATTTTTTAAAGAGAAAATTACTACAATGGTTAAATTTGAAAGTGTATGTTTAAATATGGACACTTACAAAATAAATTACCACAATAGTCATGTGTTTATTACCACCTAATTATCTTAATAAGAAATAATAATAACTAATAAAATTATGCCAAGTGTATTTTTGTAGGCTTCATATATTATGCTAGTTTGTTTTTATGGGTCACTTCTTTAGTGAAAAAATGGAGAAAATTTTGTATAATGTTTTTTTTCTATAGATTTGTTTAAATAATTGCTTCTCATAAAAATTAATCAAAAATTAACATATTTGGTAAATAATTATAACATAAACAAATTATATTACTAAATTTACTATTTTTTTTCTTTATAATATGAAATCTATCTCGAACTATTTTAATATGGATAGTAGTGCATCCATTATATTCTTTTTATATTAAATAATTTGACATAGGATTTATATTAAAGTGAAAAAAAAAACACTAAATTTGGTAATACAATTTGTTTCTTTTTATAATACAAACAAAATTTGTTAACTTTTAATTAATTTTTATGGGAAGCAATTATTTAAATAAATCTATTGATAAAAACAAACTAGTACAATATATGAAACCTATTAAAAAAACACTTGGCATAATTTTATTAGTTATTATTATTTCTTACTATGATAACTAGGTGGTAAGTAACACATGACCATTGTGATACTCGTAATTTATTTTGTAGGTGTCTATAGTTGGACATATACTCTCAAATTTGACCATTGTAGTAACTATTTCTTTTTTACAAGTTTTGAATTCACATTAAACATTTAGGGGTTTCTCCTCCTACTAGGTATTGAGAGTGATGAGACTCTCTAGCACAAACCCGATTAAGACAACGTAAGCTAGATTTTCTTTTACGAGCAAATAATCTACACCTTTACAAAAATAAAAAATAAAACCTTAACTAAGTAAAATAATAAGAAAAGGAGATAACTAAAGATCGTCTCTATGGTTTATTAAACATTACTGATTTTATTCCTATCTTTCTTAATTTATAGTTTTGATCTCTTAAAACCCATCAACAGGGGATCCAAAATCAAAGATCAAAAAGATAATTTATTAAATAAGTAAGTAACTCCTAATGCCGTCTTTCACGGGTTTTGGCTCCCAATACCGTCTTAGACGGTGTATGGGGGAGGTTGAGATATAGACAGCCTTACTCCTACCAACGGTAGAGAGGCTGTTTCTATGTTCTACCATAGGTAGAAAAAGATAATTTATTAAATGTAAGGATGAAATATGTAATATTTGAAAAGATCTTTGTAATTAACTTCAACTCTGAGAAACATATCAAAACAATTGCCTTGAGAAAAAAAGTATAACAATCCTACGGTTGGAGGCAATAATGGGCAGAGCATCCAAGAAGAAGCAGCAGCTTATCGTTGATGACCACGAAGTCCCTTCATCTTTATATGCAGTCGTATCCAACGACGACCTTTTGACTGAAATCTTACTTAGGTTACCCGCTTATCCGATTCTTGTGTTTAAATCCGTATCCAAAGGCTGGTTATCTCTTATCACGGGCCCTGTTTCTACTACCTTGCGGTCCAGCCAAAACCCAAAAGTCGAACCTCCTTCTGGTCTCTTTCTTCTGCGATACATGTCTCGTGTTAACTATGATTATGTGCCGTTTGATATCAGGTTTCTGGTCAACAGATCTTCTCCATTGAACATCACTTTCCGTTTTGGTTTTCCCCGTAAAGGTGATGTCGAGATTTTACAGTCCTGCAATGATTTGCAATATATTGGAATAATGCCCTTCATTGGATGCATACTGGAAATATACAATAATGCCCTTCATTGGATGCATACTGGAAATATACATTTCAAATTAGATGCGAAACATCTACTTTTAACAACCATACAAACACCTGATCATGATGTATTGGATAAGATGTGTGGCTGCAAGTTATTCGAGTCTCGTGGTTGTTTGCTTTTGGTGGGAGAATACACCAACCATACTGATCATACCCGACATTTAAATATATATGAGATGAGCAAAGGGTGTTCTGGATGGTCGATATTGAAGAATCGTGTTAATCTTGATGACATTAATATGAAACTAAAACCAATAAGCGGGAGATTGCAGCAATATGCTATAAATATGAGTTGTTACCGTGTTCTTTGTATTGTATTGGGAGAAAAAGAAGAGGATTCATTCCTTGTGATGGAGAGAGGTGGAAAGGTTGAGCAATACATGATCGTGTTAGAGACTATTCATGAACTTTATGATTTCGGACCAACGCATTTTGAATCTACAAGTCATTACCGCTGTTGCTATCAGTTATATGCATCTTTTGCTAGTGTATGATCATGCATGCTTAATTTCCATCTCAAGTATGATTCTCATTTCATGTGTTGTCATGACATTTATAATTATGTGCTCTGATTCTATTTTATGATCGAGTTTCAGTAACAATGGTGAACACAGATTTGGTTATTAGTAGTGTGTGTCAATAAAATGATTAAGCTGCTCAATACAATGATTACCGCTACTAAAAAGAAAAAAAAGTAGCCCGTCGATAAAATTTAAGAGATTTAGTTTCAAAAACCCCTGATTAAATCCCCTATGTCTGCATTAGGTGATAGGCGTTAGCTGTTGGGACTACACTTAAACTTGTTATTAGTCCCATAAATTTTTAACTCCTTAATTAGTCAAAAAAGATGTATGAGGCTAACTGAATTTACCTTGAACCTTTAATACAATTAGGCCTAACATTATCTTAATAGTTTAGAACAACACTGAAATACATTAGTTCACAATTACTAGCCAAGACTTGTTGCAAACACTATGGTGAAAATTGTCCAAATAAAGGATTTCCCTAATGACTTTGCATTGTATATAAAAACCAGATTGATATCTTATATTGTTTAAAGTAAATAAAACACCAGAATTCTTCAATGTATGGTTAAATTGATTTTAAGTGTTGATTTGTAACATTGTTATTTCCTGTAGAATTGAGTAATGCTGTTGTTGCTTATGTACACTTTATATATATAAAATTTTCCGTCATCCTGTTCTGTTTTGACGGAACTGTTTCTTATCATCTACATATGCATATATTGTTTCCAATAATTGATTGTAAGTGAAGATGGTTAATAAGTAACTACAGTCTCTAATATGGTCGCTATTCTATCTATCATCACTTCCCCATCTGGTCTCATTCTCTAATATTGGAAACTTTTTTCTGACAACAGAACATTTCTTGAAATACGATTTTGTTCCTTTGGATATATAAATTCAATCAACAAATGTCCATTATACAAAACTTGCACTTTTGGCGTGAAAGAGACCGACGCTAATAATGGAGAGATTTTGCAGTGTTGATGTGCTCTGCTTCTCTGTTCTAGTGGTTCTGATTAGTCTCGCGTTGTTATCTTGATATATATTTTGACCCTAAACTTTGTTTAGTCAAATTTGTGGTGGAAATATTTGTGGATTTGTGAAATACTTCCCTGTCTAAAAATTACAAAATGATAGAACTTAGCAAAATCACATGTGCTATAGCACACGAACTCACTTCATCAGCATGTCTATTCTTGTCCAAGGACAATTTGTTAGTCGAAATCTTACTCTAGTTACTAGTGGCCTCACTCTAGTTACTGCCGCTAAATTCTGTCCACTAAAAATTCAAAACCTTCCAAACGACATGGAAATTATTTATTAAGGGGAGATTGTAAAAATATACTACTGTATCAGTTAATTTTGCTTTAAGATGTAGGTTAAGTATAAAGTCTGAAATTACTTGAAATACAAGTCATCAAGTAAACCACTAATATGGAATGTCTAAGTAAAAGGACTAATATGGAATGTCTAAGTAAAAATTGAGTTTGTATTAGATTAGGAAACTTCCATAATGTCCCCTTTGTCTATAAATAGAGGGGGAGCCGAATGAATGAATCATCCCATTGTAAAAAGCAATAATATTTCGTTTGTTAATAAACAAGTCATTGGTAAACTCTGTATTGTCGATTTCTTTATTAATTCTCTTTCTTTCTTTCTGGTCGAATAAACCAAAAAGGTTTGTTGGGTGTTGTTTCGAATCAAAACTGGAGAAGGAAGCAGCTTAGTTTGTGGGTTCTGTTCGAAACATTTATACATATAAAGAGTTTTATTGGTTGGTGATTGGTTAGTAGCTCAAAATATTTGACTAACCAATACGAATTGTTTGTGCTTACATTATAGTCGATCAATGGAGAGGGATTTAAAATATTTATTTGTGTTCACACCAAATAAAGAATTTATTATCTAGCCTTGTGTTTTGTTAACGCAAAATAGAGTTCGACTTTTGAAATAAGGTTTTGTTGAAAGGTCTAAAATTCGAAGGGTCTTGAGTTACTTGTACGCCTAATGGGGAGTGGCAGAGCACCCAAGAATCTTATAGTACATCAACACGAACTCCCTTCATCTGTATATGCAGTCGTATCCAACGACGACCTTTTGATTGAAATCTTAGCCAGGTTACCCATTTTCTCAATTATTGTGTTTAAATCTGTACCTAAACGCTGGTTATCTCTCATCACACGTCACGTGTCTACTCTGTGGTGGAGCCAAAACCCCAACGTTGACCCCCCTTGTGGTCTCTTTCTCCAACGATATATATCTACTAACACTATCTATAATTATGTGGCGTTAGATACCAGGTTTCTAGTCAACAGATCTCCTCCACTGATCATGAATGCCACTGACCGTTTTGGTTTTCCCTATAATGGTAAGGCTGAGATTTTGCAATCTTGCAACGGTTTGCTTCTCTGCGCCCGTTATTCTGATAAACTTTATGTATACAATCTGTCCATTAATCGGTTTAAGATGCTTCAACCGTGCTGCAATTATCCAGGATTCAAAGTTGATTATACCACTACTAGGAGATTGGCTTTCGATCCTATAAAATGACCTTACTACAAAATCGTGTTTGCTGGGACAAAACATGATGACGATGATTACATTCAAATACAGACTTACTCTTCAGAAACTGGCACTTGGAGTATCTGTCCTAATCAATTTCCCAAATCTGATTTTTCACAATTTCACCATACCATATACTGGAATAATGCCCTTCATTGGATCTGTGATGAAAAAAAACATGTCAAATTAGATGTGGAGCACCTAGTTTTAACAAGCGTACAAACACTTCATGTATTGGGTCACTGCAAGTTATTTGAGTCTCGTGGTTGTTTGCTTTTGGTAGGAGAATATACAGACCATACTGATCATACACGACATTTAGCTATATACGAGATGAGAAAAGGGTATTCTAGATGGTCAATGAAGTATCTTGTTAATCGAGATGACATCAAGAATCTATTCACAAAAACGACGGGAGTGCAGCCTACTATAACAATGGGATGTTACCGTGTTCAGTGTATTGTGTTAGGAGAAAAAGGAAAGGATTCATTCCTCGTATTGGAGATATGTGGAATGGTCGTGCAATACAAGATCGAGTCAAAGACTATGGGGGGACTTTATGACGTGGGACCAGAATCACTTCACACTGCATTATACTGCGGCTGCTATCAGTTGTATGCTTCTTTTGCTAGTGTATGACCCTCCTGCTTTCTGTTTCTAGGCATCATTTTTTATTTCCAGTCTTGTTGTCATGACATTAATTATGAACTCTGATTCTACTTTTACTAGTTTTTTTAACAATGGTGAACAGAGATTTGTAACTATGCACTCTGATAATACTGTTACGATTTGATCAGTTGTCATGAAATAAATCATTAGTAGAATGTCAGTAAATTTGTCATGCTTTTCAATAATATAATGTGAAAGACATAATAATTTAATAAATTGTTAGTAAAATAGAATTTTATTAAGAAAGTTTACTTTTATGGGCTCAATGTAAAAGTTTTACTTGCACTGTTATAACTAAAAATCATACATTTATAGATTGGGGGTGGCTCGCTTTAAAAAAAACTTTTATATTATTTGGCTATAAGCTAGCCTTGAAATGAAAAACATGGACAGATAGCGGGGATTAAGCACCTGTTAGTCACCCTAGTGGCTCCCCCCTGCCAAAAAACATGTATAAGACTAACTGAGTTTACCTTGAGGGTGGTTGCTCGGTTGCCAATTGTAATGCCTTGATCCCTTAAGACAAGTAGGCCTAATGTCATCTTAATAGTTTACAAAAACACTGAAATGCATTAGTTGATAACTAGCTAAGACTTGTTGGATACTATATATTGCGAAAACTGTCCAAATGAAGAATTTTACTTTTTGACTTTGCATTTTATAAACACCAGATTGATATCTTATCTTATATTAAGTAAAAAAACACCCAGAGTTCAATGTATTATTGTTGAAGGTGATCGTAAATGTTGATATGTAATATTGTTATATCTTGAAGAACTCGGTTTTGTTGTTGCTTATGTACACTTCACCTAAATAGATAAATAATGTATGCATAGTTGTCGACTCGTAATTTCCGACTCGACTCGAATTCTTGATTTTTTGACTCGTGAGTCGACTCGTAAGAGTCGGATATTTTATATATATACAATATAGATAAGTTTACTATCCTAATACATTAACCAAAATATTACATGTGCGCTAGTTTCGAGTTAGACTTACAATTCATCCCAAATTACACCACAAAGGGTCAAAAATGCATATTTAGCATATGAAATGTTGTAACTAGCGATCTTGTAATCAAGTAAACGACAAAAGACTTGATATAGCATCATAAAACTAAGGTTCGGGATCAAAGCTCTTATCATCTTCATCTAAAATCACTATTGTCTCATGGAGTCCATCTTCATCTAGCCCATCCACTTACGCATCCTCATCTTCATTATCCACATCAACAAATTTACTTTTTCCTAGGTTTCTATCAACCGATACTTTGTTTAAATTTCTTGGCCCTATAAACAAGTAATAATTGTCATTAGCTGATGTATTTTAATAAGCTGGTAACATAAATGAATTTTTGATGTACAAGAATATAATTAATTACCTCTCTTTCTCTTTTTAGAGCTTGTTCCTTCATCCTCTTTGAAAATTTTGTGAACATCCATCCATTAGACATCTTCTGGGAGACACGCATCCTCTTGCTCGGTGATCCACTCATCATCCGACTCCATATCCGACAAACAAATTGGATCATAAGTTTCCCCCTTTTCTTTTCTTTTTTGGAGTCTTGTTTCGAGATTAATGTTATACTTGACAAAGACCAATGCATTTAACCTTTTCTGCTCTAGACGATTCCTCTTTTTTGAGTGTATATGATCAAAGGTGCTCCAATTCCTCTCACACCCCGTTGCGCTACATGTGAGGCTTAAAACACGAATAGCTAATTGTTGAAGTTCTGGACACCCATCTCCATAAGTCTCCCACCAAATCCGATGATTTTTTAAATTTTCGGAATAATGCCCTTCATTGGATCAATAAAGAAAAGAAACATGTCAAATTAGATTTGGAACATCTAGTTTTAACAACCATACCATTACCACAGAAGTACAGCAACACGAGTCTTGTGGTTGTTTGCTTTGTGTGTGTATATTTACCGGCCAGCAACGAGACTCGTGCCGGACAAATGGCAATATACGAGATGGGGAAAGGGTATTCTGAATGGTCAATGAAGTATCTGGTTAATGTTGATGACATTCTGAAACTATTCCCAACAGAGGGGAGAGTGCACCATGATATGATAAACAGTGTGCTTGGTATTGTATTGGGAGAAGAAGAAGAGGATACTTTCCTGTTGATGGAGGCAAGTGGAAAGGTTGTGCAATACAAGATCATGTTACAGACTATCCGGGAACTTTATGAATCTACAGATCTTTACCGCGGCTGCTATCCGTTATATGCATCTTTTGCTAGTGTATGATCCTCCTGCTTTGCTATCTGTTTCAATTCATGTATGACATTAATTATGCAGTGCGTACTACTTCTGATTCCATTTTATGAGTTTTATTAACAAATTAATGGTGAACAAAGATTTGGATACACTATGTTAACCGATGATACTGTTATATATATATATATGATTCGACCCGTTATCATGAAATTAATCAGTAGTATCTAAACGACTTATGGTAAAGTGATTTAGGCAAAGTATATTTGTACAACAAACAAACCCCAACTTTGTATAAAAAAAATTACCACCATTTGGTATACTATTTACCTTTTTCCACCTATACTTTTTCTTTAAGCTATCACTTTTTCAACTCTCTCCCATTCTCTTTTCTTCTTTAACCATTCACCTACTATTTAGTCCCCACCTTTATATAATTAAAATACAAAATAACAAAATTTGCAAAATTTATGTTTCAAACTCTACCGCACAAAACAATATAAAAATAATCCATGACGCACATGGCCCACAAAACATAAAAGTCACTCGGTGAATAATAGCACTCGGTGAATAAAAATAATATCCGATACACTCATGACCGATTCACTTCACCTACATACTATAACAGTGCACCGAATACGTGTCATATATCACCGAATCCTTGGGTGAAAATTCTTTCAAGTTACTTCAACTTAAGGGATAAAGTTAAGAAGATCTCAACCATTGATTAAAAATCAAGGGTTAAGATTCAAAGTTTATTATCAAATCTTGACCCTTAATTTTTAATCGATGGTTGAGATCTTAACTTTACCCATCAAGTTAATACAACTTCAGGAAATCCTCATCCCGAATCCTTTAACCAACATGTTACAATTGGTCTCATCATCTTCAAACCTCATGAAAAAGCCACGTCCATCTGAGTAATATATTTTGTATTCTTTAAAATTTGAATATGAATTATTATATGGGTTAAATTAACATCATCAACTGAAATATTTAAAAGTTTTAGAAATTTTTTCCATGAAGATTTATTTTAATAATCTACTTATAAATAATCATTAGAAGCTACAAAGTATTAATTATATTTAAATTAAGTATGTAGTAATATTTATTTTTATATGAAAAATTAAAAAGCTTAATGTTAAATATATGGATTGTTTATGATATTTACAAAGTAAGATAAATTGTTAAATATGTAAATTTAAAATTATGGTTGTTGATATTCTTTTAAACAACATAAAATGTTTCAAATTTTAAAACACTCATAGAAACATTGTGTTTAGTATTATTAATATATTTTTATCTATTGTGCTGATTGATTATATATTTAATTTTTATAACATTGAAGTTCGTATGAGTATCTAACATATTGATTTGGGTCACACTATTGCAAGTTTTAGTCTAACCAACTCGATCATTACTATGAAAGCGATTGAGGTGGTACACTTTCGTTTAGTTTTTACTATTGTTTACAAACTAAGCACATGAGGTTGAAAATGGAATGAACTTAAAAATTGAGAGTACTATGAAAGTGAATAACGGTAAGACTTTATAAAGGTTAATATTGTTTTAAACCATTTTATGTAATAAGAACGTAAATTTTATGGTGACTTACATAATAACAAAAAAATTGTTGTTATCATAATATACATTTTTTTACAACATATGAGTGTTAACGTATATATTTTTATAATACAATAATATTATATAAATTATATATATTAATTCGCGTATTACGCGAGACAATAATCTAAGTATTTAAATATTATCGTATATTTTTTATGGTTTTTGAGTGTTTTGTTTAGTTAATTTAAGTAACAAGGACCATTGGATGAAACTGTATTATATTTTGGTGACAAATTCTAATAGTACAATGACTTAAACGACTAAAAATAAAGTAGATTATATAAAGTGACCATTTTTTGAAAGTAGATTATATTTTATGTTAAATTTAAAAAAGAAAGTGACCTAAATGACCCAAAAAAAGTAGGTTACATTAAATGACTATTTTGTAAAAGTATGTTACACTTTGATGATTTTATCCCTTTTCATTTTTATTTTCCACACTTAGATCATATTGCTAACATCATCTCTGGCTAAATTTTTAAAAAATTATGATATCAGTCCTCCAACTTCAGATAATTTGCTTAAACTAAAACACAATATTAATTCATTTTTTTTTATCTATCTAACTTTTTATTTATCAAACTTTTTTTCAGAATAATAATATCCAAAAGTTTCTTAAAAAAATATATTCACATATGAGAATTTTTATAGTTTGGAGATTGATATTATAAAAGAATATATTTTTGTGTATGATGATATAATAGTTGTCACTAGAATCATGATTTCGTGTTATATTGTAACACCCCAACAAGGCGGAAACTTGAGGCATTAGTAGAAAAGCTCAGCGTGACATGGAAATTAAGTAGAGGTGCTAAATGCATCCAAGGATTGAGTAATCCATACATAATTCAAGTACAATTACAAGTTACGGATCAAATAATGCACAAGGAGCACAACACTATCAATAGTTTACAAAAGAGATAGTCCAAATGATGGCTAACGATCCTAGGCATAACCCATAAACGGGTGCAATGAATCACGGATCCACAAAGTCCAAGCTCAATCCTATCACATGCAATTCAATCATCCATCACGTCTTTGATTCACTTGATTACCTGAAAAGCGTACTAAAAAGCGTCAACATAAAGTTGGTGAGTTCGTAGGTTTTGACTATAAGAAACAAGTGTCGGGATAATAACCGTTTAACCTTGATATGAACATAATTATATCATTAAATGATCATAAAACCTTGAAACCTTGATTTGGATCGATAAACGATCACACAACCTTGAAACCTTGATTGGGTCATTAAATGATCTCATAATTGGGATCGTTAAACGATCACCAAGCCTTAAAACCTTGATTGGATCATTTAATGAACCCCATAACCTTGATACAAACATATACAATCACACAACCTTGATTCACAATTCAAACGAACACATAACCTTGATACACTAGCCAAACAATCATATAACCTTGATTCATGATTCAAACGAGCATATAACCTTGATAAACTAGCCAAACAACCACACAACCTTGATGACATACATAAAGGAACATATAACGATCAAACTAAACTATGAACACGATGTACACTTTTCACCCCAAAATCATGTAAAGAAAGGGGCTATGAACTCACCTTGGTTTCCCAGCAACAATAACGAGTTAACAAAGGGTTATTAACGCTCACCGACCGCTACGAGTCCACAACCTATGAATGTATATCATAATATCATCAAAGTCAACTCTATAACCCTAAACAAGTTGATTTAGTAAGTTTAAACCGAGTCACAAACCCACAAACGCTTAAACAACTTTTCCGAGTAAGAACAAGACACTTTGACAAGACATTTTTAGAAATGGAAATGGATTTACTTCAAAAGGATTATACCATGAGAAAGTAGACTCTCCCACGATTTCAACGATAGGTCATACGTCCAAAATGGACTTACGGATCAAAAGATATATGTATATATATGTATATAGTTTGAGTTAAAATCTCAATTTTGGTTCCAAAACTGACTCACGACTTTGAACGAATGGTTTGTCTTGTGTAGAGCACCAATAAGGTCATAAGAGGACATTTCGGAAAGGTCGGGACGATCCTAGGATAACTAAAGTCGAGCTAGGAAATGTTTCAATAAATAAAGGCACCAACTGCGCCGCAGTAACAGACTGCGCAACAGTGTTTCGTCACTGCGCATCAGTGTTTCTTCACTGCGCCGCAGTCAAGGATCCTGCCCAGCCACTGCGCCGCAGCCTGGAATTACTGCCCAGCAAGCCCAGGTCTGCACCTGGTCGACTAGCAGCCCCCAAATGAGCCAAACACTACCCCAAGACCTTCAAAACCAACCCATGAACCCCCAAAACTAACACTTAACACCAAATTCGACTTTGTGAAGCTCAAACACACATAAATGGACGTGGGTAAACAATTCCCAACCCACAATTTCATTCCATAACATCAATTAGATGTTGATTTTCGGCCAAGACTTCACCAAGAACACCAAAACCCTAAATCGACCTAAACCAATTTTTGAAGGGAAAAAGACTCACTTAAGGTATACACAAGTATTCTTAGACATGGTTGGGCATAACCCACTTCATCATTTCGACGCATTATCAAATTAACAAGAAAAATTTGTTTTTGACCCATTTATCAACAAGAACCCTAATTCGACTTTTGGCTCATATCGTGACCCGGAAACACTTGAATATGATTAGAAACATGATTATAAACATGTAATGGTGAATATGAGATAGTTTTAACTTACCAAATCTTCTACCAAAGTATCAAACCCGAAAATGACCCGAATTGGATGATTTCTTGCACTTATAAACCCAAATTTTGATATGTTGATAAGATGATGATATAGATGAATAACCCTGACAAAATCTTGTTTGAAACATTTAATTTGATGTATTAATTTTAGAGAGAAGGAGGAGAGTGCAAGAGAGTTAAATGCTCTTGCATTTAATAGAGAGAAAGAGATAAGGAAAATCAATGAATGAGAGGGAGAGAGGTGTAAGACTTTGGTTGGGTCATGGGTATGGGTCTAGGATATGGGTTGACCCATGGATAGTTCATTTACTTAATCAATCTAGTTACACCACAAGTTAGCAATCAACCGTTACATTAACGACCATTCGATCTCATAAAACACCTTGAATATTATGTAAACACAACTTGATTAAAAATGATCATTATATATATATAAAATATATATTCACCTTGAACACAATTAAATCATAGCCAAACTCGATCATATATAGAGTAAATGATCATTATTAATCAAATGTACACAAAACTAACGGGTCAACAAAAGTCAAATTTCTCGAATGTTACATATATACTATATTTGTTACTTAGTGTAATTTGTCCCGAGAATTGACTAATATATATTTACTTTCTAACATAAAAATACTAATATTCATAGATTTTTTCTAACTATGTTATATATATACTTAAAGGTGGTCAAATAAAAAATAAAATGTCCGATTTATAGTTTCTTTTAAGCGAATAAAGATATAGAAAGGTATTTATGTTTTCATTGTTAGTTTGTGTAATTGTTTTTTTTGTTTTATATTCTTCCAATTTTTTAAACCTTTAATGTTTTTTTTTCTATTATGTCAGCTTTATATATGTATAAATGTATTTTTTTTTATTATGATTCTTCCGCGTTTTACGCGGATTATAATCTAGTGTGTACAAGAAACAAACCCCAACTTTGTATGAAACCAGCTGAAAAAAAAAGCCCAAAAAAATAGACAAGCCCAATTTTATCTTAATGGTTTCTTTTAGTGGGCCGTAAACCAAAAATCCGAAACCCTCGCATATATCTTTTTGAGCTGCTCATGATATAACAAAAAAAGAAAGTGAAACGAAGAACAGGGAGCAGCAGTTTTTATTCCGAAGAATAACTTTCACTTTTTATTTGTATCTTTCACAATATCATTCAAACAATAAAAATCAATTTCTCTTACGATAAATAAATTCATCATCCATCTTTAAGTTTTTATATCAAACTATTATATCCAAATATCCATTTTGAAGATTCACACTTTTGGAGAACGGGAAAGATAGAAAAAGAGGATCCCACCACCATTCTATTTCTCTGCTGGAATTTGGGTAGTAATTTATCACTCACTCTTTTCATTATCTATTTTTTTTTTTTATGTGAAACATTAAATGGATATGTGTCTATGCATGATTTTTAATGTTTTATATAATGAGATGATAATGATTAGTAAAGTAGATTTTATTGTATTTGGTTGAGTGTATGATTTGAACTCTTTTTATGATGATTAAATCGTAGTTTTGGATTGATTAAATTGGAATTTTGAATCCTGATTTTTAGAGTTAAAGTTTGACTAGTCATTGGTTAGGATTATTATTATTGTGAGTGAGTGTCATTTGCAATTAACTGATAAGTTTGAACCCCATATATTGATAAATAATAATTGTTTGTGTAGTTGTTTGTTGCGAGAATAATGAACACAAAACCGTATACTAATTGATTAAATTTGGAAGTCTTTCTTTTCTTCAATTTAAATGTAAATATTTTTGTGTGTTCTAGATAATACTTGATAGAAATTATTGTAATGAAAAGGTATTTAAGACCGTATATTTTACATGAAGTATTTAAGGTCAATATTAAAGAAAAAAAAGACCCACAAAGTTCAGAAAAATATTTAAATTGGGACGGGTTGATACTTACAATTAATCAAAGAAGCCATGTCAAAGATATGTAACCTTTGAAAAGTTTCATTAAGAAAAATATAGAAAATTAGAATCAACGAATCATATCAACAAAATTAAAATAAGGAAACTTATTAAAAATATGGATATTGCTAATGACAGCTTTAAGCTGTCGATAACATGCATAAAAAAAAATACATTCCATATAAAAAGAATTTTACGATTAAAATTACAAGTTTTTATACACATAAATAACAAGACGTTTGGCATCTTATCTTAATCTTAATCTTAATATATACTATAAGACAGTTGAACTAATAACTTATTAACCAATTACATCGCTGGATTTCATCAAATTGATTTTCGTTTATGTCATCATTTAGATTAACTATAAATTAAAAATCCTAATAATGATTATCAAAATATATTATTATATTAGTTATTAATTTATAGAAAAAATCTCATTAATTTACACTTTTTGGTTTTCCATCAATAATTTACACTTTTTTAGCCCTGAATACTTAATCTATATTTATTTTTAGCCACCAACTTGAGAGGATTTTTTAAACTTTACAATCATTTAATTAATTAAAAAAAATTCAACATATGAAGTATTGTCTTTAAAAAATTATTTCAAAACCTAATGACTTATAAAAAATATTAGATTAGATTTTTATAAATTATAAATATTAATATTTAGCTTAATATTTAATATAAACACAACTTGAATTCTAGATATATATCCCAAACATAATTACAGATGACGATATACAACATCATTATCCTAAAAACAATAAGAATCACAGAATATGTGACGATCACAGAACAAAACATGATTTACAAAAAAGGGTTACTTGAATACTTAATCTAAATCAACATGAACTCCTTTCAGTATTCATAATATCTCTCAATAAAAAAAAGGGATAATTTACTCTTTTTTTTATATGAATTTTGCGTATTAATGTTTAAAGTTACAGTTGTCACTCAAATCAAGAGTTCTAATTGTTATCAAAGAATATAAAAACAATCCTAATTGTTATATAATTATCATAGGACAGGTGATTGAAAATAAACCTATGCGTGTTATGGACCCGCATCATGATCAAATACATATACTTGAATCTTAAGTACAGGATCGCAAGTATGTTTATATTTTAATTATTAATTATCTTTCATAATAATATTACATTATGAGTACAAGTGTACAAATGGTTTCAAAATATTCTATAATATTATAACATGTGCAATGTGGAATGACTACGACAAACAATTTCATCAATGTCTCAGATAATAATGACAGTGACGAACTTATGATTATTGTACTACAACTTGCAAAATATGACACTTAGAACTGTATATCTTCAAAATTATAAAATTTTATGACCTAAATGTATGAAGATCTAATATTGATAATATCGTAAACCTGGACACGGGTCTAAAATCTATTTAATGAAACTAAAAAAAGAAAACAAAATTATATACCTTATATGGATGGATAGCTAAATTAAAGTACACAATCGAATAATTTTTATGGTCTTTTAAAAATCGAATTTATTACTAGCAAGTATTTTGATTGGCTTCCTCTCTCTCTCTATATATATATATATTGCCCAAGGGTTTTGAGTTTTACTTCTACGCTTGGAGGAAGGCAATAATGGGGAGAGGCATAGCATCCAAGAAGCAGAAGAAGCTTATCGTAGATGATGATGAATTCCCTTCATCTGTATATGCAGTAATATCCAACGACGACCTTTTGATTGATATCTTACTCAGGTTACCCGCTTCCTCGATTGTTGGGTTAAGATCCGTATCCAAACGCTGGTTATCTCTTATCGCAGGCCCTGTCTTTACTCTGTGGTGGAGCCAAAAGAGAAACGTCAATCGTTCCCCGTTTGGTTTCTTTCTCCAGCGATATATAACATGCGAAAACTATGCTTATGTGCCGCGTGATATCAGATTTGCGGTCAACAGATCACCTCCATTGAACACTACTACTAATTTCGGTTTTGATTTTCCCGATGAAGGTAATGTTGAGATTTTGCAGTCCTGCAATGGTTTGCTTCTTTGTCGGTATTCCATTAAGACTGACGAACATCATGGATACGACCCGAGTGATACACATTACGTATACAATCCGTCCATTAATCAGTTTATGAAGCTTCCATCACCCTGCAATTTAATAGGAGTCGACTCTTATTCTATCGGAGGTATGAGATTGACTTTTGATCCTATAGAATCACTTTACTACAAACTAGTGTTTGCTACAACGAAACATGATGGTCATCACTTTTACGTCGAAATATATACCTACTCTTCAGAAACTGGCACTTGGAGTGTTTGTCCTGATCGATTTCCCAAATCCGATGATTTTTTTAATTTTCGATGTGCCAAATATTGGAATAATTCCCTTCATTGGATCAATAAAAGAACGAAACATGTCAAATTAGATTTGGAACATCTAGTTTTAACAACCACACCATTACCACAGAAGTACAGCAACACGTTATTTGAGTCTTGTGGTTGTTTGCTTTGTGTGTGTAAATGTACCAGCGACGAGACTCTTGCCGAACAAATAGCAATATACGAGATGAGGAAAGGGTATTCTGAATGGTCAATGAGGTATCTGGTTAATCTTGATGACATCTGGAAACTATTCCCAAGGGTGGAGGGACTGGAGCATGCTGTGATGTTCGGATCGTACCATGTTCTTTGTATTGTATTGGGAGAAGAAGAGGATCCGTTCCTCGTGTTGGAGATGTGTGGAAAGGTTGTGCAATACAATATCGTGTTAGAGACTATCCGGGAACTTTATGATTACAGACCACTTAACTTTGAATCTACAGAGCTTTACCGCGGCTGCTATCCGTTATACGCATCTTTTGCTAGTGTATGATCCTTATATCTGTTTCAATTCATGTATGACATTATTTATGCACTACGTACTACTTATGATTCTATTTTACGAGTTTTATTTACATATTAATGGTGAACAAAGATTTGGAAACACTATGTTAACTGTTATGATTCTATCAGTTGTCATGAAATTTATGTTTAGTAGCATTACGTGGTTCAAATGTTCAATACAATGATCACCGGTGTTTAAAAGCTTTATTATTACGAAAATGGAAATAAACGATTTGGTAAAGTGATTTAAGGTAAGCATATATCTTTTGCAACTTTTGACCTGTTGGACAGGTTCGGTTATAAAAGATTATTAAAAATCAAAAACAAGGGTGTCAAAGACTCGAAGATTATTAAAAGTTCACCATTTGGAGAATAGATGTTAAGATGAATCTGCAAAACCAGTGGAAGTTAACAATTCCTGCATATAGAAAATTTCAAAACCTTCCAAAAAAAACAATAGATAGATGATTAGTTATTCTTTCCAAGTCTTGAACATTGTAATTCAAAGCTATCCAAAAACAAAGAACATTAATAAAAGTGCACCTTTGTCAATCGAAGAGGCTAATTTTACTGAGATATGTGCATACAAATATCTAAAAAAAGTTTAGCAAAAGTAAAAAAAAAAAATAGACAGATAACCCTTCACCCACAAACAAAAATTGGAAGAAAAGTAGAAGCATTTTTGCCTTAGGTGTATAAATTTACAAGAGCATACACTTGACAAGATCGAGTTTGCTTTAATTATAATCATTTGCCATTTTGAATTTTGTAACCCTTAAAGGTTTTGGCCTTGGGTAAAACCTCCTGCTATTATTATTATTAATATAGGGATAACTTATATGATGTTTACATCATTTAACTATACTATGTTTTCCTCGCAAACACCATAAAATTCATGGGGGCTAATTAACATGCGTGTAATTAATGTGAGTACATTACCAAAAGGTTAACATCATATAAGACTATCCGCATCAGTTTAAGATATCCATCTAACAAACATCATAATCACTGTGCCACGTTAGATTTTCATCCATCCTTCTCACAAACATCTTTTACCCACAATAACAAAATAACTATCCTTCTTACAAACAACCAAATAACTTCCCAACTAATTTTTGCCAAACCAATTCATCTACCATCCAATTTTTGTCATCTACCTCCATCCTTCTCTACAAACACCAAAGGATGGATACCCTCCACCTCATTACTCACAACAATACCCTTCTTACAAACATCTCCATGTCATCACAAATCACCAATGGATACCCTTGTTGTTGATGGTCTAACATTTTCCCTATCCTTTCTCTGTTCCCCTCTCACATTTCACTGTTCCCCTGCACCGACTTCCTCTCTTATCCTTTCTGTTCTGCGATCCTCTTTTCTCCTGTCAAAACCAAACGGGCCAGCTGCTAATGAGGTTCAATAATCCGGAAGGTTCTTCAAACCAAACGGATTTGATTCTTGCGCACCAACTATTTGATGAAATGTCACAATATAATTGCAACACCATTTACCAATACGCTTTGTTTAAGAAGCTGACAATATTTGAATTACATATGGGATGAACAATTGATTGGTAAAGAAAACATTAATTTAGAGGGTTACATTGGATTTAAATTATTTTTATACTTGCATTACATGGTTCATAGTTTTTTAGGATTGTTTCTTGATGGGAACTAACAACCGGCCGGTTGCATGACTATTGTAAAGATTTGCTTACAATATCATCTTTTCAGATACTAGGTTCTCGGTTGCAAAATGAATGGAGAAAATCACAACGGTGTAAGCATGCTTTTGAGGTCAGACATTTGGCCTAACTTACGTACATTTGTTACTATAATTTTTTGGTTTCTAGTTTTGATATTGATGTGATGTTATTGACATTACGGTACTTTTGGAATGATATTTTATTATAAAACGATTGTAAGTGCTAACGTTTGCATATGTTTGTATCTTTAACGCTTTAATTAATCAAGTTTCTTGATCCTAATGATGTATACTTCTCTTTGATAGGATCATAAGATATCAAGAGATGATATGATATGATGTATACTTCTCTTTGAGCATGTGCAAGGTGTTGAATCGCGCAAGGTCCTTATTGATGATGTTACAACTTATATGGCGGTGTATGTTGTTTCTTGATCCAACATAAATCTGTTATTATGTTGTAGTTTTACTTACCATTTACTGAATTACTCATCTGAACCTTGGGAGTGTTTTCCACAGCACCTTCATTATTAATACTGAAACTGTTGGCTATATAGAATTCAATGCTTGTTGCTAGTTCACTTTAATACAAAAGCATTTTGGCAAAACAATATGATGTAAACAAGAATAATGACCTCAAATTTGGCCCCAATTGTCATTGCTCTCTTATAAGAAGTTAAAGTAGCTTGATACAAGGATCGTTTTCATCTCAGCTGTGCTTCTGCCAAGAAATAAAATGGTTTATTGCCGCTAAAAAGCTATTAAGTCGTCATTTCTTTGTTTCTTGCTTGCTGCAGAGATGGACTATGTTTTGAGATATTGTTAGGATCACCTTTTTACTAGCCTCATTCATAAAATGGAGGGCACTCAATACTCGAAACCAACCCATCTGAACGGAAATCAACTCGTAAAAACCCATCAACCTGTTTTACCCATCATTAATCAGGTTACACGGGTCAAGTCTATGTTAGTAGGTCACGACTCACGAGTCAGCGTTGAAGTTTTTAGCCATAAACTTTAAGTAGGTCAAGGACGACAATTTTCAATTTGCAACCCGACCTAATTAACAATCCTCTAATGAGATCCAAAATATATAAGCCATTTTATAACCAATTGATGAAAACAGGAAGTAACTATTCCAGCTTATATATGTTGACATTGGAATTGTACTTTAACCAATGGGATTTCAGAATTCAGATTCGCACCAAACAATCCTCCCACCAAATTCAAATACTATATCACCATGCATCCCCTTTAAAAGATACTCCATGTGATTTAGTTATTACAGTATATACCACCCTTTTCATCACGGAAACAAGTGTTGGAATTGTTTTTGCAGTTTGCTGAAATTTATAAGGTAAATTCCAAGTAGATCTTGTTCCCTTGATTGTCAAATAAATATGATATACAAAAACAAAACAGGGGTGAAAAGAATTTGAGTTGAAAAGTCTAATTTTTTACCTCCTACCTTGTTTTTGTAGAAGAATGTGAGGGAACAAATTGTGCTGTAAACCAGACCATGTGTTCCCAGTTCGGGTTAGTCCAAGGTTAGTAACATGCCGAATTGAATGATAAAAGCCAGGAATCGACTTTTTCAGTTCCACATAAACTTCACTTTTCAGTTATATTGATTGAAATATTAGTTATGTTCGAGCACTTGAGCAATTACTTCAATTGTGACTACTATGAGCATCAGTTTACAGTTATAAAGATACTCCATGAAACTTAAAACCGCTATCAGGCCATTAATTTACAACATGATCACAAGACAACACAAAAATATTTGAAACTTCTGTTTCAACCCATATCAAAATTTCTTATTTTAACCTGTTACCCAACCCACCCAACCTGCCATTTTGCGACTTCTTGTTACTGTATCAGACCAAAAACGTCAAGTATATACCAAATGTATAGAAAGAACTTCAACATATCTGCAAAAATGGGCATTCTTAGGCACTACTGTAAAGTTGAACATACCTCTATTGAAAAATTGTTGTGTGCTAGAAAAAAACATTGATATGTGTATAGCATATAAAGATTATAATTTATAGGATAATTTTACTAGTAAGTAATAACTGACCTACCTCAGTCAAATATCCTCTCTCCAGTTGAAAATAACAAAAAGACAACTGAACTTAAAATGCAAAGCAACCCCGGAATGAAAAACACTGCTCTCCAGCTATCCGGGCTTGAAAGATCTGAATCTGTAGCCTTGGCAGCTTCCAAAAGCTGACCAGTTAATCCAACCCCAATAATTCCGGCTAAAGTGCCAGCAGTGTTAGAAACTCCCATCACAATACCAGCATACCGAGGAGCAATATCCATGTGATTTACAGCAAAGCCAGCTCTTCCTAATGCCAAAAACCCAAGAGCCAAAGAAGAACATAGCACCACACCATCAGGTGTTCGAAAATGAGGAATTGCAATCAATGCAAAGGAAGAAACCACGAATCCAACTGTATTCAATACCTTTCTTGCTTTTGTCACGGACATAATTTTTTTAGTAATGACGTGGTCGGCAATCACCCCGCCAATGTTTGAAAATATAAACATGTTCAAATAAGGCATCATTTTAGAAGAGCCCATATCTTGAAGGCTAGACTGAAGACCTAGTTCAAAGTAGGTCGGTAGCCAATTCATAAGCACATATAGAGCATAATGGAAAGTAAAATTATTAGCAACAATAGCCCATACAGGTAAGCTGAGAAATATCCTTCTCCATGGGATTTGACTAGTTTTATCGTTTTTAGTCTTTAGAGTTTGACCATCTTTGACTGGGAGTAATGACTCACCAAAACCAGATGCAGCAGCTTTTGGATGCTGGGAGCGAGGGGGATCACTGGCACAATTGAACCAAAGAAGAGACCACATCCCACCTAAAGCTGCTTCAGCAAGAAATACAGATTGTGGACCTTTAAACTTTACGAGACTAGGAAGCAGAAGCATACCCATGGCTGCCCCTAGGTACATTCCAGACGTTGTTAATGAAACAGATCTTGAACGTTCATGTGGTGGGACCCACTGAGCAAGAACGGTGTGGATAGATGGAAAAATAAACCCTTGTGCTACTCCAACAAGTAATCGAGCTATCACTAGGGTAATCACTCTGTTTGGATCAAGTGGTACTAAAGCACAAGTTAGAGACCAAAGTATAAACGAAAAAAGGAGTACGCGCCTTCCACCAATTTTCTGAGCTGCCCAGCCACCTGGGACCTGCGATAAGGCGTATCCATAATAGAATGTAGAAAGGATAGTGCCTTTGCTTGACTGGCTTACTCCTTCTGCATCAGCAGCAACTGTATATGCTATTGAGAAGCCTACACGTTCTATGTAACATACCGAGGTACAGATGAAGGTTAGAATGACGATCAAATAGCGTGTTGGAATCGTTTTTACGCCCATTTTTCTATTTGGGCGCTGAAGACATGCACTTGTTTACTCCGCTTGGTTAATATAGCATCATATATCACTGTGGTCGATACTAACTTGATAACCAAGATCATGTCAAGATATATGACACCATATGCACCTGAAAGGATATACGGATTAAAGAGAAGAAATGGTTTAAACTGGACAATAAAACTTGCTAAAAACAATGATATGAGAAAATGAGTCATACTAACAGCCAGATAAACTGGTATGGTATAGTAAATTTGTGTAAGTATCAATTGTTAGATATAATACTTCTAAAGATATATCCCCTTTATTGGCCAAAAGATTGATTCATGTTTCATGCTGCTATCACTAATTAGGCTGTTTAAGATTGTTTTTTTACAGCTTATCACATGTAGATGGAGAAA
The DNA here is from genome assembly GCF_010389155.1 of Erigeron canadensis. Taxonomy (NCBI): domain Eukaryota; kingdom Viridiplantae; phylum Streptophyta; class Magnoliopsida; order Asterales; family Asteraceae; genus Erigeron; species Erigeron canadensis. Next base: position 27,160,247 of record NC_057764.1, read on the forward strand.
TAAACTCATGCTTATCTACATATTTTGGACTCAAATAACCCCTTTTTTTCATACGCAGATTACATAAACAGCTTTCAAGCTTATTCTGTTTCAATACAGCTAGATAAGCACTTTTGAGTGTTTGTAGTGAACGTTTGAAACAAACAGCTTATGCTTATTAGCTTATTAAAAGTTGTTTCACAGCAATTTATCAACTTATTAAAGTTGTTCCCCATCAGCAATCTCTACCTTTATAATCAGAGAGAGCAAATGTTTATCAGCTTATTGCATTTTAATATGACATAAATAAATCCAAACACAAATCCCCAGCGTTGTATTTTGACGAATCTATTCTAATAACATCCTTTGTAAAATACCCTAAATCTCCTCAATGGGACTCGACACCAGGACCTGTTGGTCGTTAAGCCACCTACAATACCCGAATCCCAACTTTCTTGGTAGTTGTCCTTTTCTTCACATTAGGTACTAAAGTTTTAACCTTTTCAGTATTTCAAAGCCAACTAAGTAAAACATAGCAACAAATTTACAAAACCAAGTGATCAAATAACAAACAAACATAATATGTACCTATTTCTAGAAGAAAACCAAATAACCTCTTTGAGATTTAGCCTAAATTGTCAATATATAAAAATTTCATTAAAGCATTACCTAAAACTATAATGGATATCCCTAACCATAAAGTAAACGGGTAAACAGATGAGGTATTCCCTATTCAAGCTACCCGGGGAATGCAAAGTCTTTTTTTACTCAGATGTACGCAGCCTGATGGGTTATCCAGTGGGACATATTGTAAAGAGTTATTGATATTTGATTATTTGTACCGTCACTTTTAATGAATCTACCATAACTACATTGATGGTTTGTACAATCAGCTTTATAACCTGTACAATGCGGTACATTTAATAAATGGGGTGGTACGAATATCACCACTCATCGTAAAAAGGTACAAAATGTTGACCACAAGGCCACATTGGAGGTAATTTCCTCACCAAAAAAAGTTGCACATAAAAATAACATTCCTAAAAATAATATTGTACAACATCTATCAGAGCAGTAAGAAAATTCCAACAATAATAACTACTAAGATAATAACAGTAAATTAAAACAGATAGAAATGTAGCAGCATGGTTATAATCAAAATCAAAACTAGAAAGAAAAAAAAAAAGATCAATACAAAAGCATCAATTAAGATCCAATTACCTGAAATAGAAAGTTTGAATCTTTAATGTTTTCCTGTTAAGATCTCAATTGTTTTAAGAAAATAAATTATGTGGGTGTTTTGAGAATTTAAATTTGATAGCAGAATGAGAAATTCAGGGGTGTTTGAAGAAATGTATTTGACAAAATATATACATACAGAAAGTGTATGTATGAATTGATGGATTTAGTCAAAGATTTAAAAAAAGTCAACTACTCTATCCTGAGCCTGGACCTGAGCAGCTGGATCTCAGATTTTGTTTACTTTTGGGTTAAGTGGTTTTTATATATGGGCCGAAATGAGATGAGCTCAGCTCTATTAGTTGGAAAGTCATGGAAAGTCAACCATATGTTAAGATGGGAAGAGTTATCTATTTGAACTAAATTTAGTTAGTAAAGATTTATTAAGATTTGAGCTCCAGTTCATTACGGTGATAGTTTATATTTTTATTTTTACATCCTTATCAAACAAATCACTTTCTCTTTCTTTTAACTTTCAGCCTTTAAAATAATTAAATTATCTTTTTAAGTTTTAACTTTTTCTTAATACAAAAATCTACCCATTATATCCTAAAATATTTTAAACCCCTATATATCCAAATTACCTCTCTTTTTTATTCATTAACATAAATATTTCCATTTAATATAATTAAGTTATATACTGCCATTTTATATTAAATACTTTTACATTAATAAATACATCGTTTAAAACCGTTTTCACCACTCTTCCGCACCCGATATTGTCGTCACTTTCGTACTGTGTGGGTACATTTTTAATATTAAAAAAATGAAAATTAACCATATGTTGAACTAGGAAGAAGCAAAGTGTTCTTTGGATTTAAATTTATTCCAAAAATATAAACATCACAATGCACAAGCATAGAATGGAAAAGAAAAAATAAAAACAAACGAAAAGAATCATCAGTAAAGGTTCCTTTTGTTTTTCACATGTCTACATAGAGTCCATGCCACCATGTGAACATGTACAATAATGATTTTGTCTTTATACATAACAAAATCACCCCAAGAAAATAAAATAGTTATTGAAGCTTAGTTTAACGTATTTAAATGTCATATCATATTGAAATATTTATAAAATATCATATATTTGGTAGCTAAATTTTGCTTCTCTGTAGCTAAGTTATTATACTATAATAACACTCAAGTTAATTACTTAGGGTGTTAAAAATGAAAAAGATTTAAAGTTTAGTGGTGATGACGGTTTAGAGATTTTTGGGGGGAAATAGCCTACTCTTATAGGTAAATAAAATTAAATGGATTTCCAATTGAACTGTTGAAAAACTAAGCATATTGTATAATTGGTTAACTCGAACTAAGCATTGTAATTAGTTAACTCGATCGCTAAGTCAACCGTTTTAATATTTAAGATATAATGGGTTACGTTTTATTTTTTCATATTTGAAATTGCTGTTGTTTGTTCTTATGTAAAATATATTTGACAAAAAGAGTTTAATCATAGCTAGCTTCCACTAAAAGTTTAGCTTATCTTCTTTTCAGCATCTATTTTTCTTTTTTCAATAGTTCTGAATTTTAAGGCATTTCGAAGCTCATTATTTTTCTAACACCTTACCACCAAATATAACATTTAAAAGACGTGGGTCATCAAAATTCTATAAACTTGGAGAAAAGCTTTGCCAAACAAAGGTTGCTTCAACTACTTTATTGTTTAATCTCACCTAAATCAAAAGAAAAAAGAAAAGTCGATAAAAGTACGGGAAAATCGCGACAATAGCCAAATTTCATTGCGATTGTACCAAAATAGCCAAGTTTTTTTAAATTATCACAAAATAGCCATATAAATCGCAATAACTGGACAAAATCGCATAAAGAACCTTACCATTGCTACAAGATCTTCAAAATCGCTACGAGATTTTGCAAAATAATCTCTACAAGATCTTCAAAATCGCTACGAGATTTTGCAAAATCACTATGAGATTCTGAAAATCTTTACGAGATTTTGCAAAATCGCAATATGTTGACTTTGACTTTTTTTTTTTTTTTTTTTTTGCAAAATCGTAATGTGTTTTATTGCGATTAATTTTTGTTTTTTAAACATACTAATTTTTTTTTTAAACATACTAAATTATTACATAGTCCATGAATACAAAGTTTAAAATACATGAGAAACATAATGGAGACGTGTTAATAATCCCCTAAGCTAACAGTCCCGAAAAGAGAAGAGTATGAAGTCGATTTTGATTTCCCTTTTGATTTTGATCTTGATGGAGATCCATACTTTCTCGATGAAGGAAAAGATGTTTGTAATGGCATGGATGCACCTCAATTCACCCTTGTATGATCACGTTCTTTACAATGACTGCATGTTGTTGCCTTCCTCTCTTCACCCCTAGACGGTATACGATCGAGGTTTTACAACAAAAAACACATTGCGATTTTGCAAAATCTCGTAAAGATTTTTAGAATCTCGTAGTGATTTTGAAGATCTCGTAGCGATTTTATAGATCTCGTAGCGATTTTGCAACATCTCGTAGCGATTTTGCATCATCTCGTAGCGATTTTGAAGATCTCGTAGCGATTTTAAGATTATTTATGCAATTTTGTCTAGTTTTTGCGATTTATATGGCTATTTTATTATAATTTGAAAAAACTTGACTATTTTGGTACAATCGCAATGAAAATTAGCTATTGTCGCGATTTTCTCAGTACTACTATTTCAATACCAAAGTAAATTAATGTACGGTACTAGTTTTTATATTATAATTTTGACAATAATTACTACGAGTATCATTTTTTATTAACAGTACGAGTAATTACTATGATGAAATAATATGCGCGGTTTAAATTTCCATTATAATTATTTTTTATTATCATTGTTACATATATACATATAGGGATGGGTTACTTTAGGACCACCTCTTATTTTATGACTAATTAAGACATGTGTTTTTTGTAACTCACACACCACCATTATCTACTACGATATACAAGACTTTTTTGTAAAAACACTAAGACTTTCCGGCAACGGGCCCACTGAAATATCATGTGTAAGTTAACTTACATATGTGTAAGTTACTTACACATGTGTAACTTACACATGATTTTCCGGCGACGCGGTGGCCGGAAAATCATGGTGGTGGTCGGAAATGATCATGGTGGTGTGTAAGTTACAAAAAACACATGTCCTAAAATAAGTGGTCCTAAAATAACTTACACGTATACATATATACATACAATTTTTTTTTTGTAAACTTTGAAAACTTTTCGTGCTTTTCTATCAATTTGAAATTGATTGCCTAACTTAAATAACTGATGTAATGGAGGCTCTTGTCATCTCGACTCCTTCTTACAAAAAAAAATAGACATCCTATTAAAAGTTACAACGGAAAGATGTTAAAAATATCATCCATTAAAACAACACATACAATACACCACCACCTTAAATGAAATAAATACATCATCAGTTCCCCCAACTTTAAAATAATTATACTAACCCTTATATTAACATTTACATCAATAACTTATACTACTCGTCGTCACCACCATCAGTCGCTGTCACCACCGCATTACTGCCGCATCGCACCGGCAACATGCTATTTTGTTCAAATATAAATCGTGTGTATGATACTTATCTTATCTTAATCTATACTAGAAAAAAAATTACTTAATTCCAATTAACCAATAACAGTCTTCAATTTCTCAAAATTAATTAAATTAACACATGTTTAAATTAATTTATACTTTTTGATTTTTCATCACCAATTTACGTTTTAACACAATTTAAAAATAATTAAGATTTACATGAATGATATCTATCTAATAACAAAATATAACTAAAAGTAAGTTATAACATTTGATTAATACGAATTAATATTTATATTAATATTTTATTTTATATTATTAATTGTAATCAAACTAATTGTAATATTGTTGTTATTAGTGATTGTAACCAGACTATAATTAGGATAATCATTTTAGTACTTGGAATACAACTATATTTAGAATATAATTTTTTCTTATATAAATCAAACCTCACAAATAAAATCACAACACCCGAAATCATTAAAAACCTCACGAACCAGTTTCTACTTTAACTGTTCTTAATAACCTTGGTTCACGAAAATAAAATTACTTTTTTGGAACACATCAATGAAAACTCGGTCAATTGTTTAGTCAATGTTAAGATTTTGTTTCTTTGGAAGAGTTGTATAAAAGAAATTTTGCTACATCATTCAGCCTTGATATGATTTAGCATTTAGTACTTAGTTTTGAATATCTCAATTTTTTTTAAATATATTTTTACATTTAACATATTATAAGTATCTTTTGGTTCGGTATACTAATTCTTATATTGATGACGTTAATTGAAAAAGTCGTGTACGTATTTGACACGAGTCTAAAATCTACTATATTAGTCAAACTAGATTTAAATCATTTGTGTACACCAAAATAAATAAAAATAGCAATGTTAATTTAGTTAAAAAAATTTAAGCTTTATGATATGTAGACACGCATAGTTAGAATTTATAAGTTTAAAACTTTTTACCTTTAAATAGATACAACAAAATTGTTTGATTCTATAAAATAGTTAGGAAAATGATAAATGAAGCTTTTTGAGTTTCACTTAACATGCATAAATAGATCGTACCTACTATATCAAAAGTTCACCCCTGAATTTTACGGTAAGTTTATAAATACTTAATGTAATTTAACAAAAACCCCTAGGTCGTGTTTGGTTCACAGAATTTGATGAAATCTGATGAAATTGGAATTGAATTCCATTTCTTAGTGTGTTTGGTTGATTAAAGATGGAGGAATCACATTCCGTTGGAATGCTAACATTCCTTAATTTGATGGAATCTTCATCCCTTGGGGATGAGAGAAGGAATTTCATTCCGTCTCTCACTTGAATCTTCAAAAAATCAAAAACATTCCGTCAAATTCCATTCCTTCAGATTCCAATTACTTTAAAAGATTTCATTCATTCAAAAAATATTCTGTGAACCAAACGCGTTCTTATACTTCATTTAGCAAAACCCAAATAGGTATCTTATTTTAAGTTACATAAACTGAATATAAGAAATTGTAGATATTATGAATATCTATATATATAATATAAAAGTTGAGTTTTTAAATCAATTTTAAAACTTCAACTTCTCTCTTCATAATATTTATGATTAATGTTAAAGTTGATTATGAGAATACTTAATGATAGTTATGTGTTAAATGAATTTGAAAAGACTATTATGTATGTATACAAAAAAGTTAATTAATTCTTGGAATGCAAAATGATAATTATGTGTGTAAGAAATATTAATGACTTGCAAAAGTTGTTTTGAAAAATCAAGAATATTAATCTTTCTTCCTAAATTTTAAAAGTCAATTATGTGTGAATGGAAGTTAATTACATATATACATTAAAGTTAATTACTTGCAACGCAAAGGGAAAATATGTGTGTACGAAAGTTAATAACTTGCAAAAGTTGTCATAAAAAAACAAGAGTATTAATCTGTATTCCTAAAGTTATATCATATTAGCATGCATGTGTATCATATCTATGTGTAAATATAGTATTAATCTTTATTTCTAAACAGGGATGGCAAAAAAACCCCGACCCGACGGGAAAACCTGAACCCGTTTGGGGTAGGGAGTGGGGCATGTTTACTCCAACCCGACCCGACATCAATACTTATATCTATATACTTTTAAGTAATTAGTTTTAAATCTATAAATTCACTTTTGTAAATACAAGTTCCACATTAATATCAACTACTTTTTATCTATATTGCATAACTTGAACATTCATTTCTCAAAATATCAAGAGCATGTAGTATTATTTTTCAAATCAAACAAATTTTGATAACTATCTTTGAAAAATAACTACTATTATCGGGTCGAGTTTCAGGTTTTGTGGCATTATTTTACCCCTGACGGGGTCGACAATAAGGTACCCAATAGGTATCGGGTCGAGTTCGGTTAACATACATCTGTATCTATATCTATATATATATATTGTTATAGATTTATTTCTTTTTGAATTCGATATGTCCTTTTATTTTATATTTTATTTATTAACAAATATATCATAATATGCGTGCATGTTATATTTTTAATTAGTTGAAAGGTATTAATAGAGATGGTGTTTGAAGGAATGTGAGTTGGTTGTTGATTATATAAAATAACTTATTAATGAGAATTGATAATCATGACAGTATTTGAAATGCTTTCATGTGTATATCCTAATGTTTGTGTATTTAATGGAGTCTATTAATTAGCACGCACCAAAACTTTCCCCACTATGACCTTGCGATTTCTACAACATCTCAGTCTTAAAAAACTAACCTCATCAATGGGAAAGGTAGCAGAAGTTGCAAGAAAGCAAAGTGAACCTTTATTTTTATATCAGCTCCTGTTTAGTAGACAAACTATACATCTACTCGGTATAAATTAACTCTTCTATCAACCAACCAATTCAATCATAAAAACAACTTCTCTTCATTCCCGCCGTCCAACGGATGGGTTTTAAGCCGTCATATTCCATATATAAATCCATTACTTTTGGGGCATTTTCTAGAGAATCCCGACATTTCATTATTAGAATTAATTATGAGTGAATTTAAGTGTAGAATTATATAGCCAAATTTAATGTTAAATTCTGAAGTAGTGAAAGTAAATTAGTCAAAAGTATATTTAATTTATTTAATGCTAAGCATTTTATGCATTTACAATCCATTAATAATCAAGGGTCGTTAATTAAGTTATTGTTTACGATAACTAGCATATTGCCCGAGAACATGTATAACAACTTACATTGAAAAGTATATAACATGCACATTGTAATGAAAAAATACCAAGAACAACAATATTCGGCATTTTAGCTTTACTACAAAAATAATATGCTAACATTTATTATTTACTATCACAACACGAGTACTTTATCTACTAAAATAATATTGAAAAGTCTTGCTAAATTAATTTCATCCCTTATGGCTTTTATTATGGAAATCAAATATCAATTCATGTATATTATTTCTAACTATATCACTAGTAAATTATTATATGTTATGATGTACAAATTACCTAAATGCAGAGCATATGATAATCGGTTGTATACTAAATTAGAGGGAATCCGCACAATACAGTGACGACGTTATGGTGATATCGTCGATTGATGTATATATATATATATATTTGATATAAATAGAGTAGTGTAGATATTATTAAAACATAAAGCATATATAATATAAATTGTTCAGTGATGATAATATGAGTATTTTTATGGTGATGATAATATGAGTATTTTCACATCTTAATTTTTTATAATATTGTAATTTTATAAGTAGTATAGATATTCCAAATATATACATGATAAGCTTAGTATTATAATATATAATGATAAAAAGTTCTTAATTAATTAGTAATATTTGATTAACTTATATATATATATATCTATATAATTATTAAAACAGTAATAATTCGAACGATTCTAAAGCCTTTAAAAATTCAAACTATCTTATGATATTGCCACATAAGCTTTAATTATATGTGGCATTTTTATAAAATTTTTTCCAATAATTTAGTTATGTTCTTTTTTAAGGGTAAATGCCTAGGAACCCCTTAGTCCCATAGAGGAATTTTTCCTCTCAAGCTAGCGACCCTGCAACGCAATTATGTTCTTTTTTATAACTCAAGATATTAATTAACGTGAGATATTCTTTTTCTTTGGCAAATATTTTGTTTACATGCTTATCTAATTATGTCAATATTAATATTATTATTAATCATATAAAATAGATATAGATTCATTTACCCAAAAAAACACATGAATGTTTATTCTTTTCATTTACAATTAATGCATTATAATTCAGTTCCTAAGTTTTTTAGAATTGCTTTTTGATGCAAATATTTATTATTATTCATACTTTTTTGTTAGCTTTAACGAGATGGGAAATACAGTATACATAGATGTGTGAATGATTTGTTTGTTCTATACGTATAAGATTTATCCTTAATTTTATCGTCAATGATTTCGATGTCACTTTGTCAAATTATTATCATCAATCTATTTAAATGTGCACTTCTTTTTATCTGCATAAACTTGATAAACCATCGGATCAACCTTTAGCAATATTTCGTCATTCTTTTCAACTTTTAGTTTGATTTTTCTCATAACGTATTTAATCTTATGTTCTATCACTCACATATGGACGCAATGTTAAATAAACTAAATGACGAATCTTCACGGTAATAATAAGTATTTTTTTCATTACTTCATTTTGTTCAAAATTAGGATCGGATAACTTTCAGTTTGGGTTTCATCAATTTCAGATGGATACAATGTTAAATAAATGAATGACATTATTATTCATATTTTTTTTTAGCTTTGATGAGATGGGAAATACAGTACATAGATGTGTGAATGATTTGTTTGTTCTATACGTATAAAATTTATCCTTAATTTTACCATCAATGATGTCGATGTCACTTTGTCAAATTTTTATCATCAATCTATTTAAATGTGCACTTCTTTTTATCTGTATAAACTTGATAAATCATCGGATCAACCTTTAGCAATATTTCGTCATTCTTTTCGACTTTTAGTTTGATTTTTCTCATACTTTGTAGCTAATGTATTTAATCTTATGTTCTACCACTCACATATGGACGCAATGTTAAATAAACTAAATGACGAATCTTCACGGTAATAATATTTATTTTTTGATTACTTCATGTTGTTCAAAATTAGGATTGGTTAACTTTCTGTTTGGGTTTTATCATTTCAGATGGATACAATGTTAAACAAATGAATGACTGATCTTTATGATAATAACTGTTATTTTTTTACTTCATCATATATTTTGTTTTTCAAAATTTATATCTGCTTAACTCTTTGTTACTTTAGATCTTGGGTTTTATCAATTACAAATGGCTGTAATGCTAATAAAATGAATGTCAAATTTTCATGGTAATAATTTGTATTATGTTTGTTTTCTTACTTCACTGTATATTATGTTTTGCAAAATTAAGATCGGATTACATGCAATTTGTTTATTTTGATCTTGGGTTACAATCCGTTTCTTATGTTTACTACATTTTTTATTAGTTCAAGTTGTTAATTTTTACAAGATTGGCAAATCTTCTTATATTTTTACAAAATTTGTTTCGGTTACTTAATTTGTTACAAGGATTTAATTATATTTACATGTGTTTGTATTAAGTAACTATGACAAAATTTGATTACTAGAACTTGAAATATGTTTAATTAAGTTTATATATGTTAATCATTATAATTTTAATCATTATTAATGGCACTATAGGTTTTAATGATTGAAACAACCGCGATTTATTAATAATTATTGACGTCTATAATGTAAACTTTACCAACATTTAATTTAATTATATTTTTAAATAACCGCACATTGTGCGGGTAAAAGACCTAGTGTATATATATATATGAACTACTCGTATTATACTAACATATAATTGATATAAGGGATTTGCTAACTAGTGCCCCTAGTGCACTAGTTAAGGGCATTAGTTAGCAAATCCCTTGATATAAATGATAATCATTTAATTTAGCAAAACTAATACAACAGCCAATTAATGAACCTTCATAAAGTCTTATAATCAAAGATGTTGGTTATAAAGCAATATATATTGTGTTCATAATTTATGTTAAATAAATAAAAAGGCTAGCGTTAATATGCAAACGTGGTAGTGGTCCAGATCACCTTGCTCCCTCCATAAACAAAAAAAGCAATCTCTTTCTGTCTGTTGATCTGTCTATGTATCCAAACTATATATAAAGACACAAAAACATATATATTTGCATACACACAAACATAAACTATATATATATTTGTGTCTTTTGTGTGTGTAGGGACTTGTGATATATGGGTCGTGTTGTTGGGATAGGAAGACGAGGATGTTGGTTTGCAGTTTCTGTTTTGTGTGCATTACTTTTTACAACATTTGGTTGTGAGAAGTGCAATATGTATGAAGGGAAATGGGTTTACGACAAGTCGTATCCAATGTATGATTCTTCGAAATGTCCTCACATTCGAAAGGAATACGATTGCATCAAATATGGTCGCTCTGATTTAAACTACCTCAAGTTTAGATGGCAGCCAACACATTGCAACTTGCCCAGGTACATTGTTCATTGGATTCTGATTTCAATTTAATGTATGGAATGTGAGTAAGATTTGATAATTACTTTTTGATTAAGAATATATAATAGCCTTTTTAAATCTATTTTACTTTCACTATCAACTTTTAGATGTTATGCACTTATGCCCATTGCTAATTATGAGATCCTAATTGAAGTTTGTTTTAATTTGCCATTATATATATTATGCGTTCCAGTGTTAATTTCCTTAAATTGTTAGGAAAATATTTTTATACGAGTATTAGATTAACACCCAATAAACCAAAGTTTGAATCTCAATTTTCATCACTTATCGAACTAGATACCCTCGACAAAAAGCCTTCATAAACATAAAGTGAATCTTTAATAATAATCGCCTTGGAGACCAGGGTTCAAAGTCCTGCGGCATTCCAAAATCCTGCAATGATGCTTGGATCCCGGGAGACCAGGGTTCAAGTTTGAGCAAGTGAGGTTTTACCTCAAATTTAACGTCGTTTTTTCTGTAGTAGTTAAATTGGTGGGTTTTCCCTCCCCTGTGGTCCCTGACTTCATGGATCGGTCGCTAGTAACTGTCTGCCTATGTGGATGTAACGACTATCCGTCTCGTGACACAAACGTTCAAGAAAAAATCTTTAATAATTATCGCCTCACTCACAACCGGAAAATCTTTGATTATTATGTCAATGAGATCCAAGTCCATATAATGTTCTTGGACGTATAGTATACCTTTTTAACGGACAAAGTTTTCTTTACTACACATTATGACATTATTATTATTTTATCATTATTATGATGATTCAAAATAAGACATAATAACGCAAGGCATTGAAATCCAAATTCTCATATATAGTAAAGTTCGGAACTTTTAAGCAAGATTTTATCTTCTACTTGTTTATCTTTACAATTGACATGAGGTGAGTTATTCTAGAAGTACCAAACCAATCAGAAAGATGAGTTGTTCAATAATAATATTATAGATCTCAAAGAGAAGCCGAGAGAGCTTGTAATTAGTTAATTAAGTAATTAATATCGTGCGTTTTTATGGAAGTTGTTTAATACATATATTATTATAAGTAAGATCTTAAATGTAGCAAATCTTTTTTACGAAAAACACTCTACTTTGATACAAACAAATAAGAAAAGAAAATGTAATTTTACTTTTCCGTATACGGCTTGTTTGAAACGTCACTATATTCACGTGAAAATGTGAAATGCATATATATATGTCAAAATAATATTATTCTTCTTGTCACGTTCCTAGACTACTATGCATGTGGTGTTTGGTTAAAATAAATTTGTTGTTAAAATGAATTTATGTGCTAATCAGTATGTATAAACTAAAAGTAGACGAACACATCAAACAGAGCCGCCTATAACATGGCTCAAGTGTTGCTAGAAATCCAGGTTCGCTTTTCTTTGAGGCCCACAGCTTTTCATAGAAGTTTTATATATATGTATATATTTCAAGGAGCGTAACACCACCAGGTCAAAAGGGGTAACACAACCCAGGAAGACTATTAACAGCGACGTCGCCGCTAATAGTGTTGGCCCCCATGTCTGTAATGGTAAATCTGACAAAAAAATTAGCGGACCCCCTGTCAGTGTCAGAGTATTAACGGCGATGTCGCCGCTAATGCCCTTGTGGGGTTGACTTTTGCCTGGTGGTGTTATCCTGTGCCATATATTTTCGTTCGAAATCCTTGGATTGGTATGTATGTAAATACGTGGACTCTTGTTAACCATAAAAAAAAATAAAAGCCTATAGACCTGAAAATGTCAGGCTGACATCTTTTCTGTTTCCCTAATTCTCTATTTCCAAAAATCACAATTCATATTCATTTCATATATAAAACGTCGTATGTGGTATTCTTGGAGGCTTGTCCGACGTTTTTTGCTTAATAGGTATTCTTCATTTCTAAATATTTAACTTAGTTAAGTTTTACAGATTAACATTTGTAGAGCTTATTATTATTGTCATACAGTTTATACATATTTTAATTAATATTATGAATGTTAATCTTTTTTTTATTTAGGTATGCCTAAAAAATATAAGAAGAGCTACACGATTTACTTAATAATATAAACTAGGTTTTTGTTTTGTCATACTTTGTCTTTTATAGTCGAAAACGTTTATCGTCGTAACACTATGCTATTATACCGCTATATTAGAGGTCCACTTTTTATTTTCGAGCCAGACCCTGAAAATTTTTTATATCCTTAAAGACGGTACTGACATCAAATTTAATATCAACGAAAAGGGAGTGATAAATCTATAATAATATTTAGTCATCTTCAACAATATATGTTTTATACAATAAAACATTGTGCAGTATAATATATACATTTGTTGTACATGGTTAAAATATGTTGTAGATTTATTACTATTCTTAGTAATATTGGTGCTTGGCTGCTTGCCATTGTTAAGGTAAACAAAATAATGTTTTTTCCTGAAAATCTATTTTTCATATTTGTGTTTAATTATTTCTTTCAAAGAGTGAAAATGCTGAAACGTCTAAAAGTTAAAACGATTATTTTTTTTAATATACGAGCATGGTACCTATATACGAGCATTGTACTCGCACGTTCCAGCGGATACCATTAACAAGACGTTTGTTGGAAATTGACGGGGTGTTAGTGATGATGGACGGCGGCGGTGGATATTGACAGAAATAATTAAAGAGAGGGGGTGTGTGTTTTGTATGTGTGTTGTTTTGGCAGAGAGAAAGAGAGAACGAGGGATGTACACTATGTGTTTTGTTTTAGGGGAAAGAGTAAGTTGGTAATTTTGCATGTCTTAACATTCTAAACTTTCAATACCACCCCTATAATTTTAATAAGGGCGTACAAATAATAAAGTATAAAGATAATCTAAAGTTGGATTAACTTTATCGGTAAAGTTAGTGAGATATCAACATTTTTATAAAAAAGTCAATATTATTTTAATTTAAAGTTTGAGAATTATTTAACTTCACCTATAAAATTATCTTAACATTAGAAAAACCTTAATCTTATAATAAAAAGTCTGCCGACCGGCCAACCATAACCATTTATGTGGGGCTGGTGGTAGGATTTTGGCCAGAGAAAAAAATTAAGGTTCAAATAATGGGAAGTTCATAAAGTAGAAAATGATTTGCTTTTCAAGAAAAAAATAATTAGAAAATATAATATAAGAAAACCTTTAATTTTATCAATGATGATTCAATATGTAATATTTTTAATGACGTCTTCTTGATTAAGTTTGGTTTGAAATTGTGGTGTGTAGATACTCACCCAATACGGAACCAATTTGAACATTCAATCTTGTTTTATGTTAAAGATTTAGATGGTTAATTTAACTAAACTCACCTCTAATTTCCAACTTTAATCTGCAGATTCGATGCCGATAAATTCTTAACAAAAATGAGTGGGAAGAAAATAATGTACATTGGAGATTCGATTAGCGGAAATCAATGGCAGTCTATGGTATGCCTTCTTCATGCTGCCTTGCCACCACACGCCATTATCACTGAAAAAACCGTCGATTCAACTACAACAGTCACATTCGAGGTTACTAGTCGTAACTTAACATTTTTTTCATATAAAAATGACCGATTTACATAGTTAATGAGTAACTTTTAATGTCTATGTGTAGGACTATGGAGTTTCGATATCGGTTTTCTTGTCCCATTACTTGGTTGATATTGCAGAAGAAGAAGTTGGTCGGGTTTTGAAACTAGATAGCATAACGGATGGAGATGTATGGAAGGAGAACGACGTTTTGGTCTTCAATACTTGGCTTTGGTGGTATCGAGAAGGAGAAAAACAACCGTATGTATGATTATTTCTCATGTGATTGATTACTACTATAGTCTATAGTTATTAATAGTTTCACTTACTCTGCTGGTATGATGCAGATGGGATTATATCAAAATTGGTTCAAAAATACTAAAGGACATGGATAGGATGGCTGCTTTTCGCAAGGCTTTAGAGACTTGGGGGAATTGGATAGATTCAAATATAGACACAGAGAAAACCAAAGTGTTTTTCCAAGGAATTTCTCCTTCCCATTACAAGTAACATTTCTTAACTTGACCATCTAAAAATACTTGTTGACAATTAATACTAGTTTACGTCTTTGAGTTTTATGAATTTAAAAGTACAATTTGAGCCAGGAGGTTTTCCTCTTGTGGTATTGAAATATGATCAGTTGGTAACACTGGTGACACGATAATACTCAAATGGTCTGTCAATGATCCGAATTAGCTGTTAAAAAAAAACAATTTGAGCAACTTTTGGCCCATGTGACATGAACCATTTAGTAGCTATTACTTGCATTGAGTTTCTTTTGGTGAGCTTTTACATATAGATGCTAACTATCTAAATAAAAAATTGGGCAGCGGAGAAGAATGGAACAAGCCAGGGGTAACAAATTGTGCAAAAGAAACGGACCCGATACAAGGATCAACATATCTAGGAGGCGTGCCAATGGCAGAGATGGTGGTGGAGCAAGTATTGAGTGGCATTAGAAAGCCAGTGTCATTGCTAAACATAACAAGATTATCACAATTGAGAAAAGATGCACATCCAAGCAGTTTCAATGCTTTCAAGGGAATGGATTGCACACATTGGTGTGTTGCTGGCCTTCCAGACACATGGAACCAGCTTCTGTCTGCTGCCCTTGTTTGAACCCAAATTTTAGAATGCTTTAGTATATCCAGTATTGTCCAAATATTCTTTTTAGAGAAATTACATATAGTTCATTGATTGAAAAACTTGGATATTGATCATTGAAGTACTTTTATGATCATGTCAAAAGTTTTACATAATGTTTTTGAGTCCGAAGAAAGAAAGAAAAAACCTATTATATATTAGTATTAGTATTATTAGATTATAGATTGAATTACTTTAAACTTTAGAGATTCAAAAACTTTGGGTTTTTGAGGTTTAGAGGCTTAACTTGGACTAGCATATTCGGTTAAGAAAATATAGTTTGGCCCAATAACAAATGTCGTTATAAGCAGCAACGTGACAAATACTGAAATACCAAATAGGCAAATAATGTTTGTCATGTTAGATTGTTAAACTAGTCTCATGATGTCAAAACTCAAAAGTCGTTTAGTAGATTTCTGACTAGTCCTGAAAGTAAAAGAATAAGTTGATTCAAATAAAGATTTCTAACGATAAGCATTTTGGTTACTGGCCTAGTTGGGCTTTTCCTGGAACTGGGCTTGGATTTCGAGTCCATTTGGGGTTAACATTATCTATGACTTGATTGATTCTGTAATCGGTATTACTGTTTTTTTTTTTTTTAAATAAAATAAAAAATTCAACGTCAAGGCGTCAGCTAACTTAAAATTCAACGTTCAAAAGAAAATCTAACTTAAAAATCCATAACATTAGTACTCGTAATTTTTAAGCTTACCTCCGGTTTTAATTTGATCAAATATTCACAAACTAAACATGGTATTCTTACGTACGTAGTGTGTGTTTGGGACTTAATCAAAAATACTTAATCCATTAAGTTATCAAAAGTGTTTTTTTTTTACTTAATAAACAAAAAACAGCTGTATTGACTTAATCCGATCCATACAGACATTATTTATCCATTTAGCCACTTTATCAATTCAGTCATTTAATGTTTAAAAAGAAAAACAGACCTTTACTATATTTTTTTTAACCACCTTTATTTTATAAATTCATCCCAAGAAAACACCCTTCATCCCACAAAATGGCCCTTGATTATAATCCATATATAGTTACACAAACTGTTGTTTGAAGTATAGATACACATGATGATACAAAATAATACTCGTAATTATACAATGTATAAATTAAAAACAGCTATATATAAACATATATTGGCTTACCAGTAACCAACCCCAGAAATATAAATATTTTAGTTAGTGTTACAATAATTACGTGTCTATATCTCATACATGACATGTATTAATCAACAGTTTAACCCACACACATATATACAGATACATACACATCGATCCTGCTCTGTATATCATAACTATATATCACCTTTCTTTCAACCCATTTTCTTCCAAGTTTCAATCTTTTTTATCCAATTTTTTCAACAAATCAAAACCCATTTAATTTCATCCAATTTCACATCAATATATATCACACCCATCATGCAGAGTCTCTCAATTTCAAACCAATTTCAAACACCTTCAAGAACTAGTACAAGTAGTACTAGTGATGACGCAAGCACAGAATCCGACGAGATTCCGACGAAACCCAGCCGCGTAATCCCCACCGCGGTCTCCCACCGTAACCTATCCGTCATCACGGATCACACGGAATCCGTTTCATGCATTGCATTATGTGGAGAATTCATCATAACCGCTTCTCATGGCAAAGAAATCATGGTTTGGCAACAACCTGATTTTCGGTTGTTTACGACGTTCGGAAACGGTCGTGGGTCCGTCAAGGCGTTAGTGACACTCGGGACTAAAATCTTGACAGCCCATCAAGATTCAAAAATCAGAGTTTGGAAAGTTTCAAGAAATCTTGAAAATATATTCAAACTTGTGGAAACAATTCCAACGAAAAAGGACTATTTTGGAAAGTTTATGAAAAATGGGAATTATATTCAAACAAGAAGGAATCATAAACGGTTATGGATCGAACATACCGATACTATTTCGTGTTTAACGGTTTATAAGAATTTAATCTATTCGGGTTCTTGGGATAGGACTATAAAGATTTGGAGGGTGAACGATTTCAAGTGTTTAGAATCGATAAAAGCACACGACGACGCGATAAACGCGATAATCGTTAGTAAAGGAAGAGTCTTTTCGGCGTCTGCTGATGGAAAGATTAAAGCTTGGGGACAAAAAGTTGACGGGTCACATTTCTTGAATGGAATTGTTGAGGGTCATAAGGACGTGTCGATGAACGCAGTGGTGGTTTCCGGTGATGGTACGGTGGTTTATGGTGGTGGGTCAGATGGGTATGTGATGGGTTGGTTAGTAGATAGTTGGAAATTGGTTATTGAAGTTGAAGCACATAAAATGTCTATTTTGTGCATGTGTATGAAAGGGGAGATTTTGTGTACTGGGTCAACAGATAAGAGTATTGGAATATGGAAAAGGGAAGTCAATGGGTTGACTAAAGTTGGGTCAATGAATGGTCATGAAGGACCAATAAAATGTTTACAAGTGTCACCAAGTAATATTGGTGGTGGATTTTTGGTGTATAGTGGTAGTCTTGATAAAAGTATTAGAGTTTGGTGGGTTCCAAATGGTTAAAAAGGAGATGAGTTTACTCTAAAATCATAGACACAAAAACTGTTACTTCTGCAATTTTATTCTAGTTTTGATACATTGGTTTTGTATAGTTAAAGTTATAGGTATTTCATTTTTTTGGTGAAAGTATGATTTTGAATACTATGATTTTGAATAGTGTTGATGATTTCATTTGTGTAAGTGAATACAAGCACATTGTTTGTTATGTTATGTTTGTAATGACAGTATATGTTTCTTCATTAATCTCTGGTGACCAATTTCTCCCCTTTTCAAAATTAGTGCAATTTTAAACTATTATTTTTTGATCTGTCTAAATCGATCATATTTAAATAAGCTATTATTTAGCTAATAGTTAAATGTTACAATATTCTTTAGTTAGTGATACAAAAGTCAAATAATTATCAGTTATAGTTAAAATCATAGACACAAAAACTGTTACTTCTGCAATTTTATTCTAGTTTTGAAACATTGGTTTGTTAGTTAAAGTTATAGGTATTTCATTTTTTTGGTGAAAGTATGATTTTGAATACTATGATTTTGAATAGTGTTGATTTCTTTTGTGTAAGTGAATACAAGCACATTGTTTGTTAATTGTTATGCTATGTTTGTAATGACAATATACGTTTCTTCATTAATCTCTGGTGACCAATTTCTCCCCTTCTTTTCAAAATTAGTGCAATTTTGAACTGTTCTTTTTTGGTCTGTCTAAATCATATATAAATAAGTTATTATTTAGCTAATATTTAAATGTTGCAATATTCTTTAGTTAGTGATACAAAAGTCAAATAATTATCAGTTATAGATATATATTGTTATGTACCAATCAATCAATATCTTATACTAAAGAGGGATATAGTCTCGAGTATAAGGTAGCCACCCATCATGCTTGAAACCGCAAGATAACTTTATTAATTGGTAAGAACGAAATGGCATGTCTAGAAAGCCAATAATTCTATGTTTGTTGTTCAACTACCTCATATATTGTATATATTTTATTTATTCACATTTTCGCCAAGTTTGGTGAATGAATTTGATCGTCCATATCCACTTGACTTGAGTGATCGATAAAACAGAATGAATATATGCTAAACTAAACAAGGTTTAAAAACAGATGCAAAACGAGTTGTGATACGAAGTCATGACCATCACCATTTATTACCGGAGATGAAGTGATTGTTTCTGCCACATTACGCGGGTATATGTTAATAAAGTAATAAATATAAATGCATGAACAAGAATGAACAAATTATCAAACAATCACTAACAAATACGTCTATGTTTATGTTCGTTTAACTAAACAAACAATTTTGTTGTGTTTATATTTTTCTGGTTAAAAACTGGTATTCAGGATTAGCTAAGCTTCCATAAACTAGAGAGAAATAGATCACGCACTAAATTTTGCAGTTTGCAATATTAATTAACATTTAACAATGTCACTTTGATCCATATCAGTCCATGTACATCATCCCCATCATGAGCCCATTACAAAACAGGCCATTAGAAAATTATTCGCATTAATAGCCCATCATCATTAATCAGCTCTAGAAAAACTAAGATCGGAGAAAAACGTAACGACCATATCATAAATTCATAATGTTAGTTAAATTATATCATTAACTTTGTTCTTTTTTTATATTTAAAAAGAAAAAACTTTAATGTTAGTACAAAAAATTAAAGGTAACATAGGTGGATCAATAAATTAACTCATAAAGTAAACATTTAGTTTGAGACAGAATTAATTAATACACAAGTGTTAAAAGTGAAAACTGTAATTTAATCTTGTAAAAGCTTTGAGAAAAAAAAATTGAGCTCCTTCTTAAGATGATGCGGTGGGTCCAAGTAAACTTGTCCAAACACGCTACCTGTGACTAGGAAATACATCGTTAGCCTCGTCAAAGGAGGAGAATGGTTCCTCCTTTGACTAAGCTCGGGCGTGAGAATAAGTATATGTTTCATATATGAGAGAATTCAATAGTGAAATATGGTTAGTTTGAAGTGTCATAAATGAGAACCTAAGATCGCCTATATATAGTATTAGTTTTGAATAATAGAGTATTTTTCTTTGAGGGTGTTTCATTACCCGAGTATTGGGCTTCCATTTGCCTTCCGCTTATTTATATCTATTAGACAATAACGAGTTTCTCCTCAACTACTGGTCCATCTGTCGTGGTTCATCTGATATGTTGGTTTATTTATCTTGTTGGTTCATCTGATATGTGGTCTATTCATCTTATTGTTCATTTGGCCTTTTGGTCCTAATTAACTAGTTAATCCATGTGGTTTATTGGTATATATACCTTCAATCCTTTATACCATCAATGTGTGAATTTGTATTTTGAGAGACTTTTATGTTTAAATATTGGTATAAGTAAAATATTTTAAGAATAGAGATATATGTTTTCCCATAACAGATTTTTTTAAAAATTAAAGCTCGATATATGAAAAGGCATCCTGTTAATACTCGCTTTAAAAAAAAATAAAATTGTATACATTGGACCAAAAATGAAAAATGAGTAGTCCAAGGGGTTACATAGAAACTAAGAAAACACATAGTCAGTGTGTTACCATATTCCCCCCATCTTCTAAAAGCCTTTTTTACTCCCTGTTCTTCAAACTTCTTTTAATCTTCTTCTGTATAATACGAGTATATATTTTTTCGTTAGTAATAATAATAAATCAAACAATTTTATTATAAGTAAAACATTTTAAGAAAATGGGTAAATGGAATTATAGAAGAACTTGGAGACCCAAAAATTATTATCGAGATCAAAGAATCCCATCTCCACCTACTTATTATGATACTGAATTTAAACTTAGAGGTAATTAAATCATTATTTATAATTATTAATAATTCGATGTTATGTTATTTTTTTAATTTCTCATGTAATTTTTTGTGGGTTTTTGATTTATGTTAGTGGGTGTTTGATTATGTAGGTTTATCTGTATTAGATTGGATAAAGTTCATATTTTTTTTAGTTTTTTTGATGGTTGAATTGCCAAGATTGATTTTGTGTTTTGATTTGTGATTAATTATTGGGGTTTAGGGTTTGGTTTATTGTAAAGTAAATGCATGAATTGAAAGAAAGTTGCTTGCTTTAATGGAATTGGAGGTAGGAAATGCCATTAGGGCTATGGTTAATGCGTAGAAAAACATATTATATTAAAAAATAATCGCCTTTAAAAACAATGAGTTAAGTTTCATGTACAATATTTTCTTTTCGCGTTAATCATAGCCTAAGTTAGCAAAATCCATAATGTAATGAGGTTACATGTTTGAAGATATAATATAAGTTTTTTATTAGAATGTGAAATGTGTAGCGTAAGTGGTTGATTTTATGAAGTAGGTTTTTTACGGTTTTAAATTGAGATGGTCCTAAGGTTTGCATATAGGAGGATTTGGTAATAGAATAGAAGATTAAGCGTTGTCGATGATTTGTAAGATGCTGAATAATTATTCAACAATTGAAAGGTGTTGATGCGTCTATACTATCGTACAATCATTTACACTCTCCCTTTTAAATATTAAGAAGCTCCAAAGCTCCAATAGCCTATTGGCAATAGGAATGTATATGTATAATCAACTGCTTATGCCGTTAAGTTTGGCTGTTGATTTATAATAGGAACATCTCATTTTATATCTTTAGGATATATCCATGAATATAGTTAGGTATTCTTTTTGAAATTGCTAAAACGAAGATTAAATAATAAGGAACACGAAAATCTAAATGTCTTTAATTGCTCTATAGGAAATGTTAGAATATTGAAAATTTAACATACATGAACAGTCAAGCAGATTAAGATGTTGAAAAGATGCTTTTCAGCAAGCAAAATGAAGCATCTTCAGCATTGGCAACTTTTGTAATATGTAGTATATACACCCTGAGTAGAGTTAGCCAGTTAGGGAGTATCCAGTAACTAATGTGCTAATCCGTATCACTTGAATAAATGTTTTCCTACATATCTTTTGCATACTTTAAATAAATATTTCAAAATATTATGTGTTTCATGAGTTGGGATTCATTTTACTTGGAAATTGTATCAACTATCACTTCAATTTTGGTGCTGTAATGAGTTAAAATATTGCGATTAAAAGGTTTGATTCTACATGGATGTAATTAGTGGTCGCATGCTTTATAACTAAATGGGTTGATTTTTGTTCTATCTGATCCCTTAATAGTTCAAATGGGTGAATTTAGTATGTTGGGTAAAACAGTAATATGTCAAATGGGTGATATGGACCAAGATTTGCTCAAAGTTTATTCAACTGCTTAGAACTTCCCAAAATGGAATATAGATTTTGTAATCCCAAATAGCACATTAGTAATTTGAAAACTTTTAAATGAATGGACTAAACCTGTGTTTCTAAATCAATTCGGCCGGCTTGTCACGTTTTGCTCAATTAGCCCACTCACCCATTTTTGTCACCTTTATTGTTGATGTACCTATATCTATATATAATTCAATCAATTATGTGCACATGCTTTACGTATATTTACAGATTTCAAGTAAAACTTAATCTTAATTATCTCAACAGGAGAGTGGAAAAATGCGGAGCTACCATGGGAAGAAAGATTCTGCATTTCAGTAGGAATTTCATGGGAAAGGGTTGTCAACGCTAAAAAGTACATGCACTGCTACGATAATGTAGTGAAGTGGAATGATTCAGCTGGTGAATCGGCATTTAGTGAAGCAAAGAAACGGTTTTGGGCAAAGATAAATGACATCCCCGCTGATGTCCCTTGGCCTGATCCAGACATGTATAATAAAGAAATCGACTGGGATCCCAAAATTGATCCTGATTTAGTGAAGGAATTGGATTTAGCATATTTTAATCCTGACGAGGCAGAGAAACTAGAAAGTTATAATGCTAAAAAGAGAAATGATGGTTTTGGTCCTGGATGCATTTTGGGATTAAATAATAACAATACCTGGCGAAATAATGAAAATGTTGGTTCAAATAAGAAGATGCAGGGTTGGGATTGTTCCAATAATTCTGAAAGCAAGAATATTTCTGACCCTTGGGAGCGAGGAATTGCTCAAGACGATAAAGAAATAAATGACACATGGGGAGGTGATGGAAGTAGTTCATGGAAGAAGGATGTTACTTGGGGAGATGCTGGAAGAAATTCTGGAAATAATGATATTTCATGGGGTGGTGGTGCAAATAACTCATGGCATTGGAACCAATTTAATAATCAAGCTCCTAGTAGACAAAGGGGAGATTATAGGGGTAGTTCTTTTGGCCGGGGTCAATGGCGTGGTCAACATGATGTTGGTAACAGTCAAGGTGGTCAAAGACATAATGGAAGTGGTTGGGGGTCGAACATTAGTTGTAGGAAACGAGAAGGTGAACACTACACAAGAAATTATAAAAATGCTAGAATTCAATATGATGATTATAGGGAAGTTAATCGGCATCGATGGTAACGAACTGTTGACAGAGTTTTAGTAGTTCATGAGTCGGCAAGATATGGGCCATTGCTCATATAGTTTTATTTTTGGTATAACCCTTGTTATGCGACTGAACTTGCCAGATAGGTACGCTTTTTCAGGTTTTTGAATTACTTATGTATACGATATGTTTTGTCAAACACTAGCACCTTTTGGTGACATCAATGTAAGATTCACAATTTTTTATCTGAAATGATAATGATATAAACAGTACATATTTGGTCTAGATCTGTTCTCGGTTATCTGATATCTTGTATCTCGAGTGCCAGTGTACCAGCTTACTTTTTGTTGTTTTTGCCTTGATATGCATGTTTCATGTTGCTGTCTTATATGTAAAAGTAGCTGTAGCTAGTTATCTATGCCTAATGGCCTATACTCTATGGTTTCAATGTTTGGATTTCTGGTTCAAATTCTCTGAGACTAATAAATGTTTATGCAGTCTTGAGAACACACAGATTTACGCATCTGAATTCTTATGCAACAAATAGGTCGTCTTTTTGGCAATCAAAATATGCGAATGTTTTTTGTAAGCCAACACTAGAGTGGGTATCCATCGGATGGGTAATAGATTAGGGTGATGTTACAACAGTTCAAGTTGTTTTTTTTAGGGTCTGTTTAGCTGTCTTGTTGGCACCTTCCAGTTGCTGCATTAAATATAATTACAGAAACTGTACAAAAAAAATGGTATAGAACCCGGAACCTACATTGGATCCCCATCATTTACACAAACCATATTCTTGAGATGCTGATGTAGGTTATCAGTTTGGCCGTTAGGAAATGGTTAGCAAATGATTACACTTTGTCGCCAATTTTTAACTTGCTTGACCAGCTTCATCCTCTAGTCATATAAATAGGTTGAGGTTTTCACTTCTAGTCTTTGGGCACTAGTGGAAGCTTAACTCATGTGTAGGGGTGAGCCCTCGGGCCAAAACTGCACCAAACCCAAATAATGATCTTCAGAAATTGGGAACTCTGATCCCGACTGTATACCATTTGGGTTCTGGTTTTGGCCCTCTGTGAGAACTGGTTCGGTACCATAGTGGACTGAGAACCAAAATACATAATCTGGCTACTTATTAGGGGTTAAGAACCACAAAATATGACTAATTTGTTTGTTCCCATAAGTATATTTCTTTTTCATCACCTGCTAATAGAAGATCTAGAGTCTAGACATCCTTATAGGAATTTCTTTATGTGATATTTTAGCATACAGGAGACCTTCAGTTTGATGACCTGATAATGCATTATTTTATACATTGGAAAATAAAAACTAGTAGCTGCAAAACAAAATATCTATACTATGAAATAAATTTTTGTTCAGGGAGTCAAAAACAATGCTCCTATAAGGAAACAAGTAGATTTAATCTCACGAGGTTTGCAGTACATCGGTTCATGTCACGGTGATTATCAATATTGGATATACATAGTTTTGATCAATAAATGTTGATGAAAGTTGAAACAACTATAAGTTACTATTGGCATATATGATATATGAAATGCATTTCAACTGTATTTTTGTAAATGAGATGGCAGAACAGAATTCTGGTTCTAGATTGGTTTCAAGCTGTTTGGAGCTTAACTTAGCTGGTCTCAAAACTGAATTTCAGGCATGTAATGGACTGAGAACCACAAAGTATAAAATCAGTCCTGGTCTGGCTCTGTTTTGCTATTTTGGGCCCGGTTTATAAGGGCAAGGGGAGGGGTCACCACCACCACACCATTGCCACAATAGTGCATGGGCTGGGTTTTTTTTTTGTAAGACCAGATATATGAGGGTGGTGCTCTCCGGTGGAGGCGAGTGCCACAAAAGGGTTTGGAAATGTAAATTGGTGCAGGACTGCAGGGTGCAGGTTTGGGTTTTCGTCGTGGCCAAACCCACTACAACACGACATGCCCTGTTAGTGAAATACACCAATTTTTACAATAAACAAGTCCATGTATCAGCAACGTTTTATAAGTAAGAGGTTACTATTTTGATCATTTAAAACCAAAAATGTGACTTGGAATTTGAGCCAATCTGAATTTCAGGTATCGCCTCCTCTTCTGGCCGTCGGCATAAAATCCGTGGTCCAGACTCCAGAGTCCTGTTTTGAGGTCTATTTCTAGTTCTCTCAGCCTTCAAGTCCAAGCATTTAATGTCAAGCAATCTTCTCTATATTCAAAGATTATCTTCCATCTCCAGGTTGATTTATAACAAGAGCTATACCAAACTTTCATTCATCTCCGGGATTGGTCAACCAACATTTTCTTCACTTTACCATTATTTACCCACCACGGGTATAAGATGTTCATTTATCGTTACCGGTTCTACCCTTCATCTCTGGTTTCGACGTCAACGTTCACTAGGTTGGTGTTTAGATTTTTTTTTGTTGTGTGTGTTTTTTCCCTTCTGTTGAGGTCAAAACACTCATTGTATGAGTTGACATTGATGTTTGATTCGCTCTCGCGGAACCTTTTTCGGGTGTCACTCAGTTAGATCCTTGTATCATAAGCATGTGTGGCTAAGTGGCTCACACAGTTAGGTAGATCTTTGTATCATAACTCATAAGATTCTCTCGATAGATTCAATTGTATGTTTGGTCTCACAATTCAAATGTGTCATGAGTTAAAATCTTTTTGATCTCACTATCAATACATTAGATTGTTCTTCTCATAAAAACAAAAATTTAAACCTTAAATGTGAACACTTCTTTTGTTAGTTGCATCAAATATTTGCAATATTATGTCAAATTTTAAATTTAGTTGAGCATCTCAAGTGGTAGTTTTATCACTTTATGAAGATAATTTTTTTTTTTTATTATTATTACAGTGAGTTCCGAGTTTATGCTTATGTTGGATGAAATAGTTAAAGATTAGGAAAATGATTAACATTAAAATTCTTTAAAATTCCTTAAAACATACATATAAACCTTTTACATTTGGGAGATGAGCTTATATAAAAATCTATGATATTGGATGGTACCAGAAATGGCTAAATATAGGAGGTTTTCTCCATTCAAGACTATTTGGGGTGGATAAGCAATAAGTTTCGAATTTAGATGTAAACAACATAATTGACATTTACTTGTAATTATTTTTTGAATCTTTTTTCGTGTCGACTCTAAAATGTTTTTTTAGAAAAGTTTGTATAAAGACATTAGGAAATGTGGACCTTTAGGCCTTTTTGATGGTCCTATGGTTGTTAGACCACATGTAAAGATTAAAATTGTTTCAGAAATATTTATCATATCAGATGCCCAAATTTTAAACAAGTCTACCAATGAATAATTAGGCCATTAACAATTTAACATACATTGAAGAGTTATTTTATAGCGGGAAGTAATATTTACATCAGATATATTATTTCAAATATCAAACTAGTGTTTAACAAGCTTGTATATTACACTTAAAAAAGTATGTTATGTGACATAAATGTACATTACATTATTAAATTATATGATTAGAGAGTAAGTATTTGCGTGTTGCGACGGTAAGATGGTAAGGTACGTGTCATAGGTTGTGCTAAGTCGATATGTCATAAAGTGTGATAGCCAAATGTCTT
This sequence comes from Erigeron canadensis, assembly GCF_010389155.1. Classification (NCBI taxonomy): domain Eukaryota; kingdom Viridiplantae; phylum Streptophyta; class Magnoliopsida; order Asterales; family Asteraceae; genus Erigeron; species Erigeron canadensis. Next base: position 27,187,798 of record NC_057764.1, read on the forward strand.
AGCCGTACGGGCTCCAATCTCGGATTTAAAATTTCGTCGAAAGTATATCGAATGACATCTCTAATAAAGAGCGTGAAATTTTAAGTACACCCATATAATTTTTATAATTTATCGATTTACGGTTTTTGAAATAAAAGATTTTGAATGAATTGGAGAAATTTATAGAGGAGAGAGAAAAATGAGTGATTGAGATTTGAAGAGAGTGAAAAAAAATGAGTGGTTGAAATTTATTTTAAGGGTATTATGAATAAATGATAGTGGTATTTGTAGTTTTCACTTGTGTAAAGTTGAAAAAATGGAGGGAATAAATGCTTTATAATGTAGTAGAAATATATCTATTTTAGCCTTTTAGGGACCAATTATCTACATATTTATCCAAATTTTAATTGTGAAAATTTTATAAAAAGTAGAAGATATATTCATGAAAATCTAAAATTAGATACCCAACGATTTCAATAGGTAGGTCATGGATTCAACTATTCAAGTTTCGTATGTTACCAATTAGTGATCTCAAACTGGTTTTAAAATATAAAACTATCGAGAAAGTATCCAACCATCAATGTGAGATCTAATAAATGGTCTTTAAAAAATACTCTAGCTCTCATAAGTTGAATTGATTGGTGTCCTTCCTAACTTTTCATTATATCTACATTTCCTCTACGTTACCATAAAGGTTCAATTTTTTATAGCATTCAATTAGGTTAAGTACTATGAAAAAGAACATAAATTTGGTGGTAGTTGATTTATTTATATATTTGTATATGTATACAATCATCTTTAAGTAATTATATTTATTGTTACTTGTATAGCACATCAAATATCTCCATGTCATGGCGTACAGACAACCGAGGCCCAATATCTAGACTCTAGAGCCAACCCTATCGGCCCTACCTCATCACATCACATATGTTCAACCTCATATGTAGTTGTTTTTTTTTTCTATATATATTTCTTCTTTTATAATTTGGATAATTTATTATTTAACCATTAGAAAACGCAAATCAAAAAGTTTTCTTATCTCCTCTATATAGGAATCTACTTCTAACCCACGTCTAACACTATTCATCAGTTTCTCTATCTTCTAAATACACTAAGAACACCCCTCCTTATAACCCTCATTTCTTTCTCACTTCTTCCCCTCACATCATCTTTTCGGGCCCACTTTCCTTCACAAAATGTGTGTCTAAAAATGAAACAAACGGAAAGGACGCAACATAGGACGCACTAATGCTAATAGTGTCAAAATCTTGGTGGCGTCGGACGTGGCTTAAACGTCTTATAAGGACAGGCCTTATTGTCCGCCTAATTTTTTATTTGACAATAGGCTAACATCAAGGATATGTTTTTTCTTATGTTATTGTGAAAATGGTTAGAAGAAAACAAACAAGTCGTTTTTTTTTCCTTTCTAAATACAAACGATAAGATTCTTATGATTAGTGTGATCGATGGCCATATTCACGATATAAAGATTTCTTTTTTTTTTTTTTTTTTGTGTGTGTGTGTGAAAGATATGGAAACTTAATTTAGACCTACAGCTTTAACTCATGGATCTGATTAATAGACTTATAACACCTTAATGAAACAATGTATAATATAGATCCATCTAACTCGTAAAATAATTACATTACGTACCCTTTCACATCAATTACTTCTATATAAAAACCACACCACCATCACTGCTACCACCGCTGTCACCATTTGTCGCCGCCACCATCGTTTTGTGCGGGTACATATCTAATCTTTCATAATATTATATTACGTGAAATAGTTACCATTTAAAATTCACACCATCAATAACAAAAACTGAATATTGTACAAACATTATGCTTATTTTTATTCAGAATGGGCCAGTTTCACATATATTTTCAAAAGCAGTCGACATCTTAAAGGAACTTATTGCCAAGAAAGATGTGTTGCACTCAGCTTTACTCTTCTTAAAGGTAAAATGCCTACCGTCTCATTTAAGTTCAATTTAGTAAACCGTAAACATGACACATCACAAGCATTATCGTCCGAGTTATGGCCCCTTTATATATATTCACGTTTATTATTATTCTCTTTTCTTCATCATTCTAATTGACTTATCAAAAAAATGACCAAGTGTCGCGTTAACACTTGTCATCCGTTTTACAAGGCGAGTAATCTAGGACGACCGCTCTTTTTATGGGTGTCCCGAAGTCATTGCTAGTAAACCTTCGTGGCTTAAGGGGTGTATATTTTTGCTCCGCAGCCACATAAGTGCCGCATTATCACTTTCTTACCGATATATCCGTAACACACTTTTGTCAACAACATATCTTCTTTACTGTTACTATTTTAATTTACTATTTTCAATATTAATTGTATAGTAGTGTCCTCCTTGATGTCTGACGAAGCCGTGCCAACGGTGTCCGACTTATGACACACAGTTGGCACTTACGTCATGAATCAACACCTTATATTAGATATCCATTGCACCTTCACATTTTGAATGGTTTTACCGTTGATGTTATTTAGCCATTTATAATTTTCAAATATGTATGATTTTCATTCTAACTCAAAGACCATATGTAACTTGTAATGTATCACTTTCAAGGAATGGAGCCAAGAAATCAAGAATAAACAAGTTTATACGTTTATGCAGCCCCTACTTCAATTATGGCAACCCTTCCTTAATTGATAAAAGTGCCACAGTTGCTTTAATTTCAATCTGACTTAGATGTTCAAGCCTCTTAAGTATAATCAAAACTATATTTGATACATCAACATATGCTTTTAGACATTTTTGACACTTAAAGACATTTCACGCCTATACCATTAGAAACTCCCAAAAAACCAACTCATAATTTGGTTTCTATCTATTTTCTTGCTCCCAAAATTCTCCCTAAAAATCCAGTGATCAACTTGTGGGCCCTCAATAGCTGTCATCTTGAAAAGCTTACCACCCAATGCTATGTATGTTGTTTTTCTCACATTCCCTTTTCAATAAATGAACACATGTTGTCACAATCAACACTTGGTTATTTCCCCTAACCACTATCCGTACCGATATACGAGTATCACATTCAGAAACAAAACAAAAAAAAATTAAACCAGCTGATTAGATTTACTAAGCCACTAGCCTACCTGATCATGAGTAAATCCATGAGTCCATGATCTCTCCATTATTAAAAGTCAATAGATACCTCACTTTAACCACCGATATATCATATTCTAACTATTAAAATTTGTAATCTTAGAGCACCTCGATCAAATACCTCAAATGTAGCGACTTCTCGAAATCCATGACATGACAAAAACTTTTTCTAAACCACCACTTTCTATAAGTTTATTTCTTTCATTCATGCATGTAACTTACTTGACATTCATAATTTATATATTTTGTTACTCCTTTGTTTCATCCGCATGAACTTTCACTCTATGAACATATATCAAGTTGGTGTAGCAATGGGAAAGTCCGTATAATTAAGTCCACCTAAGCATGGACATTTCCTATGGACATCCATTGAAGATGCTTATAGATTTCAAAAAAGTTGTCACTTCATAAACCTTAGTACTCCGTATTATATGTTGTTTTTGTTTGAGATCGCAAGTTAATTGTCTTTACCTTTAAAACAAACAACAATACGATTTAATAAATAATGACTTCAATCTATATGTATTCTATCTATGATGTACCAAAACTCCAAACAAGTAGGCGTACCCGTTTCAGAAACTACATGGGAACGGAAACTCGTACGAAACGTTTCCTTGAAGTTTTCATATTTACCAAAACGTTTCTGTGAAGCTTCCATGCTGTATGTAATTAATGTTAGGGTTTTAATGAGTTTTTTTTATTCTAAAAACGTCTGTCATCTTGCGACTATGCATACCCCAAACGGAAACCAACTACGTTATACAATTGAGATCACCATCAGACTTAATCCATTCAAAAATGATTAGTAAAAGTTTAATTCGTGATCACCGGTCACCATCATATATTATAAAGTTATACATATATAATTGTACATAATCTTTCTCTCTCTATATAAAATCAATATATTTATATTTTTAAATTTTTTTATTGTCGTATCTTTGCCGTACCCGTATCCTCAATTTTTTAGTTTTGCCGTTCTCCATTCCCGTATCGTTCCCATTCCCCTTTGACGTATCCGTTTCGGTGCTACATAATTTCTATGTATACCCCTTATAAAGAGGATAACATTAAGACATTAAACATATTTTTCCCCCAAAAATACCCTCACTTTATCCCTAAAGTTTCAAATTTACCCTTCTACACAAACAAAATACCCATACATCCTAGAAACACATATTTACAAACAAAAACACACGTCCTAAAAGACCCATAACCTAGCTGCCGCCGTAATTGGTCATATCCACGAACCGCCACATTTAACAGGGTTTCGCTGCAACACGCGGACATGAGGCTAGAGAATATTATATCTTATGAAAAGGAAGCATATAATTTTGGGTTATGAAATTTTAGAGAATTTTATATCTTATGAAAGTACGGGTAACTAAAATTTTGGGTTATGTGATGCTAAATTTCTTTATTGAATACCATATATAAAAAGAAATGGTGATAATAAAAGTAAAAGGTGTCAAATAAACATCTGAACATGTAATGGACCCATCAAACATCAAAAATAAGAAAGAAGCCATTATTCACAAGTGTGTTCTGCCCTCCACCATTTTCTTTTGCTGTTTCAGCTTTTTGTCTCCCAAACCCATGTGTAGGTATTTAACGACAAATTAACCATCTTTTGTTTATGAACCCGCGGGCCTGATCGGGTCTAGACTATCTTGACACGAAGTGTTGTTGTCTTTGGGTCCGAGTTCTAGTCAGTACTAACCGAGTTTCGGCCTCTTATTCACATTTAAACATGACCACACGTTTACGCGGCTCCCAAATTTTTGGATTTTATGAGAAGTTTGGTAGACGTAGTGCATTGGCATTGTTTCACATATATATGAAAAAATACAGGTTCGAATTTCACTAGGTAAATATATAGAAAACGGCCACGGGTCATTTTAGGCATGTAGCAACCTATGTTGCAATATGATTCAGTATACGTGACACATGATACATGGATGAGGTGATACAAAGATTATGAAATTTTATATAGTTAAAAAGAACTAAAAATAATCAAGAAACACTTGTGTCATTGTGTGTCCCATGCATGTGCAAGCCGCATGCGTTTTTTCCTGATTCATATATTAATCATGTACACTTTTATCATGTTTTAGCTTTACTTAGTATGTTTCTGAAAAGTTTTACTTGGTGTGTCGAGAAATTCATGTTTTCAATTTCACATATTGTGAATTACACCAAAATAAGTACTAGTACTAATTCTAATTCTCAATATCCCATGTGTATATATGTCCAATATTTTGAAAATTACCAAAGGTAATGTGCACCACATCGCGCTACAAAAAGTTGTACTGAAAAACACTCGTATGAAAAGCAATAGAAGTTCAAGAAGTGGTATAAGTAGACGTGACAATTTTGACACGTATATAGGTCGATTTGGTCTTTCTATACGTCTGATGGGTACAATGGTAGAAAAATTTGAATTAAAAAGAAAACAGGTCAACAGGACACAACTCAAATGGGTCAAATGTATTAAAATTATCCAGAGTTTTATATAAATGCATAAGAAAACATATAGATTTTGTAACAATGTACCTTTTGGTTAATCATATTTAGCACATGATTTGTTTATAAGATTTATATAAATGAGTTTAGCACTTCAACCCAACTAAATTTGTTACCTATTTCGATGTGAACTAAAACGTTACTCACTATAATCCCAACCTCATTTTGACATGTTACCCGACCCATGTAACCATTTTGCCACCTATAGGTAGCAATGTCCTTGCAAGTCAAAGAATATATAACTAGACTATGCAACATAGGTTTCTGTCAAACATTCTTCATCTCCTATACTAGTGAACTCCATTGTATATTAAAATAATGCTGCATCTGAATTTAAAGTACATATCCCAAATCCCAAGAACTCAAATAAATTCCTGAAGTATTCTAGAGATTCTGGGAACTTGTGACCAAATCTGTCCAATTACATTTTGTTTTTAACTTCATAAACTTGCACACTTACTAGAAGCACTAATGCTTTGATAGTAGGTAAGTTCAAGTTCTCTAAATCTGATGATCCCAAATGGCAAAAAGAAGATGGCTTAGTATAATCAAGAGGTTTTTCATCTCAGAAACTAGTCAAAGTAAAATAAAGGTATATGTATGGCTTATAATAATTAATTAAGAGTTGGTTTTTCTCTGTTCAGGTTACCCGGGAAGGGCGAGTCTTTTAAGTCAAACATAATCGGCCTGACTAGGATTTACGTTTTGACCGTTTTTAAACGTTTTTCTGGAGATGTTACTTAAGTGGTGTACATATTTGATCATGAATATTAACATACATGTTTGTTTCCTTTGTGCATTATACTAAGATTGTTGAATTTTCAGGAAAAGAAGAGAAGATGGATATTTGGGAGGCATAGACTAAAGAGGTTAACCTCCCAATCAGCACCTATAGAGAGATCACAATCAGCTGCAGCTATTGAGAAACAGGTGAAGCCTGAAAGTGTTCATTTGGTTCAAGAAGTTGATGAACCAAAACGAGTATCAAATGATGTTATTGATGACAAAGAAATGGAAAATGATGCAGCCATCAAGATTCAGACAGTTTTTCGGGGATTTCTTGTAAGTTTTTTTTTCTGCCTAAGTTTAGCTTATTGAAAGAAAATGGTGCATTTCCATCCACATTAAGCAATCTTTTCATTAAAAATATTTAAAACTTAAAACCACAATTTAACACCTAAGGATAGTAGATGCAATGGAGTGAAGCAAAAATATAACTTTTGACTTTTTAGGTCAAGGTCTTTAACTCTCAAGATCTAGAACAATACTGTATAATTCTTTGAAGTTTGTAAAACTATCAAAAGCGAAAGATAGGAAACTGGATCAGATGCTAGTATGCAACATTGAAATAAAATGTGTCAAAAAAGTTAGGAAGAATCTAAACGGCCTTAGAGCTAAAATGTTGACCCAGAAAGTCAAAGCATATTTTGCAATTGAAATGTGAATCAGCCAGAGTGGCAAAATGGGAGGGTTGGATAATGGGTGACCAATGTGAACCGTTTCCCTTTGAAAAACTTATCTGACCCGTAAGTGCTAAATCATCACCCAACGCGACCCATTGTAAGTAAACGGAGTCAAATTTGACATCTCTAATTTTGCGTGATATAGGCAAGAAAAGCTCTTAGGGCATTGAAGGGGCTTGTAAAGCTACAAGCTATTATTCGTGGGCATCTAGTTCGACACCAGGCAGTCACAACTTTAAAACGTTTGCAATCCGTTGTAAATATTCAAACACAAGCATGTGCGAAAAGAGTCCAGGTGGCAGACTGCACTTGTCATCACAATTTCCAGGAAACTAGAGGGAAAGATATTAAGGTTTGTGGGTGCAACGTGAACAAGAAAATTCTTATGATTTAGCTCAATGTTTTAAAAACCGGTATTTTAGTTATACCGGCGTGGAAAAATTTTCCGGTATTATTGGTAATACCGGAAATACCGACCGGTACGACTATTTTTAATTTATTATTTTTTTTTTGTAAAAATCTTACAAAACTTGTTACAATTTAACAAAAATAGTCAAAATGCAATTATAATTTACTCAAAAATAATACCAAATATGTATTTCATAACAAAATATAGGTTTTAAAGTTCACAAATAACAAAAAATAACATTAAAGTATCATAAAAATAATTTTTTAAAAAAATCAAAATTTATTTTTTGAAAATACCGGAAATACCGGTATGGTAATACCGGAAAATACCGGGAATACCGGAAATACCGGCCGGTATTGAATAGTGAAAATACCGGCAAAATACCAGACTTAAAATACCGGTAATACCGGCCGGTATTTACAGGTATTGAAAACATTGATTTAGCTTGCTTCTAGGCTATCCTAAATAGATGGTGCTTGCTAACAAATATGTATAACTGTACAGATGGATATGAATAGTCAGAAGAGATGGGATGACAGCATTTTGACAAAGGAAGAGGAGGATGCTATGTTGTTCAGCAAGAGAGAAGCAGCTATGAAGCGAGAAAGGATCAAGGAGTACGCATACAACCACAGAGTACGTTTGTATAAATATAGTTGGAATTTTGAAGTCAAATTGCTAAATTTCACCTTTAAAGATCAGTATGATTTTCTTTGAAAGTATGTTACAAATTTAACAGAAGATTTCGGTGTTAGAACTTAAATGAAAGGGTGGATGGGTGATCTTCATTTTTTTTTTATCACAGATGTCTGCGGAATCTGAACAAAGCAAAGTAAACGGAAAATGGAGGTATTGGTTAGAACATTGGGTGGATACACAATTGGCTAAACGAGAAGATCTTCAAAATATAGTGAAGAAAGAGGAATTTGAAAGTCAAAAACTCAAACTAAGAAATCTTAAAGCAATAGATACTCCATCTAATTTTCCAAAAACGACACATCACAGAAAACAACGTTCAATAGGAGAAGAACATTCCCTTCCAATGGCAGGTTCCCCAGTGTTTCCCACGTATATGGCTGCAACACAATCTGCACGAGCAAAGTCCCGATCATTGAGCTCACCAAGACTAAGACCCTTGAGTTCGGATACTTGGTCTGCAACCAATTCTCCATATAAGCATAAGCTATTGTCTCCTATATCTTCTATCAACAGTGACGCATGCAGTAGTCAGGTTTGGAATGTTAATGGTCGTAGTGGATTCTCGCAAAGATCCCCGAGCTTGAAAGGAGTTCCTGGTCATGCAAATTCAACCAGAACTACCAAAAATCTCAGCTTTAATTCAGAATCTTTAACGCCAAATTGGGATCAGATTGGCCATTTCAGATGAACATATGCAACCAAAGTTTTATTATTTACATATTATATTTTACCATGTTATGCTTGAACCATATATGAGTTGCTATACGCCTATACTACATTTATTTTCTGCACTCGTTACTGAACACATAGCCTATCTTTGAGGTGCAGTTAGACCGAGTCAGATTTCATACTCGTAAGGATTTTCTTTATTTGTTGTATGTGTTGTAAAGTTCAATGAAGTTATGGTAAGATTCTAGAAATTATTCTCATGATACCATGACCTTTATCAATCTCAAATTCTTAAGTAGTTTGCTTAGCCTGAAAAGTCAAGCTTTCACATGTTATCTGTTGATTTGGATTGCAGCACATATGAAACAGGTAAATTAAAATAAGCTGGCTAAAAGTAGCACGTCTTAACTCAAACCTGGCTAAAAGGAGAACGATTCAAGCGGCTAGGTTCACAATCGCTCAAAGTCTATTCTTAATGCATACAGCCTCCTAAATCATAAGTATTCGCTTATCATATCGCAGTGATATTGCTTCTCTGATCATAACTGAGGCATCATATAATTAGACAAATAAATAATAGCAGAGACGAATATTTGCAGGCAGACTTGATCCTGCACATCTAGGCTCGTACTAAAATAAGACCCGTTCAAACCCACCTGTTTTGACATTACCCAACCCACCCATCACACCAACATCTTAGAAACATGCAACATATAACAATTCTGGAGCTTCCTGAATGAACCAGAGTGTAGATGATCAAGGAAAATCACACTCAATTTATATCGTATAACAAACAAGTCAAGTGAACATATAACTTAAGATAAGAAGTAAAACCCAAAACAAGACAAAGCCAACTAAAAGAGTAAAGTGAATCTTCACTGCACAACTGTCTTCCCTGTGAAAGAACTAATTCTTTAGTCAATAACCTTGAGCATGTGATATTTAGAAACACACATTAGTGTGTTTTTCAAACAAGCCAAGTGGGGGACGGTCCATGTCACAGAACTAATTGTTACAATTGATACAGGGGTAAGGGGTTCCCATACCGCTAGTACTCAAATAGTGGTAAACTCTCCCTAAGATAATATGTCATACTTTTGGTGAAAAACTTCCTTCAATATCTCGATGGATAAGTGACTTACACCAGACTGTCACTGATACAGTACGGTCAGACATCTTTCACTGCAGAAAAGTAGAAATCACACAACAAAACGATGTGTTTATAACGCTTCTTAATCTGCTAAAGCGAAGAATGTTATAAAGGGTTATTAAGCACTGGTTAATATTCTCTCTGAAACTGATGATACCAGGATACACACATTCCAAGTCTTAATCTAGCATTCTATCTCTGTTCAGTTTGGACAAGATCAAGAGGTACAACTGATAACTATAGTTATAGTACAGTTCTAGTACATTACTCAATTCATAAACTTTTAATTTTATCAGACGTAATCTTGTTCACTAATTGACTAACTGAACATTCACCAAATAATGCAACATAAACTTGCTAGAAGTAAGCATATATAAGTAATCCCAGACCATTCAAGAACTTCCGGTTTGTTCAACAATCAGAGTATTCAGTGAAGTGATACTGATTCTAAAAGGTTGTCGCATCAGTATTATATATTGAAATTTACACTGAATCATGTGTCACACTGATATATAATAGTCAAACAAAAACATATAAGCACACAACCCGTCGTGGTAGACACAACATTAAGACTACCATTCGAATAACCAATGCACCATCTTCTCACAATATAGTGGCTGCCACCCACATGGCCCTTTCAATCATGTGGTTGCATAACATTCATTCTGCACACTGTGATAAGATATGGACACACGATCTTTGACTCGTAGGAAGCTCACGATGGGACTCTTCACCCAGTCGGCCAGTCACGACCAATACAAAAAAGATATTACACAGCTATTTTACACATGTGTTACCAAAGTACTAAAATATTAGAAATTGTATTTTACATATACGAGATGATGTCTTACCAATGATCAGTCACCACCAATGCAACAATCGTAGCTGTCATTGCAACTCTGTATGTAAAACCGAGACACACCAAGTTCTTTACCAATCTGAGATTTCAAATCCATCAACAAACTTCTAAGCCTCACGGCCTCAGCTTCAAGAGCAGCCTGAAACTGCAATTTTCGAACCAATCCTCTATTCACAACCCGTAGTTTTTTAACTTCTTCCTCTAAGTAAGCATTATGTGCCTTTTTTTTCTCTCTGTACTTCTTAACAGCTACTCGGTTTCCTGATGCCCCCCTCACGGGTTTCTTAGAAACATGATCATCTAAGCAAGTATGTATGCAAGTATTTTCATTTTCTAAGGACTCATGTAACATTGAATCCTCTAGCTTTGATCGTGAACGAGATGTCGAATTGCGTGTGAGATTATATGATACTTCTATATCTCCATCATCCATTTTTCTTTGCATACTACTCAATTGATCCCTTAAAACCTTTTTAATTGAAAATAAAGGTCCCAATTATGAACATACGAGAATGGTACAGCACAATGCGGCGGTGATGACATTAGTTGCGATATGGTGACGTCAACGGATGGTAATGGCGTCGGCGCCAAGTGGTGTAGGTAATTGATACAAAGATATTTGCTTTTTATGGATAGTGAATAATTTTAAAAGACTATGGAATGATTGTGTAAGTTAATTAATTTAGGGTATAATGGTAATTCGCATGTCTCAAAGTTGTAAACTTTTCAAAATAGGGCATAATTTTTATATAATAGTATAGATAAGTATATATGTTACTAGAACATGTTCACCAATAATTTATAACTTTTTGAAGGGCATAAATTCCTTAAGTAAGATTGATCATATCTCTAAGTAAGGTCATTTGTCGAAGTTTTGAAGCATTTTCAGTTGTAAATTATTCATAGGGACAAGAAAAAAGTTATTGCCACTATAAAAAACTGAAAGCAATGGATTTATTGAGAATATGCCATGATCATATCAATTAATGTATAAGATATCATATTTGCCTTTTAGTAAGTGTTGTGATTCGTTAAAACTTGAAAGAAAACAACTATATAAGTAAAAAAAAAAAGAGATCAACTTGTATACTTATTTTTGAGATAAAGGACATAGTATATTGTTCGTGTACAAGTCATGTATCATTTATGAAACCACCTCAGAGATAGGAAGTTCTTCCTACGATTGAGTTAAAATGAAAATCAAAAAGGAAAAGTAAACATAAGGTTGTCCGGTATCTAAGCTTAGGCGTGGAACCTCTCACATACAAAATTTTTTAATTTTTTTTATTAATGAATAAATATTTGAGCCCCATAAATTTTATGAATTAAAAAAACAATATAAGTATTCCACACCTAAGCTTATGTATCTAAACAGTCTTATATTCTTATCCTAAAAATAAAAAATATGTTATATTAGATCATAAACCTTAAACCATATTTTAAGCCACCAAAAGTGGCAAGCCACTAAATAATACATATTTAGACTTCATGCACCAAAGAAATTATAGTTTCATTTACGTGCACTAAGGAGCGGGGACCCCAAAAGTCAAGAATCGGAAGATAGTGGCAAACCATATATAGGTAATCACACACAGACACATTGCCATGATTCCAAGAATTAATATTATCGTGAGAGATAAGGAAAGATCAAATCATTTGACAATTGCCATTAATGTGTGAACAAAATAATTCCACAACTAAGGACACATGACATTCAATTTTTTTTTTTATATACATGACAAAGTTTAACTTTCAAAAGTATCATTGATTACTCATTAGTGAGACCAAAACCAATGGAGACCAAGATCCTAGATGAATCCTAGATCGTTTTATCTAGTAAGGAATTATGTTTGACACACTAATTTCGAGAGTCGAGACATTAGCAACAAGGGCATGAAACATGGACATTGAGTAACTAGATTTATACCTGATCGTTGACTAGGTTAAAGATAATGGAGTAATTTTAGGTTTATAAATTTTTACAAACACAACTTCCATCGATCAAATTATTTTTATGTATTCTCTCTATTCTTTCTCCCTCTTGCTTTATTGGACTATCTCACATGCCACTTATTTTGTAAAATTATTTTGTAAAATGTTTGTCACTCTAACATAGTTATGCTTAAAAATCTATGTAGAAGTGTCATTTATCACAAGGCCCCTTAGCATTAAATGAAGATCCCTAAGTTTCATAAGTAAATTATATCATTAGCCGTATAGCTAACCAACCCGGGATCGGAACATAATTAGGAAAATATAAATAAAAATCTTTATATTTAATAACACTTGAATCAATCTCCATTTTACTGTCCGTCTACCATTTGAAATTGTAGCTTTTGGTGAAATGAATCTTCTATTATGTATATATACATTCAATGTAAGTTTAGATGACAAAATGATATATTTAATAATAAAAAGGAGAACTGAATATCTATATTAACAAAAATATTGAAGATGGATGTAATGTGTTGAGAATATATCTACTTACTTAAATAAAAAGTTATGTTACTATTGGAACAACAATCCAAAATTCAAATGAGGGACCATATAAGTAAAAGAATTAAGTATTAATTTGCTCCACATGTTGCACAAAGTAAGAAATGTATATATGCTTACACTGATATCTTATAAAAACCAACTGGATCACTAATTGGAACCTTTGTCTCTGAATACAGAGATAAAGGGTTCGATATTCATGCCCAGCAAAGTTGGAGGTCCTTTTCTACCTTTGGTGGAACCTGAAAACAGTGGTAGGGGTAAAGGCTGTCTACAACTCTACATCTCAACTTGGTTCATACTCCGTCGAAGACGACATTGGGGTTACTTTTTTACTAATATCTTATATTATAGAAGGTAAATTCTCCTTTATAGATGCTTATCAATCACAAATTCACAACCATGGTTTCACCGCAATTTTCAATCGATGGTTTCATCTTTAGCCTACACCTAATCTGCTTAATATTCACTTCATTGCCCGCAGATTCCTCCTTATGCTCAATTAGGATGGTTTCATCTTTAGCCTACACCTAATCTGCTAATTTTCAATCAATGGGGAATCATATGAAACACCTAGTAATCATTCACCCATCCTGCATTTAGATACAAAGAAAATGAAATTTCTTTATTTCTTAGAAAATGAACTGTTTCAAGCTGATAGCACTAAAACATTATAAACCAACCTCACCGGAAACCATTAAACCAAATAATCACTAAAACAGACAATCGTACTTCGTCATTTACCATTGAAACGTTTTATCAAAAAAAAAAAAAAAAAAACTAAACTGAAATGAGAAGGAAACATGGATCATGACGCTGCCAATCATTCAATTCCAATATCCTTGGACAACCAATTGATGATCCCTAAGATGAAAACACTGAATTCCTCAAAACCAACAAAACCACACACAATAGATCAATAAATTTCAGCATAATATAAAATAAAAGAAACTAATTATTTCATGAATTAAAAAACAAAATATACTTTTTCATCTTAATAATTTTTTTTTTTGAAAGGCAGAAAATTTTATTAATAATAACATACCGCTAGTAAGTCGCTAGCAACTTTGCTTTGATTAATACGGGGGAAAATGAATGAGGGAAAAAGACATACAACTTTGCTCTGATTGTGTACCTAAAAACAACATAAAATCAAATCATATAAGTTATATAGATATATAGACACAAAGTAGCATACCTGATTTCTTCTTCTCTTCATCTTAACATGTATAGGTTGTGTGCAAGAATAAAAACTCATTTCACAATTAATATTTGTTACTCAAAATAAACTTGCCTTATATTAGTAAAAATTGCTTTTGAATTTTCTGTTTTGACCGGATCAATCACGTACAACTGTGCAAGAGTGCTTACACATATTATAAATTACCAATTTCCATATTTATAAATATTTGACTTTGACTTTGAATTTCAATGGCTCAGACTAATTTTCATTATATTTTAAATGGTTAAGATTAGTTGTTAGAATGAATTTTTTCTCTTAGCTATGGTAGCCATATATATATAATTTCTAATTGAAGACAAACTCCACACGAAATAATTGTGTTAGGGTTATGGTAGAATTTTTTCAACCAAATTTTAACCAAAGACAATCCGTAATCTAGAACTATTTTATGATTTACATGTTTATGAAAGTATACACACCAATTAGATAAACCTATAAGTTGGGCAAAATACAAATACTGTATAATACTCGTATGAAAAAAAGTTATGAGAACATTTATATTATAACTTCACGTTATTTGTGAATGATATATATACAAATGGGGAAGGGAATAAATTGGGTGAAAAACCTCTCACACACCTTTTTTTAAACCATGAAAATCATGTGGGACAAATATTTATTCAAAATATTAAAATATTGGTATATGACAGGTTTCCATCCAGGTTGGGTGCATAACAACCTCATAATCATTTTTCACGTATATATAGGAACTTGCCGGAAGTCTTTCTACCCTCGACGCTTGGGAAGCATCACACATTTCTTATACCGCGGTTCTTTTAGTCGGGATCGCGTACTATTGTTATATACTCTCAACCCCCAAAAGCACATTTTCTTATTCTTTTTTTCTGCATCTTTATGTTACTATTTGATATTTTGATTTTTTTAACATATTTGGCTAACTCTGATTTGTTTCCGACCATCTTCCTATACCTACAACCTAGCTGCCTATGTAACAAAACTTTTTCAATTCTTACAATATTGAAACATTTTACCCATAGAGTAATAGGATCGACTCTTCTTTTTTACCCCCAAATCAAATCGACCTCTGTAACTAAACCCCACATTCTCAATTCTCACCATATATATATCAAGCTTCTATAATCCCAGGTAAACTCTCCCCCTGTATTTTTTCTTTTTCATCTTTTTACTATTTATTATCATTATTGTGATTTATAATTCATAATAATACTTTCTTTATTCCTTATTATAGACAAATAGCCTTAATGATAATTATTTTCAATCATGTCACTTTCTTATAATATGATCCTCTCTAGATTAATCAAAGAAATTGAATTGGAGTGTTAATAGAAAATGTTTAACATAGATATGTTTTTGATGCTCAAAATGAAACTATTATTATTTACATTATGTGAGTGACGATATTCGATATTAATAAAGCTTTCAACTTTTTTAGAGTTTAATGGAAGGTGTGAAGTTCATGTTTTTGTTGTCGAAATCTTGTAGTTGTGGAAGCCTGGGCGGGCTCGTGTTGAAAATGAGATTATTGGGTTGAAATGAGTTTACTGGACTAATTGGGATTTTAGATTTTGATACCGTAGCGGTGGGATAAGATTGTTAGAGTCGAGCTTATGGATTTTAACTTGAAATGCTCGTGCTTGTTAGTTTTAATGTTGGTATCGACGGCATTTGCAATTAGGAAAGATATTAGCTTTTTAGAGATATGCAGAACGACTGTTCAAGGGAGATATTTAATAACTGATCATACGGGATACGTATGTGATGCACTGTCACTAGATCCTAGATCACATTGTTGCCGTGTAAAAAGAGATCAGTACAGTTGTCAAGGCTGCAATCTTGTTTCACAATGCTGCAAATCTTATGAGTATTGTGTTTCGTGCTGCTTAAATCCTGAACGGACTCATTTAGACCAGGTGTTGAAAGTTAGGATAGCTAAACCGGTAACTGCAGGGACGTATTCGAGTCTTTTTGATTATTGTGCTGGAAGGTGTCGGCATAATTCCGACAGTGTTGTTCATGAAAACGCGTATGTTAGTGAATTTCATCATTGTTTTGCCCCGACATCCAATGTGTCGGCTGTAGTTAGTGATCAACAGATGGAAGTGAGATTGGTTGGGATTAACGTTATTGTTGGTAAACAAGGGGAGTCATGTGATTCTGTTTGCAAGACAGTTGGGCAATCGTGTGTTCCGAGTAAATTTTCTCTTATTAATCAGTGTGAAATTATGCAAAAGTATATGAAATGTAGAGGATCATGTCTTGCTAGCATTGGCGCTGACCAACCTGCTGAAGTGGTTGAGGATGCACCTAGAAATCTGAATCCGGGAGCATGCTTATATACGAAAAGACCGTCATTGTTTTCTTGTGATGGATCCCATCAGCATACAAGGAGGCTTTGCCCGTGTGCTTAGAACTTTTCCCATTTACGGTAATATGCTTATTTCGAGATTTTATATTGCTTCTTTTTTTATTAGTAGGAGGTGGCAGTATCGACCCATTTACTTATGAATGGGTTGATTCCGGTTGTATTTTTATTTTTAAGTGGTTAAACAAGTAGAGTAAAGCAAACAGATTAAAAGGAAACGGGTCTAATGTGTTTAAATACAAAAAGTGTGTATAGTACACAACATATGTTAAATTTTACAATTTGAAAATTCAGATTAGTATTTGATATAAAATTATTTCTGTATTTATATATGTTGTACTGGCTATTAGAAAATATGGAGAAAAAGTGTTTTGGCCAATCCAGCCTGTCTCATTCGGACCGTTACAAAATTACCTTTCTATATTCTGAACTGTCTATGACTCTATTCCCAAAACCCAACCCACCCATTTTGCCACCAATATTAGTACTTCATTTACTAATGTTTACTTATAGAATTATTATAATTTTTTTTTAATATTAAATTTTATCTCTTGTAACTTGTTTCATACTTCAATGCAGATCCACCTGACAGGGTTCGCCTACATTTCCATTACCCATATCAGGCAGCACAGATATTATGCCTACATGTCCATTACCCATACCAGGCAGCACAGATATTATTACAGGTCCTTGTTTTCCCCTGCATTGAATTTTAAAGTTCTGGATAGAACAGATGAAATGTGTTAGACTAGGCATCAAAATATACCAAGATTGGTTAATATCGTATACCTGTCATTAGCCTCTGTTTGGTTCTAACTTGATGACCAAAGGGGAAGTTCAAGTAAACTTTTTTTTTAGTGAGAGAACTTTTTTTTTTTTAATTGAGAAATGAAAATTCATTTACTTACTAAAATGTTTTCTCCAGCATGGATGTATCACATATCTAGTGCCTGTTGTGCACATCTGCTCCGGGTGTCAGATATGT
Organism: Erigeron canadensis; assembly: GCF_010389155.1. NCBI lineage: Eukaryota > Viridiplantae > Streptophyta > Magnoliopsida > Asterales > Asteraceae > Erigeron > Erigeron canadensis. The sequence continues at coordinate 27,205,750 of NC_057764.1, forward strand.
TGCTTTATGCTCCCTATGCCCCTAAGAAAGTTCAGTATTTTCATTTCATTATAATAGAAGTTACGTTTATTCTGGAACCATATATTAAAATGTTAGTGTTTGGTAATGTGGCATTTGACCTTTGTGTCACTACTTGTATGCCAAATTTATCTCCATATATGCTTGGACATAACAAAAACTTATGGGCTGATAGTGCACAATGTTTGGCCATTTACGACAAGTGCAAACTGCAAAGTCGCATAATGACAATGTACATATGTGTGAATCATGTTTTACATGGTTAAAAGTTGTGTACATAATCTTCTCTTTTAAAGAGTAAAAGAGAGATCATATAGCATGCAGGACATAACTCATTGATCCTATGTTTGGCATCAAATGAATGAAGGGACAATGTACACTGAATTAAGTAGTCCCATGTAAATATCCCATGCACGTGTTCACGCTTTTCTTCACACACATGATATAACCCATTACAATCAAAGAACCATATTGATATAGGTTAACCCAAATCTGGAAACACCAAATCAATCTCGATTAAGCTGGCAGAGGAAGTCGAAAAATTGACACTCTGTCATGGTCTAGTAGAAAATGGGGAAACCAGTTAGGAAGAAAACTCAACTTAACTGGTAAGTAGTTTCCTCATGGAAAGAGTTATTTAAACCCCCTTTAGTTGGATTGAAAACCCGCTACCAGCCAAACTCTTTGGCCCCAGATTTCTTCTATATCGGTGTTAATATGATTGCTTGAGATCATGAATGGCATAGTAAGTTCACGTGTTTATTTATTTGTCCAATCTAATATGTTAGCTGTCAATTTTGAATTCTCATGATTTGGAAATCCATGCAAATATAGAATCGCCTATAACGGCAATCTATTGTTATCAACTTTTCTTTGAAGTTAATCTTTACCATGAATGTGTATTTTCTATTTCTGCTCTGTGAGCAAGAGCGATGGCAGTTTTCTGGATCTAAATACCCAAACCAGTGACCAAACTTATAAAACCCACATGAAGAACATAATATTTTTTCAGGTTTTCCTACCGCAATAAAAATTCCTGAGATTCTAATTTTGATCCTCGCAAATATACTGGCAGACAAGATGGTGTCATGACACTTGCCTGTCTAGATATTTTTTATTCAAGTAATCAAATGGTTCATACCTCGATACAAATTCCTGAGATTCTTATACTGATCTTTGCAAATATACCGGTGACAAGATGGTCTTGATCATGACACTTACCTGTCTAGATATTAAAGAATGTAGGAATATAAGTTTTGAAGGCTTTTGCTTCAGAATTATGGTTTCTTCGCTCTTTTGCCAGCTTGCTTTTTTTTTTGTTTCTCCAAAGTACTATATGATTCAGTTTTTGACAATTTCATTTTGATAAACGTCATAGAACTCATACTACTAGTTAAGATGTTGAAAGTTAAAAATACATCAATAACGACTTTATGCCTGTATGTAAATGCATCTACCCGCTCGGCTTGAGTCCATTGTTCTAAAATCTATCCATACCGTCAAACTAGATAACAAAATATAATGCTTAATGAATAACAGTTTGGAATCATGGAGAATTATTGCTTGAATACTGTAGAGTGTAGACCATATTTGAACACAAAAAGATCGTTTGACGTGAAAGAAAGTACATCAATTTGCTGATAAAATCCTTGAAACACTGTTTGAAACTTTGAATCTTGCTGGCTGAATTATTGGTCCATTTTCATATAGTCAACTTGCCATGATGATGATGAGGCTTGAGAAGATTACCATCCGATACTTGTTAGGATTCACTAACTTCTTGAGACGCAAATGCAAATTCAAGGTTCAACCTTTTTTCGGCTGACCGTGGTTTAACACTCTTCAATCTTAACACAATACTCATGGTTTGATTACAATACATGGACATATTCATGGATGAGTATCCTCTTAAGTTATCCTATCTTGTGACCTCTTTTATCAACTAAACAATACTTGTTCAACTTACGAAGCTGATCTGGCATAATGTCACCAGTTTACACATTATAAAAGTCAGAAACACTCAATAACATCGTTTACCCGTCATAAGAGGTCAGAAACACTCAATAACAACAATTAACTTCTCTATTTCGTTTCAAAAGCAATGTCATCCAATAGTCGAAACCTGCAAAATCAAACCTGAAACTATAATTCAAATGTTCACAATTCGAGATTTGCCTAATCTGAAGGCGGGTCATTTAGTAAAAACTCATCAACAGTACAAGGAAACTCAACTCCCTCACATTCACTACCAACATTCAAAAATGCAAATTTAGCCAAAAGCAAATGAGCCAATCTAAAAGGCTCTATCCCACCCTTACTCATAAAATACTTGATCCACCCATCTAACCTCTCAACTTCCTTTTTACACTTAACCCCTTTAAATTTAACAATCTTGTCATAAAACTCCTCATCACAAAAATCATACATATCTGGTCCTTTTCCGTCAGACAACCCAAGCATCTTGACCATTGAATCAATGTCATCCACGACGTCGTTTTGAGCCAAAACGGGATCTGGGTTTTCGTGGGGTTTTGATTGGGAGGTGTTTGTGTCATTAAATGATAAGAATTCTTGAGGGGGTTGTGAGATTGAATTGTTGTTGTGGGTTGATGACGATAAGAAGGTGTTTGAGTAGTGGTTTTGGATGTAAATTGGTGAGCTGATTGTGGATTCTAATGGTGGTGTTTCGGTGGTTTGTGGTGGTGGTGGGGCGGCGCCGTCAAGTTTTAAACGTTTTTCAACTTGTTTGAGAGATGAAAAGAAACGTTTGTGTAGAGGTTTCATTGGATGGAACAAATAATTAATGACTGTTCTGCTTCTACTGATGCCTCCTTACGAAATCACCTATATATATCTCCATCCAAATTTACAAAGTTACATGTTACTCGTATCTCTTTATTAACACACTAGACTACATTAACCCGTAGGACCTTTTCGACATTTACAAACCAACATGATTTGGATTAAGAGTAAACATTTTGGCTTTTGGAAAAAAGGTTTGGATTAAGTGGTTAATATACCCTTGTCTCTTGAGATAGAGATTATGGGTTCTATCCTAATCCTTTATAAGGCTAGAGGTCCTTTTCTATCTTTAGATAGAACATGGAAGCAACCTCTCTACACCGTCATGACAGGGGTAAGGTTGTCTACATCTTAACCTCCCTCATACACCGTCGAGATATTGGGACCCAAAAACTCGTGGAAGACGGCATTGGGCGTTACTTACTATTTTGGCTTCTGGAGACAGAGGTCATAGATTCCATCTGCAAAGACCGGAGGTCTTTGTCTACTGGAAGCAGTTCTTTCTACTAGGTAGATATAAGGTATGCCTACATCTTAACCTCCTTTTTACACCGACGAAATATTATGGCTCAAAACTGAGACACTAATCAGTTTCTTTCTTTATTTTTACTACATTAACCCGTACAGGTAAAAAGTATTTATAATACCCCGTCTCATTTTAAATGTCATTGTTTGAATTTTTTTTTCTTTCAATTTTGATGTAAATATTTCTGTTTTACATTATATAATATCTTAATATAAATTATATGAAAGAATTAAGTTTAAATTCATTGACATAAATTTCATCAACTGCTATTTAATACAAAGAATAATATTTACCGTCAAAGTTAAAGAAAATAAACTTTAAAAAATCAATTTAGTAAATTTTTTTTTTATATAAAAAAAATGGTAAATGCCTAGGAATCCCTTAATCATATAGAGGAATTTTTCCTCTCAAGCTAGCGACTCTACAACGCTGCCTGGTGGTGAGACCCCAGAAACCTTGGCTGGTTGAATATGCTTTTACAGGGATTTGAACCTGGGTGATGTTCCCACAAAGTTGCTTTTTAGAGGGGCAGGTGGTCACTGGGCTGTAAACCCAGATGGTTAAGTTAGTAAATTTAAAAGGGTTTAAAATGGAAGGAAAGAATTAAATTTTTTTTGAAAGGTAATTAAATAATCTATACTATATTATAAAGCAAATCACTTTTAATTTTCAACATTGAAATTAAAATTTTAATTTTGATTTTAAGTTTCGACAATGTACACATTCTGGTGCATGATGTCCTATACATTATATCCACATAACATCAATACCTTTCACTACTCATCGGCGCTACCATTACCACCACCAATCTCCGCCACCACCACCCGTCACCGTCACCACCGCCGCCATTACATCGCTGCCACCTCCATCAACGCCGCAACGTGCAGGTACCGTTTTCGTTATTATAAATAAAAATGGGATTGTGTAAAAGTAAAAATGAATTAATGAGTAAGATTTAATGAATTGAGTTGCATTACACATAATACGTAATATAAAAGATTATATAAAATTCGTGACAAGTAAACAAAGATGTAATTTGTTACATAAATGAGCATGCCAAGTAAGAGATATATTAATATGAAACTAAAATGTGATTTTTGCACAGTTGCTCGACTGATGCTTTGTTTGTAGTAGATTCACTCTTGTAAATTTATTACATGGTTAGAAACATGTGAGGCATAACATGAATGATGAATAGCTGTAATTATGTATATTTTCTTTAATTTAGCACTAATGCTTATCTTTAGCATTAACTAGTCATTTACCCTCACGCGTTGTCGCAAAACACGTTTTATATATGATAAATGTTTTGGATACAAACAATATATAGAAGTATTATTGTAATAGAAGTACATTTATAAAAGGGAATAAGATCTAGCAAGAACAAAATATATAGAAGTATTATTGTAATAGAAGTACATTTATAAAAGGGAATAAGATCTAGCAAGAACAAAATAACGTATAATAGCACGAACAATAAGATGTGAAAAAACATAAGACAAAACAATATCTATATCAATGCAAACAATAATACTTTAACGACGGTGATATAATAAACTGTCTTTCGTTATGTGGACGTAAAACCTAACAATGATGAAAATTACTATATAATAAAAAACGTTTTATACAATGAAATGGTCAAATGGATGACAGATCAACCAAATGTTTAAAGATAAAAGTTTAAAATGCGTAAAAGTAACTTGATAGAAACATGAAAATCTAAAAAACTTGTAGTCAGAGTACTGAGGAAAAAAAAACCTTGATGGGGTAAAAGTTAAAAATTAAAAATTAAGGGGTAAAGGTAAAAATAAGCAAAAGTTAAAATAAACATTTGGGGTAAAATTAGAAATTTGGTAAAAATAGAAAGATGTTGTACATTGTGCACTAATAATTGTACTTTTCACGTTGGTTTTTAGTATAACAATAATACTTTAACGACGGTGATATAATAAACTGTCTTTCGTTATGTGGACGTAAAACCTAACAATGATGAAAATTACTATATAATAAAAAACGTTTTATACAATGAAAGACAGATCAACAAAATGTTTAAAGATAAAAGTTTAAAATGCGTAAAAGTAACTTGATAGAAACATGAAAATCTAAAAAACTTGTAGTCAGAGTACTGAGAAAAAAAAAACCTTGATGGGGTAAAAGTTAAAAATTAAAAATTAAGGGGTAAAGGTAAAAATAAGCAAAAGTTAAAATAAACATTTGGGGTAAAATTAGAAATTTGGTAAAAATAGAAAGATGTTGTACATTGTGCACTAATAATTGTACTTTTCATGTTGGTTTTTAGTATAACAATAATACTTTAACGACGGTGATATAATAAACTGTCTTTCGTTATGTGGACGTAAAACCTAACAATGATGAAAATTAGTATATAATAAAAAACGTTTTATACATTGAAATGGCTAAATGGATGACAGATCAACCAAATGTTTAAAAATAAAAGTTTAAAATGCGTAAAAGTAACTTGATAGAAACATGAAAATCTAAAAAACTTGTAGTCAGAGTACTAGAAAAAAAAAAACCTTGATGGGTTAAAAGTTAAAAATTAAAAATTAAGGGGTAAAGGTAAAAATAAGCAAAAATTAAAATAAACATTTAGGGTAAAATTAGAAATTTGGTAAAAATAGAAAGATGTTGTACATTGTGCACTAATAATTGTACTTTTCACGTTGGTTTTTAGTATAGTTATAATAATATAGTAGGTGTCTATTTCTACCATCTTTTAACTATTACACTTTTCACTTTGCCATAAACAATCATACATTATGGACTGTTTATTGTACATAAAAGGTCGGAAGTCTTTTTCTACCATTTAGGTAGTATCTAGAAGTAGCTTCCCTATCTAGATAGATGTAAGATCTGTTTGCATCTTAACTCCTCCATATACACCGTTGAAGTATTGTGGCCTAAAATTCGTGAAAAACGACACAGAACAATTTGTGTTTTTTTTGTTTTTTTTTTCATGTAGAATTTAAAGCTCTGTTAATAAAAGGACTAAATATCAATGAAGATTATAACACTAATCAACCAATATTCTATCAACCATCAACCATGAATCGGACTTATTAGTCAATGAAGCTTGAATCATGTCAATGAAAAAGTTAAATTTTAAACGAAAACTCAAATACATGACACATACAACTTATAAAAATGGTTAAAAACTAGTTTACCTAGTAAAACTACTTCAAGAGTTTGTGGATTATTAATAAGAGAGATAGTGTCCGCTCGATGAGGGTGATAGGTCAAGTCATAAAGTATGATAGCAAAATGACATAACTGTACGGGCTCTGCCCTCATATTTCCTCTTTTTGCAACTTTAGTCCTTTTATCTAATGCCCTTCATCTCCTAACGGCCGTTAGTCTAACCCTTAACGCCCGTTAGCGAGCACTTGCAAGTCGAACTCCCTCTTAACGACATTTAATGTTTCGCTAACGGGAGTTAAGTGCTGAAAGTCATGAATTCTTCATTTTTACATCTTTTTTATACATCTTTCACCCGTAACTTCCACGAACATCATCTCATCCTTTTTTAAGTCATTTTTGCCATTTTCTTCCATAAACCTGCTATGTACCTGAAACCACTCGTACATACCATAAAGCAATGAAATAAAAGTACGAATGTCTATAAAATATAGCATAAATGGCCTAAAATAATGTGAGGAATATGTATAAAATGAGTCGCATCAATTTTCTATTAAACTAATACAAATAAAAAGTAAATAGAAGCCGTAACCGCTTATTCAGCGAGAGACTTAATCTGAAAAAGAGTTTGAAAAAGCAAATAACAATAATAAAATTAAAATATTTGTTTGGCATCTCCAATCTCATGGTACGACCAGATTACATATCCTACCCATTCGCTAGACTGTTGGAAAACTTGATAAGATATTTTGCTTTGTTCGACTCCTGAATCGCTCCTTGTGTCTTGTAACTTCATAGGCCTTCATGTTGAATTGATTGATTCCATTTACCCTCACTCGCATCTTCCAGGACTTGCATTTATATCGAATCCATTAAGTGTCAATAGTTCTGGAATATTAACTCATTTAAGCATTGAAATGTGGCCATATGATGGGGGAATTTATCACAAAATGAATGTTCATCAATCCTCAACTTGATAAGATATTTTTAACTTTTCATCATTTAATTAATTAAAAAATTTCAACATATGAAATAAATATTTCAAAAGATAAATACAATATATGTGCTCAATGTTCTAAAAGTATATTAGTTTAAGTTTGTTTTTACTTACATTTTTTAAATTTAAATTTATACGAGAGCAAATAACTGCGCGTTGCGGCGGTGAGATGGTGATGGTGATAGGTCATAGCCTATCATAGGTCATAGGAGATGATATGTCATAGAGTGTCATAGCCAAATATCTTAGCCGTACGGATTCCGACCTCAGATTCAAAAATTCGTCGAAAGTATATCGAATGACATCTCTAATGAAAGGGCATGAAATTTTAAAAACATCTATATAATTTTTATAATTTATCGATGTACGGTTTTTGAGATAAAAGATTTTGAAAGAATTAGAGGAATAAAATGATCTATGGAGGAGAGAGAAAGTTGTAGGCATTAATGTATGGTACATTATGTATTATCATGTGTACATTGTTGAAATTGAAAGTTGAAACCCTATTTGCTTTATAATATAGTATAGATATGTAATAATTTATCTTATCTTTAAAATGTTATGAACAATACGCATATCTGACACGGACATGAATTTAGTTTATTATTAGGTATGGAATAACAAAAGAAGCAAGAAACTTATCAGTTTTTTAATATCTTTAAAGGACTTAATTTAAATACTTTGAAATACTAACATATAAGCGTGTATAAATGTGTATTTTTCTTATACGAGAGCTTAAAACTTGTGCGTTGCACAACATAGCTAAATCCAATTGGTTTAATGAAAAAAAGACATGTTTATTGTAGCATACTATAAACAAAGTTTTTAGATTTCTAAGAAAACATCCATTGTTTTCCATTCTTGTTTTCTAACGAAACATAAAAACAGAAAACACGTTCTAATCATAATTTTCTAAGAATGTTTTTCAAAAAACAGAAAACAATATTTTTGACTTTTTAGTAGAAAACTTGAAAACATTTTATTTATTTATTTATTTTTATCTTTATCTATTTCATTTTCGTTTTTCATTTCCTCCCTCCCCAATCCCGTCACATTTCTAACAAGTTTTCTAGTTTTCTTATTATAATGTGTTTTTAAAAGTTTTATTTGTTTTCTAGAAAATAAAACCACCTTTTATTTTTAGAAAATTAAAAATAACAAATTAGAAAAGATTTTCTATAACCAAACGGGTTCTTAGAGACCTTCAATATTATCTCCATTTGACTTTTTGTCTTGTTGTTTTTTCAAATCTTTCCCGCATTTGACAAACATAACGATATAGATGAAAGTCCAATTATGACGTGGACCCATTAACGGGTCACTCAGCCACCACGTCTTTTCTAGTGAATCGCGATCCTAACACGTCCCACACAAAAGGTCTTAGAAAGATGTCGCTTTAATATATTTTGATTCATATTATACTATTTACTTTTTTTATTATTATTTTGAACAATGAGTTAATTAACGCATTTGAGACATCACAATAATGGGCAATATGGGAGCTCAAACAATGCACCCTTACCAATGTAGAAAGTAAGATTTGAACAAAGTTTAAGATATTACCAATACCCATTGTATTGATTGAATTTGAAAGGTACTCTATGTGGGCCGGCGATAATACTGTCCATTTATATAATTGATTGGACTTGGAATCGGACTTGGACGGGATTACAATCCATTATGCTGGATCCATTTGAATTGGATCCTGATCATGATCGCATGCATGCCATATAAATGGGAAGTGATATTCGTACCATTATATTTGATGGATTTACCACATCGTACAAGTTGTATAGCTAACTGTACAAGTCAGTATGCACAGTTGTAGTAGATCTATCAAAATAAGTGGTACAAATATCACTTCCCCATATAAATAGAGAGACGACTGTTCCCTAAAAACAAACTGTCTAAACGGCGAAAGGGCCCTTTTAAAAAAATATACGTTGATACATGACGACGAATTTTGATCATCTAGAGAAAAAAGCGCAACAATTATCGTTGGAAGATGAAAAAGATCCATTGAATATTACGAAAGAAGACGTGCATCATCTGTTCCTCTTTGATAAACCAATATTCGCAGCACAACAACATTCCAAGGAACCGCCAACAGATGAACAATTGGTACGTTCTGACTTGTTTATATTTATTTAGGGAAGTGAACCCTACACAACTTATTTTTGCCATACACAACAAATATATGCATTACATGGTTGTACTGTACAACTGTATAATGTACACAGTGTTGTATATGGCTAAAAATTGTTATGTATGGATCATTTCCCATTTATTTAGGCTATGTATATGATTACAGGCTCCTTTAATGTAACATATATGCATACAAGATGCACACATATTATAATCTCTTTTTATTTAGCAAGTAACCCTCAAGTTGAAATAACTTGATGGATAAAGTTAGAAGAATCATAGCCGTTAGATTAAAATCAAAGGTCAAGATTTAATGATGATCATTGAATCTTAGCCCTTGATTTTAATCCAAGGGGCATGATTTTTCCAATTTGACTCAAGTTAGCTATCACAACTTGAGGGAACCCTCATCCATCAAACTCACTCTCTTGTATTCTTGTAACAAGGAATCATCATGTTAAACTATTTGTTATAAATATCTCTTTGTAATAGGATAGTCCTTTTAAACTGATTAGCCCTAATATAAAACATAATTAACCATATAAACCTAACTAACTGATCCAAATACGCGCGTGTAGACAAGTATCTATTATATATTCAATTTAATGTAAACATTTACTTAGACCTAACGATTTCTGACACGGACCTCTTTGTATGTTTAACTTGTATATCAAACCATACAGAATATTTGGGTTCAGGTTAACCCAAATAATCCATCAAAACCCAAGTAAGCTAGGTGACCCATATGACTCAAACTCATTCTGGTTGTGTTGCTATTTGTGGCTATTATCGAACACTAATATTTTCTTGAAAGCCCCAAGAAAAATGGATGTAACAAGACCACGTACTCCGGTGGTTTTTATTTATTTATGTATGTTTAATTATATTAGCAAGTAATTTGTTGATGTTGTAAATGCAGGAAGAGTTACTTACTTTGTGAAGGAAAAAAAGTTAAAAGGGATATCGAACGTGGATTGATTGGTCGAGACCATTGCTACCTGTGCTGTCCAAGAATTGTGCTATCTTGCTAATAACAATGATGGAATTCTATGGACCAAGTCTCCAATCGATGGGAGGGACAATCTTGACAAACAAGATTATGAACAAACCTTCTCCAGGCCGTATTCCCCTTCTCTGAAGGATCAAGGGCTTTTGCTGTTGTTAACATGGAACCAATGTGACTAGCCCATGAGCTCACATATTCCCCTTCTTGACAACCGTTTTTTTTTGTTAACTTTTCTGGGTCATACATAATAAAACAAAGGAGAAAATAAGGTAGAAGCAAGGTCGTAAAAATGGTCACTGGTGGAGGATAAAGAGAAGAGAAAAAATATAGAGAGTGAAGGGGGGAAAGGGGGAGGCAGATCTGTCATCACCTGTTAAGCCATAATGGTCTCTCATGTGCGATGGTTGGTGGTGGTTCGTGTTTCCGGCCATAATGGTTTCCGATGATGGTGGCACCGGACTGTGTGATTGAAGATTTGTAAAATATGTTTGGATTTCTAAGGGCATTCCTAAGAGCATCTCCAATGGTTTCTCATGAAAGACTTATTTTGAAGAAAAAAGTCTTTATAAAAGCATGATACCACTAGGTACAATGACTTATTTGATCAATAGGTTGAGAAACCTCAACCTTTTGAGCAAAAACTTTTTTCTCTTTTTAGTGGTAAAAAAAGTTATAAAAAAAGCTTTACCATTGGAGTAATAGCTTTTTGATAGCTTAAAAGTAATGGAATATTTATGTGGCAAAAAAAGAAAAAGTCATCAAGACTTATTATCATTGTGGATGCTTTAATGGTATTTGATGAAAGACTTATTTTATAGAAAAAAGTCTTTGTAAATGGTTGATACCATTGAGGTAGAAGGCTTATTTGACCAATAGGTTGAGAAACCTCAACCTTTTGAGTAAAAGCTTTTTTTTCAATTGAGTCTTATGAAAAGCTTTAGAAAAAGTTTTGCCATTGGAGTAAACACTTTTTTAAGAGCTTGAAGTTAATAAAGTATATAGATGGCAAGAAAAAAGCTTTCAAAAGGTTTTCTTTATTGTAAATGCTCTAAGTGTGGATGGCAGTGAAAATGAGGGTGATAACTGATAAGTGCTTGTAATTGGAAGATATGGTCAATGTGAAGCCACGTATTAGATATTTAAGTTATGTCAATGTGCTGGATTCAACAACAATTAGTATTTTCATTATAATAATAATACTCCCTCCGTCCCAATTTAAATGTCATAATTTGACATTTTCGGTCTTTCATGATTAACTTTGACTGTCTAGAATTTTATTTGTGTTACGTAATATTTGATGTAATATATATGAATCGATTAAGTTTTCAATGTATTTTATAATGATATAACTTTCGCCAAGTATTATAGACAACAAACAATAATATAAATGGTCAAAGTTACGTAAGAAAGACTTTGACAATTAAATTTGGACATTTAAACCTTGTGTACCATACTACCATTTAATTAATATTTTGGCTAGATTCCAAATTTCTAAGGAAAATACGGAGTAACTTTGTAGCATTTATTACTTTATTGTAATGTAATATATAAATAAATATTTATACTTTTAAAATAATTAATATATACCACTTTTTTAGTAAAAAATTATAAATATATTATATAAACTATAAAGTTATATATAAAATATTAATATTTAAAATTTACCAGTATACCACCGAAAAAATCAATATGTGATATGTGAGTCATACATGGTGGAGCGAGCTTTGCTTAACAAAAAATGTTAGTATGCCACATAAAGAAAAAAGTTCTAGAAACAATTCTCTTTTATTAATATAAGATATATATATATATATATATATATATGGAAAAAGTGAATATAAGGCTGTCCGACACCTTAGGTGTGGAATCTCGCACATACAAATTTTTTAATATTTTTTAATTAATGAATAAATGTTTGGGGCCCATGAATTTTAAGGATTAAAAAAATAATATGTGAGTGTTCCACACCTAAGCTTAGGTACTTAACAGCCTTATATATATATATATATAATTATTAAAACAGTAGTTAACCGAGCAAATCCAAGCACTCTTCTAAACTAAAGCTATGTTAAAATATTGACACATAGGATTTATCCTATGTGGCATCTTCATACTTTTTCATAATATTTTATCTTATATTTATATAAAACAAATAAATAAAAATAAAATATATATATATAAACAAGTAAAAATAAACTTTTAAGCAAACTTATTAATTAAGTATTCTTTAACCAAATTTGGAATCGTTATATTTTCATTGGAATTATATTTTACGTATTTTAGTTTATTATTTATGACTTTTTGATATTCACCAAAAATTGGTTTCAACTTTAATGTGATTATATCTAATCCATACATTACACATTTAGATTCATTAAGATATATTTTTCACTAACAAGTTTGGCTATTTATTAAAAAAAAAAAAAGTCTGCAATAATGGTCGATATTTAGATAACTTTTTATTGTTCTTTTTACAATTATATAGTTAATTTAATATGATTTCAAACCTTATTTCGAATGATAATTTTCTTTTTCAAAGTTTCATCTCTTTTTATATGATTGGGGTAAAATCTCAAGAGTCAAAAAACAAGTTTGTGTGCCGAGTCAAAAAACGAGTTGACAAGTAGCAAATATTTTTTTCCATTCTAATTTAATTTTGTATTATCGTTTATTTGCAAAAAAAATTTGTGTCTAGACTTTACAATTATTCAATCATGCAGGTATTGATATTTTTGATAATGGTATAGAATGTGAAGGATAATGTATATCCTTTATACTGATATACATGGAACTTAGGAAGATATTTGACATTGTTTTCTTTGACAACTATTATTTAATTAAATTATAAAGAACTTAACACAATAATTTTTCTCTTTTATGTTGTTTATAGAAAAGAGAAATGATATAGTTACAAACAACATTTACAAACTTAGGTGACATTTGTTTTGGACTTAATACACACAGTCATGACTTAATCAAATATACTTAATCCATTAAGTCATTAGACGTGTTTGTTTTTTGACTTAATAAACAAAAAAACAATTGTATTGACTTAATCCATACCGACGTTATATATCCATTCAGTCATTTATCAATTCAGTCACTTAATAGTTAATAATTTATTAATTTAAAGAGTTTTATTTAAATTACCAAAACAAGTTTCGAGACACATTTATTCTTCATGTAAATTAAACATGGTTTAAAATACGAGAATACAATACCTTAATTAACTCTTAAGTTCAATGAGAAGATTTAAAAATAAATTCAATATAAATTTGAGGATTAACAAAAGAAACAAGTTACTATAGATTTATTTTAACTATACAAAATGTATGCAATCTTAAAAATAAAAAATCTTTAAATATTAATTTAAAGTTTCGTTAGAACCAAATATAGATACCGAGAATTCAAACATTGTTTTTTTTATCTTTATTTATATATCTACGAAATACACAATATTGGTCAAAATTTTGTTGAATGATCGTTTTAAACAGCCGCATATCGTGCGGGTAAAAAACCTAGTATATATATATATATATATATGGATGAGAATATATAAGACTGCTAGGCACCTAACTTAGGTGACGTAGCTTCGTGTGAAATCAACCAAGGGACCTGACTTCACTATTGAAGTTACACCTCAAGATACTGTTAGTAATCGCTTCCTTTGTATGTTAAACTTTTTTAATCAACTATTAGACTATGTTGTTTTAAAATTTTCATGACTTCAAATTTTTATTGACTTTGATTTTTCAAATGTTATTTACACTTATTTTCTTTTAAGTTACTTGATCTAGGATTCTATGGGCACCAGTGAGGCGGTAATCAGATATCAATGAAGATTATAACACTAATCAATCAATATTCTATCAACTATCAACCATGAATCCGACTTATTAGTCAATGAAGCTTGAATCATGTCAGTGAAAAAGTTAAATATTAAACAAAAACTCAAATACATGACATATACAACTTATAAAGTGGTTAAAAACTAGTTTACCTAGTAAAACTACTTCAAGAGTTTGTGGATTATTAACATAATCAGATTGGAACCAAGACACCATTATATGACTTTAGCCTTGAAAATTAATTTATTCTTATATGGGGTTAATACCTTGATCTCAAGTATTGGCTTGTCCATGATGTGTAACGTCAAAATACTTTAATACATGTATAATCATATACAAATCATATTTTGAAAAAAATACATAAAAAGGTAACCTATTTACCTAAAATTTCTAAAAAGGGGAACCTATTTTGTTTTCGTTTATTTAAAGGATCCAGTTTTCATAAATAACATCGTTAGTTTTTGACGCCAGAAACCCGTTAAGTGCCATGTCACCCGTTAAAGGATATTTTTCCCCATTCTTCTCCCCCCCCCCCCCACACACACACACACCAAAATTCCACCAAAATTAAACCCTAAAATTAAAATCAAAAAAATCTGAAAAAATATCTAAATATATAGACATTGAGGTCGACGATGCAATGAGGTTTTGCGTGAATTAAAGCTCCATGATCAATCATACACGTAAGATATTGAAGCTAATCAATTATATGTTCAATCTAAATACAATCTTAGATCATCATCATCAAAATCAAATTCAACTGAGGAGAGTTTTCCCCCTTTGCAGCCGCTACAAAAAACACTCACCACCGTACTGCCGTCGCCAATTCCGGCCTGTTCAACCAGATTCCGATCATTTGAAGGCAAGGGAGGGGGCGATTAGGGCTGGGGAAGTTTTTGGTTTGATGGAAAAAGGTCAGATCGCGAGCCAGGGGATGTTTCAATTGAAAAATTGGGTAAAAACCCTAAATCTCTCCTTGCCGAACCAACTCCAATTCCGGCCACTTCTGGGCCAAATTCCGATCAATTAATTGATGGGGAGGGAGGGATTTTGGGTGGGGATGGTTTTGGTTTGCTGAAAAAATCTCAGATTGTCACTTAACGGGTTCCTGGCGTAAAAAACTAACGATATTCCCCTTTTTAGGAAATTTATGAAAATTGGATCCTTTAAATAGACGAAAACAAAATAGGTTCCTCTTTTTAAGAATTTTAGGTAAATATGTTACCTTTTTATGTATTTTTCCATCATATTAATACATATACAAGTCATTCAACACACTGTAATTGATTGTAACTAATGCAAAATAAAATACTCCATAAGTTTTAAATATATCAATCTAAATAGTAATAATGAGAAAAATTTTACTGTACTTATAGCACATGAAAAAAAGAAAAATCACGCAGATAACTAAAAAGATAGACAAACAAAAGATGACGGGTTCCCGGCAGAACAATTCTGACCACAGGGACCAACTTTACAAAAACGAGAAAACCACAGGGACCCTTTTTGTATTTTAATCTTTTTCTGACAAGGTTTTTAAAGCCTCGGCCCTTTTATAAAATCTCTTATTATTATTAGCTTGGTTTGTTTCTATTTCTATTTCTGTCTATTTCTATTTCTGTCATCTAATAACTTGATAGTCTTTGAAATCATATATTACACTCCAAGAAAAACTTGAAAACAATGTATAGTATGTGTGTAGTCATATATAGCTAGTTGCAACTCATACTGTAAATCTTCTATTTTCACCTGAACTTGTTTCAGTTTTTTTCAGACTTGGTTGACATTTTGTTGTCATATATAGTAAACTTAGGACTCTTTGGATACATCATGGGCTGTTAGACGACTGCATGAATGTTCATGAACATAAACGAATTCATTGACTAAATCACTTTGAGGTTTGCCCTAATTAAATAATAAATAAATGCATAATGAAACCAAACACGGAGAACACTAAAAAAAGAAGTATAAAGACGTATGTAAATACATTAAAAGGTGTTAGCTATCTTTACAAACATAAGTTAGTTGGCATGAGTGAATAGTTTCAATGTAAAATGGATAATTCATCATCGACCCATTGTGTTAAATTTGATGATCCAGGTACTAGCACCAATGCCCATGATTGTGGAATTTACAACAATTGTTTTGTATGAAACATATATGAGTTGTGACTTTCAAGGTATGCGGATTCAGTTACGACCATACCATGTTTATCCTATGTTGTTACCGTCTTTTGTTTTCATGTTGTGCCAGGAATTGCCACCGAGAGTCCGAGACTCGTAGTAGCAAATAGAAGATATTAAGTTTATGTTTGATACTCCAATCATACTGAATCAGATTTATTAACCTTATGATTTTACATACTTAAAATTCTAATTACGTTCATATTGCATTAATATCTTCAATATGAGCAAGAAGCTGAAGTTTCATGGTTCATTTATATGTTTGACTCTTGAAAGTCAAAAGTCAAAACAACAGATCCTATTTATTTCAAACTAAACAACTGCCTACAATCTCAAAGCTCTGTTTTCTAGTTCACTTGTTGTGTTCATTGGCAAGCCTAGTGAATCAGCAATGCTCCTGACTTCCGCAATCATCGCAACCACATCGTTCAGTTTGTTAATCGCTGACCCAACACCCTATTTGCAAAATAACTTAGTTAGTAATCGAAAATGGATGATGATTTTCCAAATTTGCTTACAAGACACTCAAACAATATACTTACCACTCCTGCAGCCCCTGCTGTGATGGCCATTGGAACTGTCACTGCACTTAATCCAGATGCACACATCACAGGGATCTTAACAGCCCGTGAAATCGAATATGCTGCTGCCAGCGTTGGACTCGCCTAAGTTTTGTAAAAGCCAATGATAACTCAGATAACTCATGTTTTTGCAAGCAAAGTAGAGATGGAATTTTGCTAATTTTCCAACTAGTTTATGTGTGCAAGCAAAGTGCCCTTGTATGAACCAAACAAGTTTAGAACTTAGATACAAGTATCTGAGCTTATATTAAATGAATAGACAAGCTGTTATAGGGCTAGTTGCTTGAGAAGTCAATATGGGTAATTTAGTACAGTTTCCAGGTCAAGTTGACCTGAAACATTTTCTTGTACACAATACAATAATTTAAACTTCTTATAAACAAAAATTATTTCAAATACTATCACATTGATTATATCACTTTGATACTAACGGTTTCATCCATTACAAAAAATTCTAATGGGAATGTGTTTGACCCGTTTCCTTTTTTCAGCTATTTCATTTTACCCGTTTGACTTTTACAAGAGAAACATAAACCCAAAATAACTCATTAATATCTATGTGGGTCAAGACTGCAACCTCTAGTTTGTGGTGGTGTACTGGTGTGTTTCAAATCATATATACCTTTTCAATTAAACCAAGAACACCAGAATTTGATGGGTTGGAGCATTTTCCTCCTTCAGTCTGAATGATGTCAACACCTTCTTGTTCCAACAGCTCCGCCAGCTTGGCCTGTAAAAGTTATTTTAATGGTCAGAGGTTTCAAGTTTTTGACTAAAGAAAAGATTTTCATCTTTATCAAGTGTACACGGGTTATTACTTGGTCAGGAAGGCTTAGTGTATGGGGCACAGTGACGGATAATGTCACCAGCGGAAGAATTCTCCGTGTCTCCTTGGTTAAGTTCAATATCTGCACACAGAAAAAAGAACACATTAGTCTCTTAGTTACTATCTACATTACTACTAATACTTAAACATAATCAAGATTTTTGTAGCTTTACAGTACAATGGTCTAACTAAAGGCTTTTAACAAATCTATTCTAGTTTATCTTGTTATGCAGTCACTAACCTGTTCTGGTGAAAACACTATGCCCGCGTCATAAAATGAATCATAGTTTCCGATTTCCACCTGCATACACCATGTATTATTATGAACCATAACCACAAATCCACAATAACCAAAATAAACTGCACTGAAACTATGTGTTGTGGGATTTTATTAGCACTTCTATATACTGACATATAACTTAAATTTACAACGGTATGTATATAGTATCATTGAAGATAACAAACTAAAGCATCAAAGAGTTTAATAAAAGTTAAGGGGAGAACCATCGAAGCTCCAGCTTCTACAGCAGCAAGAAAAGCAGATGGATCTACAGACGAGACACAAACCTGCACAAATGTAAACGAAGAAGGCAATATAGATAAACAATATTATAAAATCCTCATCAAAAGCGAAAATTGGAACAAATTTGATGTTTTAAGTTTAACGCACTGGGAGACGAGTCAAGCTGGTGACCAACTTGACCAACTCCGGGTCACAAGCTATATCTACATGAGTCGCTCCACCCTGTCACGAACAAATAAATGACCAAAATGAGACACTTTCTAAACAAGAATGTTCATTTTGCAGTTTAACAAGGAGGTGATCAAATGAGCGTTTTAAAAGTGATCATCTCGGGCTTAAAAACAAACAAAAAAATGTATAATTAACTTAAGGAATAAGTTGTTACTTCAAATCATAATATGTATATATTACACATCTAACTAAAGGGTTATGGGTTCAAGTCCATCAACAACAACAAAAGATTAGATACGTATTCCAACATCCTATCCTATAATGATATATAGTACAAAAAACTAAAGTTGGTAGTTAAAAAAGTAACAAGATTTTGAGATGGATGGAAAAAAAAAAAAACCTTATCAGCAGCAGTAACAACAGAGGCAACATTATCTTTGTTAAAGTTCTGCAACCCTGAAATGATCTGCAAAACCCCATCATAAATTTTTTTAACTGTTACAGTATAAAAGTAAGAGTAAAAAACAGAAAGTAAGTAAATATATGCAGTAAAGTTTAGTAAACCTTGAGTGCTTTTTTATCATTGAAAGACTTCAAAACTGTTTCTTTGGAAACAGAAGCTTTGGGAATGAAAGAAGAAGGTTTTGGAGAGTGGGAATTAGAAGTGGGAATGGGTTTGAGTTTGGTATATGAAAGCAGAGAATTGGGTGTGGTTAATATTGAACAAATTGAAGAAGAAGTCATCTCTTCCAGTCTATTACTGTGTAATGAAAGCCAAAGGATAGGAAGATTTCCTTTTTCTTTTTTATTTTTGCCTTTGCTTGCTTTATCTAAACATTTTAAAAATAAATATTTAAAAATTTATTTCTAAAGATATAAATATTTGGGTTAATTTCGCAAATGGCCTTTATGATTGTGTCAAAACTAGACTTCTAGTCCCTGTTTTGTTTTTTAACCCCTATCTATATTTTAGTTTATACGGAGTAATATTCTTTGAGTAGAAATAAATTAAATGCTTCCACATGTTTTTAAAAACAATTTTTCTTTTAGTTATACTCTCCTTTGAAGTATTTTAAATGTACACATTATATCCCTTTATCTAAAATAATTGTGATAGAGGAAGCATTTTAAGTTATATACTCGTACTTTTTATTAGCTTAACGAGTTATTAATTTATCGAGCGCTAATTTACAATAGTTCTCTTATGTTATGTATTGACAAAATATTTATTTTATTAGGGTATCAATTTATAGAGGTTTGAATGTATATGCTTCTAGTTATAACGCGCTTCTCTATACTAACATGCCACTTCATGAAAATAGCTAGAAAAATATCTCATTAAAAATGACCCAATTAATTTTATTAAACCCCATTTTAGAAATATTTATAAGAAAGTATTCAATTTGCCCATAATCATTTAATTTACACTATAAACTTTATATTTTAAAATAGGGGTTAACAACTATGCAACATGATGTCACCATTGATTTTCTATATATATAAAAAATTACATTCATGCTCTTAATCTATCAACAACTTTAAAAACTAAAACATATGGTTTATGCTGAGTCTATCAGATATAAAATGAACATAAAAGTGAAGGATGGGGTGATAATGAGAGTATGAAAGGAAAGAGATAGGTTTTGAGTGTCTTTATAAAGAAAAAATTGATGCAATATTTAAAATGAGATAATAAAAATGTCGGAATAAATACATGAAACATTCAACATCCATTCTTGTTTCAAATATTTTGCCACCACCCTAGTTGTTAGCTCATAATTATACAATTTATGGAACAATAAGCTTAGCTCACAATTAGCTTATTTTTGACCTTTTGAATTAAATTCGATTCCAACAATCAAACCCGCCACAAGTTAAAACAAGTACAAAACATACACTATGCAAAACATATAAAACATACATTATGCAATCTCAAGCTCATCTTCTTTTTCAACCATCATCCCACTTATGGGTCAATTTGACCTCAACCCGACCCATCAATGTTAAACCATGTAGAGCAAACATAATAATGTCAGCGGTAACATCTGCCCCGAAACGAGAAACTGACCCGAAAAAACGGGTGGTGATAACAGGTATGGGTGTAGTATCTGTATTTGGAAATGATGTAGATAGTTACTATGAGAAACTGTTGGGTGGTGAAAGTGGAATCGGGTTGATTGACCGGTTTGATGTATCAAAGTTTCCTACCCGTATTGGTGGGCAGATACACGGGTTTGAATCCGAAGGATACATTGATAGGAAAAGTGATAGGAGACTTGATGATTGTTCAAGGTATTGCATTTTTGCTGGTAAAAAAGCTCTTGAAAATGCTCATCTTGGTCCCGAAAATCGCTATAAGGTTTGTCGGTTTTTTTTTTTGTTATTTAGTTATCGACTCATATTTATATATTCGTGTTTTCGGTTTTATTGTTATGTTTTAGACGTTGTATACCATCTTGGCTGATATTTAAGTTTATGCCAAATGTATTAAGGAAACCATTTAATTTAGTTAATTATATTTCTTGTTCATAAAGTTAATTAATATTCTTGTTTATTAAGTTATTTGTTTCGTTATTTAACAATTGTATTGCTATATATATATATATATATATATATCTCTTCATTGTATCAATAATATAAAGAACAATTTACATCACAATATGGTATTCAGAGCCAAATCCGCTACA
This sequence comes from Erigeron canadensis, assembly GCF_010389155.1. NCBI lineage: Eukaryota > Viridiplantae > Streptophyta > Magnoliopsida > Asterales > Asteraceae > Erigeron > Erigeron canadensis. Next base: position 27,227,219 of record NC_057764.1, read on the forward strand.
ACGAGTAAATTGTTCTTTAAAAATCACTCACAAGAAAATAAAAATAAAAAAATTCTCCCTCTGATAATCATCCGTTCAAAACACCTCAATCTTCTTTTTCGCGATCTTCAATTCGAATTACAAGCTTCCCATTCATAAACAAAACAATAACAATAATAAGGTTGCGCCAGTTTTTCGTTATTCTTTTTCTGTAACTCCACATGACCAAATTAATTTTAGTTGCCGACAATTAATAAAGTCAAATATCCCTCTTTCTTTTTAAGTGTTTTCATTCGATTTCACTGGGTTGTTTATGTCCATATATCTTTTGTTAAATAATTCGACCAAGAACAAAACAGTAACAACAACATCAACTTTTTAACTCTTCGAAACGAAAAGCAAGAGTTTTCACAACAATTAACTCTTCGAAACGAAAAGCAAGAGTTTTCACAACAATTACAACCCATAATGTAGTGGCCGGGTTTCAATATATGTTGCTCCAACGAGCAATTTCATTCGTAAGCCTATACCGTAGTGACCGGATTTAATTAATCAAAAGCTCCAACGAGCAATTTCATCTCAGCCCATACCGTAGCCCATACCGTAGTGGCCGATTTATCTGACTTGTTGCCTTCAAACAATGTCTCTCTCTGCCAATACCGTAATGGTCGGTTTCAGTTCGTACAATTTTTTTTTTCTTTTTGCTCCAACGAGCAACCTATTTTTCTTTTTTCATCAAATTTTTAGTACCTCATTCGGGTTCTTAGCTACCTCAAAAACAAAACCGGCAGCCAAAGATCAATGTTTCAAGTTCAAGTCCAAGATATGGTCAATCATCTTGCGGAGTTGCGGGGGCGTATTAAGGAAGTTCTCTACAAGTTTAAGTCCAAAATTTCAAGTTCAAGTCCAAGATGGGCTTCTCTGAGCGTATTAAGGAAACTATGTATATTAGTTAATTATATTATATTCTTGTCCATCAAGTTATGTCTTAGATTTAGTATTGTTTCCATATTCATGTATTGTACATTGACTATATAAAGCCTTCATTGTATCCATAATACTAAGGACAATTCATATCACAATATGGACCACATTGCTATCATGGTTTACTATAAGCAACAAGGGAGATTGTAATCAACTTTGAACGAATGTCTATAGTAGGAAATAACTAAAGTTCTGTGTATTGTATGTAAACATCTTGAAAATATTGTTTATTGTATGTAAGAAAATGTATTCAACCAATTAAAATCAGACAAGTGACACCTCTATATGGTTGCCACGTATGTTTTCTTACATACAATAAACATTTTTTAAAGTTGTTTACATACAATACACACAACTTTAGTTATTTCCTACTATAGACATTCGTCCAAAGTTTATTACATTCCAGGATACTTATCCCAAGCAAAAAATATGCACGAATATTGTATATAAACACATAGCTTTACCATTTTGGCTGATGTCTAACCATTGTAACAATTTCCTCAAGTAATTGGCAATTTATGCATATAACATGTGTAGATTGATAAGGAGCGTGCGGGCATACTCATTGGAACTGCAATTGGAGGTATTACATTATGTTCTGATGGCATCGAAAGTCTTAAAGAAAAAGGTCACAGGAAAATCACTCCTTTTATCATTCCTTATACCTTAACAAACATGAGTTCTGCCTTGCTTGCTATTGATGTTGGATTCATGGGACCAAACTATTCCATTTCGGCTGCTTGTGCTACTTCCAATTATTGCTTTTATGCTGCTGCAAATCATATCCGCAGAGGGGAAGTTGATATAATGATTGCTGGTGGCACTGAAGCTGCCATTGTTCCTATTGGGTTGGCCGGTTTTATGGCTCTTAATGCACTCTCTAGAAGGAATGACGATCCACAAACGGCTTCTAGGCCATGGGATAAGAATAGAGATGGATTTGTCATGGGTGAAGGTGCTGGTGTTCTGGTATGTTTACTTTCGGAAAAGTCAAAAGATAGTATGAGATTGCCAATATTTCTTGTTAAAATAGTTTCGAGCATAAAAAAAACTTGTATTGTACTATTGTTTGAAGGTTATGGAGAGTTTGGAACATGCAATGAAAAGGGATGCGCCAATATACGCTGAATACTTGGGAGGGGCGGTGAATTGTGATGCTTACCATATGACTCGTCCGTGGTCTGATGGGCTCGCTGTTTCTTGTTGCATTAAAAGATGCCTTAAGGATGCTGGTGTGTCAACAGAGGAGGTAAGATCTTTCATCTAGTGCATGTTTGATTTAATGTATACAGAATATCAAATCTGGATAAAACATCAAGTCAAACTTTACGTAAATATAATTTGAACCACGTCTTATTCCTAGGTTAACTACATCAATGCGCACGCAACTTCAACATTGATTGGAGACCTAGCCGAGTTAAATGCCTTAAAGAAGGTATTCAAAAGCACTTCAGGGATCAAAATGAACTCAACCAAGGTGAATTACCTTTGTTTATATGACAATCAAGGCTATTAAGGATTTAAAACTGGTTAGATTTACTCATACTAGAGGTTTAGCTGCTTAGCTGGCTGCTATTAGTTTTTCTCCAAAAATATAATTAGCATCTAATCGAATATATATATATATATATATATATAACTAAAACAGGATTCTGGACATATATTTGGTGCTACCAGAACCCCTTTTAAAAAGTTTTGTTGTTTAATTATGATTCAGTCTATGATTGGACACTGCCTAGGTGCAGCCGGAGGTCTGGAAGCCATTGCTACAATCAGAGCTATTCAAACAGGATGGGTGCACCCCACCATAAATCAATTTGTATGTTTCAAATATATTATACAACTTTTATTTTTTTAAATTTGCAGATTTGAAACCAGTTGCTTAAGGATGTGTTGATTAGGATTGTGTTATCTGTAACGGGTCAAATAGGCAAAATAGTTACGTTATCTTGGCTTTATAGCAAACATGTCAAATGGTTGATCAAAGTCAAACAGGCTGAATTAGTCCAAAGTGTATTTTTAATAGCTTGAAACCTCCTTAATCATATAATACAATAAGTATTATTGTTGAATAATATACTTTGTTATCTTTGACACACTAATTACACGTTTAATGTTAAAAAATCCTAGAAATAAGGAGTTATATATGCTTTGACATATGAGTCAACCGTCTATTTTCCAGTTTTATATATTCCTATCTTTGCATGGTTTCTTAATGGAAGCATGTTATGCTTTATGTGATTGTAGAACCTAGATCCTGCAGTTGAATTCGACACGGTTGCAAATCAAAAGCAACAACATGAAATCAATGTTGGTGAGTTTCGTGTGGTTTTTCTAGAACCATATCTGTTTTAAATTATGATGCTTTATCTGTTTTCTGATTCAAATTAATTTCATGTGCAGCTATTTCAAATTCATTAGGTTTTGGAGGGCAGAACTCTTGTGTCGCATTTTGTGCATTTAAACCTTGATATAGTTTGGTCTGTGTTTCCTTGGAGCAATTGCTTGTTTCTGTTCTTGTATGTTATAAATAAGCACATTAGTTCTTATATATTTGACAATGCTGGTCAAAAAGGGCCTCTAAAACATTCTATAAATGGTCTTGCGACCAAGCTACTGACTTCAGACAGTTTTTAGATTTTCTAAAACATATACTGTATCGTTTGTATGTCAATCATGCTCCCTTTCATCGACATACCCTCCAACTTGATAGGCGTAGATATATCTTGTATCGGCATATGCATTTGGCTTAACGCCATTTCATCAACTACTAGTTTCAAACTTGGTCGCATCAAATTTAGGGAAACTTGACTCAAAGTATAGCATCTCCATAGCCTCGCATGCATGCTTCATTTTTCTATAGCATCACCAAGAGTCCAGGACCAACGGCATTATTTATCGTCGAAGCCTCTAAGGTTAATCTTTCTCACTAGCCACACATGCAAAACCAAACACAACAATTTGCTTCTAATTTTTAAATTTAAATAGTTAAATACATATACGGGCATATATATATATATATATATATATAGCAATCAAATAAGAACAGTTTTAAAATAAGAACGGTGAGAACACTTAAAAAACATCATTTTGATGCATTAAAAGTCCATAAAACTAACATAGTGCTTAACTAATTATCATTATATAAGTGTTTAACAACACATTGATCCGTCAAAAGTGAAAAAATCACGTTTTTTGTTGGATGCATCATTTTGATGAATATGCATCCAAGATGGATGCACAAAACAAAAAACGTGATTTTCTCGATTTTGACAGATCAATGTGTTGTTAAACACTTAAATAATGATAATAAGTCTAGCACCATGTTAGTTTTATGGACTTTTAATGCATCAAAATGATGTTTTTAAGGTGTTCTCACCGTTTTTATTTTAAGAGTGTTCTCACCGGAGTGTTACCATATATATATATATATATATATGGTAACACTCCGGTGAGAACACTCTTAAAATAAGAACGGCGAGAACACCTTAAAAACATCATTTTGATGCATTTAAAGTCCATAAATCTAACATAGTGCATAACTAATTATCTTTATTTAAGTGTTTAACAACAAATTCATCCGTCAAAATCGAAATAATCATGTTTTTTGTTTTGTGCATATCCATCTTGGAAGCATATTCATCAAAATGATGCATCCAACAAAAAACGTGATTTGTTCGATTTTGATGAATCAATGTGTTGTTAAACACTTAAATAATGATAATTAATTATGCACTATGTCAGTTTTATAGACTTCTAATGCATCAAAATGATGTTTTTAAGGTATTCTCACCGTTCTTATTTTAAAACTGTTCTTATTTGATTGTAAAGTATGACAAAAATGACAAGCATGTAATCAACCAAACATGTAAGGTACGTAAACCAATATAGTTAAACGAGAAATAAAAGAAAAAAAGAAAAGAAAGGAAAGTATAACCAACTCATTTCTAGCCCCTCAACAACTGGTCCCATGACCATTGACCAACATTGATGAAGTTAAATGACGTATAATTATGATTAGGCTATCTCCAATGGGGTGCCTTGAATATCCTTTGCCGTTGAAACTTGTCCAAAACTAAGGATTTGGCTTAACCTCATTCCATCAACTATTACTTTAAAATTTGGTTGCATCAAATTCAGAGCAACTTGACTCAAAGTATAGCAACGCCATAGCCTGACATGCTTCATTTTTCTATAGCATCGCCTAGACCAACGGCGCCCAATATTTATTGTTGAAGGTCACTAGCCACACATGCAAAACCAAACACATTGATTTGCTTCTAATTCTTAAGCTTAAATACATATACCGGCATAAATATAAAACATGTAAAGTGTGGCAAACATGACAAGCATTTATCAACCAAAGATGTAAGGTAAACCGGCATAGTTAAATGAGAAGTGAAAGGGGGAAAAAAAGAGAAAGAATAACCAACCATTACTAGCCCCTCAACAACTGGTCCCATGACCAACATGTACGAAGTTAAATGCCAATAAAATTATGATTAGACATGGAATGAGAATTGAACACTCTTATGTTTTTATGCTACATGTCCCCTCGGCTAGGCGAAGATAGTTGTGAATGTGTGGCGATATGACCTTAATTTAAAAGTCAATCTTTACCAATGAGACACATATCTTAAATAAATCATATGACTTTCATCAAATATTATATACTTTCATCAAATATTATATAACATAAACAAAAATATTTATGGTCAAAGTTTATAAAATTTAACTTTGAAAATTTAAAAATTGACAAGTTTAGTGGGACAGAGGGACACTTCTAAGGTGAGAGATGAATAAAATAAACCTTTAAATTATGCACATAGTGCATCATATCATAATAAAACATAAAAGACAGATACCTAAAGCATAAAATGAAGATGTAAAACAGAAATTCAATTAAAAAAAGTTTTAAGAAAAACAACACGTCTAACGCCTTTAATTTCCTCCTATTTATTACTACCTTCTACTGTCAATTTTTCACTTAAATGTTTATCAAAAAACAACTTATTAGTCATCAAGCACGATGTTACGTACATAACTAAGAACAACCAGAGTATATGTTTTAGTCATGTACTAATATTACTTATATGATTTTATAACTATAATTGAACTAACAAGTACACAATCTAACCCCTTAGGCTATAATTTTATAACTATAATTAAACGAACAAGTACACAATCTAACCCTTTAGGCTATAGTTATAGTGTATATTCTTTTTTCAAACATATTGCCGCCACTCTATTCATTTATAGAAATAGAACAAGCTCAGCTCACAATTAGCTTATTTATAACCTTTTGAATTAAATTTAGTTTTAACTGTCAAAACCAGCCACAACTTAAATACACATTTTCAAGTTTCTTTTCTTCTTCAAGCCACTTACAAAACATACACCATGCAATCTCAAGCTCATCTTCTTTTTCAACCATCATCCCACTTCTGGGTCAATTCAACCTCGGCCCGACCCATCAATGTCAAACCAAACGGAACAAACATAATAATGTCAGCGGTAACATCTGCCCCAAAAAGAGAAACTGACCCGAAAAAGCGGGTGGTGATAACAGGTATGGGTGTAGTATCTGTATTTGGGAATGATGTTGATACTTACTATGAGAAGTTGTTGGGTGGTGAAAATGGAGTCGGGTTGATTGACCGGTTTGATGCATCAATGTTTCCTACCCGGATTGGTGGGCAGATACACGGGTTTGAATCCGAAGGATACATTGATGGGAAAAGTGATAGGAAACTTGATGATTGTTCAAGGTATTGCATTTTTGCTGGTAAAAAAGCTCTTGAAAATGCTCATCTTGGTATTGAAAATCACTCTAAGGTTTGTGGTTTTATATGGTTAACTATTTGTTTTCGGTTTTGTTGTTCTGTTTTAGTCATGGAAAATGATTAATGTGCTTAAAATGTAAGCCTAAAGGTGTGCCTAATAAGGAGAGAATCGTAAAGATTATGAAAGAAAAAATGTGTCAAAAATTGAATAGATTAGACATACTTTTAGGTGGCATACTTATCATTAGCTTTGTGCCTTTGTGTCTTGTTTTACTCATCTTTTATTAATGTTTATTTCCTCTCTTACGAGCATGGGTGATCTCACCCACTTTGCAGGCCCAAAGTCATATCAGGTATATTTATGTGGTCAGTAGGGGGGGTTTTTCCAAATTGCCAAGGATCGAACGTGAGACCTCTACATTAGGAGGCACTAATACTTGCCGATGGACCACCACCTTAGCGGTTTACCATTTTAGGTGATATCTAAGTTTATGCAAAATAGACCATGGTTTACTATAGGCAAAAAAAAAAAAAAAAACACAAATATAGATCAACACGTACCTTTACCATTTTGGCTGATATCTAAGTTTTCTTCTCTTTGTCGAAAGTAAACTAGCATATTCATTGTAAAAATTGATAAATTTTATTATTGAGATTAATTATTATTATGAGTCGTAAAATAGCCTTCAAAGAAAACAATCACACCATAGGATTACCTTGTGTTATTTCTTATTCATGATGGTTTACATTAGCTTTGGAATATATAGTGAAAAAAAAAGATTGAAGATAAGGAAAGTAAACCTCCTAATTAAATTCAATATCTGTGTCTATCGATAAACCAACATCTATCTCAATAAAAATTTCCACGAGTAATTGGCAATTTATGGATATGACTTGTGTAGATTAATAAGGAGCGTGCAGGCATACTCATTGGAACTGCATTTGGAGGTATTACAGTATATTATGATGGCGTCGAAAGTCTTATCGAAAAAGGTCACAGGAAAATCACTCCTTTTTTCATGCCTTATGTTATGCCAAACACTAGTTCGGCCAAGCTTGCGATTGATCTTGGATTCACGGGACCAAGTTATTCCATTTCAAGTGCTTGTGCTACTTCCAATCATTGCTTTCATGCTGCTGCAAATCATATTCGAAGAGGGGAAGCCGATATGATGGTTGCTGGTGGGACTGAAGCTCCCATTACTCCTATTTTGTTGGGAGGTTATCTAGCTCTTAATGCACTCTCTAGAAGGAATGACGATCCACAAACGGCTTCTAGACCATGGGATAAGAATAGAGATGGATTTGTCATGGGTGAAGGTGCTGGTGTTCTGGTATGAATACTTTTGGACCAGTAAATAGATAGTATGAGACGGCCAACATTACTGTTAAACTCGTAAAGCGAGTCAGCTCTTGGGATTAGTCTGCTTGCAAAGCGAGTAGGACACCCCTGATTATAAAAAATAAAAGTACACATTTAAATGTCAAAATAGTTTGGAGCATAAAGAAATTTGTATTGTTTGAAGGTTATGGAGAGCTTGGAACATGCAATGAAAAGGGATGCGCCAATATACGCAGAATACTTAGGAGGGGCGGTAAACTGTGATGCTTACCATATTACTCGTCCATGCTCTGATGGGCTCGGTGTATCTTGTTGCATTAAAAGCTGCCTTAAGGATGCTGGTGTGTCAACAGAGGAGGTAAGATCTTTCATTTTGTGTTTGATTGGATGTATATAATCAAATATACATAGTCACGTTTTGTTAATATATCGAACTTCAAATCTGGATAAAACATCAATGCTAGGTTAACTACATCAATGCACATGCAACGTCAACATTGATTGGTGATCTGGCCGAGGTAAATGCTATAAAGAAGGTATTCGAAAGAACTGCAGGGATCAAAATGAACTCAACCAAGGTGAATTACCTTTTCTTCTTGTCTTTTTTGCACTAATAACCTATCCATATTGTAATACTGACAGCATCAGTCAATATGACAATCAAGGCTAATGAGGATTTAAAACTGGTTGAATTACTCTAACTATATATATATAATGTATATAGGTTTTAGGTAAAATAAAACAAGTATTAAAGTGAAACAAATAAAATGATAGGTCTCTCTTCACTGACTTAACCATAATCTAAGGGTCAAGATCTTTCTGGAGATATATTCGGCACTACCAGAACCCCTGCTGAAAAATTTTGGTTGTTTATGTTTCAGTCTATGATTGGGCACTGCCAAGGTGCAGCCGGAGGCCTGGAAGCCATTGCTACAATCAAAGCTATTCAAACAGGATGGGTGCACCCCACCATAAATCAATTTGTATGCTTTACATAATACAGTATTATACAACTCTTATTTTTCTAGATTTGCTGGTTTCATACCAGTTGCTTAAGGATGGGTTGATTTGGATTGTGTTACGGATCAAACAGCCAAAATAGTAAAATTGGCTTTGAAGGAAACATGTCAAATGGTTGGTCCAATCAAACAGGCTGAAATTAGTCCAAAGTGTATTTTTAATGCTTGAAACCTCGTTAATTATTTTATACAATAAGTTAACTGAATAATCAGTAACTTTGACATTACAATTACTATATGTAGTTTAAAATCCTAGACAATAAAGAGTTTTGGGTCAAATTGACACAACCTGTATCAATCCAAGCAAAAGGTACATACCTTTTGACTCAAACTCATCTGACATATGACCCAGCCCGTCCATTCTCCTCTGTTATATTTTGCTATCTTTACGGGTTTCATGATGGAAGCATGTTATGCTATATGTGATTGTAGAACCCAGAACCTGCAGTTGAATTCGACACTGTTGCAAATCAAAAGCAACAACATGAAATCAACGTTGGTGAGTTTCATGTGGTTTTTCTAGAACCATATATGTGTTATTTTGTGTTACTTCATCTGGTTACTCATTCAAACTAATATTATGTGCAGCGATTTCAAATTCATTTGGTTTCGGAGGGCACAACTCTGTTGTCGCATTTTGTACATTCAAATCTTGATATAATTCGGTCTATGTGTTTCCATGGAGCAACTGCTTATTCTTGTTCTTGTATGTTATTATAAGCACATTAGCACTTATAATGGTTCTTTATGTGATATAATGGTGACAGAAAATGGCCTCTAAAACATTCAATAAACGGTCTTGCAACCAACCTACCGATTTCAGCTTGAAATCTGGAGTTGAAACAAAATTTAAAGATTAGCAATGGATTGAAGGATTTCTGGCAGTTTCTAGATTTATAAACATATACTGTTCATGTCATTCATGCTCATTTCATGTACAATTTCCTGAACCGTATAGTTTCTTTTTTAACAGGCAAAGATATCTCTTGCATTGGCATTTGCCTTTGGCTTGACACCCTTCCATCAACTACTAGTTTAAAACTTGGTTGCATCAACCTTGGTGCAACTTGACACAAAGTATAGCTTTGCCATATACACAATTTCTTATGATGTAAGAAGCTGCAACGCCCGGTGTGCTTCATTTTTCTTTACGTTGGATTTAATAGCATAGAGACTAATAAACAGACATAATGCCACATTGCCCACAAACATATTTTACTCACCTTATCATACATACTGCCCACATATGACATACCAAAGGTTTATAAGGTCTACATCCCCACAAATAGATGTTCACGTGTCCCATGGGGATTAGAATAGGATTATTGCCTCATACTGAAAAGGTTCTGTTTTTTATTTGAAATAGGTATGTTCTGCCAGCGTTGTAGAGAAATATGCAACTATAGTTTCAAAATCAAAAATGAGAAACAACCATCGGAAACTAAAAGATGCATTCAGATGTGGTCGATATCAGATATCCAAATGCCCGATTCAAATCCTAGTTTATATAAAAACAAATGCCACATATTGTGACAAAATTAGTTCCCATGAAATTGCATAATTCTCAAAACGACACCAATCTTCATTTAAGACGACATAGAATCCAAAATAAGTAGTTGACATATAACTTCAAAATACAACCAAAACCGATAAGGGTGACTCAGACAAATAGATTTGGTCTTGAAGCCTTGTATGTGGTCTTGAGCTTTCTAGTTGGAGGCCTAACCTTCTTGAACACCAATGGAAACTTGATCTTGGAATTATGAAACTGCTTCGTAGACTCTCGCTTGCAAAGCTTTGCTGGAATAGTGGCTGTCTTGATGACCTGGATACAATGGTGACGGACCCTGTGGCGAGAAGCCATCTCAGTGTACATCTGCTCAATGGACCCATTCAAGGTCGTGTCCCTGTACTCCTTGTACATGTTATGGTACCCAGTCCTAGATTGATACCTCAGCCAAATTCCATAGTTCTTAATCGTTGTCGGGTTCTTCTCAAAAATCTGTCCCAAGTATTTAAAACAAAATACGTTCGCAATGTAAGTGGTCTAAAACAACCCATCAAAAAAGTCGTATCATGTAAACAACAAATAAAAATTACCACATATTGAAACTTTTTAAGAGCCCGATAAACATGTTTGTAGTTTTCAACAAAGAAGTTGAAAAACTACAAGTGACACTAATGATACCAATTTGGTCAAGCAGAAGTAAATAATCAACGCACTACAAGCATAAGAAGCAAAGTTGATTCATGAAATTCACTATAAGTCATAGTACTGTACCCCAATAAGTAGTTTAGAGATCATAAATATATCAAATGAACACTATAAACTGCAGGCAAAGCAACAAAAAAGCGTGCATACATTATGTGCTTAGATCACTTGCATCGATAAAACAATCAGATTACATGTAAGCTCGAGAAAAAATACATATGTCAACATTCAAGAAAAATGATATAGATGTTTTAGACACGCTTTTATCTAACAAATCACATAATAATCACATGAATAACTTATGACAATCAGACACCACGTCTAAAAAAATAGACCACAAACATGAACTTGCAAAATCAAACTTTCTTCCTCTTGAAGGTCAATGGAAGTGATGCTTAAGCATCAAGTATTTTAGCTAGATTAGGTCCATTTCAGTATCAATAGACTAACATCGGATTAAGACTAGTGAAAGACCATATACCACTAACCTTTTTGCGATCTTAGCAGTTAAAGTTTTCGAGAAGGGTCTAGATGTGTAATTTGTGTATTCTAGATTGTATTTTTTTGTTTGTTGTACCTTGGCCTCAAGCATCTTGCTAGATGGTCTTACTTTATGATTAATAATAATCTCTGCCGTTCAAAAAAAAGACTTACAAAGGGGGGTTTTAAGTTTAGCCATAATGAAAGAAGAAAAAAACTAAAAACAATATAAAACTTACAGCCACAGACTAACTCTAAGTGTCACTCAACTGCTCATACAATATACACCAAATATAGTTAAAATATAGTTGTTTAGTTATTTAACAACAATGACATTATAATATAAGACTACTGCATTCTATATTTATATTAAACTTTGAACAAAATTTACAATTTGACCACAATGTAACATTTAATATGCAAATGCTATTTAGTAAAGTTTAACTTTACAGCAGCTAATTAAAACTTCATGGCACTTCAGAGCTTATATATAGCCAAATAAGTATAAAACACATATATAGGCACCTTACTTAAGCACTAAAAATCTTATAATAAACTAACAAAAACATTATATAAATTTTAAAAAATAATAATAATAAATAGATTGTAACCTCATTGATAGCAAGCATTTGTCCATTGCTCTTCTTCACCTTCTTCAACTTCCTCAAAAAATACCTAATATTTTTCAACAACAAAAACATCATCACAAATTCACAATACACATAAATATTAATTATACAATATATATAAACGGATATAAGATACATACCAGAACTTGCTTTTAGCACGGACTTCATTAGTGGCCCAAAGTTTCATGCGATAAATCTTGGGATGTTCATCGGATTCTGTCGGCAAGGCCCTGCCTACAACCTGAAACTGATGAAACTGCAAAAAAAAAAAAAAAACACCAAGAGATTCAGTCATATGATTGATAAAAACACAACACAAAAATGGGGGGTTTTATCTTGAAATGTTTATAGAAAATATGGACTGACCTTGTAGCTCATTTTTTTGTTGGAAATCTGCCGCTGCTGTGTTTTTTTGGGGGAGTGATGAATGTATGTATCTATATCCAATTAATATGTATCTATATATCTAGGGTTTATACAAAGGTTGGTTAGAAAGGCTTTTCTTTCATGCTTAAAATGACTCATGGGCTGGCCCAATATAAATTTACTACTACTCATCTAGTATTTTTTTTTTTGACAAATTATGGCCCAATATATGTATTTATTTTGACTTTAAACTTGGAATAGGATACTTGAACGTATCTTTCGTATATCGTTGCGTTTTTATGTATACTTATTAGTTATTGCTATCGAAAATATCTTATTAATCTACAAGGATTGTATGTTTGAATTGGTTTAACGAAAATACACGGCTAAAGGATTTATTTACTAGACATAAGAATTTCAGTTTTTGTCAATCTACAAGAATTCTATGTTATATTATACGAGAGGAAGTATACGTGCGTTGTGGCGGTCATGAAGGTGATAGGTCATAGTATGTGATAGGTCATAGGAGATGATATGTCACAGAGTGTAATAGTCAAATGCCTTAGCCGTACGGGCTCCGCCTTCAGATTTAAAAATCTGTTGAAAGTATATTGAATGAGGTCTCTAATGAAAGAACATGAAATGTTAAGAACACCCATACAATTTTTATAATTTATTCATATGCGGTTTTTGAGATAAAAGATTTTTAAATTAATTAGAGGAATAAAATGATTTATGGAGTAGATAGAAAAATGAGTGGTTGAGATTTGAGGATAGAAGAAAAAATAAGTGGTTGAGATTTCTTCTAAAGTTATTTTAGGTATATGGATGTATTGTACATTATGCATTAGTGTGTGTACATTGTTAAAAGTTAAAAATTGAAACTTGAAACCCTATTTTTGCTTTATAATATAGTACGAGACAAAGTACCCGAACGTTGCGGCGTTGAGTTGGTGGGAGTGATAGGTCCTAGAGTATGATAGGTCATAAGAGGTGATAGGTCATAGAGTGTGATAGCCAAATACCTTAGTCGTCCGGGCTCCGCCCTCGGTTTAAAATTCGTTGAAAGTATATCGAATGATATCTCTAATGAAAAAGCATGAAGTTTTAAGAACACCCATATAACTTTTATAATTTATCGATGCATGGTTTTTGAGATAAATTTTTTTGAATGAATTAGAAAAATAAAATGACTTATGGAGAAGAGAGAAAAATAAGTGGTTGAGATTTGAGGAAAGAGAAAAAAAATTAGTGGTTGAGATTTATTTTAAGAATATTATGAATGGGATCCCATTATGAATAAGTAATAGGAGTATTTTGGGGTTTTCATTTTCTTAAAGTTGAAAAATGGAAGGAACAAATGTTTTGTAATGTAGTAGGGATAGAGATAGATAACGTTTGTAAAGCATATTTTACAATTATATTTTGTATGCTAAATAAAGTCTTAGGAGCTATATATAAGGTGTATTACTTAGTTGTATTTTTACCATCAAATTGAAGGATGAATTTTATATGAAAGATATAAATTTTTATATGTATATTAAGTACGACTTTAAAGTCATTTTTTATTATTATTTTTAATAGGGTGGGTGGCCCATTGGTAAAGTATTTAACCTTGAGGGAATCTATCTGGGTTCGAGTCCCATTGCTTACATTTGTGGGGGTTGATTAATAGAAATTTTACGAGAGTCATGTATTTCATCTTAGGATTGCGTGTAATTTAGGAGTATATATATATATATATATATATATATAAATGTTAGTGCTAAATAGTTTTAGAGAGAAAATTGCTTTATAATGGGGCATGCGGGCATGCGGCCACATAAACCACGTAAGCCCGGTAGTTCCGCATGACCATCTAGACCGAACTAGAGTGGACCAATTAATATCAATAAGAACAACCACCAAAATGGATTATAATATCTTTTTGAGAAATACTAAATACAGTCCTAAAGGCTGTATTTAATGTATATAAAAAAACTTGTATATTCCATATTAAAAGTCCGTCCCCTAATTTTCATGGTAAATGTACAAACAATTTATGCACCTTAAACACAGCCCTAAAGACTGTATTTAGCAAACCCCTATCATTTTAACGTCAAATTTACAATACTTCTAAATTACCTCACGTAGTCACGTACTCACGTGGACAATTGAATTATGATTTTTCACCCAGGAACTAAAAGGCTCTATCAAATAAACGAACCCTATAACCAAATAAATGTGTATATATAAAGGGAAAATTTTAAATGCTTTCAAACATTTCTCACAACATCAATTTCACACATGATAAAATAAAGGGGGAAATAAATACATCCCCTTCAAAACCTTTTTAATTACATATATCCCCAAATTATGTTTAATATAACAATTATACACATTTTTAGCTATTTTTATTTTTAGGACTTTTATACCCTTTTCCAAAAAGATTATTGATTATTTATTCTCTCAATCAACAATTCTTCAACAATTGGTTTTGCTTTCAGATCAACCCATTTGACAATACAATTGTAGATGTTTTAGATAATTTTTGGTTATTCTAAGACGGCTTTGTAATGTATTTCATCTTGTAACATAGGACTATTTCATCTTTTCATTTGATCGTATGTTTTAATGTTGGTATTTTATAATCATGAATACTGAAGTATTACTTAAGCAAACTCACAATTCTAATTCATTTTTGTATCCTACTTTATTTGTAATATGGAGGTAGTTTTTTTTTTAAAGGTGAATTTCGTTGGAAACTTCGTTTCGTGATTTGACAGCGGAAGGTTTAACATACGTTGTCTTAACCGGGTCCGCGCTAGAGAGCTCACTCAAAGTAGAAATGCCTATTTCAAATACCTGATTTCGGGGGGGGGACCCCTACTAATCCGCCCGAAGACACGATGATCAATAGGGGTAAACCCTGCCCCCTCAGACTTGAACATGGGTATACCCAAGCTAAGCCCTCATAAAGGGACTTTCTTATGTCCTCCTCAAGACTTGAACTCAAGACCTCATGTATAAGGAGATGATATTTCAACCATTGAGCTAATACTCAAGGACTTATTTGATTTCACAATTCTGATTCATTTTTCCCCATCATTACTCATTAATGGTTCCTTGAACAAACAGTCAACATTGGGAAACCCTCGTATTGCGGAATTAAAAGTAACGATTAAACTGGCCAAATGCATAGAATGCCTAACATAAGTACATAACTTCAATGATAAATTGATAATAATATGTAGTGCATACTGCATAGTCCCAAATCTAACACTTCCTATTTGTAGATCGAGAATTGTGCTCAAGTTTATTATACAAAGGATCTGAGGAATAAATGTGAGCTCTGATACGTGATAATCTAATTGAATGTTAATTCCAATGAATGGATCGGATATTGGACAAATTATTATTATTGATGAAAGGATAAAATTGTTATAAATTAAATTATTTTCAGTATAGTAAATAAGATTGGATAAAAGTGTAGGTTTATATGATAAGAATGAGTATATTTGTTAATTGCAACATAGCTTGGATATATATGTAATTAATAAAGTTTTGGAGGGGATGTATGTAATTCACCCTAAAATAGATACCCATGCTCCCTTATTGTGAGGGAAGACAACGGATAAACAAATGCTATCAACAACATATTAGACATGCCCATATATGAAGTCTATATATTGTTATTGTTATAGGACAAAAAATACGTATGTATTGTTATAGAACATGGATGCAGCGAGCATCTGTCCTGTCCATTTTTATATTGTTATTACTTATTAGTATTATGTAGCATTTGTCCTTTTTATAAAAGCTAGCCTAACTCACGCAAGTTTTAGAAGCTCGTTCTACGAAATAAAAACACAACATGAGTTTATGAAAAAATTGTCAAACATATGTTTAACAAAACGGAAACGGTATCATGAAGTTTTATAACAAATCTCCTTTAGCATAAGCGTGTTGTTACCATGTCATTAAATTCCAAAAGGTATCGAATTTTGAAAGAAAGTCATTGATGAAGTTATGGTTAAACTTTCAGTTTGGCTTCAAAATTTAGGTATGCAATATAAACTTATAGAAAAATGCCCTCGAGATGCGATAGTGCGGTGGCAACGACCAGTGGTGGTGGTGATGGGTGGTGATGGCAGCAGTGTAAGTATTAATGTAAAAACGATTGATTTAAAAGGGATTGATATAAAAGGGAGTGGTATAATTACTTTAAGGGTTGATGGATGTATGTTGTAAATATATATTTTTATTAAAGGTAATATAGATATCTTTGGTGAAAATGTTTAAATTTATGAACAAAAATAATTAGTATTTTGAGGTTATTAACAGGAACAAATGTTTTATAATGTAATAATGATAAATATAGAGATATAAATATACCATATTTTCTTAATCTTTATATAACAAGGAACTTTGAAATTATAGCCCACTGAAAGCATATAATCATCATCATGGTAATAAAAAAGTTTACTTAACCATTCGATCAAAGTTTTCAATTTTTTTAATTACCACATTTAATTAAAAACCAGTCACTAATGGTCACCATCGAAGTTATGGCCACTGACCCACATGTAATACATTTTTTTAAGAGTAGTGTACAATAATTTGTCATTTTAAGAGATAAAACAAAAAAATATAAGCATTTTTAAAAACAATTTTAATAAATTAATATAGATTTTTGTACTCTTTTAGTCTTTTCACAGTTTAAAAATTACGTGAGAAAACCAAAGTGCATGACATGATATATATCACACACAAATCGTAGTTGGGCTAAAAAGGTTTAAAATTAACGTGAAAGGGCCAAACGACGAGCCCTTTTAAATTAACCATGACGGGTTGATCCTTACTTCGTCTCTAACCTTACTAATTACTATTAATTAACCTATTAAAATTTCAAGCTAAAAGTTGGATGATGATATATATAAAGTGTAAAACAACTTTCAGCACTTATGTTGGTTAATAATTTTTCATAGTTATCGACATGACGACATTTTTGGCTATAGTTATGTACACGTCTCTTAATTTATATTTTGACACAACTATAACTTAGTTAATTGAAGTGTTGTGTTTAGGGTTCAATTTCGTTAAATGAACAAATCTAATCACGTAACCAAACCAATATTGGCGAAGGTGATCTGCAAGTGGCTTGGACCCCATTAATCTATCATAGTTATTTATTTTCATCTTAGTCAGGAAAAAGTTAGAAACGGTCACAAAATATATTTGTTTGGTTAAAAAGAAAAAAAGTGCTCTGATGCCTTTCGCGGGTTTGAAGCTTCATATCTTGACAGTGTATGAGGAAGTTAAGATGTAAGCTGACCATACTTCTACCTAGGTAGATAGGTTGTTTCCAGGTTCTACTTAAATGGTAAAAAAAGACCTTCAACCTTTGCATGGGATGAGATCAAACCCTTAACCTCTGTTTTGAACTTTTGAAGGGCTAAAGTGTTAACCACATATTCAAAGTATATAGCTGATTAGGAAAAAAAACACAACAACAAAAAAAAAAGTCGATCTTTTTTATATACTCGTAGTTTCAATGGGGAAATCGATCTTATCTGTTAATTTGTTTCCAAGCGTGTTATAGAAATTATATAAAGGACTAAAATTGTAATTTGATCCAACAAACATAAAGAAGTTCACGTAGGCACTTGGTTGGCGTTGTGTGATTTACAGTCTGTTAGTCACCCCGTGATATCATCTTTGTTCCCAGTATTCTTAGGAGCCGAAACATTAGAACATGACTCGATCAACCCATATTTATTAATAATCATCATCATATATCCATCATTTTTCCCTTTTTCTCCCCTTTTTCGTCATCATCATTCATTTCATATTCGTTATTTTCATGTTCATGTCCATCTTCATGTCCATGTATATGTTTTTGTAATTTTAATAAAAACATAATATATATTATGTACTTGCGTACGTAGACAAAACCGCCTTGATTCATAGCGAACCAACGCGGTTTTCCAACGATGGAAAAGGAGCCGCTTCTCCATCATCAATCATCGTATTCAAAAATCCCAAGAACGCCATCGCAACTATGTCCTTTACCCGAAGAAAATGAGATAACTATCCCTCCACAACTCACTCCGGCCGAGTTTAAAGATATGCTTATATTTGGTTCACCTAGAGAATCACCATCGACGTCTTCAATCATTGTTGACGCGTTAAATCTAAGAGTAAATAACATTGATGGTGAACCAAACACAGGTTCTAAACCAATTCATGTTGTTAATCCTGATTTACAAATTCAAGTGCCATTATATCCTAACTACAAGTTTAGGAAAAATTTTCTACAACGTTCTAAAACCGCGCCAGCTATTATGAATGTGAATAAATGTGACCGGGTTATGAGGGCTAATCCTCCTCAAGGAGCAACGTCGATTGTTAGTCAATCGATTGTGTTGTTGATAATGTATTTGTCACTTGGTGTGGTTATATTTTGGTATAACAAGGAAAGTTTTGTTGGGACCGAGACTCATGTGGTTGTTGATGCTCTTTATTTTTGTATTGTGACAATGTGTACTATCGGTTATGGTGATATAATACCTAATAGTGCGATTACTAAGATGTTTTCAATCATGTTTGTGTTAATTGGTTTCGGGTTTATTGATATCTTACTTAGTGGAATGGTTACTTATGTTCTTGATTTACAAGAGAATTATTTGTTGAGTTCTTTAAGTAATGGGAAAAAAAGAGGTCATCCTTCGTATATTGTTGATTTTAAGAAAGGGAGAATGAGGATTCGGATGAAAGTTGGGTTAGCTTTAGGGGTTGTGGTTCTTTGTATCGGTTTAGGTGCTGGTGTTATGCATTTTGTGGAGGATCTTGCTTGGCTTGATTGCTTTTACTTGTCGGTTATGTCTGTTACTACTGTCGGATATGGTGATAAGGCTTTTTCATCAACCTTGGGTCGGATTTTTGCTTCTGTTTGGTTGCTTGTGTCTACACTTGCTGTTGCTCGTGCGTTTTTGTACTTAGCTGAGGCTAGAGTTGATAAAAGACACAGACGCCTGGTTAAATGGGTCCTTGGGCAAGATCTCTCTGTTGATGACTTTATTGCTGCGGATATTGATAACAATGGTTCAGTCAGGTATATATTTGTATCCAATTGTTTATTACTTGCTGTTTTATCTAGTAATCACCCTAAACACTTACCCCTTTAGTTTCACTAGTCACAACAGCCAGTTTAAATGCAGTTAATATTGTATACAAAAAGCTTTTTTTGACTTTGCAGTAATCAGTTTTAGTTAAAAATGAATGATCATGATTTGTCGATTACTTAGGGTCAGACGCACGAGATTTTAATAAGGCATTAGAATGGTGCATTAAGAATACAGACTAGTGTCAGGGGGTGTTTGGATATGTAATTTCAAAGCAGTGATTATTGCTACATGAAGAACCAGGTGACCTATTTTTAAAAGCTATATGGATAATTAGGTAAGAGTACATTAATGAACATTGTTATCAGATTGGTCCATAGCCAAAAATGCTGGTAAAATTTTTGCTATCATTGTGTTGCTATTTCCATATGCAAGGAGTCTGTAGAGCATAGTGGCTTGGCGGTTCGTAGGTAGTGAAATCTAGCTAGTTAGTCTGCTTAGAACATACCGATAAAAGGTTTAATGACTTGGCTACTCCTGAGTGGTTGCCGCAGACTTAATAGATGAACATGTTGACTTGATTGGGAAAATATTCTATGGGCTAATGACGTGCTTGATAAAAACTAAGGGGGTGTTTTTCATCTTGTGAGTTGAAGGCTGCAATATGAAAACGGGTTATAAATGTCGCTCTAATAGAGAGTGAACGTAGAATCACATATACTACTGCGTATATGATAACTAAACGATGCTAAATTACTTGTTATTAATGTCATTGATGTTTAACCATGTTTGTTTATATGGTAATAATTTCAGTAAGGCGGAGTATGTTATATACAAGCTGAAGGAGATGGGAAAAATCACAGAGAAAGACATCATTCAGATATGCACAATATTTGAACAAATCGACACAGCAAACTTGGGAAAGATATCGCTTGATAATCTCATGTCTAGCCGGCATATGTACCCTTAATGTGAAAAAAATTAGTTATTAGATGCTTTATGCAACACGGTAGAGGCTTTTCTGAGAGCCTTACATGACAGGAAAAAGCTCCCCAGTTTCTTGATTTTATGACTTATTGAGTAGAGGTGGCAAGATAGGGGATCAAATGGGTAGCTATTGGGTCAAACTGATCTCGGCTGAAACGGGTCAGGTTGACCCGTTTATACTTTTTCATGGATGGATGTTTTAATACTTTTATTGTATGAGTATTTATTGCATTAATCATGATTACAAAAACAACATTGTTACAATAAGAATATAAACATGATATAGGAGGTTGTATGCACATTAAGAATTTTATAACCCACTTTTATTTGGGTTAACACATTCTACCCGTTACCCAAATACGGAGTAATAAACTTTTACTCCAACTTTTGAGGTAAAATGCAACTCAAATTGACCGTTTCATAGTTAAGAGAGCAGAAATTGTCATCTCTAGTACTCTCAGGGCCAAATGCTTCTATGCACCAGGCAAATCTGATTTAGTATTTGGGAGAGAACAACTTGTGTTCATTAATATGTTAATGGAGTTTCTATAGACAAGTTTCTTTTATCGGATTTGATTGTGTGAGATAGCAAATCAAATTGTTAAGTTAGACCAAAAAAAATCAGACAAAAAAAAAAGAAGAGACTAAAACAACACAGAATGCTCAAAATTAACCATATATTACTGATAATAGTAGTAATTCACATACAAGTATGACATCAATCAAATTTCATGTCACAAACATTCAAATTTCTAATCTCACTTTCCGGGAACAAAGTTGGTGGCATATGACCATGCATTGTTTGCAACAGGGTCAGCAAGGTGGTCAGCCAAGTTCTCCAATGGTCCCTTTCCGGTCACAATGGCTTGAACAAAGAACCCAAACATGGAGAACATGGCTAGTCTTCCATTCTTGAGTTCCTTCACCTTCAACTCAGCAAATGCCTCTGGGTCATCCGCAAGGCCCAATGGGTCAAAGCTACCACCAGGGTAAAGTGGGTCAACAACCTCACCAAGAGGCCCACCAGCAATTCTGTAACCCTCAACAGCGCCCATCAAGATAACTTGGGTAGCCCAGATGGCTAGGATACTTTGTGCATGGACCAAACTTGGGTTTCCCAAGTAGTCAAGACCACCTTCGCTAAAGATTTGGGCTCCGGCCTTGAACCATACAGCTTCGCCGAACTTGACACCGTTACGGGCCAAGAGCTCGGGGAAAACGCACCCAAGAGCGCCAAGCATGGCCCATCTTGAGTGGATCACCTCGAGCTCACGGTTCTTAGCGAAAGTCTCTGGGTCAGCAGAAAGCCCAGCAGTGTCCCAACCGTAGTCACCTGGGAATTCTCCAGTGAGGTAAGATGGGGCCTCACCAGAGAATGGGCCTAGGTACTTAACACGGTCGGGACCGTACCATGGGCTTCCTGATGGGGCGGTCTTCTTGACCGCGGTTTTCCTCATGGAAACACGGCCATTGCCGACGATTTCTGAACCGGATGGTGCGGTTTTCACCGCTTGTCCGACAAAAGAAGAGGATAGAGCCATTGTGGAAGCTGCCATTTTTGTTGGTTTGGTTTGAAAGTAGTTGTTGAGATGGTAAGAAGGTTTGAGTTATGAAAATGGGTTGGGTTGGAAGTTGGTTTATAAGGAGGATTTTGGGTCAGATTGATGATCTATTGCTTATCTTGAAACAATCTTTTGCTTCATTGTGATTGGCTAGAAAGATTGTAGATTTATCTGTGGGCCAGCCCAGTTGTTAGTTCTTTGGTCCACTTGAGATATTTCATTGAAGCCATGGATATTAAGTGGCTGTTGTTTATTTGAGTTGAAATAGACTGATTTTCAACCACATAGTGTTTTCAGTGGTTCTTGTCCACTTTTTAAAATATATTCGTTATTGTAAACTCTGATATTATTGGCAAAAACATAACGTAAATGTTAAATTAATGCATCATGTATTTATCGACATTACATATAATAAATAACATAATGTCATTGACTGCAGTAAAAATGACCGCATAAAATGATTGACTTTGAGAGGTGTTATATTTGAAAAAAACACCTATTATTTTTTATTTTTTTTCCTAAAAAAAACACACAAAAAAAACACAAAAAATAGAAAACGTAAACAAATCAGAATTTATTAAATAAGTTTTTCAAGATTAAAAAAACGTTGTTTTATACTTTTTAATGGAAATTTAAAAAAACTTTTTTATTGTTATCACTTTTTTATTGTTTATTTTAAATTTTAGAAATCTCAAATTATACAATCCCCTTCCTCATGCCATCGCCCCTACCTCTGCCCCCGTCATCCTTGGCCTCACCCCCGCGCCACGTCGCTTAACCAAGTATATTGGAATATTTTTCACAACTAAAAGTTCTTTTAATTTTTTAAAAGGAAATTAAATCTTGTATATAGCTCTTATTCATTCCTTTTTAACATGATGCTTAATAGTGATGAAAAAGGGTATAAAAATGAAAAAATAAATAGTAAAAAAGACTATAACATTAATTTGTATCCCATAAATTGTGAAAAAAAATGTAATAATATTTATATATTGTTTCCAAATTTATGTCACAAAATGGAAAATAGTGTTTTGCTTTTCTTTTTAAACTTTTATAAAAAATTATAATTTGATTTATTATGAATAAATATTATATGGATGTCCATATATGGTAACTGAATATTTGTATTATATTGAGAGATTTGTTTCTTGAAAAAAACTTCATCTTTGTATTTATATAAACAATGTATTGATGAGATTAATAATATAATTCTCTATTCTCTCTATTTTCTCTTGTCTCTTTATTGTTCTTTATTTTACAGTTTTACAACACGTTATCAGCACGCTCTAAATCTTAAGAAGAAAAAAGATTGGAAAACTTTCGGCCGAGAACTTCGTTTGAGGTATACTGATTTTTTTTTCTTTATGAAGCATCATGTTAAATTTCATCTATCAGGTATGGTTTTTGCTACATCAAATGCTTGGCTAATTGGTTGATTACTTTATTTTAAATGTTTCGTAAGTCGTCAACTCATTATTTACGAAACCGAATTAATTGATATTTACAATTAGTTGTTCTATGTTAATACTAAAACTCATAAAGAAAAAAAAAATTAATTACCTGTGATCTATATATTTTTACCGAACATTGGATCGTGACCCCTAATCTCGTCAAGTTGTTTGCTACTGTTATTAATTTTTTATTTGCTTCGTTTAATTAACGAGGAGCGTAAGCCCCAGGCTAAAAAAAGTCAAACCCCGACCAGGTAGTGTTAGCGGCGACGTCGCCGCTAATACTGCGGGCCCCCATGTCCTTAATGGTAAATATGGTAGAGGAAATAGCGGGCCCCCTGTCAGTGTCGGAGTATTAACGGCGACGTCGCCGCAAATACCTTGGTCGGGTTGACTTTTGCCTGGTGGTGTTACCCTGTGCCTTAATTAATACTATGTTTTGCAAGCAATTTATTTAATAGTCATGGATCTATGAATATAGTTCCATTAACAATATTGAATTGAATATCAATAATATGAAAGAACATGACTTCTACTGTTTAAATGGTTATTTGTTTTCATAATTGACCATAATATTCCAAGACATGTTTTGTTGGTCACTAGTCACTTGAATGTCTGCTCGTAAATTATGGATTTGAGATACAACAGGTTGATTGTACAAAGTCTTATAAAAAAAAAAATTAATTATTTTTTTTAGTACATAATTATTAAATAAATTTCCCCGTACATGTTTTTTTTTTTCTTTAGGGTTTGATTTGAATTAGCTATTAACAGTATTTAAACTTAGTTACGACCATATTTATCTCGACATATGGTTGGATTTAAGTTATGATCTCAACTTTAAAAAGGAAATATATATTTTGTTCTGACCTTATATTTATATTTATGTATATAA
Source organism: Erigeron canadensis (assembly GCF_010389155.1). Lineage (NCBI taxonomy): Eukaryota > Viridiplantae > Streptophyta > Magnoliopsida > Asterales > Asteraceae > Erigeron > Erigeron canadensis. Next base: position 27,252,011 of record NC_057764.1, read on the forward strand.
TATTTTCATTGAATTTAATATGATCTTTATACGAATAAGTAAACTGAACTTAGATTTTATGCTTGTGCAACTTGTTGGAAAGTGCGAATTCATTATTTGTTGATAACGATTATTCACATACAAGTTAAAACTCAAATAGTATGTTTCTGTATAATTTACTATATTACATACCCGTATTTTTGATCACACGCATGTTTGCTTACTACAGTTAGTTGATTATTATCGTCGGTAATACAAGTTTGATATGTTTTTTTGAGTTTTTCAAAATTCAAAGACAAGTTTATATTAGTTAGATTGAGATAAAAGAGTAACTAAGTCATCTCATTATGAGCATGTTTATACGTAAACTTATATTAAAGGATCTTAATAATATATGCATAGTTATCATTAAATTAAGATATGTATCGGATCGCCATTTTAAGTATTTTTCTATTCAAGGCTACCGGTATTTTCGTTTTAATAAGGTCACTAACTATCTATAGTTTGAGAATGTGATATGGCTACTAGACTTCATGTACTTTAAATATTGATATTTTAAAAATATTTTGATTGTTACGAGTATTTTGAATTTGCATCTGTCGTTTGAGATTAATATATGTTTTATAAGGGCTACTTAGTTAGCTTATTATTCGAATATGTACATATTATGATTGTCAAAGAAAGTTCAATGGTAATTATTTTGGTATGACAATCTTCATAGAATAAAAGAAATTTTGTGTATCTAAACATAATATGCGTGGGTTGCTAGATAAAACTAACTTGATTGTGATTTTGCGACCTGATTTAATTAATTTTACTATTAGAAGTTTAATATGAGTGTCAATATTAAAATCAATCATCATTTTTCATTAACACTAGCTAATCAACCCGCATATTATGCGGGTAGCTGAATAGAATTTGATGTTTAAGATTATAATTTATTAAAAAAATATAATATATATACATTACATTAACTATATTAAAAATTTAATGATAATTCAAATCTCATTGCTTTAACTCCAAAGTAATATTACAATAACAAATTTTAATCTACAATTTGTTTCCCACTTCAATATCAACCCTTTTAATAATACTTATATTTTAGTTTAGTTACCATAACATCCAGAGGAAAAAAGAAAATATCAATTAGTTAATTTGAAAAAGATGCTAAAAAAATTAATTAATTATTTATACAGATTTTGATTTTTATGGGTTTTTTTTCTTTCAAAAAGATTAAGTAAAATAGAAACCTTTCATGATTATCTTGTAAATCATTTTAGAATCATAATATCTTGTAATAAGTTTTCTTTTTATTTTATTTTGCCTATTTTAAAATTTTTTAAAATGATATTATAAAAATATATTAGAATAATATATTAATATGTTATGGAAGTTTTTTTATATTATCATGACATCATCACAATCTTCTTTTATTAATGAAAGAGATTATGAGTACATGTTTGTGGATATGGATGAGTTCTTATAATATTTATTTCTATCGAATAAGGATGTGTGTAAATACACATGGGTCGTTCTTTGTTAAAGTAATGAGACTGCGAACCTTAAATTATTCTTGTATTTGAGGCATTTGCATATATTTAGGATCTTGAATTTCATCCTTATTTATCATATGATATATATATCTTGCTGATGAGATATATTAATTAGTGGTTTATGAATCAAGATTATATGATTGATTGGCATGACCGGACAGACCATTCCGGGTCAATGATTGATGCGAAATGTAAAGAAGATTAAAGAGATTCTTCAAAGTGATTATTTAAATAGTGAATATTTGCTCTATATGAAAGTATATGCGGTACAATGAGGATTGAATCCTTTAATTTCATGGAACATATGCTAAGGAGATGTAAATAGGCCTATACATCGTCCATATTGACCATTTAGTATTTTAAAATCGATGCATCGTCTAAATGGGTCATCAAAATCGCAACATGAAGCTTGCGTGATTATTTGCTCAACTTATAAAATTGAGAGCATGTTCCATATTGTATTGACAATAATGATTGGTTCTACAAAAATCATTTGAGAGCAAAATGAATGAGTTGTAGTTTTGGGGCCATGTTATTTAACATGCAATAATTTAAATTCGCATCGTGCCAAAAAAAAAAAAATTATTGTGTTTCCTCCCCATTGAAATTGGTTTATGGTCAGAAACCACATATGTCTCATAAGAGTTTTGAATGTGCAATAAATGATCATGTTACTCCACCACAATGCACAAAGATGAGACTTCAAAGAATGTTGGAAATAATGTTAGGAAAATAGACGTGCCTTGGAAGTGTATAGACTTATGCTTTGATTCCGTTCGAAACTGTCTGATTAAACTAAACATTAGTATAGTTGTTTTGGGTATGAGTTAAAACATGAAAGTGGTGTACGTATTCAATAAAGCCATCATTAGAAGATTTGTTTATGGCTTAAGTTTCTCATTGACATGATTTAGTTTTCCCAACATTAGAGGAAGAAGTTCCCAGCATTAGGGAAAGATGGAAAGCAGCTGAAATGAGTAAGAATGAATTATCAAAGATCCTCACACAATGAATATAAGCTTAAAGTTTGTGGGATAATTCATTCAGAATATTTAGTAATTGCCAGCAATGTTAACTGACCAAAAAGCTGCTTATACTCCGATTGATAATGAACGATAAAAAAGTCGATTCCAAAATAAAAGCCTCAAAATAAATGGAGCATAAAAATTTAGATGGTCAAAGTCGTGGTACAAAGACCTCAAAAGAGATTGATGATGAGAAACTAGACATGAAGGTTTTTGAGAAACCCCGGGTACCTTGAAATAATGAGATCTCATTGAGTTGTGACATGTCTAGAGAATTGTGGAACCGAAAATAGATAAAACAACGTCGAAATTGATTGAATATGATAGCGCTAAGAGTTTAAATAATGTGAGGATCTTGAAAGCATGCATGCACATAAATTAATATGTTATGAATGATTGGCCAAGATGAAAAGACGCTAGTAGTTTGGGACATAAAGTCCAAGCACTTGAAAGTATATGGTGGAAGCAACTAAATTAAAAGTCTGGCAAAATGTGAAAGTCTTGATTCGCGTCTAAAGAATATGAATAGAGCTCATTTGAAATTGAGATTCCATGAGGGATATACAATGCATGAAGCATGTCTCGTGATTTAAAATGATTGAAACACGTGTGAAAGATTCTCGAGAATATTGTTTGTCATTGAAATTATTATGGTTAAAATTTATAAAGAAAATCCGGATTTGGATATGATATAAATGTCATACAGTTTTGATGATTTGAATATCGATGGAACTTTGAGGGAGTGTCCAATGGTGATTGAATTAATGAATGGGAGATGAAAGACAAGGTTTGTCTTGATTTATGAATTTAATATCTTAAGAATAAATCAATGTGCATCATGACAAATAAGAGAGAAAGATAATAAAAATACTTGATATTGATAATAAATGACGCTCATGATTATGAGGTCATGTGATGCTTAAAATGCCCCCTTTATAACTTTTTAGATAATGATCACATCATTGATTTAAAAGTGTCGTTCAAACACTAATTATTATCGCAGTTCAAACATGGATTATACATCATTTACCTTGAGTTTATTGGCAATGTGTAACTTGTAAAGTACGAAGATGTATTTAAATGAGATGCATGATGTATTACTAATCCTCAAACATGGTATGTGAATATATGTGAAGAGAATAATGTCTGAGGATTTCATTTGTACGAGAAGCAATGAAATTTATATTGTTAAGACACTTCATATGCCAGGCATTGAAAATATTTGGTAATAATGAGAATTTTAAAGTGATGTGATCATGAGGGGGAGAAGATACGCGTTGCACTGTTTTTTCCTTGGGCAAGACTTTGTCCCACTGGGTTTTCGTGTCAAGGTTTTTAATGAGGCAACATCCCTAAGCGTATCAAAAGAATTATGTACTCTTTTTCCTTCACTAGAATTTTGTCCCACTGGGTTTTATCTAGTAAGGTTTTAACTAGGAATAATGTCTTTAGTCGATGGACATCCAAGGGGGAGTATTATGAATAAATATTATATGGATGTCCATATATGGCAACTGAATATTTGTATTATATTGAGAGATTTGTTTTTTGGAGAAAACTTCATCTTTGTATTTATATAAACAATGTATTGATGAGATTAATAATAGAATTCTCTATTCTCTCTATTTTCTATTTTCTCTTGTCTCTTTATTGTTCTTTATTTTATAGTTTTACAACATGATTATATTTTTTATATTGTGAAATCTTCATTTGAAAGCTAAAAATTCTATGAAAACTAGAAACTGACCAAAACACACGATGATCTGAATCTAACATAATGTGTTTTTATTGAGTTTTCTATAAATACAATGTGTTTATATTGTGTTTTCTAAAAACACATTGTGTTAAGTTTTAAAAACAATGTGTTTTTGATAGCGCGTTGTAACATCCTGAAATCTTTTATTCATTTCATTGATTGTGAACGTTAATCAATGTTGACCTATCATTAGGAGACTTATATTTTGAACAATTATGGTGTTAATTATTAGTATTTATGTGGATAAATTTGTGTAGGTGTTCCAATTTAGTTTGATTAATAGTGTTGATAAATGTTTACCATTAATGCTTGTTAAGGCGGTATGTATTCCCTATAATGTTGTTGAATTAATATTATATATGTCTTTAAGAAAAGTTAAAACGTAGTTAAGAAGTTCAATGGGTTTAAGTGAAATTATAATAAGATATTTGGTGAGGTGCTTTAGTCCGGCCCAAATAAAAAAAAAACTTATAAAAGCCAAAAGGCTTGATAATTATGCGCAGGATTGGAAAAAAAAAGAGAAGGGTTTTGTCCGTTGTTAATGCAGCAGGCTAGAGGAGAAAGGGTGATTGATTTTGTTTTTATATTTTTGTCTCTTTGCCTTTTTGCTATTTTAGATCAATACTGAGATATACACATATTAATAAAAAAAAGCATCTTGTGTGTCATCCATACCTCAAGGGAAATAAAAAGAAAAAATAGTAAGGAGTATATTGGTTTGTCATCCCAATATCTACACTAGCCGACAAAGAAAGAACAATTTGGTTTATTTATGGTTTCGTATGGAGAATTCCTTAATTGGGTCTCGTGCGCATCAAAGCAAATACATGGAAGGAACGTGTTCATCGGTGATGTGTTTGAGCAGCAATTAAGGAGAAAAATATAAGAGGATCAACATTGTGTTTAGCCGCAAAAATATCGAAAATAACTTCGTTGTTGGTTTCGACCGCAATTCAATAATAAATAAATAATAGAATTTCATAAATGAATTGATTACTTGAAGCTGCTTAACGAGAGTAACAAAGAATCAGAATGGGATTTTGCCCTTGATGTTCATTATCAAATGTATAATTATAATAATAATATTGAAGCATACGTCTTTGATTCGGATTCGGTGAGATGCGCGGGATGAGCAAGCATTAGACACAATATATTCTTATTTTTGTGTCATGCTCATTATGAAAGTCATTACAATAATAACGAAGTTGATAAACTATCACTATTTGCGGTTTGCAAAGCTCTTAGAGGTAAAATAATTTACTTTTGACACATGAGAGACACAACGAAATTAGTTTCGACAATTAAACCCCCTTTTATGTTGCTTAAATTATCTCATGCATATGTTGGGTGTGGGATATATGAGGGAGGTTGACTGGGGTCTTATTCATGCATGTGTATGTAGCAATGAGATGTTTATTGCATGATTTACTTATGTAGCTTGTTGTTTGAGTTGTGAATATTTCGTGTGGACTTGTTGACATAGAACACTAGACATGATTTAAGTTGCTATGTCACGTGCACGATAAGGGCCCTCGTGTTGATGAATAGATTTGGTTGTAACCTATTTGTGTAGATAAGTCTCGAGCATTGTGTTGAAAGAGTAAGCTTAACCCACAGTTAGCCTATTTAGGCTAGTTGTGCTGCATTGATCACTCGGGGGCACTGTACATGTTTCCCGTTTGACCCAATTAGCGTTGGTAGAGTAATTCCAGGTGAAGTGATTGACCACCAGTGTAGTAACGGGTTACTCATGGATTTGGTTATGCCTATCCATAACGACAATGATAGACCCCGTAAGGCTTACCCATCTAGTCGGGTGTGAGGTTTCCTGTTTGGCTATGTGGCCGCCTCACACAACTTATATGTGCAGATTTTATTTGGCATAACCTTTGCGTTGATTGTGTTGCTTGTGCAGTAAAGTAGCTAGTGATGATATGGATGATTGCTAGGCACATTATAGGAGTTGATATTCCTACTATGCAGATTATGTTGATATTGTTGTTGTGCCTTTATATATGCTTGAGTTGTTTTATAATGGATTTAATTGTCAATCCTTTTCATTGAACTAACCTGTTATCTTACTCAGCTTTAATAGCTGACACTTGTTATTGTGAAAATGTGTTGTGCTCTCAGGTTAGACATTGCATGGCGACTTGGTAGCATGCTTGTGAGATGGGTAGCTTTTATTGGAGCTTATGGATGTTGGATTTAGTTACCCATAGTTGCATTTATTTAAGTAGACTTATTATTTAGCCGTTTAGCCATTACTTCTTAGGTTAGATTGTGGGTTTCAATTTAACTATTGTGATGATACTTGTTGGTAACACCTTTTGAGACATTTATTATGTTTTATTAATGGGATTTTTAAACGTCGCTTCCGCTTTTCGGTAACAGTGTTATGTTAAAAGTTATAAATTTTTTGAAATCCACATTTTTATAAAGCAGGGTATTACACGCGTGAAAATCAGAAAGTTGTTCAGGATTGAGATCCTCTAAAGTTATTCCAACTTCAGAAGTGAAGTTGGAATAATTTCAACCATTGGATTAAATCCAGTGGTCAAGATTTAAATATCGAATTTTAGCTTGATCATTAGATTTAATCCAGTGGCTAAAATTGATCCAACTTTATTTATAAAGTTGGATCAACTTTAGAAAACCCGAATTAATTCCAATGTGATATGAAGTTAACATAATTTGTTTTCAACACAATATGGTTTCAAAAAATACATTGTGTTAAATTCAGATCACAGTATATTTTGCCTAGTAATCTAGTTTTTACGAAAATTTTAATTTTCAAATAATAACAATCCTTTTTATATTATATGACTTTTTAGAAAAATCTATAAAAAGTAATTGAGTGTTTTCTTTGTTTTTCCATGGCAATAGGAGGTGATGTTAATATTATACAAATTTATAAATTTGATATAACTGTACATTTATAATATATGAACATTTATAATATATGAAAAATGATTAATATTTCTAACTAAATAACCTAATAATTTTCTTTACCATGAGATGGTGACAAGTGAAAAAATCAAAGGATAAGATTAAGAAAGAGAATTAGTGGATACCACATGTCACATTCGTATAATTTTAGATAAATTTTTAAGTTAATCTTTAAAAGGATTTATTATTTTTCATGTATATGTATATAATCTTTATATTGTATCATAAATTCATTAATTAATATGGCACACCCTATGACAATACTTTGAATGGGCGATACTAGGTCGGTTATGGTACCGTCTAGTGTATACTAGAGATCAATTAATTAATATGTATCAGAACCACAAACTCGAATTAAGTTAAAATTCTAAAACATATACCACCATGCTTTTTGTATCGATCACCGACGATAATTTGCATTAACTCAATAATACATATACCCCTCTATAATAAATAGTATGTACCTAAATGTTACATGCATACATTTATAATAACACCACCTTAGCTTGCTAGTAATTGGCTAGCGATCACCTTAAACAAAGGGTCAAGTAGTGACGGATGGAGCGATAATGTGTTATATATATAGACCTAGCTAGACATATATCAAGATAAATATATTTGACTCTAATGGAAAACTAACATGACTCGTACAACGAATAGCTGGTTGGGAACAATTCATCCAATTGATCAATCATTTCTAAACTAAAAACATCATCAAGAAAAGACGACTCAGACCCGGTGAGCATTTCTTGTTGTGTAAATTCATCACTTGGTAATTCTTCTCTCACAACCTTCTCTTGAATGGTTGTGGAGGTTTGAGCCTCCGGTTCAAAGTAAGACTCGTATTGACTAATATCAGAGTCACGACCGGTGAGCTCTTGAACAAGAGCTCTAAATCGTGAAGCACTAGTCTTGACCTTAATTGGAGACGATATATAGACCACCTTAAGCTTCTTGTCGACGTCTTTCTTTTTGTTAATATTCTTTTTGGGCTTGGTAGTAAGCATGTCCATGGTTTATATATGTAAAATTTGTAATGAAGTTAAAAGATGCATGGGTTTATAAGTTAATTTATATAGGGATTGCATGTAAAAGAAAAAAAAAGTTAGGCTGGAAATTAAGAGAAAAAAAAGGGTAATTAAGTTAGGGCTTGGGTTTGAAGTTTGAAAAGAATGTTAAAGGATTTGTTAGAAGGTTCGATTGACGAACTTAATTAAGATACTTGGATGACCCGTAAGTAACTAATTAATTACTCGTATTATTTAATACAAGATTTAGTATTCACGTGCGCAGTCATCAATGACTAGTTAATGGCCAAATATATAGTGTTGTATGTAAAATGTACAGTATTATTAAAGGTTTATCTTACAAATAAATTATCTTTTTCAAATTTTTTATCTTTTAAAAATCTAAAATATCTTTTAACTTTTAATATATTTCAACTTACATACTCTATCTACCCTACTAAAAATATTTTCAAACTGGACATACATAAAATATATTTAATAAATTTATTTACATGAAACATCTCTTAATTATTCAAATAACTATACATTACCCGATTTTACATCAATTACTTTTATATTACCGCCACCGCCCTCGACTACCATCGCTGTGAGTCTGTCACCACCACTCGTCGCCATCATCGTCACTGCATTACACAGGTACATCTTTATTTCGCATAATGCAGCGGCCCCGATTCCCCGAATATGTCATGTAAGAATCCATTTGTTCGGGTACATTGCTAACTTTATTGTTAAAATATATAAGTACGAGTATATGTTATGAATGGAGTTATTGTCAATCAAATCGTTGATGTATATAAGTATATTGTCTTGTTAGACATTGTTATAATTTTCATAATTAAAATTATAACATGAAATTTAAAATCAATAATAGTTAATTATAGAAATAAAAAGTCTAACTAAATGTAAATATAAGTACAAATTACTAAGAAGGTCATTTTGCATATTAAATGTTGAATAAGAATCTTTTAAAGTCAATCCAATTGTATAGGTGAAGTTAGATCATCTTATATCCTTGGATTAAAATCAATGATCAATATTGAAATTTAACTAATTAATCTTGACTCATGATTTTAATCGAAAAGTTAAAGTTCCTCCAACTTTACCTATAAAGGAAACAATTTTAAAGCTCTATCGGTATGGGGTTAAAGTAGGTTTTGTCCATTTAGTAAAATAATTAAGTCTTTTTTTAGTAAAAAAAAGGTTCAAATTTTGGCATATACTTATTTGAAGTAATTTTACAAGTAGGAATAAATTTGGTGTATTTAACAGTTAAAAATAATAATAAAAATAATAATAAAAAGATAATAATAATGGTTGAATGCGTTTGATTAATGAAATGTAACATCGTACCAATACCATGATAAGAAAATACGTTGAATGGAACTTTTGGGTTAGTCAAGAAAACGTCATTGAATCAGGTTAATGTCACTAATTGTCTGTTGAATTTGTCGTGTTTTCACTTTTGATTCTCCTTTGTACATTTTTTATTTATTTTTAATTTATTTATCAACGTTTATTTCTTATTTTAATTTAATTTTCAAAAGGGTACAAATATCAGTTTTGAGTTTATGTTTATGTTTTAGGATATAACTTAAAAGTTAAAAGAAATGAGCGTTTGAGGTCTGTGTGGAAAAGAAAGCATACACAATTTCAACAATAAGACCATTCGTAACCGTTTACCTTTTTACCTATGTGACATCCGTCACTAAAACTGGTACTTTATTATAGTCTATAACTTCAATTCTAAATTTCTTGACTAGTCAATGTGCTTATATAGTATAACAAGCGCAGAAATGTGGCAATCATTTCAATATGTGACTCTTATTACTTGGATTCCAATAATTTAGGATTTAGTCATTTAATTTTCTTAAACATAGATGACTATAACTATTTGCGTAATCTTTAGATGCGTAGTTATAGCATTATTAGTTAGCTATTTTGGGTTATAAACTGACAAGTTGAACCATGACATTTTATGAGTCAATAAATTTTAATGAAAGCTTATAAAAATGTACTTATTGGTTATTAGTTCGGTCAAGTGGGATGACCATCCCATCATCACAATTCGAAATATTCTAAGAATATGGTAGTGGTAAAATTGTTAAACAACATGGAATTGTAAGCAACCGACTTATGTACAACATATAAGTATAACTATAAAGTCATAAATCAAATTTACGGATAACTAAGTATCCTTATGAAACTTATATTAAACTAAATACAAGAATTAATATCATGTGGGAATGCTTGAGAGGTCGGTCAGAGGATGTTAGGTCCAGTTTAAGCTAAACTGGAGCTCTCCAGCGACGTCTGGAGAGCATGCAGAATTGTCCGAAATATTAGAAGTCCAGTTGCATTGTACAGGTTTAACAACTGATGACTTCCTCCAGTTGAGATCTGAAGACTAGAATCTGAAGACCTTCCAGTTGAAGTCAAAGACAACAAATGGAAGACAGAGATTGGCAATGGAAGCGAAGCCCAATTGACAATCTACCAGATCAATCAACTGGAGTATCCTCCAGTGTAAATGCTCTTACAAAGCTTTACACTGATTACGAGGAGGACCTTTTTACTCTACATCATTTTAACCGGACAATGATATTGTTCCTGGATAAAGGTGCAAAGATGTAGAGTGGTTGAATAAAGTAGCCTTTTGTCTTACTTTATTTAGCACACATAAAGGATTATTTAAACAATACTTTTGTGTGCTGTCAACCATATTTGTACGTCGAAGTTGAGATCCCCATGCTCAATCTTCGACTATAAATAGAGGTCGCTGCACAAGCTTTTTCAACAACTTTGCAAATACATATATTCTGCAATATTGGTGAACTTGTGCAACATTCTCTCAATCGCAAAAAGGAACATTTCACAACTTTAAGTGTTTCGATTGTTTAGGAGAATTTCCAAGTTTAGATCAATTGTAATTCATGGGTTGTTAGGATATTTACATTCATGTATTATCTTGGTTCCGCAACAACCTTGTATTTTATTTAAACAATTAATAAATAAAATACACTTGAAAATTACATATTGTCTTACCAATTTATATACTTGACATTCATATTATTGCATTGTACTAATTTACGTATTCTGTCACCTTAATACATTTACTCCAGTTAACCTGGTACACAATCAATCTAAACTGGTCATATCCAGATTAATTGATTGTGTTGCAAAGTTCACTCACCATCGACATAGAGGTGTCTTCAGCACCCATCTAGTAATAGTTGGGACTTTCAAGTGTCCCCTTCACTTTTATAAACCTTTGGATTTTTTTTGAAGCTTCAAAGGCCCTTAACTTTTATAAAACTTTTCTGCGCGCAAACAGTGAATTTTCTGACTAGTATGTGATTATGGAATTTTTAAAAATAGTTAACGTGTGAAATAAATTAAGTAAAAATTCATGTAAGTGTATAACACTCTAAGGTTACAGTGTTTAAGATTTGAAAGCTTGAATTGTTCGTTTTGTCCTAATAAAAAAAAGATAAAGTTACCAAAAATTTCCGTGAATATGAACTTGTAGAAACCAATGGTATATCATTAAAACAAATACACTATATTAAGTTATGTGACTTGTAACTTAATAATACATGACAAATCAGTTGTGAATATTTTGAAAGTAGCCATATATGTATATCATCAAATGCGGGTTACAATGGACGGTTATTGAGCATGTCCATAATTGTAACTTGTACATGTATATGTTGTGTAGATTCTAGTGATCTTTTGGACTTTGCACAACTGCTTGCTGATTGAGGTGAGTTTCGTGACCCCTTTTTATTTTATTTCTTTGGGGGAAAATGATGCTCAAAACACTTTTCATTTCTTTACTATTTGTGCAAAAACTTATTTTTTTTTCTTGGACAAGTACGTGTAATTATGAAATGTGTATGCTAGCTTGTTTGTGTTGATTCTATGATGCAATAGATGTCTGTTGATATCTATTGAAGACTATTTGAAATCTATCGACCAACTTTATACTCCAGCTGGTAGTTGTTGGTATTACAGTGTGTGATTGAGATGTTGGCAAGTAGTGATGTGATTGTGTTGTTGGCAAGCAGTGATGAGTTTGTGCTGTTGGAAAACTATGATGGCATTGATCGGTATTTGGTATGCATACATGCTACTACATGTTTATAATTACACTATTGTCCAAACCTCATATATCATGCACAACAAACTCATTTGTATTCCTTTAAACCTATGAACTCACCAACGTTATGTTGACATTTTCGAGCATTCATTTTCAGGTAATAACAATGCTTAAGGAGAGTGAGCTTATGGACTTTAGGAAGACCAATAAAGAGATCCTTCATGGACGCCTAGATTGCATTTGAAACATTGAACACTATTTGCAATTATTACTTCTTTGTTATTTGAGGCGTGTTGCCTAGACTTTCCGCTTGTGGAAATTACTTCTATTTGGATTTCATTTAGTATTTACTATATTATAAACTCCATGTGCTATGCCATAACTTATTGTCATATCCTACGATTCCGCCTAAGGTGAGGTGTGACAGATTGGTATCAGAGCCTTGGTTATAGAGAATTAGGTGGTTTGACCTAGACTATAACCTAAGTTCCCACATATAGCAAGCATAACAGGGACTATGTGTGCATCATATATATGTGTAATCATTCATGAGCTATTTCATGTATTTGTGACCAATATGTGTTCTTTGTGTGAATTAAGTGCTTGTATATGTTTTGCCGTTAGGAATGTATTACTGATACATGCACTATGAACCTATGATCACTAGTAAATCCTACAATATTAGATTTAGCTTGTTTGGCAATAGTTCTATGTGGGATGTGGTAGTTTTGAAAAAGCCTAATATTTAGACCTATAATCACCTTAGTTATTCAAGCTTTTCGTCTATAATTAGAGAGGCTGGCCATTGAAGGCAAACACATCACCTTACCTGTCTTTAGGAAACTAGAAGTGGAGCATACATAAGTCAGAAGGATATTTTTTTGTTTGTTTCTTTTAATTCTAATTAAGGCTCAATTGATCTCTCGAGTACAACTTAGAAACCTTCTAGACTGCTTTCTTTAGTGACACATTACAAACATATAGTGACTTAATGATCTGGTGTCTTTAACGTAGATAACACTCCACATATGAAAATACACATATTCGAGAATGGGAAGAACTAGGGTGACCATGCAAAGTAAATTACAATAACGGGTGCACACGTAATTGTAATTTGCAATGCTGCTAATCCTGGGGAATCCTATTGTCTAGGGTCATAGTGATATGGTTTTAGATCTGCATGGTTAAATGTATGGTAGCTCCTCTCCCATACCATTGCTAACCAGTCTAGATTATAGTCTCAAGATATACCTTAAAAATAGAAACTCGTTTCAATTACAACTACAACCATTTCACTTTAAAAGACTATTTCTAGTATATGCGAAAAATCCTTAATCAAAATCCTTATAATAAAGGTTAGATAATGCGGAAAAAAAAGGCACCACTTCAACATATATAATTAGTCACGCGCGCGCAAATATATATATATTTGTGTATGTATAAATAATAATACAAATATCACCTAATCCAAAATTTATACCTATCACATATCTCATAATTATTTTTCCTATTTAGTTATTTTATGGGTTTCTTTAATCATCTCATTTAATTATTAAATTCAAGTATTATATCATTTTGTAACCTATTTATATTATCACCATTTTAAAATCTTATATTATCATCATTATGTGGTAATATAGATCCCAAAATAAGCCTCAAACACCATACATAGATTTTCATGCTCTATTTGAGAGACCATCATGGTAGGTTATCCTTGACTCGACAAAGTAATGTAGAAAGTGAATGTAACCCTTCGTAAGCATTTTGGAAAGCTAAACCAATCTTTGAGCAAGTGTTCAACTGTCACCTAAAGAAAGTGTCTAGAGTATCTTTCTAATAATTATATAATAAAACATTGTTGGGCTAGCACGAGATGAATTCATATCTCTCTTATTTTGTTGAAAATTTTAGATGATAGATTTTAACTCTATATCTATTAATCCTTATTTGTACATTTTTTTTAAAACTCATTTGTTCATCTTATTTTTATTATAATAATAAGTTTTAGTTCACTATCTTATACATATTGCTAAATAATTATTTTCATATACGAAAATTTATACTCATTTATAGTAATCATAACAATCCTATTTAGCAAGCTAGTGTAGCTAGCAAGACATATACAACAAATATAAGGCACATAATCAGAAACAACTTAAAGGCCAAGAACATCATCAAGTAAACTCAAATGAAGTCCAATAATTCCATGCATGAATGTATAATCCCACATTAACCCAAAACGTACCAAAGAAACATATAGTCGATATAATAATAGCACTTCATTTTTACTACAAAGCAAAATTATATGATGGACGTTTGAATGATGCCCCGTAAGTGGGAGAAAATTTTTATATTACCTCAATTTATTTATTCAAGTCATTTGCAATCTTATTAAGTGAATCATCCTACAACTACATTAAGTTTAACTAAAGAGGTTGTTATATATTAATACTATTACCAAATAATGTATTACAGTTGATTAGCCGAGTTGTCCATAACAATAAAATCCCTAGTATTGAGGTCTTGAATTAAGATACGTTGAACACTTAGGAATAATAATAATAATAATAATAATAATAATAATAATAATAATAATAATAATAATATGAGGGCCATTTTTAAGGGTAGGTAAAAGAAGGAAGGTGAAATAAGAGGGTGAAGTTGGTGAACAATTATGAGCTGGATGCGAAATGGGTTAAGGTGATGAAAAAATAATGATTATATTCAGCTATGGTTTTGTAGACCTTATTCATTGTTACTACCTTACTTTATATTATTTTGATTGGTGATATTACGAGTATAATGGAGTATTAAATTTGAAGGGAATGGTTAAGGGAGAAAAGAAAATAAGGGAAGATGGTGAGAAAATGGAGCTGGTGTGACAACCTACACTTTTTCCTGCCACATAAGTATCACCTTCTACTTTTCTCCTTAATCATTCATCTTCAAATTACTACCCCACTATACTCATAATCTAACCAATCAAAATAAAGTGAAGCTAAATAATAAGATAAAGACAATTATTAGGGATCACAAAACCATAGGTGAACATAATCACTTTCTTCTCATCACCTACCTATTTAACCTATACCCCTTAACCATTAACCTACTTCACCTTCTTATTTCACCTTCCTTCTTCACCCACCCTTAAGAATGGTCTAATACGAGTATCATAGTTATTGTGGATAAACCCATTCTTTCAGTTATAGTTTATTGTTATACCAGTCTTAATTTTTTTTCAAAAAAAAGAGGATTTTTGTTAGAAAACAAAAATTAAGCCGACGTTAAAAAATTGGGTCTATCTTGTCGATTAAGCTGACCCATATGAGAAATTGAGACTATTTCGTCAATTAAGCTAAATTGGGACTATCTCGTCAATTAAGCTGACCCTGAGAAGTTGGGACTATCTCGTGGAGTAAGCCGCAAATGTCTCAAACTATTATGTGTCATAATTGATTGATGTCTCAGGCGGTCTCCCACTCTGCCCACGCCTAGACTCCTAGAGCTGGCCATGCTAAATCCATATATTTTCTTCTAATCTTATCTTAATGATCCAAAAATTCATCTACCCTTCTTAGCTTTTGCACATAGTTATAACTTGTTATTGTTTTCGCTAACCTGTTTTTATTTATGATTTATGATATCGGCAAGTCAGTGTAAAACATTAAAATAAGCATTGTTTTTTGAGGTCGTGTAATAAAGTACACATATTATACAAACAGTACTAGCTGCATGTTTTGTCCAAATTCTATTAATGTAAGTAGCAGCCATTGGAAAGCAATAAAATAATGTCTATATAATTTCCTCATATGATTATTCGTTTCATAAAAGCAAGAGTTCATTGTATATTACTATACAAAACGATAACGGTACCTGCATGTTGCGGCGGCTGTCGAGTTAGTGGTGGTGAGATGGTGGAGTGATAGGTCATAGAGTGTGATAGATCATAAGAGGTGATAGGTAATAGAGCGTGTTAGCCAAATGCCTTAGTCGTCTGCACTCGGATTTAAAAATTCATCGAAAGTATATCGAATGACATCTCTAATGAAAAAACATGAAATTTTATAAACACTCATATAATTTTTAAAATTTATCGATGTACGTTTTTTGAGATCAAAGATTTTGAATAAATTGGAGGAAAAATGATTTATGGAGGTGAGAGAAAAAAATGATTGGTTGAGATTTAAGAGGAGAGAAAGAGTAATATAGTTATTTTAGGTAAATATAGAATTGATAAGCGGACATTTTGGGAAAGTAAATGTTAAAACTTAAAACTTAGACAAGGTTTTTTGCTTTATAATACAAGAGTAAGTACCCGCGCGTTGCGGCGGTAAGATGGTAGAGTGATAGGTCATAGAATGTGATAGGTCATAGGTTGTGATATGTGATAGAGTGTTATAGCCAAATGCCTTAGCCGTACGGGCTTCACCCTCGGATTTAAAATTCGTCAAAAGTATATCGAATAACATCTCTGATGAAAGAGCATGAAGTTTTAAGAACACCCATATAATTTTTATTATTTATCAATTTACGGTTTTTGAGATAAAAGATTTTGAATGAATTAAAGAAATTTATGGAGGAGAGAGAAAAATTAGTAGTTGAGATTTGAAGGGAGAGGGAAAAAATGAGTTGTTGATATTTATTCCAAGGGAATTATAAATAAGTGATAGGGGTGTTTTGGGATTTTCACTTGTGTAAAATTAAAAAGATGAAGGGAACAAATGTTTTATAATGTAGTAGAGATAGAGATTGTATAGATATCAGATTTGTAATGTATATATCTTGTATGTATTACTCCGTATTTAACATTGGGAAAAACCAATATGCTGCTAGAAGCATGGATCTTCCATGCTTCCCCTCATGAAAATCACATGTGTAAATACAAAATCATCCCCTCACAAACTTCTGAAAGTAGGCTGCTAGTTGTTAACCCGTTTAACATTACCCTCCGCATTAAGTTTTATATATATATATATATATATATATATAAGTGTTTCGAATAACTTGATGAAACCCAATCCAGTCGTGTGCAATTGCGTCAAACTCAGAATTATGGGCATAGATGAACTGGATGGTTTCTTTAACAAAGAAGAAAATTATATTTGAGACCATAAAAAGATAATTATCCAAAGTGTGAAACGATTGAAGACTTGTTTCTAACAGAAGTTCAACCCAGGAATGCTCAGATCTATCATCAAACAAAAACCATAACACAAACCAGGGACCGAATCCTCCATTACAAAAGGTGAACTAAACGATCCACAAACAAAGAGGTAGATCGTCAAAATTAGGGACATTTAACACTACTTTCTTGAAGGCATATGCCTTTAACACTTCTCTTGAGATGTGTAAAAGAAAGAGAAGTCGCCATGTCTATCCACGTGCTTGGAACCCATCGTTTGTTTGTTGCTTCCTAAAATTACTTTCTTTAATACGAACACATTGTAACTCATTTCAAATATATGCATTGTAAAGAATCAATAATGATCAAGTACTAAACTATGCCCTGTTACTCAAGGTTAGGTGGTTAAAAAAGCGGCATTGACAAGCTAATTACATCCCTTTAAAACAGGCTCGATCGGGTGGTTATTTGAGATGCATTACCATCAATGAGTAAGTCAGAGAGCTAATATTATTGTTGCAGTTCAATAGTCCATGACTCTTCCAAAAGGTTCACAGTACTCGGAAATAACAAAACGGATGGGTCAAACGGGTTGGAAAACATATTAAGCATGTGCGGGTTAAAACACAAGACTTTTAGTATGAGTACCTCATTGTAAAATATGATGACAAAGGTAATACGCATTAATAAATGAAAAAAATAAAACAAGAATTAAGACTAGAAGTAGTGCAGACATATATGTTTTCATATTATTAACAATTTCCCATATATTACTGTAAAAACTGCAAATCAACATAAACAAACATCCTTATCATTTAGTTCAAAATAACAAATCCATATTTGTTAAGGTTTAAACATTTCTGAAATATTAGGTATTGACTAACACCCAAATACTTTTTGATCAACCCAATCCACAAATGTAAAACAAACCACACAACCAGGTTCATTACATAATTCAGATAATTTTCTTCTCAGGAATCTAACTAGTTGCGGAATAAGACTGCCTTCCAAGAAAATGAATCTTGCAGTACCTGGATGCCTTTGGAAGCTTCAACACCTCTGCACTCAACTGCATTTCTTCTTCCAGAGGTAGGATATCACGCGTGGTGATTGTCAGTGTTAGCTATAAAATTTGTGGTGTTAAATTGTAACTTTCTTAGTGAGGAAGGGGTATTAGTAAAAAATAGGTTACATGTATAAATACCCCTTCCCACCTCCTTTGTACTTCATCCTTTCCCCCATTATCTATACATATGCATATTGATAAATATTTCTAATCTACCTTTTATACCTTAATTCCTTCACAAATCATGAAGAAAAACATAACTAAAACATAAATCTGAGTATTACTGTCAGCTTCGTCAAAGCCTCTGCATTCCCCAACAAGTATGCAAAAAAACTGTAGATGGGATTTCCGCCCCTTGAAATTTGCAAACTTCATTGTTCTAAGGTTGTTTAGTATGCAAGTCGGGACTGACTGCGGCTCAATCCAGGAGGAATCTTTTTGATCTTTGGGATTCTATTTGAGCACAAACAAGATGGATAGACCAAAGTTATATGTAAGAAAACGAATATAAAAGCATAGTATAATTGAATACAACATGTCAAAGATTTAGAATAAGCTAAGATACCATCATAACACATAAATGCTCCAACTCAGGAGAGTTTTCTAGCATTTGATGAAATAATCGCCAATCCCAATCATTGTAAGAAGAACTGACTTTGAACTCCAAGTGCTTTAAATACGGAAAATTGGGTATTTGTGTATCGGATGGTGTCTTTAGCTGAAAACAAATGCATAGTCAAAGGCATAAAAACAGAACCATAACAAGTTTGAAAACGAAATCAGGACATTCGAGTCTTTAGAAAGATAACTTACATCAACGTGCACAACAAACGTAAGTGATTTAGCTCCACTTAATCCTTTTAAAACTTCAACCCAAAAAGGATGACATCCATCATTGTAAATTGATAATTTAGCCGAAATAAGAGATGATAAATCTTCCATGACAAAAACTACTGTGGACATATCTAATCGAACATACAGGTCCTCAAGCTTAGGAACATTTAGAACAACTTTGTGGATACCGGATACACGTCTCTTAATAATCCTCAATTTCATGTGTTTCAAAGTAGGAATGTTGAAGTTGTAATCATTTTTGGAAAGGTCGTATACTTTCAATGACAAACTATGAGGCAGAACATCAAGCTCACAAACGTTTAACCTCACTGCTGCATCAATCCACTTACACACACGCGACTTGTCAATCCGATGATCCACACAGTGCAACTTAAAAAGTTTAACTTGGGATGCCTAGCTTACAATACTCGAGCACCCGATCAACGAATTATTAAAAGTACTACTTAGTTAAAGAGGACGTGGGCTTGGAACAATATGAGCACACAAGCAGAAATATTATTAAAAAAGAAACAAACCTAATATAATGTAAGGATAAAAACAAAGGGAGATTAAACTTGTTACCGGGAAGAGTTTGATCAAAAACGGACACCATGACGTTGATGCTGATGATGATCAAAGACAATTGTACTTATTAGGGCATATCTAAAAATGATTTTGTCCCATTGGGTACAACGTGTGGGCCGGATCTGATTTTATTTCGGTTGATGGTGATCCAATCCAATAAACATCTATCTGGTCCGATTCATTATTGATGGATATATGAATGACATTAAATGGATTATTTGTATGTGGATGAATAAAATTGTATATGGAGCAAATATTAATGTTTAATGGAATGAATATGCATAAAAATTTGTCATCCATGAAGTTTATCCATTAACCCAAATATATTTAAATGTCATTTTATTTATACTATTAGATACATAGACTGCGTTTAATATATTTTGCTATTTTATTAAATGTATTTATGACTTGTAACTTTTGAGGTGGTTTGTTCATGAAATGTTGATGTTGTCACCAAAAACTTGCAAGCGGAAAATTAAGCTATTAGTAATCTCTTGGTACTTTTGTCACCGTATTCAATATTTCAGACTTTTGGGTTGCAAAAGTGTGTATCTCTTTTGGTTGTACAAGCTAGAAATTAGTAACTTTTGATTGTATAATATAGAAAAAATCATTACTTATGATTGTAGGAAGTTGGAACAACATATTAATTGTAGAAATTGATGGATATCCATGTTTATTGTACATTTCAAGTTGTTTCGTTGCAAAAATATTTTCTTTTAAAAAAATGGATGTCAATTTATCCATTACATCCATTATTAGATATAAATATGGATGGATAATATTTTTTTAAATGATATGAATATAGATATGGATGATAAAAAATTTTTTTATATGGATATGGATATGACAACATCATCCCTAGTTTGGATCCCTTCATTCACTTTTTAGTACTTCGGGTCTTCATGGAATTAGGGGATACGACTTTATTCACGGGTGAGATCCCTTCGTTTTAGCAAAGTAGTAGATTGTAAACTTCTTTCTTTTGAAAAGTATAGAATATCATAAGGTCTAACTAGTTTAAGTTGTCTTAATCGAGATCACACTAAAGAGCCCTTCGCAGAATAAATCTCCAGTTTCATAATTCATCTTTGGACAAAATTGAATATACGGAACTACTTTCAAGAAAATGAATCTTACAGTATCCGGATATACTCAATCATATTTCTTCCTCCAGGGGAAGACAATCACACATCATCTTTAACGTCTTCAAAAGACCCATATATAGTCCATTTTATGTATGTGGCTTTGCCGCTTAGGGCCCTCAAAATTCATTGGACGAATGGACGATCACGCCATTAGACTATGTACACATGAGTCAAGAACTAACACTTCCTAAAACCTCATTTCTTCACCCATAAACATAATTAATTAATTATATATGACTCATATATACTAATTTTATTTTTCAAGCCCCTGCTGAATGGAATTACAGAGTTTTCAAGTATATGACTCATATATACTAAATTTATTTTTCAAGCTGTTAACTTAATGAATATGTGATTGTGGGTATGTTATGAAAAGTGGGTTTTGTATTGGAAACAAGGTTCCATAGCTTCTGTTTTTTGAATGATATCTTTAATTGTAGAACACATTTATAATTCAAATCTTGCAAAACAGAATCCGAAACCGGCCTCCATATTGTCCAGTACTTGACCATACCCATCACACAAAAAACGGATTGAGATCCTCTAAAGTTAAAACCTAACTTCATAGGTAAAGTTGGCATATGGACCATTGGATTAAAATCAAAGGTCAAGATTCAAAAACCATATTTCAAAAACCATATTTGAATATTTGAATCTTGACCTTTGATTTTAATCCTTCATAGGTGAAGTTGAAAACAACTTTAGAGGATCTCTATCAGCACCCGTTACGAATCTAAGAGGCTGTCATATGTCAGGACTCATCCCCAGAAGGACTAATCCTAATCAGCGCCACATCAGCAAATAACCATCCAAGGACTAATCTTCCTAAATCTAACCTTATACACAGAACTAGTCTTGGACCCATCTTTTATTTAATTATACACTCGCAAAAAAAAAAAAAAGAAGAAGAAGAAGAAGAAAAACTTAAATCACTCGTCTTTGGGGGGACGAATGAGGAGGGATGAGTCCAAGGATGAATCCAACCCTGCGGTGTACAAAGGAGGACTAGTCCAAGGACGAACCTTGGACGAAGGTATAAGGCACATCCTAAGTGGATCAACACTTTACATGATTTTACTGTAGTTCAAACTATTGGTCATTGGATACGCCAAAAAGTCCAATAATCCATGACACTTCCAAAAAGTCCAAAGTTTCTTAAATATGATAATGAACTGGCCAATCAGCTAAATACAAGATTTTACAATAGTTACTCTATAGAGACTGTAATTTTAGTACAGTCGTTTAACACTGCATGACACACCCAAAGAGTCCATAGTTTCTTCTATATGACAACAAACTGTCAACCAGGTTTGAAAACAAATATTATGCGAAAATAAGAGACTTATTGTATGAGTGGGAGTTCCTGCATGAATACATTGTTTTCAAGTTTTTCTTGTTCTCTAATTCAAGTGTAAAAGATAATATCAATTATCAAATTAGTACAATATAGAAAATAAAGATAAAATCACCTACTGGCACATTTGTAACCAGTTTTTTGGCAATTTCCATTACTAAATATTACTGCAAGAACTAAATAAGTAAATAAGTAAACAGATATGCTTATCAAACAACAAATCAATTTTTTTTTACCTTAAACGTTTAGGTATTGACCCAAGCCCAAATAGGCAAATACTTTTAGTCAACCCAATCCACACATGTAAAACAAACCATAAAACCAGGCTCATTACATAATTCAGACAATGTTCTTATCAAAAAACTAACTAGTTATGGAAGAATACAGACTTCCAAGAAAATGAATCTCGCAGTACCTGGATAGCCTAGGAAGCTTCAACAACTCTGTACTCAATAGCATTTCCTCTTTCAAAGGTATCCTACCACACGTGATGGTTAGCATCGTCAAAAACTCTGCATTCCTCAACAAGTATGCCAAAAACCGTAGATATGATTTCTGCCCTCTGAAATTTGCAAACTTCATTGCTCTAAGGTTCTTTAGCATGCAAGTCGGAACTGACTGCGGCTCAATCCAGCGATAATCGTTGTGATCTCTGGGATTCTATTTACGCACAAAAAAGATGGATTGCCCAAAGGGACATGTAAGAAAACAAAAATAAAAGAATAGCATAATTAAAAACATGTCAAATATTTAGAATTAGCTAAATTAAGTACCATTATAATACATAGCTGTTCCAACTCAGGAGAGTTTTCTAGTATTTTATGAAATAATGCCCAATCTAAACCATTCCAAGAAAAACTGGCATTGAACTCCAAGTGCTTCATATACGGAAAATTAGGCATCCGTGCATCGGATGGTGTCTTCAGCAGAAAAGAAATGTACAGTTAAAGGCTTGACAGGAGAACCATAACAAGATTGAAATTAAAATAAGGACTTATGAGTCTTTAATTTGTATTTAGAAAGAGAACTTACATGACAATGCAAATCCAACGTAAGCGATTTAGCTCCACTTACTCCTTTTAAAACTTCAACCCATAGAGGATAATATCCATCGTAACCTGATAACTTTACCGAAACAAGAGACGACAAATCTTCCATCACAAAAACTGTGGACATGTGTGTTCCAAAACAGAGGTCCTCAAGCTTAGGAACATTAAGAACAACTTTGCTGATACCGAATACGAGTTTCTCAATAATCAACTTCAAATGCTTCAAAGTAGGGATGCTGAAGTCGTAATCTTCATTGTCAGGGTCGAATATTCTCAGTGATAAACTTTCGAGTATTGGGCAGCCACGTATAAGATTAAGCGCAGTAACAGAGGCTTTACAGTAAACATCTATATCAATCGTTTTCAGACACTGAAGATTGACATATGATGGATAGTTGTATTCAGCAAGGCCCACGTCAGAATTATCAATAGAATGTAAGCTTAATTTTGTGAGCGTCTTGCAAGTGAAAAAGCTATGAGGCAACACAAGATTCATCACCTTAACATCAAGCTCACAAACATTTAACCTCACTGCTGCATCAATCCACTTACACACACGCGACCCGGGAACCCAAGAACAATGCAACCTAAAAAGTTTAACTTCGGAAGCTTTACAACACTCAAGTACCCGATCAACGAACTTAGTAAAGCAAGATATCTCATGATAACAACGGTTATCTTCAAAGACAAGGTTTGTAACGAACTTCCAAGTGTGAATCCATGATTTGGATAAAACACTAGTTCGCACCGCAAACTTAGTAGGCATTAGAGAAAGTATGTGTGATATGACCTCATCGGGCATGTTGCTAAGTCTATCCACGTTCTTGAAACTCATTATATTGTTTATTAATCCACTTCTGCTTCTTCTTCTAATTAGTTTCCTAAGAATATATGAACATTTTAGAAATCATAATCTGAAGAGAGAAATGATTCACATAAAAAAAACACAAAACGGGACAAATTACAACTGTACGTTATATACATACATGCAGGATAAGGTTTATGTGAGAATTATTTACATATAAACAAAGGCAATATTAGGTATAACTTCATATGTTCATAAATTTGTTCACATATATTATATTATTCACATATGAACATCAACTTATATTATAAAGTTTGGGTTTAATATCTGTGCATGAGTACTGTAAGGAACTTTTACACTTTTACCATTCTATTAATGTAATTTACATTGTGCATTGCAGGAGGAAACTTTGTAAAACTGTTCAAATAATGTAAAAGTATATACGTGACAAACCATATGACCTCTTACATGCAAGTTTTCGATTGGTACATGTAAAAATGTTACATTATTTAAACAACTTTACAAAGTTTCTTCCTACAATGCACCAAATGTAAGTTACATTCATACAATAGGTAAGTGTAAAAGTTCCTTACCCTTCCAGATATTAATCCCTAAAAGTTTTCATGATTCTTTTAATTCAAATGGTTCTTACATGAACCTTTTCCTATACATACATATATATGTGGGCTAAGTACCCAAAAATGTAAATAAGTATAACCAAATGTCTATAGTAAGCGTGAACTTATGGATATTGTATGTTAACAACTTGGCAAAATCATGTAAGTTATTAATTAGTTGTTACATGATTTGAACATTTTTATCAAGTTGTCAACATACAACGTCCAAAACCTTAGTCCGTTCTCACTATGGACATCTAGTTATAGTTAGTTTTTGTTAGTTACATTCTAGGATATTTTACCCTATATATATATATATATATATATATATATATAGAAAGAGAGAGCAAGAGAAAATGATTGATAGGCTTAAAATATAGACCTAAAGATATGTATAATATCTTAGATGTTTGACATCATAAGTTTTTTCTCTCTTAATATTTACATTCATGATGCAATGTGTCATTGACTTATTCCTAGATCTAAACACCAATCTTTAGTATATATTCAAAGAGGGCTTGGGCTTGTAAAAATATGAAGACACAATGATTGATGTAGAAACACCTAGGCAGCGCAAAATGGGCGGGTCGGACAGTTTTGGGTAATGGGTCAAAACCGGTGCGGGTCAAAGCGGGTTGGACACGGATAGACCCGCAAATTTTGTTATTAAAAGTTTCGAATTGGCCTATTTCTATTTATTAAATCATGATTAAGTACTACTGAATTGAATTACTTCAAATGTATTATGAATACATTCTTGCCGGTTATACTGTTATCGGGGGTCTGATGGATGTCCAAGTAGGCAAGTATTGATGTAGAAAAGAAAGGCAAAAACTTTTCTAAACACAAAGACTTTGCGTTCATAAAAAAAGAAAGGAAAAAAGAATATTTATTTGTATTTTTTCTATTAGTATTGGAGTATATGTATATATAACTGATCAACAATGTTGCCATGTTGGTAAGTCTTTTATTTATTTAAAGTATTTATAAATAAACTTAAACTAAGAAATAAAGATATACAAACGTACATATCACTCTTCACTCTCTATGTACCAATCAATGAAGCAAAGCCTCCATATTTGATGACACAAAACAGAAATAGAAACAAACCAACCTAATGATTGATGTAGAAACACAAAACAGACATGGAAACATAAACCAACCTATTAATGGAGATTTAAACTTGTGACGGGGACGAGTTTGATCAGAAACAGATATATACCAATACCATGATGATGAAAGGCAATTTATTTATTTATTAGGGCTAACCTCGAAATCATCTTGTTCATTGTAAATGCTTATTTTGACGGGGAACTATTTTTTTCTTAATAAAGATGGGGTTTTTCTAAAAAATGCCATCAAGGCAACAGTTTGAGATATGGAAACTATTTTCATTCATTGCTTCAAAATCTTAACCTATATATATGAAATTTGCAAGTTTTCTTTTAAAATTTTTTTTTTTTAACATTGACTAGCACATTACCCACATAATGCGGTACAACGACGGCTGATGATGACAACGACGGGTGATGATGGTGACGAAATCAAGTAGTGCATATTTATTGATGTAAAAGAGTTAATATTAATCATTAACAATGTTGTGGTAAAATCAAATATCCTAAAACTGTAATTTTAGGTAGTTTGTATCTTTATAAGTTGAATAAAGATTGACTTATTAAAATACTATTAAGAGTTAATTGCAGGATTCGTCCCCGTGGTTTATACATTTTCGTGATTTACATCTCTATTCGAAATTTTTAAACAAATACGTCCAAACTTGTCATATTTTATGCACGTTACGTCCCTGCGGTTAATGACGTTAATATTTATCCGTTAACTCATGTCACGTGCCCTACATGTGAGAGCAATTTCGTATTTTCCCCATCCCATACCAGCTACCCTTCTTTTTTCTCCTCTTTCTTCCCACAGGGATGATTGTTACAACTAACTTCATGCTATTATTAATAACTTTACTTTTTTCTACCTAACAGAAATCCTAAAACTTTTACATTACCAGTACACACAAATGGTTTTTTTCTACCTAATAAAAATCCAAAAACTTTGGATAAATTAAAGTAACAACAACAATTGCTTCTTTCTTTCTATCACCATTTTGATTTTTAAAGTAAACCCATTTTTAACCTCTATCACTTTCATTTACTAGCAGCCAGTGAAGATATGTAGATCTATATTATCTATATCTACGATCTATATATCTATATCTTGATATATAGATCTATGTATCTAACAGCTATATTTCTAAAATATATCTCCATATCGAAAATGAAAAAAAAAAAAGGGTTTTTTTTCCAAAGGTGAAGGTAAGTATGTATATATATATATATAGTGTATGTATCTATATTTATATATGAAGAAGAATAACAAGAAGAATAATTCAACGAATTGTGTTTATCAGGTGAGTAGTTGTCAATGGCAACACAGGAACAACGACTTTCTATTGCTTGGATTTTAGGAAGTTTGATGGTGAATTGGTAGTGATAGATGATTGTAGATTTTTTCTTATAATATCATAATTGTAGAGTTCAATTTTAAAATTATTAATTGGATTACTTTTTATTAAGTTTTATTTATTTTTATTGAAAATCATATGTGAGTGTTTAGCTATGTATGGTGCTAATAAATAGTTTTTTGTGTTTGTTTTCAATCAAATGAAGTGTGTTCTGATTGCTATGTTTTATTCATAAAGGTATTGTTAGCTTTGATATTATTCGTTCTGTGATTGTTGTAGGAATTAAATTTCCAACTCATCAAGCCCAATAGAGTTCACTCTAAAACCATATGGTGATAGAGGGAGTTGCTCACAACCTTATATACATGCTTAGAGTTTATTCTTTTTCTAATGTGGAATATGGGTTTTACATTCAACAATCCTCCCCTCAAACCCAAATTCCGCATTGGGCCTCCCTTTCAACTATACTCCATGATCCCACCTTTTCTGTATCGCCGACATTTACCATCAGAACACACTACCTTTTACTAGCTTCCTTTCGGTACAAGGCATACCGAGATCCACTAATACTGTTGAATCGGGTCTAACCGGGGAACCATCCACATTAACACTTAGCCAAATCAGGCTCTGATACCAATTGTAAGAATTAAATTCCCAACTCATCAAGCCCAATATAAGCCCAATGGGGTTCACTCTAAAACCACATGGTGATAAAGGGAGTAGGCCACAACCTTATATACATGCTTAAAGTTTATTTTTTTTCCAATGTGGGATATGGGTTTTACACCCAACAATTGTTCATAAATAGTCTTATAGTTGTCATCAAGTTTAATGCTGTGTTCTTGAGTTTTTGTTTGAAGAGAAAGGAAGGGAACATGAAGGTTTTTAAAAATATTTGTGTTCTTGAGTTTTATTAAAGAGAAGAAGAGAAAAGAAAGGAAAGGAGTTGGAAGGAGAAATCAATACATTTTGGTTATAATTTTTTCCTTTCACTTTTGGGATGATTTGGAAGGAAGGAAAATTCACCCCTTCTCTTTCATTCACCTCTCTTCTCTTCTTTCCCTTTCCTGTAAAAAAAACTCGAGAACACAGTGTAAGTGGTTACATTGTAAGAAAGAGTGCACATGTGATTAAAGGTTGTGTATAAAGCCTTCTCACAGGTATGTTTTAGTACATAGCACACTCTTTTTTTTTCTCTTTAGATGTGTGTGTATGTGTCTTCTATGTGTGGATGAAAATTGAAAAATAAAGGTTCTGCTTATGTAGTTTATATTATCTATTTAATGATGATTGTTTTGTAATTTGACAATGAAGATGGAGAGTATATGTATAACAAATATAGATATAGATTATAGGCCGGAAGGAAAGAGAGAAGAAGAAGAGGGGGTGTTTTAGATGTAAGAAGACTAAAATAGCCTCATGTGAAAGGCACATGATGATACTTAACGGCTAAAAGTGGATGAAATTCGTTAAAAGGATGTAACGTGCAACAAATCTATGAACTTTGGACCAATTTCACTAAAATTCTTGAGAAGGGATGTAAACCACGAAAATGAGCAAACCACATAGACGATTCTTGCAATTAACTCTACTATTAATTTAAAAGATAGTCACCATTCCTCGATCTTTATCTAAGATGTTACATTACTATTCAATAAAAAATTTACCAACTCATTTCACCCGGTATCCCAAAATTTCACCAAAAAGGTGACGTTATTTTCACCAAAATTCTCGATGTTCATATCATCTTTTTCATTCCATCAAGGTATCAAACTATATAAAAATAAAAACGTAACATTTCATTTATAATTAAGACGAAACATTACATCACATTTAAAGAAAACGAAAATTACATACTCTCTCCGTCCTCTTAAACTTGTCTACTTTAAAAATTTTCAAGTCAAATTTTACGAATCTTTAAGTATAAATATTTTTAATTGTGTTATGTAATATTTGATAAAAGTTATATGAATAGATAGTATTTTGGATGTGTGTTTTATTGGTATAACTTTTATCAAATATTACATAACACAAATAAAAATATTTATGGTCAAAGTTAATAAAGTGTGGCTTTAAAATTTTAAAAGAAAACAAGTGTAATGGGACGGAGGAAGTAATACTTATAAGAAATAGATTAAAAACACTAAATGGACCTCTTTTACTGTAAATGGATAAGAATTTTCCATTTAATATAAGAAAAACATCCCGACTACTGGACAAAGACCTCAATGGTTATCAAATAATTTTATGTTGTAAATGATATAAAGTACACGTGAATAATGTATTGCTGCTCATTTGTCAGAGTTTGAACTCATGACCCATAAAATGAAACCTCTGGAAACACCCTGACCATTGTACCAACACTTCAATAGTTTTTAAATTATTATATGTTTTAAATGATACATGGTACAAGTAAATAAATGTTTTTTTTACTTATTTGTTTCTTTTATAGTGAAAATGTTTAATATTAATTCAGGAAATTCCTTTTTGAAGTCGTCTTATTATACATTATATATAAATTACAATAGCCAAGTGTAGCCAATGATGGGTTTACAAGTTGGTTTTTCTAATTTTTTAAATTTTTTAACAAAACGATATAACTTTTTGGGGTGTGAAAAAGATTAATTTAAATAAAATACACTTTTAATAACATAAACTACAACTATTGTAGGAGCTTCATTTCAACTATTCAATTGATCTGAAAAGATGGAGGGCCCTGCCGCTATTTTTTCATGATCGTATAATCATAAGTTTATTGAGTCCGTTGCTTTTTAGATAATGTTATTGGTTTTTTACATTTTACATTTTATATGAGTAAATAATTAGTTTGATTTGAAACCTTGTTTTACTAGCTTTAACAGTTGCTTACCACCCAGAGGATATGGAAGACCAAAAAAAAAACAAAGAAATCGGAATACAATTAATGGTAGTTAATGTATCCTTTTGTTTAATCTCATAGACTTTTGTTTAATTGAAAATGATCTACCAAATGATATGTATAAGTTGACAATATAACAATAAAAATTAACAAAACATCATGAACTAATCATCAATATATTTAAATTTTTCTTTTAATATATATATCTTATAAGGCAAGGTTCATGTAAGAACCTTTAACTAATGATTAGATAAACATATATAATATTAAGTATAATTTGATCTATTTAGATATGAAGAATTTGTTCCCATATACCATTTATATAAGAATATCAAGTCATAATTTAGAGGAGTCAAATTATTCTCCCATGAGCCTTTTTCCATATCTTTTATATACCCTATCTTTTACGTTGGTCACAGGCCTTCCAAGATTATTTTTCTATCTTCATTTCTCTCACTGTATATCTTTCTTCTTTCTCTCCACCGTAGTTACATTCTGGCCACCAAAAAGAAAAAAGAATAAATATAATTATGGTTAACAGTTGAATAATATGACATTGGTGGGCCTCCCACATCCTCCTCGCTCTCTTTCTTTTCGGCAAAGTTCCTCGAATTGCTTCACCAAATGACTTCACGAAAACACCGGCTGTTATGTTACCCCGATCGTCAGCGAGCAAATTCTGATTCTGATTCCCCCTAGTGTTGTGTATTCTTCATAAAAACTTTGTTACTATAACTTACATTACGAAATAACAGATAGCAAATGATTTCTATTAAATAGACGGGTACCCGCACTACACTTAACATGGTTTTACTTTCAAACTATAAAGATATGCCGGCACTGTTACCTTTAGAGACGGCAGTCCAATAGTACATGACACTTCCAAAAAGTACGAAGTTCCTTAAATATGATAGTGAATTGGTCAACCAGACTCGAGAAAAAAAGCTCAAACAAGTTCAGGTATAAATACAAAACAAAGTGTGTTAGCTCCAACGCCAAATGCATACATAATATGTGATAACTGGACCAACTACATACATGATTTTAAAACAGTTTAGGTCCTAAATACATCTGGTGGCTTACTCTATAGAGAGGGCAATTTTAGTGCAGTCATTTAACAGGCCATGACGTATCCAAACAGTCACAAGTTTGCTAAATATGACAACAAACTGTCAGCCAGTTTGGTTTTCCAAACTGAAACAAGTTCAGCTGAAAATAGGAGACTTACAGTATGAGTTGGACTGAGTTAGCTCTGAATTCATACACACATTATTTTCAAGTTTTTTTTGAAAGCTAATTCACGTGAAAAACATGATTCCAAAGATTATCAAGTTATTACAGAATAGACAATATAAATATAATCATGGACTGGCACATTTGTATCCATTTTTGAGCATGAGTGAATCTTCAGAACATTAAGTATAACCCAAAACAACACATATATATTTGCATTTTAGTTTAGAATAAGATATCTAAATTCATCCACCTTAAACATTTCTTGTAATATCAAACCAAACGTAAATAGTCTTTCGACAATCATAACCATACATGCAACCAAACAGTACTGATCGCTGCATACTATAGACCGTATTCAATTCATCAAACTAAGTACTTGTTATACCGACTTGCAATAAAATGAATCTCACAATACCTGGATGCCCTTGGAAGCTTCAACAACTCTGCAGTTAATCGAAATTCTTCTTCCAGGGGAGCGCTATCGCAAATGATTGCTAGTGTCTTCAAAACTTGAGCATTACCCAACATGTATGTCATAAACTTTATATCCGATTTCAGCCCCTTGAAATTTACAAACTTTATGGTTCTAAGGTTGTTTAGCATACAAGTTGGAACTGACTGCGGTTCAATCCAGAAAGATTCTTTAGGCTCCGGAAGATAATGAATTTTGGTGTCCTATATGATCACAAAAAAGGTGGACAGATCAACGTGAAATGTTGAAAAGTCTTGGGAGATAGCAAACAAAACCAATAATAGCTCATGAAGTACCTCTTCAATACATAAATGTTCCAACTCATAAGAGCTTTCAATAATTTGATTAATTAATAGCCAATCCGAAAGAGAGCAATGACTAGCCCTGAACTCAAAGTGCTTCAAATTCAGAAATTTGAGCATTGGTAATTTGGATGGAGTCTTCAAGAAGAAAACAGACAAAAAACCGTATAGTTAAAAGGATCATCCAAAGATGAATATGAAATTGGCTCACTGATGTGTTTATAAAGAGAACTTACATTACTATGTGAATGCACAGTAAGTGATTTTGCTGCACTTAATGCTGTTAGAAGTTCAACCCATGACCGATCAGGTTCAGCTCCAAGAGAACATAAAAGTGTCACGGAAACCAGAGGCAGGAAATCTTCCATCACAACAGGTGACCACAAACGAAAATTTTTTTGAAACAGTGATTTGGGGAGGGTGTTTTGTCAAACAAGTTTTCGAAAAAAAAAAATTATGAAACAAGGTAAACCGGCTTTTGAAAAGCCGGGTTCAAAAAAGTTGGGTCGAACCCGGTATTTCAAAAACCGGGTTCAAAAAAGGACACCTGAAACCGGCTTTTCAAAAACCGGGTTCAGGCTTTGCAGACTGATGTGACAAGCCGATGACGAGCTACCGTGATCGATCGCACAAACTTCGAAACCGGCTTTTCAAAAACCGGTTTCGAATCTTGTATATATATATAACATTTTTGTCCCTTCTTATTCAGCCTCCCATATAATATCCCTTTCCTTCCCTGCCATCTATCCTCTTCTTTCTCAAAATTAATCCATACAAACCATAAAAAAAAATGATTAGAAAACAAGACCATCTATGAGTTCGTGAGGATTAAGCTTTTCGATAGAGCTCGTAACATTTGTCACCTCATAATCTTATTTTGAGTTAGCATCTGGAAACAATGATGGTTGGGGTGCCTTAGTCGCACCAATAACCACCTCCCCATGGCTAGAAAGCGGCTGGGTTGTGGCGGCGGGTGGAGGTTGTTCCAGAGATTGTGACGGTCGAGTGGCTGAAACATAATTCGAGCGATTTATGCAAATGAGATGGTGACGGTCGAGTGTCGGCTGAGTGATTTGGACGATTAACATTCCGAAAGGATTCGAAACTTGTTTAGGTATATATATACACACACATATTTGAATCCAAATCAGTTCATTCATTTTAGTGTGTGTATATATACATATATTCTGGATCTATTCATTTGTATTTAATTATTGTAAAACTCTCATTTTAATTGATTTAGGTACTGTTATTGTTGTTCGTGATTGAATTTAGATTTAGATCTTGAGATTAGATTGCTATTGTTTTTGCTGATAGACATATTGATTTAGGTATAGATCTAGATTCTGTTGAACATTTGGTAAATTCGGGATCGAAACCGGTTTTTGAAAAGCCGGTTTTGAAGTTTGTGCGTTCGACCACTGTAGCTCGTCATTGGCTTGTCACATCAGTCTGCAAAGCCTGAACCCGGTTTTTGAAAAGCCGGTTTCGGGTGTCCTTTTTCGAACCCGGTTTTTGAAATACCGGGTTCGACCCAACTTTTTTGAACCCGGCTTTTCAAAAGCCGGTTTACCTTGTTTCATAATATATTTTTTTTCGAAAACTTGTTTGACAAAACACCCACCCCAAATCACTGTTTCAAAAAAAATTTCGACCACAAACACCCATAAACAAAGAACTCTTCTAGATTAGGGACATTTAGTACAATTTTTTTAACTCTTATACCTTTAAACGTTTTTATCTTCAAACACTTCAAAGTAGGAATATTGAAGTTGTACTCTTCATCGCCCTCGTGTCTTGTTACTTCTAGAGATAAATATTCAAGCAACGGACAGCCAGGGATAATTTTAAATGCATTAAGATTAGGATTTGTATACACCTCGATATCAAGAGTTTTCAAAAGAGGAAGATCAACGGGATATGTGATGTTCCAATCATCCCAGTATCGAGTGCAAACTAATGTTAATTTTGTAAGTGTCTTACGAACGAACGGACTAGGCAAATCAAGGAGAACAGAACGTATTTCAAGCTCGGAAACATTTAACCTGATAGCTTCGTCAATCCACTTTAAAGTAGTAGCTTTTGGAACCCACAAACTAGAAAAGTCCAAACGGAATGACTTAACATGGGTTGTCTTGTAAAGCTCAAGTACCCGGTCAACATACTTGGTAAAGCTATCTAAACCACTAAAAGAGAACATATCGTCGAATTGAAGGTTTGTGACATACTTCCAACTGTGCCTCCACCTTTTGGCCAAAATACTGGTCTGAACGGCGGATTTGGTAGGGATGAAATCGAGTATGTGGGTAAGAACCTCATCAGGCAAGCTGCTAAGTCTATCTATGTTCTTGGAACCCATTTTGAACCACTTCCCTGGTCGGTCGACCGGTTTAACTAAGCCTGGTTTTTAGTTGAACTGGTCAGCTTCTTCTTCTTTTTTTTTTTAAATAAAATTTTCAAACAAAAAGATGTAAAAGGGTGTTTTGTTGGAAGGTGACAAATTTTGTAGCATTATTGTGAGAAACGAGTACCCAGTTTTAAAATATTAGAAAAATACAGTAACTTATAAATATATACAAATATAAATGAAGTTATCATAAAATTAATGATTTAATAAGGAGGTCAAGTGAAAATTGGTTTGCCTGCCTAGCTAGTGATAAAATACTAAAATCTAACCTGATCTAGACCTCAGGGCAGGAGGTGTATGAATCTATATCTATCAATATATTATAAATATATAAATGTTATTAGCAAAAAACGTAAAAACAAAGAAACTTAAGAACCAAATAACCAACCAACCTGAGAAGATTAGATTAACGGCGATGTAATTTGGTAGTAGCAGAAGGCGGAACACAATCTCAGGGGGAGGGTACGACCAGTTGTTTTTCAAAGTTAGGGTTTTTTTTCACAGTAGTTTTTTTTTTTTATAAAATGAACGGTTTTTAAAATTAAAATGTCACTGTCATGCTAATGTTATCGTTGGAGCGAAAAAAAAAAAATACTCGTATATTTCTTACAAGAAAAGGGGATTTAAGACTTTCCGGTGGTTAAACTTAGGTGTGAATACTAATTTTTTATTATTTCTTAGTTAATAAATAAATGTTTGGACTTAAGGTTGTCGACATCTAAATTTTGGTATGTAACCTTTCACGTAATAATATTTCATTATTTTTTCTTTAATTAATAAATGTTTAGGCCTCATGAGTTTTATGGTTTAAAAAATTTGTATGTAAGTGTTCCACACATAAACTTAGATACCCGACACCCTTATATTATCATCCCCATTTCTTAAAGTAAATGAATAATCTTAATAAAAAAAACTATATCCTTTTTCTAAAGTGTGAATCATTTGCTTGCAATACGAGATCTAGTTTATATTGTTTTAACTGGGTCCGCTTTATAGAGTTCCTCATCTTCAATACCTAATAGAAGGATATCCAAAATATACCTTTAAATCTATAATCTATATAAAGAATTATATCTTTCATATTAAAATTACACCTTTAAATCTATAGTCAATCAACTCTTATAAAACACTCAAACGATACCCGCGCGATGCAACGGTGTAATGACGGCGGTAGCGGGTAGAGTTAGCAGTGGTGGTGGCGGTGATTGTGGGCAATTATTGGTGGTGGTGGTGGCGGTGATTGTGGGCAAGTAGTTTAGTTTATCGATATAATGTGGTTTTGATTAATTGTTTGAAACTTAATTATTAGAATGGTTTATTAGTTTAGTTTCTTTGTTAACAATAATGTGTCTTTTATGCATGCTCATTTTCATGAATGTCTTTTGTGTTTTATATTTGGTATATAATATTATGTTTTTACATAAAAACAGAAAAATTAATTTTTTTTTATTAAAATACATATAAGGGTATTTTGGTCTTTTATCAAAATTCCATTCCAATACCGTTGATAGATTTACAAACCAAACAGACGGAAGGAATTAAATTTCATTCCATTTTTAGGCAACCAAACACACTATAGAATTAAATTTCATTTCTTCAGAATCCGTTTCACTCCATCAGATTTCATTCATTCCAAAAACATTATGAGAACCAAATGCGCCATAAAAGTTGAAACTTAAAATTTAAACAAATACCCTATTTGTTTGACAATATTGTAAAAAATGGATTAATCGTTTGGTTCAATATATAGCCAGATTTGTGTATTCAATATATAAAAATTATACTATTAAATTAGCACCAACAACATACACCTACAATTCACTCAAATAATACTAGTAGTTACAATTTGATAAGGATATAAATCTTAAACTCAACAGTCGGAGCTGGATTTGTCATTTAAAAATAATATTATTTTTACTTTTCCAATAATTGGACAAATAATAAGAGTATCTTTTCTATTAGTACAATTGTATCTAACAGACCGGGCAATATAAAATAAGTATTTTAAAAAGTGTTTAGAATAATGTGTTTATGCTTTCTTAATGTATTAGTAAAATATGATAAATGGAAGATGGATCATGGATGGTGATGTTCTAGTGATTCCAATCTCAACTCAAGCTCGACAGAAGGTATTTCAAGCTATCTAAACGTATATATCATCAAAGTGATGAAGTGAAGCTTTGTGACAGACTAATTCATTGATCTCTTTGTTCGAACATGTTTAGCTTTACCCTACTGGTAAATATAACAATTAACAATAACAATATATGAAATGAATCCATAAATTGCACAAAGTCCACTCAGATGCACAGACGATTCACAATGGGATCGATAAAAGAAACAATAATGATCAAGTACTAGGTAGTTAAGAAAGACAAACTGACAAGCTACTTACACAACATTACGACAGTCGATTAGTTGAAACAGGCCCGGGTGGTTATTTGACATG
Organism: Erigeron canadensis; assembly: GCF_010389155.1. NCBI lineage: Eukaryota > Viridiplantae > Streptophyta > Magnoliopsida > Asterales > Asteraceae > Erigeron > Erigeron canadensis. Next base: position 27,289,191 of record NC_057764.1, read on the forward strand.
TATTATTGAGTAGGTGACACAGCCAGTTTTGCTGCAGTTCAATCGTCCGTGACACTTCCAAAAGGTTCCCAGTTTTAAGAGAAAACAAAATGGATGGGTCAATCGGGTTGTAAAACATATTAAACACATACGTGCAGGTTAAAACACATGACTTTCGGCATGGATAGACCTGAAGGCAAACATATACTGTACGTATTTTCTTTGTATAAAGTACATCAATATAACATATGAGCGCAAAGGCAATAAACTTTAGTAAGTGGAACAAAGCAACAGGAAACAAGACTAAAAACATTTCTAAAATATTTCCATTACATTAGATATTATTGTAAGAACTGAAATAAGCAAAATAACAAACTTAATTTTTAGTAGCCAAAAACATTTTTGAAATATTAGGTATTGACCCATGCCCCAATACCTTTTGTCAACCCAATCCACACGACCACACATGTAAAACAAACCACACAACCAGGTTCTTACACAATTCAAATAATAGTTTCCTTCTTCTAACCCTGCACTCAACTGCATTTCTTCCTCTAAAGAATGAGACTGACATCTAAGAAAATGAATCTCGCAGTACCTAGACGCCCTTGGAAGCATCAACACCTCTGCACTTAACTGCATTTCTTCATCTAAAGCTAGGCTATCCCACGTGCTGATTGTTAGCATCGTCAAAGCCACTGCATTCCTTAACAAGTATGCCAAAAACCGTAGATGGGATTTATCCCCCTTGAAATTTGCGAACTTCATTGTTCTAAGGTGGTTTAGTATGCAAGTCGGGACTGACTGCGGCTCAATCCAGCAAGAATCTGTATCCGAATAAGGACTTTTGGACGTCTGTACGAGCACAAAAAATGTGGACACATCAAAAGTTATACGTAAGAGCACAAAAATAAAAGCATAGCATAACTGGATACAACATGTCAAAGATTTAGAATCAGCTAAAGTACCATTATCTATACTATATTATAAAGTTGATTTTCCCTAGATTTTCAACATTGACCTTGAAATTTTCAATATTGATTTTAAGTACTTCCCCAAAATACTTCTCCTATCTATTCTATATTTATCTAAAATAATTATAATACTCTTTCTCTCTCTTCAAATCTCAACCAATCATCTTTTTTTTCACTCCTCCATAAATCATTTATTCCTCCAATTCATTCAAAATCTTTTATCTCAAAAACCTTACATCGATAAATTATAAAAATTGTATGGGTGTTCTTAAAATTTCATGCTCTTTCATTAGAGAAGTCATTCGATATACTTTCGACAAATTTTTAAATCCGAGGGCGGAGCCCGTACGGCTAAAGTATTTGACTATCATACTCTATGACATATTAACTCCTATAACATATCATACTCTATGACCTAGGTATCACCCCACCATCTCACCGCCGCAACGCGCGGGTACTTGCTCTCGTAATACATAAATGCTCCAACTCAGGAGAGTTTTCTAGCATTTGATGAAATAATCGCCAATTCATACCACACCGAGCAAAACCGGCATTGAACTCCAAGTGCTTCAAATACGGAAAATTAGGTATCGAAGTATAGGATGGTCTGTTCGGCTGAAAACAAATGCATAGTTAAAGGCATAAAAGGAGAACCATAACAAGTTTGAAAACAAAATAGAGGACATTCGAGTCTTTATAAGGAGAACTTACATTACGAGGCACATCTAATGTAAGCGATTTAGCTCCACTTACTTCTTTAAAAACATATACCCATAAAGGATTAAGTCCTTCGCCAGATGATAATGTTACCGAAATAAGAGATGACAAATCTTCCATCACAAAAACTGGGGACGTATTTGCTCTAACATAGAGTTCTTCAAGCTTGGAACATTTATAACAACTTTGTAGACATAGATTCCGGGTTTCTTAATAATACTTAATTTCAAGTGCTTTAAACTAGGGTTGTTGAAGTTGTAAAATTTATTGGAATGGATGTATAATTTCAGTGATAAACTTTCGAGTACGCGTGACCCGTCACACCCCCCCCCCCCCCCCCCCCCCCCCCCCCCAAAAAAAAACCCAAACATCGCAGCTTAAACACTTTAACTTGGGATGCTTCACAACTCTCAAGTTCGCGATCAACGTATTTAATAAAGCAATGCTTATCATGAAAAGGATGGATATTATCAAAGTCAAGGTTTGTAACAGACTTCCAATTGTGAATCCATGATTTGGATAGTACACTAGTTCGAACCGCATATTTAGTAGGCATCAGAGAAAGTATGTGTGATATAACATCATTGGGCATGCTGCTAAGTCTATCACCCATCATTGTATTGTTTGTTTATCCACTTCTTCTCCAACTTTTTTGTCTCTTTTAATTATATGTCAGATTATCATATCTTCCCTAGCATATTGTATACGAGTATATATATGTTTTTTAAGAAAAAATTACCACACACAATGATTGATGTAGAAATACATTTTGATAACACAAAGAGAAAAAGAACGAAACAAACAAACCTTATAACAGGGGAGATTAAACTTGTGATGTGGAGGAGTTTTTGATCGGAAACAGATACTATATAAGCATATATGATAAATATATATCAATTTATCTAGTATTTATATATAATTTAATTAGGGCAAACCTCGAAGTGATTTGGTTGATGAATGCTATTCGGTTACAAATAACACCCCATGGTAAAAATTAAGTATATTTTTGGACTTAAGTTGGCAATAGACTAAGGATTGGGGACTAATTATGTAAATAGAGTCAGGAGTTCAAAATAAATACTGTAAATTATTGTTAAGCTCTCACAGGGGTGTGTCGTAGGGATGAGCATATTGACCAGAAGCCCGACACAGACCCGACCAAACTCTTAGTATGATCAGTGATGATTAACCTCAAACTCAACTTATTGACTGTCAATTTGAAGTATGTAACATGAATTGTTCTTTGATCCCATGCCTCTTACAGAAATCATATACACCATCAATCACGAAGCATAATTTCCTCACCTTAGCAAGCCTTTGAACGGATCTCCTAGACACCAGTATAATTCAGAAATATCTATTTAACAACCCTTCCTTTCAGGATATCTCCATACCCTCAATCTTTTCCATTTCTGCTACAAAAAGTCACTAAACTGTGATTTGAACACTAACAATAGTAGAATACATACATCTGTGATACAAAAACACACTGTGGAGCTAGAGCATCCATTGCCTGAAACCCGTTAGTGTTCAACCACGTTCATTGACTTCGACTGTTGAAGTAGGTATCTAGTAAAGATTAGAGTCCACAATATCAGTAAGAATACTCATTGCATTTCGATAGTATATCAGTAACGGAAAACACTTCGGACCATGATCATTAATCCAAATGTAACAAGCCTTTCACCAAAAATCATTATCCCCAATGTAACAAACCTCTCAAAATCAATATAACCTACTTATATACAATAATCCATATACTAAGCGAAAGCATCTAACAAAACGCTTCCATGGAAAAGACAAACTCTCCACACCCCTTCAACTCTATACATATATTATCTAAATAAATGCATGGGTTCAAAAAACAAACAGAAAATACAATATATTTTCAGAAAAGAAAGAACCTTCACTCTATGCTCCATGGTGTTCATTGGATGATGTGTATCATATTCTGTACAAACTCAATGTTATAACTGTTAGTACAATCTCTCTCAAAGTTTCTTCGGGAGATTGTAATTCTTCTTTAAAAATGTGGTGGCAGCCTTGTCATTACGATGGCACAACACTCTCAAAATCGTGTTTGGTTCATTTTGGCCCCATTGTTCAGCAGTCGAAGGTAAAGGAAGTCTTGATTTGGTGGATGAACCATGAGGATCAATCACTAAAGATCTAAATTTCTCAATAAGGCTACCAGTATCACTCGAGAAAAGAGGTAGTACACCTTTCACTGTTATTGAATGTTTTCCTATCAATTCCTGTGGTAATCCGTCACCATTTGACCAAAACAAATCCATTAGGAACCTGAAATCTTCTTCTATGATTGACGAATCTTCTATGGTGAAATTACGAGAAGGGCCACCAGCAAGCAAAACCAACAAAAACCCTTTAAAAGAAGCTTTCATTATGTTTGTTATTAGTCGTGTTCGAATGGTGTTATCTTGTACATTTCCTGCTATAATTTCAAGACTCTGTTCTAACTCTTGTAGGAAAGGTTCAATTCTTGAATATGACACTTCCCCTACATATAAACCATCCCAAAACACATGACATAATTCATCAAAGACGAGCTTATATGCTGTTGCCTCGCATACTTGTTGAATAGCTTCTACACAAGTAGCCAAAGATAACTCGAAGTTTTTTCTCAATCCATTTACCATACTGCCCTCACGAATTCCAATACTTTTCAACTGGGCAATTGTCCTCTTCTCTAGAACTTCCAAATCTTTTCTGATGTAGTGAAAAGTATTCACACGAACACACAACTGTGGTATACTATAGGAATCATCATCGTCTACAGTGTTCAGTTGAGTTTTCCTTCTTTGGGACATTTGTGACCGATCCTTTTTCTTGAATACTCCATTGAGCTTTGAGCCTCCTTTAGATCGAGTCAAAGGAGGCAATATTGGAAGAAAAGAACTTTGAGAACCTATATATAAGAAGAAACAAATTTATTCTTCGAAAAAATAAAAGAAAAAAAGATGGCAATAATCACAAGAGCCAACAGTTTTGAACTATATACTTATCAACAGGCCGATCTGGGCAACATTTGAATCTAACGGGTCAAACAGTAACATACAAAAACTTTAACTAAAAAGGAAACAGATCAAATAGGTCAAATGGGTTAAAAGCCGCCTAGGAGTTTTTCAACGCCAATTACACAGTTGTATCCAATAATATCAATTTAACTTTGAAGATAATACGCTTCTTGAGATTACTTATAATAAAACAAAACAGATCCAAGTGAAAAGCATTACGAATAAATCTGTCCCATTCTGAGCCCTACAAAACTGAGACCTTTTCACCTTGTACTCAGCCCACACATTTTTCAGCTCTAGATTGATAACATGAAATATCTACAAGCACCCTTGAGCTTTGCCTCATGTGACATGCATGGTGACCCATCAACTTATAGTGTCTGGGTTCAAAGTCCTATGGTGGACACTTTGTAGACATATGTGGAATTTGTTAACACTTATTTGATCTTATTATATTATATGTGTGTGTGTGTGTGTGTGTATATCTCCTATTATACATTATAAGATCAACATATTTACTATAATGTCCTTGCTAATAAATTTATATACATTTACCAAATTATTTTTATCAACATATTACTTATCATATAGACAAGCCAAAGTTGATGACTTGATGGTTAGCGGAGCCGGCCACCGTCACCCTTTACTCCATGTACTAATTGAAGTTACCAAATTTTTTGTTTCTAAATTCGATTTAGACTGGCACTTAAAGATATTGAGAACTCATCCACCAATGCGCATTGCAAGAGTACACCTCTATTGTGTATATATATATATACATCTATACAATAACATCTTATACTTACCAGAACCGGATTTTGCTTTCAATATGTAATCTTGAAGGCATCTATCAAGACCACTCATCAATTCAGGAAGCAGATCAGGACGCATTGGTATTGGCAACAAAAAAAATGCTTCCAGAGTTTCATCAATAGTTCTCAGAACCTCCACTGCAGAAGGAGCAAACCGTTCTTTGTTTGCTTTTGGGTTCCACACCTATAATGAAGAGGTAAGGGATTGTATTGGTTAAATTATTATTCCAAGTTATTTTATAGCGGTTTAAGTCAAAAGAGCACGCAAATACTAGAACATTCCAAAAAATTGCAACATCTGACTTATTTCAGAGTTAAGTTGTTTTTATGGTCAAATTCCTTATATACCCTATATTGGAAATATTTAGAAACTAATGACCACACATAACATTTCAATATTTTGTGAAGTTTACTAAAGAAAGACCCCGTAAACTTAAAAGATAACTTTCCAGAAAAGGAAATGTAGTATTCTTCTTGGGAGTATGGACAACCCAACAAAAAAGGGTTATCAAGTAACACCAGAGGTGTCAATTACAACTCATTTACATATTAATGGGTTGATTTGGGTTCTGTTTTCGCTCTAACGGATCAAATGGGTCACAACCATACACTTAGTCAAAAGGAAACTTGTCAAATTGGTCAAACAGCTTCAAAGACAACTATACTCAAAAGTGTACTTGCAAGGCATACAACCTCCTAGAGTCCAGAACACCTAATACCATAAAATAATGTATAGGTTTTTAATTTTATTTTAACACTATCTATGTATCTATCCATCTATACCATAAAATAATGTATAGGTTTTTAATTAGCCTATACACATATCATTAATTCACTACTTATCCACATCATTGACTTACTCAGACATTTTTTCCACCACATCATTAATTTTAAATCTTGTGTCTAGGTTCATTTTTATGTAATTATTTTAGGTTTAGCACTTAAGTATTATATAATTACAGTAAATACTATACAAACTAGATCCCTTAAGGCCTTAAGTTTTATACTTATATTTATCTCCATCGTTCATCATTCATCAAGTATAGTTTGATACTTGCATCTTACTTAAATTACATTTAATCATCATTAAATAAATTATTTTAATGACAAGTCAATTTTAATCATTTCAAGTTTTAAAAAGAAAAGAGATTTACTCAGGAACCTGCATAACATGCAGATAAATAGCCTAGATTATTCATAAAAGGATTTATGTATAGGATAAAAAGTGTTTTCAGCCAGACCCAAACCCGGCACGTTTACAATGTATAGAAAATTACCCATTCTGACGTGCTATATAACCCTCCCCTTTTGCAACCTCTGATTAACATGGTAAAGAAACAACATGGCAGGATAAAATAGTGTGAGATGCCTACCTCTTGCTGCAAAGTTCTATCAACCCATTCCTTAAGTCTATCCACACGAGTATTAATCCAAGTTTTAACCAAATCTACAATTACAGCTTCAGCTTCATAAGGAGTCATCTCTTGAATTATTGACTTTCCGCCATCATCGCTGTTAACTGAATCTTCCACAGCCATCTGTACTAAATCTTTCTCCAGCTTATCAGTTGCTATCAAGACTTGTATTACTTCAGGAGTCAACTCTTTGATTCCTGACACAAATTTCTGCACCTCTAGCCCAAAACAAGAATGAAGGGTTGCCACTGCCACTCCAACTGCAAGAGGATGCCATCTTTGTAGTATTGGACTGTATATCTCCTTTTCAGTAAATGCCAAGTCAGTAACATCTTGGGCAAGCATGCAGAGTGCAGGAAGATGATTTAGTTGAGCTTTTGCTGACTTCCGGCTTAAGCGTACTTTCTCGTTCTCCTGAATTAAATAAGCAGAATGAAGAATGAGCTTTTACAGAAAAGCAGCACACATAGTTAAGAGGTGCCAAACTTGATCCATTTATCTATTTAAAAATGGATTTAGTTTGGGCCACATTTTATCTCAAACAGGTTGAATAGGTCAGACAAGAAGTTCAGCTAAATGGGAATGCGTCAACAGGATTAAAGAAACCACGCGGCCAAAATCGCCATTAGTTTTTTATCCGTACATATAACCTCATTTCATTTGAAAATTTAGATTATTATCATAATATGTTTGCTTTTGCAATCATAACCAGAACATATAGTATTCATGAAACTTTCTAAGCAAGGGACAAAAAGTTTCCAGCCAGCTATATCTCACGTCACTAAAAAATGAACAATTTTAACCGAAACCTATTTGAACTGTAACCAGTCCGACCAGCCACATTGCCATATTGCCATCTGTTCTTACTCTCCTATGCTAAAATTTGATACAGATTCAGGACACAGGGATATTGATTTAGAAGTTCATAGGCCATTGGATGATCAAGAATAGTACTTCTTTCGTCTTAAAATCTATTCAGAGGTTCCTTGCTAAGAAAGTCTCAATCCAACACACTAAGTGCAAAACGTTAACGTTGTTTATTATCATTGAAGAGTATTTCAGACATTTAACTAACATACAAAAACTTCATGTAATCTATTTGGCTTGTAAAATGTTTATATTTAATTTGGAGCTGGGGTATGGCAAATTACATGAACTATAATGGCATAACAATAATCATACATTAAAGATGTCTTATATCAACGGTGTCCTTACAGTGACTGATTAAAACATGGACAGCAACGCTAGTCATATACTTTTAAACTTAGAACGAATATACTCCTCATCAAGTTTTTCACAGGTTACATATTTGGACAACTTAAACCCTAATATGTCATTTATCTTTATCAAACAGAAAGCTAATTCATGCAAAAGGTCAAAACTTGCCTGACTAAAAGCCTTGCGCATTGATGACCTGATATAAATGTCAACTTTGGAGTTTTCAACATCAGAGATTTTCATTCTACCATTCTCACGAGGATTTTCTTCTGCCAAAATGGTGGCTGCAGATAATCCAAGAGAGAGAATACTCTGCATTAACTGAATATTACCCCTGTAAAACGACTCATGGTAAGCTAGAAGTCCTCGTTCTGCCCACTCCAACATTGAGTTCAAGGTAGAAAACAAAGTCTTGGAATACCCTGAATCCAAAGTCGCCTTTGCATCTTTCTTGACTTGTAATAATAAGTTATCAGCAGCAAAAAGGAAATCGTCCTCAACTTGACCCGTGGATACATAATGGTTGAATAATACCCATGAAAAACAAAGATTATGGAAACTCTGGTGAATTCCTAAAATACCCCATGTCTTTTTTATAAGTTCTAACACCTCATCAACCTCTTCAATCATGGATGTTGGCTCCTCGACATCAAAAAGAGCTTCAAGAAGAAGCTGATAGAGCCGAAGATTCAACGGGGACCCATCTGCCCAATGGCAAGTATCAGGGGCATAATCCTCATTTGACCGACAAGCAAGCTGCAAGGTAACCTTACGTAGAGTTTGAACTGCTTCACTATGTTTCCCAGTTTCCATGGGTCGCTCACCGGCCCCACATATAATATGGCGGAGTTGTTGAGCTGCAGTATCTTTACTGTCAAGAGGTACTTTAGGATGTAGTAACAGCCCTGCCTCGAGTACCTTCAAGTTTCTTCTCTGCCATACATCATATTCTCGCCTATTCGGAAAATCAGAAGGCTTAAACTGTTGTAAAAATTCTACCGGTAAAACTATCGACTCAATACGCCTGCCAAGCTGCAATTTGTTTATAATTATTGTTAATAATTAGATTTCCATTCTATAAAAACTCACCAAAATGTTAAAACAAATATTATTGTTGTTTTAGTTTATTAATATTTACATACAGAAGTACATGTAGATTTTTTGGTGAAAGGTGTGAATTACTCGTGAATTACAGAACCAGTTCTCGTAACCGGGTTTGCGCTAAAACTATATATATACATAGATATATATATATATATATGAGAAAAATGAATATATGGCCGTTAGATATCTAAGCTTGGGTATAGAAACCTGACATACTAATTTTCTAATATTTATTGTATAATGGAAAAATGATTGGGCCCATGTTTTTAAAATATTAAGATGTGAGGGTTCCATACCCAAACTTAAGTATCTAAACAACAACGTAATCCCTATCCTCCATATATATAAATATATATATATACTAGCATGGTACCCGCACAATGTGATAACGGTGGCCGCGAAGCCGTTCTGGTGGTGTCGGTCATGGGTAGCGTTGACAGAGACACTTAGTGGTCGTGGCAGTTTTGAGTGGAGTTGGATGATGTCAATGTAACTAATGTAAAGGTGGTGGTGGAAATATTTTAAGGATAACCGTGCATTGCGACGGTGATGTGGTGGTGGCGGCATCGGTGGTGATGGCGGCGGCGAGTGGTTGTGGTAACCGATGTATAGATAATTGATTTAAATTGGTAGTGGAAATGTTTTAGAAGATAAGGGACTCATGGTGTAAATTAATTCATTAAGGGTAAGATGATCATTTCGCATGTCTCTGTTTTCTAACTTTTCAACAGCGGCATATAATCTTTATAATATTAGTCATATGTCCGCGCTGTGCGGTTGATGGCGGCGGCGGCAGCGGTAGTGATGTGGTTATTAATATAAAAGTAATTGATATAAAAGAAGGTATTGTAGTTATTTTAAGGGTTGGGGGATGTATGTTGTAAATAATTTTATTAAAGGTAGTATAGGTATATTAGGTGGAGATATTAAATTACTCATAGTAAATAAAAGAGATGGGTACTGTGGGTTGATCAAGTTTTTATTTGAGAAAATAGGATGGCCAAATACTTTATAAAATAGTTAAGATTAAGATAGAAGAAAATATATATATACATACATACATATATCTATAGCATATAAATGATTGGGATTAAGGTTTTTGGAGGCCCTAAGCGAACTCGGTTTTAGGGGCTAGTTCATTAACATATAAATTAAAGTAAACAAGAAAAAAAAAAGTAGCTCAAATTATGTTATGAAACCACAAGTTATAAAAAGTTGCAGATGTGGATGCAAAAACCAACAAGGGTGTTAATGCAATGCAAATTATATAAGAGGTAGTTAGTCCAAAGTACAAGCATTAAGTCTAGTATATAAAATATTGAAGCCCTAGATTTTTGGGGGCCAAAAGCGATCGCCTAGTCCCGTTGCACAGTTAAGCTACCTATGTAGATGATGATGATAAATAATATTGGAATAACCTGAGCAGCAGCAATTCTGAGTAAAGCACGTCTAACCCTAGAATCAACCTGTTCAGAAATTCTCATCTGAACTCTCATCAACTCTCCGACCGTCGCCGGCCGATTTTCCGTCGCTAAAACCTTTTTAGACTTCATTCCCAACGCTTTCTTAACCTTACTCGACGCCGTCGTCGTCACTGACCTCTGTAGCGACGGCAAAGCAGCCAATGACTTGCCGGACGATTGAGATACGTAAGTCAACGGCCTGCTTCCACCGGAGCTCCGGCATGCTCCCACGAATATCTCGTAGGCGGTTTCTCGGAGCTCCGAGTCTGATAGATCCGAACCTAGTTGACCAAATGGATCGGATAGATTTGTTGATGATGGTATTACCGGCATCATGTATTTCTCATTTGGCATGATTATTATATGTATATTTATATTATATAATTTAATTTAATTTAATATATACTGTGCGTAACAAAGAAAGTTGAAATGAAAAAAACTGGCCGGAATATGTGTATATATATATTTTATTTTATATCTAAGAGAGATAGAAGAAATGAATTACAGTACTATATAGATTTAGGAAATATAGGGAGGAATAATTATTGCTTTGGTTTAAAGAATGAATGAAATGATGTATAAGTTTCTTTTTCTTTCTTTCTTGCTTTTGCTTTATATTATTTGATGTGTGTGTTGCAGTTGACAAAGAGTGTTGTGTTTCGATGTGAATAATGAAAATCCACGCGTTTGTTTGTTTGTCAGAGGGATTCAACGCCGATTATATTGATTCTTTCTTTCTTTCTTTCGAAATTACGTATTGATTAATTCGTCATTTTCATTTTTATTTTCCGCAAACTTTTTTATATATTCGACTCAAATAAAAAATCCATGTCTCACATTTCACCAAGAGGTTACTATCTCGGCCTCTCGAGTGTAAATAACTTTTATATTTTTTCTATTATATGAATCTAACTTCTAGCCCGTTAAATTAAATGATTAATGTAAAAGTGTTTATATGAGACATTATATGAGGTGTCACGTAAAATTTTTAGTTGACCAACGTAAAAATTTTACATTAATCCTTTAATTTAGCGGATAATTACATATAATAAATCAAATAAAAGTTATATTCACACAAAAAAATATATATATAAAATTTACTTAAACTCTCAAGTATCTAAACCTTTCACCATATAATGATACATCTATTGATGATTGGTGATTGATTAATCAACCAACTCATCATTTTGGTGGAGTTGGTATCCATATCAAATTTGGGTGGTCATGATTTTGTGAGATCTATTTGGCTTGTGTAGTTGGTGTCTATTTAGATTTTAAGGACAATAGTTTGGTTTTTTTAACACATTACTAATTTTGTTGTTATTTATTTTATCCCTTTTATTTTAGTAGTTTAAAAAAATCAAACTCATTATTTCTTAACTCAGATTTAACTTATAAAAAAAACAATCGGGTTAAATTAAGTGGCTTAAGTCATTTTCTTTGTAGATAGAGTTTAATGATTTAATCATTACACATTTATGCCAACAAAAAAATAAATGTTTTTTTTTACCTCTAGTGGAACTTGAACGCATCACATCTATCTTTAGTAGGGGTAAGATGGTCTACATTGTAACCTTCTTCATATCTCGTGAAAAAAGTATTAAGACCCAAAACCTATTGAAGACCGTATTAAATGTTGCCTACTACTCTTTTTTACCTTTAAGTTTTAAAACTGTCAAAAATATCATCTCTCTATTATACATTATATATTTCTCATTATCTAAAATATCTAATATAGTATAGATAACTAAATGAATAAAAATATTAACCGAAAATTAGAAATGAAACAAGACTCAAAAAAATACTGTAAAAAGCTTAGAGCCACAAAAAAAAATATACCAAAACAAGCCAATAAAGCTACCTGAATTTAGCTCAATCTAAGTCGAGCAGAGCTCGAGGTTGAGCTACTCAAGCAGACTTTCAAGTCTATCCCGAGCCTAGAAATACCGCACTCAAAAAGCTCACGAGCTTATTGTGCTTGTGTTATTTTACAAAATTATTTTTGAATACTATATAATTTTACATAATCATTATCCTACCGAGTCAAGTTTAATCTAGTTGAGCTTGAAATTAACAAGCTTATAGGACAACCTTAATTTAAAAATTTTAGTATAATACCTGATCTAGACGAGCCAATGAGAACTCGAAAAGTGTCGATTAGTAAAGCGAGTTCGAGTTCAAATTTGAAAATAAATGCTCAGTCGAGCTTATAGGACAAATTTGATTAAAATTTAGAATAATACTTTATCTAGTCGAGCTATGGAGAGCTCGAACATGTCGATTAGTGAAGTGAGCTCGAACTCGAAGTTGAAAATAAAGGTTCAGTAGAGCTTTAGTCAAGTTTCGAGTTTTATGTTCACTTCGAGCTAGAGCTTGGCTGTGTCGCTCAATTGTACCCATTATCATAACATATGATTTGCATAACTCATTAAGTTTTCATAGCTAGTGTCATATAACAATGTATGTTATCACAATCATTTGCATTATTATCTATAAGATAGAAAAAAAAACACGATAATCGTATTTAAAACATAACCTAATAGAGAGTAAAATTCAAAACAAAACGAGAATACATAAAAGAAAGTTACCAATCTCATAGAAAACACAAAAAAATCCATGTGAGCCCAACCAATCCCTTGTTCCCCATGCCCATGGTGAACATCTTCCTCATTTTATTCTTAAGGGGCAAAGGTGTAGTCGGCAAAAAAGCATCGGCAAGTGGTTTTGGCAACTTTTGGCTTTTTGGCAACCTATACCATATGTATTGGCAGGTTTTGGCAAAAACCATCAGCAAGTAGAATCGGCTAGTTTTGGCCGATGGTGGCAAAGAATTGGCAAGATTTTATAGAAGAAGATTCCCTTTTTTTTGTATTTGTTTTGTCTTTTTATGTGGTAAGTTTTGGCAAAAAATACAACTACACCCATAGTTTTGGCAAGGATTGGCTAGTTAGGCCGAATAAGGGAGTCCCGGGGGAGTCCTTGAAGACTAGGACGCAAGAAACCATTGTCACAGAGCGTCCAAAATGGGAGTCTTCAGCCGAGAGTCCTCACGAGGACCTATGTTATCAATTTCGGTGGTATACCAGTTTTCGGTGCTTCCATGTAATTTCTGTTTCAAATTCAGGTTAGTATTTCGTTTCTGTAATTTTTGGTGGTTTTGACCGAAATTTGGACTTTTCAATTTCGGTTGTATCAGTGGTTTTACCAGTTTCATTTTTTTCTTAACTTTTTTTGGTCAAAAATAATAAAACAAGGGAGAAAATAAGATAGAAACAAGGTTGTAAAATGGTGACTGGATGAGACGATTCTGTAGGCGGTGGTCAACGTCGGTAATGGTGGTCAACGGCTGAAAAATGGTCACTCCGGTGGAGATGGTGCTGGATAAACATAAGAGGGTAGAGAGAAGTGAGTAGAGACAAAGAGGGGGAGAGGGGGAGGCAGACCTATCACCTATCCGATGTGCGATGGTTGGTGGTGGTCCATGTTTCCGGCCATAATGGTCTCCGATGATGGTGGCACCGGACTGTTATTTTGAAGATTTGTAAAATATGTTTGGATTTTAAAGTGAAAGTGAAAAGGATGGCTAATAAAGACTTGTATAATTGGTAGAGATATTGTTAATGTGGTTAGTATAAAGCCACGTGTTTTAGATACAGAAACTTTAGTCATATCAATGTGCTCTCAATGTCAATATGCTTGCTATGACTCACACATAAATAAAAATAAAATAAAATATGGGATATACTTTTAAAGTAATTAATATGCACTTTTTACCAAAATGTTATAGATATATCATATATTATATCAAATATATAAACATATACATAAAATATTTAAAAATATTAATATTTAAAATTACCAAAATACCACCGAAATACCACCGAAAAAAACGATATTTCGTTTACCGGTCTTTGACCGAAACACCGAAATTCCATTTCTTAACTACTTTGACGAGGACTACGAAGAACGCATGAGAAATGGGCCAAATGCAACAGAGTGAGAGAGAATAAGAGAAAGAGAGAGATTGTAAAGAGGTGGGGCTAAGTTCTGAAGAAGCTTGATTTATAGGCAGGGAGAGTCCTATGGGGAGTCCTGTTGACGTGGCAGGCAAGAAGCTGGAGGACTCTCCTCCTTATAAGGAGAGGCCTTATTGGCAAAAAATTGCTTGGACACATGTCATTTTTTTTATTGGTTCAAAACTTGTCAATTTGCCAAACTATTGACACTACACCATTGCCCCTAATCTTCCTTTCCTCTTCCCCACGCATGTAGGGGTGTAACTCACAAACCTTCCCCTTCCCTATACCATATTGACCGCTCTAAGTTGTGTAGGGGTCTGTCACGAAGAAGTTCATGTCAAGTGGTTTTTGTGTTGAAAGAAGTTTTCATAAAAACAAACCTTGATAATAGATGAAACATTTTTATCTCATATTTTGTAAAACAGAACCAGGAACTCACCTCAAACAGAACCAGGAACTCACCTCAACATTGCCAAAATTTCTAAGTAATGATTCAGTACTTAAGTACTTAACCACCCAAACAAAACCAGTTAAAAAAGATAACTGGACCAGCTAGATACATAAATTTACAACAGTTTAGGTCCTAAAATACATCTGGACAGCAAGATGCATGATTTTACATGATTCTATAAAGAGGCAGTTATAGTGCAGTCGTCTAACCGTACATGACACACCCAAAGAGTTCAAAGTAACTTACATATAAAAACAAACTGTCAACCTGGTTGGAAAACAAAGTGAAACAAGTTCAAATAGACTTATAGTATGAGTCGGAGCTCCAACTGCATACATACATAGTTTCCTGAGTTTTTCTTGGAAACTAAATCACGTGTAAAAAATGATCCCAGAGACTATCAATTAGTTATTACAGAATAGACAATAAAAATAAAAATCATGAACTGGCACCTTTTTTGTGCATCTTTGGTACATTAGGTATTATGCACTAAAATTAAAGTATAACCTAAAACAACACATATATTTGCAATTTAGTTGAGAATAACATATCTAATATTCTCCACCTCAAACGGTTCTTGTAACATCAAACCAAAACTAAATAGTCTTTCGTCAATCATAACCATACATGCAAACCTAACCACACAGTACCGTTCACTGCATATCATAGACAGTCTTCTTTTCACCAAACTAAGTACTAGTAGAACGAGACCCACTGGCAATAAAATGAATCTCACAATACCTGGATGCCCGTGGAAGCTTCAACAACTCTGCTTTTAATCACAATTCTTCCTCCAGGGGAATGCTATCGCACATGATTGCTAGTGTCTTCAAAACTTGAGCATTCCTCAACATGTATGCCATAAACTGTATACCCGACTTCTAACCCTTGAAATTAACAAACTTTATGGTTCTAAGGTTGTTTAGCATACTAGTCAAAACTGACTGCGGCTCAATCCAGCAAGAATCTTCAGGCTCAACCCAATAACAACTTGTGGGCATCTATATGAAAACAAAAAAATGTGGACATAGTAAAAGTTAGATGTAGAAAAGTCTTGGGAGATACCAAAGAGAACAATTTAAACTCATGAAGTACCTCTTCAACACATAAATGCTCCAACTCATAAGAATTTTCAATAAATTTATTAATCAATAGCCAATCCAAAGGATAATTATAATTAGCCCTGAACTCAAAGTCCTTCAAATTCAGAAATTTGGGCATAGGTGATTTGGATGGAATCTTCAACAAGAAAACAAACAAAAAAAATAGTTGAAAGGATCATCCAAAAGTGAAAATGAAATTAGCTCGCTGATGTGTTTAAAAAGAGAGCTTACATTACTCGGTGCATGCACAGTAAGTGATTTAGCACCACTTATTCCCCTTATAAGTTCAACCCATAACTGATCAACTTCAGAAAATGAACATGAACATGAAATTGTCACGGAAACCAGAGGCGGGAAATTTTCCATTACAACAGGTGACCACAAACACCCATAAACAAAGAACTCTTCGAGATTAGGGACATTTAGTACAACTTTGTCAATGTTTAGATTTTTACCGACGATTAACTTCAAACGCTTCAAATTAGGTATATTAAAATTATACACTTCGTCGCCCCAGTGATGTGATACTTCTAGAGATAAATATTCAAGCAACGGACAGCCAGGGATAATTTTAAATGCATTGAGATTAGGATTTGTATACACCTCGATATCGAGAGTTTTCAAAAGAGGAAGATCAATGGGAGATGTGATGTTCCAATAATCATCCCAATATCTAAAGCCGACTAATGTTAATTTTGCAAGTGTCTTACAAACGAACGGACAAGGAAACTCAAGGAGAACAGAACGTATTTCAAGCTCGGAAACATTTAACCTGTTAGCTTCGTCAATCCACTTAATATTAGTAGCTTTTGGAACCCACAAATTAGAAAAAGTCCAAACGGAATGACTTAACATGGGTTGTCTTGTAAAGCTCAAGTACCCGGTCAACATACTTGGTAAAGCTATCTAAACCACTAAAAGAGAACATATCGTCGAATTGAAGGTTTGTGACATACTTCCAACTGTGCCTCCACCTTTTGGCCAAAATACTGGTCTGAACGGCGGATTTGGTAGGGATGAAATCGAGTATGTGGGTAAGAACCTCATCAGGCAAGCTGCTAAGTCTATCTATGTTCTTGGACCCCATTGTTTTAATTTGTTTCTTCCTATTAAAATGAACACATTAATCTTAAAAATAATCTAAATATGAACACAAAATGATGACACAAACAGAAAAAGAAACAAACCTGATAATAAGGGAGATTTAAACTTGTGACGGGCAGAAACAGACTTGACGACGATGATGATGAAAGACAATCTATTTATTTATTAGGGCAAACCTTGAAATGATTTTGTCGATTGGGTACCACTTATGGGTCGGGTCTGTATAGTCACTTTTTGACCTAGGGATGGTTTTCGGTACGGAACCGTACCGAAACCAAATAATACCGATACCGAAAACATCCTAAAGTGAGAACCGAATACCGTACCGATTACATAAATACGGTACCGGTTCGGTACCGGTACCGGTATTTTGTTTTTTTCCCGATTAGTACCGAATTTTCATGAGCATTTCGGGTTTGACGGGGTAACTACATGCAAACCATCATAATTTAATCTGATGTAACTATGTAAGTTTGTTATTTACATAAATTCATTTATGTATGGAGAATGTAATTTAATCGATTAACAATGGTAAAAAAGTATGTTATCTTGTTCGATCAGAGCATATATTTGCATTTTAGTGTACACTGCTGTAAGTCTTTAAATTAATTAGGTTTTTGTAATTTGTGATCTGTGTGTATATTTTGTGTAAATATATGATGTGCTGGAGGATAACAATACCTACAGTAAAAGTTTCAATCAAAATACAGAAATAGAGATGCATAGTGGTATATAACAAATATATATACCATGCTTTTAAAAAATTGGTATCTATGTTCGGTTTACCGGTACCGAACCGTATAGTACCGAAACCGAAATCGTCCAAAATCAATAACCGATACCGAAACCGAATCCCCGTCGGTACCGATTTTCGGTACCGGTTCGGTTTCGGTTTTTTGGGATTTTCGCTCATGCCTACTTTTAGTTGCCTACTGTTCAGGGCAAATAATTTCATAGGGGGTTCATTTTTGGAGTAATTGAAATTTGTTATATGAATTAATTTAAAATAATTAAAATTTGAAAGTTTTAAAATTTGTTATGTGTTTGGTTGAATTCAATAAAGAAATTTAAATATAAATTGTAATAAATGACTAGTTTAACCTTTGTTATACTTTCTATATAATATAATCTTATTTTTCGTATTAAAATAACCACATAATAATAATAATAATAATAATAATAATAATAATAATAATAATAATAATAATAATATATGACAAACAAGTGAACAAACCCCAAATCTCAATTCGTTTCTAAAAAAACCCACTGTCGTCCCCAACTCCCCATCCCATTTATCTTCAAACTTTATTATTCTACCAATCCATCATATAGATTTCATGTATCAAACAAAAGCAAAAAAAAAAAAAAAAAAAAAAAAAGAATAACAAGTGATGTGACCTTCTTATTTATCTCATATACATAGCAAAACCTGATTCTACCCCTAACCAGCCGCCGCGGTGGTGGTTAATAGTTGTTGCAGCAACCACGGTGGTCATGGATGGTGGCAATAGCCGAATAGTGTTCAGTCGATCGATGGAGGAAAAAAAGAATTGTTTAACGGTTGTGGAACGATGTTCAGCAGACGGCGGTTAGTGGCGGAAACAACAATTTATGCTTTTGTCAAAATATTTGAATCAACAGCAAAAGAGTGATGTTTGGTGTTCAATGCGTCGATGCTCTTCAAGAAGAAGGCAGAGGTCTGTTTTAACTTTTTACAAAAGGGTTTTCCTTGTCAAAAAATTTGAATTCCATTGGAATTGAAACTTTCAATAGGATATGTGGAGGAAATTCTAAATTATGTGTTTTAGAGAATTTGAAGGAAAGTTTTAAATTCCAATTCCATAGATTTTACCAACCAAACACATAAAAACATGGAATTCAAATTCTAATTCCAATGAATTCATTGGAATTCAATCAACCAAACACCCCCACAGTCTTTATTTTCGGGTCTGATCAATTATAACCCTTTTTTTTTCTTTTTGTCTTTTCTGTTTGGTTATCTCAACTCAACCACCAGAGTCGAGCTCGAGTTCGATATGGCTTTGAGCTCGGTTCGGAAATTTCGAACATATTTCAATACAAGGCTCAAGTTTGGCTCATCATTGCTTAATCTCAGCTCGGAAAAAAAATTACAAAAATCTCTTATATAAATAAAATAAAATTGTGATTACATCTATATTTTTTAAGAAAATCTTATATGACATCATTATGCTTTTTCTTATTAATTATTTAATCAATTTATGACATTATCTTTTGAATTCTAATTTTTAATCCTTTCATTTGGAAGTTTTCAAAATCTATCAACCCTAATATAAAATAAGCCTAATGCATAATAACATTTTTTTTTTATGATTTAGTAAAGGTTGAATCTTCTCTTTTTATTACAGCAACATTGATAGCTTATCATTAAAATTATAAAAATTTTTACATTACGGTTTTTTATGTTTCATTATGATAATAGAAATGTATTTACGAAACTTATTTAGAATACCCGGGTTATTAGCTAGTAGTCTTATGAAATAAAATATGAGGTTAATTATAAAACAAATCTTTTGAGTAAGTAAGAATATTATGGGTTTTTTAAAGATTTAAAAGTTTGTTTTTAAAAAAAAATGAGTAGAGATAGAGATATACTATTTTCTTTTATTTCTTTTCACATTTATTTTCGTTTTTCTATTTGTTACTTTCAATTTTTAGATTTGTGGTTGCGTTCATGATTTTGTATTTTTAGAATTCAATTTCATTAATTTATTATTTTTTTATAATTACGTTTACTTCAACTTGTAGCCATATTTTGCCGCTTGTATGTACCTCAATGGCTCAATCTCAACCTATCGACTGTGAATCTTAAGTATGTCAACATGAAAGTGTTATGTGATCGCATGCCACTAGTTACAAAAATCATACCCACTAATTACAATATATCTAATCAAATTAAAGCATAACTCACTTTTACCCCTTTTATCTTCCGTGAATGAAATCAATTACCCTATTCACCTATGCATTTCACCAACCCACCATAACCGTTTATCTTTCACCTGTGTATTTCACTCATTGTTAAAGATGCTCTAACTTAATGAATATGTGTTTGTGTATAAGGAGTAGCAAAAACTGAATTTTGTGTTGAAACAAGGTTCAATAGCTTTAGAGTTTAGAATGAACTTTTAATCGTATAAGACGTATATTTAGGTCCATTCTCCACTGGACCTACTTAGTGACAATTGTAAAGAGATGTTTGAGTTATGAAACCAATGTACAACGAAGTGTTACTGCAGCTTCACTCCAGTCCAGATCTGTCAGAAGACCTTCTAGTAGAAGTATGTTACTGCAATTTACATTATGAGATTTTAAGCCCTTTCTAAAATACATCTGGTGGGTTACTCTATACTCTATAGAGAGGCAGTTTTAGAATTAGTATAGTCGTCTAACAGTAAACGACCAAAGTTTAACCAGGTTGGGAAAAAAACTGAAACAAGTTCAGCTGAATTTAGGAGACTTGGAGTATGAATCGGACTGAGTTAGTTCCAGCCGCACAAATAGATTGTTTTTCAAGTTTTTCTTGGAACCTAATTCACACGTAAAATATGATCCCAAAATATATCAAGTAATTACAAAATAGACAATAAAGATCAAATGATGGACAGGCACATTTTTGTGCATCTTCTGTACCTTAGACATTATGAATTAAAATCAAAGTACAATCCAAGAATAAAACATATAATGTAATGTAGTACTGTTTTCCACGTTGAATATTTCTTGTATAATATCAAACCACAACTAAATAGTCTTTCGTCAATCATAAACATAGATGCAGACCAAACCACACAGTACCGTTCACTGCATATTATAGACAGTCTTCTTTTCACCAAACTAAGTACTTGTAGAACGAGACCCACTTGCAATAAAATGAATCTCACAATACCTTGATGCCCGTGGAGGCTTCAACAACTCTGCCTTTAATTGCAATTCTTCCTCCAGGGGAATGCTATCCCACATGATTGTCACTGTCTTCAAAACTCGTGCATTCCCCAACATGTATGCCATAAACGGTATATCCGATTGCTGCCCTTTGAAATTTACAAACTTTATGCTTGTAAGGTTATTTAGCATACAAGCCGGAACTGACTGCGGGTCAATCCAACAAGAATCTTCACGCTCATCAAAAAAAGGATGTTTGGGTTTCTATATGAACACAAAAAGGGTGGACAAATCAAAGTTAAATGTAGCAAAGTCTACCCAAAAAAACCAGTTAAAGCTTATGAAGTACTCGTACCTTTTTAATACATAAATGCTCCAACTCATAAGAGCTTTCAATAATTTGATTGATTAATAGCCAATCCAATGGATAAGAATAATTAGCCCTGAACTCAAAGTGCTTCAAATTCAGAAATCTGGGCATAGGTGATATGGATGGATTCTTCAAAAAGAAAACAAACAAACAAACAAAAATATAGTTGAAAAGATCATCCAAAGGGCGGTGAAATTGAAATTAGCTAATGTACAAATGTGTTTAAGAAGAGAACTTACATTACCAAGTATACGCATCGAAATTGATTTTGCTCCACTTAATCCTGTTAGAAGTTCAACCCATGACTGATCAAGTTCAGGTCCACGAGAACATGAAAGTGTCACGGAAACCAGAGTCGGGAAATTTTCCATCACAACAGGTGACCACAAACGCCCAGAAACAAAGAGCTCTTCAAGATTAGGGACGTTTAGCACAACTTTTTTAATGTATATTCCTCTAAAACTGTTCAACTCCAAACACTTCAAAGTAGGAATATTAAAGTAGTACTCTTCATCGCCCAAGTCTTGAAATACATGTAGAGAAAAACTTTCAAGTAACGGACAGCCACGGATAATTTTAAATGCATTAAGATTCGGATTTGAATAAACCTTGATATCAAGAGTTTTCAAAAGAGGGAGATCAATGGGAAATGTGATGTTCCGATCTTCCCAACACAAGGCTAATCTTGTGAGTGTCTTACAAACGAACGGACGATGTAACTCAAGGGGGATAGGATGTATTTCAAGCTCGGAAACGTTTAGCCTGATAGCTTCGTCAATCCACTTTAAAGTAGTAGCACTTGGAACCAACATTTCACAGTCTAAACGGAATGACTTAACATGGGTTGTCTTGTAAAGCTTGAGTACCTGATCAACATACTTGGTAAAGCTATCTAAACTAGTAAAAGAGCGCATATCATCAAAGTGAAGTTTTGTGACATATTTCCAACTATGCCTCCACCTTTTGGCCAAAATACTGGTCTGAACAGCCAATTTGGTAGGGATTAAATCGAGTATGTGAGAAAGAACGTCATCTGGCAAGCTGCTAAGTCTATCTCTATTTTCGGAACCCATTGTCTAAATAGTTTATATTCTTCTTTTTGGCTTCCTAATCAAATGAACACACAAATCTTAAATACTATAATCTAAACATGAACATTTTAGAATATGCATTTTAACTAGACTTGTAAATAAGTTAAGCTACTCGAGTTGCTCATAAATAGTCACAAACCGAGTTCACCAATGTTTTAAAACTGGTTTGAACCCGCCGGTTGAACTGGTAACTGGTTTTCTAGTTAAACAGGAGAACGGTTCCACCGGTTGGTTTTTCCCGATTAAATTGGCTGGTAAAAAAATGGTTTTGGATCATTTTTTTTTTCTTATGAAAGTTGTTCTTATTAAAGGCAGAACCTTCAAAATTAAATATTGTTTGTTCACTTGTTTCGTACAATGATTTGTATACTTCAATGTTATTTGGTTAGTTTTGAGGTTTAAGCATATATTTGTAGGCATGAAAAACTTTTTTAGTAACAGCTTTTTTTTAATGAAAATACAGGGAAATTTGAGGGCAGGGGGTGATAATCTATTTAAAAAGTATATACAAAGAAAGTAAGAGAATTGAAGCAACCTGAAGAGATGCATGGTGCGGTCAACGAAGATGTATTTGGGTCGTAGCAGCAGAAGGTGGAATAAACACATTCAGGAAGGTAATCAAAGAAAACAAACCTCGATCAACAACTACTAATAATATTAACTAGGGAACGAATTGCATTTTTGGTCCCTGTGTTATCACACCTTTTGCAAGTTTGATACAAAAATGTGAAAAGTCGCGAAACGTATCCCTGTCATATCACACATGTTGCAATTTTGGTCCAAAAGTAACGTGCTGTTAGAATCAGCCGTTAATGCCCCCATGTGCTTGTCACATGGGGAGTAGTTTCGTCCATTTATTGCTCATAGGACCATTTCTGCAAAAAGTACGATTTTCTCTGTTTTTCAGCCGCCAGCCATTTTAAGCTAAATCCGCCCATTTTTACCCAGAATTTGATCTTGTTTTTCACACCATCTTGTTCCTTTTTCAATTCTCTACAAATCCATGTAACATATCATGTCTCAATCACGAAAAAAAGAAGAAAATTGATGAAGAAATCTTGGAAGAATTGACAAATAAAGATCAAACATATGTACAAGATTTTGAAGCCAATAAAAAATATGTTCAATCAATTTACAACCTTAGATCTTCATCCACACTCTTGAAGCCTGTTAATTAGATCCAAGCAGCCTCGTTTTCTGATCAATTCGATTCAGCCACTATGTCACCTCCCAGATTTGCACATCCGTCGTCTGTTCACCCAGCCGCCACCTATTTCGGCCGTCCATGAACAACTGAAGATAGGGGAGGCTTTAATCGGGGATGAGAGGGCTTTTAGATCGAAATCTGGTGCTAGGTAGATCGGATTTAGGGTTCTAATTAATAACAAAACCCTAATTGAAAAACCCCAATTTTGAAGATGCCGCCGCTGCTGAGCAATCACCACCATTTTTGGCCGCCTCTGGGACAAATTACGATCAAAATAAGGATGGGGAGGGGGCGATTAAGGGTGAGAATGATTCAATATCATAAACAAATGCTGAATCGATCGATCTGGGGGCTCTGCAAACTGAAACCCTAAATAAAAACCCTAATTTGTTGCATGCCGTCATCCAGCCACCTGCTACTATCTCAGCCACCTGCTACTATCTCTGAACCACCACCTAGAAAATTAATTGATGGGGAGGGGGCTCTTTCGAACCTGGATGGCAATAGATTTATACATATACATTAAATGAAAAAGATACCTATATAATAATAATAATAATAATAATAATTATTATTATTATTATTATTATTATTATTATTATTATTATTATTTTTGCAGAAATGGTCCTATGAGTCAATAAATGGACGAAACTACCCCTCATGTGACAGGCACATAGGGGCATTAATGGCTGAATTCTAACGGCACGTTACTTTGGACCAAAATTGCAACAGGTGTGATATGACAGGGATACGTTTCGTAACTTTTCACATTTTTGTATCAAACTTGCAAAATGTGTGATAAATCAGGGACCAAAAATGCAATTCGTTCTTAATTAGGGGTATTGACTATTGACTATTGACCCCCACGGCCACACCCAAATAGTAGTCTTTTTTTGGTCAACCAATCCACAAATGTAAAACACACCACACAACCAGTTGTGGAATTACCATTACTAATCCACAAATGGTTGTTTAACATACAAGTTGAAAGTGAGTGTGGCTCCATCATATCCAACATTACATGACAATAACTCAGTTTATTAACTCTCCATCTAAACTGTCAACCAAATTTCGGTTTTTAGAACGAAACTTGATTATATATAACATTTATATCTCAAATTAAAGTAATCCCAAAACAACATCCAGCAAACCACAAGTTAATTACCCTTCACTTCCAACATATCTAATATTCTCCACCTCAATCATTTCTTGTAATATCAAAACACAACTAACTAGTCTTTCATCAATCATAACCATACATGCAAACCTCAACTTACCCTTCACTGCATATTATAGACAGTCTTCTTTTAACCAGACTAAGTGCTAGTAGAACGACAACGAGACCTGCTTGCAATAAAATGAATCTCACAATACCTGGATGCCCTTGGAAACTTCAACAGCTCTGCATATAATCGCAATTCTTCTTCCAAATGAATGCTATCCAACATGATTGCCAGCGTTTTCAAAACTTGAGCATTTCCTAACATGTATGCCAAAAACTGTAAATCCGATTTCCAACCCTAACAATTTACAAACTTTATGGCTCTAAGGTTGTTTAGCATACAGGTCGGAACAAACTGAGGCTCAATCCAGTAAGATTCTTCAGGTTCAACTATATAACGATCTTTAGGCGTCTATATAAACACATAAAATGTGTGACATATCAAAAATTAGAAGTAGAAAAACAAAACAAGTTAAATTAAGCTCATGAAGTACCTACCTTTTCAATGCATAATTGCCAGATACCTACTCGTAGAGACAAGTAACGGACAGCCGGGGATAAGCTTAAATGCATTAAGATTAGGTTTTCAAAAGTGGAAGATCAAAGGATGTGGTGTTCCAGACACTCTCAAATTGAGGGAAAACAACTAATGTTAATTTTGTGAGTGTGTTACAATTGAACGGACGGGGGAAATCAACGTAGAAAGAACGTATTTCAATCTCGGAAACATTTAACTTGGTAGCTTTGTCAATCCACTTTTTTATAGTAGCACTTGGAACCCAAATTTGCCGACAATGCAACTTAAACACTTTAACATGGGATGCTTCACGAGGCTCGAGTAACCGATCCACGTATTTAGTAAAGCAATGCATATCATGAAAGGGATGATGATCATCAATGTCAAGTTTTGCAACAGACTTCCAGGTGTGAATCCATGATTTGGATAAAACACAAGTTAGAAGCGCATACTTAGTAGGCATCAGAGAAAGTATGTGTGATATAACCTCATCGGGCATGTTGCTAAGTCTATCTACGTTCTCCTGGAAACTCATCACTGTATTGTTTGTTTATCCACTTCTACTTAATTAGTCTGCTTCTTCTAATTGGTTTCCTACATAATATGAACACACTTTAAAAAACAGAAATTACGATACTAACTTAACTGGCCGGTATACTAACACACGATAATTGATGATACAAACAGATATATATATATATATTGAAACAAAGAAACCAACCAACGGAGATAACACTTGTTGATGGGGAGGAGTTTTTGGTCAGAAACAGTCCTAGATGAGCCGATGATGGAAAGGCAATTTATTTATTTTTAGTACAATATATTATATTATTAGGGCTATTAATGGGTTGAAGATTGATCCATATCGAGTCCATCCAAATCCATCATGTAACTTAATGGATCGGTATATATATTGATCCATCGATCCACTCATTTATATCCAATAACTCCGAAGTGACCAGTTTTATTCAAATTGACATCGCAATTAAATAGACTTGTAAATGAGTTTAGTAACCCGAGTTGGGTATAGATAATCAAAAACCGATCGAGTTCATCAATATTTTAAAACTGGTTTGAACAGGCCGGTAACTAGGACCTGTTTCATAGTTTTTACCAATTAAACCGGCCAATAAAAAAACTAGTTTTCGATGGAATTTCTATTAGTGTTGACTAGTGAATTAATAAGTTGACACATCACCCTCGAGATCAGTTACTATACAAAATGTTTGTAAATTGTTAGTCATTATAGCATTACTCTTTTTATTTTTTCTTTTGAAAGCTATTCTTATTAAAGGCAAAACCTTCTATTGAGTTTTTACTCTTGTCATTTTTGTTGATTGTCTTGTTCAAATTAAATATTGTTTGTTCACTCGCCTGATACAATGACTTGTATAGCTAATGTTATTTTGGTTAGTTTTAAGTTTGAAGCATATATATGTTTGTAGGACTGTAACAATTATAATACAGCTTGTCGATCAACCTCAAGTGAAAATTACTATCAGACTGGTGATAAAATCTAACGGGATGCATTTTGGTCGTAACAGCAGAAGGTAGAACACAATCAGGGAGGGAGGGAGGGGGGTAATCAAATAAAATAAGCCTCAACAACTACTACTAACCCATATTAATTAGGTGTGTATATATATATATATATAGACCCACACCTAAATACTTTTTGGTCAACCAATCCACATATGTAAAACAAACCACACAACCAGGTGCGGAATTACCATTACTAATCCACAACTGGTTGTTTAACATACAATGATACAAGTTGAAAGTGAGTGTGGCTCAATCCAACACAACATGACAATACCTTGTTTAATTCAAGCTAAAACAGGCAACCAGCCACGCCACGCTCTGCGCGCAGCTGGTTACCCATCCTTCAAAAAACAGAAAAAGGATCCAACCAAGCCAACCAAACTCTTCCACTTCAGCCTTCCTATACCATACTAAACCCTCTAAGCTAAGTAGGGGTCTGTCTGCAAGTTTCTGTGAAGTGGGTTTCGTGTTGATAGAAATTTCCATAAATTTAAGGTTTTTAGAACGAAAGTTGATTACATAAAACATTTATATCTCAAACTTTGTAAAACAGAATCAGGAACTCATCTCAAATTTGCCAAAATGCCTTGCCAATTAGTGATTCACCACTTAACCATGCCAAAGTAAGCCACTTAAATAAGATAACTGGACAAGCTAGCTAGATACATGGAACAGTTAAGGTCTCAAAATACATGCGGTGAGTTACTTCTATAAAGAAGACAATTTTAGTGCAGTCGTCTAACAGCCTATGACGTATCCAAAGAGTCCAAAGTTTCTTTTATATGACAACAAACTGCCAACCAGAAAACAAACTGAGACAATTCAGGTGAAAATAGGAGACATACGATATAAGTCGGACTGGGTGAACTGAGACTGCATACATACATAGTTTTTAACTTTTTCCTGAAAAACTTATTCACGTGTAAAATATGATTCCAAAGACTATCAAGTGATAACAGAATAGAAAATAAAAGTAAAATCACGGATAGGCAAAATGGTACCGGGAATCAAGGGGATCCCTCCAAAATATAAGCATTTACCCACCAAGTGTTATGGGTTGTACAGTTGGGTTGCAGTAGAAAGAAGAGTAGTATACATGGAATTCATTGTCTTAAACAGAAAGATGTGTCACAACACATAATGAAGGCAATGGAATACCTATCATAGATGCATATTAGTACATTGTACACTTGTACATAGAACTTAAATAGCATCTGACGTCACCCAATGCACTTTCTGAGGTAAAAAATCACGCGTTTTACCTTATGTCATGAGCTCACATATCTGAATAGGCATTGGCATCCTAAGTTCCTAATTCATTTACTGACCTTATCCAAGCAACATAACAATAATACAGTCATCATAATCTGTTTGAAATCTAATCAGACTCGCTAAATTGCTAATGGCATATAAATGTAATAAACACTGAATTCAAGAAAAAATTACACATTAGCTGTGATCAGACTAAAAATATGAGCTGTGTGCAAATGAAAACTGTTAACTCTGGAGTCATGGTATCAAGTATGATTAAATATCTGAATATGATTATAGATCTATGAACACACCTAGAGGTTCCTTGAGGCAGGGGCGCTAAATTTATGTGTTCTTGATTTGTTTACCATTTATGTAGTTGGACGCAAGATATCTGGCTAACCTATTGTTGGAATTGTGGAACCTGCTCCTGCTGCTGCTGATGTGGCAGGGGCACAGGCTGCCTTGCACCAAAATCCATTGCACCACCTTGTAAAATTTGAGATTTTTCTAATTGCCGAGAGTTATTAGCTTTACGGTTTCGGAAAAACTGACTAGAATTCCCATAACTGTGGGAAGTTAATTTCTGAATCTTCTGAAGTACTTCTTGCACCGGAGGAGGAGGTCCTGGTAATTTCGCGTGTCTATATCGACAATCAGGCCCATTTGGACAAAACCCAAGCTTGTACCTGCATTATCAAAGTTACTTGTCACATATACATATACTCCCAAAATCAAATAAGATAGAGATTACCTACAAATATAAAGGGCTTAAAGCAGACAGATCTATCTATTTGGTACATACATACACATATTATGTATATAAATGCATAGGGAAAATTGTCAAGAAAGGTAGCTAAAATACCAATTTTGACAATGTGGGGTGCATAAAAGGGGTAGCATAAATTCAATTTCTCACACTTAAAAACACATAGGCCAATTCATACAATTTTACGTGCCCAGCCTTGTCAAAATTGGTTGTATATTATGTTACCTACATTTCTTGGCCGATTCCCACTATGTTCATCAAATTTATTGGCAATTTTCCCAAATACATACATAAAACATAATTTAATTAAAAATATACATACACAATTTGTATCAAAATATATACAGATACATTAGCAAAAATCTCTTGTATTGCAATGAATCAACCAAAAACAGAGGAACAGACTAATTGAAGAATAGCTAGAAACTTACATGTGACACTCCTTAATATCTTCAAGGGTGTGTTTATAAAGACAATCTTGTTCTCTACACTCTCCATACAATTGGAAAAACCGACAAATAGGCATTCTTGATTTATCATACTGATGAAGGAACCCACATCCCTCACCTTTCATACAAAGTCCACGGAGCCAGTGCCTGCACACCGTCTTTCGGTAGCTTTTTCCACCAGAGAACTTTGCAGGATCACCAGAAATTGAATTGATGGTTGTTGCAGAAGTTGATGATGCATTATTATTATTATTATTATTATTATTGATATTTGGATCAGTGGATTGGTGAATTGTTGGTCTGGATGCAGTTGGTTGGGTTGGCTCTGTTTTTTCTAAACCACCTTCAAAATCGAAGCTTAGACCATCTTCCATAATCAATTGAGGTATAAAACCCTAGCAATGGTAGAGAGAAAGGGTGATCAAATTGAAAAATTGGGAGGTGGGTTGAATGGTATTTTGGGTGGGGTGTTAGGAAATGAATAAATGAAATGATCATCAAAAGTCAAAGCTTAGACAAAACTAGCTCATAAATTATGCATGTGCATTATCTATATATAGTTCTTTTAATTATTTTTTATCTTATTCTTTGAGAAAGATTTTAAAATATTCTGTTTTTTCTTATATTTTTTATATATTTTTTAAATCTAATTAATTTTTTTTGAAACAGTAGATGATTGGTCCAAAACCGCAAATAAAGACTCCGGGTACAAAGAAGGCCAACCACAGGTAAAACCGAGAATGCAAGATGCAGCTCGAGATCCGAGAGGCAGATAAATATAACCCAAAGACGCAGGAAATTAAGTATCATAAAACTAGTACTTGGCATCACCAAACAGACCTTAAAGAAAACTGTAAGAAGCTGTAAATTGATAAAATCCTACTAAGCAAAATATCCAGACCTTAAAGGAACCCGGCTGATATTTGACATCCAAACAGCTAGTTGGACTGTTTTTAGTGCTTCAACTAACATCAACAGTTTTCCCCGCCAATAAATTTCTTGTTAATTAATTTCTGCTTATGTGAAGAGGTGTGAATCTTTGTTTAGACAGTAATTTATCGGCTATGGCTACCAGTATCCGAAGGTTGTGTCTCTACATGTGTTATGTATGCATATTTCTGGTTTCATTTTTGCACACGAATTTGAACATAATCGTTTTGTTCAGACTCAAACTCCTAACTGCCTTGGATTAGAGTTGTCCTTTGTTTTATCCTTGTAAAGATTTCGTGATACACTGAGGCAATTGATAAGGCCTAAATTTGTAAGAACAAAACTGATTACATGACTCGAAGGAAAATCCCAGAATTCACAAACCAAACAGCAAAACCTCAACAGCCAAGGAATATTGACCATATCCGAATCAGCAAAATAAAGCCAACCACCGCATACAAACTCTAAACCCAATTAACAAATTTTATCTATTTCACCCACAAGATTCCAAAATCTCACCTTTACTTAAATGGACCAAAGAGTCATTTAATAGAGTGCAACCGATGAAAAATGAAAGTAAAACTTACTTGGGTTGATTCCCACGTGCTATTGGATATGTGCTGCCGAACAATTAATGACGTGGTATTGTTATCGCGTACCGTTTGTCGAGTTATCTTCACTGAGCTGCCAAAATGTTAAGATTGGGTGGGCTGGGTAATGCGGCAATACAGGTAATGTTTGGTGCTGGTTGAAACAGGTCGGGCTAACCCAATAATCCTTTTTTAAGATAATTTATTCAATCAACTACACCCTAAGATGAATGTAACCCAAAAGAGCCTCTTTATAAGTAAATGGGCCGAGATTGCCATCTCTAAGCTATTCACATATGAAATCGCTCCTTGACTTGTTTATCTAAGTTACATAACACTAAAACAATACTTGTTCTTAAAGGATGAGAAGTATCTCCAGCTATAAACACATTTTTCTTCCCATCGACTTCAATCCAACTACATCCAGCCCGCTTTTTCAGATGTTTCGTCTTCATTAACCGCCTTATTTCCAGTACTTCTTCCCATTTAGATTTAGCAGCATATATATTCGACATCACAACATAATTACCCAGATTATTCTCCTCAATTTTCAAAAGCTGGTCAGCAACAATACTTCCGATTTCCACTTCATTGTAATTCTTACAAGCACCCAACAAAGCCCCCCATACGGTAGCATTTGGTTCGACAGGCATTGTAGTAATAAAATTATATGCATCAGTGATTCGACCATTTCGTGCAAGAAGATCCACAACACAAGCATATTGCTCCATGGTTGGTTTAACTTTATACAAATCATTTATTGAATGAAAAATTTTCAAACCTTCATGTACTAGCCCCGCATGACTACAAGCAGATAATATAGAGGTTATTATAACATGATCAGGTTTTCCGCCATTTTCAACCATTTGATAGTAAACCTGAAGAGCTTCTTCTCCCATGCCATGAGTTGCATAGCCTCCCACCATAGATGTATATATAACCAGGTCTTTATAACAAGATGAATTAAAAAGCTTACGTGCAGAGGTGATACTTCCACATTTTGAATAAGCATCCAAAAACGCTCCTTTAAGTTGTACATCTTGAAAGCAAGATCTAACCAGATAACCATGGCATTGCTTTAGCATCTGAACTGAAGCCATTTGAGTAGCAACAGGAAGGATACTCATTATGGTCATCGTATCAGGTTTCATTCCACAGTTCAGCAACTCATGGAACAGATCAATAGCTTGATCAGGGTAACCGTTTATAGCCTTTGCTCGAACCATTAAATTCCAAGTTGTTAAGTCTCTTTCAGTCATGCTGTTGAATACAATCTTTGCATTATCATGGAAACCACTATTGACATATCCAGATATCAAAGAATTACATGTCACGATATTCCTATTTCCCTCTAAACTCTTGAATATCTTTGAAGCATACTCCATGTTCTCACATCTCGCATATGCATCAATTAAAGCATTAGCAAGAGTAGGTTCTCTACTGCCTAAAAACAAATTAGATCTAACCGAAAAAGCATGAGCTTCTTTAACTTTACACATTTGAAATATATCGGCCCCAAGTTGAAGTGCAGTTACAATAGTTATATAATCTGGTTTTATACCTGCTCTCAACATACAATGTAGCTGCTGAAGAAACTCTTTTACAAGTCGACCCATAGCAAGTGCATCAAGTACTGAATTCCACGATATCAAGTCTTTATTATGAATCAATGAGAATGACCGATATGCAGCATCCAGATCACCACATTTTGAGTAAAAATTTATCAGAGAATTCCCGACGGATGTAACATTATATAGGCTAGGATGATGGATCATATAGCCATGAATTTGCTTCCCCGCCTGCAAATTCTGTAAATTTGCACAAGCAGAGAGAATGGTCAGGAAAGTAACAGGGTCGGGTTTGGTTAAACCCAAAAAGATAAAGTCTTGAAACAACTCCAACCCTTTCAACCATTCACCATTTGAGGCATAACCCGCAATCATAGAATTCCAAGAAACCAGATCTCTCAAACGCATCGTTTTAAACAAACATTCAGCTTCCTTCATCCGTCCCATTCTCGAGTAAAACCCCACAAGAGAATTCACAACAGATACCTCACCAAACACATCTTCCCTACGAATCGCATAACAATGAATCTCCTTCCCAAACCTATACCCATACTCACCACCAACCAAACCACAAACCGGCAAAACATTAGCAACCGTCGCATAATTAGGCCACACCCTTTCCAAAACCATCTCTCTAAACATCCCAAATCCTTCAACCACCAACCCATTCTCAACCAATCCAGCAACAACCGCATTCCAAGAAACAACATCTCGTTCAGACATTTCATCAAACACCTTATACGCCTCATTTTCCCCCAACCTCATCTTAAAATACATCGAAACAAGCGCATTCCCAACAAGCGTTTCCCTCTCCAACCCGACTTTCACCGCATACGAATGCACACTCTTCCCTAACCCTTCACTCTCAAACCTCACACAAACCGGTGCCACGATAGCCACACTAACTGCATTCGGCTTAAACCGGTCAAACATATTCATATATTTATACATTTTAATCACATCTATATCATTTACATAAGTAGCAGCTAAGCCTGATAACATAATGTTATATGTGACAATATCTGGGTTATTTATTTGTTTAAAAATATGATTACATTCATTTATATATTTACATTTTGCATACATGTTAAGAAGTGCTTTTGATACTAAAAGACATGAGTTCAAACCTAGTTTTATTGCACTGCTGTGAAGGCATTTTCCTAAGTTGATGTTTTTGTTTGTTGCACATGATTTTAATTTCTCTGCGAATATTTGGTATTCTGGTCTTTTTGTGTTACAGTCGTTCATGATGTGTTTTGGCAGTTGGGAAGTAAATAATACGAGTAAATATTTATGAATTGATGAGGGGTTAATTTAAGTTTGTTAAAATGTTTATGCACATGAACCAAAAAAAATTTTTTTTTTTTAAAGGTGTGCATTATTCATATTGCCGAAGCATTTCCCACCATAACATGGTGAGAACCAACTCAGCATTGGGTAATCGGTTGTCTAAACCGGATACCGCTACATCCAAACTGAGTTGGCTTCCAAGGAAAAACCCAAATGCATACGCGTATCTAAGCAAGCCACAACATCCACTAAACTGGTCTGGGTTTTAATAGAGGCCAAGAAATACTCCTGGCAAATCTCAAACCCCCGCCTAAAGGGAAAACCTGGGTACATCTAGCCATTGAGTAAAAACTGAAAGTATTATATACTATGTAAAATGACATTTAAAAATTAACGATGAACAAATATCGAATCAAAGAATTAAATGAAAACAAAATTAAAATGAAAATCCAAACCACACAAAAAGACTAGTGGATTACAAAAATCAAATTGAATTGTTCGGTTTTTAGTTTCATATACATAAATTGAACCATTGAAATCGAACCCTACAAATATTAATTATATATACGTATTTTAGTTTATTTTACAAGGTTTTATTAAACGCGGTTTAATGGGCTTTTTTAAGGTGCATTTAATAGTTCATTTACGATAAAATACAGAGTGTAGACTTTTGATATGAAAGAGAACAACTTTTTTTGTGCAGGCTACATCTATTATTAGCCTATTTTATATAACAGAATAATTTTATTATCGTATCTATTCCTTATGTTTATTAAAATATGTTAATACACTTGAATGTCTATGGTTTTTTGATATATAAATTAAAATCAAAATGTATGGTTTAGATGAGAATATAAAATCTGGTTTATAAAAATTTATACTAATTTCAACACTAAAAAATAAAATTAGTTCATAACGATTAGTTGTATATCTTAGTTTATTCACTATATATTTAGTTAACAATTAAATGATTTATATATACATTATAAGTTGGAAGCGTTTACAAAAACATGCTGAAACCAGACTGAGAATAAACCATATCATTGATTTGATTTGGTTTTCAATTTAAGAAAATGAAAACCAAAATGTTTGATATGAATATATTTAGGTTAAGTAAACAACGTACTTTCCTTCATTTATATGGTTGCCCATTGAATCAGATTATTGGTATATATCACTCATAAACTTTTCAATTTTTTACACGGTTAACCAACTAGTGACTGGTAACTTATAATTACAAGTTAAACACTTTGATTTTTTATAAAAATTCAAAATTCATTAATTTCTCTTTTGGCTGCTTCTCTCTCATCTCAATCCCAATTCTTTCTATGATTGAACTACCATTAAAATACTTATAATCTCATTAAAATACATATCCAGAATCATGCGTAATGCCAAAAGATAATAAGGAAATTCAACAAATTCTCATTCAATACAAACTTCACTCTATTTTTAAACAATAAATCAACGCATATAAAATGATCCAAGACTAATTTATTTTTCAAGACCCAGAAAATTAAATTCACATTCATAGATTCTAAAGCCTAAATTAAAAAAATTATCCTTTTCTTCTGCCTAATAAAAGATCTCGGTTACCCATCTACAAGTCTGCAACTAATGCAGGAAAAGAGGAGATGGTAGCGATGTTGCGTAGCCGGAGAAAACAATAACCGTCGGATTTCGGGAAAGATTGGAGCAGCGATGTTGAGGGGATTTTGTTTTTGTATATTTGAATATGCTATTGTATCCTACACCCATTCATTTTTGTGGGTTTGAGTAGGAAGCAGCCTACTTGAGTAACC
Source organism: Erigeron canadensis (assembly GCF_010389155.1). NCBI lineage: Eukaryota > Viridiplantae > Streptophyta > Magnoliopsida > Asterales > Asteraceae > Erigeron > Erigeron canadensis. The sequence goes on from NC_057764.1 coordinate 27,325,101, forward strand.
ACACCTTCTGCCGGCCACCAGAAAACCCATCCACCGGAAAAAGATTCTCCTTTCATCTTTTCTTCTTTCCCTCTTTTCTTTCGTTTTTATGCTTATGTGTGTGTTTTGTTTAATACATAGATATATGTGATATACTTATAAATACATTAGAGTGTATGTATAAAATTGAAATGGAAAGAGATGGATAATAATTAATAGGGATGAAGAAGATTAATAGGAGATAGAAGCAGATTTTTTGAAAATAAAATAAAAATAGAGTTTACCTGCTATTGAAGGTCATCAGGTCAGTAATTGGTCAACCGTGTAAAAAGTTGAAAAGTTTATGGGTAATATATACCAATAATCCGGTTCAATGGGCAACAATGTAAATGAGGAAAAGTACATTAGTCGTCCAGTGACTTAACCCTATATATTTTGGTGAGCCAAAACCAACTTAACTGACCTTAGGAGTGGCAGCCCTGAGAATTCAAATCCCCCGACCGAGTAAAAAAATACCCCTACTTTTTACTGAATTCAAATATATACACAACTTTTATGACATGTGGTTTAAAACTTGGATGCCGTGAGGTTTAAAATCATTCATGTGATTCATGGTTCTGAGTTTGCGTCTTATGTAAAACAAATGGTAAAATATATGGGCAAATATATGTTCCTCATTCTCTTAGGCACATTCGGTTGCTAGCCCCCTTAAGATGTTATTAAAGAACAGTTGGGAGTGAAAATAAGACAAGATTTTGGAATGATCATTGGCTTAATGGTGACAATCTTGCAACTCGGTTTAGAAGGTTGTATGCCTTGGCACCATATAAAGAATGTGTCATGTGTGATATTTTTTATATGACATGGAAATCCGAATGACATCGAGATATTTGTAATGGATAAGCAATAATTTTTGGCATTGAATAATTTATTAAATCAGTAAGACTTAATAAACAATACAATAAAATTTTGTGAAATTATCAGAGTAAAAAAAAACAAATGTCAATAAAGTGAAATTGAATATTTTAATTTGTTAATTATTACTTCAGAAAATTGTATTTTTGATATATATACAAGTATAAAAATATATTTACTCACGTATTACGCGGGACAATAATCTAGTTTGCGTCATATTACTGGTTTCATACATTTTCTTTCGAAATTACGCTGATCATACTCAATGTATGCAAATCTCTACTCGGACCAAACTGGAGGCTAACGTCGTCAGGTGGCCGTTAAAATCTCCCCCACGTGACTTGCACGTGAGGGGTAAATATGTAATATCGCGTTTCTTAATTACTTAAATGTTACCTAACGTTTGCACGATATTGCTGGTTTCATACCTAATGTTTTCTTAATTACTTAAATGGTACATAATGTTTAGTTATTAATTTTTATTTTTTTTATAATTTTTTTATTTTGAAAGGTGAATTCCGCTTTAAGCCAATATCTTAAAAATTGGTATTTTAGTCATACAGGTGTGAAAAAATTTCTGATATTATCGGTATTACCAAAAATATCGGCAGGTACGACTATTTTTAAATTTGTTTTATTTTTCTTATATGAAAATTTTCCAAAACTTGTTACAATTTAACGAAAATAGTCAAACTGCATTTATAATCCACTAAAAAATAATACCAAATAGGTCTTTCATAATAAAATATAAGTTTAAAAATTACAAATAACCAAAAATAGCAATATAATATCATAAAAATAATTTTTAAAAAAATTTAGATTTTCTTTTTTGAAAATATTGGGAATACCGCAACGGTAATATTAGAATTATCTAGGAATACCAGAAATATCGGTCGGTATTTATCGGTATTTAAAACATTGCTTATAAGTGCATTTTGAGTGGATTATAAGTGCATTTTAAACTTTAAACTTATATTTTGTTATAAAAAACCTATTTGTTATTATTTTTTTAGTGGATTATAAGTGCATTTTGACTATTTTCGTTAAATTGTAACAAGTTTGAAAAATTTTTTATGAATAAAATAGATTAAAAATTGTCGTACCGGTCGGTATTTCTGGTAATATCGTTAATACCATAAATTTTTCCACACTAGTATGATTAAAGTACCAGTTTTTAAGACATTGGGTTAAAGCGGGATTCACCTTTCAAAACAAAAAAGTAAAAAAAAATTAATAACTAAACATTAGGTACCATTTAAGTAAATAAGAAACATTAGGTATGAAACCAACAATATCGTGCAAACGTTAGGTACCATTTAAGTAATTAAGAAACGCGATATTACATATTTACCCCTTATGTGCAAGTCACGTGGAGGGGGTTTTTAACGGCTACGTGATGCCGTTAGCCTCCAGTATGGTCTGAGTGGAGATTCGCATATGTTGGGTATGATCAACGTAATTTCGAAAGGAAAGGTATGAAACCAGTAATATGGCGCAAACGTTAGGTACCATTTCAGTAATTAACTTTTTTATAAATGATAACTTGCATTATAACAAAAAATTATATATGCATAATAAGATCATAATTTTAAAATTACATATTATATTAGTTTACTTTTTTACATTTTAAACATTAATTAAAATGGAAACAAATATATATATTTATATTGTAATATATTTTTTTTAACATATTATATTATACATTATAATATAAAACAATTTCGAAAATTATGCCCCAACTGAGTTTAGAGATTTTTAAGTCTCCCGTGTACCTTAGACACAATTTTCGCCTACTCTCTTTGTGAAACGAAATGGAAAACTACGAAGAAGCTCATTTGAACTTTAATCGCATGGCCCTCCACATATGACTAATGAGCATATTTGCCTCTCATATTTATCATTACCAATCTTATCCTAAAATGTTTTTCTAAAACTTTATGGCTAAAACACCCCAACACGTCGTATTTTAGCTTTTTCCATCAATGCTTAAACATCGACATTCAAGCAGTCAATCTTGGCTAATCTAATGTACATTATTATTATTATCATAACTTTCAACATATTTGAAGAAACCATTCTATATTGTTATAAAGGATCATGTGTTTTTGAACAAATGTGACAAACCTTTATGATAATCTTCGTGCTTTTCCTTCTGGATAAGAGTTGGCAACTACAAAACGACGAAACGAATTAATAGCCTTTCGTTTGTTGTATACTTTGGATGACAAATAAGTTTACCAAAGCTAACCTTGGTTTGTGTTTTTGTGGCCAGAAACTTGTTGATTTGTTCTAAATATAAGGTTTTTATATGCACACCAATCAACATATTCACTTGTTTTTCTTTTAAAGGCAAATTTTTTATAACATCGGTATTACTTTCAAAAAAAACTCGTGTCAATTACAACACAGGACATGAAAAAAATCCTCACCCATAAAGGTCGAGCTATTAGTTTTTACTCTGTAATGTTTTTGATGCAATTTTAATTGAGCCCAAAAGAACAAAACAAACCTATATGAGATTGAGTCAAACCTATATGCAAAATATCTCGCAAAGACATCAAGCTTCTTACACCTACTTACAGTCCAAAAATGAGATTGAGTCACAACGAAGTCAAACATTTGAGTATTTCTGACCGGGTGAAAGAATTTGTTCATTACGATACTTATAATCCGAATCATAAAAAAAAAAAATAGTACCTTCAAACTGTTTTCATTTATTTAGTTACTAGAGTTTATTCAACTGTTCAAACTATTTAGTTTAGATATTTTAACAATCCAAGCTAATAGAAATATTTTTATTTTTCCTTTATTCATTCTTTCTTCTTATTTAATTAATCTATATGAATTCGCAAACATTTATTTGTGATATTACAATTATCTCACTTTGATATTAAGACTCTAAGGTAGACCGAATAATATAATACTTGAATGTCGGAGGTTTGTAGTCTAGTAGCTAGTACTTTAGAATAAGAAAACATCATACTACCTTCCATGTGGGTTATTTCCTTTTTATAACGAAATCCCTTTGTCTAAAAGCATGTATATTATAGTTTATGTGATCTATTTTAATGCAACCCTCATCCATGTCTTTTTCCATTTGATTGGTATGAAATCATTAAACATGTAATCAAGAACTTTTTTAGGTGTCGTATTTTCCACCTAAATTGTAGTTTTTGTCTAAACGGTTTGGTAATACTTTTATTTTATTGTCTTTTGGTTTAAATCGGGCTTTATGGGCACGTAGGTATACTATATATGGTGTTAATTCTGAAGCTCATTGATGTATATAAAGAGCATTTTGTTAAAGTATAGAACTCTATTTACTAATGTCTACTATTCTACTCTTTATAACTTACATTACTATTATACATGGGTTTAAAAATGCTAGAGAAAGCATATATGTCTTTAGACTTTAAAGAAAGCAAATACAGAGTGTATATATTGTTGGGTTCTTAACTTAATCCACTATTCCACTTTGACAAGATAATCAGCACTAATATTGGAGATTAAGACGGATTAGAGGTATAAAGGATGCTAGCTAGTATGCATTTAGAAAATTTAGAACCATTTATCAATTTTATAATAACTTTTTTTTTATCTATATCTATATAAGACGCCAAATTGGCTCATGATCGGTCTTAATTTTAAGAGTATTCATATAATTTTACACATTTAAAATTGTAACAAGCTTTTATAATTTACATTAACTAAAATTTGAATAGTTACAAAAAAATTTTGAGTGGCATTCTAGTTATTCTCCTCATACTATTAAATTACACGTATGCCTGAAAATCATGACTTTCAAAAAACCCTTATTAATCGACTTTTATAAATGAGACTCGAACTAGGTTAAAATTATTCTTTTTAGTAAACAATTATTCTAATTTGCTTTACGAGATGATAAACATATATTGACCACTTAAAATTCACCAAACAGCTCCTTTTTTTGTACCTTTTTACTACCTAATCACATGTATATGTTATGTTTTTCTTTAATTTGTGGTCCAATTTAAATATATTTGCATCATTATTAATTTATTATTATGTGTCTGGAAAGAATAAAACATACTTATTTTTAAGGTACAGTGTTGGATTCAATCCAAATTCCAAGGGAATCAAGGCAAGGATATTTATACACTATGGCTATCCCAACCAAAATAGTGTGGGCCCTCATATCTATAATGGTATATATGATAGAGTAAAAAACAAGCCCCCTGTCATTAATAATCTGGTCGGGTTACCAAAATCATGGTCGGGTACCAGGCGCCTATTTATAAGGCCCACAAATTAATTTGAAGTCGGAGCTCCATTCAGAGTGACTTATTGGTCAAAGTCAAGGTCATCACATGCCCAAGTTAGACTAAGAGAAGTGGAGTATTCTTTGGAATGCCTCTCCTCTATTTATACGTTGACACATGGTACATTGGTACTCACCCATCATAATAGGCATTCCCCATATTCCTTTGGGGTGGAGAATGTCTTTTAGGGGCATTCCTTTTTAAAAAAAAATTATTTATGATTTATAAATAAACTAAATAAAACATACTACCTTTTATTAAATAAAAAAACACATCACACTAAAAAACATAAAATAAAACTAATCAGAGTTGTCGTCGTCGGTGCTAACATAATCTCGGAGATCTGCGAAAGGATCGGTTGGAGGCTCGAAGTCATGTGGTGTGTTCGCCCAAAAATGGTCAACCAAATTTGTCGTTAGCATGTTGTGGGTTTCACGGTTTTTTACGGCACACAGATTTTGGATTCGAACTTCCATTGGAGTTTGGTGCCTCCAATAATCCGGATTTAGGCTCGGTTCTTGGGTGTTGTAGTCTTGGCATTCGACCTTGTTTTCGTCCTCCACTATCATGTTATGTAAAATGATACAAGCATAACAAACATCCTGGATAGCTTTTTTGTCCCAATATGATGCCGGATGTTTTAGAACCTTCCATCGTTTTTTAAGCACACCGAAAGCCCACTCAATACCCTTTCGTGTCGACTCTTGTTTCTTCTTAAAATTTCTTCTTTTTTCATCAATCGGGTCGGAAAAGGTCTTCACAAATGTAGCATATTCGGGATAGATGTCGTCGCCCAAATAGTAGCCATTCTCGTAATGGTTTCGGTTTACCCAAAATGATGCTGCAAAAAAAACATTTATAATTAAAAACTTAAATTCAACACTTAGAAATAAACATCTAAAATTTAAAATTGAAAATAAACACTTACCGCTGGGTGCCAATCCGTTTATAATTTCTTCAAGAATCGGCGATGCTTCGAACACATTGATTTTGTTGTGAGAACCTTGTTGTCCAAAGTACGGATTCCAAATCCATAGATCGTTTGATGCTACAGCTTGGAGTATAAATGACGGTCTACTCATATGCCCGCTTGTGTAAGTACCTCGCCACGCCGCCGGACACATATCTCCCATGGCCAATGCATACAATCTATACTACCAATCATACAAGAAAACCAATAACTTATTCATGGACATCGTATATACGCTGCAGATCGGTCGGAGTTGGTCTCCGTAGGTATGTTGCTCCATAAATTTCCCGTATACCTTTAAAATAATAAATGTTAACTATATATATATGTACTATTAATAATTAACTATATTTATGTATATATACGTAGTATTAATAATTAACTATATATACGTATATATTGTAAAAATATCATTACCAACACAAAATTGTACGCAAGATTCCCTTGATGTTCGCTCAGACATCTGCAAATACTCGTTAAGAAAATCACTATTTGCCGTATGCCAATTGACGAATTACAGATGTACACTTTTATACCCCGGCGAACCCTCTTCTCCAGCACGGTCATATCTCGCCTGAAAATATGGGTACCTAGCCTCCAAATCACCGACTATCTGCTCAAATAAATTTTTTGTCATCCGAAACCTTTTCCTGAAAAGTCTCGCGTTGTATCGCGGTTCATCAGCAAAGTAGTCACGCATTAAACGTGCGTGTGCTTCAATATGATCACGATCAACTGATACTTTTCGGTGAATGATTGGGGTAGGTTGTTCAGCAATCCGACATCTAACTAGTTTGGCGACTCGAAGAATCACATTCTGGACATGCTCTTTGTAATCGGCAGACCCATCAGAAGATCCGGATGATTCATCGGAATCCATATGGTGATTTTAAGGGAGAATGTATATGTATGTAATTTTGTTGAAAGAAAAAGATGAAGAAAATGAGTAGATAGATAGACAGATAGATAGAAATGTATTTGATATGTGTGTGTATATATATATTATATATATATACACACAATGTATATATATATGTATATATATATACAATGTGGATTGAAATTTTTTTAAAAAATAATAATAATTTTATTGTTAATATCAAGGTGGGCAACAACCATATGGCCAAAAAAATCCAAATGGTGAGACGCGTTCTAAAATGGAATGGGCATGATTTTTAACAAAGTGGAACGCCCCCCGAGACCTAGATCAAGCGTTCCGAACAAAAAAACATGGTGATAACGGGCTGCTTTTCTTAGTCTTAGCAATACAAAGCTCAAGTCCAGTTGCTCCACATTCACAGGGGAAACCAATTAACATGTAAGCATGACAACAAACTAATGATAAAACGTGTTGCTCCATATAATCAAACTAAAGAACTATGGCCTGTAGTCTTACTTCATTTGAGACTCCCATTCCGATCGAGATGTATGCTCTCTTGGTTAATCAAAATAAGGATTAACAAGTGTTTTTTAATTAAAATTTTTATGATATAAACACATTTAATCAAAATTTTACGGTAGTTAGAATTGTTTATGATATGATCAAACTTGATCTGTTGATTAGTTAATAAGCGGTTCGCTCAAAATTTATATATATTAAAATTTTAAGAATTTAGGATTAAGATGAGATTAAAATTAAAATTATGATCTTTCATTTACAAAAAAAAGTTATGATCTTTTTAAAAAAAAAAAAAGTATTTCGTATTAAGTTACAATCGAAACAAATAAATGAAATGAAAGATTGAGGTCCAATTCCCTTGGCATGTATGTATGTATGTACTAAACCAACGTGCCCATCATGTCGCTAAAGCCTCAAAGGGTTGCACATGTGTATGCTAGCGTTGGTGGTGCATTGGGATTGGCCCTAACCATGTGTACACGCAATAAAGTGGCAAACGTCGCTAAGCAGACAATTGGGAATGTAGTGTTTGTGAATCCACAAATCCATCGCTGCAAATAGTTCACTGGATTAGGATGTTTTAAAGTTCCTCTTCAACGGACCTCTATTTACTTATTTTTTTCGATTGTTTTCTTGAAGCGACCTCCTTTTTTTTCTGCTAAACATTTTAATTAATGTTTAATAAATTTTTATTTTACATAAATGGAGTTTATTGTTCGTGATATGAAAAAAAAAAAAAATTCCAAAATCGATTTTAATTACATGATCAAGATTACTTAAAAGCAAAACTATATGACAAATTTAAATGAAAGTTAATTATCCATATAGGTTCTAATTAAAAATAAAACGAATATTAATGTAAAACAAATAATACAATAAGTTACTTTTGATTGAAAATTATCGTGTATCATGAAAATTATTGTGTATTAATATATATTTGCGCTTCACGCATCAATATTATCATGATACAAGGATCAAGATCTTATTATACTTGGTTTACTTTAATTCTTGTTTTACTTTAGCCAACCATTATATATTATTTTTTAAAAAAGAAAATATATTTGCTCATCGAGTTATTTCACTTCCGATATGCTTGATAAAAGTAATTGTATCTAATAGGTGTAATTTGTAGTTGTAATTTCAAGAGATATTTGTATAATTTTAAATAGTTAAAAGCTAAAACTATTAAAAAACTCTTAAAATCTCTTGCCAGATGTGCTCTTTATTGTACTTGTTAGATGTTTAAGTTATTGCTAATCTCTTAGTAAGGAGGCTCCTGGGACCTGAGTGAGTTTTTCCCTACAGAAATTCTGGGTGTTGGGGATTTCTCATCGAAGAGTTTACATTGGGGATCTATTAAGCGAGGACTTTTTTAGCACGGGTTCGATTACGACAACATATATTAAACTTGCCGATAAAGTAATTACCATCTTTCAAAAAAAAAGTATAATTAAATAAGTAGATATGGAAAGAATATAAATTCATTTATAATTAAACCGGGTCAACCGTGGACGTCTCCTAGCTTCCAGTGGCCAACAAATAAATATATTTGTGGATTGCATGTCCTACAAATATACATCCTTTTATCTTTCTTTTGCAACAATGCATGCATATTAAAAACAAAAAGAATTAAATGTTATAATGATATAATCATAAAAATACGAAGACTTTGATAACCACAAAATTATGTGCTTTATTAATTTAAGTTAATGTAAACATATTTAATTCATGACTATATGAATAAATAGACATGTTCACATGTAAATTAATTAACACGTACTAAAATAGCACGGAAAGAGTATATTATGTTTAATACATAACTAATGTTGTTATATATTGGCTAATTATTAGCTCGATCATTTTTTGTGATGAATCCTTAAAAATATTTCTTGGTCTATCTATATTATTTTTTTATGTTCATGTTTAATAGTATATAGTTTTACAACATGTAATTAGCATAAATAAAATCACATGCTTTATGCCAAACGAAAACCTTTTTAAGGTAAGTATTAATTGTTAATTTTTTTTTTAACGTTCGTGTCAGGGGACAGCTAACCGTTACATCTAATTGGGCAGACAGTCACTAGCGACCGATCCACGAAGTCAGAGAACCACAGGGGAGGGAAAACCATACCAATTTAGCCGCTATAGAAGGCACGACACTAAATTGGGATAAAACCTTGCTTGCTCGGATTCGAACCTTGGTCTCCCAAGACCTAAACTTTATTGCAAGACGGGGATGTCCACTGCGCTCGATTCAAGGCAGAGACAAGTATTAATTGTTAATTATTAGTTTTTCTTAGATTAGTAATTGTAATCTCATTAAAGGCGAACCCAATGAACAGTGTCACGTGCCACGTGGCGTTGTTCTATTGGTCACCTGTACCCCGCGTTTTTTCCCGGATTTTGCCATATCGGATTTCGTTAAGGTTATTTTTCTTTCGGTTCTTCTTGGTTTCTTACATTGTTTTTTTTGCTTTTGTGTTTTCTTTCTATTGGTCCACCTATTCCTCGTGTTTTTTCGAATTTTGCCATATCGGATCCCGTTAAGGTTATTTTTCTTTCGGTTTTTGTTGGTTTATTACATAGTTTTTTTGCTTTTGTGTTTTCTTTCTATTGGTTCATCGTATACCCCACATCACTATTTAGATTTTGTCATTTTGGACCCCGTTTGGGGGTTTTTTTTGGTGTTCATCATACTTTTTTGGCTTTTGTGTTCTCAATTAATATATTGGAAACTTTTACTCAACATTTTATTTTTCCTTTGTTATTTCTATTTTCGTTAAGGTTATTTACTTTCAGTTTTACTTGGTTTTTTGATAACTTTTTTTTTCTTTTATGATCTCTTTTATTGGTTCATCATATACCCCGCATCACTATTTAGATTCTGACATTACAGATCTCGTTTTGAGTTTTTTCTTTCGTTTTTTTTTTGCATGGTTATCGATAGTAACCATTCTTATTAAAACTTGACACGTGGCATTGGTTATAAAGTGACGCATCGCACGTTTCTTATAGTTTGGATGTTGCCACATTGCATCCTGTTCGGATTTTGTCACTTTTTTTTATATATTTTTTTAGTTTTGTTTTTCCCTTTCGGATTTTTACCTTATTGTGACACACCCCGACCACTACTTGCAATTTGCTATATCGCATCCGCTTGAATTCTGAATTAACATATTGATATTTTTGTCATATCACATCCCGTTCGATTTTCTACTACGGGTTACGTTTTGGTTTCTTGCATATTTTTAAACAAACATATTAATGACAAAATTATTTTTAATTAAGCGGTCGAAAGTTCATGGCATATTACTAAAATAACGAACTATTTCAACAAGGCAATTGAGAACCCGCGACGCAAGGTACAAAATTCTAGTTAAATACAAATGTCTAAACTTTAATCGATCCAGACTTTCAAGAGAAGCAAATTCCCATCTCCTGACAAATTAATGATACCTAAATACTTTTACTAAACTGTACATGTACGCGCGGAAAGCTAAATTAAAACATACATCATATATTGATCGATCGTTTGGGAAGTATGTGTTTCAGATTGATCCGTTTACTTTTGCATGAAGAAAGTGACGACGAGGGGTATAAGTGTCATTACACACCAAGACTTTGGTCAATTGGTATATAACAATTAACAATATAGAAATGTATAAAAAGGGGGCTTGTCTTTTAGGACAAGTACTTAAGAGGAAAGAGCCCCCCCTTCCTCAAACCTCAAAATCAAAGCAACCTGTCAAAAACTTCTCATTGCCCTTCATTTTCTAACAAGCCAAGTAAAGAATTCCCACTGCTAAAACCACATATCAAATATACATTCATACATATATACATATACGGATATATACCCTCACAACCCCACCATCATCTTCCTCCTTCCTCCCTTATATCTCTCTCTAAATCTTCCTTTCTCTTTTTAAAACTACATATATGGAACTTTCTCTTGGAAGATCATTCATTGTGCAATGTTTTCTTGGAATCATTTTATCTCTATCAGGTTTACTTCTTTTATTTAATTTTCATTAAATTGATAAGTTTTCGATAAAATAAATTAAAAACATGAATGTCATGTTTGTAACAGCTCAAGCCACCGTATCAGATATTGTCCGCTTTGACCTCTGCCTCACGGTTTTTTTGATATGTTGTTATATATACAGGATTTGGAATTGTTGAATCACTAGGAATAAACTACGGTCAAGTAGGCAACAATTTGCCACCACCAGATAAAGTTGTAGAGCTATTGAAGTCATTAAGAGTCACAAAAACCCGAATCTACGATACAAATCCTGAAATCTTGAACGCATTTTCGGGTTCAGGGGTTGAACTAATCGTGACAGTGGAAAACGAAATGTTAGCCACATTGATGGATCCTCAACAAGCATTACAATGGGTAAATTCACGTATAAAACCTTACGTTCCCGCGACCAGAATAACAGGGATCGCGGTTGGGAACGAGGTTTTTACTGGGGACGATATGTCCCTAGTTGACAACCTCGTTCCAGCTATGATTAGCATCCAAAAAGCCTTGGCTACTTTAGGTTTACAACAATATAATATTCAAGTTTCCACACCTTCTTCCTTAGCAGTTCTTGCTAATTCATATCCTCCATCCGAAGGGACGTTTACGCCGGAACTTACAACAATAATGACACAACTTTTACAGTTTCTTTCGGCTACGAAATCACCATTTTGGATCAATGCATACCCTTATTTTGCTTACAAAGATAGTCCTAGTAAAATATCAATAGACTATGCACTTTTCAACCCGAATTCAGGAATGATAGATCCTCATACTAATATGCATTATGACAACATGTTATATGCTCAAGTTGACGCGGTTATATTCGCGATGGCTCGGTTAGGTTTTGGTGGGATCGAGGTTCGAGTCTCCGAAACGGGTTGGCCATCTAAAGGTGATCCTGATGAAGTTGGTGCAACCTTTCAAAATGCAGCCATTTATAACCGGAATTTGTTGAAAAGGCAATTAAGTGGAGAAGGGACTCCTTTGAGGCCTAAAATGAGGCTAGAGATTTATTTGTTTGCTTTGTTTAATGAGGATATGAAGCCCGGCCCGACTTCAGAGAGGAACTACGGGTTGTATCAACCCGATATGACCATGGCTTACAATGTCGGGTTGTCGACTTTATTGACAAGCACCCCGTCGTCAGCATCCACCACGACATCGACATCTCCTTCCTCCATCTCCCTTACTTCCATGGCTAACAAGGTACGTACATAATTACTAATTAGATTTCTTTATATATGTTAATTAACTATAACATTTTAATTAACTTTCTTTAATTATTAATATGTGTAGTCCTTAATTTCATAATCTATGTATCAAATATTATCATCTTTATATAATAAAGTTACGTACGCATAGTAAATTTGTTTATTATGCAAATAATATGCAAAGGTGGTGTACCTCCTACATTGAATTAGTTTTTATTTATTTTTTTTTGAGTATAAGAAAATAAAACTTGTGTATATTCCTAACATGATTAGTGGCAATTAATTAAAAGGATACGAGTATATAATTACTTTAAGTTATTATCGTATATTCTTTTGTGTCATAGTATTAATTTCCATCATTATGATCAGATTATATTGTTGACATCTTTGAAAACAAAACCTTTATTTTCTTTCATGGTGTCAATTATGTTAGTATCTTCAAGTAGAAAATGTTGCTTACATAGTTTTATTTTTATATTTCTGAAGTCATAAGAAATCATTCCCTACTAATTAATTATTATAATTATAAAAACGTATGTATGTAGTAATTAAAAGATGGTGGACACAATTATGAAAAAGATAGTGGCCGGATTCAACCGTGCAAGTGTACAAATTACGAAACTGAAAATGTTTGCAAAATATTTCAATTATACATTTTAAGATAGTTAATTCATTTAAATATTTAAAAGTATAAAGAACATATACAACTTTGCAAATTGACATACTACTTTATACGTTGTAAAGTAATAATAATAGACATTAGTAACTAATTAGTCGATCAATAATTATTGATTTTTTTATAAAAAAATTGTAACAAATATATAGGTGCAAAGAAAGCAAAAGATCATAAGACTAAATTTAAGGTAAATTATAATGTACAGTAATGTCTAGGTAATTAGCTAGTTGGCCATATGGGAAATGTATAACAAAAGTATATACCTTTTAGGTTTTCCTAAATAAAAATTAAATCTATCTATAATTTTTAAGTGCGTTACGTTCATAATCATTTTTATCAGGATCCATAATATTAACGCACTTCAATCTGACATTTTCAAAAAAATATGCCATTCTCAGGAATTAAAGTATATTAATTAATTCACAACTTGTACATATATATATATATATATATATATTTATATATATATATACTAGAAAATACATCGTATTTGTATTTTAATAAAGCTATATACTTTGTGCTTTTCTTGGTGCTATATCGAATCCGATATGTATGTGAGCGCATATGTAGTGCATCTACTATATCTGTATACATATAAACATTCCAAATTTATATATAATAAAATAAATATTAATAGCAATACGTCATTTTTTTCCTTGTTAATATTTTATATTATCGACATTTGTCTTCGTTATATGATTAAATAAATATTCTTGATAAATCTGATACGTCATCTTTATATAATATTGTCAATTTGTTCAACAGGTAGAAAGAATGGATCATCAACAACACCTAGTGTGTTGGATTTCTGTTTGCTTGGTGGCAATGGCCATTGGGACAATGCCATTTTAGGAAAGTTCAAAAGTCTCTTATTATGTACATACACTAGCTAAACGCTCGCTCGTTGGCCTTTTAAGCTCAAGATATCGATCATCCGCGTCGTTGATACGTGCCAAAAGCGCGCTAGCCTCTGTTGATCTACAAGACGGTCTCAATTCATTTGCGTACAAACTAATTATTTTTCGTGACAAGCAGGGATCAATGTCGCAGGAAAACTAATTAATTGGTAGTTGAGAAATTGTTACCAAATTCTTTAGTCAAAAAAGGGACATTATATTATTAGTATGATATATGATTAATTAATTAATATTGTATGTATATGTATTGATGTAGTTTTTTCTATATCCTAATCTATTCAATGAGAAAAGTATTAGCAAGATATTGAGAAGGCTAGGTTCTTATTAATTTGTGATTGGATATACAAAGAAAGACTTTACTTTGGACGTGGAATCCATGACTGTTTGCATATAAAAATTAGTTAATATATTTAGCATAAAGTTTCCCGGCGATGAAAAGATTTTTACACACGTACATTTTGTCTTATCTGGTTTACAGATTAAGTAATTAAGATAAGGTGTGTGAGTATATATATGTTCTGTATATATAGCTATTATGTACATATATATCTACCGTCCGCCTTTTTATACTTTAACTTCCGAATTAGAAACTGTACATATATAATAGCTAGCCATAAAGGCTATGATTAGCACAATTCCTAGCTTGTTAAGGTTAAATTAGAGGATTATATATAATGGCCGGATAGATACAAAATAAATGAGATCAATATAAAAGATGGTATTAAAAAATAGGAGATGAGAAAACAGATATGAGGATTGGAAGTGGTGTTATTACTACTTGATCTGTTATATGATAAAATAAGAATATCGGTAAACCTTTTTGGGTTACTACTTGACCATAAATCCCTCCGCATGTTCTCTCTTTAACTTTTACTAGTAGTACTAGTATATATATAGTATAAAATGTGGTACAAAGTGCACAAGAGATAATGTTGTATAAGCCACAAGATGAAGAAAAGTGTAAATTAAAGCTGGGAAAAGTGTCAAAGTTATTATGGTACGTCTAAGATATATTGTAAATTTAAGAACACACAATTTCTATAACTGATCGTATATATGTGTCTCATATATGTACCGATGTGTATAAATCGTATTTCATATGTAAAAAACTATGCATGTATTATAAATAAATACAGTATATATTATATCCGTGTGTCTCATTTTTTAAAATGGTACGTAGTAAGGACAATTTCTATAGTCTACGTTATCTTAATCGGATCTAAACTATAACTAACAGAATGGATTCCCAAGGAAAAAAAAAACTCTCCCAAAACGTGTCAACCAGGGAATAAACCCACGGCTGGGAGAAATTAAAGACCCCATGACTCAAGTAGGCCGGAATCACTATCGTGTGTGTGTGTGTGTTAGATTCAACTTGTAAAACAAAAAGTGATTGATATTGATCAAACAACTTTTGTTACGGTTGAATCTTGAATCTAGCTAATCAGCTTTATTCCCTCCGACACGTATAACCGTCAGCATTCATCACTGCCATCCTTTTCTTAAAGCACCTTTTTTTGAATTCTTTCTTACTTTTGAGGTTGCAACGCATGTATGTTTTGTCATAAAGAATCCATTTTACATTAAAGAATATTGCGTACAAAATACTTGTAACACCTTCTAAACAAAGACTTGCCGTGAGTATATAATTCATATATATATATATATATATTGATAGTAGTTAGTTTGAATAATATATATGCGTAGTGGCATATATACTTATCTAATTAACTCACCAACCCTTTCAAAATCATCCTGACATATATGACAATATTTGAAATATAAATCAACTAAGAAGAGGCAACGATAAAATGGAGTGAATGAAATCCACATGTCCTGACCATACGTTATTAGACAAAAATATTAGATTATTGTGCGGGTGTTTAATTGATTTATTAAAACTTTTAATATTAATATTGATAAACAATAAAATTTAGTTTAGTTAGCATGATACTAACGTGTTTTTTATATTTATGTATACAAATTAGAAATAAAAATATATAGTTGTTTATATTTATGATATAAAAAAAGGATTAGTTTCTTGGAATGTAACTATCTTTAACCGAATGTCTATAGTAGGAAAAAACTAAAGTTATGTGTATTGTATGTAAGCAACTTGAAAAAATTTGTTATAAACAAAATGGAACTTTAATCTTAATATCATGAGTTCTTTGATTTTTAATGTAATATAATTATGATGAAAAGGTCGTTCGTCTTGAATTAATTAGCTACTAAAATTTTACGAATTGTATAAAACTCAAGATATGCAAGTAAATAGATTTGAATATCTTATCAAATTTTAAAATTTGTTTAGTATATTGTCAAAATAAATATGAAGATGCCACATAGGATAAAATCCTACATGGCAATGTGTGGAGAATTCTTTTAATTGAAGAGGCTTTAGAATCGTTCGGTTAACTACTGTTTTAATAGATATATATAGGTAAATATATATATATTGTCCTTAGATAATCAATGTTACGAACAAGCCATGATCAAATGCTTCTATATACATGGTGCTGGCAATTTGAAGGATTTGTAGCCGTTCTAAAAAGAAAAAAATAAATTTACCCAAATATAATTGTAATAATTTACCCAAATATAGAATAAGGGATGAAATTGAAAAGAAACTTTTTAAAAAATGAGGCAGCAAACAAATTAATAATTTAAACTTTTAGTTATCAAAATACATGGTGATAATACGATATCATATATCATAGTGAAAAACCCCGAGCTATTAAACGAACTCGCACGACTATTGGATTTTATATTTACGGCTAAGCTAATAAATATATAAATATTAAAAATATTTTATAATATAAAATGGTGGAAAGTGAAAACGTAAAATCCTTGAAAGATGAATGGTGGGGGAGCATGTGACTATCAACATCAAGCAAAGCTGCAAAGGTGTAGCTTGTTCAACTAGATCGATCCAGATATTTTTGTGACATACTATGATGGTATAGTGGTCTCCAGTGAACGCTCAATCAAATCAGAGACCAAAGCGAGTTTTTATCTTCGAGATCTTTTTAAATAAAAATATTATTGATTATTGATATGTTAAATGAAGTTTATATTTACAGTTTTATTTTAATTCCTTTCAAACTCATAACTCACTTTGATACAAAATTTACTAATATCATGAATAATATATATAGATTTTTGGCTTATAAAGTCTTACTAATATCATTAACAACAATAGCAACCAACTCCATTTAGATGGGTTAATCAGAGATATTTTCTAAATTCATTATGTGAACCCCAAATGTGAGTTTTTCTCAAAATCACGGTTATATATTGTGTTCACAATCTCGTATATACATATATACATGTGAGTAAACAATCTCGTATATCATGGTTGTTCTTATTTGTCTTAAGTTTTTTAATTCTTGCTATTGCTGAATCTTATGCATAATTACATGAAATTGTGAGACCTTCATAAACTTGAGGCCTAAAATTCTTGTTTCACTTGTTTTACCTTAAGTCACTACTGCTGCTTTTATAAGTAAGGATAACAACATTATAAAATTTTAATAATTAAGTTTTATATATATATATATACTAGCGTTGTACCCGCGCGATGCAGCGGGGAATAAGAAAAAAACTTCGGTGGTTTGATGGTGGTTTGTGGGGCGGCGGCGATGAAAAAGAAAAAAAAATTTTGTATTGGATCACGTGTTTTTTTTGTTAATTCACATGTGAAACATTATAAAAATATATGTTGCAGAAGAAGTTTTTTTCAAAACATTATGTATACATGTTTGATCATATGTGAACGAAAACGTGAACATATTCATTCACAAGTTCACAAAAGGCTATTTTGAAGGTTTTTAAAAAAAAGTTTACTTTACAACATACTTTTTTATATCATTTCACATTTGAATGAACAAAAAAAACATGTGATCCAATACATAATTTGAGAGTTCTCATGGTTTTTGCAAAAAGAATAGGTTCTTCAAATAAGGAAAGTCTATATATATAAAGGGGTGGGTTATTTGTACTACATGTACTTTTTATAGTCATGTGTAAGTTAACTTACATACTTCTTCTTCCTTCCACCTCCGATCACCACCATGATCATCTTCGACCACCACCATGATCATCTGGCAACGACGACCATCTCCGGCGAGAATCAGGTTCGTTTTCGAGTGGATACGGTACGGGCCAGAGGCCCTTATCCGTTCTAAACTAAACGTCAAGGGACGCATATGGGAATCATATGGATTTTATGGGCGGCGATCCAAGAGATGGTGGCGTTTTACTAAGGTACGGGTGAAGCCCTTGCTGCCGGCGCTGGCGCCGTGGTTGGGGTGGTCAGAGATGATGGTGGCTGGTGGTGGAGTGGAGGACCTATGATTCATAGGGACGGGTAGCACAATTTTTTTTTTATTGATAGCCTTATATCGACGTAAAACAACGATACCGACTAAATTGTTACAATTTTTTAAGATTTTTGGCTATTTTTAATGATTGTTAAGAGTTTTTGGCACTTTGATAGTTTCCATTTATCATTTAATTTCACAAGTACGTCTTTATGAGTTATATTATTAGGATAATCTTTTGAAAGTTTTGAAATAGTTACATAGATGGGTATCCCATATTTGTTAGACCCGTAGTACCAATAAATAATACATCGCTTTCCAAAAAAAATTACACTTCATGGATATAGCGGACCCGTAGCCCGGGCTATCCCTATGTTCTATGTAGGTCCGCCTATGTGGTGGTGGTTGTCTCGCGAAGGAAAAAACCTAGTAATTTTAAACTCTAAAATGCTAAAAAAGTTGTACTTACACATGTGTAAGTCTCGCCGGAGATGGTCGCCGTCTTCGGAGGATCATGGTGGTGGTCGGAGATGATCATGGTGGTGGTGGTGGGGGTAGGAGATGGAAGGAAGAAGGGGAAAAAAAGTGTGTAAATTAACTTACACATGTACTATAAAAAGTACAAAAAGTACAAATAACTTTCCTATATATATATATATATGTATATATATATATGTATGTATGTATGTATAATATAGGGTAAAGATTTAAAGAAAAGTGTGTTAAGGAGAGAAGGGAAAGAAGGTCATATGGGCCAATCAAAACGCAACATGTATCAAAGTTAAAAAAAAATGCGCGATGGCATAATTGTAAATAAATTGAACTTTTGTGATACTTGGTCAGCTTGGGTTCTGGGTCAACTTGGTTAGTTTGGGTTGAGTCAGCTTGGGTTGGGTCAACTTGCTTAGCTTGGATTGGGTCAGCTTGGTTTCTGGGTTAGTTTGGTCAACATGGGTTGGGTCAACTTGGGTTGGGTTAGCTTAGTCAGCTGAGTTGGGTCAACTTGGTTAGCTTGGGATGGGTCAACTTGACACAATCTACACATAATCTACACAAATGTAGATTATGGGTTTTGGTCAGCTTGGGTTCTGGGTTGGGTCAACTTGGGGTTGGGTTGGGTCAGCTTGGGGTCTGGGTCAAGTTGGGTCAGGTTGGGGTATGGGTCAGGTTGGGTTGGGTCAGCTTGGGATATGGGTCATGTTGGGGTCTAGGTCAGGTTGGGTCAACTCAGGTTGGGTCAGCTTGGGGTTGACCAAACTGACCCAACCCAACCGACCAACAAAGCTGACTCAAAACCCAAGCTGACCAAGCTTCACAAAAAGGTTGATTTATTTACCAAAATGCCACCGTGTTTTTTTTTAAAAAACTCACTTGTCACGTTCTGATTGGTTCATAGAATCTTCTCTCCCTTTTCTCCTTAACACACCTTCTCATTTGATCTCTCATATATATATATATATATATATATATATATATATATATATATATATATATATATATATATATATATATATATATATTATCCTTTACAATATTTAAATAATACTAAATTTTATTTATGTTGTTAATCATGATATATGACAACTTCTGCCGGAACTCCCCGAGAATGCCTCCGTAAAGACCCCTATCGGCCCCAAGGGCGTTCCCGTAGAAAAAAATGCTAGCCGCGTTATATTTCGAACGCTTAAGCCCTTTTGTATTTTTGTCTGCATGGCTGCATGTGATCGTTTAGCATCGGTTTTTTTTTATAACAGAAAAGAAAGAAAGAAAGAAACTGATCAGTACCTCTTTTCGCTGGTTTTGAGCCCCAATATCTCGACGGTGTATGGGGGAGGTTAACATGTAGGCAGACCTTACCTCTACCTATGTAGAGAGACTGCTTCTATTTTCTATCTAAATGGTAGAAAAAAGCCCTCCAACCTTTGCATGGGATGAGGATCGAACTCATGACCTCTGTCTCCAAAGGCCAAAGTGTTTACCACTGATCCAACCATGCTGCTTTTATATAAGAATTAATTAAAATTAAAAAAAAAATGGGGGATGTTTATGTTGGAATGCTCAATTCCAAGGGAATGGATGGAATGCCCTTCTAGATGATTGGACGTCATGTGATAGTTTCTGAGTAGAGGAAGAAGCATTATCATAATACTCTATTCCTTATAGTCTAAGTGATAACTTCTAATCTATATCCATATATATATCTATATTATCCTATAAAAGAGGAGTCTCTTTTTTTTAATAAAAGATGATTTGAACTGACCAAAATACCTCTGTTTTTTATTCACTAATTTAAACATCTCTACCTATTATACATATAATACTCTTAAATCTCAACCACTCATTTTTCTCTCTTCTCAAATTTGAACCACACATTTTTTTTCTCTCTCCTTCAAAAATCATTTTATTTCTCTAATTTATTCAAAATACTTTATCTCAAAACCGTATATCATTAAGTTATAGAAAAAAAATGTATGGGTGTTCTTAAAATTTCATGCTTTTTCATTAAAGATGTCATTCGATATACTTTCGACCAATTTTCAAATCCGAGGGCGGAGCCTGTACAACTAAGGCATTTGACTATCATACTCTATGACTTATCACCTCTTATGACCTATCACCCCTACCATCTCACCGCCGCAACGTGCGAGTACATTCTCTCGTTATCTTATAAAAAATGAACTTTTTTTTTTTAAGAAAAGATGATTTGAACGGACAAAAATATCTCTTTTTTTATTCACTAATTTAAAAATCTCTACCTAATATACATATAATACATTAAATCTCAACCATTCATTTTTCTCTCTCACCTCAAATCTCAACCACTCATTTTTTCTCTCTGCTGCATAGATCATTTTATTCCTCTAATTCATACAAAATCTTTTATCTCAAAAACCGTATATCGATAAATTTAAAAATTGTATGGGTGTTCTGAAAATTTCATGTTTTTTCATTAGAGATGTCATTCGATATAATTTGGACAAATTTTTATATCTGATGGCGGAACCCATACAGCTAAAGCAAATATCATACTTTATGACTTATCACCTGTTATGACATATCACCCCATCATCTCACCGCCGTAACGCGCGACTACTTTCTCTCGTTTATTCGAGTGTGGCACTCAAGTTACTCTATAGAGTAGGTGCTCGTTGAATTTGTTCAATGAATAAATGCAAACACACTTAATGCAATTACATAATGAAAATTCGGACACTTCACAAATCACAAATATTAATTCTCTATATATGGAGGAACATTCTCTTGCTAGTTAAGAGTGCTTTCCACAACTATTTTATAGAGAAACTAGTGTCTAGACCCGCGCGATGCGCGTACAACCGTAAATAATTTTTGTCACTTTAATTCAAAAATGAAGTGATTCATTTGGACAAAGGAATTGCATTTCTATTAGTAGATCATTTGATATATTAAGATAATGAGCTAGAAACTTTACTACCAACATATATATAAGGAAAACTTCATATATATATATAAGGAAAACTTCTTGCTAGATGTTTTTTATTTTCAAGAACCAAAAAAGATTTAAATTTATGTATTAGATCACATCTGAATAACTTCATTCATATGTAAAATAATATATAATAAAAGTTCATATGAGAAAAAGGTTACGTAAAATTACGTATAACTTGATCGGGTCATATGTGAATGAATTTGTTCAAATATATCTTTCACATATGAATATAAACATAGATCTATATCCCGCATAATTCGCGGGGCTAGTAATAGAAAATCCATTTTGTTATTTCCAATTTCCAAAAACAATAGAAAGTTAAGAAATACATATCATATAGATATGAGGTGCTTTCGAATTTCAGTGTTTGCAGTTCCTATTGAGGTGATCTCCAATACAGAATACATGAGGAGCTTGCGGGTCACCTGCCACAATTATATGAAATTGCTTTATTAATATCCAAGCTAAGTACCTTTAAATTTAGATAGCACCATACCAAACATTAAAGCTATCAAATACCCGTACTAACTTTACAAGCATTTAAAACTATCAAAACATCATAAAAATCAAACAACTAATCATCTGTCTCTTACTACTGCAAGCAGTATAAGCACATCCAAGTCAATCTCTTACAATTTGTTTTACTATAATGATCACCTAATTCCTTTTTCTTTTAAAATTATCACAAACCAGTTCTCAAATGCACATAAAAAGATCTGCTTATATCACAAGAAATTCATGTAAAAAAATCAAATAGATGTAATTTGATCACAACCAAGACTTTATTGATGGTATTGGTTTAATTGAGGCCAATATATACTTGGATTTATGTCGACACTCGACAAATTTTTGCGTTCTTTCACCCATGAGTAACTCTAATGAAGAGTCCATCTTCTGCCCTTCATCGTATATGCCATCACAACAGTTGGTGACATGTAAACAATGATGGAGACATTCTCCTTAGATGTGGAAAGATAGGCAGTCAAGCAATCGGTAATAGGTCTTAAAAGGTTCATGTTGAAGCAGGTCATTTGAGTGTGTATCGAAATGGCCGGTTGGGATTGGGTTGACTCTCCAATTGTCAATCATTTGATTATCTTATAATTCATCAATCTACTAATATTGACTACAAAAATGGTCATCCTAACGGTAATCTTCGTCTTTAATTTAAACGATTTAGGAGACTGCATAAACAATAGACTTTGTGCGACTTTTAGTCTTTTAGGTCTGGCCATAATAGAATATAACGTGATATAAACTTTCATAAGTTCAGAATTTGGAATTTTATTGACATAGTTTCATCTTTTTTAACCATCATTAACTCAAAGCTATTTTATTTTTTCTAAAAGCCATAAAATTGGGTGTGGGTCAACCATTCAACCAGACCCATCCAGCCTGTTTAAACATTACTAAACGTGACCGCTTACTTCCAAAGTTCATTTTGACCTACTTCCGAACAGCCCATCTTACCTGGCTTCAACCACAAAATTGGAAAGACATAAATAATCTAAGAACTCCTAATAGAACTTTCTGCTTACCTTATGACATATAATGAACTCAATAATTAGACCTTTGTCACCCCATTAGAAGCATGATCTCATGAGCCAAGAGTTAGTTTAACCAATTAAATGAAGCATGTGATCAAAGTTGAATCAAAATATTCCATGATGCCATCTCATATAATAACATGTAATAAAGAGATTATTCGACCTTGGCCATAATGCAGTGGGTAACAGAGATTTCACAGATGACTATATAGAGTTGTGACCACATGTAACTGACTATGCATTTAACAAACAACAAACAAAAACACACACATGATTGCAACTTCGAATATGCATTTATAGGATTTTGTATCAAGTATTAGTATTCATGTTAAACTGAAGTAAAATAGGACTAATAAAATCACTTCAAGTCAATATAAGATGAAGCTCTAATATCGGCAGGTGTCTAAACACCCATAAGAGAATACATTTTACAAACAATTATTCATAAAACAAAAACATAGAGCTCTAAAATTATAAGTCTCCATTCACTAAAATTGATTACGAAAGATATTTTATAACTTTAAAACCACTAAAAAGATCCGCATAAGAACAAATCCTCCGATGGGTCATCCACTAATGTGAGCTCTTTTATAACCATGGATTCACAACCCAAAATTAGTTCATCTTGAATGGCAGTCATGATATATATATATATATACGACGGAAGAACCATGTCATATTTAACCTTGCTAATCACATATCAAATTGCACTAAACACCATACACTACAGTCAACCCTATCTGCTTGACAAACTATCATTGATAAAGTCTTATTGAAGCAGTGAAAATATGTCCCAATAGAGTCGAAAAGTTTACCTAAGATGCTTACCCAACCAATTGAATAATTGTAATCACATATTAAAAAAAAAAAACACTATCATAATATATGTACCTAAATGCAGCCCATCGCAATAGCAACAGTTGATATCATGATGCTTATCATATATTCATATATTGATAAGAAATTAAAAACAAAACCAATTTAGAATTTTTCTGATTGTTTCATTTCTATTATAGTGTACATGACTATTAAACTATTGTAAAACTCCCAACAAAATAATCTATATTACATTTCTCAATTAGCCAGTTTCATTTTGTTTTTCCAACATCTTCAACCATGCATATCGATTTGATTCCAAATGAGGAAAATGTGTGTGTATATCTCCTGGAAACAAAAAACTCAAAAGTTGTGGGTTCTACACCGATTCAAGAGTTGGGACAAATGATTTGAAAACAACAACAAAAAAAAAAAAACCCTACACTTGGGTTAAAACAACCCAAAGAATTCTTACTATTAAAGGTCACCTTAAAAGTTAAAAGTAGTTGGATTGTGTAACATACCTATACATAACACGTGCCATCAACCGATACTTCTTAAGCCGTTCTAGACAGCTTTCTTAAGAGTCAAGCTGCTTGTTCACCATTAAAAGTTCTTGCCTTCCTCTCGATCCCTCACGAGAAATTAAAGTAATAGATTCCATACCACTACATGACCCAAAAATGTTAGCGTTTGCAGACAAAATAAAGTGAAGCAAACCACATAGTTTGACTCAAAGAGCTAGACAAATATAAAGTATAAGGAACTAAGGAAAGGTGCAGCTTTTGGAAGTCCCTCTTCCTGGATGGGAAAGGTTCATTTCTTTTCATGATCCATAATTGCAATTTTGGTTGGTGTGCTAAGATAAATCTAGTCAACCTGCTAGAACATAACACCAGTTAACCTTTAACCATGACTAAGTTATGAAAATTGACGTTAAGGAAATGGTGACCAAGATTACTTTCAATTCAAATGTTAATGAATTCCTTTGACTGTAAAAGTTTTCCCTATTTGGCAATCTCAAGATAATCCAGTGTTTCCAATCCTTCCACCAGAACTTCACCGCATGTATATTAAAGGAGTTTAAGTGTATAACTTATCCCGCTAAATCATGAATAGGCCTTTACTTGATATGATTAATCAATGGTAATATGAAAAAACTAACCATAACCATAAAGTACATTATCATTGACCACATCAAGGCATCAAGCAAGCAAGAATGGTATTACCACTTGTCCAGAAGAATCAAGCCTTTTGCTCAAAACTGTAAAAAAGCTAAAACAATATGTTACCGTCGTGTATGTAAAGCACAATAGATACTGACATACTCCATTAATCTATTACTCCGTTTTTCTAGAAAAAATGGAACTTTTGTCGGTACATATCTAGTTTTCTTTGCTTTGACGGGCTTCATCAAAACTTTCTGTAATATGTTGAATTTTAACTACCTTTGAGTATCATTCATATTATTAGGTAAACAATCATTTTGTGTTAGTGTGTTACTGAACAGATTACTACCAGTAGCTTCTGTGATCAGGTATTACTGATTCAAGAAGCCAACATCAAGTCTCCTCCACGCCTCAAAGTAATCCACAACCGATATTCAAAGCTAAACAAATAACAAAAGCTAATTTAGTATTTGGATTAAACCAACCCAAATATGATTGTGAATTGGATAAATTTATGAGATGTACCTATGACGCCAATTTTCATATCCTTGTTAGTAGGCCGAAGAATTAAATTGATGAAAACTTTATTGGCAGCATCAGGTGGGAACGAAGAGGGGTTATCATCAAATGTCCATAACCTGTTTCTAGCCAGCCTATGTGTTTCCAAGAGGTCATAGATCTGAAAACTGCATTACAGGAAGCATGTTAACAAATAATTAAATAACCAAAAATCAATAGAACAAAGAAAAAGTTCAAATTCCTAGGGGAATTATACAAAGATACCCCCACAAATCAGCTTTTGAGGCTTGAAAATTGACTGCAAAAAGATTATAACCATAGTAATATACATGTAGAAACCAAGTTATGAATATAATGAACCATAACCCCTTGTTGATGGGCACACCTAATACCGCTAGGCCAAATTCTTGTGGAAGATATTCATCAAAGTTTGAACTACTTATATGCTTATAAATCAGTATCCATCAGCCCTGTGCCAGTCACTTTCTGGTGCTCAGATAAAAAAAAACCCATTTTAGCCTTAATCATGTCAGAAATTTTCTATCCAATGTTGATATGTAATTCCCCACAAATGGATTAGTTTTCTAGTCTGTTTTTTCTCATATGATTTTTGAATTGCCACCTGTAGGATTGAGTATAGTAAGATAGAGTAACTGACCTACTGTTATAACCTTCTAAAATCAGAATTTGTTCAAACTTCAAAGGTAGTTGAGTCACAGTTCATGAGCCACGTTTTATTGCCAGGAATTGGTAAATCTATGATAAATCTAAAAATAAAAAACAAAAAATTCTTATAATCCAATAGAAATCAATCTATAATAACAATATCAGGCCTAAATATATGTCAAAGCAAGAATCGAACCAAAAAAATTATAAAATCTACCAAGTTGCCCCGTTAATTTCATAAAAACATCCGTTCTTGCGAGTGTAGTAAGTCTGCAAAAGTTTTCAGGCAAAAAATCTACCAAGTTGCCCCGTTAATGTCATAAAAACATCCGTTCTTGCGAGTGTAGTAAGTCTGCAAAAGTTTTCGGGCAAAAAATCTACCAAGTTGCCCCGTTAATGTCATAAAAACATCCGTTCTTGCGAGTGTAGTAAGTCTGCAAAAGTTTTCGGGCAAAATTAGGCAGTTGGGGTAAAAATTTGTTCCTTTGTCTCAAAATTTGAATGCTGATGATATAATTTTGAAAGAAAACAAATTTAAAAAATATATATTTATCAACATCAAATCAATTAGTTTTCGATAATCATAAAAAATAATTATAGGAAAAGAAAGGTACCTTGGAATCATCATTCTGCAAAAACTCATTCGATTTTCATACCTTCGATAAATTCACAATTGAATCCATAGTTATGAGAAGACATCGTTTTTAAGAAGAAAACAGGGGACACATGAGAGACTAAGAAAGAAAGATAGAGGGGAGAGAGAAGAGTTGTGAAGTTCTTGTATCATCATGATCGGAATTTGATTTGTTGTGTGTGATATATACGTAAGTGATGGGTTGGTTTTCATAGACACCAAAGTAAATAGTTACAACTGCCCCATACGGTTATGGTTATAGAGAGGGGAAAAGCATGCCGAGTTATAACCGCCATTATACCTTAACTGTTTGAGCAATTTGATATACACATGACACATAGGATTTTAGTTGTAATAATTCTTCCTAAAGCATGCCACATAGGATAGTTTTAGAATAACCCAAGTAGGGATTTATATATTGTATAAATAGTCTCCCTGTCCCAATTTAAATGTTATATTTTGACTTTATTTTGAAGTCTTTGTTTTACAATTTTGACTGTAAATTTTTTCGTGTGTGTTATCCAATAATTGATCTAATATATATGGATAGATTGAGTTGTAGATGTATTTTTCATTGATATAAATTTCATTAGGTATTATATTATCCAAACATAAATACTTACGGTCAAAATTAAAGAAAAAAATTCAACAAGTCAAATTTAAACATTTAAATTAAGACGGCTCGAAACAACTGTTCATACTTTTTTACCAACCATTATGCATTTCAGCCGCATCTAAAGAAGTGACACACATGCACTTACATGATGTCAGTGACAAGCTAGTGAATGATTAGTCATACACCCATTGATCGATCAAGATTAGTCATACACCCATTGATCGATCAATCTTGTATTATCTTGTTTTGATTATCTAACGGGATGTGTAACTCTACCAGGAGAAAATGTGTAACCTCACCACAGAGGGTATTAGCGGTGACGTCGCCGTTAATACTGCGGGCCTCATGTCTGTAATGGTAAATCTGAACAAGAAATTAGCGGGGCCCCTGTCAGTGTCAGAGTATTAGCGGTGACGTCGCCGCTAATACCTTGGTCGGGTTGACTTTTGGCTGGTGGTGTTTCCTTTTGCCTTATTTAAACTTAATTCATCTAACAAAGTCATCTCTTCAACAATGTACTCGTTGAACAACATACAACAAGCATACCTACAGTTGAAACTTGCATTTTGTTTAGTGGGATCTATACTAACACAATAAACTTTTACTCAATACGTACATTTGCTAGTAATTTAGAAAAATAGACCATTATATATATGTTGATTGATTACCAGCTTCATGCATGTGACATGTTTCAAGAGTTATCAGTTTTCACTTGATTTACAAAACGCGTGTATGTTAATTTTAAAACATGTCAAAACTTGGAGATGAACAAAAGACACTTGTCTAGTCACGTCACGTCACAAACGTACATGCCTATAATGTGTTCAATTCAGGCGAAATATATTCAATAAATGATAGACTTGGCACATTCATGTATTGTAGATTAATGACATATAATTCGCCAGCACATATAGGATGGAGATGATGAAACATGAGAGTCGGGTGAGTTAAATACAAGTCAGAATAAAAGGTATGTGAAAAGTAAGTCGGATAATTAAGTTAATTTGTAACTTGTAAGGGCATTTGACGAAAAGCAAATTTTCTGAATAAAAAGTCTTTGGAAAAGATGGATACCAGGGGATTGAATAACTCATTTGATGGATATGTTGAGAATTGCAAAATACCTTTAAAAAAGTTTTCCATTGGTGTATATAAGTTTTTTATAAGTTTATTTAGTGAATGGTAACAAAATAAAAAAGGGTAAATTACAAAAATCATACCTGAGGTTTGTTCAAAACTACACTAGTCATACCTACAATTTAAAAATTACACGAAACATACCCATCGTTGCCAAAAACTTACACTGACCATACCTATCGCTGACGGTCGTCTATTTCGCCGTTAAGTGAAGTCACGTGCCATGCATGTGAGGTATGAAAACCATAATTTCGTGCATACTTCAGGTATTATCCTTGTAATTCATCATAAAAATAATTATTAAAAACTTTAGAGTTTTATTTATACTTCAATTATTAAGTTTGGTAAATATAAAATTTATTATGAAAAGAAAGTTAGTTTTTTTAATGAAAAATATATCGAGAAAAATAGTTGATGCAAGAATGCATCTTTATCTATACTAAAAGACAACTGAGCTAAGCAACTGACCTAATAACTTACTAACCAATCATAGCTCTCGATTTTATCAAATTGGAAATTGATGATGTCATTATTAATCTAATTATAAATTAAAAATCCTAATAATCATTATCCAGATATATTAAAATATTATATTTTACATCTTAATATTTGTAGAAAAAATATCACTAATTTACATTTTTTTTGTTTTCAATAATTTGCACTTTTTACCCTCAGTAAATACTTAATTTATAATTATTTTAATCTACACTTTTTTGTTTTCAATCACAAATTTATACTTTTCAACCATTAAATCCAATATAGTAGATAATGAATAATAATTGATATAAGTTTTTTAAAACTAACTGTAATATTATCTAATCTTTATAACAATGTACACTCGTATATTTGACACGAGTCTAAAATCTAGTTTATTATTATATATTATTATTTTGTTATACGTGTATAGTGAATATAACAAGGATGAGAATTATAAAAACCACTAAAATTTTCATTTTTATATTATTATATTTTATTTTTATGATTTATTGTTTTTAATAGAACCCTATTGATACAAAACAAATAAAATAAAGTAAAAAAACAATATCATTTTCTCGTATGGTTTGATGACATCTATCTCATATTAGAGGGGTAAATCAAAGTCGAAGACTCGTCACCGTTTTAGAATATATCTCAAATTAGCAATCCTGTAGCATTTTGGGTTTGAGTTTCAGGGTTAGATGTTAGTCTAACCTTAAAATTCTTAAGCCTAAACCTATATCGTTTGATGACATTTTTTTATAAATTTTTTATTTTGAAATAGGTTTTTTAATATATATATATATGTGTGTGTGTGTGTGAGAGAGAGAGAGAGAGGGAATTTAATATACAATATCTACCTACTTTAATAAATGAATTATAAATATAAATACTTTTATAATTTTTTATTAGGGTAACTTACACAGATGATACCTGAAGTATACACAAAATTACGATTTTGATACCTCACATGCACGGCACATGACTTGACTTAACGGCCAAATAGACGACCGTTAGTGATAGGTATGGTCAGTGTAAGTTTTTGGCAACGATGGGTATGTCTCGCGTAATTTTTAAATTGTAGGTATGATCAGTGTAATTTTGAACAAACCTTAGGTATGATTTTTATAATTTACCCAATAAAAAATTTAGACATTTTACCATTGGAGCCTTGGAGGTGCTCTATGCTCTAGCTAAGTAGAAAAAGTACATTATTGAACATTCGAAAAACTTTCTTTTGTCTCTACTTAAAAAGGGTAATGGGGACCCTAGCCCCGGTATCACAATTGGATACCCATCGACCTATCCCGTATGAGCCATATGATACCGGTAAAATACCTCCATTCTAATTCCCACATGATCTGGGCACCCCAAAGGATCGAACCCGCGTATTTAAACTTCACATATGGGTCTAGGCTTCATTGGTAACGGGTACCTTAAAGGAATTGTTTTTTGTGCCCACCGGGGATCAAGTAATCAAATGTTTGCCTTACCACTGGGCTAATTCCTCGTTGGTTTCTTTTGTCTCCACTTTATATATCAATAGATTTATAATTTTACTTACCAATTGGAGAAAAGAAATTGTACTCGTACTAAACTTAATTTGCCATCTTAATCATAACGCCAATAAAATATATAAGCATTAAGTAAGGACAGAATTTGTATTATAAAGTCTCGAACCAATAAACTTGCTTTAGTTGAACTTATATTTGGATAAAATTAAACAGGTATATAGTTAGATAGATAGATCGAAATAGGTAGCGAGGTTGAAAAGGATGAGACAAAAGTGGTGCATGTTGGAATGCAACATTTGTACATGATCGATCGAACATCCTACCTAGTAGTCATGGTTAACTTTCGAGCCGTTTGGTTGTTGCTTTATTTGAACATGGACTGCCGTAAATAGACCGAATTAAGGACCCCATCACCATGTGCACACATGCTATCCACATATTGTTAACTAATTCTTTTTATCAATTTAATAATTGTGACTTTATAAAAGATTAATTATTCTAAAATCTACATTATTCGACATAAACAAATTCAATAGATCTTATTGGATCTCAAATAAAATAAAATAGACTTGCACCGAAAGGTTTGGACTGGATCTTTAATGTTTGTTCTTTGATATTCTGTATGTATGTATACAAAATATAGGTAATTAATAGTTATTTTGTTTATTAAGTAAAAAAAAGTTTGACTGAATGATATTAAGTTTATTAAGTAAAAATAGAGTTGTTTCACTACTTTGTAGTTTCCAACTCTTCGATATCAGCCCGGCCAAAGTAGGAAGTTATATATATTTTGTGGTACTTTTGGGCCTTGAGCCCCTCTTTGAAAATTTTATGCCGCTAACAAAATGAGCTGGGAACAGGAGTCGGATTTGCCCTTGAAGTCTCCCTTGGTTGGCTTGATTTAGAGAAGAAAATTCGTACGAACTATTATTTATACAAACTTGAAAGATTATATTAATTGAAGATCATATATAATGGAGGTACTATATACATTATATAATAGCTAGATTGCCTACATGTTGTCATGACAACCTTAATTTTTATGCATTTGATCTCTTTTGACACACATGCATGCATATATATATATGATTGTATTAGATCCTTTCTCTCCATTTTGATCTCTTTTGAATCCCTCTTTGAGATTACATATCAGAATGACATATACTTTTTTCTTTGTCGTACATTGTATTTCGAACGTATGCGCTATCCAGCATAAAGAAATTTACAATTTATGTTACCTAAATTAATAAGATAAACTAGAACGGTGCGATGCGGCGGTATAATGACAGCAGTGGTTGAGGTAGTTGTGGTTTTGGCGGTAACGCGTGATGGTGGCACGCGGAGATAGCGGCAGCGGTGGTGGTGGAGGCGATTGGTGGTGGCAACGGCGGCGATGGGCGATTGATTGTGGCGTCGAGTAGTTTAGGTTATTGCTGTAATGTGGTCTGATATATTTGAAACTTAAAATTCTAAAAAAACCTTATTTGCTTTATATTATAGTATTAAATATGTGATGTATGTAAACATGCAAAGAGGGATTGTATGGTGGTGAAAGAAAACCTAACATGTACGAATTGACTTCCTCAAAGTGTGAAATAATGATTAAAGATAAATTGACCTCTTACAATTTTTTAAGTATGAACATTTTTTAATACATTTTTACATGGAAAAAATATAATTTTTAAGAAAATTTCACACCTTTAAATGTAAACTTTTTTACACATTTTAAATTGGGATCTAATTAACAAATGTATTCTGTCTTTAAAATTGTAAAAAGATAAATATAAACAAATGACATTTTTGTTGTAGTGATCACCCTTATATAAAGAGAGATAACAACTAGATTAATCCAAGACTAGTAAACTAGTCCGGTGTCATTTTGGCTTTTTAGCCGTGTTTTGTTGCTAGATAACTTAAGACACATTCGATTCTCATGCGTTATAGCCTAGTTGTTGGCAATATTCTAACTTAAAAAATAGCGCTTAATGTGATTTAATGACTTATCAAGAAATTATTTAGGCGATGATGAAAAGGTTAAAAGTTACAAGTTGGCTTGGATGGGTGTGTGTGAATGTGTGATTGTCACATTTCTCACCAAAAGAGGTTTAGAAAAATTATTAGGATAAGATAAGTGATGGCAAAGATGAGAAGCACAAATGGTTATTAGTCATTAAAAAACTATTTCGAGTAAAAAAAGCTAAAGTTTTCTTCAGTGTTGACGTTTCAAAAAAGTTGTTTCATGTTAGCCCAATAGACAATTAGGCCTACATTAATTGTCCATAGAACCCGCGACTACATGTTAAAAATAGAATGAGACAAAATATTATTTTGGAAAATCCAATCAAGTAAAGAAACTGATTTCCATCTTAGCTTAAGTTTGAAAGAAAAGTCGTGTTCGACACTTCGACCCGTCCCTTTATTTGCATTTAAAAGATTTTTATCTTGTCAAATGTAAATGGAAGAATTATATGTGAATGGTATATCGCCGAATATAAATTTTATACGGTATGTATTCTAGTTATCAAGATAGTAAATGAAATCAGTACATGAAATCAGATGTCAGGTTTTCACTTAGTTATCATTTATTGTTTTTTTGTTTTTTTTAACAAGTCATTGTACATTATGAACATATTAAATTTGTTTGATTTTATTTATATGTATAATTCTTATAAATTTTTATCGTATGGATTATATTTTTTTATTCACGGATATTATTTATATCTTTTTCGTACATTTTTAACATGTTAAAAAAGATGGATTAACTGTATAAAATAGATTCCAACTATGATCAATTTACGTAACTAGCAACGTCTTATAAAATTTTTACTTTTAAGAAACCATCTATATATTAACATAACTAACAAGGTTTTATATATATTTTTATGTTTTGGAAACCATCTTCTATTTATTCACATAAATAATAACATAAATGGTAATATATGAACGATCATATGTACTATTTATGTAAGTAAAATAAAAAATGATTTTTAAAAAATAAAACGCTTATAAGACATTGCTAATTACGTGAATAAATATAAGATAGTATATAAAAGGTTAAAAACTTTTACTTGCTAATTACATATATTCGATCAAAGTTGATTTTATTTTCTGTATTTACTTCAAAAAATTTAATGTTAAGTATGTCGTTATCACATCATCAAAAGTGATATTACATCAATTGGTTTATAAATCATGTAAGAGGTATACATATATACAATAACAAAACTGTTGATGTTACCCACCTAGCCTTATTACGGAGCCTACACGCAGTCTCACCACGGAGCCTACACGCAAACTACCTTGGATCCGATAATTATGGAAAAGATATACATTCTCTCAATATGAAGATCTGCACTTATCTCTTAACAAGCTAGATAGCTACGAATCTCCTCAAAAGCAGGCAACAAATCTACTCCAATAGGGGGAAACCCTACTTGGATGACACGATACATCTACCCTATAAATAGGGATACAATATACACAATAGAGATCATTCTCTACACTTTCAACACACATATTACACATATTTGGCGTACAAAAGGTTCTCACACCTTACCGAAAGGGAATCGCCAACATACAACCATAAACCCCTCATCCTCCCCGTTCTAGGACCAAGGTTCGGTGTACAAACAATTGGCGTCATTCGTGGGACGCATCTCACTTGCAACCCATCAACCACCAAAATCACGAAAGTTTTTTAAAACTGGGGGGCTTGTTGGTGTTACCCACCTAGCCTCACTACGGAGCCTACACGCAGCCTCACCACGGAGCCTACACGCAGCCTCACCACGGAGCCTACATGCAGACTACCTTGGATCCGATAATTATGGAAAAGATATACATTCTTCCAATATGAAGATTTGCACTTATCTCTTAACAAGCTAGATAGCTACGAATCTCCTCAAAAGCAGGCAACAAATCTACTCCAATAGGGGAAAACCCTACTTGGAGGACACGATACATTTACCCTATAAATAGGGACACAATATACACAATAGAGATCATTCTCTACACTTTCAACACACATATTACACATATTTGGCATACAAAAGGTTCTCACACTTTACCGAAAGGGAATCGTCAACATACAACCATAACTCCTCATCCTCCCCGTTCTAGGACCAAGGTTCGGTGTACAAACAAAAACTTTAAAGTTTAATAAAAAAAAAAATTTAAAAGAAGAATACACAATCGACCACTTAACATTCGGTTTGTTTGTGATAATTCAATTACGATCATTGTTTAACCAGCCAAAAGTCATTTATGCATCATCAAAACATCCCCGTTGACGAATAATAGGTACACTAGTACACTACCACCATTTCAGGCAAAGTCAATGAGTTCGTAATAGGCAATGTAATGTGATAATTACATTTCTATAAATCAAGATTGGGTCATTATTACATGCCTTTTAAAAAGTTGAACAGAGTATTAGACTGGACAAATTAATAGATATGTGTGCATATAGAAAATATCAGACATAAAAAAGAAATGGAAAATGTTAAAAGAGGCCTTTAGGCTTTCACTTAATGTGCATAAAAAGGTTGTACATTTTTATATTAAATGTCGGCCCCTTGAATTTTATGGTAAGTATACAACTAATTAATGCACCTTAACGAAAGTCCTTAAGGCTTTGTTTAGCAAAATCCAAAAAAATTCATAAAAGTTATGTTTATCCTCATGTAAAAGGAAAAGAAAAGGGAGAGAGGGGATTAATGTTTATTTAATTAAAAAGAAAAAAGGGAAAGGATAAAATTGTTAATACAATATAATGAAAAAGGAAAGGATTAGTGTAAGTGCTAATCACCAGTCAAATATACACTTTTATCATATATTGCCGTCACACCACTAACTAATACTAACCAAAAACGTCTTTGTTTTATACGGCGGTTTTATTTGTTATTCATTTTTTTACTATTACTACATTTTTATTAATTTACAGATATAATTAAGGTTCTCCAATACCTTTGATAATAAAGTGTTTTTTTTTTTTTTTGGACCCGCTAATATCAATAGCCTATTAGCCTTCTAGCAATCTTTGTCGTTATGAATTTCAACTTTTATTGTAGGTGCATCAATTTTGATCTTTGAATATAGTTGATTCTTTATTACCGAGTACAAAATAATTACTTACGTTAAAATTACTTTTAACTTTTTGTAAATAAGAGTATCATATTTTCCGGTAAATATAATGTTTGAACAATAGTTGAATAATATATAACTTTTTAAAAAAGATAAACTTAATCAGTGTCAAATACATAGTTAAAAAGATTCTTATAATTTATTTGTAATAATATTATGCTTTTATACTTCAGTAAAAGTAGTACTTCATTAATTTAGAGTTTTAGACTAATCTACTGATATTGTCAATTAACTTCTAAGCTAATTGTCTTTTGTTAATATGTCCTTATAATCATTAATTTTTATTTTAATTACTTGCTTATACAAAAATATATGTAATCTTATGAACACATTTTACATAACTTGCAACATGTTTAATATATTATATCCATTTGTATAAACAGTCAGCATAGTATATGTTTTTCATTTTTTATTCTATTGATGCATACAATAAACCTTGTTTTATATAAACGGGCTCAAATTATCAATTTGCCACTTCTATGTTTGATCATAATTGAAAATTTACATGTTTATTTTAAATATATTATAGTTCTTTCATAGTGAACTCGGATTTGTGGCCATAAAAATAAATGAGAGGAACTTTTCAGTTTTTTCTAATGAAAGAGACATATTAGTGCAGACATAAAGGCTATAATGGTAATTTAGAAGTACTGTTTATGATTAACAAACATTATAAATTTCAAGAACAAGATCCTGTGTATGAAAAGAAGAGCTGTAGAGTGTATGCACCAAAACTGTTTCATCCAAAAAGAGCAAAGGATGTACATATTGTCATCAGACACGATTCGGCCCAGAAGAACATCAAGAATGGAGATCCTTACTCAAGTTAACCTCATCAACTAACTCAGCTCGACCAAATGCCGGCCTTATGCTAAACAATGGATGCATAAAAATGGGCATATCTAGAAGACTAGAAGTTTATTTTTCTACATGTAAAAAAATTAATAATAAACTTAAGTTATATTCAGAAAATAAAATCTATCGAACATGTCCTTCGTTGATCGTTTCCACATATATTATACACTATCCTGCATCAAATTAGCACAATCCCCCACGTCCATTCAGCAACGCAAAGAAACATTAAGTCCTGAAAACTTGCTTGTTAAAGCTACTTTTACCTGAACTGGTTGACTTTCACTTTTGGTAACTGCTCTACTTTCTTCCCGTTGATGTAAAAGAATGGAACAAAAGTGGGATATGACCATATGTGCACAGTGATTGGTGTGATGGTCTGTTCATGCTATCGATATTGCCTTAATTTCTTTGGTAGTGGCTTCTGAAACCCTGATCCTTCCAGAAAATGTTCAATTAACCTGAAACATGAAGTTTGCTAAATTAGATAAAAGATTGAGATATGGCGTAATACATGAAAGTTTTCATTACTTACAAACCACAAATTGATTTTTGTGATGCTGCAAGTTCTTGATCTGGGAATGAATCGTCGAACCGAAAACTTAACCAGACGTATAACTCCAAGACCTTGAAATAGAACATGAAGGAATCTTAATACCATCTTTCAGATATTGAGAGAAAAAAAAATAACCAACTTTTTAGAGGTCAGCAACATTAGGCCCCTCCTTATAATACCCTACTTCTAACCCACTCCTTCCACTATTCATCAGTTTCTCTCTCTTCTAGACACACCAAGAACACCCCCTCCTTATAACCCCCACTTCTTCCACAATTCATCCATTATTTTATTATTTCATTTTTTTTCCCCACAAAATTAAACAAACACATTTTATTATAATTAAAATACATTTTATTATTAAACATTACATTTTTTCAATTCACAAAATAAAATCAACACATTACAGGGGTTAGAATTAAAACTTGTTAAAACTAAAAAAATGATTTCATAAATACATTAATACTTTAGGGGCTAACTGTAAATTTACATGAAAATTAATAGAGGGGGTAAATTGAATATTTTTATAAACAATCATCTTCTACATCTGGCTGGCTATATCTATCAATATCTATATAAATATGTAATACACACAGTAATACACAGACATATTACGTATAAATATGAAACAAAGAGGAAAGAAAAAAGAAACAGGCAGACCCACACCCGCCACCAACGCACGTCTGGAAATGGAACAAACACCCCCGACGCTCCCTCGGACGCAGGCCTTGCTAATAACATCTTGGGTTGCTTCGGCGTCGGACGGGCATCCGACGGCTTATAAGGACCGGCCTTAGTATCTGACCTCAGATAGATTTGATTACAAATTGTTGAATTTCTTAAAGTAATTTGTCATATCAATGACGGGGCAGTTATATTGAAGTCCGACCCTATTGTGATACTAAAAGCAATGGAGGATTATACAAAAGGGATGAACGGAAATTTGAGAGATTTATGTTAGAAAATTACTTATATAAGTTAATATTGAATTTGCATTTTTATGTCTTCAAATCAAAACAATAGGAGATTTGTAATTCTAGTAGTTCAGGTTTAATCAGACTTAAAGAAATTTTAGCAACATTAGAGAAGTATATAACCATATTCGCTTTCTTTTTATACATCTATCTTTACTATACTACCCAGTTCTAGTAGTTATAAGTTATAACTTATACACTTCTAGAAGATATGCAATCGCCACCCAACCAATACAAAGTGATTTGTCATTGTTTATGTATGTGAATGTGGAATTCATGGTGGAATACTTGCAAGAACAAATGTTATCTTATCGATTTTGCTAAAAATAATCATAATTCTTGTCGTAAAATTTCATATTAGACCTTTAGAATTCGCAATATGTACCTAGGGTAAACTATCTATGTATGTTTGAACAGCAAACCAGGTACTGCATTAAACTATTACAATGGTAAAGGTATCGGTATTACATATTTTATAAACTAAAAAACTAGAGAAATGGTCATGTGTCAACTTCGAGCACGTGCAGCTGGTTAACCCGTAAGACCTAGAACTAGAATGCATTTTACAGATGGAGTGGCTATGATTATTTAGATAGAAAGTTAAAGCTCATTGTTTTTTACAAGAAAACTCACCTTATGAATTGATTCAAGCTCCTTGAGTTCAGTTTGAGTCTTTGGCACCTTAAGCGTGCCTGGATTAAAGATTTCTCGAAGTCGAACAATGCGTGTCTTTGCATATGTGTGGGCGAACTATAAAATAATAAAACAAAGATTATCATCCCAGGCAAACCCATCAGAAGAAACGAAAGAAAAAAAAAATCAATATGATCTTACCTGCGTGAGTCCCTGAGATAAAATTTCATCACTCATGTCAGCAGGACTGCAGAAATCAGATGATCAAGAGTTACAGAATAATGGACTGTGTAAGTCATAAACTTAAGGTGCATTTAGTTGCAGAATAGTGTTTCTAGTTTTTCAATTTCATTTTTCAAGGAAATGAAAAGCTTCTTTATCTCTAGAAAACCATTTAGAGTTTCGAAAAGATGTTTGATTTCTTTGATTTTCAAGTTTAGGAAACACCAGGAGTTTTCAAATTTCTGAAATACAATATACCTGGAAACTATAAAAAGGAGTTCTCCAAGTTGTAGTTACTAGTTTAAAAAATGAGTTTCCTGTTTTCAATTAAAACATTTCTGAAAAAATCCTATTTGAACATAATTTTCTGTTTTTTTAATTTTTCAGTGAATTTTTTTATGGAAAACACCCTCGTTTCCCATGAGTCGATAACTAATTAGACCCTATATCTATCATTAATTTCTTAACCATCTCTTATGACACAATAAAAAAAAAATTACAACAGAAAAAGAAAAAGGGACATACCTAAGACAGAAAAGATACTTATCATGCAAGGAAATTGGCAGCTCGTCAAGTACTGCAGCAACTTTCTGTTGTAAATAAACATGGATATTCAAAACCTCATTAGACGAAACATACTACCTGATTGTTACTCCCACAAAATGATACTTCTAAACAAAATCACCAACAATGACTAAGAACCTCCTACATTTTCTCAGTTTCTCATGCAGAATCATTTTTGTTCTTTCTCAATTGGTTGTATGAGAGAAAAAGTTGGAGATAGTTATAATTTGTCATGATATTACTGTAATATCTTTTTTGTAAGCTAGTTATTAAAATAGCCCTTCAGGCTACTGTTCTCTTTTTTTTGAACAGCATTAGAATTTTATTAAAGAAAATAATGCTAGTAAGAAACTAGCCAATACAAGGATAGAAATAATGCTACTGTGCTTAGCAGCATTTTTTGTTTGTTTAGCTTTTTATACAGATTGAATAAAAAATTTGCAAAGCATACCAACATTTCTTCACAATCAGCAATGAAATAGTTCGGAGATAACTTGGCATTCTCCATAAATTGTTCCTGGAAAGAGAGTTCAAGACAGTAATTAATGGAATGTGCACTCCGTAGACAGCAACATTATAAGATACTAGTGATTTGTATATGAATGGGTCAGAAGATTAAGAAAGAAGAAAGTATATGATAAACCGACCAGTATTTGGCACAGGCCACAATTTAGATGTGATCGAGAGTACATGTATAGGAGATCAAAGGTAGGAAATAATCCAGCGCTCTGCATCATACACAAAAAAGTTATAATTATTAAAAAAAAACAAACCACCCACTTATACAGTGGATCAAATCGACTCGTTCGGATAAAAATACTAATCCAATTGCTTATACCTCTAGAATTGGAGATGGGCAGTTTAGTGAAGAACGAATCAAAGGTAGGTCTTTTGCATCTAAACAAGTCACTTCACCATTAGGAAATTTAGATCCATACCTGCCAGCTCTACCTAGAATAAATGGTGTACATAAAAATGTCAGATATACACGTATGCACATGCGTATGTGTATGTGACGTATGTGCATGTGTGTGTGTCTAACTACATGTACATGTGTGTCCATATAGATGTGCACACGCATAAAAGTGAATAGTCAGAAATCGAATGTAAGATATGCTTAATAGAATAGAAAATTCACCAGCAATTTGTTTTATCTCTGGTACAGTAAGTGGCCGCATTTCCAGTCCGTCAAACTTCTCCAATTCAGAGAATATAATTCTAGAAATGTTAAGATTGAGACCCATGCCAATGGCATCACTTGCTACAAGAACATCAAACTCACTACTTTCATCATTGAACATTGTTGCCTGCAGTTTTAACAAAGGATATCAGTCCAGAAGTTTTCACGCAACTATATGAATATGAGGGACCAGGGAACAAACAATTTAGGAATGTGAACAGTGAAAATAATAAAAGCATATGAAATCTTGTGTGAGTGACAATTCAGGCACATCACATGAAATAGATGTGTACTTGTATCATGCAAAAGGTTGAACTTCTAGGATTCTCTGTTTCTTACTTATCTTTAGAGGTGGCAATATTGGGAGGTCTTGTGGGTTATTAATGCTACATTGAGCACTAGAAGTCAAGGTCATAGTAATTGGAATTCA
The DNA here is from genome assembly GCF_010389155.1 of Erigeron canadensis. Taxonomy (NCBI): domain Eukaryota; kingdom Viridiplantae; phylum Streptophyta; class Magnoliopsida; order Asterales; family Asteraceae; genus Erigeron; species Erigeron canadensis. Next base: position 27,366,938 of record NC_057764.1, read on the forward strand.
GATTATTTAATAACTGGAATTGATTTGCTACTGCTTTATATTCTCTCAATCTATTTGTATATTCAATATTCAATAAGACAATGCTTACAGATTCTAATTTCCAAACAGACAACTCAACTGATACCATAAACATAATGTCAAAATTGGCTAATGTGTAAATAAGACAGCTCTTGATTCCCATATACTGGAGAGAGTAGATACTAGACAACGAAAGAAAAAAAATAGAGAAGCATATGAATTTGTGATGAAATACAAAACAACTGTGAACATAGTGAAGTAAATACCTGCCTTGATCGTGTTTCAGGAGGCAATGAACCATAAACCACAGAACACAGATGTTTTCCGTCATCTTCAATTTTTCTCTGGCAATACAAAGGAAGCATGCTTAGACCATTCAACTTAGAAGCATATCTAGATTCTAGATGAAAATAAATAAGGATGCTTGTTGATTCTAATATCATAAAAACTAATATTGCAAAACATATATACAAACACAGATACATACATCCATACATATGTGTGTAATCTATTTCATATAAAGTCAGCAAATGGATTCTTGTTATATCCAGCTATATGTGCAATAAAAAACACCTACTGCTCATAGTTAATAACTTAACATAATATATACAAGATAGATATAGATATGAACTTGCATCAAGAATCGTGTCTCACCTTGAGTTTGTATATTTTATGGCGTGAGAAAGTCACAATACAATCACCAGTTCTGATGTTTGAAAACGACCCAAGAGGTTTTTTTAATGGAGTGAGTGGTGAAAGCCGCTCATAGTATTGTACCTGCACAACAAGATAAATAATGAGTGCTAACAAAATTTATGACATCATATAACCATATCATCCAGAAACATCAATTGACTACCTGTACATTGTCACCAGTAACACTTAAAATATCCTCAATTAGTGGAACTGCAGCAGCATCTCCACACAGGTGAAGCTCACTGGCTGCAATTCCTAAAAGAGCACGTGTAAATGAAAATCCTCGTGTCTTGCACCCTAGCATCTGGATTCAGGAAACAGTTGATTTTCTTATAACATAAATTTCAATGTAAGAATCAACTATAATGTGTGTGGTGATAATAGTAACTATTCGAACACACCTGGATTTCATCAATAACCGCACAGTCATATTCATGATTGACATCGGCCATCTCTACTGTGACAGATTTGTGCATTGCACCATCAACAACCTCTTTCTCTTGTCCAGTAATCAGGTCGCAAGGAACATTTGCTTTGTTCAACCGTTTTGCTACCTCCCATGCCAACAATCTCAAAGGACCACAATAAACGCCTATTACAAATAAAAACAAAAAAAGCTTTTAGCAAGATTCTTGTGTTAAAACCTTTTATAAGGTGTGGGCTGTACCTGAAGAACTGAGCTCCAACTGCTTCAATGCATGGTATGTTTTCCCACTATTTGTTGGGCCTACATGAAGAAATACATTTCGTTTCTTCCGTCGAGCAATAGGGTACCATGTGTGAGGACGACTATAATGCAAGAAATAAGTTGCATGAATTCACTCTTAGAAAACTAGAAGGAGAACATTTTAAGTAATTTTTGCAATTTAAAACCCCAAAAAAGCACTCATCTAAGCAAACATCTATGATCTATCAAGTGTTAAAGAATGTGTATGAATAAGATGCTCTTACGTCATGTCTGTAAAATCAAACTTTGCTGCACCATTGGAGCTGCTAAACTGCCTTGACAAATCATGTACATAAACTGTTGCTCCAAACGCTGTCCAAATTATAGTAAGTAAGCATTGAACATCACAAATGCAATGAAAATGGGCATAACAAAAGATATATTCCTTTGAGCCTACTGTCTACACTACAACTTCACATCACTTATCATTATTTAATCACGTGCTTACTAAGTCCCAACAAGGCGACAATACCATGTGCATTACAATATCCATACATCCATCTTAAAATCGGTTAAAAATGATATAAAAAGCTATACAAAACATCATCGAAGTAAACGATGTCAATCCCCCGGTCCCTCTCGTTGAGTTGTGAGTCTCGTGTTTGCAGGAACTGAGCAATTCGCACTGATCTGCCGAGCCACCCAAATTTCTACGAATTCTTTTCTTTTGCAGTGAAGTAATGTTCGTTGCTAACCGTTTTGTCTGCCTTTACACGTGGAAATCCCTAACACCTCTAACCCAAAAAACACCTATCTAATGACTTCAAATACAATGTGAACCACTTTTTTTTTTTTACTTTTTTTTAGCACAATTTAGCAAATAACATCAAAAACTTAAAAGTAATATAAAATGGAGCAACTTTGGTTTTAACAAGGCAACAAATATTCACATAATATACATATGGGTGTACATCTATATATTGTTATGTACTAAATGTGAGCAATATTTCGAAATTATGTTACTTTTTTTTGTGGGTTAACCACTTAACTTAGATTCTAAGTTTTTTGCCAAAAAGGCGAAAACTTTGAAAGTAATTAGGAAATTTATAGTATTTTATTTGAAGAAAATGGAATGATAAACATAAAAAATAGAAAGAAAGGGGTATGAAAAAATACCGTTTGAGAAAAGATTAGGGGAAATGGTCGACGGTGAGAGTCTCCGGCGAAGAAGTACGGCGGTCATTATTTATGTTTATGCCCAATAAATTGGTAACGTAAATAAAAAGATTAAGTTAATTTCACAAGAGGAAATAATAGATAGGATTAAAATTAAAAGAATTTTTCCATTTGACCCCCAAGAATTATGAAATGCAATAACTAAATGCGGTTTTTACGGGTTTTGAGAATTAATGATAACAAGCAGTCTAGTGGTGTCGGTAATGGTACTATTTATGGTGGTAACAGTGTTAAAGTGGTGTAGGTTGATGTAATTGTGATATTGATTTTTTTAGAAGATAAAAGCTTAAAGTGTTAATTATTAAAATAAAAGTTTAGTGTATAAATTAATTTATTTAGGGCTAAATATAAAAAGTCGAGGATAATTCTGGTAATTCAAATATATAATTACCTAAAATAAAAAGGTGGATTTTCTAGATATTTTGATTTTGTATGAACAACTAGTCATTTTACCCAGACGTTGTTGCGGAACACGGATTTTACATAATAAAATTTCATATACAAATAATAAATATTAGTATTGGTGGAACAATACATGTAGAGACAATCAAAAAAAGATATAAGAATAATAAGATGTATAAAACATAAAACAAAATAATAACTATATTAATGCGAACAATGACACTCTCGTGATGGTGATGTAATAAATCGTCTTGCTTTAAATGTTACATGAACGTAAGATGTAAAGATAATGCAAATTATTATAACTTAAAAATCATTTTATATATGAAACATAAGAAATTAATCAAAACCAAATGTTTGAAAGTAAAACTGTAAATGTATGAAAGTTGTTTGATGTAGACATGAAAGCCCAAAAGTTTGGTTTCCAAAAACCAAAAAAAAAAAAACTTTGATGAAGGCAAGAGTTGGAAGATAAAAACTTTTGGGGTTAAAAGCTAAAAGATTTAAAACTTAAAGGATAAAAGATGAAATTTGAGAAAATAAAAGAGTATTGTGCTTAAAGCATGAAAACTTGTACTTTTTACATTGCTTTTTAGTGTGTGTATATATATATATAATAACACGACGTTATAAAGAAATTGTTTACAAATTTTATCTACGACTTTCCTGTCGAAGCCCTCTGTGTCTGTATTAATTTTTGACCGCACAATATCTCCATAGCCAATTTTCCATGATCGATAAAGGGGCTCTTGCCCGGTGGGGTACTCGATCAGTCAAGCGTTATATGATTGAACATGACTACTTCAAATAGTTATTATATGAACAAAAAAAAGAGTAATTAACATACAACATCATCTTCTTCTATGCGTTATTTTCCTATTCTTAATACCGCCTATAATCTACATCTATATTATTATTATTATTTATATTATATTATATATATATAACAAGGTCGTAAATTCTTTTATGAATAAATAAAGACCATTAGACTATTTCAAAATTTTAGTTACAACCATTAGATTAAAATAAATGTGTTATTTCCATTTAAAATTGCGGAAACACAACTTTAATCCTTTTACTTTACGTAGTTAATCAAATAATAAATTTGTAGAATTTAAAAGCTTTCATGTATCGATTATATTATATTTTTTAATGCATATTTGTATTTTGTGTTAGCAATCAATTTCAAGATGTCCTAGCGAGACTACAAAAACCAAAGAAAAAATGACTTTTAATTTTCTATTACCATTCCATAATAATTATGTTAGTGACATTCACTATTAATGTCTTAATGATCAAAAATAAATAAAATAAATATTTATAACATCATCAATAAATAAATAAATATATATTAATAAAATAATCTAACTATTTAAATGCATTAACAAACATCATTCAATAGCTATTAGCTTATAATTACTCATGTAACACGCGATATTTGTGTATATATTTTTCATTAAAAGAATATCTGAAAAATATTACTCATTTCGTCCCTTTTTAAGTGTCTTAATTTAACTTTCAAAATTTTTTTTCTTTAAACTTTGACAGTAACTATTTTTATTTGTACTATATAACAATCGATATAAAATATACGAATAAATTGAGTTTTGGATGTACTTTTCATACATATAACTTTCATCAATTTATTAACCCATTTTAACTTGAAATTTTGTCAAATGGAGCTGATTTTTACACGGATCTTTTTGATCCTTACACTGAATTGCAATACAAATTTACCGTGCTACCCTCAATTATGTTCAGGCAATGCTTCAATTCAGTATTGATGAACTTGAAAGTCAACACCATGATCTCCTCCTTTATTTTTGGCGTTTTTCAAAAAAGTGTTTAACATATTTACAGATATAATACATATACATATAATTATAAATACATCTATATATATTATTAATTACGAGTAATATATATCATCTTAAGAATTTCAGGTTCCTAAGTGATAGATAATTAGTATATAACATAATGATATAACCTCTTTATTTTTTCCATAATCAACACAAATTCGTCAAAACACTACATCAATCGTGTCGTTTTTTCGACAAAACAACCACTAAAACCCTAAATTCCGTGATTACCTTTTTAGGTTTCGAGTCTTCTTGATTGTTGTTTTATATGAATGGTTTGATAGTTGCGGTTACTAAGGCTTTGTGGAGATGATCCGTGAATGAATAGCAAGTGTATGAACCTTTAAAGCTTGTGAAAACATCATATTTGATGTTGTGATGATAAGACTGTGTGCGACTAATTGTACAAGACACGACGACGACGATGATGATGCGATGATGCCTCTAGGAGATTTTCAATTTTTCAAAAGATTAAAGATTTCTAATTGATGGATGAAGGAATTAATATCGACCTATCTAGAAAATTATCTCAACTGAGAGGTTGAAATGATTGGAAGCAAAGAAGATGCTCCATAAATGATGGTAGAATAGGAAACGAATTTTAAGCATTTTGGAGTTTGCTTGGCTAGTTACGTTGACCGATATAAGGGTACTCTAAGAATTACATTAAATCTCTGTAAATGTATAAAAAGCTTAAGTGTAAATATCATCTCCCTTTGTCAAATACTCATTTAAACTACATTAGAAATATAAATATACTATATATAAAACTTGTATGCATGAAAGTGTAATATATACTATATAAATAAATTAATAAATTATATAAATAAATAATTGTTTTTATAAGTTATACTCGTAACATTAAAGAATAAAGAGTACCATTATTATAAAGATTTGGTTAATAAAATTATTGAGTGTTATTTATTATAAAGTAAATTGTAATAAGTAAAGTATGATGACTAAAATGTTATTGATCAATTATAAGATCAATGATAATGCCATTAAAAAAATCTAATAGTGAAAAATAAAAAGGTAAAATGTAATCAATGGTTCATATTTTTTAAATAAATAAAAGTAAATTGTAATAAGTAAAGTATGAGAACTAAAAATGTTATTGATCTTTTGGGTCAATGATGATGTTATCAATAAAACCTAATAGTGGAACATAAAAAGTAAAATGTAATCAATGACTCATATTTTTTCATATTTGAATTTAGGGTTTTGTTTTAATATATATTAAAGATTATTTTTTTAAGTATAACTAAATATATATATATATATATTATATGGTCTTAAACATATGATTTTTATAATAGCATTATTTTATATGGATATAAAATAAAATATTATGCATTCATTAATGGGTTATATATAATTTTTCATTAAAGTATAGGATTTTTTTTAATTCAACATTAATGATGAAAAGTGTAAATTAATAAAAAAAATAAAAAATATATAAATCAATAAGACATTTTTTATAATTATCTATATAGTTAATAACTAATGTTTTTTTATTATATTTATTTTGTTAAATAACATAATTTATTCACATGTTTTATAATTTAATTCAATAGATAACTGTAATAGGTTACCTAGGGTTTTGTCAGTTTTTTTTAGTATATATTAGATTTTTGCTCGTATTAAATACACATGTTGTTTATGATATTTTTAAAGTAAGAAAAATTTTTAAATGTGTAAATTTAAATATAAAAATAGGTTAATCAAGTTAAAATAATATAGTTTTATAACGTTGAACGCATTATTGTTTTTGATCCTTTTCTTATAACTTGATGTTATAACTACAAATCAACGTTTGATTAATATAGTTCATAAAAATTACATGAGCATTGTACCATTCATTTCTTATTTAAATCAATGTGTCAATTTGTTGGAAAAAAATATTATAACTCAAAATATAAAAACTAAATATATAATAGGATTATGTAAAAAACGTTGTTAACTTTTACTAATCATAATAATTATTGGGTCTAAGATAAAAAATACTTGATAAAAAGGGATTTTTTTTATTGGTTAATGGGAAGTTAAAGTAGAATTTTTTATTATATACATTGGTAGACACAAAACATTATAACAATAATTATTTATACTAAGGTTGTTCTCATTTGCCATACAATGTTCATCTGGAAGGTTTAGTATGATCTTCTAAAGGAAAATGATAAATCCTCCTAATTAATCCTCCTAAAAATCCTCCTAACATATCATCTTGTTAACACATGGAATCTATTAATTCTTTTTCCTAATCTCACCCTCAGATTTTCCACATGTCACAATCCTATTAATTAGAAGGATTTTTAGGCTAATAGTTTAAGAGGATCAATCATTGCTATTTTTCTAAAATATGTTGTCAGTTTGTGAGGCAAATCGCAAAAAAAAAAACCGACTTGATCGAGCACATATAACAAAAGTTTGCAACTAATGGATTACTATATAAATTTTATGTTCTAATACTACGTATATGTTATTTTTATGTTAAGATTGTAAAATGAGGTATCGATTTTGTTTAATATATGTTGATGAATGGCAAGTATTTTAAGAATTTAATTGATTTTTATTTTTTTTTATAAAATAAATGAATTTTTTGTTATACAACAAGCTTTTTTTTATATTTAAAAAAAATACTTGAAATAAAAAATTTAATTAAAAAAACATTATAATGTATTAAAAAAATAGTCCGGTTGATTTATTGATGGGAGAGTAAAAATTAGTATTAGTTTTGGTTGGGTAAATATAAGAAAGATAAGGTATTTTTTTAATGAATTGTACGGTTAAAATAACAAAACATCACAGAACTGGTACACCCGTTGATCTTTCTAGTTCTAGACTTCTAGTTGCTAATCAGAGTAAGCAAAGTTCATCATTTATGTCAATCTCCTTAGCTCATTCTTGTATTGAGCTATTGAATTCAATCTTCTTCTCTGATAGTAGTAAAAGTACTATAGATGCATGTCTCAACCTACATTGAAAACCCACCTCAATTCCACCCACAAACGCCCCTCTATTTCATCACCTACTGTCCCCATGAAAAAACCCAAAACTCAGGCCGCCGTTGCGTTCTCCGTCGACCCTTTATCGCCGGAAACCAATGCTGGAAGTGGACGCGCCACTTTGTTCCGCAAAATACCCTTACCCACTCAGCCTACCAAAAAGTTTGTCATCAAGCTTACTAAAGGTACTCAATATGTTTGATGCATATAATATATATATATGTTTGATGTGTATAAGTATCATTATTGTGGTTGGAAATGTGTTGGGTTTGTTCAAGTTTGTGTCTTTTTGCTTTGAATTGAAAGTAAAGGGCTTAAGAGATGTAATTAGGGTATAAGATGAGAACTTATGGTAAGGCGTAAGGTCTTGAAAGAGACCCGTGTTTGAAATTTGAATAATGTCACTGGGTATGCATATTGGAATGTCTAGGAAACAACTATGGGAAAATTGGTTAGACAATGTCGGCATAGCCAAAGTCTCGTCTTTTCCCGGGTGGCCTGATTAAGGATTCCTATGCGGTTACCCGTTTGGGCATTGTTTTAGTTTAATGTTGTAGAAGTTGACTATCTTTTATCCCAATAAGGGGCAATATTTAGAGATTGTTTTGGGTTATATGTTTTAAGTGCTTATAGTTATTGAGTTTGTTAAACCCAAAACACGGTTTGAAGTGTTTTGGATTGTTGCTACGTTTATAGCTTATTTGAAAGGGAACACAGTCTTCTAAGTTGGTTGAGTGGTGCTTCTTAATAATGCACTTTCTGAGTCGTAAGCCCTTAAAACTATGCAATTTCCGACGACCTCTTAACCGGAAAATTGGACATTTTTATTTTTGCTTTGTAAATTGCATGCCAACAACCTTTTGTTGGTTTTGGTTAATAGTCTACACTCTTGAGATCCAAAATACGTTATAGGTCTTGCAAGGATCATAAAAAGTCCACTTAGAGGGCAGTCATTTATAAACTTACTTTGTGAGAATTATAAACGATGATGTCATGGATTGGTACGCATTAGATATGGTTTGGTGGGGAGGTGTTTTGCTCACAGTCGTTTTCACACTGTCATTTTCTTGTTTGAGAGTTAATCCTCATATCCCTTTGTATAATCTATATACTTTTACAAAATTTGTTCAAATATGTTGATTTGCTTAGAATTTTGATATGCGAAGGTGACGGACTTTTACCGAAAGAAAATGCCCCTTTTTCCCTAAAAGTCAACTAACTTAAGTGTAAACTTATTTTTAGAAATGATTTATACTTATTAGTATCAATCTAAATCCAAACGTTTCATATTTTAAATCATCATTTATCTTTTTTGTGAAGTTAACAAGCTAAACTTACATTAAAATTTTATAACTCATGTTTACTGACTCATAGGCATCAGACAAATCGAGAAATTACTAGAAGCTGTTGTCACTGTTGCATCACGGGGGTACAAATGTATAATGCTAGTGTATTACTATAGTATTCAACACATGCTTCGGTTGATAAAAGTGTCCTGATATGCTTAGGCAAAATTTCCGTTTGTTTGCCAGCTTATTTCTGTTTTTTAAAGATGGTAATGATGCAATGTCCCAATGAAGTAGGAAGAATGGGGGTTTATGGAGTATTTAGTTTTCTATATTACTTATTTCGTATTTTCTTGCCTTTTCCAGTTGTATTATTTATTCCTTTTAGAGTTGTAGCTTTAGATGGTGAAGTTGATGTCCATGTTGAATTGGATGCATGGTTGGGTTTCATTATGACTTGCGAAATCTTGGAGTCATTGGTTTAAATTATACTGATCTCCTATGTTAGAAACAACCCTTAGCCTTAGCACAGCGGAAGCAATTAAACAAGAAGATAACAACTAGAAAATAGATAAACGACACACGAGATTTAACGTGGTTTGGCCTAGTGGGGGGCGTAATCCACCGACCGCAAACTAGGAACTTTATTAATGCTCTTGAACCATTGAAATTACAATTACAATTGATGGGTATATATAGGAGGACAACTAGGGTTTCTTGCTTGAATGCTTGGTAAACAAGGAAACCTAATGGGCTTCCTAAACAGCCAACTAAAACAGCCCTAAGGCCAAACACAAGCCCGTTAGGCTTTCACGCCCAACAATCTCCCACTTGAAGGCCTTGCGAAGAACTTCAGCCCACCATTCAAGGAAACAATATCTCGATCAAACTTTAACTTCAGTAAGTAATCAAGTAATCATCAGATAACAAAAATCCTTCAAGCCTCTAGTTCGAAGAACAAACTAAAACTTCAAAACAGAAGTTTCCCAAGTCTTCGGTTAGTTCTCCATAAACAAGCTAAGATTCAATAAAAACAGCTAGGAACAAAAGTCTTCACAGGTCCAACTCCCAAGAACAAACCAAACTTCAATCCATGCATCCTATGTGTACCTAGTTGCAACGACCCTTTTCATCAGTCACCTAAAAGGCCCATTGAAGCTATAAACCGCTCCAATACAGTCAGACACAACTGACTAAGTCATGGCAAAGTCCACTAATGACTCATCCTCAATCTCAGCCAGCTCCTACTGATTTGAAATACCGTCTTAGAAACTCCAGAGGAACAACAACACTCTCCACTAGCGGTAACATCACAGGAGAGATTCCATTCGGAACCCTGGTCTTCAAAACTCAACGTCGATTTCAACATATGTCAACACACTCCTGGTGCGCCTACTGTTACAAAATCCCGTCCAAGTTCAAACCTCCAAATACACTCAAACAAATAACCTGAAAGTCCCATAGTCCTCTACCACGCACTAGACTCGTATAACTCTCGAATAAGCGAGCCAAGACTTTTCTCCGAAAGTCGGTTCAATTCTTACAGTAGTGCAGTAATCTGCACACTCCAAAAGTCCAAACAACAGATTCACCGGTGCTTCGCTACGGTAGGTAACATAAAATGAAGCAAACCAAAATCTGTAACAAGAGTCTTCATTGCCCTCCAATGAGTCCTAATGCATCAATCCAGACACATTCTTATAAGTAGAATTTTATCAACCTCGTGCGACTCTAAAACCCTGAGCACCTCATGCAACCCCACGAGTCAACTACGCACAACTCCTATTGTCCCTGTTATTCCAACCAATGCTAAACCAGACTTCATGAGACGAACCTCCACTTGTATTCAGCGAAAACCTTCACCCAATACCCGTATAAAGATCCACTCAAATGTCAAACCACCGATCAAAACTGAACAAGGAATAACATCCACAGTTCCAGACCAGTTAACAACTAACGATTAATCACAGCGGTAAAGAAAACAAGCGTTAGTTCCATGACTTGACTAACTTTTTTCACTCGTGTCGACACTAGCAACAAACTGGAATACTCAAAACCAAAGCACTCTAAACCTGCTAGTTCTGTTTTCTTCAATACTAGTACCACATCCAACAGAAATACAATCCATTCCGAAAAACCCATATATACCCGGTCGAACAAAGGCTTAACTCTAATCAACCTAACGCCTTGTTTCAATGAACTAACTTCAAACAATGGTAGTTATCTTCTTTTCTTTTCTAATCGATCAAGGTAATATGACGACAACAAATTTAGTAACAACCACCCGCGACGTCACACCCTAATCGTGAATCAGAATAACCCGAGATACAACTCAAACAATAAACTAAATAGAGACAATACCTCAACCTCTGATCGATGAGGAACAAGAATGTCACGGTGGTAACCAAGAACAATAGTTAATACCTCTCGACGAAGAAAAACTGAAACAATGCTTTTTTCATTTTTCCAATTGATCAATAACACCAAATAACCCCAAAACCAGAAACCCTAACAGAGTTCCAAATGGCGGCGACTGACAACAGCAAAGACAGCTGCAACAGCGGCAGAACAGGCGGTTAACAGCGGCAGAACAGCAGCAAAAAAGCTGCAAACCAGACCCAGAAACAGATCGAATCAGGAAGAACAAAAACAGCATCCTAAACGCCAAAAACCGAAACCCTAAACGCGAAAAACAGCATCCTGTCTCTAATACCACTTGTTAGGAACAACCCTTAGCCTTAGCACAACGGAAGCAATTAAACAAGAAGATAACAACCAGAAAATAGATAAACGACACGCCAAATTTAATGTGGTTCGGCCCCAGTGGGGTGCTTAATCCACCGGCTGCATACTAGGAACTTTATTAATGCTCTTTTGCAATTTTATTATGGGTTTACAAGTGTAAAGTGTTTGACCTTTCATATGTCATTTGTATTCTTTTTTACTACCCTTTATTACACAAATGATTCTCTATTCCTATTGCTCATATGGCAAATCCAGAAGGGCCTGTTGCTTTTCATGTATTTTATCTACCTCTCAAAACATCTTCAATACATACGTGGACTTAGTACAGTTTCACCTGTGCATCTTCAGCATGGCCCCTGAAGTTTATTTTCTTTGAGTTGTGCCAGTTAAGAAAGAAAGATGCAAGAGGCAAAGCTATTTTCCCATTTGCTTAGCAAGTGTTCAAGCTCTTCCAGTCTACTACTTGATGCTACAGTAATCGCCATCTTTCAACTCATAGATCTCAACTTTTATACGTTTCTTGGACATTTCATTCCTTACTGATGGTTTTGTTCCTTTCGGATCTTCACCCTATATATCATGCCGGTATCTTTGAACAAGTACTTGTTCTGCGGCTCACTGCCTCACTATTGCAATCACACAGCGTTTTTAATTAGTGGACTTTTCTCCTGCGTATCCTAGTCACTGTGAGTTATATTGTATTGGGTAACCAAACACGACCTTGTTAGATAGCCATTAACTATGCAACTTCTTTTTTCTAGGGTAATATGCCAATGTTTGTTTATGGCAAGATCATATATACGTGGACATATATATCAAATAATACTTGATCAAAGTAATGAAGGTGCACTCTAGTTCTTTTATTGGGTTTAGTTTCCATAAATACCAGCATGCTTTTTCATTTCTTCTGTTTCAGTTGCTGTATTTCTTTTGTACATCTAGGTCAAGAAAAAATGGCTTTGTGTCATGTTTAACCCATCATATATAACACTTTTTCTTTATATATTATTATTTTAAACCTCTGTTTTTTTAACAGAACCAACGTAATGATTCAAAACAGGACAAAAAACAATTTTTATTTTGACGCAGGTGTAGTATAAAGTGTACAATGACTAAAGCAGGACAAATGAAACAGCAAATTGGTATTATATACAAAAAACCTTCTTTTTGTTATTTTCTAATGTTGATAATATAGTGACCTCAGAATTAACTTTTATAATGCTCGTTTTTCTTTTGAAGCTAAGCCGGCCCTGCCTACAAACTTTGAGGAGAATACATGGGCGATACTGAAATCAGCTATTAGTTCCATTTTCTTAAAGCAGCCAGATTTTTGCTATTTAGAAAAGCTTTATCAGGTGAGTGCCACTAATTGATTTTTTTGCTATTCGGATGTATGTTTTTTTTTTCTATTTCTGACTAAATAATTGTCATTAATAGGCTGTCAATGATCTTTGTTTGCACAAGATGGGGGGAAGTCTCTACCAACGTATAGAAAAGGAGTGTGAAGCTCACATATCTATCGCTTTACAATCTTTGATTGGCAAAAGTGAAGACCTGGGTGTTTTCTTATCACTTGTAGGGAAAACCTGGCAAGATTTTTGTGACCAATTGTTAATGATACGAGGAATAGCATTGTATCTTGACCGTACATATGCCAAACAAACTACAAATGTAAAGTCAATATGGAATATGGGCTTGCAACTTTTCCGAAAGAATTTGTCAATAGCTTCAGAAGTTGAGCACAAAACAGTATTTGGCCTTTTGAAGTTGATCGACAATGAGAGGTAATTGACTACATATATATATATATATATGTTTTAAGTTCTTCAGTAACTTGCAGTCTATCTATCCTTGTTCTGTGCAGCACTTCATACACACATGTGCGTACATGATGCACATTTACACATGGACATAACTAATGTGGTACATTGCATTTTTTTATTTTCACTTGCTAGACTGGGTGAAGCAGTTGACAGGACATTGCTTAGCCATATTCTGAAGATGTTCACGGCACTGGGAATCTACTCGGAGAGTTTTGAGAAGCCTTTTCTTGTATGTACATCAGATTTTTATGCAGCTGAAGGAGGAAAGTACATGCAGCAATCAGATGTTGCAGATTATATGAAACATGTGGAGGTGCGTAAAATCTTCTGCCTTTTCGTTTGCAACATTCCTGCAACAGGCTAAAGTCAAACCCCTTCCTCTTAAAGAAGTTTAGGGGTTCATGGTTCGCCATTATAAGCCGTTGTAACGTATATTCTGATCATTGCAGTTAAGATTGCATGAAGAGCATGATAGATGTGTACTCTATCTTGATACTAGTACAAGAAAGCCATTATTAGCCACTGCTGAAAGACAACTCCTTGAGCACCATATTGATGTGATACCTGAAAAGGTAAGGATAGTTTTTACATTCCATATTTGAATCTTTGTGACAAGTATTAATCTTAGCAATTGGATTTAGGGTGGTTTTGTAATGCTGATCGATGGTAGTCGAATTCAAGATCTCCAAAGGATGTATATGCTCTTTTCTAGAGTAAATGCAATTGAATATCTACGAAAAGCCCTTGGTTCATATATCCGAAAAACAGGGCAGGGCTTGGTAACTGATGAAGAAAAAGATAAAGACATGGTATTCTCCCTCTTGGAGTTTAAGTCATCTCTTGATAAAATATGGGAAGATAGTTTCTCAAAGAATGATTCTTTTTGCTACACAATCAAGGAAGCATTTGAGTATCTCATTAATATCCGTCAGGTACCCTATATATTACATAAGTTCTCATTATCGTTATCGTTACATGGAAACTGAATCTCTACTTGAAAAAGGTCCGGTCCATAGAAATTGTGATTTGATTCCAGCAGCAGACCAGGCCAGTTAAAGAGAACTTGATATTTTAAATTTAACAACAGGTACTTCTTATAATGCAAGTTTATCAAACAAATCTTGAATATATTGGATAAATGGAACTCCTCAAATCAATATTATAAAGCATAAAATGTACAAGTTTACATTTACATGGATAATAATTCAACTCATAAAAAAAGTTAACAAGTATAAGAGAATCACATAGTTACATTTCTATTATGGCCTTAATAGGGCTTATGTCTGGGACTGAATGGACCGGCATTTTTTGAGTTACGATTGGGCTTGACAATGGACATAGTGGCACAAACCTGTTTGTGCTATTTCTCACCTGTTATGTTGATTTGCTTATCAGCTCTGCATCTTTGTCGTCTCTATATGGTCTTTCTGATCTGAAACTAGTAAATATCAATTTGTTGACAGAATCGTCCAGCGGAGTTGATTGCCAAGTTTCTGGATGAGAAGCTCCGTGCTGGAAATAAGGGTACATCAGAGGAAGAATTGGAGGGCACTCTTGATAAAGTCTTAGTTTTGTTCCGATTTATACAGGTCACATATATAAACTCTATTAATATATCAGAACCCTGCATCAAATCAGTGGTTTCTCATGTTTCACCTTTTCATTGCTGCCTTCTTTAATAAGGTTATTTTTTATGTTTGGGTTAAAGGGTAAGGATGTGTTTGAAGCTTTCTATAAGAAGGACCTTGCCAAAAGGCTACTGCTGGGAAAAAGTGCATCCATTGATGCCGAAAAGTCTATGATTTCTAAGGTTTGGAGTTTGCTTGTTCACATGATAGTTTAAGCAAACTTATCAGCTGATTGTATTCATTCTTTTGATTATTGTTACAGTTAAAAACTGAATGTGGCAGCCAGTTTACCAACAAACTTGAAGGAATGTTCAAGGTATGTATGTATATACATGCCTTTTTATTCATAACAGTTTTTGCTGCAATTAGAGTAATGCTCTCATATGTCATTACTAGGGTGGTGGTCCATTGGTGAAGACTTGTGCCTCTCAATGTAGAGGTCGCAAGTTCTATCCTTGGGATAAACCACCTAATGGCTATGGAGTTTCACCTGCTATGACTCCGGGTTTGCAAAGCTAGTCGCCTTGGGATCAGTCCACTCGTAAAGCGAGTGGCGTCACCCAAGCGCACTAGAGGCCAAATGGAATACTCTCTTATTTGGAAGAGAAATACATAAAAGAGAACTATTGCTATATACGTAACGCATAAACATATAGATATTGTCAATTAAAGTTTCATTTTGGTAGGACATCGAGTTATCAAAAGAGATAAATGAATCTTTCAAGCAATCATCTCAAGCTAGGACGAAACTCCTATCAGGAATTGAAATGAGTGTTCATGTCTTGACAACGGGGTATGTATTACTATTCTTAGTTACATTGTGAAGATGACTAACGGTATCTTTACAAATTAATAAAGCTTTCGTCTAAATTCATACTTAGCTGCGAGCAATCTAATCTGCTTTGGTTTTCAAAAAAGAACTGATCTTTTTCTTTTAAATGCAGGTATTGGCCAACATATCCACTGATGGATGTTCGCCTTCCCCATGAATTAAATGTGTATCAGGTATAATATGAAGAGAAGATGACTGAATTATGTTAGCTAATTTCGACCAAGTCTTTTATGCGTGTGTCGAAGCAGGTTGTATTTTCTTTAACTGACCAATTTGGTAAATCAGTTCATATGGAAACGGGTCAAAGTGGCTCAAATTGTATTTATTATGTGTACAACCTCCTAGTCGGTTTTTTTAGTAAGTTAGATTCTTATTGAACGGATATCTAGTTAATGTAATTGATATTTAACACACAAAGTATTTATAGAAGAATTTTTACTGACAAAAAGTGTGTTGAGCTCAAGTGAGCCATTCCCCATTTGATGCCCAACTGGCATGACTTGCCCATTTCACCATCTATGATGTTTGGTAACTTAGTCTTCATAACTTTTGAGAACCTAATACTAATATGTATATGCAGGACATATTTAAGGAGTTTTACCTGAGCAAATACAGTGGTAGGCGGTTGATGTGGCAAAATTCATTAGGTCACTGTTCTGAAGGCCGATTTCCCAAAAGGTAAAAAGGAGTTGGCTGTTTCATTATACCAGGTCAGTTTTCCTTTTATTTCTGAGCATTTGTATTTTGTAGGTGGCAGTTTTGGCTTATTTATTTGAAAATAGGTCAATTTGGGTTGTATGAAATCTTTTAACAGGTCAAACAGATAAATTCATAATAAATAGCTATATAAGAATGGATTTAGAAGTCACGTAAAGTGTTTTCATATGCTTACAAGTTACTTAAAACCTCTTACATTTCCTTGCTTAAAAATATTAGATTTTTTTCAACAGATATAGATAACACTTGACAGGATCAGGATGGTCCAGAGTCACTGGAATCCGCATTTAAAAAGTACCCATTTTGACCTAAATCCCCATCTTTGCAACCTGCCCATTTTCCACCTCGTTATCTATGTCTTGTACTCTTCTGTGGTTTTCTTCATGTTCCAATCTTATTTTTGGTTATCATTCCAGACTGTTGTTTTGATGCTGTTCAATGATGCACAAAAGCTTAGTTTTGAAGACATTAAGGATGCTACAAGCATTGAGGACAAGGAACTAAGGAGAACTCTGCAGTCCCTTGCTTGTGGGAAAGTTCGTGTTCTCCAAAAGGTGGATTTTTTACAGACGTTGATTTCATTTTCTTTTGTTCTATTGTTGTCCTTTTTAGAATCAAATGATTGACTTTTATTTGCAGGCTCCAAAAGGTAGGGATGTGGCGGACAATGATTATTTTATGTTCGATGATGCATTTACTGCTCCTCTTTATCGTATAAAGGTAAAAGCAACTTAAAAGCTGGCATGCTATAAAAATCATGAGTTGTGTAGATTAGAGGTGACAAATGGGCCAGGTGTGTAATTGGTCAAAATGGATCTGGGTCAACGAAGTTTTTGGGTGTGGGTCGGGTCACTCTGGGCAGGAACACTCTTTGTCCAAAACTCCAAACTATTCTATTTCAGTATTAGTTACAATTTTTTTGGTAAAATCATAACATTTAGGAGGTTTTATGCATTTAGGTTACACTTTGGGACACTTTTGACTTCTCTAAATGCATAGAGCCTAATCTAGCCATGTCTTACAGGTTAATGCTATCCAGCTGAAGGAAACTGTTGAAGAAAACACTAGCACGACAGAAAGAGTATTTCAAGATCGTCAGTATCAGGTATAGTCTCTTGTAATCTTGTTATCTGACAATTTTACCATGAAAACCCTTTTGAAACCATATCTAGTGTTTAAACATAAAGATTCTAATTCAGTCTTTTTATGCATTAAAAAATGTCTCAGGTTGATGCTGCTATTGTAAGAATTATGAAGACCAGGAAAGTGCTGAGTCACACACTTTTGATTACCGAACTATTTCAGCAGGTACCTGAACGAGTTAATTTCATGTTAATTACTTATAAATACTGGCCTGGCAAACTAGTTCTGTTTGACACTGCTCCGTTAAACTCCTTAAACTTGGCACATTTGAGTTACTTTATTTTCTTGTTATACAGTTGAAATTTCCTATAAAGCCATCCGACCTAAAGAAAAGGATAGAAAGCCTCATCGACAGGGAATACCTAGAGAGAGACAGAAACAATCCTCAAATATACAACTACCTAGCATAACATATGCTGCCTTTATTTTAACATAACATGCGACAATTGAGGTTCGATTGCTTTGATCCTCATGTCTTTGTATGTACGGAATAACTTATATTTTCTAATCGATTTTGAGAATTTCTAATGAAATGGTATTGCTATTACTGTGTGTATCATTTGATGCTCATGTTGATTGTGCCAGTGCTAAAGGCTTAGAGACTAAAATGTAACTTCAAAAGTTTAGGTACTATATTTACAAATGTACGGAACTTAGCTAATGACAACACAAGATTACTAAAGGCTTGCTTACATAGGATTTAAGATTTAATACCCTGCTATTAATTTAACTAGAAAGCATAAGGCATCCCCTTCCTAGCAGAACCATGTATATTTTTTACAGTTTTGTCACCATATAAATAATGACACATCATCCTTTCCTACACCACAACTCATCATTAGCCGACATGGCGTAAGTCATTGACACCGCTATCCCAGTTCTTGAGGTCCTGCTGGTGCTGCCACTGTTACAGTTAGCCTGGTGGTTCAACTATCTACTATCATCTGATCTTTTGATTTTTCCATTAATACATCTTAAAACAAAGACTCCAAAATCTGGTCCCATACTTATATTTCATTATCATTTTTGGTTTGATTACATTCTTCAAGAATCAAGACCATGCAAAATTACAAACTGACAAGGACATAGATTGAATCAATTTGATCACACCTAAACTTCATGAATACCCTCCTAGTTTTTATAAGTGTCAAAATGCATGCCTTATAGATTCATTGAACCAGCATACATATCTTGAACCAATGTCTAAATCATATAAAGTAGTTTAGTACAGATGGGAGATCCATTGCCATATGGGTGTACCATTGCATAATAAACCAACTCCACTTAATTGGGTTGGCCAGAAGTATCCTCTAAATTCACTATGTGGGTCTCGAACGTGAGTTTTTCCCAAGGTCTCGGGTTTGAGTCTTGGGTTTCTCATCTCAAGGTATTTTCCCTGAGGAGGTTGGAGGTCCAGCAAATCGCTGATTAAAATTGTCACCGGCACGTCTGAATCGAAATTAATTTTGAAAAAAACAAAATGTAATAATAATGGGGTCAAAACATATATTTGTAGAACCCTTAAAACATATAGTTTGACATGACATCCAATTAATGAATTAATCATCTAAAATATATAGTCATATCAACAAAATCGTTTCCATCAAACTCTATTCATAGCTAACACATATGAAAGTTTTATTTAACTGTGACAGAAAATAGAGTGGAAGAATATTTTACAAACCAACACAACTATTTGTGTCCGTTTGGTCATTAGATGAAGTCTTCTAAAAAAAAGACTAAAACTATTATTAATATCTACTATAATGTTGTCATTTCTTTTGTCGAGAATATCACTGTTTGTAGCCAGTAGCATAGCATATACAAGTTATTGTGATGTTATACAAATACAGATCCTCTAAAATTTGATCCAACTTATAAGTGTATATGATATTAAGTAGCCATCAAACTGGTTTTTTGATATTATTGAATTGTCCTAATTATTATCGAAGTGTTATTGTTTTCATTAATAAAAACCAAATGCTTGTGAATAGTAATTTACAAGCTTAAAAGCTTAATGTAAGATCATTATTAAATTTTTTTAAAGAGTTTAATGTACAATTGTTATTAAATTTTTAAATAAAACTTAGAAGTAGTCTCTCTACTTAGGTATGTAAAGCTGTCTACATTTTGACTCTTTTCATACACCATCGAGATATTGAAACCCAAAACCTATAAAAAATGGCATTGGGTGTTACATTTATTTATTTATTAAACTTTCAAATTATTAATCCTTATAAATAGTAAAGTGGCGGAAGCTAATGTGGTATTGCTCTTAGAGAAATTTACATTTGATATGGCAAATGTTTAAGCTAACCTAGTATTTTGGTTAAACGCTTGTAAGTTCAACGTAACAATACGGACATAATGAAATTATATTAACACGATAACTGAGTCCCGTGACACGGGACATTGAACTTTCTAGTTGCTATTAATTTTCAGTATAAATATTTAATACTTAATTCATGTTGTAACTATAAAAATAATTTTTAATGGTTATTATCCAAAAAAAAAAAGAAAAGGAGAGGAGGAAAAAAAAAACACCACATAAGATGTTAATTTTGACTAGGTGACTCCTCAAGTTAGGGAGAAATCCATAAATGTCGGGATTATCTAATGGATTATCACTAATATGAAATGAAATTAAGTTGTTAGTTAGTCAAAAGTGAGAAAAACCGTTCCACTTCCACATCCACAATCAATTTCAACCACGAATATAGTTTTTGGTTCACTTATTATGAAAGTGAAGCGATGATTGATTTATAATCTATATACTATTTTATGATTTAAAAGGTGGTTAGATATATCAATTTGTATTAGGCCTTTGCTACTAAATTTTTGTGGAGGTCATTCAAACATGATTGTATTCGAGATTTTGATGACGACTGATAAGTTTTTTTTTTCTTTTCTAATATTATTTCTGATTTAAATGGGATCATTTTTTTTTTATCTGAGTCTCAAGCGGGTTTGGGTCTAGGTGTGACACTATCAAAAATCAGTTAGGGTAAAAACCGGTGGCTCGACCTCTACTTTTGAGGATCTTTTCATGAGTGATGAGTCTTTCAGGTTTTTTTAAATCAATTTTAGTTCTTACGCGGTTAAGACCCAGATAAAGTGATAGTTATTAGTGGATCTCAGGTTTAGTTGTTTATTAATAGGTCTTGATTTGGCGGTTATTTGATTTCCGTTTATATTACTTATGCGTATATGTACTATATATATAGGAAAAAGTTCATGTGAGAACCATTAGAATGGAAAGAACCATGAGAACTTTAAATTGTAACTTGAATGCTATATGTGAACATATTCATGCATATATAAATAGATCAAGTTATACTTAATATTAACTATGTTCATATGTGAATGGTTACCAAATAAACCTTACCATATATATATATATAGGGGTTAGTTATTGTAAAACAAGTATTAAAGTAAAACAAATAAGACAAGATCTTGACCCTTAGATTATGACAAAATTGATGCACGGAGATTCACATATATATTGATACACGATGATTTTAATGATGCACAATGATTGTTAGTGAAGAAAAATCTATTGTTTTATTTGTTACCTAAAACATATATATATATATATATGTGTGTGTGTGTGTGTGTGTGTGTGTGTTTTAGGTAAAATAAAACAAACATTAAAGTTAAAAAACATATAAAACAATAGGTTTCCGTTCAATGAAAATCATCGTGCATTATGAAAATCATTGTGCACCAATTGCTTCGTGAATCTTCGTGCATCAATTTAACTATGATCTAAAGGTCAAGATCTTGTCTTATTTATTTTACTTTAATATTTTTATAATACCCAACCCCTATTATACCCTATATATAATATAATATATTATATTATGTATGTACCCTAAACTACAATTTGCTAACAGTGTTAATACAATCGTCTACATTAAAAAATAAATAAATATATACATATCACTACAACTTCTCAATTCCCACGTCAAAGTCACCTTTCGGCTTTCACCCGATTCTCGCTTTCCCACAATTCGAAAATTACACAAAACAGTTAAACATAAAATAATTTAATAACTTTTTATCTATTTAATTACTTTGAATATCTTTATCTTTATCTTTATAATAAATAAAAGAAGATGGTCTTCTTAAAGTATTTTTAGAAAAAATATTATGTGGCAAACCCATATATTTTTTTATAAAAAATTTCTTTGATTTATGATGTCATATATATATGGAAAAAAAACCATTATATTAAATGCTTATTTAAAATTCCTAATCTTTTATTAAAGACAAAGAAAGTTATCCTTCAACATAAATATTTGAAATTTCTTTTTGTTTTAACCCAAATGGTAATCTTATTTTATGTATTTTTGTCTTAGTTGATTCATTATCTTAATATCAATATCAAATTATAATATATTATTAACAAAAATTACATACTTATTTTTACTACATAATTTTCATTTCTAAAACTTTAATTAGAAGTCATTAAATATTGCACAATTTATGTAACTTTGATTTCAATTCATACATATTCAGTAATCTTAATTTTAATATATACTATAAGAAAGTTGAACTAATGACTTATTAACCAATTAAATCGCTCAATTTCATCAAATTGATTTTCGCTTATGTCATCATTTAGATTAACTATAAATTAAAAATCATAATAATCATTATTCAAATATATTATTATATTGGTATTTATATTAATTTGTATAAAAAGTCTCATTAATTTACACTTTTTTGTTTTCCATCAATAATTTACAGTTTTTAACCCTGAATACTTTATTTATATTTATTTTTAGCCATAACTTGAGAGAATTTTTTAAAATTTACAATCATTTAATTATTTTTAAAAAAATCAACATATGAAATATTGTATATAAAAAACTATTTTAAAACCTAATGACTTATTAACAAATATTTCAAATATTAGATTAGATTTTTATAAATTGTAAATCTTAATATATAGTTTAATATTTAACATAAATACAACTTGAATTGTAGATACATATCTCAAACATAATAACAGATGACGATATACAACATCCTTATCCTAAATACAATAGGAATCACAGAACATGAGACGATCACAGAACAAAACACGATTTACAACAGAATGTTACTTGAATACTAAATCCAAATCAATATGAACTCTATTCAAGATTCATTCTATCTCTCAATCAAAAAGGTACATAATTTTTTTTTATATATTACTTTTGTTTATTAATGTTTGAAGTTACAATTGTCACTCAAATCAAGAGTCCTAATTGTTATCAAAGAATATGAAAACAATTTTAACTGTTATCCAATTATTATAGGACAAGTGATTGAAAATAAACCTATGCGTGTTATGGTTCACAACTTCACATCATGATCAAATACATATACTTGAATGTCAAGTACTAATTCTTAATTGAGCAAAACTGGTTTTAAAAAAATTCTATTATAGTGAAATTATTATAGCATGTGCCTTATGGAATGACTATGACAAACAATTCCATCAAAATGGCTTAGCTAATAATGACAGTGACGAATCTATGATTATTGTACTATATCTTCAAATATATAAGTTTTTATGACTTAAATGTATGAAGATCTAATTTTGATAATATAGTAAACTCATGTCCAATGTTGGACACGGGTCTAAAATCTAGTTCAGATACTATGATAGTTACCTTTAAAAAAAAAGTAATAATAATAAAAAATACTATGATTGTTTTTTACTTTTAAACAACAAATTGCCAAACGGATCATAAATACCTTACCATGAGTCATGAGTCATAAATCTCACTAATCATATCTTAATCTTAATAATATACTAACTAACCTAATAACAAAATAATTAATACTTTATTACATAATGTCTATCTAATAATAAAATATAACTAAAAGTTAAGAAGGTTACGTATTTATATCAATATTTTATTTTATATAACTGTAATCAAATTAATTATAATATTCTTTAATATATTTATATCAATATATTCTTCTTATATAAACTCAAATCTACAAATAAAATTATTGAAAACCCCACGAAGTAACTGTTACTTTCATTGTTCTTAATAATCATGGCTAACGAAAAATAAAATTACTTTTTTGCAAGCCATCAATGAGAACTCGATCATTTATGTAATTAAAGTTAAGATATTACTTCCCTGGAAGAGTTTGTATAAAAGAAACTATGTTACACCAACCTTAATATGATTTATCATTTAGTATTTACATTTAAATATCTCAATTCCTATTTAAATATAATTTTACATTTCTAGTATAAATATTTATTTTATACTATATACTAACTAGCTAATTAACCCGGGTTAAACCTGAACATATTAATAAAAGTTTTTTAAAAATGTGTTACCGTTGTTGAAGTTGCGACGGAATGGATTGTATCTATTCTGAAATAAGTATGTGAAATATGCAAATTGCTACCTTTAAGCTTTTGTGTATCACATATACTTGGTGTACTTAAACAACAAACATAAATATATTTGATGATAATTTTTTTAATTTAAACTTCATAAATCAAGTTATTTTTTCTTTTTTCTTTTTATATAAGATACGTATATGAAAAATTAATGAAGTAACTAAGATAGTGTTAAGATTGATTAACTTTTTAAAAATCTAAGATGTTGCTAAAATTATAATTTTAAATATGATGTTATAATTTCTAAAAACATTTATAGGAAAAATTGTGAGTTTGCCACATAGGAAATTTTTAAAAAAAATCTTCTAGAAACAATTCTCTTTTATTTATATAAGAGATTTTTATATTAATAATTTAGTAAAACCCGTGTATATGATACGGGTAGTATGATAATATGAACCTATGTATGTGTTTATTATCAGTAAAAATACTAATGTTATTAGTAAAATCCAAATTAGGTACTTCCAAATATACATATACAAATGTGTGTATACATATATTGGATTATATTTTTCACAACGCGTACCCACTAAATACAATATTGACAATAATAGTCTAAGGCAATATTTATTTGGCGAAAAATCCCCTTGGACTAGGGGGCTTGATGACACACCATACCTGAGGTATGAAGCATGTCACGAAGGTCCTATGTAGCGAAGGTCGCACAAAAGATAAAAAAGATAATAATCGTTTCCCTACAGGTCCGGGATTTGTTCTTATCATAAAGACCGGTAATTATGGAAATTATATTCTTGAGGTAAACCCTAGATCTCGACTTATTCTCCAAGCCAAAGTTCCCCATATAAAAGGAGACCCGTAAGACTTTACGACAACAACACATTCAACATAAATCGTCCAGATCAATAGCACAATCACAATCAGCGTAAAGAGATTCACTCTACCTTCGGGAAATCGCCAACAAACAACCGAAAACATTCATCATATTCCCTCTTGACTTAATCGTGGTTCGGTGTACAAACTATCAATATGTTTTTCAATTTTTCCTTATTTAAGTTAGGTACTTTCAAATTGTAATAGAAAACTAATGTCACTCGTTGTATTAGTTTTATAAAAATTTAATTGACATTCTTGTGAAAGTTTGTTTTTCATCTATTCGAATCGGTAGACTTATAAACCGATAAAAATAAACTGTGTTAACTTTCTGAAATTTTAATAAACAAACAAAAATTTTACTCTGTTAACATTCTAAGGAAGTGTCTTAAAAGAAATAAAAATTCAACTTGTACTTGGCTTCTAACTTTCTCTCAATGGGTTTCTTCTACTTTATCCCAGGAATCATGGTCACACATCCCATCATTGTTACCTTAAAAA
Organism: Erigeron canadensis; assembly: GCF_010389155.1. Taxonomy (NCBI): domain Eukaryota; kingdom Viridiplantae; phylum Streptophyta; class Magnoliopsida; order Asterales; family Asteraceae; genus Erigeron; species Erigeron canadensis. Next base: position 27,392,739 of record NC_057764.1, read on the forward strand.
ACTGATAACTGCAAACCCAACCCTGCTACTTAGTGGTCCTCCATATTTATCAATGTATGTGAATTTTTTTTTTTTATTTTACTAAATTTAAATAAAATAAGACAATGACTCATTGGTCATTATGAATGATGTGCAACTGTAAAATAAAAAAATCTTAAAACTAAGCCAACTTTCGATATCCATGTGTATATTTGACATTGAGACTGTATTTGCATTCTACCAGATTTCATGAGTAGAATCCATATATCAAAGAATTTAAAACAGCAGAAAGACTAGAATTGGTATTGGCAGTATATATACATTTTTCCTTTTCTTCACACGGTTACAAAACATAACATCATTACATACAAATATTGAAATACATTGTTTGTCACGCAAACAAAATTTGCGCACTTGTAGGTGTCAGGTCAGATAAGCCCGGTGGGGCTTCTACAACCTGCCATCGAACTGAAAAGTTTGTGGCTTTATCGGTTGAATTGGAATGCAAACGGTGGATAAACCCAATCGCAACATCAAGGTTTCTTCCGGTCACATAGATCTTATTGTTGTAGCCATTCACTGCAAACGGCTTGCATAATTGTTTCGGCAATGGAGATCCATCAACAGTTTCCCATACATCATTTCTCGAGTCATAAACCTTAAGTTTTGTCCTCTCATGCTCGGACACCACGAACAAATGCCCGAACATCACCACACTCGAGCCGGTCCACCCTTCTCGAAGCCCCATCGCCATACGTTCCCAACTATCTGTCTTTGGGTCGTACACTTGACCCCTCGGTACCACATAAAACGGCCAAAACCAACCTTCAGTCACATAAAGCTTCCCATCAAGCACGGCCGAATCATAACAGGGCATGCTCGCACCCATATCACTAATCGGGCGCCATAAACCATCTTTCGGGTCCATAACCTCACCCGAATCAAGCTCAAACCCATCACTACTATTCCCTCCGGCTACATAAACCATCCCATCAATAACCCCACTCGCGAAAAACGCCCTAGGAGTGATCATTTTCTTCACAACACCCCAACTATTCAACCGAACCTCAAATTTCCACACCAAACTATTCGGCCCGCCAGAGACGAACACCGATCCGTCTCCGGGGACCGAAACACACCTAAACCCATGTGGGCAAACCTTCTCCAACCAAGGCATGCCCGGAATAGCATGCCAAGAAAGATGCACAAGATCAAAAACATGCCACTGAATCTTTCCACTAAACTTATTAAAACAAAACACAAACAACCATGGATCTTGAAACCCCATCTCTTTTCTTAAAGTAAAAAACCTACCCATATCACCAAACAAACTACACCACCGGCGGCAAACACTCCGGCCAGATGAATGAAACTCAACCGGCAACCGGAGTAAACAACTTAAAGCTATATCATCAGGAAGTCCAGGAATCAAAGGCTTATACAAACAAGATTCTTCTAGCTCTAACAAATGATCTTTAATATTACAACTATAATCAACTAACTTAAACTTAGGAGTTACTTTTATTTGTGAATCACCTAACTTATGTACTAATGATTGATTTGATGCCATCCTAACCCTTTGCATAATAATAACAATAACAAAAACAAATAACAAGATTTCTAACACAAAAGAAAAAAAAAATGAAACTTACCCTTTAGCACAAACTTAGCAAGAAAGAATCTTCAAACTTGAAGAGACCCAAATAGGAAAATGAAATGAAATGGGTTATGGGTTGTGGGTTGGGTTGGTAAAGTGGGTAAAGGGATTAGTATATATTGGAGGTGGGGGGCGGTTGATGCGTGTCAAATAAATGCGGACCCAACCGTGCAAACACGAGTGCCGAGGATGAGCAGTAGGCTAGACTTTACCCTGTTGTCATTTTTATACTACTTTTTTTTTTTTTACATAAACAGTACTATACTGCTTTATGACATATATAAATATAAATATAGATATAGATATAGATTGGTATATAAATATGTACACATACATTACTGCCAGCTTGGCCCACTTCTATTTTGTATTGTCCACCGTTTTCCAGCAACTTTATTACCAAGAGCCGTGTGGATGTTTTTGTATTTTAATAAAATGATTAAGTATCATATACTCCATCCGTACAATATCTGTATTTTCCAATACTAACAATATTAAAAACTTGTACTTTTTTTATGTAACATTGATGATAGGGAGTATGTATACATGTGTGTTATTGTGGAGTTAAATCCATTTGGTAAATATTAATTTTAGGATGCAAGTCTTAAGATTAATCTATGTCTAAGTCTAAATGTCTACAATTATATGAATATTATTATATAAATGTTGTAAAAAAATTTCCATTTAGAGAACTAATCTTTAGTAAGAATAAACTACAAAATTAAAGGTGCACCTTTTTTTTTTCAATACATGAAAAAAATCCCTGCTTTGAACACTTTCAAGTTATAGATATTACTCCGCATTGCATATTATTTTTTTCCCCTACTATTTGTCATTTTATGAACTCAATATTCAATTTGTGATAACCTCACAAGATTTTCAAGTTTATTGAATTGGTAGATAGTCATTATCAACGTCAAAATATATATAAATAAATAGAACGGGTGTTTTATATGCACGTTGCCAAAATGGCGTTGTGTATGACCCTCAATATCGCATTGTAGGTTACTTGAAAAAGATGTTGTAGCAGCACCGAGGAGACAGAATGGGTTTATCGTACGCCCCACCTTCGAAAACTTTGTCTACTGAGAACATAGATATATAAAAAAAAAAAGGAAAAATTTCTAGACACCCTTAAGGCTATAATGCTTATAAATAAATTTCTTTAATTTACATCTTTTTATGTGGATACAATACATCTTGTGAAATTTTGTTGTTGTTAAATGCTGATAGAGCTAGTGTGATAGGTGTAGCATCATTCTCGCAAATTGATGTGTTACCAACTACATTGGAGAAACCTTTTTTTTTTTTTTTCTTGATTCCTTTTCATTGTAGTTGTTGCACATAATTTTATTATATAATTGTATTGTAGCTTATTTGTATGTGTACCATTTATCTGCATATAAAGACAATTGTAACAAGAGCTAGCAAACAATATACAACATTATGTTCGATATCGTTATATGTTTGTGCAATATATATAAACTACTTTTGCACGTTGTTTATATTAAGTTTTGTTTTGTACGTATTAACTTCGAATATGGAATCCAAACATCTTTTATTCTTTTAAGCTAGGAATCTGATTCTCGTTTATCACAACTTTTCCTATAATAAAAAAACCTCACTAGAGTTATAGGATTTCAATCTCGATCAGTTTCCAGTTTTGAGATTAACTTCTTATGGGTTCAAAATCTACAGTGTTGACAAGTTTAAATAACCAATTCAAGCATAAGAGAAGAAATCAAAATCCTAGTACTGAGTATTGATTGATAAGAATCAAAACATGGTAGGATCGTCGGGATCGTCCATTACAAGAGTGAGTATGAAAGCCCCAAGGTGGATGTGTTGATGTGTCCACCTTAGGATGGGTGTTGGGTGGTTGTGGTTTTATTATTATTATTTTTTTTTTTATTTTGTTTTTGATTGGTTATTGAGGTTTATGGGGAATGATTTTTGATTTATATATTGTTATGGAAGTGGTGATGGCATGGGGTGGTTTCCTAACTTCCTCAGTGGTTATGTGTGTAATATATATATATGTGTGTGTGTATAAAATAAAGTGACAACTGATGTGAAAAACTAGCAGAGGTGTCCGTTGAACCGTACGTTTAAACCGTTCAAAGCAACCAAACGGGGGTATTGAATTGTTAAAGTCTAGTCTGGTGGTTTAAGTAATGAAAAAAATAGGGTTGTTTGGTCCGGTTATGGTTTGAGCAAAGAAAAAACCGTAAAAACGGACCGGATCAAACTTTTAACAGCTCAAGAGTTATATATATATATAGTGTCAACTTTTTTGGATAAACGTAAACAAAATCTTGTGTTTCAAAAGTAAACACTATTTCAAGTAGTGTTTTATTTTAGAGCTTTTTCTTTCACATAAAATCTAAATCTAGTTATATTCGAACAACACTTTTCACATAATAAGAGCTTATTAAATTATTTAAAATTAAAAACTAAACTCTAAATAAAAAACTCTTGAAAAACTCTTGCCAAACATACCCATATCATTTCAGGATATTTTAGTTTGAATGAAGTTTTTAATCTTTAAAGTTATACAAATACTTCGTAAGGTTGCAATTAGATCTACCATACCAAACGCTTTTAGAAAGTAAAAGCTCTAACTAACAGGTTTTTTTAAAAGATATAACTTACAGTTTCAACTAAAAACTACAAATACCTTTCTTAAACATACCAAAATGTTGCCATTCATATTTATTGTTTCTGCAAGATCAGTGGCGGCTTAAGGGTTTTATGGCCCTTAAGCGAAATTAGTTTTGAGGGTCTACTTCATTAACATATAAATTAAAAAAAAAAAGATAACTCAAATTATATTGTTTTACTAGTAAAAGCAAAGGGTAGAGGTTGATAAAAAAAACTAATAAGAGTGGTACTCTTATAAAAATTGTATAGTGGTATACTTAACCCCAAGTCCAAACACAAGCTTACTATACAAAAAATTGAGACCTCAAATTTTTGAAGGCCTAAAACGGTTGTTTAGCCCATAGATACTCTAGAGCCGGCTCTGTGCAAGATTACACTCTTAAATACAGTATATATTACGTATGAAGAACGAAACTCAATATGTATGAAAGATGACAAGCGTCAATCAAATTAATTTATTTGTAACATTAATATCTAATATTTTGCATGAATTTGCAATACATAGAACTACCATAAAAACAAACAAATAAATGTGTATTTTAGCATAACAAATTCAAAATCATCAAATTGGACGAGTTTAAATGGTTTGGTATGGTATGATTTGACAACATACTTGGTCAGATTTAATTTGATATATACTGAAACCAAAATACAGGTTGTTCGTTTGGTTCTTAATTAATCAAAACCGAACAAACTGATCTATGAACATCCCTATAAAAAAGCGTTTGTTTGTAAGATTTATCAATTTAGAAATGTTGATGTGGCATGAAGTTGACAAAACTGATAGAGGTTTTGCAAAACGCATGAAGAAAGTAAAGATGGTAATATTGGGAATGGTTTAAAGATTGTGGAGCGAGAAAGCAAAACTGCAAAAGAGTAAACTTTTGTGTTAGCAAACAGTGGAGACAATGAAGATTTGGGCTAAAAGATCAACAATGAGCAGTATAAGAGACTTGACCAAAAATACCATATGGTGGCATCGGCTAGAAAATCAAGTGGCTACTTTGCATTCAATTCTCAAATATATAGCATGTATATTTATTATTTAAGTGTGCATGTGGTATGTGTGTGATAGTCAAGAAAAATAAAAGGCCTTTCCTTTTGTTCACGTGAAAACAAATAAAGAAAACACAAAGTGAAATCCATAATCTTTGTGGGCTTCGGCCCTTTTGCTCTTTGAACTCGGCAGAAAGGAAGGAAAGAGGAGGAGATGCGGTGCAAGAAGTTATATGGGCCTATAAGTCATGGAGTTGAAGTCAGGCCTAAATTAAAGTCACAATTCATAGGACACCGACTTCTAAATAATAGATCATAACGTGCTATCAAGGGAGGTGCTTGAAGAGTTTTGGAGAGAATCAAATTGAAGGTCGGCTAGGGGGGATCGCAGTTAATTATTCGCAAGGAGGTGCAATTTTTGTTTCGAATTCGAGCAGCTTTAGTATCGATCCGTTAGTACGATTCTTGTTTGATTTCTTTTCTCAAACTCTTTTATATTTATTTATTTTGAGACTATATTACTAAATAATTATTATGGATTCTATTTATATAATTATTGTTAGTTTTATTTTTCTTGTCATAAGTACCTAAATCTATTATCATCTACCTAGATGAAGTGATACAAAGACAATGGTTGCATAGTTTTTAATCCAAGTTGATTTAATTAACGTTGTGCCGAGATCTTAATAAATTATTTTCTTGTCACTTATTATTATGTTTGTTGGTGATACATGTATGCTTTGTCGATGGTGTCGGAAGTATATAAGTATGATTTCAATTGTTTGTCTATGAGTAGTTGGTGTTAGTTCATAGTGTGATAGTAAACAACATAGTAATTATATGGAGTAATTTGTTAAATGGGATTAGCGGTTGATGGTGTCACGTTAGTTTCATGTAGGCATAATTGTTAATTCATAACCAAAACAAATTGATTAATTAGATAGATTGTATTAAACGTTGGTGGTGCCAGTTTTCTATGATTGAACTAGTTAGTTAATGGAATTGAATAGAGTTATAATCTTGTCGGCCACCAAGTGAGTTTCTTTGTTCGAGTCTAGGTTATTTGGTCAACATATTTGGATTGGGTCTTATTTAAAATGCAACCGGAGTTAATGTGTCATGGAGTCGAAAGTAGATAATCCTTTAATTATTATTTGAAAATACAAAACTCTTATCGATTAATCCTTAGGGATTACTAACTAATTTTCTAACTAATTGTAACGTGACAACATGGTCACAAAACCCCCTTTTTAAATTAGAATTACTTAATATTAACAATTGCTTTACTTTACCATTTAATTATACTATATACGAACGGGTCTACTGCCCGATAGTGTGTAGTAGTCAGTTTTAAGGTAATTCTTGTAACTTAATTTTTAAACTAGATTTTACACATCAATCAAATGACAAGAAAGTTTGTACATACATACCTATATATCCATCATTGACCAAACACACAAACCATTCTACTATATATACATTATTAACACATGTAATTTAAGTATGTAATAACTATATATACATTCTTGACTACATATATCTAATATATGTTTTTTTTTTCTTTTTCTTGTAGATGGGTCGTGCAAAGTTGAGGATGGAACTCATACCAAAAGAGAAAACTCGAATCACGACTTACCAAAAAAGGAAACGAGGGATGATTAAAAAAGCGAAAGAATTCTCAACTCTTTGTGATGTGAATACCGTGATGTTCATATTACCTCCTGATTCAAATGAGCCCGAGGTTTGGCCTGAAAACCCCGAGCTAATCAAGAAAACCATCGCTTTCTACAAGACAAAAAAGGGTGATTCGGGAAAGAAGACTTATGCTCTCAATGACTTTTTTGAAGATCGTAAGAAAAAGATTAAAGATGAGTAAATGAAGGCTCGAAAAAAGAACATGGAAGCCAAGTACTCGACTTGGTATGATGAGTTCAATAATTATTCCGAAGCACAATTAAGGGGTTTGGTTAAGTCTTTGGAAAACAAAGAAAATATAGTTAGAGCTGTTGATGAATTCAAGAAAAATAACATGAAAATCCTAATGCCATCTATGTTAGAACTCGATGATCACAAAAAACCAATGCTTCATCACTTTACTGGTTTGGGCTCAGGATTGGGCTTGAACCTAGGTAGCCCAGTTAGTAATCTTGGTCATTATCAAATAATGAACCATCAAATAATGAGTAATGGCGATCTTGAGTGGCTCAATAATCATGCTGAATCTAATTCTTGTTTACCTTTATCATCGATGAAGTGTGACCCGAGGGGGTATGGTTATAACACGGTGTATGATGGGGGTGTGATCTACGATAACGTGAACCAATGGGCGATTCCTCAGCCAATGGTGCAAGTTCAAGTGCCGGACTTTGTGATGCAAGAAATTCATAATGCCCAAGCAATGAACAACAATGGTGATTATATGATGGATCAGCTGGATCAACATGCAAGGATGTTTACGGGTAATTAATTAGTTATACTACTAGTTTTATTTTATTTTTCTTCTTTTGAGTGATTTGATACTTTGAAATTTGATAGAACATGGTGCCTTTTGTTTTTGTTTTTTGGGCATGTTGAGAATGCCGCCGTTTACTTATTTAATTTTGTTTTGGATATATAATGAGATCTTTATAGTTTTAAGGTTAAGTTGTTTCATAATATATCGTCGATTTGACGTTTGGTTCATTGTTAAGTTATACCTTTGAGTTGTAGTAATAGACCATGTCAAAAGAAAACCTTTATAATTCTTAAAGGAATTAGTTTATACACTCTTACCAATTCAACTATTATTAGTTACATATATTACATGTTTCATATACTCATAATTACCTCTATCTATTTGCTGGGCTATTATAAGTTGGGTCTCTTTGCTTTATCGATGAATGATTGAATGGTATTGTCTGGTTTGTTGCTTCGAGTTTGTATTGACTTGTATAGAGCATTTGCCTTGAATACGTACATATCCTTACTTTTTGTTCATCGGGAGTCACATTCATGATCCTTAATTTGCCTTATTTTCTTGATTAAGAATATTCTATTAATCTGAACCAATTTGAAACTTATGTACACTGTAATCAAACTGGCCGGTGTATTACTTGAACAGAAGCTAAGTAGTACGTACAGATTGATATATTTGTTTGTTTCATATGTTATGTTTTTATTTTGATGGTAAATTCAAAAGTTTAACTAATTAAGGGAAACTTGTTAAAGTTTGAGATACAAATGCCCTGTAGGTAGATAATTTAGGTTTGATGATGAGCTGTATTTTTGAAAGAAGTGTCTAATTATAGAGTAAACTTCATATACTTTTAACTAATCATTCCAATCCACCTCTTACGATTAATACTTTTCTTGATGGTATGTTTGATCGTTTGATTGAGAACTAAGCTAATTTTAAATTCCTTTTCAATGACTTTCTGTCTTTCTGTTTGAATGGCAACAGTTTACTAATTATCATCACTTGGCTTGTAATACAGTATTATTTTGGATAATGCTAGAGTATCGAGAAAAAAATTGGTAAGAATACAACTAGTTAATACACGTGTTTGTCATTAACAAGATCCATTTATTTATTTTTTAAAATTTTACAAATAACTTAAATTATTGGAACAACAACAACAACTGTACCTAATTCCTAAGTAAGGGTATGGAGGAGGTGAGCTGTAGACAGTCTTACTTCTACCCAAAGGTAGAGAGATTGCTTCTATAAGGACCTCCGCCCAAAAAGATGTAAAAGCCGTAAAAAGGTAGAGTGTTTATACCTGTCTGTCGAGAGCATAATAAGACGGTATACCTATTAGTTGGGTCCGTTGGGTATAGCTACCACCAGAGTAAAGAAGAGTAGCAAACATACGACCTAACAATACCTTAGCACAATACATAAACTCTAGCAACCATAGTACGCAAATAACAACATAAAACGTAGGAACATAATAAACAAAGTCTACAACAAAGAGCTCAAACAGGAGGAACGTAAACCACCATGACAATCATACCTATACATATGAATTAACTAAAAACTAAGGAAAATAAACTATTTCTAAACAACCCTACGGAGCAAAGTACCTTAGTCTGCTAAGCTAAACTAATCCTAGACTACTCACAAAAACGCTCACCAAACGACAAAGGCACTACAAACAATATTGCATTTGTTAACACTTTTAGGTGAGTGTGAACAAATTAAAAATTTTGTGACGCTTTTTAGTGTGTAGAAATATATTGAATTAAAAGTGTGTGAAAATTTCTCCACACTAAAAAGTGTGTAGAAATAAAAGTTCACACTTTTTAGTGTGAACTTTCATAATTATTTTGTCACACTCCATTTGTCCACGGTAACTAAAAACTTTCATAATTATTTCAACTACTCATTTTTCCCCCATCCTTCCTCTCCGGCCACCACCTTCATCTCCGACCACCAACATCATCTCCGACCACCACCTCCTCATTCTCCTCCCTTCTTCTCTGGCGAGACAACCACCACCATCATCTCCAACCACCACAGCCACAACGACGATGGCAACAAGGGTTACGCCCGTACCGTAACAAACCGCCACCATCTCTTGGATCGTCGCTCATCAAATCCATACGATTCCCATATGCGTCCGGTGAGAGCCCCTTTAGAATGGATGATGGCAACGTCGGTACCGTATCCACCGAAAAACAAAACCGATTCTCTCCGGAAATGTCGCCGAATTCTGGAAAAAGAAATTTGAAACTTGAAGAGAGATAAAAATGATTGGTAGAGATTTGGTCATAATGGTCCTAGTCTAAGATTGTTCCTAAAATAACACACCCCTATATTATATATATATAAACACCTCGAATTCTACTACGTTTAAATATTTTATCTCTAATTTAATTAAAATTTTAATGAGATGACTCCAATGACATTAGTGGGATATTGGTAAGTTTTTTAAGGTTGAAATGTTTAATTAGCATCTGAGTCTTACTTTCTACATTTGTATGAATGAATTGTTGGGGATTGGGGGTTAGGAGAGGTTTCAAGAGTTATATGTTTTGTTCCTAGTAATGATATGGTTTAAGATTTTAAGTAGGATAGTTAATTGTTCTATAAAAATTAAAAATAGTTAATAAAAACTAATCTTTTAATTATAATTTATTAATTTTATACTAATTCAAGATTTAAACATAATGACAAATTTTAACTTGAGATGTTATTGAAAGTAATAAAAAAAATAATTTATTATATTCATATGAAATAAAAGAATAAATAATATGTGAAAAACAACTATTTATATGATTTTTCTTATTTAAAATTAGATAGTTCATCTTATATTAAATCTTATATTAAGTATCAAATATTTATATATAAAATCAAATATTTATTACTTTTTTTTATATCAAATAAATGATAACATGTTATTAATTATATATGTATACTCGCATATTACGCGGATCAATAATCTAGTTTTTACATATATCCAAATCAAACAAATTATAAAATATATTCAATTTTTTTGTTTTAAGAAATCTCTATCTTCGTTCTTTGGCATCATTTTATTTACATTAAAATTATATACTCTATTATTATTAAAGATAGAGATGAAATGATACATGTGGCGAGTTAGTATTTGTCCACTATACAGATTTTGTGATATCGTATATCGTTCAGATTTTCAACTATATGTTAGTTATTGTGTTTTTGCACATTTCTTTTTATAAATTTTCAACCAGTATATTGCAGCTTTTTCATGTCCATGTATCATACACCATTTAGATTTTGTCATATCGCATCTCATTCAGATTTTCAACTACAGGTTAATTATTGTTTTTTACACATTTTTTTCCTTTGAAGTTTTCAACCAATACATTACAATTTTTTTTGGATCATATCATGTACCATTATGTATAGGTATCGCTATTCGGATATTGTCACACTTTTCTCCTTTTCCAACTAATATATTGAAACCAAAATTTTAGCTAACATATAAAGTGACAAATCATTAGTAACAAAGCATAATCACAATATTTGAATCATATGCACACTCAGAATAAAGCTACCGTGGTTTGCCCGTAGATAAATATATTTAAAACAAACTTATCAATGACTAGTACTTTTTAAATAGGCCGTAGAAAAATACACTAAAATAAACAACCGTTTCGACACGACAATTGAAACCCCGTGACACGGAGCCGAACTTTACAAGTTTAACTTAAGACGTCTAAGTCTCCAATTTCTTCAAATACCAATACCATCTATTGATAACCAGTTTTGTCCATACGAAATGGTGATATAGCGGCGACGTGACGATGACGGGTGGCGATAGCGGGTTAGCGGTAGTGGTAGCGGTGACAATAACAGTGTAGTTATTAATGTAATAGTGATTTTTTGTCCTTCTAAAAAAACAAAAAGTAAGTGATGTAAAAGTTCATTAAAGGTAATATGGTTATTTTAAGTATATATTATAGGCATTTCAAGTAAAAACCTTTAAAATAGTAAATAAAATTTTAAAAATATTTTGGGTTATCAGCAACTTATTAAGTAAGAAAAAATCAAAAAAACTAATGATTTATAATAATATATATTATTGAACCATTTTCTTTTAAGCCTTTTGCATTTAGAAAAAGATTTATAGGCTATGTGATAGTTTCTTTGAGTACCTACATATAAATTTTGTTAGGACATACTTTCAATTCACATCTTATATTTGCGTATGGAATACGTTCGGGAGGAGAGAAACGGAAAAAAAAAAATTATGGCGAAGAAATGTTTTTGGCTGTATCTATTGTATTGCATTATTAACCACTGAGTTGATAGCCCAGTGGCCACCGCCCCCTTCACAAGGGATCTAGGAGTTTGTAAGGCGCGGGTCGAATCCTGGCTCAACCCAGTATTCGTTATTCCCACCTACTCCCTAGGGAAGTCACCGGGATGCCCAAAGGAATGGTACCCAAAGGGTACAAGGGGCTAAGTAGTTCCCTCCCAATTATCATTTTTTTTTATTGTATTGCATTATTAATGATAGTAAAATTGCTCTTTTACATTTGTGACCCGACAGTTTCTCCAACCCATCTAATTTTTTTCTCTACCGTCTTAAAGTCAAAATAAAGGACCTACGTGAGTTGGAATTCTAAATCGCCCTTTGCCACTGAACACATACAATTCGATTTATATAAACCAAGGACTTACCTAGCCTGGAATTCTGGTTTCGTCACTGTTTGCATTCTTTATGTTTTGTTTTAAAACGGTTAAGTTCTTTATCTATAACCCCTTATAGAACATATTGAATTTTTCTATTTTTAGGAAATTTAACAATTTTTTATACCCAAAATACCCCTATTTCTTAATCCTAATTCTCCTATACATCTAATCTGTACTTTTTTATTATCTAAAAAAAACAAGTCTCTCTTTAAATGTTACATTGGAAAATTATCTAAAATAAAATTAATGATTAAATTACACTATCATTCTATTATCTTTTAAAAAAATCTTCATTAACCTTTTAAATCAATTACTTTTACATCAATTATCTACACCACTTAACGTCGTCTCCACCATCAACAGTTGCTCCCACCACCACACTATCACCGCCACGACATCTGCCGCATTACGCGGATATCGTGTTAGTCTTAAGTGATACTAAATAAAATTGATGGACAATGTGTATTAATGACGTTTTTTTCGTTAAGAGTATATTTTGTTTGCATCGCTATTTTATAACGTTTGTACTCATTTAACATTGATGTTGCCCTGACTATAATCGATTATTCGATTTCTTTGGGAAAAAAAAGAATTTAGTGCTTTATTGATTATTTTCATTCTTATATTCTAACTCTATGTATATATTACAATGTGAAAAATTTCTTACGATATTAATTGCTAACTAATTTCTTATTGTACTTTCTATTATAGCTCAATGGTTGAGCATCAGCTTTATATGTTGAGGGTCTCGATTTTAAGACATGGGAAATACATTTAAATGAATTTTACAAAAAGTCCTCCAATGAAGTAGGTTTGAATCTTGCAGAGGGGGCAGAGTTTTACCTCAATTAAATGGCGTGCCTTCGCACGATTTAGTTGGGGGTTTCTCCTCCTACTAGGTATTGAGAGTGATAGCGCGGACCCAGTTAAGACAATATAAGCTAAATGTTCTATTGCGAGCAAATGATCTATACCTTTTAAAAAAAAACTAACTTCTTACTATGTTACGGTTTTTAGCAATTTTTAAGATTTATTTGATTTTTTATTAGTTTTCAGGGTTTTTTTCTTCCATTTTTGTTAGTCTTAATTTCTTATTTAGTTACACAGGTGTATTTTATAAGTTTTAATGCTAGAAAAATCTTTTGAAATTTTAGAATTAATTTCATTGACTAATGTCTCATATCTTTCTAATTTTAGTAGCAATATATATAATAGAACAATATTTTGTTCAAACAAAATTAACCTACAGTAACTGTAGACCGAGCTACCATGTCTCCGACATTGGTGAAATTGGATATTGGTCATGACATTCGGTTGGGAAAAACAATTATGATGTAATAAATAACCATTTTTGCAGATATAAAATAAAATAAAACCATGGCTAAAGGAATGGTTGTGTTCACTTATGACTTGTAGATAAGTCTTCATAGTTTTCATGAGTTTTTGCATTTGTTTAGTCGTCAATGACTCACTAACTAGTCTTATTCATGCATACCCCACATATGAAATTTCACAAACTTGTCTGATCACAAATTCAGAATAGACAGATACCCATAGATCTACCGATATATATATATATATATATATATATATATATATATATATATATATATATTCTTCGTTGTGAATTATTATGTTCATAATCAATCTTTTTAATAATCAGTCTTCATAGTTTTCATGAGTTTATAGCTTATACTTAATGTATTATGTATTATAAAAAGAAATGAAAATAAGTATTATTATAGATCTTAAATTAAAGTTCGAAACCAAAATGTATGACAATTTTATTATACTAAAACATGGTTGCTCTAATAACTTATCGATCAATCACAGTACTCGATTTCTGAAAGTTGACTTTCCAGATATATTTTAAGATATTTTTTAAACAAGATCAACAGCAAACTGTTTGTAATTTGTATCGTTCCAAAAGAATATTTGTATAACTAAGCAAATTTATATTGTTTTTTCAGGACAGATGTTCAAACATGTATCACCACACATTTACTCATACATTCAACAATGGAATGTGATTATGTGAATCCACAATTTATGGATTACAGGGTCATCTTGAATATCACTAGATGAAAAAATTATTGTATAAATTGTTTCAGAAAGTGATAAAATAAAGCGAATATAAAAATAATATTAAGGTTATTGCCCGTTACCAATATTTACCAAAAGTGAATTAGTTACATAACTGGTCTAGAAAAAAGAAAACAAGTAGTGAATATTTGAGAAGGGTTAGCTTATGAAATGCCATCATAAAATGAGTGGATCGGTTTGGTTAGCGGGTAACAGGTCAAAATAGGCACATGTTTGACACAATTTCTATTTTGATTATTATCTTTTGGATTAAGATAAACAATTTTATGATATTTTCAGGTGAGTACAATGTCAACTGCTGCAAGGAAGAGGCTGATGAGGGATTTCAAGAGGTTACAGCAGGAGGGTCCTGCAGGCATTAGTGGAACACCCGAAGACAACAATATAATGGCATGGAATGCTGTGATATTTTCGGGTAACTAATAAATGATAACAAAACTTTGGTCCAGGAGTCGACAAGTATCACATGTCTCATGGTCAGGCAAAAATTTAGATGGTATATATTTTATTTCATTAGGTCATGTCAGACTGAGGTGATAAAAGGGTTGGCCAAAAAAAAATGAGGCATATGGGTTTACTTTTGAAAGTCGAAATGTTTTAATCTAGGGAGTTAATATCTCTGCAAGTGTTTGAGTAACAATGTAACATAAGAGTATTGCTTTAGTGTAACATTTTTAACATTAGCCGCTATTGTAGCTACGTTATTATCTATCGTATTATCTTGCTAATTAATTGTATGTTTATACTGTTTTTGATAGTCACGACATCAGATGTCATGTCAATGATATCCGCTGCAACGCGCGGGTACCATGCTCGTATATGATTAGTATATACGGCACTCAAAAAGTCAAAACTATATTTATTTTTGTTCAAAGTTGGTGAAAACCACACTTTTACACCAATACTCCGTTTAGAACACATATTTGTGTATTGTTAAGCCCTTGTTACCAGCTACAAAACATTCTATATAGTAGAGATACGTCACTCATACTTTGTATATATTTATGTCTAAAGTTGGTGAAAATTATACCTTTCCATCATATTTCCAACGGAATCATGAAAATTGTACTATTTGTGAATGCATTGTGATACTACTGAGATAGTATGGTGCTATCTATGAATGATTTCGCTTAAGGCCCATAAGGGGTAAGAGACTGGTGCCAACGACCCACTACAGTTTAACCGAAGAGGTACTCGATTTCGTGAACCATTATCACAACCTCTCCAGTTTGACTCGTTGGTATGGAACGTCTGATATTAAGCGATGAGGTAAGCGAAGATGGCATGGGGTGGTTTCCTGACTTCCTCAGTGGTTATGTGTGTAATATGTATGTGTGTGTGTATATATATATATGAACTGTGTGATTGTGGCGTGGTGATGATGTGGCACTACGCTAACCATTACTAATGCTCATGACACCGAACAAGACACGTGACAGGTACAATAACTAATTGATTAAAATCAAAACATGGACGCTTAGAATTTGCTATCAATCAATGAACTTGGGCTTTTATAACTTGTACTCAAGACACTCAACAAGACATGTGACAGATACAAGATGGTTTCCCAAAAAACATTAATGAGTTGATATGGAATAATGGAAACACCAGGTTCTCAAAGATGGACAGTAACTTCATATTCTAAACAAACTAGATTGCAAGATTCCATCTCAACCTATCAACTCATAAAAAACTCGGTGTAGCCTACTAAGTAATGGCCAAATCTGTCCGGTATATATAGTGGTTACGACAATAATACATACCATTTGCCTGGTTATATACTTGTATGTAAGAGGCTAACCTGAACTCCCGAATTGTTATTTTTTCCTTCAGAGTAACAAAATCAGAAGTGTTATTAAAGGGCTAAACCTGCAATCAATACAATAGGTACTCAAGCAGACGATGCACCAATTTCATTTTCAGTTATCCTTAAAAGATTGGCCAGTTCACCAAAAAGGCGACAGTTAACAGTTTTCCAACTTTCTTATCAGAAGACATTTAAGTAATTCATTACCTTAGCTACCAAGGCAAGGCCAAAATTTACGAACTATTTAATAAGTAAGGTTATAATTCACATCCTATTCAAAATCTTCTAACTCGTTGCGTAGTATTGGCTAATTGCAGCACAAATTTTGTCAGAATTATTACTAAAATAACCAAGAATCTTGTTCTTATAAAAACCCTAGATCCATAAATAAGAAACATAAGTAGAGCGAAAAGAAAGTAAAAAGCACATAAGTATATAAATGGGTGAATTACAGAATATATAGGAGCAAAAAAAAGCATAGCAATGGTACCAGTACGAGAATGGAGACTATTGTCTTTCATTTCTACTGTTAACCACCTTACTACCGGCAGAGCTGCTCCACTGCAGCCACAATCTGAGGAGGCTGAACTATGGTATATTCTTCTAGAGTCCCTGCATATGGGGTTGGCACATCTTGTGAAGATAAACACACAATTGGTGCATCCAAATAGTCATGGAAGTTTTCATTAATGGCTGCAGTCAGACTGGCCCCAATTCCACCGGTTCTCATGCATTCTTCCACAATAAGCACACGGTGCGTTTTTTTAATCGAGTTTCCAATTGTATAAAGATCAAATGGCTTTAAAGACCTAATATCAATGACTTCTGGATCATAACCCTTGTTGACCAGAGTATTAGCAGCCTGCATTACATGATACCTCATCCGGGAATATGTCAGAATGGTGACATGTTCTCCAGGCCTAACCATTTCAGCTTCCTCGAGATTTAAAACATACTCCTCATCGGGAATCCGTTCTTTGAGGTTGTAAAGTAAAACATGTTCAAAAAGGATGACTGGGTTGTCACTCCGGATGGCTGCTTTCATTAGCCCCTTTGCATTATAAGGGGTTGAGCAAGCTACCATCTGGATTCCAGGAATGGACTGGAAATATGACTCGAGACGTTGGGAATGCTCGGCACCAAGCTGGCGCCCAACTCCTCCTGGTCCTCTAATGACAATCGGGATTTTGAACTGACCGCCAGATGTATAGTGGAGCATACCACAGTTGTTGGAGATTTGGTTAAAAGCAAGGAGGAGGAAACCCATGTTCATTCCCTCAATGATTGGTCTTAAGCCAGTCATGGCGGCTCCGATTCCCATCCCAGTGAATGAGTTTTCAGCAATGGGGGTGTCAAGGACTCTAAGATCACCATATTTATCAGCGAGTCCTTTTGTGACCTTGTATGAACCACCATAGTGGCCTACATCTTCTCCCATGACACACACACGTGCATCTCTTTCCATTTCTTCTTCCAAGCCTTCTCGAAGTGCTTCAAAGAGTAATAATTCATGTCTGGAGAAGAAATAATATCACCATTATTGAAAAAAAGGGGATGGTTCTTATAGATGTAGAACTGTGTGCATTACATGATATATAGATGATATTATATTATCAGGGGTTTATCTGAAGTTAATGGTGCAAATATATAACAGGAAGAGCAATGTTGTAACTAAGGAGAGTGACAATTCTGAACAGCTTGTTGGGGGTGATGACATAGATTATTGATAGATGATGAGGCTTTCTAACTGTTGATATCCTTTGATGAAAACTTATTAGATTGTGACATTGAATTGAAAGATTTAGGGTTTCACAAAAAGCCTTGATAAACTGAATGTAGATTTTTTTTTTTCTTCTAATGGCTTGAAACACTATTGGACGAAGAAACTGTCATCAAAAGTAGAAAGGCGGGTATTGTTTGTGTCTCAAATGATCTAATTACAACAGATCCATGAACTTATAGCACTTTTACTTTGCAAACAAATATAAGAAGTAGAATCTAGACTTTCATTATTACACTTTGAACATACCAAGGTAAGCCTTATTTCTAGGTATCGAAGCTCAAAGCACTCTAAAGAAACAATGCAAGTGCGTAACTATTAACAATTCGTAATAAGCAAAAGAAATTATATGCTTTACCCGGGCTTAGATGCAGTTGACGCTGGTGGAGTATCAGCTTTTGTCTACAATACATACACAAACACAACAATTGATTAATCAAAACCATAATTTAAAATATATATATATGTATACATATATACTCACTGCGACAGCCTTTGTAACCAACTGGTCAGCTCTGCAGCCTATCTTGTTGGAAACACCATCTGTCTTTGCACCGCCACATCTCACCACAACAAAACTAGTTTTCCTCTCTGAAATACATTCAACCATTCAGCTCTTATAATTAAAAAAATCTGATGGAAACAATTGAAATTGAGGATAATGAAACAACCTGAAAGGGAATTGCGACAAGTGAAATTGGTGGACAGGGCTGCTGCTGTTGATGAAGTTGCACCGATTGCTTGAACTAGAGATGCCATTATTTGCGGGTGTGTGTGTGTGTGTGTGGGAGTAATGTGAAATGTGATGTAGTTTGTTTAAAGGGAAATGTTTTGGGCTTTGGTTGTATCGATTGTCTGGATGGTAAATACCTGTGGGTGTCCAATTACTGAATCACGTGTTATGTTTATTGATCGCGGGTTTCGGCGGTGAGATTGTGGGGTGATAGGTCAAGTCATAGAGTATGATAGCCAAGTGCCTTAACCGTACATGCTTCACCATCGGATTTAAAAATTCTTCGAAAGTGTATTGAATGACATCTCTAATGAAAGAGCATGAAATTTTAAGAAGACTCATACAATTTTTATAATTTTTCGATATACGGTTTTTGAGATAAAATTTTTTGAATGAATTAGAGGAATAAAATGATTTATAGATGAGATATAAAAAAATAAGTGGTTGAGATTTGAGGAAAGAGAAAAAAAATGAATGATTGAGATTTAAGGTTATTATAGGTATATTATGTAAAGATGTTTAAATTAGTGAATAAACAATATGGGTATTTTGGATAGTTCAAATCATCTTTTCTTAAAAAAAAAAGGCACAATGTTTTATAAGATAGTTATAGATAGTGTATATATGTATATGTATACATGCCACTTGGTGTCTAAGCCGAGTCGAAGACTTAACCGTGGGAAGGAAATCCTAAAGTTGTTTTCAACTTAATAGATCAAATTAGAAACATTTAGGCAATTGGATGAAAATCAATGATTAAGCTTTAAATATGTACTTTGAATCTCAACCCTTGATTTTAATCCAAGAGCCAAGAGTTGCCTAACATAACTAGTCATATTAGACAACTTTAGGGAATCCTCTCCCCCTAACCGTTCAATTTGCTAAGTTTTTTTTTTTTTTCTAAATTGGAGCTCACCGATAGATTGAGCTATCCAATTTTAATATTCGCCATGCCCAAAAACCGATTTTAGGAGAAATCGGCTCCAAAGCGAAACCAAAATTGGTTTTGGTTAATGCGATAAAAGATCGGATATGGTCAACCTCGACCCCGTTTGACACTTGTTTTGGTCAAGAGGTTGACCGTTTTTTTTTTGTTGTTTTCTCTTCAAAGACCGAAACCGAACCAAAAAAACCGACTATAAAAACTGATGACCAAAACGGTGGAAAAGTTTGGAAGAAACTGTTTTTTTTTCTTTTTTTCTCTGCTTGGTTTTCAGTTTTTCAAAACCGGTTCTCCCAAAAATGGTTTTTTTTTTTTTTTTTTTTTTTTTTTGGGGGGGGGGGATACCTAGTATTATCTATGTTTATGGGTGTATGAGATTGTCTTTACTTTAATTTACGCCAAATTTTATTCATTTGCGCTTAGGATAGTGTTATTATATTGTCTATCTAATACTTCATTCGTTTCATAACAAGTGTCTTATTTTAAATTTTTTAACTGTTTGTTTTGTAACTAACCATAAATATTTCTACTGGTGTTAGATATATTATTTTATTTTTTAAAATAGGGGTTTTTTTCTAATCCGGTCTAAACATATGCGACAACATCATATTTCTTTTACGACATATTTGAAACCATTGCATTAACACGTACCGTAACTCTATGTAGGAGGATGATATACATACAAATTATTATTATTATTATTATTATTATTATTATTATTATTATTATTATTATTATTATTATTATAATGGGATGTGAAATATAAGGCTGTTAGGTACCTAAGCTTAGATGTCGAACACTCACATATTAATTTTTTAAACCATAAAAATCATGGGCTCCAGACATTTATTCATTAAACAATATATAATAAAATATTAGTATGTGGAGGGTTCCACACCTAAACTTACAGACAAGTCTTATATTTCCTTTTCCCTTATTATATATATATATATATGGGTAAGATATTTTGAGACCACCTTTTATTTTAGGACCAACTAGGACCATTGATTTTTGTACACCATCATCATCTACTACAATATACAAGACTTTTTTGTAAAAACACTAAGACTTTCCGGCGACGGGCCCACGTAAAAATCATGACACATGATTTTTACGTGGGCCTGTCGCCGGAAAGTCTTAGTGTTTTTACAAAAAAGTCTTGTATATCATAGTAGATGATGATGGTGGTGTGTAAGTTACGAAAATCAATAGTCATTTTTTAGACTTTTTTTAGTTGGTCTCAAATTATCTTTCCCATATATATATATATATAATATAAAATTATAACATTTATATAATGCACTAGAAGTCCAGAATTACTACATAAATGCAATCTAATTGGATATAAAACAATCAATGGTACATAAGAAAGGGAAAAAAAAGAACATTAACAACATTATCATCTGCTGTTCAATAAAAAAAAACAACATTATCATCTGGAAATGATGGAAGCAGTGTATCTAGTTTGGTCAATCCTGACCACCACACTCACCTCCATCATTCTATCCCTCTTCCTCCCTTTCCGTCTTCTCTTCTCCAACTCTCCACCCACTTCTTCAGCTGCACTATATCAAGGCACAGTCTGGCACGAACGACGTCGTCCGGTTCACCATTCTTTCAAGTACCATGTTCGCTACGCTTACATTGACCTTGATCACACCCCACACTCACTTGACCATCTTTCTTCTCAACAAGCTCGTGATATCGCCCAAACCAATGGTCCTGTGTAAGTCTCATTATATGTTCTTTTTTTCTTAATTGTTTTGGTTTTTACTTTTTAGTTTATCAAGCTATATGGGTTTTCAAGATTCTGATCATTATGTTTGGAAAGTTCCCAAATTTATCAAGCTATATGGGTTTTCAAGATTTTGATGGAAAGTTTCCAAATTTAATGTTTATTTACTAGACTAAAAAACATACAACTTTAGGATAGTGTGTCATTAGTACTAAATGAGTAAATAGAGAGGGATCCTACTCAGGCTACCTCATGTATTCATGTTGTGTCATGTAGGGTAAATTCTTACTTATGAACCCTCGGATCACTCTAGTCCACCACCGACATGGGATTATGCCTAGGGTCTTACAACATTTATGTTTGATCTATGACCTATATATATAACATTGTATTTTAGTTGATTTTTGAGAGATGAAAATCATTTAGCCAATTTTAGTATTTCACATAGTATCAGATGTAAGAACCAATTAAGGTATGCCAAACTAATATGGATTATGGAAATGTAGTCATGTACTTTGGGACAAAAGAAGTGTTGAGATAAATGTGACTCTGCTTGCGCCTAATTATCTGACTTTGATAAGTTACAATAGTGACTTCGAAAGTGAATTTCTGAACCCCTTAAGTATATATAGTTCAAGTTCTGAGTTTTAATAGTGGGATGGGAACTACAAAGGACATACAATAATTTAATGATAAAGTACAATGCCATCCCACGTCGCTTAGTCTTAACCACGACGTAGGAATTAAATGGGTATCACTTGAGTCTTTGAATTTCGAGTTTCTTGTAGGCTCTAATAACTTCCACCATTGGTTATCGCTTGTAAGGCGATTTGGAGGATACTGCTCAGTTATCATAGAGTGATCAACTGTGAGGCCGAGGTAGGTTAGACTTGTGTATTGATTATGCTTCTATTTGTATGACATCAAAAATTGCAGGGGTGGAGTTTGTACCAACACTATACTACTATACTACATTGGTTGTGTACCATAATCATAAAATGTGAAGGTATAACCGGAGAGGGAGTTTCTAATTTGCCGTTTCCGGACTCTTCCTTGGGAGTTTCTAATTCCTTGTAACTCAAAGGTCGGAGCTTTCAATAGATTTTAGTCATTTACCATGTCTTCAAGTGGTTTTAGGGGTTATTAAGGTAGTAACTCATTCAGCTTGCGCCACTAGTTGTTGATCATTAATCTCAAAATGACTACCCATCATTGAATGCTATATAGTATCTGTCATCGTAAACAATATTACTTAAATGTACTATGTATATCATTGTCATTTCTTTTGTGATTAGATAATAGATATGTATTAACCAACTTTTGCACCATTGTTGTAGTTTCCTATTGACAATTCCTCCTAGTGTTGGATATGAACAAAACCCGTTGAGCTTGTACTATTGCTATGACTTGGAAGGCTCAACCAGATGCTTAAAGATGTGCATTGCAGAGGTCTGTAAACAGTGACAGATATAGCATTGCATATGGCTGAACAATTATATATACCTGAGTATTCTTCTTTTGAATGATAACTTGTTTATCTGATTTCGTGTTTTTTATACAATTTTTACTAGGTTACTAATACACCATGGGGGGAACGGGTACAGTTTCTGTTCAACCCGAACTCTGATGTAGTTGCAAAACCGCTTCATGTTAGCCCCTTCATGGTATGTATGTTTGTGTATGGACATATATCTCTTTCATATCTGTATGCGTGTATGTGTAAAGGGATTGTTTATGAGTGTTGGTTTGATTACTTGTTAATCATAGGATATGCTTGGGAGCTGGAACATGAAAACAAGTGTACCTGGGGATAAACTTATGGTAAAAATTTCAGTAAGCCATCCTAAGCTTGGTGACTATTTCACTGCTACATTGACAGCAAATAGGATATCTTCATCATCAGTTCAGCATGCGGTTTTCTTCTGGCTAATGCCTCACAAAGTTGCACTCTGGATTTACTGGCATGTAAGAATAGTTTCTATTTCATTAGTTTACACAAGATATTTCAAGTGTTGTTAAGAAAAGATGGACTTGTATGTGATGCTGCTGCAAACACTAAAAACAATATCCAACTCTGTCAAAGGAGATTATGGGACGTCAAGTCATTAGAGGTGACAATTGCGACCCCATTTACTCATGAAATGGGTCATTTTGGGTTGTGCTTTTTCTCAGACAGTCAGACGTGATTTAACTTGCCCATTCTTAAAATGATACATTTCAACCTGGTCTATTTTGACTGGTTACACAACCCACCCTACTTGACCTTTTTGTCACCACCATTGTCATTTTGTGAGGTATCTCATGATTGCACGCTTTCATAACACAGGCTCTGAAACTCTGGTGGAAAAACGTAGCATTTATTCAGCATCCAAGATATGAAAGTTCATCATACAAAGAAGATGCTGTAGCACGCGATAGAAGTCTTGGGTGTTGCCAGACATTTGCAACACAAATAAATGATCAACAGCAGGAAGTCAAGGACCGTTGGTTTAGATGGAGAGACGCTAAATGGCCATGGTGCTAAATCGATCATGTAAGTCATTTTATTCAAGTTACATAGATCCCATTCATCAAAGATGTCCCGTTAAATGTAAGATAGACTCCTTGATGAGTTTGTATTGTTGTAAGACTTTTTACTGAAAACTCAAATTTCAATATTAGACATGATATATTCAGTCATATCCTTTTGAGATCAATCACGTTCCTTCAAATTTTATAGATGATACAAGTTATACCAACCTCGTTACAGGAAATATCTGTCAGTTTAAAAGTTTTTTCACGTTCCAGTATATTCACAGATAAAGTGAGAATGCCAAATTTGGCCGGTATATATAGTGGTTACGACAATAATACATACCATTTGCCTGGTTATATGTAAAAGACTAACCTGAACTCTCAAATTATTATTTTTCCTTAACAATGTAACAAATCAGAACTGTAATTAAAGGGCTAAAGCTACAACCAATACAAGAGGTACAAGCAAAAGAAGCACCAATTTCATTTTCAGTTATCCTTGCAAGAATCCAAGAATCTTGTTCTTATAAAAACCAAGGGTCCATATATAAGAAACATAACTAGAAGTCTAGAACGAAAAGAAAATGAAAAGCACATAAGTATATAAATGGGTGAATTACATAACATATAGGAGCAAAAAAAAAAAAAAAAAGCAAAGCAATGATACCAGTACGAGAATGGAGACTATTGTCTTTCATTTCTACTGTTAACCACCTTTCTAACGGCAGAGTTGCTCCACTGCAGCCACAATCTGAGGTGGCTGAACTATGGTATATTCTTCTAGAGTCCCTGCATATGGGGTTGGCACATCCTGTGAAGATAAACACACAACTGGTGCATCCAAGTAGTCATGGAAGTTTTCATTGATGGCTGCAGTCAGACTGGCACCAATTCCACCGGTTCTCATGCATTCCTCCACAATAAGCACACGGTGTGTCTTTTTAATCGAGTTTCCAATTGTATAAAGATCAAATGGCTTTAAAGACCTGATATCAATGACTTCTGGGTCATAACCCTTGTTGACCAAAGTATTGGCAGCCTGCATCACGTGATACCTCATCCGGGAATATGTCAGAATGGTGATATGTTCTCCCGGCCTGACCATTTCAGCTTCCTCAAGATTTAAAACGTATTCCTCATCAGGAATCCGTTCTTTGAGGTTGTAGAGTAAAACATGTTCAAAAAGGATGACCGGGTTGTCACTCCGGATAGCTGCTTTCATTAGCCCCTTCGCATTATAAGGGGTTGAGCAAGCTACCATCTGGATTCCAGGAATGGACTGGAAATATGACTCGAGACGTTGGGAATGCTCGGCACCAAGCTGGCGCCCAACTCCTCCTGGTCCTCTAATGACAATCGGGATTTTGAACTGACCACCAGATGTATAGTGGAGCATACCACAGTTGTTGGAGATTTGATTGAAAGCAAGGAGGAGGAAACCCATGTTCATTCCCTCAATGATTGGTCTTAAGCCAGTCATGGCGGCTCCAATTCCCATCCCAGTGAATGAGTTTTCAGCAATGGGGGTGTCAAGGACTCTCAGATCACCGTATTTATCAGCGAGTCCTTTTGTGACCTTGTATGAACCACCATAATGGCCTACATCTTCTCCCATGACACATACACGTGCATCTCTTTCCATTTCTTCTTCCAAGCCTTCTTGAAGTGCTTCAAAGAGTAATAATTCATGTCTGTAGAAGAAATAGTATCACCATTATTGAAAGAAAACGCAATAGGTCTTCTAGATGTATAATTGTGTGTGTGCCAGTTAACAGAAGTAGCACATGGCTTATGTATGAAGCAGTATCATTTACTATTCAAACGAAAATGTAATTATGTAGTCCAATATGACCAAATCACTTCATATATAACCCTTTTTTTAATAGAAATTATAATGCATAGAGTTCAGGCACATGAAAGTATATTCTGGACCCTCACAGTAGTCCAATATAACCAAATCACATATATATCCTTTTTTTATTAAAGAACTTATAATGCATAGAGTTCAGGCACATGGAACTATGAAAGTATATTCTGGACCCTCTCACAGTCACAATTAAGCAAGATAACATTTCCCAGGTATTATAAAGAATCATCGATTTCACTTCCAAAAAATTAAGGTGTGTCAGTAATACTTTCATGCTTGGCATATTCAAAGGGATTTGTTCCTATAATCCTATGTTGATGCAGGTTGGGGGGTTACAGCAACTTTAAAATATAATCTAAAATCACAGCAGGTGAGTCGAAGAAGTTGATTTAAACCTATTGATTGCTACATATAGGTAAGGATGATCCAGCTGAAACTTACAATTTCAGAGTAATCTATCCGCATTGATATTTCACAACATTACAATTTCAATCTAAATTTCATATGATCTTACAAAGCAGCATTTGAGTTATTAATAATTTAGTATCAAAAAGTGAAAAACCACAAGACAATATAAAGGAAACAGAATCTATAGTTCTATTAAAGTATTAAGCTTAGAAAATACCATGCTAAACCTTATTTCTAAGTATCAAAGCTCATAAGAAAACTATGCAAGTGCACATGCTGAATAGCAAGTAATCAGTGTGTAGCTATTTAAAGTCATAACCAAAAGAAATTTATATGCATATACGCCGAAATGTATGTATTACCCTGGTTTCGATGCAGTTGATGCTGGTGGAGTATCAGCCTTTGTCTACGAAACATACACAATACAACAGTTAGTGAATCAAAACTACCCACACACACATAATCAACTATATAATGAAATACATATATATTCATAGACTCACCGCAACAGCTTTTGTAACCAGCTGGTCAGCTCTGCCAACTATTCGGTTCGAAACACCGTCTGTCTTCACCCCACCACATCTTACCACAACAAAACTAGCTTTCCTGTCTGTTATTCAATAAATAAGCCACACAAATTAAGGCTGTAACCGAGTCGAGATTTATTTAAACAGCTGAAGCTCAGTTCTAGCTCGATCTTATTCTATTTGAGATATAATCGAATTTGGGTTCAAGCTCAAGCCTTTAAGGGCTTGGCTCGAGCTCTTATCAAGCCTTAAGTGATATGCATGTGCACCGATAAGTGTATATGTAACTTGGTATTTACAGATAATATTGTTGTTAATATTCTGTTATTGTTAGACCCTTATAAAAGCTTTAACATATGTACAAGTTTTGTTCTGGCGTAATTTATATAACATCAAACGACAGTTATTATTGTATTTAAGCTTTTTGAGTCGAGCTAGATCCATCTTGAATTCTTGTCGAGCCAAACCCATGCTAATCTTAAACTTGGAAGAGCCAAGCATAGGCTGTGTCAAGCCAAAATAAAAACTAAACCAGATCCCTAAAACATAAATTATAATCTCAAACGATTAACTCGTAAAAAAGGGGTATATGTTTTCGGCATAAACAGACAATCTGATTAACATGCCTGCCTTGTTTTTCAGGAAAACAACTATATATGGGTAATACATAAGCAAAAGTAGCAAGATTTTAGCAATTACTACAACACAAGACATAAAAGTAGCATTTTTATGTGGACAGTTGGCTATCAACACTATAAAAGATAAAATATATGATAAATGATATACAGATACATACACACATACATACATAAGGATTAAATAAATAAATAAATACTCCAAGTTATTAACAAATCTAAGATTAAAATGCAAGAAAAAAAAAAAAAAAAAAAAAGAATTTGAAGAATATAAACAACCTGAAAGGGAATTGCGAGAAGTGAAATTGGTGGACAGGGCTGCTGCTGTTGAAGTTCCAGCAATTGCTTGAAACAGAGATGCCATTTCTTTCTCTCTTTGTGTGTGTGTGTGTGTGTGTGGTCGTGTGTTTGAAGGGGGAATAAATGAACGAACTTTTTCAGGGGGGCTTTGGTTGTATCGATTGTTGAGACAAAAAAGGTTTTGTTGGTAACCAAATCTGGGCGGATTATTTGTTGACAATACAAAAATTGTTGGGTACTTCTAAAAACAGTTGTAAGTACTACTAAAAAGCAGTCGTTTTATCCTAAGAAAAAAGAAAGTTCCTACTATATAAACACTCAATTTGACATAAAAATCTATATTCCAAATATTACGAGAAAAAGGTACTCACGCGTTATGACAGTGATGAAGGTGATGGCAGGGTGGTAATGTAATGACGGTGGCGGTGATGGGATGATTTATCTGACAGACTCCGCCCTCGGATTTAAAAATTTGCCGAAAGTATATCGAATGACTTCTATAATAAAAGAGCATTAAATTTTAAGAACACCTATATAAATTTTATAACTTATCGATGTACGGTTTTTGACATAAAAGATTTAGAATGAATTAGACGAATAAAATGATTTATGGAGAAGAGAAAAAATAATGAGTGGTTGAAATTTGAGGAGACGGAAAAGACATTATAGTTATTTTAAGTAATATAAAATAGATAGGAGAGACATTTTGGGAAAGTAAATGTTGAAACTTAAAATGTTAGACATGGTTATTTGCTTTATCTATACTTCTATACTACTATAGAAAAATTATATCCCCATGTTGAAAGTTAAGATTTTGAGACATTAAATTACCATTTTACCCTTAATGAGTTAACTTACAGAATCATTTAATTATCTTATAAAAGATATCCACTACTCAAATCAAATACTTTTATATCAAATACCTACACCACTTGACGCATTTGCTGCCACCAACGGTCGTTGCCGTCGTCACCATTCATCGATGCCACCTCATCACTTCACTGCCATCGTCGACGCAATGCGCGAGTACCATGCTCGTAATATAATATAGATAAGGTGGTGTTGAAAAGTTTATAAATTTGAGATATGCGAATTTACTTATTCGCCCTTACACATTTAACTATTGTATACCACTATCTCCATCTCCATTCTCGATTAATTAATGTCGTATTGTTTTTCTCCACCGATATTAATTTTGTGTCTCCGATCATACTCTCTTTATGATTGTATGTTAGGGTTCTAAAGCTTAGACTTTTGAGACACTAATCATGAAATGAAACGTCCCCTCAATAGTATTCGCCGCAACACGCGGATACTATGCTCGTGAATATGTATAAATATATGGGTGATAAATATACATCGACACTTTTCGTATAGTACTTAAACTTTTCTAGTCAAAACGAGTATACTATTCGTATAAAAGCGTACTCGCATATAAGGGTATTTATGCCGAATTGATGGGTATGTGTATAGACATTTCCTAAAAGAATCTAGAAATCTATATTCCCTTATAAAGAAAAAATACATTTTTTTATTTTAGGTAATTGTACATTTGAATTACCAGAATTGTCCTTGACTTTTTATGTTTAGCCCTTAATGAATTAATTTATACTCAAAACCTTTATTTTAATAATTAACACTTTAAACCCTTATCTTTTAAAAATTTTCACTATCACAATTACATCAACCTACACCACTTGATATCGCCACCACCACGAATAGTACCATCACCGACACCACTAGACCGCCTTCTACACCACTGCCGCCGCTATTGCGCGGGTACCATGCTCGTAGATAATAAGGTATACAAACTTAAATATACCTTTTGTAAATTAAATAAGTTTTAGGTTTTTTAAAATCAGTCAGTCGGTATTCGACATCAAATTATAACTCATTAAACAATGGTGAAACCATGTTCGTATAACCCAGTCAAGAATATAATAAGTATAGTACAACTTAATGAGTAGCAAAAAAACAGATAAATAACTATAACTTATAATTATCCTCGTCGATGATTCAATTTTTAAAAGCTTTCCAAAATCTTGTCTATCACTAATTTTGGAGAACATATCTTTCCCTGTAAAAGCATCTAACAATTATTTAAAGTTGATTATGCAATCTAGAGAAAACTACATTTTTGTTACCTTAATTTGATAATTTTTGCACTTTTAGTCTCTAACTTAAAAAATTACAGTTTTCATACCTAAAGTTTTGTGTTTTTTTCAGTTTTGGTACCACGTTCATACGGCGTTAAATTTTGCCGTTAACGCTCTCACGTGACAAGCACGTGAGGGGTATTTTAGTCTTTTGACCTCTTTTTTTTTGAAAAAAATTACAGTTTTGATACCTCAAGTTGTTAATTTTTTCACTTTTTGTAACACACAAGTTTATAAAATATGGATTTCAAAATTTTTTAAAATAAAACGATCATTTATTGCAGAAAGGTCCATTTTAAAACATAATCTTTTCTCAATCATAGTTTTGGTGTTACTTATTGTATCACAACGACAATTTAAGAAATCCATAAACAACAATACGAAGTGCCAAACGACATAACAAATAAATTTGCATAAGTAATACTAAATAAGGGTAACTAAAATGCCATCTTCTATCATCACTATAGCTACCCCATCTCTCACTTACTACTTGCTTCACTGCTATCTAACTTGAGGGCACAACATATTTTCACAAAACAAGTGTCAGCTTTAAAACCCGAGTAAGATAACATGTTAGTATAAACAGAGAATTGCCAATTAAGGCACACAATAATCACATATTAACACTATCATCGTCACAATAATTAACACACCTATAAAAGTGCCTAGCAAACCTCAGTCAACATTATCATTTAAATCATCATCTTACGTTATTTTCATCGTATAGTTATGCCTAATTAATCAACATAAAGATGAGATTGTGTGTAGGCGGCCACATGACCTAACAGGGAACCTCACACCCGACATGATGGGTAGACTATAACGCCCCAAACTCTTTTAAACATCATTTAATAAAATATTGCACAAGTTGGAAAAATTTTGGTACTTGGAATAATAATGCAAATTTTCGTCGAAAATCGAAATGTTATAAATCAAGAAATGACAAATGGAATATTCTTATAATGGTATAATAAGACTAATTTACAAGTTTCATGACTCGGAGAGTTCAAACGAAGGCTCGGTAAAAATGATGTCGAGGACAGCGGATGGAGGATGGTATGGCGGATGATCCGCCTTCTCCGGCGGATGATCCGCCTTCTCCTGCGGATGCTCTGAAGGATGATAAGCAGCATCCGCAGTTTCTTGCAGTCCCACCACAATTTGACAACATTTCTTGACAGCAATTTTTATGACCAAAAAGACATATCTCATACTTAAACACCCAAAGAAGTTATAAATACACAATCCAACATTTCAACAATGACCATTTCTCAAAAACACAAATTCTTCATCATGACGGGTCGTCTTACCCATTTTACCAACGTAAAGTTTAACACTTGATCATTTAAACAATTTCAACAAAGGTTTGACCTACAACTTCAAATGTACCAAGAGCCAAAGGGGGAGGGATGTCTAAGCCTCTAAACCACAAGATTGTCATTCATCCATGAATGACCTAAATACCTTCAAGTCTTGCAAAATCTTTACTTCTAATACTTCAAGCTTTAATCAACAACTAGTTCTTTCTTCCAGAACTACCTATAAAAATGGTAAACAACTAAAAAGTAAGTGAATGCTTAGTGAATAAACTTGCATACAAATATATACACGAAGGAGGGCAAAAACACAAAAGACTATCGCATGTAGCCAATGATACTGTCATATCATCACTTGCATACTCACTTTTGCGCTAACAAAACATACATGGATCCATATACGCTAAACAATAATCTCAAGAGGTTCTTAGGCCTCTATCTCATATCAACTATGGGGTTCTTATGCCCCGGCCTCAATTAGGCCCTAACGTCAAATTGATTACCACACACGGAATCCATCATCATATGGTAATCGACCCAACGCACATATAAGAGTATGCAAGAGTACTCACCTCCTCCGTGACTAACAACAATCAACAATGC
Source organism: Erigeron canadensis (assembly GCF_010389155.1). Lineage (NCBI taxonomy): Eukaryota > Viridiplantae > Streptophyta > Magnoliopsida > Asterales > Asteraceae > Erigeron > Erigeron canadensis. The sequence continues at coordinate 27,424,615 of NC_057764.1, forward strand.
AATAACGAGTGCAAAGCTTTCAACCTATCAATTCAATACAATATGCACATAAGACTTTATTCACAATCTTGGCTAACTCACTTAGCCAAACTAATGATTCACTAGCATTCCTATTCACCCAAACTCGATTTCCTTGAGTTGGCTTAAAATCAAGTTTCACTTAACAAAGCTCAATCTTTCTAACTCATCAATCTCAATTATCTATCATTTTGCTAAAAATCTCATTTTACCACCATCATGTGGCCATTTCATCTAGTTGCTCAAAATTACCAAATTCTCATTCACTAACCTTTTCCAAACCCAAAACCCAACCTATTTGTCATTGAGTTACTTTCACCTTTAACAACTATATTAAGTAGTTCATCTTACTTTTTCAACCACATTACAATAACTAGCAAAATTTTATCTTTTCTTACAAACTCAAATTATTACTTTGAACTTATCAATTTCATAATCAAACACATCATATAACTCAATGACAACTAGGTTAACTAAGGAATTGGGAGAAATTAACCATAATTCATTTTCTAGCAAAAACTCCCAATTTGGTTCATCCATGAACCCTAAATTCAAAAAGAAAGATAAAAACTAAATTAGGGGAATTCAATATCTCAACAACCAATAGGTTAATGCTTAGACTTAAGTTGGAAAATTCTTCTTCCTTTCTTTTCTCTAGCAATTTCGGCCACCACCACAAAACCCACAATCCCTAGCTTTTCAATTATTGAATGGAGATTATTTGATAGTGATGATTATTATTATTATGATTTTTATTCTTGGATTGAAAGAATTTGTCTTTGATTTTGGAAGAATTGAGATGAAGTTGCATGGAGGAATGATGGTGAACAACGGTGAAATTGTGAGAAGTGGAAAAAAAAGAAAAGAAATGGCTGGCACTTCCTATGAGTGCCACGCCCTTTACTAACTTTTGTGGGTATTTTTACCCGCTATCCATTAAAGTTCCAACTAAATTAACCCCATAACCAAAAATAAAATACTAGGAAATTAATTTAAAGTCAAAACTATAAAAAGGGGTTAATTTATTTATCTTAAAATTATTGGGGTGTTACATAGACCTTACGGTGGTCCATCGGCGTCGTTCAGGATAGGCATAACCAATCCAGGAGTAGCCCGTTTCCGCACATATAGTGGTAATCACTCCACCCGGAATTACTCATCTCACGTGATTAGGGTCACACAAAGGTATCATGACTACCACCGAGTGATCAACATGCACAAAAGTCCATAGGACAAATGTGGGTTAAGCTTAACACTCTCACATCAATATTATACTCGAGTTTTAGTTCAACATTTAATTCTCACATTATCATCGTACCTACATTTCAACTTGTCATCATTAGGGCCCTTATCGTGCAATGTGACATGGCAACTACTATAGTCTAGTGTACTATGTGTACAAGCCCGACAATAAACACACATCACATTCATATCAAACAACATTATCAGCATGGCATACATAAATAATAATCCCAAATAACCTCCCATGTGAACCCCATACCCAACATATGCATGAGATAACTACAATAATTAAAAGAGGTTATTACAAAAGCTACGTTTTGTTGTGTCCCCAGCATGACAAAAGTAAATTATCTTACCTCAAAAAGAATAATAATAACGCAACTTAATTCCTTACTTCTTGAATGCCCGAGTACCTAACAGTTACATAAAATAAAGACGCTATTATAAACTTCGAGCATTTGTACATGTTTAGAAAATTAAATACCTGCATGATCTAGACTAAATTTGTTATTCATATTCCGAGGAGTCCCACCGTCAAGCACCAGTAATACTTATATGGTATCCTAATCAAATTATAAACATGTCATCCCTTACCATCTTACGTTGACATATTTGTTTAGAAAAAAATATGACATTGGCATTTTAATTTATAATCCTATTTGACATGAACTTCACTTCTATTTCGACATGCACTTGACGACACCATTCAGCTAAGTTTTGGTTATGTTTTCATACATGCAAAAGGACTTTATGAGTTATGGAACTAGACTTTCAGTACATACTGGTGCAACTTATCACCAAGTTATGCTCGTTACCTTCACCATTCAACCATGCGAAAACTCACTCGTTCACATGTAAGCAGGTTTATTCACCCAACATCGACATTTAGCAAAACCTTCGCTGTTAACTTGGATTAAACTACCAATACATGACTTTTACTTAGCAAAACATTGAACTCCAAGTTATCACAAAACCATTTGACTCTTGATAAGGTTATTCGAAAAAATTGATTCAGAATCTCTTTTGAAACTTAATAGACAACATCGAACATTCACAAGTCTTCGTGAGCTTTACTAGCGACTACTCTAAAAGCGTTTTATTATATGTTATAAATCTAGATCGGCTTTACCCCTAGCTCGGACTCTAATCGAAACTCTTCGGGTAGTGAAAACATGGGATGGGTCGTAATTTACAGTCATCCGAACAATCATCTAATTAGTCGTCTATAACTACGCATTATAACCGAAAAGAGTTTTAAACGAGACTTACATGTAAACTCATCTAGACGTATTATATAACCAAGACTGTTCTATAAATAGATAGTGTTAGCGACACTCGAAACCTCATCGAATCAACGCCATGTTACATGCAATTCTAAGGAAGTGTATTTAGCTAAAGAAACTAGAGCCGATTGTTACCTTCCAGCACTATCGAATCTGAACTGATAAGTGTTGATCAGACGTATGATCTCAAGCTCTGTTAATTTTGCTGCGTTTTGCCGCCGCTTCTCTTTACGTTTTTTTCGTTATTTGTTTTCTATTATATATTTCAACCCTATATGTGTCTACCGTCTACATATATAGTTTTATCATAGTTGCTTTTTCCATTCCTCGACTCTTGGATCGGTCCCCACCACAAGAAACCCAATCTCACGACCACCTATTATACACTCACATTTTAATCCTTTTAGATTATGGCAGCTCACATATTTATTTTATATTATAAAACTTATACTAGTAAATGATGTCCCCCCTACATCAAATTAACTCACTCTTAAATTCAGAAGTATACACTTTAACAACATGTAATTTATTTAACTCATAATTGAAACATGATGATTCCATTCATTTTTACTCTAGTCAATAATTCTAATACAAATAAAATTTAGGATGCTACACTTTTGGTACCTCAAGTAGACAACATATTTTTATAACACATTAACACTTTATAATTTTCATATCACACATTAGCATCTATAAAAAACAACACACTTCTCTGGCTGACTTTCGTCAGAAAATTCGCCGGAAAACTAAATGTCGATATCTCACTCGTTTCTTCAAATTAGACCACGAAACCACCACCAAACTTCTCAAACTTAATTTCCTCACGAATCCTAACCAAAAAATCTTAAAATGCCGATATTTCATGAAATGTAAATGAAAAGCATCGTAAATGAAATTGTAACTAAGACCTAGTTGACCCAAAAAATCAACAAACTAGCATGGAACTTGTACGAACTGACAACTTTGAGTGCGAATAACTTATAACCGAAACGAGATCCAATGAATCGGTTGTCACACCCGAATTCTTTGTACCTCAATCTACTAATTTAACTATTGTAAAAACTTAATAAACTTAATGATTGACCAGTAAACTATATCAAAAACCTTACGATGAAACTAACATCTAACTAAATCGCCAAAAATGAAAGGTAACGAATCGCTATGAAACTTAACACAATACTAGATGAATCAATAGTAAACTTGTAACAACTTTCAGAATGAGATTTCGACGTAAGGATTTCACGAACAACGGATTTAAAGTTTCTATGCAAAATATAGAACAAGAGCTATAATCAACCAAATGACGAATTGTAAATTGCTTTGAACTTCTATTACTTAAACTAAGAACCAGGTGACAATTATCAGAATTTTTAATCTGAAATAATTGAGTTGCAGGGGCTTGTCAGGCCTCCTAGTCATTTCGTCCCTCTTTGCTCCCTTTTATATATATTTCTAATTTTCGACCTTATGTCTTTGCCTCATTGACAAAAACCCAACCCACATGAAGGGATCTCCCCATTTTATACTTTTCTTTTTGGTGCAGAGCTTATGAAATAATAAATGAGGCACACCATTGGTGTCTTAGTGAGGAGCACGTACACCTAATCCAACAGGGACTTATTTGCGAATACAGAAATATTGCATTCTTGGAACAAGCTAAATCATATAGAATTATTGCTCAAAATCCATGTTATGGGTATTTTGAGTTTTCCGGCAAGTGTTGAATCTGAAATCTTTTGGTTAGGATTTGTGCGGAAATTAATTTTGAGAAGTTTGGTGGTGGTTTCGTGGTCTAATTCTAAGAAACGAGTGAGATATCGGCATTTTAAGTTTTCCGGCGAATTTTCCGACGAAAGTCAACCAGGGAAGATGAAGATGATGACAACAGAAAAGTAAATTTCAGTTTTCGTCCCTGAACTTGTCATTTTTTGCAGTTTCAGTCCCTCACGTGTGTTGCACGTGTCCGACTTAACGGCTGAAACTTAACGACGTTTGGCGAGGGACGATAATTGAAAAAATCTGTCAACTTTAAAGTCAAAATTGTAATTTTTTTGTTTAAAAGACGAAAAGCGAAAAATGTATCAACTTCAGAGACGACAAGTGTAATTTACTCATTTATTTATGAGTTGAGTACTAGAGTAAGTAGGCAATGGGTTGAAAATTTAGTTTGATGGAAAAATGGGTCGTATTTTGTTGGGCTCACTTTTCAAGACATGCAGTAAAAAAATTTTAAAAGAAAAATTCATTAAAAATTTTTTTTTTTATCCAAAATAAAGAAACCTATTTAATTTTTGTATGTTAAAATGATTTCATTTACTGGTATACTACTTATCTACCCCTGTACATGGATACGCCACTAAAAGCAACACCATCTATATTTCACTTCTATGTCTCTCGACTCATGTCTGGCCGAAATCGGTAAAGTTTTTTATGTTGTTGAGATTACAAAATCATAAGATATGCTATCATGTTTAAATGTCAATGTTTTCTATATTTAGATTATTAAAAACATATATTAAATAAAAGGGAAGCCATCTATACATCACTAAATTTTTTGCAATACACCACTAAATGTGCTTTACAGTGTTATACTGTAGAACTCAATAAAGCATATTTAGTGGGGTATCGCCAAAAACTGGTGGTGTACAAATTAACTACGCAGAGGGTATCCCGAGAGTCCGAGACTGCTTCTAAACCTCTTCACGACCATAATTCTAACTTGAAATCTTTTGTAAAAAAATTTAGGATGTTTACCTTCAAATTACTTTGGAGATGGTTCAAAACCTAGTTAGCATTTACTCCACAATTATACAAACCTGTCATCTATACATAGGGACTCACGAGTACAGGCGGTTATTGCATACTCTTTCGGGTGTCTCCACATATCTAGAGAGAATGCCCAAAAAAATAGCCACGGGTAAATGGTTTGCAGTATGGCACATCAGATATACATACGGCCTAAATATCTTCATACTTGTCTATATTATTATTAACCTAATGTAAATGTATGATCTTTCTTTCTTCTTCTTTCTTCCTTGATCTTGTTTATTTCGGTGTAACACAAAGTGATTTGAAATATCTGAGCCTGTATCAATATTCACAATGATGGACAATGGACTAATGATTATACTGTCACTTTTTAGAATAGAAAAAGTAACTTTCTTCCGCGTGCAGTATGTCTAGATTGAGTTAAAATTTAAAAAAATAAAAAAACTAAAGGTGGTCTCTTTTGTAGCATGTGGCCACACATAAATAAACCCGGAAAAACCGACATGCCTAAGAAGGCCAGAGCAAAGTTGGGATTGGACATGATTAAGTTTTACCAGCAAGTCATGGTTAATATGGCTTATATCATGACCGAGCTATGACGACGACTTTCAGACTCTTGATCACATTGGGATTAAGCAATGCTATTAAGTTGAAACGGAGAAGCTACTTTAAGAAACTAGAGTTTGTTATTTCACACTTTGTGGTACAACAATTTGAAGAGTTACTAAAGAGAGGCAAGGGAATTAATTCCACTCTATCTCTCAAACCATATGACCTTACTTTACAACATAACTCAATATAAAATGTAACTTTAGCCTGCCCCCTTTTCTCATGATACTCAACAACTGCATATATTTTCAGTTGGTGCAGTCAAAACCATGGCATACAGAAAGCCAAATAACAAGGACTAATAGCAAAAGAATACCAAGAACAACAATTTTTATTTTCATGTTCTGATACCACATCTTCCTTCGAATTTTCGTACCCGCTTTCTTAAACTCTTGTGCCTGAAGAAATTCAAATTAGGTTTAAATTACTATTCATCCCTGAATTTTGATATCAAATATAAGAAATGAACATTACCGAATCCCGAAGATTTTCAGCCTTGCCATTTAAAGTGGTAAGGTTTTCTCCTCTATCAATAGCCTGGAAGATGAGACCAAACATGCTTACTTTTAATATCGAAATCAATTAAGTATACATCGCAGCTTATATCATTATAAATAGATCTGTACACATTCACAGATTTAAAGAAACATGCAAGGAGCAGAAAACTATATTATTAAATAAATGTAAAATTATATAACCATCCTTAATTTCAATTAGCGGTTATCTTCTGATTCGGGTTCTTCAAGTAGCAAGAATCACTTTGATAACGAATGCCCAAATACGCCATAAATGCAATTCAATTTTCGGAACATACCTTGTCTATATTATCCAACATGATACTTTTAACTTCTGAAACTTGTGCTTTCACTTTAATCAGTTTGTCAATCTCATCCGCATGCTCGATAATGTACTTCATGTGCTCTTTCATTACCGGGCTGCATGCTCAAATAATCTTGGTATTAATTCAACACAAACTCACACAGATACACTTGGGTGCACATGATTATATAAAGATTCATTCGCGTATACCTACCCAAATTCCTTGTTGAGACTTTTAGCGACTGCTGTATCTGCTTTACCACCACCATATCTTTTCTTGAAGTCTGCTCGCACACGTTCTAGAAATGCAATAGATATTTGCTTGCCAACCGAATCTTTTGCAACCACACAATAAGCTGCAAATTCAAATATACTTAATCAAGACACATACAACTTCATGTCTCAAATAGAAGTTTTCAAATTTCAAAATAAACCTACTAAATGGGTATCAATCTAAATTTCTCAAGAAACCTGCTAAATAATCTTTATACATAAAAATGAACCACTTATATCTCCACATAAACATCCATTTAATCACATTCTACAAAACTAGATACACCAAAAAACTATGGAATTAAATACTTAGCCTCAAATTACCACATCAGAGCAATCTAAAAGAAAGCTACCCATCTAGGCATCTACCACACACAAAATACTTTCTTTTAGAGGATATCCAAGATTGCTTATATAAAAGCTTATCTTCTTAATAACCACATTCAAATGATCAAAATCCCTTAATTTAGAATAAATAAGCACTAAAAAAATAAGCAGCCTCAAATCAAATAAACTCTTTACAGATTATAATTAGCAATTCCAGACACCCCTACAGGCTACAAGGCACCTCTGTCTTCTGATAACCTATCAAATTTCTAGTCAAATCAAAAGCAAATTCCCAAAAATTCAATCAAATCAAAGCAACCCACATAACAAGTTTCAATCTTTTTCCAAACCCATCAATCAAATCAATCAATAATCACATAAAACAGACAAAACAACTCAATAAGAATTCAATTTCAATGCAAACTAAGATCAGATCCTATTAGACAAACATACACACATACACACACACAATATATATACATATATATAGTAATAGACTAATAGTCTAATAGATCCAGCTAAAAGCAAAAAAAACAAAAAAAACAAAGTAACTAAACAAACATACCATAACCATCTTGAACCAAGAAATTAAAGGTATGATGATCACAATTATAAGTAAATTTATTATTAGTTGAAGGTAACTTTTGAAGACACTGAGTTGCAATTGCAGGAAAGTTGCCAGTGAACTCAGTATATTCTGCTAAAACCATGGTCCCTCTTGCTACAAAGCTGTAAATGAAACTTTCTTGACCACCCATCAAAAAAAAAAAAAAAAGTTCCAAGATTTTAGCTTTCTTGATGGTTTTCTTTTGGGAATTTGATGATGTGAAAGAAAATGGAAAACCCAGTGAGTGAGGTTTTCTTTCTGTTGTTGTTCCCTGTAAGACAGTCCTACTACTTTCACATTTTAAGTAAAGTATTTTTAAGTGGGCATCAATTTTAGTTTTTAATATTATAATAATAAATGGGCATATGGGTGTTTGTAACTTTGTATAGGTTTTGTATTGTTTGCTTCACATGTCATTTTCCTTTTAGGAAAGAAAATTATTAATAATCAATTATGTTATAGTGTTATACTCGTATGACTTATGTTTCATAAAGATAAGTTTTTTTAGTTTGCCCATGCGTTGTGTTAGGTAATATTTGGTTTATCATGTTAGTTATTTAAATAGTTGGTAACTATTTTGAAAAAGACTTGATTTATTTTTTTCTAGCTATAATGGTTAGCATAGACTTTTACAATAAGACGGCTATGATAATGGCATTTGATATTGATACTGATATATAGATGTATTGTTAACGTTGTCTAAAAGAAATAAATAGTGTCTTTTACAGTGTCCTGGATTCTTAATGATTGGTGTTTATACTTTATGAAAAAAAATTTTGAACGAACATTCACGGAAGAAAAAAAATATTATTGAACGAACATTCACGGGAAAAAAAGGACGATTGAGAGCTCTTTTATTTGTTCCTTTAACTAAAAAGAACGAACTTTACGAGTTTACGTTCATTGTTGCATATTTAACTAAACGAGTGCACACAAACGAACCTTCCGCCAAACACTTCATATATTAAGTTCATTTACACTCTAATCAAGAGCTTTTATGAGACTAATCCGTAAAAGAAAAGAAGAGGAATAAAGTATCCAATAAATTGTTTACCATCATATCTCAGACATATATTGGACCCCTATATGTCTAATACGAATAATGTGACATGACTCTAGCCCATTTCTAGAAAACAACTTTTAACTTCATCCATACGTCCCCCGGTATTTGCCTGATAGTCGGGTACGACTTGAGGCCTAGTTTGTAAGAAGATTTTTGGATCTATACTCATATCCGCAGGTACTTGCGTGTCGATCAAGCCTTGATGAGTTGGTTCTTGAGAAGATTTTCGGATCCATCCCCCATTTACCTGGACATGTACTAACCAGCCCAACTCGCGTTAAACACACATGGTCGAGTAATTTTGACTTGGTTGAATGGAGTTGGACTGGGTAATAATCTCAGATGATTTGGGCCATCACATTCGGACTTGCACACCACTATCATTGTCTTTGTCTGACCCACTAGCTGACCCAAGTTTTAGACCCCGTTCTCAACCCCAGTATCTTACCCGGTTCACTGACCCCAAGTACTTGACCCGGTCCCTCAACCACTCTCCCGAGATGCAGTCTAAGTTACTTGGCAGGCATGGTGTGTGCCAACTAGCTTTTGGTGACATGACACCTTTTGTTATTAGTATAAAACATTTTAATCCCGTATATACACATGAAAAGTTTAACCATCGATATAAAGATCACACCAATGGAATGATTTTTAACATGATTAAAAGTTTGAAGACCCTAGAACCAGTTGGGTTTTAGTGCCCATTCAACAACTTAGTCGTTGACAGATAGGTTTAAGTAGTTGGTATGTCTTAAGATCTTAGATGAAGAATTCAAAGCAAAGAATTCAAGCCCATTACTGGTAACAAGTTAACTACTTTTTGCTATATAACTTATAACCCATATATTACTTCTATAATATTTTTGTAAAGTTTCTTTAGCCAATAGTATAAGAATAACTTATATTGTATAAAAACACCAGCTTATTTTTTGGTTTTTAGAAAACTAGACCTGATTGAGCAACTTTTTATTCCAACATTGTCCATACATGAACCAAAGCCACTAGTTCAAACGATACTAAACATGATAAACACTCCCTAAAACATAACCATTCTACCATAGATTGCATCTTAGAGCTTAGCAGCAATACGTGGTGGGTCCCAAGGCGCCACAATATGGTTGCGTGTTATCTCAGCCAGGGATCGACAGCCACTCAATGCCATTGTAAGCTCAAGTTCATCATGTAGCATTTGTAGAGTCTTTCTAACACCCGCCTCACCGTCTACAGCCAGTGAAAAGACTACTGGTCGACCAATCTGAAAGCCATCATAACAATCGGGTTAGTTAATAGTTAACCCTCATACTAACTGAAGTTGTCAAAGATAACATTTTTGGACTTGACTATTACCAACGGAATACTATGAAAACATAAATGTCACACTTACAAATACGCCGGATGCTCCAAGAGCCAATGCTTTGAAGACGTCTGTCCCACGCCGGATGCCTCCATCCAAAAACACTGGAACTCTGCGTTGAGCAGCTTCCACAACCTGTAAACTATCATAATTAGCGTCTTCTTGTGTTGAAGGAGTAGTGTAACAGGTCAATACCTTAGTACACTGACAAGTTTACCCAAGAGTACAGTTAGAGGTGGCTAAATGGACGGGTTGGTATAAACAGGAACGGCTCAATTGCTCAAAACAAATTACTTTCCAAGATGGGCCAGGCCGACCAGTCACACACAATTTCACCTTTTGTAGACTTCCTAAATCTTTACTATGTGTGACTTTCGGGGATAAAATGCAACCCAAATGGATATATATATATATATATATATATATATATATATATATATATATATATAACGAGTTTATATTGCCACCTTTGGTAGACATGAATGGAAGAACATGGTCCGGTGGAGCAGAAAACATACAGAAAATGAAGAACTATCAATTAAAATAGATGCAGCATGTGAGATATAGATAGACCTCTTCTAAGGCCATAATAGTTGCAGGGACATAATCCAATTGCCGAGCCCCATGATTTGACACAATAATTCCTGCTACTCCAGACTGCACCGCGATCCTTGCTAAATGATATATTGGAGAATGGAAATAATGAGATTTATAGGCAGAAAAATATGTATATATAAGTATAGAACTATGAACTTAGTAAATTATTTCTTCTATCATTACCATCCTCGGCAGTTAAGACACCCTTTACTAGTATAGGTAATTGGGTTATTGTCTTGAGCCACTTCACGTCCTGTCCAAACATCAAAGAATACACTTACATATGAAGTGACCATTTTTGACCCATTTACTTACAAATGGGTCAGTTTGGGTTATGTACTTTCTCAAATGGGTCAAATGGGCTTTATTAAAACTTTAGCTAAGGGGGAATGGGTTAAGCCATTGTCTAGTTTTGATGTATACAAACTCCATTTTCCAAAATGCTTTATCCAGAGACTTGGATGCCTACGTAATCATGCTAACTCATCAAGTATTTATAGAAAATGGACAAAAATAATTTTAGGATTAACCTAGACTAAACCATTTTGTTATTTTCAGGACTAAATAATGGCACGTTTCAAGCCAAACTCCGACTTGACCCTTTACCCGTCCAGCTAACTGGACACCTCTAGTTTACATACACAAGAAATATGCCTAACCTTCCAACTAAGAGATCGGTCAACTTGACCAGCAACATATGAAGCCAATCCGGAGTCATCTGTCTGCAGGTTGATCCCAAACTCTTGGCATTATTACAATAGATATGTATTATTCCGAATAATAGAATAAATTATAGTTAAAATTCGTTAATTCATTTATGAAATACACCTTATCTAGCTTGCCAAGATTCAATCCATCAAAGTTCCTCAATGTAAGATTTGGTGGCAGAACAAATCTGCAAAATGACGCATTACATAAACCTGTTAACATAATTATTGAAGAAACCTAAGGGTTGAAAAGTTTCTTCGAAACTGCAGTTATTGCCTGTTTTTTATATCAGATTCCCTTCGGCCAAGTCTCGGGGTATCAACAGTAAGGACAATTGCCTTGAAACCAGCCTTTTCCGCTCGTTTTACCATCTGAGTTACTATATTTCGATCCTTGTACACCTACCAATTGGCAAAAATGTTTCAGAAACAACTGACTATGTATTGGAAACTGTTTCATGCGATAATTGTGGTTATCTTTTGAGTAATCTTATAAAGATACAGGGACTCACATAGAGTTGAAAAAAACGAACACCAGGACCAGTTGAAGCAACCTCCTCCACACTTGAAGTACCCCATGAGGACAAGGTCTGAGGAAACAAAGGTACGTATAAACAAAGGTATGTCTAAATGGGTTGAAATTCGCCCAAAAGTCTATTTTTAATGCAGAAAAAGTTCATGAATCATCTCACAGAAAAGATTTGATTGTGGTAATAACTATTGTTCTTGTAACCATATTTACCTAACAAAAATTAAATGGAAAAAAGGTGTGTGTTGGTCAATCTGAACCGATCCAATTGGTCTTGACCCATTTTAAAATGACTTGTTTACACCCATCCCAGTTTTGACCATTATCCAACCCGCCCATCGTGTCACCGCAATAAAAATCTCTTACAATCAGAGGCCGATATTAAACATAATTAGGAGGGTAAGAGACTAAACCATGATTGTTCCAGCAGCTGCTGATGCTCTTGCAGTTGCATACTCTCCTGCACCAGTATGAAGTTGTTAGGTTCTCTAATAAACGGCTCAAAAATGTTTTCATGAAGTTGAAAATATTTTATGGGTGGCTGCCGTGTATGTCCATTAAAAAAATATTTAACACATAGCAAATCACCAACTTATATGAATCAGAAATATACCACAATACATTTCAAGGATCTAAAATATATTGTTTCATCATCTTAATCTTTTTTTTTGAACAGCAACAGAAGTATATATATATATATCCACGATCACTAGCAAGATACCAGTGATCAAAAGTACAAGATACAATTACAATAATCTCGAATTTTCAATATGAAAGAAAAACAATCTAGATACTACCCGAAACTTTCATCATCTTAATCTGATTCTACTTCCACGACAAATTACACTTGCATGAATATGCCTTTATCTAAATTGTTTATATAACAACAAATGCATGCACCTGGATCTTGCTAAGTTTTGGAAAAAAGTAAGTCCTTACCATCAGGGTGAGCCATTTTCTGCATAGCTGTAGGTGCAACCATGATAGGCATTGATATGTTGAAACCCAAAACCGTAGTGGACAAATCTATCTTTCTCACATCAATAAGAATACGTGGTCGGAACCTAGTTTTATTATTAAAAAAATTATATCAACATCAATGAGTGTCATGCAGATTATCAGAATACTAAAGCAAGATCTTACAAGATTCTTGAAAAGGCATTTCGGTTTTCTTGAAGGGTCCATTGATCTTCTGCACCCGATGCATAATAATCATAGATCATCTTGGGCAACTTCTCTTTTGCAAGTGCCTCATATTCCATAACATTGGTAATTTCCATCTTTCAACCTGACTGAAAAACAAGTATAAAGTCGATTTCAAGCATAAGTGATCTCATATTTAGGTCGAATACATCATATTGGCATTCAAAAATTATTTATCATAATAAAAATTGAAACTTTATGAATTTGATCATCCATGAGCTGAAAGTCCAAACATATTAACCAATAAGTTATTTACTTTCACTCAAATTTTATTTCATTGATGTTTGCATATATGTTACATACATATAATACAACATTCGGATTCTTAATTTCCTGTTAATAACTTCAACATCACAAAGGATTTCATGCAAATTTACCAACTTTTTCTGTTCTTTTTGAAATGCAAACCCACCCAAGAAGTTAATTCTAACGAGAAGAAGCCAAGACCTCTTATGAGAATCCTAATCATTCACTTCTCAACGACCCCTATGTGATTCTTATATCTACCATTAAAATTAGTTCCAATTTGCATAATGGACTAGCATATGATCAATCTTTTCAAGACTATAGTAACATCTATCTATTACATCTATATACAGTATTAACATAGACATTATTTCACAAAACAAAGGCATAACTTTAGCAAACAATCATATGATCATTTCGAATGAAACAACATCAATCTTTAACTTTATAAATAACACAAATTAAATATCTAACAATCATGATCATGAAACAAATGCACAAACAAAGCTAATATTGAATTGAAAAAAGCCACCAAAAATAAAAGTCCAATAAACATACCTTGACTAATTGGATATTGAAATGCAAATGTTTGTAGTCAATATATAAACAACCAGGGGAGTTATATGTGTATATATATAGTAGTAGTAAGGTGATGATTTTTCTTTGATTTTCAGATGTGTAAAAGTGGGCGGGAGGGTGAAGAAAAATCCAGGAAGTTTCGAAGGGAGTAAGACAAACAAAAATGGTGGTGTAACATGTCATGTGATCATCGGCTTATTTATTTCTCAATTGAATTGGGTGTATGTATGATTCTATATATTTATGTAGAAAAACACAGAATTTTTGTCAGGAGTCAGAGTATATTTATTATACACTACAGTATATATGTTGGAAGTTAGTATATGTCTATCATCTTTAATAGAAGGGATTAGTTTTCTCAAATTTAACTATCTTTGACTGAATATCTATAATAAGAAAAAATTATCTTTGACTGAATATCTATAATAAGAAAAAACTAAAGTTGTGTGTATTGTATGTAAGCAACTCGAAAAAATGTTTATTGCATGTAAACAAACATACGTGGCAACCATATACATGTGCCAATTGTCAAATTTTAATTGGTTAAAACGAAATTCTTACATACAATAAACATTATTTCGAGTTGTTTACATACAATACACACAGCTTTAGTTTTTTCCTACTATAGACATTCGTTCAAAGTTTCTTACATTCCCGGAAACTAATCCCTTAATTTAATTGAGTTCACCCGAGTTCAATTTTATGTGGGAACACTATAATACAATAGTTATCTTATTTATTAAAGAAAGTTAAGGCAATTCTGGCGAGCTTGTTTGATGGTTTTCGGATGTATCGACATTAACTATACCCAATCAAATTATGAGTAAAACACCCATTGACATTTGACGAGAGGGGTGATATACGAGGATCTAACCTCGACTAACGAGAACGTAGTTGCTCGACCTGAGGTATAGGCATTCTCGGAATGAAAAATAGGATCTGCTCGATAAGGTTGATACCTTAGCTTGCATCACTAGAGTCGTTATGGCACTTTTAGTTAGGCTATCTCCAATGCTAAGGACGCCCTTAGGCGTCCTTAAGCTGCTACATCATATCCTTACAAATCCTTATACATCCTTACAAATCCTTCAAATTTTATAATTTTATCTCCAACCATACAAACATCCTTACATATCCTTTTACTTCCACTAAAAACAAAAATATATTAGGTAAGGACAAGTAATGGCATGCCCTTAGATAAGGGCATCATTCAAAAAATCCTTAGTTTTGGACAAGTTTCAACGGCAAAGGATATCCAACGGCACCTAAGGGCACTCCATTGAAGATAGTCTTATTACCTTTAGTGGTGTAAACTATGGGTGAGCAAAAACCGAACCGAAAAAACCAAAAACCATTGGTTTTGGTTTTCTAAAAACCGAAAGTTGTGGTTCGGTTTTGGTTTCTAATAAAAAACCGAACCACCGAACCGAACCAAAAATATATATTTTTACTTTATATTATATTTATATCATTTTATTATTAATTTTTGATAAATATGTTATTATATTTGCATTTTTAGGTATATATAATAATATCATTTATATGTTTTAAGTGAAAATACAACAAAATTAATTTGTTTTAATAATTGTATAATTAAACAACGCGTAAAAGATATAAATAGTTATATATAGAAAAATTTTGAAGTTTGTACAACTTACTTTTATGGATTTGTTGTCATTGTTGTAGTGTTATTGTTACTAATATTGTTTTCAAAACTTGTAGAAATCAATTAAGGTGTAATTATAGGGTATAAACTTATAAACTTTTGGACCTCAATTTGACTCAAACTACAAGTGGTTAAAAACCGACTAAAACCGAACCGAAATAGACCCAAACCGAAAAAACTGAAACCCAATGATTTAGTTTTCAAAAACTGAATTATAACAGTTCGGTTTGGGTTTTTGTCAAAAACAGCGTCCCAAAAACTATCACATGCGATATTTATCGATGTCTTTAGGAAGATATATGTATATGTATTAGAGAAACGATATTGTAAGACAAAGACGATCCCAACAACGCAACTCGGGCAACTGCACTCAACTACTCAAGCAAGACAAAATAATTATTGTGTTACTTATAATCTTTAATAAATACTAAAAGAGAACCCTTAAATCAAAAATGGAATAATCTAGACCCTTTATTAAATTTCTTTCTTATTTCCCTACCCTTAGATCAAGATGATGACATTATCATTGACTCAACATATAATCAAATATTCTTTTAATCCTTCAACTATGAATAAAATGTTCTAACAATACATATTAATAACATAATATTCTACTAATCATATCAATTTTAATATGTCTAACATTTTAGATACTCTTTTTGATTCACATCATTATCTATCTTTCTTTTAATTTTATTTTGATTTTATTATTGATTTTCTTATAAGTCTTCTTATATATTAATATTATTTATAAAAAAATACGTTTTTTTGATTTGTTAACAAATTATGATTGTTTCAAAAAGCTATGTCGATCCATGTTATAACTTTTTTGATAATTGATTTTTTAATAAGTATTAGCATTTATATTTGGAGTTGCTTAGCTTGTGTCAAGTAATATTATGATCCATCTTCCATTATAGTTTATTTTTCGTATATGATTTACTTACAAACTAGATTATAACCCGCGTTAAACGCAGAAGAAACCTATAAAAAAAAAATTACATTTAGACGTATAAAAGTTAACACAATGGTAAATAAATACTTAAAAAGCTATTAAAAATGACAGAATAATAAATAAAATAAAAATAATGAAAACAAACAGGTTGTGTTTTTCATAAATCAACCATGGTATAAATATAATTTCAAAGACTATGGTTTGACAATTGTTTCTCATCCACCTTACAAGTGTTTTATAGATTCATGTAGTATCACAAATGATTATTTTTAAAGGAAAATAACATACGTTTTTATTCCAGTGAATTAAAACCTAAAACGATTGGTCCAATGCATGGAGGCAATTAACTACGTATAGTATAAAAAGTTATAAAGATTCACGGTATCCACAAGATAATTGGATACACAAATAGTAGTGGTTTTATAGAAGCTGATTTTTTGCCTATGATTCACAAGCATGTAATCACCTTCATTGAAGCCATAACGAAGTTATTGATTTTCCTAACGCCTCCTTTATTAAAAAGGGACTCGAATGGAGGAATATTTGGGTTGTACTTATACGTCTGCTTCCAAAGTAAGACAATTTTAACCCAGATACAAATTTAACACATATGTTCCAAGATTCCTTGAATGCATCGATGCCAGCCATCTTATTGAACACAATTTGATCTGCCATGATATTGTATATAGTGATATGGAAGCAAATATGTAATCTTTAGTATGCTAATGTTTAGTTGATGTATAATATTCATACATTTTTCATATCACGATAATGATTGTTTGTCATAATATTTCCTATGAGCTCATTCATATGATTCACTATAAACAATAAAAACCCTATTCTCCAACCTTAATTATATATCATCAAGTGTATAGTTATACTTCATGACATAAGGTTAATTTAAACCATAATCCAATACAATATTATTTGTTATTAATTATTTGTAACAAAATCATATACGAAAAATAAACTATAATGGAACATAGATCATAATATTCCTTGACACAAATTTAGCAACTGTAAATATAAATGCTAACACTTATTAAAAAATCAAATATTAAAAAAGTTATAAGATAGATCGACATAACTTTTTGAAACAATCATTCTCTTGTTAACAAATCAATAGAACGTATTTTTTTTTAATAATACTAATCTATAAGAAGATTTATAAGAAAATCAAATACGAAATCAAAATAAAATTAAAAGAAAGATAGACGATGATGTGGATCAAAAAGGGTATTCAAAAAGTCAGACATATTAAAGGGTATCTAAAAAGTTAGAAATATTAATTTTGATGTGATTAGTAGAATATTAATTAATAATATGTATTGTTGGAACATTTTATCCATAGTTGAAGGACTAGATGAGTATTTAATTAAAGATTGTATCAATGATGATGTCATCATCTTGATCTAAGGGTGGAAAATTAAGAAAGAAATTTAATAAAGAGTCTAGATTACTCTATTTTTGAATTAAGGGTTCTCTTTTAATATATATTAAAGATAATTAATAGCAAAAAATTTTGTATTGTATGGTTTAAATTAACCTTATGTTATGAAGTATAACTAAACACTTGATAATATATGATTAATGTTGAAATATAAGGTTGTTATTGTTTATAGTGAATCATTTGAATGAGCTGGTAGGAATTGAAATATTGTGACAAACAATCATTACCGTGATATGAAAAATGTATGAGTATTATACATCAACTACACATTAGCATAATAAAGATTACATAGTTGCTTCCATATCACTATATACAATATCATAGCTGATCAAGTTTTGTGCGATAGGATGGTTGACATCGATGCATTCAAGGAATCTTGGAACATCTGGGTTAAAATTGTCTTATTTTGGAAGCACACGTATACGTACAACCAGAAAATTGTCCCATTCGAGCCCCTCTTTAATGAAGGAGGCGTTAGGGAAATCAATAACTTCGTTATAGCTTCAATGAAGGAGATTACATGCTTGTGGATCATAGACATAAAATCAGCTTCTACAAAACCACTATTATTTGTGTATCCAATTATTTTGTGGATACCGTGAATCCTTATAACTTTTTATACTATACGTAGTTAACTACCTCCATGCATTGGACCAACCGTTTTAGCTTTTAATTCACTGGAAAAAATGTGTGTTGTAATATTTAAAAATATAATTTTGTGATACTATATAAAACTAAAAAACACTTGTCAGGTGGATGGGAAACCAATGTCAAACCTTAGTCTTTGAAATTATATTTATAATATGGTTGATTTATGAAAAATCAAACGGTTTATTTTAATTATTCTTATTTTATTTATTATTTTGTAAATTTTAATAGCTTTTAAGTATTTATTATACCATTATGTTAACTTTTTATAGGTTTTTTCATAAATTTTTTCCGCGTTTCACGCGGGTTATAATCTAGTAAACTAATAAAGTATATGTCAAAAAAGCATACCCGCATTTAAGCATATATGTACAAGTCTTAGAACATTCATGATCATCATCTTGAAATGTTAGTGTCGTATCATTTGCTTTCCTTATTTCAAATTTATGGTGTTACTCTTCTTTCAATCCTTATATAAACTTATGAATTTTGAAATTTTGAGAACAATATTTAGATACATATAAATTATCTAATCAACAGTAAACATAATTAAAATATTACACTTTGTGATGAAACTATGATACAGGCCCAGCCCGTGATACACTTGCAGAAGACAGCCCAAGTGTTAGGCCCAAAAAATGAGAAAAATAAAAAATTAGAGATGAAATGAAACAAATATCAAAAGAAAAAGGGTTTTTTAGCTACCTTCAGTTCAATTCATTGTAAGCTATTCTTATTCCAATTAACTTTTAATCCACAAATACATATACATGAACTAGAATTGTGACTGCGGCGGTAGAATATTTTTATAATTGTTTAATTAGCGAGGATAGGCGGTTGATGGGATGACAGATTTGTGTGGTGGTCGGTGACGGTAATGTTGTAAATGAATGATAATTTATGGTTAATTTTAATTACTTTCCATTCTATGCTTGACAGCAAAATAGACAATATGTTATTACCTTAAAAGATTTCTAATTTTAAGAGAAATACACTTTCATTTCCTAATTGTTTTTTTTTTTTTTTTTTCATTATTTGAGGTTTTCAATTAACCGGTTCGAATCATTTCTTAGCTAGTTAAAGCAAGTTTTTGTAGTTTAAAATGTGAAATTAATAAGAAAAAAGGTTTATAATCCATTGGATTTGTTATACACAAAAAACACACATGATATAAGTTATAAACCATCATTCAATGCTAAGCATAGTTGTATAACTCAGCCAAGTTGGCCGGCCGATCCCTCCACGAGTACTCTTGTAGGTCGAAAGAGACGAGTTAGGCAACATTAGTATAGAAGATCGATTTACAGTAATCTGAGCAACATAATATAAAAAAATTGCTAAGATCCATGAAAGGTATTATTTTCTTTTCTACTGTATTGTTAAGATTTTTTTAGTGAAGAAAGGAAAGGAATGGGAAGGGAATATTTATAAAATGCATTCTTAAAATATTTTTAAAAAATGGAAAGGGGAGGAGAATGAGGGGATGTTTCTTTTCTTTATTAAAAACACAAAAGAATATGTATGTAAATGGCTTATTCGGACAAAGTTATATAAATTAATTAACCTCATAAGCCAAAAAGCATAAGTTGTTATACATAAGCCAACCCATACACGTACTACCAGACTACCAAACTCATCATGAGTCGGTACTCAGGTTGTTTGATTCGTTTATTTTATCATCTATAATCAAATGATGTTTTCCACAAAACCGGTAAAAATTGCCTAAAAATCTAAGCAAAACAAAACGCATTAAATATGAATAAAAGTGAATATCATTGTACTTTTATATATTCTAAAAGAATAAAACAGTTGTATCTGATTAAAACATGATTAACAAGAAGAAAAAAAAACACAAAATCAAATTTGAAAAGCAAAAACCAACATTTAACCAATTGACTTAGCTAAGGCAACATGGTGACAATGTTCAATAATGCCTTTTCTTTTGTGTATATATGGATCCAAATCCAATCTATAGTCCTTTAGTGATGACCTGTACACGAATTAGATTTTGACAATACACCACCAAACATGATTTATAGTATAATAATGTAAAACGTGTTTGATGTTGTATAGATCGCTTACCATAATCAAATGATCTTTTTCCAGTAAATTTGAACATTATTATGAAGATTTAAAGATACTCTTAGTTTTCGAAAAAAATATTTGATACATTAATCGCATCTTATGTGTGCGGACAAATATAGATAATCCTTTTAATTAACAAGTCGAACTATCTATTTTGGCCAAGAAAAGAATAATTATATTACTATTTCGTGCTGTTATTTGACAAGTTAGATTAAAAAACAAAAAACTCTAAAACAACAAAAAGACTATCAACATAAACACTTGATCAAACCATAATCCAAATACATATCCATGATGCTTCCTTGAACTCAAATTACTTTGATATAAAGTAGTGTTCATATTTCCACATTCATCTTGATGTTCTTCTTCACCAAATGAGGTCTTGTTACCCATTCTTCTTGATGAAGATATACAAGAAGGACTTTTAACTTGACTTGAAGTATTATTGTTCTTTATACAAAGCCCATTATTACCTCTAATATCAAGTCTCATTCCCAATCTTTTTACAATATCTTGTGACACCAATATCTCTCCACTAAGTTGATTTTTGCTCAAATTTAGTTGTTCAAGATTTGGTAGTGTCACTATATTTGAAGGAACTGTCCCATTAAGGCTGTTACCATCAAGAGACAAAGCAGTCAGATTTTTCATGTTTGACAAAGAAAAAAGGATTGGTCCCATCAGCCCACATCTTGAAAAGCTCAAAACTTTAAGCCTACCCAATGACCCAATAAACAAAGGCATCCTTGTGTTTATAGGGTTGTCTTGAAAGACCAAATATTCTAGCTGATTTAAGCCAGATAACGATTCAGGTAATGGACCATTTAATGAGTTATGACTCAAGTCAAACAAGACCAATTTCCCCAAATTGCCAAATTCTTGAGGTACCTTACCTGAAATGTCATTATATCCCAAGTCAATCTTTTGAAGATACTTAAGATGACCAAATGATGATGGCATTTGACCACCAATCATGTTGTAGCTTAAGTCAAAGATGGTCAAACTTTTTAGCCCTCCAATTTCTTGAGGGATTGAGCCAGTGAGATGGTTGTAACTTAAGTCAAGCTGTTGTAGATTCATAAGCCCACAAATACCTTTTGGGATTTCACCACTTAACATGTTTTGTGAAAGTGAAAGGACTCTTAAAGTTTGAATAAGGCCTAAACTTGAAGGAATGGTTCCATGTAGACCAGAATTTGACACAAGTGCTAAGTGTTCTAAAGATGATAATGAATTGTTTTCAAAGAGTGATGAAGATAAAGAAAATGGTGTGGTAATAAAACAGTTGAATAAAGATAAAGTTTTCAAATATGGAAGCTTGGTCAAACCTTTTTGAGACAATGTGGCAGTTGATTTGCATGGTGGGGTTAAGATATCAGTGCCAATATGAATCTTGGTTACATGAAAGATTGTGGGGTTATAATCTTGTTGACCATTTTGATCTTGAGCCATGAGTTCACACTGAACACCAGGCCATGGTGTGTCTGTACATGGTTGTGGGTGCATTTGTGACCATGTAGGGTCATCTAAGAGTGAGCCCATGACTTCATATAGACCAAAAAGCTCATCATCTTCCATGCTAACCATATCATTTTCACCACGACTATTGGTTGCACCATAATTGAATGGCATTGTTGCTACAACATAAAGCACAAAAAGAAGAAGAAGATGAAAGGAAGAAGAAGAAGACATTTTTGTAAGTGTGGAAATGATATGAGATGGGAAGCAAACAAAAATGGGAAGATCTATTCACTTTTATAAAGATTGTGATACCAATAAATGAAAGTTTGTTTTTTGGATGTTTGCAATAAAGCCCTTGATGAATATAGATTCCTAGGTTGTACCCACAAAGATGCATTAATGTGCATTTAGCTCCTTATAGTTTTTATGCTTTTTAAATCATTCAAATATTGGTTGATTTGGTAACGATGAGCTCAAAAGTTTTATATAAATATGATCAGATTTATGTTACAAATACAAATTGGGATGGTGTGTTTCGTGTCAGTCATTGACATGACAGTACGTGATAGACGTGACAATGGTGATTGGGAACAATGTGTGAGTATTCCATCCGTTTTTAAGAGACATACGGGTTTTTAATTTTTTTTTTTTTGTCATCATCAACAATTCAACATGGCTAGATGCCTAAATTTGATAATAAGAATAGCTTGAATGAGATATATACAAAGACAATTTATCAAGGAGTCCTATAATATTATTTAATTGTTATTTTTAATTGATTATGAACAAAACTTTAAGATCTAGATTTTGAGTTAAAATCTATGTTTGATTGTGAAACCACTTGGCAAATGCCACTTTGTTCACGTCACTATGTTAATTAGTGTCATTTCGTTTATTCAAACAAATAGGAAACTTTTTTAAGAATTCATTAAGTATAAAATCAAGTTTTGATAAAAGATAACCTGGCAAAGTGGCAAACCATGTGATAAGATTGAATGAAATGAAAGTTGAGGGGGTGTTAAGGAAAATTAGAAATTGGAATATTGATGTCAGTGGCAAAGGCTGCATGGTCTTTGAAAGGCTTCTTCCTTTAGCCCAAAATGGAAACCAGGGCCTCCTTTTGTATGGCAAATCAGGATACATATTGTTCATTAGTTCCAATGTTCACTCAATTTCAAGACTACACTTTATTATCCATTTCAAAAACTAATTAATACTCCTAATAATTGAATGAATGTACGGGTATATGATAATATACACAAATCCCTTTAGAAAGGAAAATTGGAAAAATTATAATCGCGAAATGATAATATATAAATAGGTTTTAGGTACTATATAAATAATCAGAAAAATATCTCAGTTTAAGCGCATACATTTGAGTTACAATAAAAAAGTACCTCCTTAATAACCAAAAAAAATAAAAATCAATCTAAACATTTTACTCATCTTTAATATATATATATATATATATATATATATATATATTAAAACAAAAACCTTAATTCTAATTTGAGAAAGTATGAACGATTAAGTTTTATCTTTAATTCTCCACCATTAGATTTATTTGATTACATCATCATTGACCAAAAATTTAGTCAATTTTTTTTTAAAGGTGAATTTCGCTTAAGAACTTCGTGTCGCGATTCGACAGCGGGAGGTCTAACATACGTTGTCTTAACCGGGTCCGCGTTAGAGAGTTCCTTATAAAAATTTAGTCAATAACTTTTAGACCTTATAATTTACTTTTATACAAATAAGTCAATTAATTTTATATATTTTAGTTTAGTTTTGGCCAAATTGAATATCACTCAATATTTTTATTAATCAAATCTTTATAATAATGCTACTCCTTATTTTTTAATGTTATAACTTATAAAAATAACATCTATTTATATAGTATATATATTACATTAAAAAATATATATATTACATATTACGCGGGAAATAAGCTAGTTAAATATAAAGGCAGAGTAACTAATCAAAACCAATCATACTAGAATTAACTCATACTTTCTCCCTTATTAATTTTGTTATATAAAATGCTAAACTAGTAACTTTGTATATATGTAGAAATTTTTATACAAGTGAACTGAAATAATTGTAGTATTAAATACTTACTATTATAAAGTGGGTGATATAATTTAAAAAATGAGTAAATGGGAGAAGTGATAAAAGTGTAAGAGTGATAAGACATTATATGTTTGGTCTCAGTTGTGTTTCCCTCATCATGTTGATAGTGACTTTCCATTGCATCTTGCATGCTTTCCTTTTCCACCAACCTGTTTCATATATACAAACAAATATACATATACTACACATATATAGATAATATTATTTATCTTTTCATTGATTGTTTCATATATCATTTCATAAGTTTAATGATGCATGACCCTTTTATGAAATGATTAAACTCTGGAATAGATGAAAATGGTTAAAACAGTTATTACATTTTCTTATTTGTACTTTTGTTCTCTTTATTAAAGTTGTCATATGGTGTTTATATTCTTTCAAACAAAATATTAACATATGGTTTTTAGAGAGAAAATATATATTGAAAAGATGTGAATATTTGCAGCTTTTACTGTAAATACAAGAAATAACAAACATTCATTCATTTAAAATATACTTCCTTATTTCAAGACCCATGGATGAAACATAAACTGTTCAAAACAACATGCATGAAATTAATAGAAATCAAAATCAAAAGGACCTCTTTGAATCTTTGATCAATGTATATATCATTTTGATCAAAATTTTACTAAGTTTGTTGCAAGTAACCACGATCAGTGACGATTTTGGTGACAAACTATCACGATATGCACTTTTTGGCGTGAAAGTTTGACATTGACGATAACTAACGAATATATTTCTTGTGCAAGAAGCGCAATAGCCAACGTTGTGCCCATGTGAAATTACACAATTGGCTGCTAAGATCATCGCGACCAGATCAGGATTCCATGGTTCACTTGGTGATATCAGAACATTACAATTATTATCTTGTATACTACAAGGTTCATGACTTCAATTCCAAACTTTTTGTGTCATGTTACAATTAAGATAGGTTTAAATTATGATAATGACTGCCAATATGAATTTTAATCTTGATAAAAATATATAAGAGAATGTAATTATTAAAAAACTGTCCAAAAAGATGTAAATAATTTGAGCATAATTGTGAGGTGTGGTGTTGTACAATGTACACATATGGGAAAGATTCTGTAAATGTGAGCTCATAAAAGCTTACAATGGTCACATGGGAGTACTTACACAGTGACTACTACTTGCAGGCATAGTACACCTGACTGGACCTGAAGCCTGAAGATGTATACTGATAATTCTCATCTCAAAAATATGTGACATTTAAGTTTAGATAACCATACTTGTCATTCGATTATTCATAAAATTCAACAAATAATGCATTTCTTGTGGTAAATTATGCAGATGGTCATCTGCTTATCTTTTTCAAACGTGATATCCGTATCCTAAGTTCTATTAGAAGTGTTCGTTAACAGAAGAACGAATGTACACAAAAAAAAAAAAAAAAACATTCTAACAAACATTAACGTTGAGACTTTAGATGTGAAAAAATACAAATGTTAGGGGCAGTTCGTTTAAGTTTGAAAGAAAATAAGAGCAAATGTTGTAACCTGCTACAAAATACATCGACCGTTCATGTAAGTAACTCCATTTCTTATAGAAAAGAATAACAGGTAACATGACAAAAAAAAAAAAAAACTCAAAATATATGCTAACATAACATATTTTTGGTAGACATTTTTTTCCAGTGGAGGCATTACACCATGATTCCACAAACTTACACATTAGAAAACTTCTAGGTACTATGTTGTTTTTCGAATGGCTACATATAATGAAATCCTTAAGCAGCTTCATCCTGCTCTTTACTTGAATTACCGGAGCCACCAAAACGCTTCTTTAAAGCTGGAAATGAAAACACTTGTCTTGTCAAAAATACATCAAACAAATGCCACGTCTATTTGACATGACCGGATATTGCATATGCACACAACCGGATATTGCATATGCACACAACCGGATATTACATTGTTAACACATAACATGATCATACTTCAATTTGACATCAATATATAGAGTACACTGCAGAAGTATAACTAAAATGAGCGAAACCAAAGTATGTTGCTAACTTGCTTATAAAGATGGATGTTTTCTAAAATAAATTTCTTTGTACATTATTTTATTCTTTTCCTAATGCATCAACTATTATTAAAGCTTCAAAAAAAATTATAATATATAGACCACCCAGTCCTCCAATCTGCCACACTACAAACAATATTGCATTTATTCACACTTTTAGGTGAGTGTGAACAAATTAAAAATTTTGTCACGCTTTTTAGTGTGTAGAAATATATTGAATTAAAAGTGTATGGAAATTTCTCCACACTAAAAAGTGTGTAAAAATAAAAGTTCACACTTTTTAGTGTGAACTTTCATAGTTTTTTTGTCACACCTCATTTGTTCACGGTAAATTTTCAAGTTACCGTGGACAAATGAAGTGTGACAAAATAATTATGAAAGTTCACACTAAAAAGTGTGAACTTTTATTTCTACACACTTTTTAGTGTGGAGAAATTTCCACACACTTTTAATTCAATATATTTTTACACACTAAAAAACGTGACAAAATTTTTAATTTGTTCACACTCACCTAAAAGTATGAACAAATGCAATATGATTTGTAGTGCAAGTAGTAGATGTGGAAAGAAATGAGAGTCAAAACATATAAGTAAGCAAGATACATTAACCTGCAAGGCTACTATTAATGTGATGACTATAGAGTGCACATGACTAGCCAGTGAGTTACTATTAATGTTAACTGATACAATAGAATGCTTCAATTATTTTGAGTTTTCATTGCATAAAAAAATATTATTTTGTCAAAAGAAATAACACCCCACAAAAGCGGAAACAAAACAATAGCAAAAGCACAAGGTAGATAAACAAGGCAGATAAAAATAGTTGAGACGGCGATTTGACCCCGTTTACTTAAGGTAGACACTCTAGGTTCTATTAATCTATTCTAGCTCTAACGGGTCAAGCAAGCTTGTCGAAAGTCCTTCCAAATGACTTTACAATTTTAAATGTATATAACCATTTGAATTGCTTTATTAACAAATAACTTGATTTTATAACTTTCTTCTTTTTAAAGACAAAAACATTGTATCGAAAAATTCAACATAAAAATGATAGTAAACCAACCTAGCTAGCCAGAGACGTAAAAAAAGTTCACCTTGTTCCACCAGTTATCCTATGCCCATTTTGCTACCTCTAACAAATATATACATATATATATATAATAAAAATAAAAAGAATATAGAGATGGTCTCAACGACTCACATTTAACAGAAGACCCAGCAAGACAAGTGAGCCTAGACTTGGTATTGACTTCAGCTAGTGGTGTTGGTTTATCCTTGGTGGCCATGCGAACATCCCAAACACGTATAATACCATCTGAAGAAGCAGATGCCACTAAAAATGGTTCACCTTCATCTGTACCCTCAATCTTAGAAAGCACTACTATTCCTTTTAAACGAGCTGAATGTGCATCCTCAATGGAATATGCAACCTTCCCGCTGTCTGTATCCCATGCTGTGAGATTCCTATCCTCTCCACCGGTGTAAAGAAGTCCATTCTGTTGCGAACTTATGGTTAGTTCAGATATTTATAAAAAGTACTTGTTTATGCAAAACTCTGAAATAGAATTCAATATATAAATAAAATGCAAAAACTCCAAGAATATTCTCAGTGGCGTTAAAGCTACATACTGTCGGGGAATTCATAATTATTACAATGTGAGATATATCATACTTAATGCAGTCCGAAAGTTTGAACGCTACATTTGTAAAATGAAATTTATATGTGCCAACTGCCAACCAAGTCTCTTGGTCACAATTTACAACAGCAAGAGAACATTTGGAATATTATGCACAATTCTCTTGTATATCTAAACATGCAAAACTCTTGACGAGCATGATGCATATAAAAATAATCATGAACTCGTATCCCCTTTGGATTTCCCAAGTTAGTTTGTACAGGATTATACATGACGTATGCCAGTATTGTAAGTTTGTAACATTATAGTATATTATTAGTCTAAAGGAGGACACTTGATATAACTGCAAGTATGATTGGAGAACCAACCATGTCACCCACTGACCCACTAAAGAGGTAAGCCCGATTTCACCTGAAAAGTCATCTAGGAACAACTTTAGTTTCTAATACAATTTGGCATACACACATCAATTGCAACAAGGTTACTATAGTCTATAGGCTGTGACACTGTTTTCATAAAGACAATGTGAAGGCAATGCAGAAGAC
This sequence comes from Erigeron canadensis, assembly GCF_010389155.1. NCBI lineage: Eukaryota > Viridiplantae > Streptophyta > Magnoliopsida > Asterales > Asteraceae > Erigeron > Erigeron canadensis. The sequence continues at coordinate 27,453,459 of NC_057764.1, forward strand.
ATCAAAAATCCCAAATGTCTCAACATTTTCCAATCCACAATACATGCCAGAGATATACCTACACAAGTTGCAGTACAGGTTGTGATGATAGCAGATTGGGGATTCTCTTTGGTAAAGGCATATAGCTTAATAGCTACCAGCAATATCATATTACAAGGTGAATTTTCACAACGATATATACTCATTTAGGTCCAAACAATAAACTGCAAAACTTCAGTCGATGCAGATAAGCGTTTGCTTCTTACGTCAAATATCTAGAGTATTATTTACACTCTACGTCATGTTCAACTTCAAAATCTGCTATAGATAAGTAACTATGTGATTCTCTTACGTCATACTAAGTAGCAATATCATTCATCCAAAGTTTTAACTACGAAGTCATAAATTCAACAACTTTCTTCCAAAAGGCATTTTGGGCAAACTTCAATACTCACAAGCAACATTTTCATTTTTACCCCTGTTGTCCTGGCCTATAATTCAGAAGCAACTTCACATATATGTCTTGTATGTAATTATTCATGCAATCTAACTACACCAATCAGACATAAACTAAGAAAGAAGAATCTATAACTAGCAAGCGAACCTAACGTCATATGTCTAAAAGACCGGTCAGGAACCTAATATACAAAATGAACAGATATCATAAAATGGAAGATCACATCATAGATAATTGTAATTTTACATTAATGATCAAACAATAGTGTTAAACTTTAAATCCTTGTGTTACACCTTATATGCGAACTTGTTATTCACCCTGACCTTATCAGCAGTAAACACAACATCAAGCAAACAATCATAAATCACTATCTTCCGCCACACAAAATAAAATAAATTTCTTGTTTGCTAAAACTTGACATGCACACTCGATCGCAGCAAGCTTAACAGGATGTGACTATGTGTACATATCGAAAATGCGAATGCAATGCAAAAGCAAGGACAAGCCAAGATCATTAAGTATTATTCAATCTATGGTTCAAGTCAAACATACACCTGCAAAAGCACAGTTTTGCAGCACAACATAGTCAAATATACCCATTTTTGCTTTTTCAAAACTACATATACTTTACTAAAGACTCATGAATATTTTAGCATTGACTGTTTGATTTTATGCAGACATGTGTATGATCACAGCACACATAAGCACTTTTAAACCGGACAATCTACCAAAATACTAAGAAACTTTGCTATCCATATGGGACACCTTGAATTCCAACTTTCTTCTCCAACCTGATGTTGTTAGCGGTATCCACAATGTTTAGCCAAATTTCATAAATACTTCTTTAAGATAGATTACCCCCCAACCCACCCATAAGAAGAATACCTGCTAATGCTAATGATCTTCAGCAATTTCCACAACATTAAAAAATATCAAATATGCCAAGAAATGTAATATCGCGTATAAACGGAATAGACTAATTTCCATAGTGTGGGGTATTAAAACATCTCTAGCTAATCAAAAGATAACATAAACCCAATCCATCACATTTAGGGGAGCACTGATGAAAAAGTTAAAAACTTTAATACCCCAGATTGTCACAGCATATCATGCTAATTGCCTAATTATCCCTGCGACATTAAAATTACAATTCCTCAATTATGTAAAGATTTGGTCTTATGTTACCTTCTCATATATTAAATTGCTTTATATACCCCATATCTTCAAGGGTGGGAAAGTTGCTCCTTAAGAGAAGAAGGTTATTCAGAATTATTGTACTTACATGTGTCAAGACACACTAATCTTTACACTCTTACACGTTAAAGCATCATTTTTTCCAAACTAATGCACCATCAAGGTATAAAAAGTTGTGAATCACAACAAGTGTAACCACCATACGTCCATACCCCTTTCTACCCTTTTTCCCTCGAGACATTTTTCTCCTTATCCTTTCCCATATTGTCAAAACTGTTATACTATGTCATGTTTCTTGACAACTTGCACTATACCTTAGCACTATACCAATTGTTGTATCAAACAAAATCATGAAACATATATAAACTAAAGAGCAAATGTGATAAAAATGTACTCTACTATTATGCATATTCATTCTACGCTAAAAATATTTCTAGAATTGTTAACTTAGGGTACTATTCTTAGGTTTGGTAACAATATTAAGGTTCCGACTTAGGTTCAACTACAAAATTAAGACTTTTCTATAGGCATAATACTCTACTTAAACAATTAAGGTCGGGAAAACTAAAAATATCCTTAGTTTAAAAACCAAACCTAAGTAGAGTACCTTAAATCAACAACTAAGAACAATAACTCCTTAAACATAATACCCTTTTATGTTGATTACCCTAAACTAATTACACAAAACTAGATAACAACAAATCAAGGAAACTAGAAAACGAACCATGCCAGGAGCAATACAAAGAACTTTCTTTTTGGTCGGCAACTCAACGATCAATTTGGCATTTTCGGATTCATGAACCGAAACCTTTTCATCCATACCCATAAAAAACTTTTCACCCCCAATACAATCATACTCAACTAAATTCCCTTCTTTTTCCATCCTACAAAAAAAACTCCTTCTCCCTCTAACCAAATTCACCATTCCCAAACACGAATCCCTTCCAACGGTCAACGCAAGTTTCCCACTTGGATGCACACACAAATCATTCACCCCTTTCTTATGAACCTTTACACTTTTCAACAACACAAACGGGTCGGCATCGTAAAACGACACGTTCCCATCATCGAAACCCGAAAACAGGTTACGAGGGAATGCAGGGGAGGTTTGTGGGGTGTAAAGACAAAGAGTGGTGACAGTTGATGTTGGGTCAGTTAAAGAACCGATTTCTGTTGAGGTTGTGAGGTCGTAGATTTTGATTGTGTCGTCTGAACCGCCGGAGACGGCGACGGTGCCGGAAACGGCGACGGATTTGATTGGGGAAGTGTGTGATGGGAAAGTGAAGAGGGGAGATAGGGTTAAGGATTCTGTTGAATGTTTTAAAGTTTTGAGCTTGAAACCCCAGATGAAACGTTCGTATGATCCTGCTACTATGCTCATTTTTTGGGGGGTTTAAGGTTGTTTGCTGGTGGGTGTAAACCTTGGTATAGAGGTAGAGATGTTTTTTAGGGTTTAAGGATCTGCCCTGTTCTTAAATATATGAGCTAGCCTTTTTATTAAAAACTATTTACTCTACATATTATGATTTTATTATTTAATTCATCGAATTAAGAAAAAGTTGTTGCTTTATAACTTTAGATTTTAGACTAGATTTATGATAATATCAATATTAGATTATCATATATTTAAGTCATAAAAGCTTATAATTTTAAAGATATACGGTTCCAAGGGTTATACTTTGAAAGTTGTATTACAAATAATCATATGTTCGTCAATGTCATTATTAGATGAGACATATTAATGGAATTGTTTGCCGTAGTTATTCCACAAGGCACATGCTACAATAATTCCTCTATTATAAATTTTTTGAAACCAGTTGTACTCGTAATATGATATACATAATTGTGATTATGTAATTAACATTCAAGTATATGTATTTAATCATGATGCGGACCATAACACGAATATGTTTATTTTCAATCACATGTCCTATGATAATTAGATAAAAAATTATGATTGTTTACATATTCTTTGATAACAGTTACGACTCTTGATTTGAGTGACAATTGTAACTTTAAATGTTAATACGCCAAACTAATACTAAAAATGGAGAAAGTTTTGTAGCTTTTTGATTGAGAGATAGAATGAATTTTGAATGAAGTTCATATTAATTTAGATTTAGTATTCAAGTAACCTTCTGTTATGAATCGTGCTTTTAAAACAAAAAAGTGTATTTATAACTAAACTAAAGGATGACATAAGTGAGAGTCAACTTGATGAAATTGAGCGATTTGATTGGTTAATAAGCTATTAGGTTTTGAAATAATTTTGTGTAGATAATGTTTCATATGTTGAAATTTTTTTAATTAATTAAATGATTAAAAATTTAAAAATTTTTTGTCAAGTTGATAGCTAAAAACAAATATAAATTAAGTATTCAGGGCTAAAAAGTGTAAATTATTGATAGAAAACGAAAAAGTGTAAATTAATGAGAATTTTTTAAAAATTAATATAAATACTAATATAATAATATATTTGGATAATGATTATTAGAATTTTTAATTAATAGTTAAATTAAATGATGACATAAGCGAGAATGAATTTGATGAAATTGAGCAATTTGATTGGTTAATAAGTCATTAGTTCAACTGTTTTATAATATATATTAAGATAAAATTAAGATTAAGATAGAATGACTAATTACATGTTTCATTGATTTAATAACTTATATTTTTTTCATTACTTTCCCTATTTATTTTCGTTTCAGCTAATTTTTACTACATAATAATAAAATTCCTAATATCCAAATAATTCATTAAAATTTAAACTAAATGAATAGTTAATTTGTCATTTTTTAGTGACTAATTTAGGGTACCTATGAAAAATATTATCATCTCGTCAAAGGTACCAATATTTCTAAAAAAAACTCATTGTAAAAAAACTCATTGTAAGATTATGATCATTATGAAAAATTATGCTTGTCAAGTTAAAATTTTGTTAAAAAAATCCTTGTAAGATTGAAATTCATAACCTTATTTAAACTAAATCTTATCTCACCATCAAATGGTCAATTGATCTAAGATCAATGACTAATTGTCATTGTATGAGCTTTCATTAAATTAAATGAAAAACATGAATGAAGTTCTCGTCAAACAATGTTAATTTTAAACAATTATCATAAACTCAATTAAGAGGCTTAAAATTAGCAATAGGCCACTTTGAAGTATAGCTTATCTAAAAGTAAACTTAACTCCAAAGGTCTCTACAATCTGGATCGAGAATCCATTGGATCAAGGTTGATTAGATTTTTCTTTTAGCTGATCAATTCGCTTTGGTGACTTCTTATTGTGATGTTATTGTGAGAAATATTCACGTATGAACATAAATAATATTAAGTATAACATGATTTGTTCATGTGTGAACCAATTTGTTCACATATACATTCACATATAAACATCAAATTTTAATTTAGAGGATCTAATGGTTCTTCCAATTCAAATGATTCCCACTTGAACTTTTTCTTATATATATATATATATATATATATATATATATATATATATATATATAGGGTAACTTTCCGATGAGAACAGATTTAAAATAAGAACAAGGGATAAAATATGAATTTTAGTATTTATATGGGAGTTTTTTTATATCCTTTTATTATTACTTTTGATTTGAAGTAACTGTCGTACAAACAAAAAACACCAATATCATTGCATCCCTATCCATTTTTTAAAGAGTTTTATATTAATCTGTATTTTTTTATATCAAAAAATTTATAAATTTGTAATTTTTTATTACATATACGGAATGTTTAATCTTTGACCATTTATATAGAAAAACACATGAATGTACAAACCAAATTATTATGCATCCAACTTGTAACACCCCACTTTTAAAGCCCAAAATGAAGTGTCACGATCGAATCTAAATACAAATACAAAAGTGAAAAGAAAGTCTTCTTGTAATAACTATAAAATAATGCGATCTTGAACCTTGATCTTCAATAATTCTTTGCGCGGAAACCACCAATAAATCTTATTTATCCTTTTTAATAGTGTACCTGCCGCATGGAAAGAAAATGCGCCTGAGCCTGACGCCCAGTGTGCGGATAGAACAAAGGCAAATGTGAATATATAAAGTATATGCGAACAATAAGGTATATGATGCGAATCAATTAAGTATTACAATGAAATATGAACGAAATGAGAGTTGAACCGAACTAAGAAGTCAAAAGGTATGAATAGTCGGGTCCAAAATTCCGACGTTTGCATATCAAGTATGTTAGATATGACAAACACGACCAAAATTCCACCATTTGCATTCAACAAGTATTGGTTGAAAGGTGCACATAGGACTGCAGATCTATATGTACTAAAGGTGAATGAGGAGTTGACACACACCCCAAACACAATCCAAAACATAAACACAAACTAGGGTCACCCATACGCCCCCTAAAACCATTATACGGCCAACGAAGAGGAAACGCCGTAACCGATCACACTGCTACGGAAGTGTCGCGTCATTAGTGCCATAATAACGTGTCTATGGCACCCCCATAGGTGGTTAAGTTACCCGCATACCCAGAGTAGATAATCTAAGAAACTCATAACAAAGGAACCAATTATTCAGGTTATCATAATATCAAAGGCACATATAACATGACAACAAATGAGCAAATATAGTGCTATTTTAAAGATACAATAACAAAGAGCACTAACAAAGATGACATATCAGATAGATCATATCAATGAAGCATAAATGAATAGAATCAAATAAGGCCATACAAGAAATATTTGTAGTCAAGATATGACAAGAATCAAAGGGAAAGCTTAAAAATAAGGTCAAATTCGTACAATTATAGAACGTACAAGGATTTCAAATCATAATTTTGATGTTTTAAATAAACAAGAATCCGTACTTTTTATATATAATAAATAAGTTTAAAACCAGAATCCGTACTACAATATAATAAATAAAATTTAAAACCAGAATCCGTACCTCAATAATGATCCAAAACTGTAAAGTCTCAACGACCACTGAATCCTCAAACAGCGCCGAAGAGAAGAACTGAAAACTAATAGACAAGCAAGGAGTGAAATTTGATATCTTTATTTCCGTCTCAGCAAATAGTTTTTTTTCCACAAGGGATTGTGATGTCTTTCTATGGGATCGCGGGTCTTTTTATTAGCTCCTATTTGTGGTGCACAATTTCATGGAATGTAGGTAGTGGTTATGATCGATTTGATAGAAAAGATGGAATAGTGTGTATCTTTCGTTGGGGATTCCCTGGAAAAAATCATCGGGTCTTCCTCCGATTTCTTATAAAAGATATTCAGTCCGTCAGAATAAAAGTTAAAGAGGGTATTTATGTTCGTCGTGTCCTTTATATGGATATGAGAGGCTCTACATGAAACGATTTATATAATTTACTATTATCTTCCTGATGTTATTATATCCGATGCTTGCAAAGCTTGTGCTATTAAACATATTCAGTTCCTCATATTTACATGGTTATTTTTCGTTGCCTATATATAATACATGGCATATTGACCCTGTTAAAACTTGAATTTAATATAAGATGCTTCTATTGTTTATCTGTATGCAAGATATGTACGTATAACCATATTTTGCATTAAGTAGTTTATAAAGAAGGCCATATATTAGTCTATGCAAATTAGTCTAGTAAATATAAATATATACTAATATATATGGTGAAACAAAACTGTGACAGGGAAGACTGATGACTTTGGATAGAATTGATAAATGGAAACAAAATGGTGTAGTGCAGTGTGGTTTATGCAAGTCTGGAGATGAAATCCATGAGCATTTATTTTTTAAGTGTAATTTCACTGAGCAAATATGGAGGAGTCTTAGGTCCTTCAGTTGGAATTTGAGAAATGTGAATTCTATGCAGGAGATGGTACAGGAGATTGCAAAGAATAAAGAACACAATAATATTGGAAGTGTGGTTAATAAACTAATAATTACAGCTGCAGTGTACTTTACTTGGCAAGAGAGGAATAATAGAATCTTTAAAATGAAGAAGAGGAATGAGGAAGCAGTGTGCAACATTATCATAGAAAGTGTTAGAGTTAAATTGCTTTCTCTGAAAATTAAGAATACTAAGAATGTGAGCAGGATTGGTGAGCAGTGGAGTTTGAGGTGGGATAATTTCTGTTTTGTGGCTGTTTGATGGATTGGGGTTGTTGTTGATACAACTTTAAGTATGTGTGCGAATTGGAATAGTGAGTTGTGAAAGATGAAACTACTTGGTCCTTTTCTAGCATGCTTCGAGTTTGTATCTAGTTTGATTTTGGTTCTGGGTTTTTGGTTTGTTTCTGGCCATAATGTGTTGTAAGTGTAGTATTGCAGGAGCTTGAATTTTAGTTGTTGCATGTATTTTAGATAGTTTGGGACTTGGGTATGTCCAAGTGTTTGATTGGTTTATTTGTACATATTTTTTGAACATCAATACAATTCACAGATTTAATTAAAAAACAAAACTGTGACAGCAAACCTATATCGAAGAATTCATTTGACCTTTTTTAACAAAGTAGCTAGCTTAAATCACATATGCATTCTTTATTTTAAAATTGACTATATCAGATTAATGCAACAATTAGTCATGACATGATATCTTCTGTGTTAATATATTTGTACCATACGCACGCCACTAAAACCGACTTAAAAGCTCGACTTAAGTTTTTCTGCTTAGCAACTTAGAATCAATTTATATTATTACATAAATATATTGTTTGATTATGATTACTACAAACACATTAGCATGCTTTTCTAGGTTCTGTTAACGTAACTTACCGATCTACCTATGAACTCCAGATTCATTGTTTGTTACATTAATAGTAGATTTTTCATTTTCGAAAACAATATAGTAATGAACCCGAAATATTAACTTTTCTCCCTCTCTCTCTCTCTCTATATATATATGGGAAGTGAAGGTGAGGTTTTCACATCCAACTTGGGTGAAAAACCACTCACATTTTGATTTTTTATTCCATAAAAATCAAAGAGCCCATCATTTATTCATTAATATTATAATATTAATATGTGGGAGATTTTTCACCCAACTTAGGTGTGTGACAACCCACACTCACCTTTCCATATATATATGTGTGTGTGTGCAAGTTATTTTAGGACCAATTTTAGAACATATGTTTTTTTATAACTTACACACCACCATGATCATCTCCGACCACCACCATGATTTTCCGGCCACCACGTCACCGGAAAATCATGTGTAAGTTAACTTACACGTGTGTAAGTTACACATGATTTTCCGGTGGACCCGTCGCCGGAAAGTCTTAGTGTTTTTACAAAAAAGTCTTGTATATCGTAGTAGATGATGATGGTGGTGTATAAGTTACAAAAAACACATGTCCTAATTGGTCCTAAAATAAGATGTGGTCATAAAATAACTCACCCTATATATATATATATATATATATATATGATAACACTCCGGTGAAAACACTTAAAAACATCATTTTGATGCATTAAAAGTCCATAAAACTAACATAGTGCATAACTAATTATCATAATTTAAGTGTTTAACAACACATTGATCCGTCAAAATCGAAAAAATAACGTTTTTTGTTTTGTGCATCCATCTTGGATGCATATTCATTAAAATGATGCATCCAACAAAAATCGTGATTTTTTTTATTTTGACGGTTCAATGTATTGTTAAACACTTAAATAATGATATTTAGTTATGCACTATGTGAGTTTTTGTAACATCCCAAGATTTTAAGGTAAAAGAAATTAACCCCTTTTTATAGTTTTAACATTAAACTAATTTCCTAGTATTTTATTTTTGGATATGGGGTTAATTTAGTTGGAACTTTAGTGGATAACGGGTATTTTAATACCAAGAAAATCATATGGGACGTGGCATCTCCAAAGAGTGTCAGCCCTCTTTTTCTTTTGAGTCACCTCCCACTTCACTCATTCTTCTTCTTCTTCTTCACTTCATACATTCTTCTTGCTTTCACTAAATCAAAGTTTAATCTTCCAAGCCCAAGGTAGAAATCAAAATAATAATCATCATTAACAACTCTTATCAAACAAGATTAAAAAGTTAGGGTTTGTGGATTTGTGGTGGAGGTGGCCGAAATTTAAGAGGAAAAAGGGGAAGAAATTGTGTATTGAAAACCCTAAGTAATTGTCTTCGTTGTTGAGGTAAGGAATTTCCCCAATTTAGCTTTATCTTTTCTTTTGAAATTAGGGTTCATGAAGGAACCCAAATTTAGGGTTTTGCTAGAAATTGGATTGTGGTTATTTTTTCCCCAATTCCTTAGTTAACCTAGTTGTCATTGAGTTATATAATGTGTTTGATTATGAAATTGATAAGTTCTTGTGATAATTTGGGTTTATGAGAAAAGATGAGTTTTTCTAGTTATTGAAATAATGATGAAAATGGTAGAATGAGCTACCTAGTGTTATTGTATGAATGAAAGTAACTCAATGACAAATGGGTTGGGTTTAGAAAAGGCTAGTAATTGAGTATGACTAGGTTAAGCTAGTCAAATTGTGAGTGAAAGCTTATGCATTTTATGATATGATCATAGGTTGAGCTTGTTGAGCATTATTGTTTAGCTTTGTTGTCTTTGTTGCGGAGGAGGTGAGTATACCTGCATACCTTTGTGTATACGTTAGGTCAATTACCATGAGATGTGAATGTTCCAAGCATGGTAATTGATTTGGCGTTTAGCCCATGTGGGGCATAGTTTATGAGGCCTAAGAACCTCCGGGGCCTAAGAACCCCGATAGTTGATCGATTGAGGCCTAAGAACCCCGATAGATGATCATGATTATGTTGTTTAGCTTATATGGATCCATATATGTATTTGATAGTGTGCAAAGTGAGCATGTAAATGTGACACGACGGTGTTATAGGTTACATGTGAAAGTCTTTGCACTTGCCTTCTTTCGTATTCGTAAATGTATGCAAACATATTCACTAAGCCTTTGCTTATATTTTAGTTGTTTACCCTTTTATAGGTAGTTCCGGAAGAAGGAACTAGTGTGGTTCATTTGAAGAAAGTTGAATTAGAGCTTGAAGTAAATTTTGGAAGTTCTTGAAGGTATATAGGTCATCCTTGGATGGATGATGATCTTTTGGTGTAGATACCTAGTTGTCCCTCTCCTTTGGCTCTTGGTACATTTTGGTGTAATGGTCATATTTCTTGTTGAATTATGTAAATGAGCAGGGGTAAAATGGTTAGAAAGTTGTGAAGTTGAAATTTGGTCGAAAATTGTGTCAATTTGGGTAAATGACCCATTTGGTGGTGTTCATGGGTTTGGAAACTAAATATTGTTGTGTGAAAGTCAAAATGTGTTTATAATGTTGTTAGAAACTTTCAGAATGTAGCTTTGAAGTTCTTTGTGTCATGGTAAGGATTGCAAGATGGTTCAAGTGTCAAAAATGGAATTGGGTTGCTGATCAGGTAGCCCACTGCGGCGCAATGGTTTTCCTCGTCTTTGTTTTCAGTTCCCCCCACTGCGGCGAAGTGGGAGAGTGTCAAACCCACTACGGCGCAGTGGGACCTTTTTCCATTTTGTTCCGAGGATTCCCACTGCGGCGCAATGGGTTATATATATATATATATATAAATCTTGTATTTTCGGTTTATCAAGTCGGGTGCTTTCAGTTTTATAGACTTTTAATGCATCAAAATGTAGTTTTTAAGTGTTCTCATTTTAATTTGGTTCTTATTTGATAACCACCATATATATATATATATATGAATATTTTTTAATTAAATATGGATATTGACGTGACAAGGGTAAATTGAGTTGTAATATCTTGTGTTTGAAACAAAATTTGTTCGGTAAGTTGATTTAGTATATATGAACAATTTAGTGAGATTGTTGGTATGATTAGACATATTGAAAATACTATTTATAGTCATCTACTATGAAATATCAATTTGTTTGTTAGTTTGTCATATCAATTTATTTGTATACAAAAAGAAAACAAATTAAGTTTGTGGGTGAGCTTCAAAATTTGTTTTTTTTTATGACAAATAGATTAAATTAAATTTGATAATGTTTTTAAAATTTTATATGTTTGATAACAAATAGATTAAATTAAATTTGGAGCCAAAATAATTTGTGTGTTGTTAAGATAACCCGTATGGTTAGGAGACTTTTGCATATTAAAAAGTTATCAAAACAAAAACTGAAGAAAAAAAAGAAACAAAAAAGCCGGGTTAGAAGGCGGATAAAAGCCATAACTGATAGTCAATTTCGCCGGAGAAACAAATCGCCGGCCGATCTTCATCGGCAGTCCAAATGAGTGAATCCCAAATCCATCCTTCATCTCCACCTGCTGTTGCTGATGCTGCTGCTACTAGTCTTACCCCACCAAACGACCCCCCTCCTCGTCGTTTTGATCCCAGCCGCAGTAATCCTCCTACTCTCCCTTTCCATTTAGGGTTTTTATTTCTGTATACATATATATATATATATACTGTATCTATAGAATCTTAGTGTTTGTTATTGCTTGTCTGTTTAAAGAAATAAGCTAATTATAGACACCCTCTATTTAGTTTTCACTAGACTAGAATTTTTTTTAATTTTTTTTGTTTCTTATAAAATAAAGGTTTGTGCTTGAACTTTGTTGCTTGTTGCAGTATATAATATGTGACGTTTTCTTTTTTCGTTTTGTTGTTGGAATGTGTAGCGATTGGTATTATCAAACGGAAAGCGTTGATTAAAGACTTGGCTGCTGTGTATCATGCCGAGTGTCTTGCTTATTGTCAAGAGCTTTTAGAACTCCAAAGAAAATGTGAAGAGGTATGAAACGTTCGTCCATATTCGTATTTTTCTGTTTAAGATATAAGAAAGTTGAATATTGTTTTGCTTGATTAGGAAACCTAAACATTGTTAGTTGTATACTTGTATCTAGTTATTTGTTTACGGTCAGTATCTTTATCTATGAACCAAAGGGCCTTGGCTTAATGGTTATTGTGGATTCACGGTGACTCGGTGAGTTATAAACCAAAAAGTTGGGTGTCAAGTCCCATTGGAGACAATGTGTGAATAGCGATGTGGTGCTTGAATACTTGACTTTTATGAAACCAAAAAGTATCTTTAACTATGGATGCATATAGCTTTTTTATTGTAGAAAAATATTTGATATAGTTGTTTAATGCTGACATTAAAATGATATGTTTGATGTGCCCTTCGTCATTTACAGACACTGCCGACCGGTTATATATACGCTTATGTTTTTCGTTGCATTAGTAACCACAATAGTTTGGAGGCCATGTTTGGTCATAGTGAGATACGGGTTCTTGTGGTGTAGTCTAGGTACATCGCAAGTAGAGGTGGCACCCATATAGGATTATAGGAATCTGACACTTTGTCATATATTTTGATACCGATAGTTCAAACAAGTAAAGTTTGAAAACTTAGGTCACAAACTCACAAATGAAATAGTTCTACCGGGTCAAAGTAATAGCACAAATCTGTAAAATGTATCTATATATCAAGTTGATGCGTGTCAAAGCGGTCACCAGAAATAGCTGAACTTTAATGTTTATCCCATCATGATACTGTCTACACTGATACCCAGTGATGTTAAGTAATAAATTCCGAGAAACACTAAAGTGAATAGGAAAGATCTCTCTCTCAAGTTCCAAGGTTCAATTTCATCACAGGGTTATTCCGAAAACCTGTAATGTAGAATGCGTGACTTGACTTTAGTGCTATCTCAATAGCAATACATAGTACTTACCAAGTTTAGGAAAACTACATCCCCTATCCCATATGCTACTTTGAGAAAACATCATGAAGGTACAGTTAAGGAATTTAGGTATTGAATTCATAAAACTTCTCTTTAGGCGAAATAAGAAAATTCTCCAATCATGATGAACCATTACCAAGTCACTATCATTATGGATGAGCCACTTTGGAGTTTGGACTTCACTTGTGAGTCGTTACTTACCGGCACTTCAGCTCCATATTGTACTTGTTACCTATTCCTTTTAGGATTACATCTTGTTATCATGTTCGGCTTAACAGTTTGATACCAGGATCTATCTGTTTGTGGCTTTGTGCAATCACCATATTCTATCATTTAAAATTTCTTGCAGAGCTACACTGATGTAAAAGTTGCAGCAGACCCGAGGAAAGAAACAATGAGGCCTCCCAAGCGACACAAAAAATCACGCTAGGTGTGTCAACTTGTCCCCTTGCTTGTTACATGTACAAAAGCCTAAACATGTAAGCGGGTGAAGTTACATTTTTGTAATATGCAAAACTAAAAACTTATCTAGAAAATTATATGAGTAGTCTGATATTCAACTCTCCACTTTTGTTGATTAACTAGTAGGTCAAAAGGTTGCCAGTGCCTGTCTTAGAATAATGGCTATGATATATATCTGAGCTTTTATTCTGTTCAATAATCGTTTTCATGCATATCAGGTACACATTCGTGTTAGGAGCTACCCTGATTATGGATCTACGGCCACTTGCTTTATTGTATATATGACTATCCTGCAATCAACTTCTGTTAGGAGTGACTCTTTAGCGACTTTTTTATCTGTTATGTTGTGATCTACTTGACTTAAATTTCTAGTCCTGATGTAGTGCCCCTATTTGGATATATTTTCATTTGTAACATGCGTAGTTGCTCACTATTTTGAATACATCAGGATGTTGATATGACTAAAATCCTCATATTTTCCATTTTGTATCCTACTTTGTTCTTCAAAATATACAAATCACAAACATCTTATCCCACACAGTTCAGCAGAAGTTTGCTATCTTAGAAGACCCTTGTCTGTGTTCTATTTTGTCAAGTAACCTGACACATGTATAAGACACAATGTTTGGAACTGGAGTTAAATGTTCCAGGCATAGTCTTTAGTCCCAATGATGGTATCATATTGGAAATGGGCTGTTTTAGCAGCAACCGAGAATCGTTTTACAGTGACAAAGGGCTTATGATATATAGGGCCTATCTATCATACTTACTCTTTGATGGAGTTCACGAGTTTAGGCGAAATGAAACGTAATTGTGTGCTGGACAACCAAAGTTTCCTGCTTATTTAAAATTTAGTACATAGCTTTTCTGTAATATATCTAACGAAGTTGTCTGTTAAATTAAGAGCGAAAAAAGAGACACAAAGAGGTGTTGACAATACAATTCAACCACCAACAATGGACTCATTATATGATCTGAATTTATTTTAATTCGTCAACAAGCCAGTTCATCTTTCCAATTTGCCATCTGAAATTCTGAATTACTAGCATGTACAACGTATCTTAATCGGCAAATTGTGGTTCTAAATTTTCATCACATATGAAGGATTCACCGTAAGGTTTTGTGTGCATATTGACTGCTACTTCACATGTTTACAGAAAATGTCTATGCTTATGGAGATTTCATGGTATGAGCTTACCATTGTCTCTCTAAGAGCATCGGTAACATGTCACCCAACGTCATGAACGTTCATTGTTTGTCAAAGTCCATGAAACTTTAGTAGGAACGAAGTCCATGGGTATGGAACGATGGACTATAAGAAAGAAAATGCAATGTAGATCCATTTACATCTATATCTATACCTATATATAAAAAGAATAGCCCCTTTATTTATGAAAATGCTGAAATTATTCTATGCAATATGACTATAATACCCTTACTCTTTTCCTGCCCATATTCTTTATTTTATTCACTAATTTAACTATCTCCACTGATATACCTAAGATACCCTTAATGAAATAAATTACACAATCAATCCCTCAATTCTTAAAATAACTACACTAACCTAATAGCCTACACTATTTGTCGTCACCGCCATCCACTCACTGTCACCCGTCACCACCACATTGTCGTCACCGCCGCCGCATTTGCACGGACACCATGCTAGTATATTTAAGGTAATATGGTAAAGTATGTCATGAAGATTCACGACTACTTTTCTATAGTTGTAAAAGAAAAGTGGTTAATAAAACTTCGATAGAGCATTGCAAAGTCGACATTTGGGAATCATGTAAATTTTTTTTCCATATCCATTTGGGTTTCAACCCTTCCCCTCGACGAACGATGCTAGAGATTGGTCGGATTAGCCAGATATAAATAGTCTTTTTCAAGTAAACACATTGCGCGAGCATTTTCCTCCGTGATCATGTTGCGTAAAATCACACTAGTGTACATGGTTCGTTGAATTTTGTTTGTGCTAGATGGTCGTGTGAGGGTATTAACGATTCCCCAATGACCTTGAAGCACCTTGTTTAATGTCATTTCTCGCAGCTTTTTGCTATCTCTTAAACATTTTGTTCTTTTATTCAATTGGAAATTTAAACGACTTTAGAAGCGTCACAACAAAATAATACCCTATATAAATAAAATTCTCATAGTATTTTGCACCACTTCGGGAGTGTTCTTGCTTGGAGTAAAATGTTGAACAAAATTGAATCATCAAGGGTAAAGTAAGCATGTCAAATTCACATATCATAAGAGCCAACGGGTTTGAGCATGATTGTTGGACATCATGTATCACATCATTTATCACCTCATGTATATTGCTCTTGCCATGCTATTTAACATTTTTCCAAAGACGGAATATAATCGATGCTTCCTAACATACTCAGAAAATCGGGTATATTTTCATGTTTAACATGTAAACGTTAGACGTCTTGAAGTGTTAGTTTTCTTAGAATACTAAAGGGTTAGCAATTCGAGTCTTGGACATAATGGCCTTTATCAGACGATTAAGAGGCACCCCTTCTCCCGAAATTACGGGGCTAGCAAGACTCATAAATATGTTTTCAAAAAAAGAAAAAAATAAACTCTATTAAGAATAGTTAAATATAATGAGCTAATCCTAACTCAAGAACAACATTTTATCTTAAATTATAATTCTTCCATTTTTTATTTCACTTTTATTGTTCATTTTATTATTTTTGTTTACCATAAACAATTCTCAGTTTTTCATTAAGTATTTATTTTTACTCTTTTTAAAAAAAAAAAAATAGTCTTTTATATTTTAAAAGAGTTATAAAAATTTTAGTCTGAAAATGATTTAATTACCCTTAATAAAATAGATAGAGATTGTTTCAAGTTGGAACATAAAGTGAAAATTTTTTTAACCACATGATCATGATTGAAAAATCATTTTTAAACCTCACCCCTGATTTTGATTCAAGTCAATATCCCACCAACTTTACTAGTATATTTACCTCCAACCTAGAGGATGCACATTCTAAGGGATAAGGGTGCAGTCGGCAAAAAGCATCAACTATTTTCTTTGGCTTGCATCAACTCTAGGAATGGAAATGGGTCTGGTTTAGGGCGGGTAGTGTCAAACCCGAACCCGATAAGGAATCTGCAACCCGACCCGATACTCATCAGGTACCTTATCGAGGACCCCGTCGGGGGTAAAATAATGCCCCAAAACCCGAAACCCAACACGATAAGAATAATTATTTTTTAATAATAATTACCAAAATCTTGTTTAATTTGAGAAATGATACTACATGCTTTTGATGTTTTGAGAAATGGATATGCAAGTGTGGAATGTAGATACAAATTAGTTGATATAAGTGTGAAACATTGTAATTACAAAGGTGAAATATAAATTCAAAACTAATGACTTATAAGAATATATTTATAGTTATTGATATCGGGTCGGATTTTTTTTTCCATCCCTAATCGGCTCTTTAGCTTCATTGTACCATTTGTATCGGGAAGCATCGGCACATTCCACAAGCTATATAAACCGATCATATCTGGCTGACCTTTGTGAACGTTGGGAGCGCGTTATGTGGCCGTTTTTTTGTTGTGCCAAAATTAATCCCACCGGAAACCTAATTTTATTATTTGGGGGTTTTCGATTTTGAGGCAAATAGTATGGTTTACTTGGCTTCTATTGCCGAAATCCATACCGGAAACGACTTGTCGATGCTCCTAACGTAAAATACCTTTATTCTGTTGAGATTTTAATTCCTTTTTTTGGGGTTTCTGGTGGTCACCGGCTAAAAACATTCACAGTTTACGGCTAAATAGTTGTTTGGCAAGGGTGAAGTTGACACTTTTCATTGGCTTTTTGTATGGCTACTTTTCCCGACACCCCTTTTCTGGTTGGTACAAGCTTTTCTGGTGACTCATTTTTGGGGTTTCTGGTTTATTCCGTCGTCGCATGTGTTCTGGTAACCCTTTTTTGGGGTTTATGGTGGTGTTGCTTCGGTTTTTCTTTGACTCCTTTTTGGGGGTTTTGGTTTATTCGGTTTTTCGACGAGCCCTTTTTTAGTTTTCCGGTTAACTGCTGCTGCTTATGCTTGATTATATGTGTATTTGTCTTATTACATTGCCGTTAATTGCATGTTTGTGATTAGCTTGGTAGTGTTAACTAATTAGTGGTAGCGTTTACGAATTTTTTCCTTAGTAGTGTTGTTATCTTTTGTTCCATTAAAGCAATATGTAGCCGAATGTGACATCCGTCACCCAAGCTGGTAATTTATTATAGTCTCTAACTTACATTTCAAATTTCTTGACTAGTCAATGTGCCTATATAGTATAGCCAGCATAGAAATGTGGTGATTATTCCAATATGTGGTTACTATCATTATTTGGATTCCAATAGTTTAGGATTGAGATATTTGATCTTCCTAAACGTAGATGACTATAACTATCCCCGTAATTTCTAGACTTGTAGTTGTTAGTCATATTTATTTCTAGACATTGATAAATTAGTATACGCTATTTAGTGGTGAACGAAATCAATAATTATAAAATAATATATAATTAGTATAAGTAGTAAGATGGTAATAGTAATAGTAAAATATCATATGTTTAGTAAAAAAATTTTAGTCATATATATATATATATATTACAACAATTTATGGTGAGCAAGGAATTTTAATTCCATTAGAATTCTTATGATGCATTAAGTCTAATAATAAACTAACTAAAACACTTATCTCCATATATATATAATAACTATACCCTAAATAAATAAAAAAGTTAAAACCCTTTTTGGTTTCTCTTTTTCTGCCGATCAACAAACAAAACAATACAAGATCAAATATATTTTTTTTTATTAACCATCTCATTGTCAAAGCAAACTTTGGTAAATTTAAATAACTTTCTTTATTATTTTAAAGATCTTTTATATAAATTTATGGTTAAAGTTCTTATAGTATTATATTTTATTTATTTAAGGAGGGATCATCAACTTTGGTGGTAAAATCTTAATCTCTATCTTTTGTTAAATTTTATATATATATATATATATATATATATATATATATTTATGTATAATCTTTGTAATCTATTTGATGAGTGTATACGTATGGCCAAATCTCAAAGATAATATAAGATTTTTTTTATAAATTAAAAGTATGGTTAATAACTAAATAAATTTTGGAATCGGTGGAGCATGGTAGAATGCATAATGTTACAAAGCTATGCGTTGTTATAAATTTAAATATTGACAAAATCTTAAAGACAAATCTGAAAAGTTTATATAGCTATGTAAATGTGTTATTTACTGACCTACGTGAGTGTTGTAAAGATTTGGAAGTTTTTATATAAGTATTTAATTGTAGACGTCTTTAAAACTTTAAGTTGGGTTATTTCAGAATCTGGACAAATTCAGTTTATTAGCTTTAAGAGGTCGTATCTTGGTCATGGGAGATTGTTAAGTCACGTTTTTGGTATCTAAAATTAATTTTAGGAAGTCTACTTTCAGGTGGAATTGGTTTCGTGTCAAAATATGAAGGTTAAGGTTGTCAAACGAATTTTATAACAAAACTGCGCAAAGCTGAGTTTTCCGAACAGATTTTGGTCGACTTCAAATAGTCATATTTTGGTCGATTTTATGAACTGGAAAATTATTTTTCTCCAGAAACGTTTTTGAGATGTTAAGATTATACAGTAAAAAAATTGGATTTTTTTGAAGCTTCAAAGGCCCTTAACTTTTATAAAACTTTTCTGTGCGCAAACAGTGATTTTTTTGGCTAGTTTGTAATCATTGAATTTTTAAAAATAGTTAACGTGCCAAATAAATTATGTAAAAATTCATGTAAGTATATAACACTCGAAGGTAACAGTAGTTAAGATTTGGAATCTTGAATCGTTCGTTTCATCCTAATAAAAAATAGATAAAGTTACCAAAAATTTCAGTGAATATGAACTTGTAGAATTTAATCTTAAATCATTAAAACAAATACCATATATTAAGTTATGTGACTTGTAGCTTAATAATATATGAAAAATCAGTTGTGAATATTTTGAAAGTAGCCATATGTGTATTACTTCAAATACGGGTTACAATGGACGGTTCTTGACAATGTCCATAATTGTAACTTGTTCATATTTATATGTTGTGTAGATTCTAGCGACCTTGTTGGATTTGCATAACTACTTGCTTGTTGAGGTGAGTTTCGTGGCCCCTTTTTATATTATTTCTTTGGGGGAAAATGATGCTCAAAACACTTTTCATTTCTTTACTAGCTGTGTCAAAACTTGTTTGTTTTCATGGACAAATACGTGTAATTATGAAATGTGTATGCTAGCTTGCTTGTATTGATTTCTTTGATGCAATAGATGTCTTTTGATATCTACTGAAGACTATTGGAAAACTATCGACCAACTTTATACTTCAGCTGATAGTTGTTGGTATTTAAAGCATGATTGAGTTATTGGCAGGAGTGATGGGATTGTGTTGTTGGAAGACTATGATGGCATTAATCAGTATTTAATATGCTACTACATGTTTATATTTACACTATTGTCCAAACTTGATATATCATGCACAACAAACTCATTTGTATTCCTTTAAACCTACGAACTCACCAACATTATGTTGACATTTTCGAGCATTCATTTTCAGGTAATAACAATGCTTAAGAAGATTGAGCTTATGGACTTTAGGAAGACCAATAAAGAGATCCTTCATGAACTCCTAGATTGCATGTGAAACATTGAACACTATTTGCAATTGTTACTTCTTTGCTATTTGAGGCGTGTTGCCTAGACTTTCCGTTTGTGGAATTTACATTTATTTGAATTTCATTTAGTATGACTCTATTATAAAGTCCATGTGCTATTACTATATCTTTTCGTCATATCCTACGATTCCGCCTAAGGTAGGGTGTGACACCGAAAAAGTAGTATCATGTTGGTGATGATATCGTTGAACAATTAGGTTTTTGGTGTTACGTTTATATGGGCGATGATGGTACAAAATGTTCGTAAAAATGAGACTCGGATGATCCGGGTCGTATTTTGCGAGGTAAACCTTCGGGTTAGCAGCCATGGCGTCTTCGACTTCTGAATTCCCAACCCCCAAATTCTAAGCCCAAGTATCATTTTTTTTTAAAGGTCACTTTTTTCATTTTTCTGGCAATGACATCGGGATTTTGGTAAGTTTTGGCTAGTTTTTTTTGCACTACACCATCATTTTTGGCTCGATTTTGACAAGATTTGACTACGTTTTGGTAAAAACACGTGGCGGCCTTTGATTGGTCAGAAAAGAGCCAAAACCAAGCCAAACAGCCGCACTTTGTCTCTGCACTCTTGCCCCTAATGAAACCCACTTTGTGAAAGCATTATAATAAATTATCCAATTTGTTCTTAATGACCTAAATTTACATTTAAAATCTTATCTTATTAACTTACACTTTAAACCTTTACTTTCTAATATATTTCTACTATCCTATTAATCTACACCACTACCAACACCAGACCACCGTCGTCCTCACTGATGTCGCTTTACGCATGTATAGTGCTAGTTGGCTTTACAATTATAAACTTTACCAATCCTTTTATATGTTTCAAAAATCAATCTATCTACAGATATAAAGTTAGAATAGATATTCTTTTTTGTTTAACTGCCGTATTAAATTTACATATTTAAGATCCTAGTTTTTTTTATAAATATTTTTAGGCAATGAAAGTAAAATGCAGGAAGTAAAACAATCTTTTGAGGTTTACTTTTGAAAATTAGCATAAAAGCAATGAAAAGTTAATAAACACAAGTTGCAAAGTGTAGATGATGCAGGGTAATAGTACCTACTAGCAAAAGAAAATATAAAAACGGAAGTCTCGAGGATACTGAAGGCCGCGACACGTGCTCCCTCTCCACTCGAATACTGAATCACTTCACGCCTTCCCGACCATCGACACGTGCCTTTGCTTAATCACCCTTTTTCTCTCTTTATTTTCTAGTAAAAATTATGATTATTGGAGCTATATATTTAAGCTTAATTTGGGTTAAATAATATTAGCTCTTCATATAATATTAATATAAAAAAAAATCCATTTTGAAAATTACCTTGTCTACAGGAATTATAGTTATATTAAACTATTCACACATATTTTTTACTTTCCTTTTAAAAAACTAAAATATATTATTTTTAATTTTTATTATGTATTATTGGTTAGAGATCCAAAGAGAAAGTTTTTAATAAAAGAAGGAATAGAAGTTTCGTTTTTCATTTTCTTAGCTTGTTTTTTTATTTATTTATTTTTTTTATTAACTCATTTCATAAAAATAATTTTAAAAAAATTATAATCTAAGTTAGTAAGCTATTCATGTAAAGATACGATACAAACTTCATTTTTAAAGATATTAATAAGAGACAACTAGTGAGGATGATAAGCTATAGGGATTATAATTATTAATTAAATTTAAGAGACCAGATGGTCTAAAACCGTTTAAAGCATGAGGTAATTTTTATTCAAAAAAGTTGTTGGACCAAATATTAAATTAGATAACTGTTGACATGTTAATAACTAGTTGATTTAACCCGTTCGATGGGCGACATTGGTTCCTGAAAATGATTATATGCATGGACGGGTGTAAAAAAAACAAAAATTTTCAAGATAACATGTGCTTTTTATTATTTATTTGATTCTAAGTAAAGCAACTATTTACGGGAATTAGACATAAGGTAAAAAACATTGGAGAATCCAATTTTCTTTTTAATGGCAATACTACAACCACATAACTAAAAAAAGTACATAAGAAATATACTAAAAGCAAAAAGTAAAAAAGAAAAAAAAAACAAAAAGGATTACGAAAACCAAGTGAAAAAATTACAGCAAAACCAAATGGTACATGTGAAAAAGGTATAAATACTAAAATGTTTAAAAAAGTAGAAAGAAGAACATAAATTTTACAAATTCAAAAAGATTTATGTGAGGCAAAAAAATTTAAGAAACAAAAATATTACAAAAGTTATAAAAAAAAGTTAAAGATGGTAAATACATAACAAAAAATAAAATAAAATACATAGAATACAAAATTATTGAACACAACTAAACTTTTTAATATAAGAAAACTAAAATTTGTTAATAAAAAAGAAAATGTTATAAATCAAAAAAATACAACACATGTCAAATACTATAAAGAATAAAAGTTATAAAAACAAAAAAAGTTAATAAATAAAACAAAACAAAAACACAAACACAAACAATTAAATGAAATTATGTATCTAAAACCAAAACTTTATATATAAAACTTCAGGGTCATGCATGTAAAATTATGAGGGGCTAAAATGAATATTTAAAAAACTAAAATAAAACAAAAACAAAACTATGGAGGGGTTGTGCACAATTTCAAACTGGGGACCTCTCCTCTAATAAATGGCATGCCTTCCACTGGACCAAGTATATAACTTTGTATATAATTTGTATATCTTTTATTTATACTAAAAATACATGTGAAGACAAAAGAAACACTGTTCACATCCATTTGCTTTATTAAAGAAAGTAATATAAAACGAAAATGAAACATATGATAAAAGATTGGATGCCAAATTGTAAGAAATCATACGACATAGGGTAAAATTGTAAAAAATAAAGAGGTGGGGGGTGAGGATGCTGGAGATCTATAGTCGAGGGCTTAAGAGTAGGGATGAGCTAAGTACCAATACCGTACCGAACTGTACTGATACCAAGATTTTCCGAAACCAAAAATACCCAAAACCAAGAATCGAATACCGAACTGATTTTCTATACCGGTACCAGTTCGGTACCGATATAGGGAATTTCGGGATTATACCGATTAGTACCGATTAGAGTTTTTAGTCAAGAAGTTTTGCTGTTCAAATTGCAAATTTTGAAGCTTGGTTTTATGTATCAATTGATTCAACAGTAGCATGAGAAATAGGGGTTCATTTACTTCATTATGTTTTGCAAATTCATTAAATATCTTAAATAATCATTAACCTATTAGAGTTTTAACATATTGTTTTGTATAGTTTTCTTGCAGCAAAACCTTATGAAAATTTCATTATCAAATGCACCAAGTGACCACTTTACAATACGATATAATATCTGCAATTTTACAAAACAAAACATTTTTCACTTTTAAAATTGTTTGCTAGAATGATTTCGCATTGAACTAGTATATATATATATATTATCCGTAAGATGTTTATTTCATCTTGTATAACATGACAACTAGTAATGTTAAGATTTTAGCCAAAAATAAAATATAACAGTGACATATAAAAAGTTTAAAAAAAAACGACGAAATAGAAAGTAATTTCATATCTAGCCATAAAATGGAACATAACAATGACATAAAAAAGTTAGAGAAACTTAAACGGGATTTTATTTGGTTTCCCCGGTACCGTACGGGTTAATCCCGAAATCGTTTTACCCTAAAATTCAATACCGATTACCGAATACTCGGTACCGGTACGGTACCAATTCGGTTTCGATTTTTTGGGATATTTGCTCATCCCTACCTAAGAGTGTAAGAAACTAAAAGGTCAGGGGTCAAACTCTAAGGAAGATAAAGACTATATATGATTGTACATTTTTTAAAGTCTTATGTAGTGTTTGATAATGACTTAATTAAAAACTCATGACTTAATTACTTCATTTTGATTAACTTAATTCATACAAACATTATGTTTCTATTTGATTATTTTCTTTATTAAGTCACTTAATGACTTTATAAACAAACAAGTCCTTTAAGTACATTTGAGAGTCCATGAAAGGACACACACTGACACAAGTATCATTTGTATAACAATTAAGGTACAATCTCTACAAGACTAAACAACTTAGAAGCATTAAAAATGTATTTATACAAATAAATGAGATATGAAAAATATGTTATAACTCTTAAAAGACGTTAAAAATAACGAATAATTCTTCAAAACTACAATATATATATAATAAAACAATAGTTATCCTGGCTTTTTAAAGTCATCCATCTCAAATTAAAATTATCTCTAAACATGCCACATAGGATTTATCCTACGTGGCACCTCCATATTTTTTTACACTAATAGATTTTTATTAAATAATATAATATAATTATACATATATTTTAAATATGGCATATAGAAAAAGCATATATATATATATCCTCCATATTTTTTCACACTAATAGATTTTCATTAAATAATATAATATAATTATACATATATTTTAAATATGGCATATAGAAAAAGCATATATATATAATTTATATTTATATTTATATAAATCAAACATATATAAAAAATCATGACTAACATTGCATGACATTTTTTAACTTTTTATTTTAACAATAAACACTTCATAATTCATGACTCATAATCCATGATATTTTATTACTTTTTTTCTTTTTTTTTTCATTTACTATTTACTATATATACTTAATCAAACTATATATATTATGTTCAACACGTACACCTCAAATTACATAGCCCTTTATAATAATCTATCTATACATATATTATGTTTCACAGTTTTCTTCGTTGTTAATTTATTATAATCATGAAATATTTTTTAATTGGTTTTTAATTTACAAAGTTATTCTTAATAATCTATCTATACATATATTATGTTTCACACTTTTCTTCGTTGTTAATTTATCATAATCATGAAGTATTTTTCAATTGGTTTTTAATTTATAAAGTTATTCTTTTGCCGTATACCAATCTATATATATATATATATATATATATATATATATATTAAAACAGTAAAAATCTTAGCCTTTTAAACCCTTCTTTTAACCTAAAGCTAGCTTTAAACATTGCCACATAGGATTGTATCCTACATGGCATCTCCATACTTTTTTTACAATATTTATCTTATAACCTTTATTTATTCTCAAACCAATGTAATTTATTTTATTAAATATAACATAAAATATTAAATCAAAACTATATACACAAAATTAAAAAAAAAAATCAAGACCCATATTAAGATATAAGAAGACGTCCAATACATCTATTAATTTGGCAATGATTGACATAAATAATATTATTTATTAAAATATATACAACTTTGAAGACTATCAAATTTTAAAATTTATTTAAAAACATTATTAGGTTATACACGACCAAACAATTTTGTTGTTTCTCCTTCGTTCTCTTGGCCGAAACCTTAACCAAAATTGTTATTCTAGCCACAAAAAAATGTCTATTTTATAATGATAATAGTAGTTATTTTGAGTTTTAAGAATGAATTTCTTGATTGTTGGAGATAAAATACTTTATTTCCTAATTGTGTTTAGGATTATTTTTTCCCGTCACTACATAAGGTATTTTCTTCATCTTTTCAGCATAACTGAAAGCAAAAACTATAATGATTTTCTCTTATTTATCTTATTAGTTTTTTACTTATTTGTATTGTATTTATGTGTATTTTATATGACTAAAATTTTGTCATGTTTAGTTTTTTTACTTTGTATATATTATTTCGTTTGATGAATATATAGATATCAGGCTACATTATCGATTTACGTTTACCAAAATATCTTAGGTTAAATGTTGGTGTGTAATCATTATAGTAGGTTTAGTGACTATGATATCGACATGTCAGAAAAGACAAAAGATGACCAGAATAATCCAGGAATTAACCATTAACTATAACATAATCAATTTCAACATAATAAGCCTATTGAATAGCTATTTATTAATGTATAAAATAACCTTTTTAACTAGTCGCGCATCGCGCGGGGTAAAATATGTAGTATATATATATATAAGCCTAATTATTGACGTTATTTTGCATTGATATAAGACTAGTGTTGTAAATTTTGTCTAACGAATGTTGGTTCTGTCACTACATTAGTCGACTATTATGTATGGGCATTTATAATTTTGTAATTGACCACATTCTCTTTTCCAAGGAAGAAATTTTGTAGCGTTTCATGAGTGAGATTTGTTTGCATGGATATCATGAATAAAAATGTCCAAGATATAAGAAGTTACAAAAGAAGAAGAAGATGTGTTCGATATCTAGATGAATAGTAAAATCATAATTGATGTAGTGGGATCTCTGCAATCCCCCAAGAAGACCCATCATATACTTTGAATAAAAGTAGTATTATTAGGACAATGCAAATGGAGGGAGCATTGAGACACATAATTGCTTGTACGGAACAAAGTAAGTTTCCCAATTGCAACTAACTTTAACTTTACCAATGCCACTTCCCTGTCTATACACAACCAATCACCCTCGATTGGAATTGGAAATTGAAATATATATATTAGAAAATAAATATAGTACGTACTATTTATACTATAAATTTGATAATTTAAAATAAGTTATACCCCAAAGCCTACGCAACGGGACACCCAAATTTATACCCCTTGAGATGCATGAGTTGCACATATAAAAAGCTATCCTTTTGAGGACGTATATAGAATGTTTTTTAAAAATAGAAAATCTGACAAATGAATTGGATTTAAAGGAATATCATTCGATGGAATGAAATTTTTTCTCTTATTCTTAAGGAATGAAGATTTTATCAAATGAGGTAGTGCCGGTTTAAGCTTTTTAAAGGCTTTAAACGACATTAATTTTGGAGGTCTGGTTTATTAGCATACAAATTAAAGTGAACAACAAAACAAAAAGAAAATGATAACTCAACTTATATTATTGAACTACTACTATATAAATAAGTGTAGAGGTTGATACAAAAACCAATAAGAGACTAAGGGTGTTACTGAAAAAGCTATTTATATAATGATATCTATCCCAAAGTCCGAACGCTAAGCCTTAGGTTTGAGGCCTTAGTTTTTTTGGGACCTAAAACGGTTGCTTACCCCAATGTAATTATTGAGCCGACCTTGAAATGAGGTAATGTTTACATTTCAATGGATTGACATTGTTGAATAACCAAAACACACTATAGAATGAAATTCAATTTTAATTCCATCATATTTTATCAAAATCTTCGAACTAAACGCGACCTAAAATTCCATTATCATCTATGACACAATCAAATTTTAAGAGATGGAACCGAATTGACTGTTCTAATGACTTTGGCACATAAAAACGTGATAATGTATATCATAAGCACATAGTTTAGAACTTGTACACCACTGTTCTAATTACAACCAGGCACATAAGATGGTAAACGATTGGCATAAATGGTGTAAGTGTACGTCACTGTTGTAATTTATTTTTCTATTTTAACCTTATAAGCATTTTCCTAACGTCTTACTAATATATGAAATATAAATCACGTTTGCTGTAAAAAAAAAAAAAAGAAGCACATGGTTTAGAACTTGTTGACTTGTTGTATATAGAAACTGCTTACATCTGATATTTAAGGTCGATGTGCAGTGAGTTGTATGTTACTATTTTTGACAATTGTTAATTGCTTAAAAAGGGGTTAACAAATACTCTTTTTGGCAATAACGGGTAACATAATGTTGAGTGTTGAGACAGTAAAAGAGATCATTAATCAATTTGAATCAAATAAAATACACTATAAACCACATTATAAATTCATCACAACAAACCATCAAACTTGAATAATATTTTAGGAAATGCTAAATACAACCCTAAGGGCTGTATTTAACGTGTATAAAAAAACTTGTACCTTCCATATTAAAAGTCTGTTCCCTTATTTTTATGATAAATGTACAAACAATTTATGCACCTTAAACACAGTCCTAAAGGCTGTATTTAGCAAACCCTAATATTTTACCTCTCTTATTCTCTTCACATTGATTGTGGCATGGGGCAACCACTTATTTGTCTTAAATTTGATTAATGATTCCCTTTTTCATTGTCACGAAACTAATATTACCGACTTAACTCTTTATTGCAAGACAAGATAATAGATTTTAGGCAGTTTACCCTAGATAATATTATGCAAACCAAGACGTTTGGAGTTCGACTCTCACTAAATAAACAAATTGGAAGTGACCAATGAAAGAGTTCGAAAAGTATCACTAGGATACCACAAATAAACCATGTATATCCGAGTTAGATAATCATTTGTTCCATATAACTTAAATAGAAAAAATTGATCCAATGGAAAAAGCAGTAATATAAAGAATGTCATTGAGCATTAGCTCAATGGTTAAAAGTTCATCCCATTTAAGAGGTCTTGTGTTCAAGCATTGGATAACACATAAGAAATCTCTTTATGAAGGCTTGACTTGGGTATACCCAGGCTCAGGTAGCTGTTGAATCACGACACGAAATTTTCAACGAAATTTATCTTCCGGAAAAAAAAGGTATAAAAATAATGGATCCATCACAGATTATTATGCACCACTTGGGCAACAATAAATCTACATCAAAATTTTGTCATACACAGCAAATGTGCATATTATACTGCACAGTATACAACTGTATAAAACGTACATTGTTGTAGATGGCAGAAACTTATTGTAGATTTATCACTCTCCTTTCTTAAATATCGAACTCATATTCCCATGTCTTGATAATCATTTTATGTCGATGTCATTCTACAAGTCTTAAAGTGGTGTGGCAAACTATTCAAAAAGCTCAAGTAGACCTTTACACCATGAGAAAGACTGTTGGAAACTACTGTGTATGCTTTCACCCAAAGTGCCAAACCCACTTAACAACGATCTTCAAAGCGTGGCGAAGAGAAATCAAAAATGTATTTGAAGCAATAAATACTTTAAGAAAAAGCTATGGGGGGATCAAGGTCAGTGAACTCATGACTCGATCTCGATCTCTATCTCGACTCGACAAGGAGACCAGCAAAGGGGAGTCGGGAATTTTTAAAGAGCCGAGCTCAATTCAGGGATTACCCGGATTAAAATTTTATAGATTAACATAACTTTATTATTGGAATTTTATGTAATATAGAACTTTAAAAATACATTAAAAACTTAAAAAGTTAAACATAATTGTTATAAAACAATAACATATACTTCAAAGCTTGAAATTAAACATAATATTAGTAGATAAATTCACACTTCATCATCCTTTTATCCGCATCAAGGTTGAAAAACTCATGACTCGGATTCGACTTGACGAGGTGGAGAATCAAGAGTTTATTTTAGGTAATCCGTGGACTTTAGGGAAACTTACAACCTTGGATAGAATTTTAGGACAACTATTGAAGGATGTTTTGGACAAAAATTACCTAAGATAATTTTGTAAAAGGATTTAAGATAATTTTCTGACCAAAGATTTGTAAGTGAGGTTAGGTGTCTAGGATCTTCAGATAAAATAAGATTTTTGTTAAAGAAAATAATACGAAACAAGAGTTTTTGGAAAAAAGAGTTTGGAAAAATCCTTGAGACATAATTATAGCTATAAAAGATAAAATTCTTTGAAGATAAGGATTATAAAACTAAAGATCAGCACTATGATCCTAAATTGAAAATAAATGCTAAGATAGTAATGACACTAGAAATTTATTGACGGGGAAAAATTCTTGATTCAATTAAGAAATCTTAGGTAAAAAAATCCCGGGAGGAATCAATCGTTCCTACCTGTGTTCTTTTATTATTATTTGTTTATGATTACAATACAATGAATGAAAGAAAAAACGAGTGATTAACAGGTTATGAATATGCAAAATAAGCGAAGTATGATGTTGTTATGTGTTGATTGTTGTCTGCCTTTCTACTAGAAGATGTCTTCGTATTTATAGAGTTGATCGTTGAACTGAATACGCGAAAAATCTGGGATCTTCCTGAACTTGCTCATTACGCTGAAGAATCGGTGAAGATGACCGTTGAGAGCTTTTTCACACATGGTAAAACTGTTATCAATCCCACTTTTGTGGTTGAAGTGGTAAACTATCCGTTAAGATTTAATGTTGTAAATGCTCTTTAATCGTTACAATTAGCCCTGCACACAATATCTTTTTATACTAGATATACGTTCATTAGTGATTATATTGATCTTGATGATCTCAAGATACTGTTATATCAAAACAATAAGATAACACATTCAAGATCCTCAAATTAAAATAGCGATAAGGATCCTTTAAATAATAACGGGTAATCAAACAAAATTTTCACGAGTCCAAAGTATAAATATAAGGGCTTAAAGTTTTAATTATTAAAATAAAAGTCCAGATTGTAATTTATAATTTTATTAAGGGTAAAAATAACAGCGAAGGGCCGGACCACGGTTATCCGGACTGAAAACCGTGGGCCTACCCGATCTCCTCCCCATGCCCGTCCCACCCGGTAAATTCAGCTCGTTTCGCCAAGAAAATTTGGTCAGCCACAACGCTTGAGATGAGATTCAAACTTATGACCCTCGCTCCAACTTCCGGGTGTCCTACCAATGTGCTAGCAAGTGTTATGTGTCGATTAAAAAAGGTCTCAATTTTGTTATAATTTATGATAGATATCTTTTTAACTCACCATAAAGAAAATGCATGAATATATGAAACTGATATAACCGACGTTTAAAAACAGGTTTGATTGATATTATAGGGTTTTGGTTTGTAGGCCTCGTTTTCACCTGGTTTTTCAAAGTTTTAGCTTGAATATATGAAAATTGAATAAGAAAATAAAGAATATTTAAAAAATATGATATTGTGTATACTTTAGTGTTATTTTTGACTGTTTATGGAAATTAAAACTTATATCTTGGTTTATTATAATTATCTAGTATTGTTTTTGAAAGAATTGTTATTGATATTTTGACCATTTAAGTTGAATTATAACAATTTTATTTGCAATGTTAACCCAATTATTCCGACTGACCCTAAAAACACTTCTCATCAAAAGAAAACGGTGTTTAGACATTGGGTTGATTAGTTAAGATTATCCTTCAAATTAATTATAGTTAGTTATTATATATTCATCAAACTTGTATATTTTTGTTGGCGTATTTTTCATGTGATTATAATATTCTAGATACTAGTTTCGAGTCTTTTGAATATGTACTTGCATTAAACGATATGTTTTTGTGTGTTAAGTGACAAACTCGAATTGGTCAAAGTTTACAAATTCGAGTTGACCAAACTAGAGTTTGTAAACTCAGGAGCCTAATGGTTTGACACGAGCTTAGCTAGGTCTGACCCATGGACCTACAAACTCACTTGGCATGTTCCGAATAATTATGAATAATGATTAAACCTTAGGATTATGGTTAATTATCAGTTAGTTTTTGTTTTAGTAGAGCTTGGTGTATTACTTGTATTCGAATAATATTGAAGTAGTTTATGATTCCTGCTACTAATCTTGTGTTCGTCTTCTTATTAGTTGTTGTTTGTTATTGTTTAAGGATTCTGCACTTTATGTTCGTTAACTTTGTAAATGATGTGGCCAGGGACTGTCAGTTTTTAACTTTTTAGCACTAAACAACAAATACTGTGTTCATCGATACATACCAAAGATTAAACTTATTTGTTAAGATGTTTTATTGACTTTAAAACACCTTTTTGGCTTTCAATGCTTCCAAATTGGACGCGATAAACCTTATTTATTAATCTAGTTTGGTGAAAAGGATTGTTTAATCATATTTCGAAAGGTCCCCTACTTTTATAGTTGTACTAGATTTTAGACCCGTGTCCAACACTGGACACGGAATTTACGATATTATCAATATTAAATATTCATACATTTAAGTCATAAATTATAATTTTGTAGAAATATGGTTTTAAGTGTTATATTTTGCAAGTTGTAGTACAATAATCATAAGGTTGTCACTGTCATTATTAGCCTAGACATATTGATTGAAATGTTTGTCGTAGTCATTCCACAAGACACATGTTATATATAAAAATTTCTCTATTATAGAATATTTTGAAACCAGTTGTACTTATAATGTGATATTATTATGAAAAATATTTAAGAATTAAAATATAAACATACTTGTGATCCTGTACTTGACATTCGAGTATATGTATTTGATCATGATGCGGACCCAAAACATGCATAGGTTTATTTTCAATCACATGTCCTATAATAATTTGATTACAGTTAGAATTGTTTCTATATTCTTTGATAACAATTAGGACTCTGGATTTGAAATTCTTATTGTGTTTAAAATGATGATGTTATATATCATCGTGTAAATTATTGATGGAAAACAAAAAAAATGTAAATTAATGAGACTTTTTCTACAAATTAATATAAATATCAATATAATAATATATATTGGATAATGATCATCAAGATTTTTAATTTGTAGTTTATCTAAATGATGATATCATCAAAAGTCAATTTAATGAAATTGAGTAATGTGATTAATTAATAAGTTATTAATTCAACTGTCTTATAGTATATATTATTAAGATTAAGATTAAGATAAGATTAAGATTCATAGTCCATATATGATTTATGAATAGTACATGATTAGATATTTCACATGTAATTAGAATGTACGTGTACTTTTACATGTTGTAAACTTGTAATTAAGTACTTCAATTGAACCTACTTTTCATATGAATAAACTGAATTATAAGAACCAATTATCGCAAATTTGCAATTGTTGACATTGTCATAGTTCTGTCTTAAATTAAATATGCCTCTATATAGATTTTAAATCAAAGCAACCTAATAACCTATATTTATATGAGTAGTGATAATTGTCCCACAATTTTTGATAAATCTACCACATTGTATAAGTTATACAACTAACTGTACAAACTATTAATGCATAATTATGATAGATTCATCAAAAGTAGTGATACAAATATCACTTCTCTATTTATATCTATATGATATAATGTGCTAAATGATGTGAGCGATAAGGAGACCTAAAGACTTAATTATCGTTGTACATACTCTCATATAAAACACTCTTTTACGTTTTATAATGAGTTTTGGATAAGAACCTTTTAATTATGTATGTTTTATTTGACTTTTATTTGAAATACTGTTGCTACATCTTTTATGAAATACATTAAATATGACAATAATATGGAGTAACATCTTACATTATTGCCAACGGCTTGATAGCCTAATGACAACTTGGTAATGAAATAAAATTATAAGATTATAAGATTTTGAGTTCGAATCTTACATAAGAATTTTTTAAAATTTATTAAGTTTTCTTTTGAATTGATGTATATGTATTATTACCTAGTACAGATATGATCGGATGGTTCTACAGATAACACAATAATATTCCAATGGTCCGCCATTAATTCAAATTTGATGTTAAAAATGAAACATCTTACATTAAATTCCAAATTAAGTTTAGGTTAATGGGTAAGACAACAAATTCTGATTATTGTTGATATATTCTATTCAATTCAATCTGATATTTTTTCTAAACAGCTATTCAAAATGATATATCTTTAACATATTTAATAGCTAATGAGAATCACAATTATTTTTATGCAGTCGCACAAAATGAAAAATGAAACTATACATCTGAGCTATACGTAGCTTTCTTACATGAACTTAATTGTTTACTAAAAAAAAATTATAAAAAAAAAAGAAAACAAAGAAAAAAACATTAAATCTCAAACTTGCTATATTTTATTAAATTCAATAACTAGGTCTAGTCAAATACAACTCTTGTAAAATAAAGTTATATTTTATCTTTGCTTATCACAATATATCGACTTTTAATTAGAAAATGAAATCTTTTGTCACAAGGTTTTATTTTTCTAGCATAAAAATAAATAAAGCACACTTTTTTTTGTATTTCTTAAGTATTCAGTTTTTCTTTTTCTCTGTAATGAGATTTCAGTCTTTTACTTTCTGTAAAAAACAAGCTTTAAACGTACCTTCCCCTTTCTGACATTTTTCGGCCTGCTTCTGCTTTCCTTTCTGCTTATACATACTTACACAAAGCCAATATATCTTACATAGTACATACATCTATATATTAATATTTATATTATATTTATATACTTGTTTATCAATGTCCAATTCGGTCAAACAAAATACAAAGAGATAAAACGCAGATAATCAAATCTTTAACGGAAGATAGAGATATTACTTTCAGTAAATCTCATCTATCTATATCTATATATCTATATATATAACTATAACTATAATTACACAGATATATAATTATACATTGACACTTTAAAAAAAATATATAATTATATACATTGACATTGTTATAAATATGAGAAAAATAAATATGCTGCTAGAAACATATATCCTTCTCCATTCCCCTCACAATCTTCCTCTCTTGTGAATCACATGTCTAAATACAAAATCATCCCCTCACAGAATCATGTTTTAGCAGCATACTTGTTATCCCCTGTAAATATAACGTGTCCGTATACATGACTACAAAAACTAAACCAGTCATCAATACAAAAGACACACCCCACCACACCTGCTTCACCCACACATCTATACTTTTTTCCAACCCCCCCTCTCTCTCTCTCTAGATATATACCACACTATATACTATTTTCTCTCTCTAGAACCCTGATAAGATTTTTCTTCTTTTTCAAAATTTATATAAATATAAGAGGTGAATATGATATATTGAAATATATATTATGATATATTGATGGTATGGAAGTAGATGATTTTCAAAAACAAGTGTCTAAATTCCAAAGAGTTAGTTCAAATGGTAGTAGTACTACAACAACTGATAATTCACAAAAATTAGCAACTCATAGAGGCATTCTAGATGTCGGTACCGAACGAGGTAGTGAGAGCAAATACGACGTTAATTTAGGGCTATGTGGATGGCCCACGTCTCGAATTGTTAGGGTTTCTAGAGCTTCTGGTGGAAAAGATAGACATAGTAAGGTCTTGACATCGAAAGGATTACGCGATAGACGCGTACGCCTTTCGGTGTCGACCGCTATTCAGTTTTATGATTTGCAAGATAGGTTGGGGTATGATCAGCCTAGTAAAGCTGTTGAATGGTTATTAAAAGCTGCTTCTAGTTCAATTGATGAACTTCCTTCTTTAGATCCTCCGTTTAGTACTGTTAGTACTAATAGTATGGAGGATCTTGAAGATCCGCCCCCCCACCAACAGCTGTTGGTGGGGCACATTGATGGCAATAATAACGTGGTAACGAAATCGCCACCTGCTTGTAGTAGTACTTCTGAAACTAGTAAAGGGTCTGGCCTTTCTTTAAGTAATAGATCCGAAAATCGAATTAAAGCTAGAGAAAGAGCAAGAGAAATGGTGTCTAAAAAAGATAAGGATAAGGAAAAGGAAAGTACTACTACTGCTACTGATAATCATCAACATCAATTGCCTAAAACTTGTAACCCAACTTTTACGGATCTCCTCACAGGAGGGATCCATAGTCGTCCAGTGTGTTCTGAAGCACTCAGAACACACTGGACAACACCGTCTATGGACTATTTCTTTTCTAGAAACCCCAACCCACAATTAATCCAATTCAGCAACAACAACCAACAACCACAACAACATTTTGCCTTCCTTCAAGATGGTTTTGTACCAATGGCGATTAGTGGTGGTGGTAGTGAGAACTTAAACTTCTCAATGTCGTCGACGACACCATTAATATCGAATAATGGTAATGTTGCAGGGGGGACCCTTCAGTCCAATTTACCATCATCAACTCTTCTTTTACCTCATCATTCACATCATCAATCGTCTAATTCGATTGGCCACGGATCGACTTCTGGACATAATATGCCATTTTTCATTGTTCCAAACCCGGGTTCTGACCATTTTCCGACTGCTTACCATCTTACCTATGGCAATGGAGCCAATTCAGATCAACACAAAGAAAAACCAAACAACTGATTGAAGAGGTATGTACATTTTACTTTAACTTATTTTGATTATTATACATATGTGTGTATATATTTGTATCTATTAATGGAAGTAAAGTAAATAGTTGCATTTAGATATACAATTTTATTGAGCTTTATTAATCTTTGAACAAATTGCAATGTCATTTTTAGACAAAATCTACTTCATTTCCAAATATTGCCACAATAAATACTACAGTATTTTCTTGACATACATTTTAGTTATATGTTATGATATATGATATATGGTTTTTTGTTGAGGTTTCAGACTTTCACCCAAATGGTATTTATATTTAGATCACAGTATAAGTTAGTAAATTAAAGTATAAAGAATATTGGTAGTATCTTTTATTGTAATTACACTAGCATGGCACCCGCGCTATACAGCGGTGTTCTGGGCGGCGACGGTATGGTGGGGGGACGACTTTTGGTGGTAAAGGTGACGTCAAATGGTGTAAATAATTGATGTAAAAAGTTAATTGAGATATTTTAAAAAAGTAAAAACTAATAATGTAATATATCATTAATAGGTAATTTTTATTGGGAGATGGGAGATTCAGATTATTGGAATAAGAAGATGACCAAGGGCAAAAAAGTAAAATTACATGTCCCAAATTGTGTAAACTTTCCACAAGGGTGGATAATTTTTAATAAGGAGCATAGATATATATATTTATCAAAAATATTTATGTATTTCATCACTAATAAATACATAATACATTTGTAATATTTTGGAAGGAGTGGTCAAAACAAAGACCATCTTTTAGGTAATGTCTGAATCAAAATCTGAACTGCTGCAAACAATATTATTAACAAAATAAAAATTCAAAAATCTTGTTGTTTCCCCAATGATAATTAACTCCTATAAACTTTAGCATTAGGAAAACAAAAAGATTCTTTTAGATAGTACAAAATCTTTTGGGCAGCTTGTTAAAACATATTTTTTAGACCTAACATTCTAAAAATAATGTATAAATAAAAATATGTTATCATATTATATGAGGTATATTTATATACATCATGTATCCCTTTGTACATAGATCTAAACTGCCTTCCAAGTTTAGTTCCTACTTTCATTGTTTTTAATCTAGACAAATCACCAGTCTATTTGTCTAGTAAAATAAGCCTTACAATAGGCGATTCGGTAAATGACTCAGTAATAACAATGGACTCGTACTATAACTCATATTTTTATGTCACCGCAGACAAACTCAACTCGACTTGACTCGCCTAAGCCTACAATAGTTGAGTGAATAATATGGATGAATAAAATATTAGATTTTGCTTTGTGGGTGTCACTTTTTATCTCTAGTTTAAGTTTCAAAAATGCATGGATTAGTGTGGGCATTAGTAATTAAGTAGTACTAAAATATAATTAAAAACTAGTTAAACTATGATTATGATAAGATAAAGATAAATGTGATGTGTCAATATGGATTCATGATATTTAGTGTGTTTCCTTTATTTCAAGCATGTTTTTAAAGGAAGACAGGTGTTAACCATTCACTTTAATCAAAACATTAACCATCCACTTCCATTATATATCCGACAGATTCCTTAAATAAAAGTCCTTTTAATGTTTATTTAATGGGCCAATGACATTATGTTTCACTGAACCCGAAATTTATTTTTGTTGCCGGGCCGGGCCGATTTCGAGCACTGGGAAATATTATGGGCACGCACCTCACCACTTAATTATTATTTTAAACCCCTAGGGTTATAGGGCGGGACCCATTAAGGGTTTAGGCTTAGGTTAAATCTAGGTGTGTACGGATGGCTTTTGATTGGTGGAAAGTTATAGGTTAAGATGAAAAAAAATATATAGATAGTATTATACATCTACCACAGGCCTAGTCTGCATTCTTTGTTTTTTCACTTGGTTTTGAATTGGCTCATTTCTTATGTTTGTTCTTTTTAAAGGAAATGAGATTATGAGAATAAAGGGCTTTTTGAAGTTCAGGAATTTTTTAAAATGGTTTACTTTAAAGGTTTTAATATTATAGTGTTATAAGTAAAACGGATAAGATTTTAGTTTTTGAATCAATCTGGATATTGTTGCGACTGTTTTCAAATCTTTTCTTTGGTCACTTTAAAGACGAGACAATTAAACATCTATGCCATATTGCATCAACATCAATAATACCAAATCTGGTCTTTTGTGGAGAATAAAAAGATGAGATGTAGCTAGCTTGAGATAGTAGGGGGTTTTCTCCTATGTAATTTGAAATAGGCATTTCTATATCGAAAGAGCTCTAGCGTGGACTCGGTTAAAACGACGTATGCTAGACCTCTCGCTGTCGAATCGCGACACAAAGTTTCAAGCGAAATTCACCTTTCAAAAAAAAATATTGAAAATGCCCATCTTCTTAGCAAACTAAACCATTTCCAAAGGAAGTGCATATATGTATTAAATGCAAGTATACATATCAACTTTATTTCATGAACTTTATTCTGATACTAAACACATTACTGAATGATTAAATATGAAACAGAAAGAGATTTGACACTGCAGAATACAGATATTAAGACAAAACTCCCTTAATTCATGTGTCATACGTTGTGTCCTTTGTCAGACCACCCATATTATACAATTGATCATGACAATACTGTTTTTTCTGTGCTAAAAGGGGAGTGTCATAGTTGAATATACAAAAGTCAAGAATAGATCTTTTGCGTTAATCCATGGTAACTAGGTGACTAGCATCCCGAATACTTGTCGAATATAAACAGATCTATTACTAAAAAAGTACAAATGCCATGATCCATGTTGCTAGACTGCTAGCATCCCGTATACTTGTCAAGTAAAAGCGGATCTTTTACTTTAGCATGTTTAACTTATGCTAAAATTCATAGAATGACATTCCTGAAGGAGATACATATTAGCGCAAGACAATGCCCTGGCCTCACTAAGAGTATGATATACCCCTCCACCTCATTTCAAAGATCACAGTTTGACATTTGGAGTTTTTTTTTTTTAAACTTGACCGTAAATATTTTTGTTTTTGTTACGCAACACTTGATATAAAATATCTGTTGAGCTAGGTATTAAATGTATTTTTCATTGATATAACTTTCATCGAGTATTATGTAACACAAACTAAATTTTTTACGGTCAAAGTTTAAAGAAAAAGACTTGTCAAATTAGGACATTTAAGATGGGATGGGGGTTTCATAATAGATGGTTATGAATCACATAGTACACCTTCTCTAATTGCATCTTCCATGATTCCTTAAGAGCTTTCAAGTACTAGCTTGATAATAGATGGTTAAACCATAAGACAAAAATCCCCCAATTTATGTGTCATACCTTATGTCCTTGTTAGACCAGAAATGGTCTAGGTCAGTAGATAATTTGATAATGGCCCTACTACTTTTCTATGTTCTAAATATAAGATTCTCATACTAGAATACACCAAACTCTAGGGTAGATCTTTTCCTACACGGGCATTGATTTATCGTGACTAGTATCCCGAATACTTGTCACAAATAACAGATGACTGCGAAGGCATGTATAAGGTATTTCAAAATTTGTTGAACACAATTTCCAACTAGCTTGAAATGTATACCACAAGCTGTTGTTGATAGCTCGACATATGATCTTATGAGTATCACATTTCACATAGCTATAGCGTAGCTTTACCTTCTCTGATTAGAACTTCCATGATCCCTTGAGAGCTCTCGAGAACTAGACTTGATTGGATTTCTCAACAATAAGATTATATCATCTTTGATCGATCCTTTGTAGGGACATGTTTTTCTCCCGAAAGAGTTATAGTGTTACATTGCTTTCATTTCAAAATCACAATCCTTTTGGTACGTTTTTTTTCCTTCAAAAGGTGCATGATACTAACAGGCTCACTTACTAATCCCCATTGTTCCTTAAGCTGAGGATCTACAAAGCAAATCTTTGGGAGCCATGTATGCCTATAAAAGACACACTTAAAGCAATTTGTGTTAAACACTACTAAACCAGAAAGCCCAAAAGGTTTTTTCACATACACTTCGTCATCAAGTAGTAGATACAGGAAGCACTATCGAATATCAGATTGTTACTGTGTAATGTTGTATATGTATTTACCCGCCTAGCACCTTGCTAGTCTTTCAAATATTAGTATTTGCTGTTCAAAAAAAAAAAAAAAGAGAAAAAGTTTGTTACTGTGTAACAAAATGATTTTGGTTATTTACTCTTAAATAAGATTGAACTCGATCTAAAATCATATGAGAAATACAGTTAGCTTCGACTTTCATACCAGAAAAAAAATCATTTAGATAACGTATAGGGCTCTTCCCAAAGGAATAATTGACAAGCTGCTGTATATGTCCGGGTCTCCTTTAGAAATGATGTTCTTTAAGCACTTTCTTTCCACCACCCAACAAAATGTGACATTTATTTGCAACACTTAAAGGTATATGGTAGTTTTTCATAAGAGATACAATGGGAGAAACATGATTAGAAAGTAGAGTAACATATATTGATAAAGGGTTTAATAAGCACTCCAAGCATAATCATAAAATATGAAAGATCTTTAGAAAACTCATCTTAGCGTTGCGTTAATATAGGGTCTTGATCTTCTATCCATAATATTATATGCATAAGCAGCAAGAAAGAAGTAGCTTGATCGAGCTTAACATGTCAATAACTGATAACAGATAAACAAAATGATTGAAACCAAAATTTCTCAATGGGAGGATGGCCAACACTTTATCATAAACAATGTTAGAAAAAACCTTATATAGCTAGATTGCAATGCCCCATCCAACAAAGTGATATTGTCCACATTTTCAACAAATATCAACTCAAGCTCACGTTTTTCTACAATTCTCAACGGAGTGATATTGTCCACATTGTCACTTAGATGAGTGGGGCAAGGAGTGGCTGTGATATGTTTTGGTAATGGCATAGGATTTTCTTAAAAAAGCTTAAAGGGGTCTACTACTTTTCCTTCTCACTAATTTGAGAAAACTTAAAGAGGTTCACAATCTCTTGTGACCTTCTCAACAAAAAATCATTTGTCTAAATTGCTTGAAAGTCATAGGTTGAGCTCTTAGTCCTCTGATACGAACCAAAATGGATGAACATGATAATACTTACAATTTGATAAACAATCTTCTAATTTCAAAAGACTCCATTCAATTTATTCCTAAAGAAAATACAAACCTGACACACCTATGGTCACACCATAACTTGCCCAGCATATCCCTCTGATAGTTATCTGTCCCTGCCGTTCTAAAAAAAAAAAGATAGTTATCTGTCCTCCTTTCACAGTCATGGTTCTCTCTCCTTCACACTATGATAGCCATGGACTTTTTCTTTCTCATCGAGTGAATTATATGACCCATGACAGTTGCCACCACTGTTTCTTCGAGATCCATATCCACCACCATTTTTCTCTTCGGACACTTGTGCAGCCAAATTACTTATCTAACAATTTCTGTTTCTGATTTTCTAGCACAACATCCATGACAATATACTTCTGGTCTACATCCTTAGTTTCCGTTTTTATCTCATGCAACCAGCCCTGGAACATTCTATTAGTAGGTTGTACCACACATTGATATATATCTTTGTTTTGGTTTATCATAAGAGTATAAGACCACCACTAACTTCTTGATAAACCGATGTCTTCACAACAAACTTGTGCCATCTTTGGTCTAACAACCACTGTGGTTTCCTTCTCGAGCTCCTTACTGATTTCTTCATGGTCTGATTTGTACCTTCAAAGTCTCCACATCTCCAACACTAGCACTAAATGCAGATTTGTTGTTCATTGAAGTCCCAGTCAGAAACATAGTAGCTCATCGAAACCACCTACTCCCTTAATTCATCATGTTGCCTTGCTCTCTATACCTTGGATTCCTACATTATAGCCCAAAATTACTCATTCATCATCATTGTCTTATAATCCTCAAACACTCACCCTATCCTTCCCATTTCCTAGATTTGCCCAGTATAGATATGAACCAAAATAAATAAACACAATAATATGTACAATTTAAGAAGTAAGCAATCTTCTAATGTCAAAAGACTCAATTCAATTCGTCCATATCGAAATTACAACCTAATGTTCTATAAATATTAATTCTATAGCTTGTTAACCATCTAATATTAATAATGGAAACTATATAATCTTCAAAATACGCTAACAACAAGAAGTCCCAATCCTTGCATACGGGGTAGGGGGAGGTGAGATGTAGATAGTCTTGCCGCTGTCCAGAGGTAGAGACTGCTTCCATAAGGATCTCCGGCCTACTTTGAAAATAGCATGAGACTGTAAAGGGTTTAGTAACCATACCGCCGAGTATCACCTGACTACATTACGAGTAGAGCATAATAGCAAACATACAACATAGCAAACTTTGGCGCAAAGTTTAACAACACATAGTAAATAGGAACCCTTTGAGCATATTAAACATCAACATAGTAAATAAGAACCCATCTAATCATATTAAAAATACGCTCACGTTTATCTATAATTAATTTATCTGATAGCAGAGTATAGTGTGTGTGTGTGTGTGTGTGTGTATAATATAAACTAATATAGCTATCTTGTAGAATATAGGTCGTATCATTCTCAATTTCTCATACACTACATCTAATGTTCATTGAAAATGATTAAAAAAATAAGGAGGTGTTCTAGTGAGGAAGTTAATAAGCACTCGTCCCGTATGGATATAGAACTATCAGATAAGCCTAAGATTGTTTGACTGTAATTTTTGATATGGTTTCCGAGCAGAGTCATGGGTGTGTAGACTTGACAAAGACATCCAGTGTTTTAAGTGATCGAGTTTGTCATAGCTTTTCCAACATGGATAAAAGCAGGCATCAAAGGAGTTAAGGACTTGCATATCCATAGGTATTGATTCTATTATATAGGACTAGATTGTAATAAGCTGTCTCACATTGACATAGCATGTTTGAACATCTTATAAGCATTTGAGGTACCCATCAACCAATAGGCTGTGGGTATAGTCCCAACATGGGTAACTGTTAGATATGAGTGAAATTTGTTTGGATATATGGACAATTTCTTTTCTTAAAAAATTAACTTCCCCATGGTCTTATGTTGATTAAGAAGTACAAGTATGCTCACCCATAACCCATATCATTAATACAAGCCAAGCAGACATAGCCATACAGGCTTGATGCCTTGATGTAGAGCTTCAATTCCTATGTTATAAGGGTAATTTAAGTTGACTATAAATTCAAGATGTGGTTTTGCGGTTTTGGTTCTTAGAGATGTACATGGTGATTTGTGTCGTTAGGGTGCCACATATGAAAAGCATGACCCTCACGATTTGTTATGATTGAGGTCCAAGCTACACAAAGGACTACTAAGGAACTTTTGCCTAAAAAGGGCAATTGTGATACTTAGTTAAGAGCAATTGAGATACTAAGTTGTGGAAATTAGTGGTATCCTAATACAAACATGTGAAAAGCTGATGATTCTAACAGGTAATTTGGATAGTTACCTTTATTCCCTTTCTATGATCTCAAGAATGAGATTAACATTCCAAGATATAGAAAGCTCATTAGACTGTGCTATAGTTGCATGAGGGATTAGGAAATTATCTGCTGTGAAGCTCCAAGGTGGAAACTTGAGGTAAAAATAATGTATGCTGTGCTAACAGAAGCTAAAGGCTCAACTCTTGACATAAATTTTGACATGTTGACACAGTTTGAAAAATCACATATTTGAATGGCGAGAAGAGTAAATTTTTCTATCATCATTAGGGTCTCAAATAATTCTTTCTTATCAATGATTAGATCAATTTGGTTGAGAATAGGGTTTAGCAAATATAGTTTAAAGGTGCAATACCTGAGAACAACCTTTGAGTTCGCTTTAGGGTCGT
The DNA here is from genome assembly GCF_010389155.1 of Erigeron canadensis. Classification (NCBI taxonomy): domain Eukaryota; kingdom Viridiplantae; phylum Streptophyta; class Magnoliopsida; order Asterales; family Asteraceae; genus Erigeron; species Erigeron canadensis. The sequence goes on from NC_057764.1 coordinate 27,497,758, forward strand.
ATCAAAAGCCAGCAATTTTGATATCGTTGGCAAGGCAAAGGGATTTTTTTTGAATTAATCACTCGAATAATGCGTATATAGACTACTTGAGCATCAAGGGATGATCATGATGGATTAACATGCATATGATCAGAGTGAAAAAGAATGACTCTTATATCTAACCATGTACTAATAGATCATCAAAGAGCTCACAGATCGAGTCTCATAACAACCAGATGCTCAATCACATGAAACTGAACAATATTTTAGCAACTTTTGCCCTATCCTCTTCTACTTTTATGGTAATTATATTGTTATCATGGATTGATATCATACATTATGATAGATCATTTTAATGAATAACTAACTTTTCAAATTGCTCTTTTAATATTCGCAAGAGATTTATCGTAAGCTTCTCAATCCATTTTATGTATTCATGTGTGCATATGTATTATATAACAATAAGTCTTCTTTAAGTATAAGAATGATATACAGATTTATTATAAGAAGCTTATGTAGACATGATAAATGACCCTGGTCATGATGTTGATGATGATGGAACAGTCCCTATTTGTTAATTGCATAAGATACATAAATATGCAGACACCCTGCTCAGGTATTTTAGGGACAGTAGAAGCAGACACTAAATGGAGTTGCAGGCTAATTTAATTGCAATGTGCAGTCATTTTCATTCACAAGATGGTCCATGTGGCATCTAAACCACCCATAGTATCTTTTGTTCGATATACCCATTACTCAGGCAGGCACGTAAATTTTTGAACAACTTGCTTATTGACACAAAATTTACTGAACAATACACAAGTATTTAATATATGTAGACTGCTAAAGCACTTTATTTAATTTTTTGGGTAAAGGGGTTTACCTATGAGCAATGTTATTTTAAACACTCAGAGTTTTCGATTGGTAATTATAACTGTGATGTTTTGCAGGTACTGAAGATGGAGAATGATAATGAAATCGCGAGTGATTGCAGGGCGTTAGCATGCGATGGATCTATTTATTATGACAATATATTTCTGTAGGTGATGAAGATAAGTAATTTGCAGTTACATTGACAGTGATTGATCTACAAGAAAACGCAAATTATTCTACTTTTAATTTGTATTTTGAAGCTTTTTGATTGCCTGCGATGCAATGCAATGGCTTGCTTGTGTGTTTGCGTGAGATAAATGTGTGAGATTCCTTCCTCTATTGTTGCTATTTTAGGATTTGTTGGTGGTATCTAAAACGTATTTAGCTCAATTTCATGCTTATATTATGTCTAATATATTACTAGTGATACATCTCAACAGTTTTACCCAGAACTATGTAATCTCCAGGCTAACTAAGACTGCAGAAAATACATTTTGCAACTAACCGAACAAGGTCATTGGTAAGAATAAACATCAAGATAATTTGCTGAGTTTAAGGTGTAATCAAATGCGTTCATAAGACTAAAAAACCGCAGGCATTTGCTCTCAATCTTCTATCTGTGACAGAACTCCGTTGTTGAGGAAGCGTATTCATCAAAGTGAACTAGTACTGGATGGTTCTTACATTAATAAACTGGCAATTGATTTTGTATGTCTTAATTGTGTTCCATAGAATCCTATCGTGCAATGCATGAAAGTGGATAATTTTAACATTTTAGTTACAAAACACAGCTAAAGGTGGCTGCACACAGCTTTGCTGACTACCATGTTAGGAATACTTGGGATTATGGTCGGCTATGATGGTGATAAACATCTTAGGGGTGATGGTTTTTTCAGTAAGTTCAACTTTTTCCTGTAAACAATTTAATTGATTTTGACTTTTTATTCAGAAACCAACTGGGTTGGATCAATTGTTGGAGCTCATGCCTCTGAAAACCGAGGTCATGGGTTCGATCCTTATGCCCAGCAAGGCTGGAAGTCTTTTTCTACCTATGGTAGAACCTGGAAGCGACCTCTTTACCTTTGGTAGGGGTAAGGTTGTCTACATATTAACCACCCCCATACACCGTCAAAGACGGTATTGGGACCCAAAAACCCGTGAAAGACGGCATTGAGAGTTACTTTTTTCTGACTTTTTATTCGGGTTAATCGGAAAGATGAGTTTCTCCTATAATGAATATTTTGTGGAATTGAAATTAGGTATATAAAGAAATGCTTTATAAAAAGGAAGAAAACAACTTAATTAAAGATTATTATAGTCTCTTTAACCAAAATTTAGTGCACATAAACCAAATTGTACCGCTGTGCAAAATAGTGGCCTTGGGTTTATTAGTTTGCAGGTTTGATACTTTGATTAGCAATGTCAATCCTGATACTCGTTGGTGGCCCATAAATTTTGGGCCAAGTTCATTATGGCATTAGACTATCCGCTTCCCCTCTTTTGTGACACATGACAGTCTAGTCATCAAGGGGCATTACTTAAATAATGTTGGAGTAAGGCGTTATATATTAAATAGAGGGAAAGGGAAAAGATTCTTTCTTTAAATAATGTTGGACCCACAATTCTATTTAGTTCAGTTATCTCACACCTCCTTTCTCCTGTCCCATTTTTCACCCCTACCCTCTTTCTCTCTCCAGAACGCCTCTCGGGGCAATGTTCCGGGCATTCCGGAACCAAACAAGTGAAAAATGATGCCTTGCTGGGAATAGCCTTATACAAGCAAACTAATTCCGGCTTGGAGGAGAAAAAAAAAAAGAGAAAGAAAAAGTAAATCTAGTTTCTCTTCCAAAATACATTAAATACTAATTCATATAATCATATATATTATTTTATTTTATTTTGTTTTTATGATTATAGAAAAAGTTTTAATTCCACAAAAATATAATGAGCACTATGAAACTTTAGATTTAAAAGATCAACCCTAATAAACTAGAAAGAGTCGAATTAACTTTATTTCATTTTGAATAGGTCAAAAAAGTCAGATTTTCCATTACTACGGTTGTAAAATAATAAATCCTTTTAAAGATTAGCCTAATTTTTTTAAAAAAATTATAAGAATGTGACATGTGGTATCTACTAATTTTTGTTCCTAATCATGCCCTCTGAATTTTTCACATGTCATTATCTAATAATTAAGAGAATTTTTAAGATATTAATTAGGAAGATTAATCATTTCTCATTTTAAAATTATGCTTAAAATCTTTCTTTACAAGTATATGTATATAATGCTAGAGTTATTATCAGTAACATAATCAAATAAAGTGTTTTTGGCATAGACAACAAATCTTTTTAAACATAAGATATGTTCACATAAAAATTTTCAAATGCTTTTTAGTTTTTATGTTAAGGATGCTTTTTGTTTTTTTGCAGGAATCCTGGGCCGTTACACTCACATTTAGTACTTTGTCATTTATTAAGTTTAGAAATATTTATATATACACACAACTTGTTTACCCTTTTATAATCAACATGTCCAACTTGTCCACTTTAACTATAGTGAACGCAAAGGGCATATGACCATCGAGTTAAGGAAAGAGTATGGGAAGTTCATAAAGCTATAAACACAAAAAATATCATAATGATGAAAAAATAAAAAGAGGGCAAGTGCCAAGTTGCCAATGTTGTAAGATTGTTGTTTGCTTGCGTGCTCCTGAAATCAGCACTACCTTGTGATCCAGTGGTGTACTTGTTACTTGTTAGTTACCATCTTCTTTCTTCTGTAACAACCCGGTATACATAGTAAATAGCCGATATACATAGTAAATAGATCATTCGATATTCATAAGCCTTCGATAGGTTGCTACGTTACCCAAAGCTTCCATCCTTGTATGAACCGTTCAGTTCAGATTCTAGGCGTAACAATATAACATGTTGGCTTTGAGCTTCCAATTTTAAGTCTAGACGTGCTCCAAAGCTAGTACGCGACATTGGTCACCGTCTCACCGATCATTATGAAATGACAAAAAAAGAGAAGATAGGAAACCATAAACCTAACCATTATTTGACTCCAAGCAAGATCTACCAAGCAAATAAACATGAAGTGACTCTAGCACAAACACCACAAGAATCAATGTTTGGCAGGTGGTCTTAAATTTAAAAGATTAAGAAAGAAAGGCAGTTTAAGCGGTAACATTACTGAATGAATAAACATTACAGCCACATATAAACATACTCATTTGTCATACCTACAAATATTCACATAACTGATAATCATATAAAATATAGATGACTGAAAACACAGAACCACAAAGAACCTCTTACAACATCATCCACAGTAACTCTCTTTATCGTTTTATATATCATACATAACGTAGAATATATGAGATAACACCCATCTGTTGAAGCACCAAACACAACCGCCATCTTCTCTCACTTCAGCCAAGTATGCAACATAAGTATATCATTCGCACCATCAACTCGTATATATGATAAAACTAAATGCAGATCAAAATTGTGTGTTTCCGTTGCCTTGAAGGATCCTCGAAACCAAATGCCGTCAAAGCTAACGCCTTTATGCGCCCGTTAAAACTATAAGACAGTAGAATATCCAAAATGAGAACAATTAACTTATAAAGCATTAACTTTTTATAATCGAAATAGACCATGCCATTATCTATTTCTATATTGCAACGTTGGATTCTACTATCCAAAAGTGAGAATAAATAACAAATAAGTCAAAGAAAACTGCCCACTACACCACCAACTATAATTGCAGCATCTAATGTTCCAAATTAAGCTTAATATCATTTATTCGACTGCAACCACTTAGCTTATATAAAATACCCCGTATGTTTTTTTTTGAAAATAACATACCAAACAAGTCTCATGACATCATACAAAACATAGAAAAAACAACTACGAAAGAATTAATGTTAAACTAAAACATATGAACATATTCAAGTTAACCTATGATCAATCATGTTTGAACTAACATCCTAAGAGACAATAACCTTTAAATCTCATTAATGTTAGTTACAATAATATAGCATAAATCAAACTTATAGTTCATGTGTGACAATTTAAAGTGAATAATTACCTTAAAAAGAATTCATCTCAAGGCAATAAGTCCTCCTTTTAACCAACATCCTAGCTGCAGTACCGTAAGGCTCTTCAAAAGCAGACGAAACCCATGACCCATCGGAAACCTCCTTCTGACCCGATTGTTCACTAGGCCTAATTGCCACCAATGTAGCTCCCTTAAGCACGTTTCCATTAGGTAACTCCAAATAAGGAGCATACCAAAGCTTCATATTCAAAGCAGGAACGAGCGTTCTCTTTGAAGCTGAAGAAGCCGACAACGGCTTCACCCTCAACTCCTCCAACTGCTCCTTATTCATACACAACACCCCTTGTCTATCCCCATCCGTCAAAACTAACGAATCCAACGTCTTATGCTCTGCAATTATCGGTTGAAGCAAGTAATGCCTTGCAGACGCCGCAATCAATGAACTTATAGTCCAAACTACCCGTAACTTCAACCCACCATTAGTATAAAACGATTCGGGTATACTCCCACTATCCTCGTTCCCATTTCCATTCCCAATTTCACTAGAAGTAACATTTTCGCGACGAATCACAGCCGAGGCACCAAGCATAACACAATTATCTAAAGTAGACCCAAAATCAGCTTTCCATTTCAACAAAACATCATCTTCTAATCCTAATTCGCCACTCGGGAGCTCGATTTTCAAGGACTTAATCTCATTAAAGTTTTTCAAAACTTGTGTAGGCGAGTGATGAGTAACATTATTTACACCATTTTGACAATCATCATCATCATCATCAACAACAACATTATTGTTTTCGCAACCCGAAATAACATTATTAGAACTAAGATTACTATAATTAGAACATCTTTTAGTCCCTAAAAGCTGTCCTAAAGCATAAATAGGCTTAACAAAACCAGAACACAAAAACCTAACAAGATTCGAAAAGGGTCCACAAGATTTAACAGAATTAGCAGATGGGTTACCAGAATCATCATCGGAGATCACACAATCCACCCGAACGACGACGTTTTCGACCTGTGGGACAAGATACTGGAACCTTTTCGAAACGACACCGCATCGGCCTAAAGTCTTGACATCACCAATATTGTTGAAGATCAATAAAAGAAGTGGGTCAGGCAAAAGATCAAAATGGTCAATTGGGAATTCCTGAGGTGGTGGTTCAGGGTGGATTTTGGTGGTGAGATCTGGCCGGAAAGATGACGTCATGGTGATATATGTATAAAAAGGTTGGAAATTTGGGATCTGGGTATTGCGGAAATGAAGGGATTAGAGATGGGTTTGGAGAGATTGAGATGAAATAAGGGATCTTGGAAAGTTATAAATGGTGGGAGGAGATGAAGAGAGAGATAGATATAGAGAGAGAAAGGATGTGCGTGTAAGAAATTGTATCTATATAAAATTTTTAATGAAAAAACAAATTATTATTGTTAGAAAATTGATTGAGATGTCTAAATATGAACCATATATGTCCCTTTTACTTATAACGTAAGTATCATTTCTCACGTAAATTTGGTTCATAAAATATTTTTGGTAGAAGTGAAATTTTATCAAAAAAAAAAAAAAAAATTATTTGAACCAAACATCACCTGAGTTTTCTTCTTTTTAAGATAAAGTTGATACATTACTTTTATTTTACTATTGCATTTTAGCTTCCAATGAACAAGTATAGTTTGGATAAAATGCAAATCCTTTGAATGACATTGGTCAAGAGTTCGATTTTTATTTCTTGTAGGTTGAAGGGTTTTTTTTTAATGGTGAAAAGGTGGACAAAGTGGAAATGATTCCACCCCAAGGTCGTCGAGGTCGACGAACAGGGACGGAGCCAGAAATTCTAACGTAAGGGAGCAAATTCAAAACATTCTATAGGTTAAATTTTTTTTAAAGATAATGATCAAATTCCGATAAATTCATATACCGGAAAAATAATAACCATCCAATTACAACCAAAATGCAAACTCAAAAAACGACATAACGAACCAACTACAACTTCGTCGTATAACCAAAAGCACGAACTATTCACCAAACTTAGACGACCCATATAATGTTATATTGTATCTACTCATCTTCATATTAAATCAACACAAGATAACAAATAATATGTTGTTTAGTGTGTTATATTGTTATGTGTGAGATTCCCCAAAACAAAACCCCATTTCGGCCCTTCCAATCTATCATCACACTTTCATCTTTTAATCGAAACCAAAAGAAAATAAGAAACCCTAATAATTAGGGAAAATATATATGGATAATTTTATTTAGATCTTTTAAAAATTGACATTTGGAAGATGAGATTGAAATCGTATGTCACTAACTGCATATGTATTTTATTTTTTTTGGTGTGGGACAAATTTTCAAATATACTTTTAAATAAAAATATTACATTGTGAAAAAATTAGGGTGTGAGCAATTGCCCCCAATGTCCCCATGTTGGAGTCATGCCAGTCGACGAATACAAGTCATTAGGTGAAAACGTCAAGGTTGTCTGTTCTAGGTTGATTTTTATGCATATAAGTTAGGTTGACTAATCATTTTTCTTAAAGATTTATTAAAATAAAGGGTAAATGTGTCATTTCAGGTTCTTAAAATTAAGGAGGGAGAGAAGAAGTTTGTTTTATAAATGAGTATAAATGATATTGGGTCATATAGCCTGTATTTATTTATTTTAGGTATAAACTATATTGTTATTTAAGTTGATTTCTACTCACACAATCCACGATTTTGAAAAGAAATTATAGTTAAAACTTTATATTGTTTAGGTTTGCGTTACATATTTTAACTCCTATGTACGTCGGTTTATAGACACTTGAATGTCGTTATAAATTTGAATAATATGGGAACATGTCACATATGACATTAACACCATACCTTTTATTTTTTTACGACAATTAATACCACACCTATACTGGCATTATTTGTATCCAAGTGTAGATGTTGATATCGACATATTTCTTATTCATTGGGCAAATTGTCAAGATTAAATCTCAAAAGTATTAACCTCAGTGGCCAGAGGTGTTTCACTAAATCTGTTATGCGGGGCCCCGATGGAGTTTACTCCAAGGTCTCGAGTTCGAACCTTGGTAGGTTCTCCTCGACGGTATTTTTCAATTAAGGAGGTGGTATGGTGAGAAAAACTATTTAAGATCCGCTTAGTGCGGGACCCTTTCGTTGTGCGATTAACACACATCATACACGTCTGAGGTAAAATTCACTTGTCAAAAAAATCTCAAAAGTATCTTTTATTATACTAAAACACAGTTGGTCTAATAACTTATCGACCAATCACAACTCTTGATTTTTTAAAGTTGACTTTTCTTTTCAGTTTTGACTTTAATTTACACTTTTTTGTTTCCATCACAAATTTACACTTTCTACCTAAAAAATTTAATATAATAAATAAATAATAATTAAAATATATCCAATAGAACTATAACTAATACTTATCCAATAAAATAATAACTAATATATATCCAATAGTATGTTTTATCATCTAAAAATAAAGTTAGTTAATTAAAAATAAATAAACTTTAATATAAATATATTAAGATCTTAAAATTAAACAAATTTGATAAACATAAACTACAATAAATTAACATCAAATATTGATAACGTTGTAAGTCTCGTATATTAGACACGGGCCTAAAATCTAGTTAGGTACTAAGGGGGTGTTTGATAGGAGAGAATCATAAAAATGAAAATGTAATAGAAAATGGAAATAGTTAGAAAGAGAATGAATATTTGGAAAGAGAATGGATTCCGTTGTTTGGTACCCACAGAGAATGAATATATAAAAATATAAAATTTTAAATAATAATACATTTAATACATATAACATCTTGAAAAAAGAAAAAAAAATTTTTTTTTTCCATTCTCACTCATTCTCTACAATTTGTAGAGAATGGAGATAATGGAATTGATTCTCCATTCTCATTCTCTTTCTTCAATGTTAACAAATAAGGGAAGTCTTTCTCATTCTCTTTCTCTTCTTTCCATTCCATCATACCAATCACCCTATAAAAATGGTCTATATGTAACTCTAACCCTCTGAATGAATTAAAATTATATACACATGCATAACAATAACATTTATTTATACGATGAGTCACGTTAACTTTCTATAATATTTTAATTTGTTTAGCGTTTGTATCCAAAATATCTAGATATAATATACTTCTTCTGTTGTCAATAGAAACATGATCGAACTCTAATCAAGTAATTGAACTAGGCTTTTAAAAATCAAATACTTTAAGTTATCTTAACACAATTTGTTTATTGTACTAGCAAAGATTAATCGATCCCACCAACCAATATCAAAATATATATTTCTTTCTTTCTTTCTAAGGAATATACAAATAATAAATAAAACAACTTACACATAGATGTAGACTATGATGGTGTTCCATGCTTGGCTTCTTCCTTTTTTCTTTTGTTTTTTCATAGAATAAATGTGCACGGCCCTCCACCAATATTCTTTATCATCTTTCTTAAATATAAAAACAACAATAATTCATACCATAAGTATTTTTCAATATATTTCGGATTTACCCTTGAAGTTATTTGCATAAAATAGTAACGGACATGAATATTCAACTTAATTTAGAAATAATTTATTTATAATTTAGAAAGGGTGTAGTCGGCTATTTATATCGGCTAGCATCGGCTCTTTGACAACCCTATAGCACATGCATCGACTAGTTTTGACAAGTTTAATCAGCTAGTTTTGGCTATATATATCGACATGTTTTGGCCGATCCTTGTGAACGTTGGGAGCGTGCCTTTGTGACCTTTTTTTTTTTTTTTGTTATTGTACCAAATCTGATCTTCACCGGAAATCTAACCGGAAAATTTGGGGGTTTTCGATTTTGAGGCTAGATCTATGTTTTTCTTGGCTTCTATTTCCAGAATACATGCCAATAAAACTTGTCGATGCTCCTTAACGTTATATTGCACCCTTTCCGGTGAGATCGGAAACCCCTGTTTGGGGTTTCCAGTGGTTGCCGGCCAGAAACGTTCACTTTTTTAACGGCCAAAACTTTGTTTGGCTTGTGCAAGGATGCAGTTGGCTATTTGACTAATTGTTGTTTCGGTTTTCCGACGACCCTTTTTTTGGGGTTTCCGGTTTAATCGATAGGGTTTCCTGTTGCTTTGTTGGTTCGGTTTCCCGGCGAGCCCTTTCTTGGGTTTCCAGTGAACTGCTGCTACATGTTGCATCGGTTTTCTGGCGAGCCCTTTCTTGGGTTTATGGTTAACCGATGCTGTTGTTGCTGCTTACGGCGACTAGTTTTCCGGCGAGCCCTTTATTGGGTTTTACGGTGAACTGTTCCAGCTTGTATGTATATATATGTATATGTATCTTTTTGCATTGCCGTTAATTGCATGTTTGTGATTAGCTTGGTAGTGTTAACTTAGCGGTAGTGTTATCAGATTTTTCCTTGGTAGCGTTGCCGGATTTTGTTCCATTAAAGCAATAGGTAACCGAAAAAAGTAGTTTTAGCCGATTATGGTATCGTTGAACAATTAGGTTGCCGGTATTACGTTAAATGGACGATGATGATACAAATGTTAATAAAAATGAGACTCGGATGATCCGAGGCGTATCTTGGTGGGATAAACCTTCGGGTTAGCAGTCATGGCGTCTCCGATTTCTGACTCCCAAATTCTGAGCCCAAGTTTTTTATTTTATACAAAAAACGGTCATTTTTTATGTTTTCCGACAACTTTGATTATTTTCTGGTTACCTTTTATATGTTTTTCCGACATTAGTAAATTGACCAGTTTTGGCTAGTTTTTGATTAGTTTTTTGCAACGACACGTGTCGGCTTGTCATTGGTCGAAGACTTGCCAAACTTGCTAATTTGTCAAAGTATTGGTACTACACCCTTACGGCCTTACCCCTAAGAATTATTATACATAACAATTTAAGTTGTGAAATCTACAGTAAACTTTTTTTTTTTTTACTTTTTACCACACAATTTTGTGGTTTCTTTTACTTTTGCCCCAAAGTTTTATTTTTGCTTATGTCCGTAAGGACCGTAACCAAAGTTTTAACCCTTTTACTTTTGACACGAAAGTTTTGTTTTATTTAGTTTTTCAACTTTTATTTTTTTAACTTTTGTCATGAAAGTATTATTCTCTTTACTTTTAATCAAATAAACTTTTAACATTATACTTTTTGTCACATAAGTTTAATTTCTTTTACTTTTGGCATGAAGTTTTTGTTTTACTTACTTTTTTAACTTTCGTCTTTTTAACTTTTGTCACGAAATTCTCATTCTCTTTACTTTTTATCACAAAAACGTTTAACCTTTTACTTTTTGTCATATAACTTTAATATCTTTTACTTTTGGCACTAGTTTTTTGTTTTATTTACTTTTTAAACTATCATTTTTCTAACTTTTGCCACGAAAGTTTTATTCTCTTCACTTTTTATCACATATATTTACTAAAGTTTTCGCCCTTTACTTTTTGCCACATCACTTTCGTTTCTTCTACTTTTCGAACCAAAGTATTGTTTTATTTACCTTTTATGGTTTTATTTTTCTAACTTTTACCACAAAAGTTTCATTCGCTTACTTTTTACCACATAACTTTTTTTTTTGTTTTTATACTTTTGTCAACAATTTTTACCACATAACTTTCGGTTTTTTAAGTTTTGTCACCAAAACTTCATTTTATTTTGTTTTTGCACGTAACTTTGAATTTGCGCCACATAACTTTCAATTTTTTATACCTTTCTTTTCTAACTTTCAACACGAATGTTTTATTTTCTTTACTTTTTACGAAGTTTCATTTTCTTAACCTTTTACCATATAGCTTTAAGTATTTCAAGTTGGGTCACCAAAGTTTTATTTTCTTTACTTTTTACCATATAACTTTGAGTTTTCGCCTCATAACTTTCAGTTTTGTAACTTTTGTCAAGAAAGTTTCATTTTCCTTACTTTCCACCACATAACTTTTACATTTTTTCTCCTTTGTCAACAAAGTTTCATATTCTTAACTTTTATGTAACTTTTTACCACATAACTTTAAGTTTTTCAACATTAGCCACAAAAGTTTTATTTTCGTTATTTTTTACCACATAACTTTTCACTTTTTAACTTTTGTCACGCAAATTTCATGTTATATAATTTTTGCCACATGTGTAGATGTTACATGATGTCTCCCGGGGAAACACCCGGAATAAAAAAAAACTAGTTATTCAAAAAAGAAAGTAGCTTTTGATTTTCATCAAAATTATATACTCATCAAAATCCAAGTGCTTTCTTTTTAAGATAATTATTTTACAACTTTTGCAAAATATGTTGCTACTTTATGCAAATAATCCAATAATAAACTAGAAATGAAAAATATATATCATCTGTATACTTGTGTTTTCTATTTACTTATATAATCCTTTACTCTAGGTTATTTCATATTAAGTAATTTAAACGGTTAATTATGAACAAATGGGTGAATACAAACGTAGTTCAACAAAAACTATAAAGCAAATGAAATGATAATTTTCTAGTTTAAAATAAAATAAGGTAAGTAGGGAAAAGAAATGAAATAAAATAAGGTTAATTAATTATAGAAAAAACAGCTAAGGTTTCTGGTGATGTAAATTATGTAATCATAAAATACAAAAACCAGCTAAGAAGAGAATAAATAATAATGGAATAAAGAAAAGGATTCAATAGCTGCTCTTACATCATTGTAGTTGTTTGTAATATATTTTTTAATATTTAATATCCAGACTCACAAAAACTCTAGATAAATATCAATGATACATCGCCATCCATCATTTTACATTTTTGTCTAATTAAATCAATTTTGTCTGCTATCACAAAATTAACAAAAAATAATATTATTCATTTGAACTTTTTAATACGTCAAAAATGCTTTTTTAACTAAAAATAGTTCAGATAATCATAGTAATTTAGGGAAGGAAAACAAAGGCATGAACGTGGCCTGGCTTTTAGTGTGACATACAATCAACTACCAAAAGTTATAAAATTATTGTGTCCCAATCTTGTCTCCTTTGGTATTTTATAATATACATAATGATCCTTTAATTTGCATTTCTTGTACCCTCTTTTGTATGTATCCCTTTAACCAAAAAGTTAAAGTATAACAAAACAAATGTTTCTATGATAACCATTCGGGTGTTTATAGACGGGTATATTTAACAATGAAGTATATAGTGTTTTCTCTTTCCTTCATATATGAGTGCATGAAATGCTGAGTTTATAGTTTGAGCAAATTATGTAACGGGTATGTTTGCCAAACAACTTGATTTATTGTTTATATGACAAAATAATACTTATGTAAGTGGGCTTTGCCGCTTTGGGGCTAACTGGCTAACATATTTAAGCAGACAAACTTCTAAGTATAATGGTTGTGGCACAAAGTTATGGTATTCTATTGTATCTAGTTAATTAACTTGTTACTGTTTTCTTGTAAATATTATACACAGTTGATCTGTAATCAATCAATATTGTATTTAAGAACATGCTATAATGGCCTGTTTATTATTAGAGATATTATACCATTGTTACAGAAATTATTATATTCTTTTTTTTTTCTTTTTTTTTCCGCATTTTATAAAGAAGCTGTAATTTTCGTGAAACACAAAACAAGATGTGTTGATGTATGATCTGTATGTTTTGAAGTTACAAGGATATGAAACCTTGTACAAGATGTTGAAACTTCAACATCAAGAAAAGGACGAACGAGGACAATTTATTTGACTTGTTAAAACAAACCAAATAACGCAATGTTTCAACCATACAGATCACGTCCACAACGATCACATGAACTTGGACCTTTCGAGGCAGTAGGTTTAGGCTTCTCCTTCACCAGTTTTGGAAGGTCGTGTTCCAAGACATCATGAAACGCTTTAGCTCCTTCTTGAATCTCATTCAAACTGAACAAAAAGATGTCATGTCAATCTATAAGAAAATTATCAGTGCCAGTATGCAACTGCTAGTAATGAAGTTTCAATACAGAATCACTTATCCCATAAAAGCTAAAATCTTCATTTCGGGATGTACCAATAAAATTGCACCATTTTTTCCGCACAAAGTTTGCATTATTGTCTATCAAGGTCTTGTTCACCAGTAAGCTTAGCTTGAAATTTGAATATAAGAAAACATTGCATGAAAATAGGATTTATAAGATGTAGAGTTGCAAATGAGCAGGTCAGATGGGCTGGCCAACGGGACCGGCTAGATCCAACCTGCAAGCACTTTTTTGTATATTCTTTTCCTCGACTTTATGACCAATTGGTGTATTAAGAGTATATGATTAGAAAAACTATAACATTACATCGACGATTTAACTTTTGAGTTTTGATACTGTATTACAAAATCAATGCATTCAACCCCTTTAATTATTTGACCCATCTCCGTCTTAGTAGAGCATTTTTGTTGGAAAAAAAGTAGCATTTGTTATTTAGGGAGAAAGCCATTGCACATACCTAATGGAAAGGGGAGGAGTTAATCGAATAGTAGCATTATGAGTGGGTTTTGCAAGAACTCCTCTTTCCTTCAGTTTGATACAAAGATCGTACGCAGTTGCAGGGAATAAAGACTTGCTAAAAAGCTCTACTGCATTGAATAAACCTTTTCCTCTGATTTCCATTACAACTTCAGGAAATTGCTGCTGAGTTTTTGTTAATAATTTCCTCAGCTCTTCTCCCATTTCGGCAGACCTAAATTTGATATTTTATAAAAAATGGATCAAATAAACTATCTTACCTTCACAAAAACAAATACTTACTGAGTAAAAGACGACTTTGCTAACTGAAATTTCTCAGCTTCCTGACTTCAGGGAATATGTTAAACATGTTTTTACTTTCAAAGTTGTTGCATAAAAAATGATCAAGCTTTGTTACCTTTCTACAAGTTTCTCATCTTGTATCACTTGCAATGACGCAATGGCAACCGCACTAGCCAATGGGTTTCCTCCAAATGTACTAAAATTCAAGTAAAAATTAAGCAAAACCAAAATCACATTTCTGTGCTAAGAGCAAATGAATATATGAAAACCAGATAAGCATAAAATGATGTTAGTTAATGATAACTGCAGATATACCTCCCATGCTCCCCTGGTTGTATACAAAGCATAATGTCTTTGTCTGCAAGAACTGCGCTTACTGGTATCACTCCACCTCCCAATGCTTTCCCTAATATCTGAAATAGCATAAAGACAACACCAAATGTCCATTGATGATTAAAATAAATTATTTGACCTTAAAAACCAATTTGTCACATATGTAATGAAAACGTTAATGGGCTATATATGATTACATTTAATAGATAAAAGAACTTACAACAACATCGGGGCGGACACCTTCCCAGTCACATGCCAGCATTCTTCCTGATCGTGCAATGCCACTTTGGATTTCATCTGCAATCATTAAGATGTTATGCTTTGAGCAAAGTTCTCTGACAGCCTTAAGATAACCATCTGGAGGAATTATAACCTGGCAACACAACAAACGGGTTGAAAGTTTCTCAAAGTGTATCTCTAAAGGGTTAAAGTGTAAAAATACTAGATACTTTAATTACAAGATTATTATTGAGCTAAGATAATACAACCAATACCACCTCTAGGTGGCTTAGTGATTAACATCTTGAGATTCTTACAAGAGGTTCTAGGTTTGAATCCTTAGGTACATTCTGGGGGTGGTCAGGGAAGGGTCACAAGGTACCCCAATAGGCCACATATATCTGAGTCAAAAGACCAGCTCTCTCCAACTTGTATCGGAAAGCCCCATCCGATTACCCGTTTCTAATACAACAACAACAACAATGATACCAAATAATAATATAAACTAAATTATTACGGAGCTAAAACAATTTCTCCAATTATCATTTTCTTGAAGAGCTATAATCTCTCTAATTATATTTTTTGACACACTAACTACTTATTAAAAATTTCTTTCCAGAAAACAAAAAGGTATACAAACATTTACAACTCTCGGGTAAAAGGTAATTTGGGCCAACTTGGGATGACACGGTTTGATCCGAACAAACATTATACGTTGACCTGAACTGTTTTGATTGACTGACTGACCCACCATCCCCACCGATGTTGTCATCTATGGTGAATATGAATGAGAGTTATATACCCCAGCCTCTCCTTGTATGGGTTCAAATAAGAAACCAGCAATCTGTTCTCCTTTTTCTGCATATATAAGGAGTAATTGGTTAGATAAAGAGATACAAAATATGTTCGCCAGTTACATCATGAATGGCTAAGAAATTATAAATCTGAAAACCTTCAAAAAGTTTCTTAAGAGACGCTTCATCTCCAAAGTCAACTTTAAGTTGGCCAGGTAACAATGGCCAAAATCCACGTGTGGCATCATTATCACAGCTCATAGAAATAGCACCGACTGTACGACCATGAAAGCAGCCACAACATGACACAATCATAGCCTGCACACCCATGTCACTTTAATCCATGAATAAACAAACTGATATCCATGAACAACACTAAAGCTTTATATAAATTCCCTTAAAATGATTACTAAATGTTTACCTGATCTTTGGGAATTCTTTTTTTCTCATAACCCCACTTTCTTGCCAATTTTATCGCAGTTTCTACTCCTTCAGCCCCAGTATTCATCGGAAGAACCATATCATATCCAAATAATTTTGTTAAATATTCCGCAAAGACTGGAAACTTGTCATTGTAGAAGGCTCTAGAGCTAAGAGTTAAAGTTTGTGCCTGCTCGATTAATGCTTTCATGATCCTTGGATGGCAATGTCCCTGTGCAAAAAAACCTATTAAGGCTCTTTGATCCAAGGAAATCACAAACGCGATATTGCTTCCACTAACAAGCCTTGTACTTACATTGTCTACACTAACTATACTAGCCTAAGCTGCAACCATCATATGCAAACCATTAACCATTCATACAAATCATCAGCCCAGAATGACAAACATTCTAAAAAATGTGATAATATGTAACACTCAGGTAATAATCTCACCTGATTAACCGCAGAGTAAGCGGCCAGAAAGTCAAGATACTTCTTGCCTTCAGGATCCCATATAGTTGACCCTTTTCCATGTGAAAATACAACAGGAACCGGATGATAACTGAAAAAGAAAAGAGAAGTAAATAAGTCCTTTAAACTTTGCTTGCAAAAACTGCTTTTAGTTCAAATGGTCTTAAGATAATATCTACTTCTATCAACAATTAAAAAAGAAACTTGTTGAAAACCCATCAGCAACTAGCATGACCGGCTGACTTTAAGATATTTAAAAGGGACAAGTGCATGAATATATATTAAACTTATCTTGTTTTGATATTGTATGTATAGAACTCAAAAAATCTCTATTGTACGTAACAACTTTCAGTTCCTATATATTATATGGATCAAGTTACCTATTTGTCCGGTAACAAGTATCTGACCTCTCTGAAAACCAGTGTCACATCAAGGTTTTACAAATTATAAAAGCATCAGGTGTCTTATAAGTACGCAGAACCACTCAGAATTCCACCTCAGTGCCACATCAATTTTCACCATTTCATCAAATTTGGGCCTAAACTTTTGACACTACTTGTTTTTCATTGGACCTACCAAAATTATATATGAATATGTAACTGGGGTTTCTTGGGGTGTCCCAAATTTGTATCTAGTAAACCAAAAGCCATACCATAAACATTTGAGTTCAACCCAGATCATACACTGGTCTTATAATTCAGTTTGGTTTTTCAGTTTCAGTTCGGTTTGGTTTTTGAGTTAAACAGTTTCAACCCAAAGACTGAACACCCCTACCCTGAACACTTTCCCTAGACACCCCTTAGCTGTATACATAGGAAGGTTCAAGACCGTGTGTTCATTTAAAGAGCTTACACGCAAACTCAAATTTTAAAATAGCCTATAAACTCATATTTCAACAACTTTTGAGCTTAACTATATCTATAACACATTATAAAGCATTAAGTTCCCTCCATTTTTTTTCACTAAGTTGTTAAAAACCCCAAAATGTACCTCTGTCCCTTCCTTTTTATTCACTATTATAAAAATCTCCACTTGAAATACTTATAATACCCTTAAAGAACTTAATTTACAAAATTTACCCTTAACTCTTGAATAACTACACTACCCCTTTTACATTAATTACTTTTAATACAGCCGCATCCTGCGGACATATGACTAGTCAACATAAAACTTATAGCTTGTCTAAGCACATAGTCCGTAAGATGGTAGCCCACCAGCGTGACACAAATCCATCCCACGTGTCTTTTTCACTTACGGCATTAGACGATTTACCACTCTCATTTTGGCTATGACCTATCGGACCGTCTCACTAGAAGGTGCTCATGATACACCGCTTAAAACGAGTTTTATAATAGGGGGTATTCGAAATTTCAATAAACCCGTAACATAGACAACTATCATAAGATCATTCACAACAACAATATATACCTATAGCTAATGATAATAATAATAATAAATAAATAAACTGAGAATTAAACAAAAGAAAGCCAATAATATAATAATGAGAAAAAGAATAGATATAGATATACTTATGGGCGCTGTAATCATGTTCTAAATCAATAAGGTGACGAGAAGATAAAGATGTCGTCCCGAAACATCGTACACTGCTACTACTTCCCCTGCTGCCGTGTTTTATTAAAAAAAGATTTTTCAAACATCTCCTGGTCGCCATTCTCTCGGCAATTTTCTTTACAATTTCACAGAAATGGTGGATACAGAACTTTAATTATGTATGTTGGATATATGAAAAATATAATATCAAAGGAGTGAGTGTGGAGTATAATTTGATAGCAGAGTTTATTTATAAGAAAGATTGTTAGAAAAGAAACTGATAATGATGATGATGGAGTGTGTTTGTAAAATACCATATATGTAAAAATGTGAGTAATTCTATTGTATTAATATCTATATCTATCTATTTATATCGATATATATCCGATATAAAACGGAAATATATATCTGATATAAAATGGAAATAAAAAAAGGGGAGGAATAGGAAACAAATACTTCTCCATAATCTCTTTCCTTTTATCTCATTTTTATATTTGTTTGTGTATCTCATGTCATCATCCATATCCATGTATGCTTTAAAATTTTTCTATATGTTCATGTATATCAATTTATGATTCAAAGGAACAGTTTTTAAAAGATAGGTTACATTACCATTTTCAATATTTGGTAACAGCCATTTTACGATCAACTTCAATTTACATCACTGTTAAAATCTTCAGTCATTAAAAGTACAAAAAAAGGTTGGCAGTTGCCGACTTGGCGGTTTTAGATATTTGTTCAACTTGTAATTCATAAAGAAAAGCAAGTCCAAAACATATTTTTCACAAACCAAAACTATTATCTCAGTATCACACCCTAACTCAATAACATTGGTTCGTTGATATTGTGAGCCAACGTTACACTTTCACCACATCACATGAAATAAGTGTCCGATAGTAATATTAAGCAACTGAAGCTACATGAAGTAAAATGACACCAGACCAAGTAAAAAAAGATAACAAAAGACAATCTTATTGCATCAAAGTGTATGGCTTTATATGTTTAACATTAGGGTATACATTTGAAACAACACTGTTTAAACTACTAAATAGCCAGATGTATGTTTGGGAGAAAAGAACTAACTCACCTGCAAACATCGAGAATTATAGAAGCAAACACAAAAACACACATAACAAATGAATGCTACCAAGTAACAATTAGTAGCTCAGAATAAAAAAAAAAACAATTACAACAAAAGAGATATGTTGGCATATTGATACTTCTTTACCAGGTCAACCCTGAATGTTAATCTAATGTTCTGGCATTGTTGCTTTGCAGAGATATCAGAACACCTGATTCCTCATTGTTTCTTTGTAGCACTTGAAAAACACTACCAAACAACGCATTCATGAACATAGTAAAAAAATATCTCAACCTTAACATTGCTACCAGAAAGCAGCATTAATGCAGACAGAGCAATAACTTGCATTATTGAAGAATTGGTTAAAGAATACCAGCTAACGAAACTGTCATCGGGCATGTTATCAGAGAGGATACGTAACATCTAACATTTCAAAATACAAGATTTCACTATAAACTTTTTAAAAAAAAAGTGTGCCAAAAGATCAAACCGCCTTTATTGTAAGTGAGCCAATTGGAGATGTGATTTTTTTGAAAAAAATATCCCCGAAGAAGCTAGGGATAAAATTGTAATGGACAGTGATAAAAATAAAATAATATAATTAGGCATAAGACCAAATTATGAAACTAGCAAGAATGCTTTCAGGATTTCTAGTGTTCTTCTAATGTATCAAGAATCCTTCATAAACTTGGATCAATTGCCATGAAGATTAATGCACTCAAAGGAACACATGATGATGTCTTGGGAGTTATTCAACGAGCTTCAGATAAATGGAACCAAGACCATATAACACTAAAACTGAAAGATTAAAGCTATGATATCATGTTTCAATGACACATATATCATCAGTAACATGCAACTTCCTAGCTCACCGTATATGTTCTTTCACATATAGTTTGTGTCTTCAGTTGACAGGCTGGATGTTATTTGTAGATGATATGGCATAGCTCATTTTGATGTTAGTGCTAGTAGAAAGGTATTGAAGTTGATGGAAAAGACTATAAGAAGGCACATCTAAGATCAAAAAATCGAATGATTACATGGAATCACTAACAACCAACCCTAGCTATGATTTGGGGTTAACATCCAGGTTATGGCACCTAATAGTACATACCCAGACTATTCTGCTGAACAAGTATTCACTTTTTTTAGCCTAAACCTTCAGAGGACACATGAAGAGTTTCACGACATTTTTACATAAAGTGAGTTTCCATATGTTATGTCACTGATGGGAGAACGTAAAGCTGTATCCATCGTACACCATATGTGCTCTTATGCAAGTAAACTACCACACGCTCCTTTTCCTGACATTTTATATGGTCCAACAATCTAACATGGCATAATTTTCTGACTTCTTAGGCAGGAAAAACACCCTGGTATGCTGAATACAACGTATTTGGAGTGGGGTTCCTATAAGTATATGCTCAAATGATAAATGGCCAACTAGGTTTTTAAAAGGTACTTCAGACCAGTATTGATACACCAAACATTTCAAATTTTCAGGACAGTAAACAGCATCTGCATTATAAGTGTTGACCTTTCTCGCAGTAAGAGACAAGATCTGACATGGGAAGTTCATGTTTGAGTTGTGACGTCTGACATTTGTGAAGCTGTAATGAATACAAGGATCCAGAAGGAGACAAGAGGTTGACACCCCTTGCAGGATTTCCAGGTCAGCACCCTTGTTAAAAGAATGCGTATTTGGTTGCAAGAATCTAGAACAATAAACGGAGATTTTCCCTTTTCTGGTACCGGGGGAGGGCAAGTCGGTGAAGTCACTGACTCAGATATATATGGACCAACCAGGGTATCCGTGAGCCCATGTCTGAACCCTTTCCCTGGTCACACCCAAATATGTGAGGACATCTAGACCAGTAGGCCACCTTGGTGGTGGTTGGATTCTTTGTCAGTTCTCAAATAGATATACATAGCCAATGTGATTGTGAACACTATGAAGCATCAATAGAACATACTAATTAGTGTGACAATTCAATAGGTTATTTCTAGACTGAATCACAAACTCCTGTGTTCTTGTTTTGTGTATGTTTTACTTTCTGTAGGAAGGAATTGCTCTTCACTGTGTGAGATAGAGGTTGCAATTTTCCTGGCATTTCAAACAACCAGACAGTACAAATTCCAGAACAACTAATTAAAAAAGCCTAAAGGATTCATTTGAGGTGGGTGTTCAGAAAATAGTGAATGAAAGAAGCGAACACAAGATGAAAGATGATAATATGTTCACTAGTCATATGCACTAAGCAAAGACGAACTTCAGGTTTTATAGCATAACAGATAGGGTGTAAAATCTTAAATCAATCAGAGGCACACGGATTACATCAATTTGACAAAACCACACAAGCATGGTATAAGATTTGTAGTTTAGAAACGACTGAGTTATGTAGAATGAAGTTTGGAGGTGGAAACTATATGTCACGATTATTGTATGTTCTCTTTACTTCTAGCACGGCTGCAGAACATAACTTTCTGCTTCCAGATAATTTATAACAAATCAAGAGAGTATGAAGAAGACCACACAGATAACCATTTCAGAACGCGTCAGTTCAAGAAAGGAGTATAACGATAATTCCAGATTCCAGAGGAATAAGAGGAAATAGTCAAAAAAAAAAAAGAAATAAAAAATCATCATGATTAAAATTACGACAGAGCAGTAACAACCGCACGAGTATTAACTTCATGGAGCATAATAATATTTGATAAAGCCAGAATCCGCACTACCAAAGAACATGAGTTATTAAAGGAGTGAGGGATGAAAGAAAAGATTCTATTGAAGTCTAATGAGTGCCACTGGATAGAGCCTAAGATAAACCTTAAGGAAACTCCAGGGAGAAGAACCGAGGAGAATGAGATCTGTTTCATGATAAAATGACCTTAAGGCACGAAGCACGACAAAGGCAACATCTGAAGGAGAAAGTCCCACAAGTTTAAGCCATTCACCTTCATTGTCAGAATCCTCGTAAGTCGTAATTAGGTGGCCATGATGAAAGCCTGAATCAAGTTTTCAGCTGCTTTCTTTTGGTCAGATGTCCCAGATATCACAGCCACACGATCACCCCTGGAAGATTTGGGGTCAGATATCTCTACCGCAGCTCCCGATATCTAAAAGACAAGCAAAACTCGCTCTAAATCTAAATATTACTAGAGAAAAAAGAATACAATTAGTGAGAGTCGATCAATAAAGTAAGAGAATCACCTTGCGAATATTGTCTACATTGGCTCCACCTTTACCCATCACTTTACCAACCGCATGACCAGGGATCAACATCTCGGAGGCAGCAGGAGACAATCTGATTAAAATGAAAGATCAAAACAATAAGAGACCTGCGACCGGGAATACAGAAATAGCAAGGAGTGACATTACAGCTGGATATTTCAGAAAAAAAAGCACTAACCTTCCATAGAGCTGCTTTGACGAATATGAAGACAAAGATCCATAGCCAGTGTCACTCATCTATAGCAACAAACAATACCCAGTTTAGCATAAAAGATAAAAGTTGTGAGAGAATGTAAAAGTAGGGTGTGTTTGGTTTATGGATATAGGAAGGAAGGAATGACTTTCATTCCCATTGAAATTTTTTAGTAAATGACTTTAGGACTATAGTTAGGTATCAAACCCATTAAGGAATTAACTAAGGATATTCTAAACCCACATCGGGTGGTGGGTTTGAAACCCATGCCCAGTCTTCTTAAATCCCAAAGTCTAAGTGATTTCAAGTTTAAAACCAAACACCCCCTCAATGTTGGTCCAATTATGTGGCATACCGGTAGTGAGCCATATCCATAGCTTGACGATAGCAAGCCCAAGCGACTTTCGGTCTCAGCTCTGTGCTCATAACCCAAAGGAGTAACTGATGAACCAGTCGGCAAGACTGAAGACATAGGAAGCCCGCTGCCACCAGCATACATGGAATCCTTTCCTAAAGATGGATTGCGACCACTATCTCTATCTTTCAAAATATCATCTCGAAGCCGGAGAACTATCTGAACAAGCGCATCCCTCACACTGCCAACTTCTCCAATGACCTACATGTTTGACAGACTTAGTTAAAAGGAGCTTCAGATGATCAACTCTTTTAAATAAAATGAAAAGTACCTCAACAAGTTCATCAGTATCATCTGCACATTTGGGCTTATCACCTTTTGATATGCGAATGTCTGCTCTAGATCTCTTCCGAATTTCATTTATGATTGAACCACTTTTACCAATAATGCATCCAATAACTTTGGATGGGATGAGGAGCCTTAGGGAAACATTATCCTCATCTTCTTCATTTATCTTTTCTTGTAGTAATAGAACTGCTTCAACGGCCATGGATTTGACATCATCCAAACACTATAAAAAAGGCACATAAAATCAGATACATATTACAAAAAAAGCCTCTAGGGCATTTATCAAAGATGTTAAACCAAATACAGGTAAATAATTGTTTTTCTCTCATCTCTCTTTACGTATCTGACAATCACTTCTCAATACAATTCTCTCTGTGAAGTGTGAACAAAATTAATCTTAAGAAATTGGATTTCATTTTGGAACGTTTGAGAGTGTAAAGAGCCATACCTCTGTGGCTGAAATTGTTATAATGCATTCATCACGTCTGGTGTCATCAACATCAATACGAGCACCACTAGCTTCTCGAACACTTCTAATAGAAGCCCCACCCCTTCCGATAACACGCCCAATGTTGTTAAATGGGCACAAAACCCTGATGGTTAACTCCCCGGATATAGATGCACCAGGATATCCAGAAACCACAGGGAGGGCGGAAGAGTAAATTGGCCATGTGCTTGCTGAATCTCCAAAACCTTGAAGTTCTGGTACATGTGAAGCACTTAGAACAGAAGGAAGTGATCTCGAGGCTATATATGAATCTACTCCGGGGTATAGGCCAGCAGCAGGATAAATGGGTACATCAGAAGGTATAATGATGTTTGCGGGGGCTTCGGGAACAGATGTCTCAAGAGGAATCAATTCCTTTGGAGAGAACTTGTACATAATTGAAGAAACTGCAAATAGTGCTCTTTTAACTGCCTCAGGTTCACCAGTTATCTATATTAAACAAAGTGTTAAAGAAGTTAATAGCAACACAGAAAGCATATTCTTTTCTGTTACTCTCAGTCTCTCACCCCCCTCTGAGTAGCATTCTCAATGGAGAATCACTTAACAATAGCATATTATCTTTTGCAACTCAGTAAAAACCGTTCAGTATACACTTGCGAATTATTCAATATTTACCACTTCAACAATCAGTTAACATGCCAGTGTTCTACGACATTCAGCAAAGTATGGTACAAGAAAACTGAACAAAAAAAAACAGCATAATTGTGTCCGAGACTCCGAACAAACTATCAAACCACCACAATTATCTATTTCCGTGCGTGCAGCTTTACACTATCAGTATCTATGAATTAAGGCTAACCTGCACAAAGTTGTCGTAGTCCATGGCACACGAATCATTAGGGTCACCAACATCTTTAGGAGAAACTTTAATGTTTGCCCTTGTCCTGCTTCTTAACTTCTTTATAGTTGTCCCCGCCTTCCCAATAATATTGGCAGACTGACTAGCCGGAACAAGAATTTGGCACTCTTCCTTATCTTTCCACTTTTTATCAGAATCACGATCACTGGCTGATTCAATCACATTTGCAATTGCACTATGCACCCTCAAAAGCGCATCCTGAGCAGGGCATACAGGATCGATATCACCCAGTTCCCCATCAGGCTCAATATCCGCTTTCTCGTCGACATAACAATATATAGTTATAACCCTGTTTCTAGAACCCGGAAATGGGTCCACTATCTTAACCTTTGCCCTTGTATCTTGCCTTATCGAATTAATAACCTTGCCACTTTTTCCAATCACACTCCCAATAAACCGGTCTGGACATAATATTCTATACACAACTAGGTCATCATTATCCCTATTACTATTATTTCTATCATCTCTTTCGTTTCCTCTTCTTCTCTGGTTCTTGTAATCTCGGTTGTTGCCCCCATCCCTATCCCTCTCTCCATGTCTATCCCTCTCCCTATCCCTCTTATTGCGTTGACGCCTTCCACTCTCACCCATTCTTCACTAGTCTGCATAGCAAAAAGTATGAAATCAATACTCTCTCAGTCTCTCTGTTCCAAAAAAAAATTTATACAGTCACTTCAAGTTAATTAAACAAAAAATGCAAAAATTCACTCAAAATCAAAACTTTTTCAAAAAATCACTCAAAATATATTACAAAAAAACCATCAAAAACTCTCAAAATCAAAACTTGTTCAAAAATTCACTCAAAATATAATTAAAAAAAAAACTAATATTATAACTTTAAACACTCACTCAAAATTTCAAAGATTTACTCAAAATATATATCAAAAACTCATTCAACATCAAAACTTTTTCAGAAAATCACTCAAAATATATTACAAAAATAAATAAAAAAAACTTCGAAACTCCCTCAAAATCAAAACTTTTTCAAAAAAACACTCAAAATATATTAACAAAACTTCAAAAAGTCGTTCAAAATCAAAACTTGTTCAAATATTCACTCAAAATAAATAAATAAATATATAACTTTATAAACTCACTCAAAATCATAACTTTTTCAATATAAAATCCACTTTATCATGAGAAAATTATGAACAAAACTTTGAAAGACAATTAATATGAAAATACTCAAGCAATCAAAGTCATTGAACACGATAAACTGAATTAATTTTCCAAAACGAAATTATAAAATCAAAAAACTAATATATGTTACGAATTAATAATGTATAGGCAATGAAAATTTAAAATTGAAAAGAATATATTGCATTGTTGTCGGTATAAATTGATGATTTACATATATAAAATATAATAATATGATATGAATATAATTAGAATTAAAAGTGAAGGAATCGAACCTGATTATTAATTTACCAACAGCAAAAGAAAATCGAAAAAGAAACCCTAGAGCTTGTTACAAAGATAGGTATCGAATAAAATCAAAATAGATATAATGAATGATATTTTTATATATTTGTAACACATACACATTGCCCATATTACAAATATTACCCTTCACATTTTTATTGCTATGATACAACAACAACATCCCATCTTTATGAACGGGATGTAAGAGTTAAAATATAGACATTCTTTTTTTTTTATTAAAGAGTGAAGAGACTATTTTCATAAATACTTCCGACTAAATGAGTCAAAAGTAAAATATTGTAAAAAGTTTAGTAAACATAGTGCATATATGTTGACCAAGTATCATTTCAATGGCTACGTATGTTAAATAAAAGAAAGTCATTTTTATGTGACATGTTTATGTTAAATGGAATGTCATTTTTCAACATGATTAATGATATGACAAAAAGGTACTTGCACGATACGACGGTGTAATTTTAGCAATGGTGGTGGCGGTGATGGATCGTGGTGGTGTGTCATGTGGTGACGGTGGTAATATAATGACGGCGGCAGTGGCAGCAACGATTGGCGATGATGGCGGCGACATTGGTGGGGTGGGGCAGCGGCCGACAGTGATGATGGACACTGTTGGTGTTGATGTGTGTATGTGTGAGAAAAAGAGACGTGATTATGTGTTTGATATATTAAGGGTGTTTAGGGTTATTTTGGTAATATTTAATATATGTTTAATTTCCTTAAAGAGGGTAGTTTGTTTTAAAAGGATAGATTTGGACTTTTTTTTCTTTCTGAATATAAGTGAGAATAAGAAATCAGATAAAATTCACCATATAATGGTAAAGTCTTACATGTAGATTAGACAACGAGATGTTGATTGTAGGTAATTACAAATATTCGGAAGGAAAAACCCAAAGTTTGTCATTACTAAAGATGAAATCCAAAACCTTAGGTATAACTGGGGTGTTTTTAACCAGCTGACCAACCATCATTACTAATATAATATGAACTTAGAGTCTGTTTGTTTTTTTTTCTTGTAATATTTTGTCAATATATAAAAGCTAATTGTTCTTGCATTGAAATTTAAATATGTGTACGAAATTAAACTAAGTTAATAAAAAATTTAAGGCATGTAATGAAAAATTCAAACTCATTATGTGTTTATAATTATATACCATGTATTCAATCTCTTTATGTAACTAAGAGATGATAGTTTCATAGGTGACATTTTTAGTTTTTTGTCACATTAGATTTTTAAAGAGGTGTCATATTTCCAATTAAATTGTTATATCTATGTTGCCATGTACAATCTTTATCATCAATTTTGATCATAATCATTAATCATAATCCTAATCATTAATGTTTAATTTTCCATTTTATATATAAGTACAAAGATTATATATATTTATACTACTTTTTTTTAATTAATTCAATGATAATTATCTTTTATCAAATAAGATTGTTTATTATATTATGTTTATTTTTTGAAAAGTATTTATTATATTATATTTAATAATTATATATCATGAGAAAGACTTTTATGATTTAAATATTTATGTTTAATTAGACTTGCTTTTATATACTTAGTGTATATAATATATTCATAAATTATAATTTTATTTTTTTTATCAGTCGTAATCTGATAGTTCTTTATATTACCATAACTATGAATAATAATGTAAGTATCAATTATTGTTTTTATATTTTTGTTCTCAATTATCCCGCACAACATACGAGTTTAATCTAGTATCTAGTATATATAGTGAATGACATGCTTTTTCTTTTATTAATAAATTAATAGTTATCTATATTAGTTAAATAATAGTCGGATAATCTAAAAGACCTATATTGTATATAATATAATTGTAAACGATTTGATAACTTAATAATACGGTTACAATATAAACTCATACATGCATGAGTATATACATTAGTTCATTATATTTACACATTACACTGATCGATCGATCTATGGCTTCTTAGGTATATACATACTTTATTAAATATACAAAATTTAATTATTTCAAATACAAGGACTAATATTGTGTTTTCTTAATATTAGTGATTAAATATTAATGGTGCATACTGTAAATTAGTAATGGAAAACAAAAAAGTGTAAATTATCCAAAGTAGATGGACTAATGTTGTATTTACTTAATATTAAATTTGGTAATGGTACTATTATTTAGATCTAATGATTGTAATTAAAAGTTTGAACTCATCTAATGGTCCTTGTTTCTCCATAAAAGAATTTAGGACGTTGTTATATATATATTGATAGATAGATAGATAGATAGATAGATAGATGGAATGAATAATAATGATAAAAAAAAAGAAGAAAAAAGTAACTAAATATATTTAAAATCTTCATTAACGGCAAATTGATCATGTGAGCTTAGCTCTAGCAAGCTAATCGATCCATACACATATTCGAGTATTTGACCATCAATAATAAGAAGATGAGAAAATAATAATAAAGAAAAAACATTGCATATGAGATAAATAGCAATATTTGACTTTTAATCGAACATCACATGATCAAAGTGGAAGTTAATTTCATTAATTAGGATATGTGGCCTATAGTTGATCAGAAAACAGAGTACCATAAAAATTATTTTCAATTCTTTCATACCACCTAATTGTTGGAAATTTAATGTACATTTATTATTTAATATGTTTAAATAATATAACATAAAATATTCAACTAAATAGATAAGTTAAAATGAAGTTGAAAGTGTATTTACTTAACGTGGGTTTGTCCCATATTGATAGAAGTATAAACATTAAACGTGTTTATAAAGAGGAGTATTGGAGGAATAATAATTCTTTAGGGCTACACCCCAAGTGGACAAGGAGGGTGCGAAACGCACGGGGTAGTGGGCGATAAGGCGTAATGTTGCGTTTTAGTGACGCGCTTTACACGCTCGCATCGCTGCTTTAGAGCCGCCTTTGTTTTTGGCTAGCTCGACTCGGCTCGATTATGACTTCCATGGCTTAGTGGGTTAACTTACCTGGCATTACACTTGACTTAATTTCAAGTGTAACACCTGTTGTTTAAGCATGCAAGCCAACAAATGTCCCACTAAATCTTCCACTAACTGATTTATATGTATATAAATCATACTTGGTGGAATTCTGGAAGATTAACAACACAAAACACACTCCAATCTGGATCATCAACCAGAATTTCTCTTTTTCACTTCACTTCGACTTGTGCTTGAAGGTAAATTCTAGGTTGTTGGTTAACTCCGGTAGTACAATCTGCTTTGGCCGTTGTTCATTGGGAAACTGACGTATTCACTTGGGTGGCCCGAAATCAATTTTAAGGGACCTCTGTTTAACAGAATCCTCAACCCATTTTGCCTTCTTCTTTCCTGTTTTTATGTTTTTGTTTCATTTCTTTCTTGTATTGTTTAGTTAATTGTTAATTTAGTTGTAATATTCTGTTGTAATTCGAATGTATTATTAATAAAATGTTATTTTTTTAATGGTGTTTCTACACTAATTACTTTCTAGACGTCATGTTATACTAATTAAAGATCTTTGACCATGGGGGGATCTGCCTGGGTTCGAGTCCTACATCTTACATTTGTGGGGATGGATTAATAAGGATTTTTCAAGAGTTATGGGTTTCATCTCAGACATGCGTCTAATTTAAGAGTAGGAGTGAATTAGAATGACGTTTAAAAAAAATGAAAATAGCTTTAACATGGCGAAAAAATGTTTGCAATTTTCTTTTGCATGACCAAAGATTAAAAAATTGCATTCTAATTTATACTACCTATATAAACAAACTACCCCTTCCCCCATTTAACTCTCTATCTTTGAATTATCTAATATACCCTCTACATTTAAACTACCTCTACACACCTTATCCCTGAAATTCCAAAATTACCCTTAATAAAAAAACCCACAATTACCTAAAACTCATATTGTTATAAAATCCCCATTAACTCTAAAATTATTGTTGCTACGGATAAGAAAAACATCTTAATTGTATAAATTATATTACAAAATGTTTAAACAATAATTGTCTTTTTATAACTCACGAAATTATGAATCAATTATGTCCTTTATAAAAATTTTAATCTTTGACTATTTATTTTTTTAATTGCCTTGGTCTCCTCCCCTACAATTGTAAATGGTTATTTTTCATAGTTAGTGTTTGCACTTCATTATTTTTTACACCTAATACACGACTTATTTTTAGAATGATATATATGGTTAGATCCTGCATTGATGCATCTCATGAAAGTAAACTGAACGCTATAAACCGTTACGGTATTTAAATCGTTATAGACTGTCGCCGCTGCAACGCGCGGACACCACTCTAGTTTTCACTATAGAGCACACAAAAGACAACACATACATGTAACTTAACATAGAAAGTTTCCATAAGAGAAATGCTATCAATGTTTCAAAGCATTGCAAAAATGCAACTGATGCAATTTTCATAAAGCAAGCAAGCCGGGAGCAAGTACTTGTCGACCTCTCTTCAACGGAAGATTATTCAGATCAATGTTTAAAAAGTAAAATAGTAACTCATTTGACACTCCGGTAGCATCGATCGTCAGAGTCAAACGGTTAGCTTGATAATCCTATTAATCCATAACAAACTTTGCTTAACAGAACTTGTATGTAAACATGCATATTACATAAGCTTATCAAACAGTATCAATCTCATCTACTAAAATAGGATAATCTTATACTGCAAAAAAAGTATGCAGTTGGGTTTTAGATTCTATGTTGTACCTCTTTTAGTCAATAAGAACATAATTTGCATCATCTAGGATACTGTCTCTGTCTCCAGAAGTTAGTGTCCTGTTGTTCCTAGGAACGTGCTTACGAACTTGAGCATGAGTCTCGGCTTCATGCTGAAACATGTTGACAAGCTCTTGGAGCTCCAATTTCCGCACTTCCACCTGCTCTTCAGTTATTGGCTTTTTCAATCCGAAGTATAGCAAACCGACAGCAATTAATACGACTCCTATGAAGAAGAGAATTCCAGCAAACAAACCAAAGGCATATGGTGTGTTTGCGCCCCCCGGTATCCCGTCAACATTGATTCCAAATAAGCCAGTGATGATGGAGAGGACAAGGCCACCCCCTCCAAAAACAGCCAAATTATGTGTTACTCTTGTGCTTCTATCCTGAAAATTATAGGGGAAAAAAACCTGTCATTTTGTTTCATATATAATTATTCGAAGATTACTAAATCGAATGCTAAAATGCTTTTTGGCCTTGTTGCTTATACAGCACTTTTTTTCTTTCAAACACTCAAACGGCTATTTATTATATCTTTAAACAATAAAAGCACATCAAAACACTAAATTCTACGGCCTGTATTCTAAGAGTTGACCATTTGAGCCATTATTCTAGTACATGATCACTTTCAAACGCAGATCTGAGCACATCCTTAAACGTACATAGTCATACATATGAGGAAATTCAAGTTCACATCCTTATCCTTCACCTCCTAAGGTATAATGGAACATAAATATGTGATGACAAAACTGCCAATTTCTATGTAACTCAAAAAAAAAAAAAAAACCCGCCAATATCTATAAACAAACCTGCAGCCATGCTCGTTTTGTACCCTGCATGACATCTTGAACTGTAAATATGCGACCACGAACTGCCTCTTGTTCCTCAAGCATTTGCCTTGTGCTCTTTCTTATGCTATCAAGCAACATTTTAGTTGTATTTCCCCTCAAATGTTGAAGAAGTTCAAACACTATCTCTTCCCTTGCATGCAGTGACCATTTGACACGAATAACCTGCAAAACCAAATGTCATAAATGAAGGAGAACTTATCTGAGGAACTTCCTCAGTTTCTTGCAATTATAGTATACTCATTTTTCCGTTTAGAGTTAGCAAGTCAAGTAATAACTAGATTATACAAGCAAGGCTTGGATAAAGTGGTTAACACCCTAGCCTCTGGAGACAGAGGTCAAGGGTTCGATCCTTAAGGCCGGGGGTCCTTTTCTACCTTAGGTGGAACTGGGAACAACCTCCGTAGGTAGGATAAGGACATAAGGTTGTCTACATCTCAACCTCCCACATACACAGTCATAGACGGTATTGAGATCCATAACCCATGGAAGACAGTATTGGGTGTTACTTAATTACTTACTAAAGGCAAGTAATTAGAATGAGAGTACTTTAAGAAAAAAAAAATTCATTTATTAACTAAATGATCAAACAATATATAAAAACCAAAGGATAATGGATATATTACAACACTTGATTATTGCCTAAAATATGGAGTGTCATTTTTATAAAAGACGTTTCAAATAAACCACTCAACTAAACTTAAATTACACATTAACTGAATTTAAGCATTATAAGTTTTATCCACCCATAATAGGCAACAAGTCAATATCAACTCATGAGAATGGAATCCGGTATCTATGAACACATTAGTGACTCCCATATTAGAAACTTGTTTTTGATAGGGATGGTTAGTAACCAGTTTGATGACCATTTAATCCATTCTAGCAAAAGAGAGTCTAGTTGTTGAAAACCACCAACTCAACTCTTATCATGATAATTATAACAAACCTGTTGTGATAACCTTCTGATTTCTTGGTTGAGGATAATAATGAAAAGGTCCAAATCTTCATTGTTTCTCCTATTAAAACATACAATATTGTTCATTTTAATATCTTATTCAGAAGAATAATCTTTTTAAAGAGTATATTATACAAAATGTACCTGTTAATGAACTTCAGTTCCACTTCATCAGCTTCCCCAAATATAAACTTTCGATATAATCTGGGTTATCACAAAGTGAATACAAATAAAAAAAAACTACTACATATATTATGTGCATGTAAAACGAAAATATAAGATTACCTGTCATCCCACCGTGCAAGCCTGCTGGCTAAAAGTGCTATAACTTCATGTATCGTCCGGGGTATATTATTACCACCAGCAAAAAGAAGTTCCTAAATAAAATGATAATTTGGTAAGCTAAAACTGAATCATATATTATTACTAAAAGACCTTTAAGCTACGAAATGAAGAACAAGATCATAAAGAGACCTGCACTTCAATAACACCCAAGACATTTAAGCATGATGTAACTCCTTTCAGGTGCAGTGCAGTGATCAAAAAGTTTTGTGCTTGCCATGAGCGAAGAACAACCGGTATATCATCCTCTTTTGTATATGGGTCGCCAACTGACTGGCCCAACAGTTCAAAAACCAAACCTCCAGCAACTCTAACGGGGACCTGAACAAAAATTTATCATAGTCGGGGTTTCAGAGTTATAATATATTAAAGGTTCTTAAAATAGTCGATGTATTGTACCTCATATAAAAGGTGTTTCATCCTCTCACTTATGAGCCGGCTTTCATCTCTTAAAGCAATACTAATTGCAGGATGTAACCATGAAGCATTATTAAGCCATGTACTAATATGTGGATGGTCTGCAGCGACATGACACCACCATACAGGTCCAGCTGGCCGCTCCCAATAGGGGGCGGCTAGATCTGCAATTGTACGGTCATCTTCATCATCCATGAAATTGAACTCATGCGAGGTCCAGTCAGCATTAATTTGTACAGTTTCAACAAGTTCGGAAATTCTAGCCCAACCAATTGGAACCCAATGGCTCCCATCAAGTTTTAGTATATGGGCATGGCTGATATCGTCGCCCTTGCTTTCTGCAATATTAGTGGGTTCAGATAAATAGCCATCGTCCTGCTTCTTCATGTCATGACTATTTGCTCGACGAGTTGAGTGGGGTTTTGCCTTTGGCTTTGACTTAACTGATCTACTTTCACCTTTTACATATTCAAACGCACATATGAGTCCATCTGTCCAGAGTTCACTACCTGCCATGGCTTCCTTGCTGTAATGATTTTTACTTTGTTCAGCCTTTTCCCCAGGCATAGAATGGTCCTCAGTTGTTATACCCATGCTTTGTTTCACATCAAAAAAATAAGATATAGAAAGAAACAATTAAATCCCAATAAAGGTTACTTATAAATTCGCATTTCATTTCGTCGTAATATTAAGACCTTGAATAACTTCCAAAAGCAGAATGTGATCCAAATTTAAAAAAATTGCTCATATATGGATCAACATTGTTGCAAGTTCTTACAAACCAACTTAATAAGTGACTTGAATTATTGTACCGCTTATTTGTTCACAATTTCAATGATCAAAACAAACATTATGTAAAGATATAATTAACTTTTTAAGAACAAAAGTAGGGTCTTGTAAAAAGGGAGCATGACGGAAAAAATGTAGGAAGAATTTTGGTGCTGGCAAATGTCCTGATTCATCATTTCTACAATTTGCTGCACCGTTTTATTCAAACAGATTTGGTGTATCAGTACCATCTTATTTGATCATATCCCCTCACAAAAACAATTCCCATCTTGATGAGGTATGTAATTAAGTTCAAAATTTCTGGTGTACATCTTTAAACAAGCAATAAGCTTAAGCTGTTTATGTCCTCCAACCTTGCAAGGCATGAGGATAGAACCCTTGACGACCTCTACCACTTAAGATGTTTATGTCATCAGCCTAAAAAATGCACTTATCTGCTTTTATACATTTCATTAAATACGCTAATCCCCACATCCCGTTGTTATATCTTGATTACCAATTATAACTTACACATGTTAATAATGTTCACATATATTTGATCTATCTAAACTCATTCAAATATGTTATATACATAAACAGGTAGACAGATGAGAGTATTTGTCACAGATGTACGTTGCCTAACCGGGGTATCCGTGACCGTTTCCAAACCGTTTTCCCCCACGATATTTACTTACGGAGGTTCGAACCTAAGACCTCTTGTGATGGTGGTTCTAGAGATACTTAAAAGTACTAACAAATGACACAAAATATCAGCACAGTACAACAAAGCTGGCAGCATCAACATCTAATTTAACTAAAATTAGTTACTAGTTACTACAAATATATATATATACAATCAAAAAAAATTGTAATTATTATTTTTTGCAAAACATTAGAAAAATAAGTGTAAAGTGGAAACTGACCTTATATAGAAAAGGGGGGAGAGGATGTATACGCCGGTGATTGGTCGGGAAATGTGGTCCGGTGAGTTGCCGGAAGTAATTCCGTTGGTCGGTGTAAATATGAGGCCAAGGGAGCGTCCAATATACGCATTATGGGTTTATGGTAGCGGTCGGTCAGTCTCAAAAGTGAGTAAAACTTCTTTTCTAGTGGCTACAAAGTGATATTGTGTATCTATCTATTTCTATATTTTGTACGGAAAATCTCTTTTTTGGAATATCACAAAACAAAATAGTAAATGTGACTCATTTGTTTTTAAGTCTAAAAATTAACTAATTCTAAGATGACAAACAAA
Source organism: Erigeron canadensis (assembly GCF_010389155.1). NCBI lineage: Eukaryota > Viridiplantae > Streptophyta > Magnoliopsida > Asterales > Asteraceae > Erigeron > Erigeron canadensis. The sequence goes on from NC_057764.1 coordinate 27,533,565, forward strand.
ATACAAATAAATACTTACAAATTTATATGTTATGTGAACTAGACCGATTAAATTGATATTTTTTTCTTTCATATTTTTCTTTCAGTGATTTATTGTTGATACATATGTTTATAAATTTTTGTTTGTCAATGTAACATCTCTTCTAATACTTTAGAATTTAGTGCTGACATATTGTATAATCAAAAATTAAATCTTAGCGAGAAAAATAGTGATTTTATGTCTTTTCTTTTTCTTTCAATTTTAACGATTGTGTCGTACAATATTTTGAGACATATTAATTAGTCATACTATGTAAAAAGTCATAAACATGTAAATAATGTTTAATGGATGGCTTTCAAACTGCATTCAGTTGTGACTTAATATTTTATCAGCTTTATAATTTGATTTTTCCATGTGGCTTGATACTATGATTAGAAGGATTATTAGATTGATTAGTTAGGAGGATCCATCATTTCCCTAATAAGATTATTAATTTTTTATAACGTCAAAACAAAATATAAACTCTGTATTGTATTAATCACAATGTCAACTAGCAAGATACTAGAGACCAAAGTTACAAGAAATACAAAAACACAACAATTACACAATCTAGGTTCTTACCAAACTTTAAACGAGGTTATTGCTTTTAATCCAACTTTCAAGTTATCGTGTGTATCCAACCAATTAATAACTTATAAACAGAGATGTGGTAGTGTATACAGAACTCACACACATACAAATAACGATATTTAAAAGTCTCATGCGTAATACCCTCATTTATGGTACATACCGTAGATTTTACGTTATGGTTCATACATTTTCAAGCGCCTAACCTTTTTTTATATATACTAAACGTACCAGTGTTTTTAGGTCGAAATTTTCTCGAGGCAAAACTCTTTGTATCGCAATGCTTATTACTGACAGCAAGCCCCATTGATCGGTTATTCTCAATAACTTTTTATGTTATTTTTGGGTTACATATTTTTCACCACAAGAAGAACATTGCAAGAACAGATTATATAGGTTTTTATAGTTTTAGATTGGTACCAACATTACCAAATTATGAGTTCGATGTTTGAATGACTATAATAGCTTTAAGGGCTTAAGATACCCTAGTTTGACTGGACCTTATTTATACAGAAACTTCACAAAACAGTAGTGAAGAAAGCTAGCTACATAGCTTTTAAGAGCTCACTGAACCTTTAGCTTATGATTTTCAAAGCTCAAGCTCATACTTTATTCAGCCATACTAAAAGTTTTAGTGGCTTCTATATAAAGGTTATGGTGCAAAATGATATGAACAACCAGGTTAGGTTGAATCGACCTATCAACACAAATTTGTGCATCTGCTTTACTTTTCATTTCTTTACGCAACGATTTAATTGCAAATTTTAAGAGGGCGCACGAGAGAAACAGGCATAAAAGATGAGACTTGCTGTCATATCTTCGATCATAAAATAAAGGGGTTAGACATTCGCACAAACATCAAAAACTAATTACTAGAACTTGAGCATGAGCAAAAGAAAAATACACCAACGAAATAAGCAAGAGAGTCCACTAACCACGATAAAAGTAATAACTACGTTACACTAAACTGAACTCGCACCATGAAACGTATGGTATGATACAACCTCTCAAGGCACAAGACGAGACCCTGAAAAACCTTGATTTGGATATCACCCATCAGTATCCGTTTTGCCATAACTGTTGCGACTGAAGTTTAGGTTGCCCTTGGGACCCACCACCAAGTGAAGCCTCCCTAGAATTCTGCTGTAGCTGATGTTGCTCCTGTGACATCCCAGGCTGGGAGTGGAAAAAATCTGGGTAATTTAGCGGTGCCCCGCCATAACTCTGTGAAGGCTGCTGACCTTGCCTAAACCCACTTGGCTGCTGCTGGCTCTGACCCTGCAGATTGTAATATGCACTGGCTGCAACAGCCGGCATTGTCCGGGAGCCACCTCCATGAAGCCAGTTCTCATTCTAATATAAACCACAATTACGAGTTAGAAAACGATAATCATTGATGTAGTTATGAAAAGTAGTTTAAAAAAAGATGAATACCTGTTGTTGTAGCTGCTGCTGCTGCTGTTGAAGAGAGAGCAAATGGCTGCTATCTTTATAATGGGCTCTCAAGGCATCTTCATAATTTATTGCAGAACCTTCAGCAACTGAAGGTTGGCTAACTTGGTAATTTCCAGGAATTGTTGTTGACCCACCAAATGAACCATAACCGGAAGCAGCAGATTGTGGCAAGCTGCTGGCTGAAATACTACTTTTGTACTGAGGTAGCATGGCCGCTAACTGTTGATGATATGTACTATTTCCAGCATATGCGGGTTGAAAACCAGATGGCATGTATGTATAACTTTGGGGGGCTAAGAAAGGGTAGCCGATCATGTTAGCTGCAAAAGGTCCCAAAGGAAGAGTGGGTTGGGAGTAAGGGTGCAGAAGGTGCTGCGGTACAGCAGGCCCAGTAGAAAGATTCTGTTGTAGCGGTTGAGACGATGAAAGGCCAACAGTCTTTAAAGCCTGGTTACCCAAAACAGATTGTTAAAAAACTTAAAAGAAAGGTTCAGCATATGAATGCAAGTAATTAGATTCATTGAAATACCTCTGCCATGGATATGGTAGGATCGCTGATGGAAGATGCTGAGTTGGCATACCTAGAAGGCATAGATTGACTTACTGAAAACTGTGAGTACGACAGATCAGGTTCTCTTGCAGGATGGCCATTCGCTGCAGCCTGCTGTAGCATGGTCCAAGGGAGAACATGTGTTAGTATTGCATACAAAGAGAATATATATTGAAAAACTGTATCTAAACTATACAAGTTATTACCATGACGTTCAAAAAGGGAGTAGAAATTTGAGTCTGTGGAGGTGTTTGGGATTGAGGGAAAGAAGGTTCCAATAACTGGTTATTATGAGAAAAACCATATTGATTTTGACTGCTATGTGTCACTTCAGAATCCTCTTGTTTCATAACTGCAGTTTGTGAAGCAGAAGGTAACTCATAGTTCTCTGCTCCTGCTAACGTTCTTGCAGAAGTATCTTCATAGTACTCTAGATTTCTGCAAAGTGAAGTAAAATCAGAAGAAAGAAATCAAAATAGATAAGATAAATAACCACTAGAGATTTATTTAGAGGATATACGTCGTTTCAGAGTGCTCTGCAGATGAGGGTCCAGAGAATCCCGGATTCATGGTTACTCCAAAGCTTCCAAAACTTAAGTGCGAGCAATCAGCACTATGGACTTGTAAGTGATTCGGAATTACTACAGAAGGGACATCCTCTTCAGGTTGTACCGTGGGCTCCTCATCTTGTATTGCAAGCTTTTGCATACTTGCACTCATGGACGACATAGGGGGTTCAACTTCTTCGACTGAAACAAGAGAAACAAATTGTGTCACTTTGCTCTCTTCCGCCTATAATATTCCTTTTTTTATTTTGAAACATATTAAATATATCTTTAGATTAGACTAGCCCGTTTTGAACTAGAATGAAGACCAACATAGCATAAAAAAATGTAACTGGCTCGCAAGAACATAAAATCCCACAAAAAACAGCCCAAAAACAGTCAGCACCAGTCTGAGCTTTTAACAAAGCCGGACTTTTTTTAAGGGTCAAAATGGGCTAAATTAGAACCAGGCTGGTCCTTACCAATCTCTATTTTACACCGTAAAATTTCATTAAGTTCCTTGAGAAAGAACATCGCTACCCAAAGGAATGGAAATAAACAAATTGGAAGGGATCAGCATTCTAGTCCTACATGGTAAACAAACATGCTTTTATCCTTCCGTCAGAATGGCCCATTCCTTTCCTGCATAGCAAACCCTATCTTAATTTATAGAAGCAACAAAAATGTGTAACTCACCTTCTTTGTTGTCGGAAGCATCATCGTGAGGATGGTAAGAGTCCATGTTGTTATAAGATCCATCGTCATAATGGGGTTCGGTAACAGAAGCAGGTCCAACGTGGTCCTCAATGTCATCTTCAGAAGAACTTTCCTCTTGCGGCTCAACCACATTGGTCTCATAGCCTACATACTCGTTACTTTTATCGAATGACAAATTTGATTGAGCCAAATCCATCCCAGAATCTGCATGAGTATCTACCACACGAACAGCGGGTGGCTTCTCAATAGAGGGCCATTCATTATGAGGAGAAGCATCATGTTCAGGATGTATCTCAGGAACCAGGTTGTGATTGATGTTCGGTTGAGATGCGTTTGAAGTGCTATAAACCTTGTTCTGTGGCCTACCCATTTTGACAATGTCAGCCATTGACTTTTGTCCGGGTGCACCCACCCAAGCAGATTGGTATCCAGAAGATGGCTGTGGAACTGGTACAGCATCAGCTACATTATGAGCTAATGGTTCATTTGCCACACCTAAAGATTCACTGTAATAGCCAAACCAAAAAAACAGGTTAACACTAATTAGCTCAAAGCAATCAAACAACACAGCTGCATGAATGTACACATGATTCAAATTCAAAAATACAGCAAATTAGAAAATACATAGTTGATATGATTTCATACTTTAAAACTACGATTACCAAACAAATCACAGGAAAAACTCAAAATTAATAAAGAAGGAATCTTAGAATAACTGAAGCACACACTCAATGGTGAGAATGTATACTAAAGAAAGAAACATGAAAATCAAAACAGAAGTAGCGATACACAAGAAACAATGTACACATAAATATGTGAGTATAAACTTCTACATCATCATCAATGCCATTACATGTGGTTTGGGGGGCCTATGGAGGTTGTTTGGAGTTGTCTAGCTGGTTATGCTTCTGCTGGGTCAAATTATCAATTTAACTCCACTTTCACTCCCATTAAACAAAAATATTTCTTCTTTTTACTACAATAATGTTTTTTTGGACTTTTTGATATATCACTCCTGATTCGTCAAACAATAAAACATATCAATATCACAACTTCCTTGTATAAGATATCAATATCAATGATATCAATATTAATATCAATTATGTTTTTTTGGACCCTTTTTTTTTTTTTATCAATTTCTTGTATAATCAGATTTGCCAAACAATATAACATATATCAATATCACAACTACAGACAGCAAAAGCTGTTTCGTACATATGATTATCTTATCATGAGAAAAGCACTTTCAGAAGGCACATCTAAACACCTCATAACTTAATGACTTAAAGACCAATATATCCAAATCACATAATTCCTAATTTTGCAAAACCTTTAGACACCTAAATAATTACACAGCCAGGTTCTCGCAATGATGAAAACACTGAGCAAGCATTAAGAAGCGTAAAGGAGATGAAACCATGAAATTTAGGTGCTGGCACAATGATGTTAAATGCCAAGACTAACCCAGAATTTATATGGTACTTCAAATGACAAAAAGAGCTGATGGACATGGGTGCCAGAGGTACAACATGAGCTATATATTAGTGGTCAGTTATTCGTAATGACACTCCAAATTTCACCAATGTTCTGATAGACCAGGTGAACATAAGCCTTTTCTTCTTCTGATAGATAGTTCAGTAGGTCACAGGATCAATTTAGCAAGCAAATACTAGTCAATAATGAATAGAGTGAGATTTTACCATTTGCGCTCTAAAGAATTCCCGTTACCCAACTTTCCAGTAAATTAATTGGTATTTTTAAATATGCGTTTAAAACATTCAATATTTATATTAAATGACTAATTATATATGAACTTTCTTAAGGACATATTACCACAACTAAAGCCCAAGGTTTAATCTAACATGACTTGCCTGTAAGATTGAGGGTGCCAATTTGCATTACGCGATGCAACTCTAGTAGCTGGAGTGTTTGAAGATGTAAAAGAACTCGACCCATTTTCCCTCTTATATGTAGGCTTTCCATGCAATCCACCAGGCTCTACAAAAATTCAAAAATGTAAGAATCCATTTTCATGTGATTCACCACACTATATAAAAATTTAAAATGTAAGAATTCATCGGAACACTAATATGCAACTTTCTTTCAGAATCGAATACATATAAAAAATTAAGTTGTGGTAATTACATACCAGAAGAGTTAAAATGGGTTGAACCACTACGTCCAGCGTATCGATCTGTGCCACTTCTACCCCCACGATTAGAGGTGCTGCCACCACCACGGGGTCTAGATTCTGTTGTATCCTTGTGCTGCAAACAAAAAACAGAATAAACCACCATACTAAAAACAGTACAAAAAAGACTAGAATGCAGATATACATTAATACTCTGTCTTCTTTAAACAGCCCAATAAGCCATATTATATATGCACAAAATAAAAAACAAAATAGAATTCGGTTAATAAAACATTGAAACATGAGTTCCATGTGTTGTCAATGTCCACGCACCTCTTTTTTCTTTTCTCGTTTGCTCTTCACCTCGTGAAAAGTATCTACACAAGCAGAAGTGTTCATATTAGAGCTTATAAAAAAACATGCAAAATCTTAAACCACAAGTCAACCGTAAATCTTGTATTAAAAGACAAGAAGAAATTAGATTTCATACATCAGCAAAAGCTTTTGACGGATAGTGAAACCTTAAATCAGAATAGGTGGGGCTCAAGTAGATAAAGTTATTATACAGCCCTATATATAAACTTCATACATTACACTGAAGGTATTCAAGAAAAACCACATGCATATCAAGATTGATAATGACTAGATCACGAGAATCATAGATGAAGAAAACATATGAACTACCCTCTCTGCTCATATACCATAAATTGCTAAAGCTAAATAAGCCCGAATTTGCAATTTTCTCAATAAACTATCAACACACCAGGCTTATACAGTCATACATTGGGTACGAATGATGCTTGTAACAAATATGTTGCACCACTGACAGCATTCATGAGTATCGCCATCAGTGCAACTCGCAATATTTGTAGAACTTAAGCATTAGGCTAAAAGCTCTGTTTATAGTTTATATAGAAGAAGCATGTAAGTTAAGTCAAAATGCCAAGTTGAAAAGTCTCAAAAACCTTATGTACTATCCACATAAAAGATAACAGCAATCTGGAAAAGACTTGCAAAACAGCATTAATACAACAATAAATGTGTGTATTGCAATGCTTTAAATAAAAAAATGCCAATCATAAAACCTATTTAGCTATCTATCACAGCGCATTTAATATTACACATTTATACGGCAATGGTTTCAGCTTCTTTTAAGCTTCAGTAACATTTTCGACTTCTTTTTCATATTTAGTTACAATATGAAACACCTAATATATCCACCGATCTCATCTATTAACAGTAGAAAAAAGCCAAAATACACTAGTAAAGATATAAAAGGGTTAAAAGCTTCATACTTTCAAATAAGTAAATCTGATCACCTGTTACAAGATATTTTGACTATAACAAAATACCTATTGTAATCAAAAAATTATTCATTCAAGTACATTAAGATACAAGCTTTCTTCAATTCATCAAATTAGGTTTATAAACCTCTTTATCAAAAATAACCACAAAAGCCATAACCTTTATAAGAACACAATGAGAACCACCCACCATAAAAAAAAATTCAAACTTTACACTGAATGAATATGTATAAAGTAATAATTCCAATCTACCACATCAACCCTAAGAAGATGAAAACCAACTATTACGAATAATACTATTTTATTCACAACTAAGTACAAAAATCAAGACCTTTATATACCAAAGAAAACAACACATAAAAAAGATTCAAAATTTCCAACCAACCAAAGAATATGCCTAAAGTAATGATAGGACTCCACCATATTCAACTTCTACCCTAAACAACAAAACTTCCCTAAAAGGCTAATTTCTCCGTCATTAAGCACAAAATCAAAACCATTATAAACAGAAAAAAAGAATCACAGTAGAAAACCACCCACTAAAAAAGATTCAAACTTTCTGAACAATGAATACACCTAAAGTATTAATACGACTCAACCATATTCCACTTGAACCCTAAACAACAAAACTTTCGAGAAAAGGCGAATTTCTGAAAAACTACGATAATATAAGGCTGGAAAAAAATCACAAAAGAAAACCACCAACATAAAAAAGATTCAAACTTTCATACTAACAAATACACCTATGGTACAAAATACCACTCCACCATATTCAACTTAAACCCGGAAAAACAAAAACTGTAAAATCATACTAATTTGTTCAAAGTTAAGAACCAAAAATCAAAACCCTTGTACTCCAAAAAAAAAAACACCCACATGAAAAAGATTCAAACTTTAACACAAAAAATCATACCACTCTCACCTTAAACCCTAAAGGTCAAAACTTTATATCTTTTAATCAATCTATTCAATCAAATAAACATATGGGTCTTCTTTTATCATAATATTAGGTCAATAACTTATACAAAAATTTATAAAAATACACACACACATACACACATATATCTAAAATATATAGATATATAGATGGTGTTATATATGATATACCTTGAGAAAGAAGACGATTAACAGCTTCATTAGGGTCCATATTACAGTCTTTAAGAGTGGAATAGATCTCAGAATCCGGAACACCGTTTACAATCTCTTTTAAGCTTTGTACCATCTTTCTTGATGCCGGTGGTATTCCAGCTCCGCCGCCGCCGCCGCCTCTGCTACCCATATTATTATCAGATCTGACACCACCGTCCACCTCTTCCGTGTACAGTCTCTGTTTTGTTAAGGATAGTTTTTGTGTTTGTGTCAGTTTGATGGAGTTTTGTGTGTTAATGGAGTTGTATTATAGACGACCAGAATAAAAATACGAAGAAGCTTTCTCTCTCTTCTATGAAAACCTTCTGTTTGTCTCTCTTTGATGTTTGTATATATATATATATATATAGTGGTTAGTTTTGGGAAATTACTAAAATAAATAATAGGATAATTGATATATCGTGGTTAGTTTTGGGAAATAAGTAAAAAACAAATAAGGTAATACCGTTCAGGAAAAATAGATACAAATAAGGTAACATTGTCATATCGGTGAATATCAAGATACATACATTATTATTTTATTTGTAAAACATAAGTTTTGTAACTGAGTCATGAAAACTTTGAGCATGGATGTATGAATAATAAAAAAAATACTCCGTCCAATAAATGGATAATATCAAAATATATCTATACTATCTTATAAAGAATTTTGCCATTTTTAAAAATCTCTATTCATGATTTGAACTACTTAAGTTACCCCTATTCTTTGTTCACTAATTTAAACATCTTTATCTAATATATCTATAATAACCTTAAATCTCAACTACTCATTTTCTTCTCTCTCCTTAAATCTCAACCAATTATTTTTTTCTCTCTCATCCATAAGTCATTTTATTCCTTTAATTCATTCAAAAGCTTCTATCTCAAAAACCGTATATCGATAAATTATAAAAATTGTATGGGTGTTCTTAAAATTTTATTCTCTTTCATTAGAGATGTCATTCGATATACTTTCGATAAATTTTTAAATGCGAGGGCGGAGCCCGTACGGATAAAGCATTTGGCTATCACACTTTATGACTTATCACCTCCTATGACCTATCACCCCTACTATCTCACCGCTGTAATGCGCGGGCACTTTCCCTCATATATATATATATATATATATTAAAGGTAAATAACAAAATAATAAATAATAAAATAGGTGAAAAATAACAAAATATGAATAAAACAAATTTAAAAGAATAAACACTTTTGTAGTAAAATAATACATCATAATTAAACTACAATTGACGACAAGCTAAATAAAAAAAATAAAAAAATAACAATAACATAACAATTTAGTATCAATAAATAAATAAAAACTAGTAAAACACTAAAAATAAAATTAAAGTAAGTGGAAAAAAATACTGAACTTGATTTGTTAATTAAAGATATGAAGGATGAGAATAATATGAATGAGAATGATTAATAAAAATTTATGTTGAATGAGAATAAATAATAAAAAGTTATGTTGTATATATAATAAAATTTTAGTTATATTATAGATTACATATGTGATGCGACGGATATTAATTTTGAAGTCGTTTTTATATTGGCCTTGATTAACTCTTCTAAAACCAAATCACTTAGAAATAAATTTTAATAAAAAATAGAAAAAAATTATAAATTTTAATATATAGTATAAAAAGATTATCATTCTGTCGTTTGAAAAAAAATGGTAAAAGAAAATACTCACAATTTTGAAACATGCCAGAAAAAAAAATTTGAACATAAACCATTACATTAAATCAATGGCAAAACCAAGATTATAAGTAACCCGCAACAAAAAAAAAAAATTATCTGGTTTTGTATCGATAATAGATAACGATAATGATAATTTTTTATAGCAAAATATAAGGATTTTTGGTTATTTTCAAAAGTTTTTGACAAATTTTTGTAGTTGTGTTTTTATTTAGTTTGACAATCACGTATTTATAAGTGTAATTGTTAGAAAAATCTTTTAAAAGTTTAGAGTTTATAGCATTGACTAGTATCATGTATTATTTTGCCCCGTAACACCAATAGAAAATACATCATGTTTTTAAAAAATTACACTACATCGATTTAGTGGACCCCTGACCCGAGCTACCTCTAATCATGATGTAGTGCCGCTTATGCATTAAATCCTTTATTACCAGAGTTGATGTAAAAACTTTTTTGTATCATTTGCTGGACAACAAATTGTTATACATTATGGATTTATCGTTGATATGAACTGTTATAGAATTGTTATTCTTATCAGGGTTCGAGTTTCAACCTTCATATTTATAAGTAATTTGAAAATGGATAAATTAAAAAGTTTTAAATTGCATTTATGTAATCGAAAAGTAAAACTAAAACAAGTTGTCGTTTTATAAAATCATCTTTTAAGTTAAAAAAAAATCCTCTTAAATTAAAAGTTAACTTAGTAGGTTATATCAAATTAAATAAAGCTCATTATATAAAAAAAAAGTAAACATATGATAAAACTGTATATATTATAACATGAGCTAATGGGGTATCAACATAATGGTGATGACGACCAGTGATGGTGGTTTGGGAAGGCTCGAAGGGAAGACAAATCCGACCTCCAGTTTGAGCACATGTTTGAAAGGGGTACAAATATTTTAAAATTTTCTTAGATATATTATATATGTATCAGTATAATGTGTTACATATATAATATATTTGGTTCCAATAACTAATTAATACATGAATTATAAATATTATGATTTTGTAATTGTTATAAAGACTTGTTTACGAAAAGAATTGTTTATATAAGAGTTAGATATATTTTTTTCTTGATTTGGTTTTGTTACTTGAATTTTCATGACTCTCATTGGTAGTGATGATAATAACCTTACGATGTATGTAATTAATATAAAAAGTTAATGTAAATATTTTAAAAATTAATAATTGATTGTGTAATTTGATTCGTAAAAGTTGTATAATAATTTTGTGTGTAAAAAATCTAACTTTAGATAGGAGGTAAAATTTTTATACACTTCTTATAGATTGCTTTTTAGACCAAAAACCCAGAATGAATAATCAGTACATACTATCCAAGTGCAGGTGACCAACACGGTGGCCGGAAAATAAACCCAAACCAAACCTTACCCAGGTTTCATTCCATATCCCCAAACACAATAATGACAGTAATAACATTACTCCCATATCCTCACCTGGGTTTCATTCCTTTACATAGAAATTCAAGCACACTTCAATATTCTACTCAAAGATTACAAATTTCACATTCTGGGTTTCAGAAAAAAATCACTGTGGTGAAAGCAAATTCAGGTATGGTGATTGATAAAGAACAAGAATTTAAACCTTCATTTGATGAGTATTTGAAAGTCATGGAGACAGTTCAAATTCGCAGAGAAAAACGTAAAATTTCCACAGAACAAGAACAATTACCCTTTGGTGAAATTAATGAAGAAATTATTGAAAAGGTTGAGACTTTAGGGTTAGATGAAGGTAAAAAGAAATGGGTCAGAAAAAAGTTGGATTTTAAGGATACCCAAGTGGGAGTTAAAGGTAAAGTTCAAGAATTTGATGTAAGCTCGGTTTCGGACGTGTCGAATTTGAAAAAGGATGAGGTTGTGAAGAAATGGGTAAGAAATGAGTCGGATTTTAAGGATACCCAAGTGGGAGTTAGAGGTAGAATTCAAGATTTTGATGTAAGTTCGGATTTGGGTGTGTCGAATTTGAAGAAAGATGAGGTTAAGAAGAAATGGGTTAGAAATGAACTGGATATGAAGGAGACCAAAGTGGGAGTTCGGGGTAGATTTCAAGATTTTGATGTAAACTTTGTTTCGGATATGTTGAATTTGAAGAAAGATGATGCAGTTGTGAAGAAATGGGTTAGAAAGAAATCGGCTTCGGATACTAGAGAAGGTCAAATGGATAGTTACAGATTTCGGGAAGTTGAAGGAAAAGATAGTAAATTTCAAGAACAGGGGTTTAGAAGTTATGAAAAAGGTTATGGTAGAAATGAAAATTATTCGGTTAATATAGAAAGAGTAGCTAAGTTGAAAAAGCTTAGTAGGAAAAGTGATTATGATAGTGATGATAATGTTGAGATAGAAAGAGCTGCCTTTAAATCACTTGAGAAATTTCCAGATGTTTGTGACCAGCCAAGGGTTTCACGAGTCGATATGGAGGAAAGAATCCAGAAGTTAGCAAAGTGGTAAGTGATATTGACAAATGATGATTACTTATACATAGATATATAATGCTTTTGATTGGTTGTTTGTTATTTAGTTTTGAATAGTTATGTTTTGTCATGGTCAGAAGTTTTAACAAGGTATTTTAACTTTGGCAGCTTAAACGGTGCTCCGATCGACAATCCTGAGTGGAGTTTCTCTAAAATGATGAGAAGTGCGAAAATTAGATTTGCAGATTTTTCAATTATAAGGCTTATCCAGATTTTAGGAAATTATGGCAATTGGAGACAGGTGCTTCAAGTCATTGAGTGGATGCAAGCACGAGAACGCTTCAAGTCCAATAGGATAAGGTTTGATATCTGTTGCTTAACTTTTAGAAACAAGTTTTCACCATGTATTAAAGATGCAGAAATGATGATTGATTTATCACTTCTTTAAAAGTTCTAGAAGTTCATCCAGTTTGTAATTTCTCAATGTCCGGTATTTCAATGGCCCCGGTGCCATTAGTTCCAGAACCTTGGGAACACCGGGTTAGCTGTTAGAAAACAAACCTTATGGTAAAACACTAGAACATGTAGGAAACTATGAGAGAGCGACATACGGAAGTTGAGCATCAAATTTTGTAAAAATTGACTCATATAAATGCATACCCTCCCAAAGTTTGCCACATATGTCAACTCCTTTCCTACATGTTTCTCCAAAAGGTTTGTTTATTTGATGTTATTGCTGATATAATCCCTAGAAGATAAATGAGTTATGCATTTGAAATGCTTCATCTTTGTTCACTCCCCTTACATTTTTAACTATGTTAATCAATAGATATACTTTGTCTTTGCAATTCAGGAACATTTACACTACTGCGCTTGATGCACTTGGGAAGGCAAGGAGACCAGTGGAGGCACTGAACTTGTTTCACACAATGCAGGTAAGGCTTTGCTTCTGAGATGCTATATAGAGGTGGCAGAACTGGGTCGGGCATGTCACAAGTTAAGATGGGTAAAACGGGTCAAGCTGGATTGGTCTATGACACCTTATTGTTAACTTCGTTAGAAACTATTATAATTAATTAATGCATTAAGTATGATAGCAAAAGCTATATTGTTTTAGTTTTTATATATATATATATATTTTTAATTTTGTTATAAAGAAAACGAATTAGAAGGTTGTACACATTCAAAATATAACTATATAAGTGAACAGTTTTGACCCTTTCCCATTTGACGTATCTCCTATTAAACAAAATTTACTGATCTTACTCATTTAACCAGTTAGACATCATTTATAAACCAAATTGGCCCATTCTTACATAAATGGTGCAAATTACACGAGTTTTTATGCTTATACATTGATGGTGCACAAAGATTCTAACCGTGCATTTTCCGACTTCCCTGTCTCTATCTGTTTATCCTATTGCAGCAACAAATGCCCACATATCCGGACCGTGTGGCTTATCATTGCATTGCAATTACCCTTGGACAAGCAGGTCATATGAGGGAACTTTTCCATGTGATTGATACCATGAAATCTCCTCCCAAAAAGAAACTATCTTCCGGTGTTCTTCAGAAATGGGACCCACGACTCGAACCAGATACAATAGTCTATAATGCGGTAAGTGTTTCCAACTCTCACAATTTCCGTTTGAATTTGTTTTGACATCCTACGAGTTCTATTTGATTATCTGATTCTGGTCCTTCAAGTTGTAATAATCGCTTTGAAACGCACACCCAAACACCCCCATGAGACCTTGCTAACATATTCCACCTAATATGTGCTCCACAACGTTTTAATTCCTCAATGTTAGTTATGGTTGGTTGTCCAGAACAGCTACTAATGTCTTTTGTTCCTAGAAAGAATGTTATATTGATATACCCAGAAAAAAGATTATTGTTATATTCTTATTTTATTTTTGCCAAATGGCTGAAAGTACTCCTATGATATTGATCTTATATATTCACATAATGTTTGTAGGTGTTAAATGCGTGTGTGCGTCAAAAAAATCTAGAAGGTGCTTTTTGGGTATTGCAGCAGCTAAGGGAACAGGGCCAAAAACCTAACAGCATAACATACGGACTTGTAATGGAGGTATTCTTTTTAAAATGATATTTCATGTTTTGTTCTTTTTGTTTAAAGTCACTTTAGCTTAATGAATCAGATATTCTAAGGTTTATTTTCATTGTAGACGTTCATCCATCTTGTGTAGGTTATGCTTGCATGTGAAAAGTATAATTTGGTACACGAGTTTTTCAAAAAGATGCAGAAATCATTTATTCCAAATCCGTTAACATACAAAGGTATGTCGGATTGTCGGAGACCATTCATCCATCTTCCATTGTTTCATAATTATTACTATTTATATGACCGACCCTTCTAAATTTACTTCTTGAAGTTCTTGTAAATACACTCTGGAAGGAAGGGAAAGTTGATGAGGCAATCCTGGCTGTCCAAGAAATGGAAAAACGAGGAATAGTTGGTTCTGCAGCAGTTTATTATGACCTTGCTAGATGCCTCTGTAGCGCAGGAAGATGCAAGGAGGCTCTTGTGCAAGTAAATATCATTACTTTTTAATGCATTACACAAATGACATTATTGGTTCTTATTTATCCGAGTAAAGTTAAGAATGGTGTTTCATTGATATATATATCTTTGTCTTTTGTGATCAATAGATTGAGAAGGTATGTAAGGTGGCAAATAAACCTCTGGTGGTGACTTATACTGGTTTGATTCAAGCTAGTTTGGACTCGGGGATAATCGAGAGTGGAATCTACATATTCAACCATATGTGCAAATTTTGCTCCCCAAATTTAGTCACGTATAATATAATGCTCAAAGGATACCTCGATCACCATAAGTTTGATGAAGCAAGACAGTTGTTCCATAAATTATTGGAGAACGGGAAACATGTTACAAATAAAGTTGATTACAGGCAAGTGGTGTTACCGGATATTCATACATTTAACTTGATGTTAGATGCTTGTTTGGTGAATGAAAGATGGGATGATTTCGAGTTTGTCTACACAAGAATGCTGCAACATGGATTCTACTTCAATGCTAAACGCCATTCCCATATGATTATCGAAGCCTGCAAGGCTGGAAAGGTATGCTTTTATGATCTGCATGTAATATTTGATTGTTGAATGCCGAATTATGGGTCACATAAGTCGTTTCACAGTATAGTTGTGAAATGTTACCTTGCTAGATATGGTCACCATAAACTGTTATAGGTTTCATATCTTTCTTTGCTAACATGCAGTGGGGGTCAGTGTAACTTCTGAAGTCTGTTGGATTACGTTTTCTACCAAAAACCAAAACTATCCCTTAGGCTACAAAGAAAATTGTAATAAGTACTTATACTTTATCATAAAACAAAAGTCACACTTGAAAGGTGTCTTGTTCAGTTCTTATTATAACCCATATCAATCTTGGACTTAAAACTTAACAAATTTGACCTCAAAAGTCAACTATTATTCTTTATTTATAACTTTGTTGGAACCCAAATCAATATTGTTTTTGAAAAGTAACATCTTTGACCTTAAAAGTCATATCATACTTTATACCATTCTTGGACCTAAAATGACACCTTTGACCTCAAAGGTCAAATTGCAATTTTATTTTCTGCTTTTATTACACCCCACAGGCCCACATTAATCTTTGACTATAGAAGTACCACCTTTGACCCGGTGACCTTGCTGTTAAAAAATACCTTTGACCTTGAAAGTCAATCTGTTGTTTTCACAAGGAAAATAACTTTCAACTGTTGATTGATCTAATTTGGATCTATTTTTGCAGGTGAATCTGTTAGACACTACATGGAAACATTTGATAGAAGGCGATCAGATACCGCCACCACCACTTGTTCAAGAAATGTTTTGTATGAAACTGAAGCAAGATGATTATACTGATGCTTTCTCCTGTTTAATCTGTCTTCCTTCAACTGAATCACATAAGTATTCTTGGAAGTCGTGGTTGAATCGTTTCAAAGAAAATCCTGACCTTTTCCAGGAGGAAAGACTCCTACATCTTATAGACAGGACAAACACTTTGTTGGATAGATATGAAGAGCCGAATTTTATTCTTTTGAATTTGCTGAAATCATGTAAAGAAATTCTAGGGATCCAATAACAGACAACGTATATACAGATTAAGGATGAGTTATTCTGTAAATTATATATGTGCTAGAATGTGAGAGAACCTGGTATTTTATTACACTAACGAAATTTATACTAATTAAATGCTTGCGCACACATACATACAGTTGAATTCTTGTTCTCTCGGTCACCATACCGGACTTTGCTCATAGTACAACGATTTTTCAGGTTCTTGGTGGATATACGTGACATGATAGTAACAGCTTCGGGCTTGAGCAACAGACCTTACTGCAGTTGAATGTTTACAGGTGCATCATGTAGGTTTTTATTAACCTATATACAAACCTTTAAAATTCGTACATGTATGATACCTTTGACTAGATTCCGAGGAAATGTCTGGCAACCTTTGCTTTTTGGGCAACAATCCTCTATTTTTTCCGGCAAACCTTTTTTCAAATCTTTTTTTTTCCCCACCATTATCACACTTTTTTTAGTAGAAACCCTTTTTACCCTTCTTTCATCTACATACCCCTCTCCACCTTTTTATTTATCATGGTGAAACAAAAGAGTAAAAATGATTATAACATTGATTTGTACAGTTTATTATTATTATTAATTTTTTTAAATTTTTTTTTTTTTCGAAAAAGGGTGTGAGCACATTTCCTGCAATCTCAATAAGGTGTAACATGTATAATATCATGAAACTTCAGTTTTTCCAAATTTTATCAAACACATTTCTAGCAACCCGGATATCAACCAGCTTTGTTCTACATCATAGCCAAAATCTAACAACTCAGGCACATGACATCAACCTTAACTCTCTTTTATTATCTAATAATCCAAATACATATTCATGCAAAGTTTTGTGTCCACGATGTGCTCGTTTAAGCGTAAATTTTCTTACATAGAACTCGATAATCCAACTCCCAATTGTGTTGTTGATGTAGGGCACAATGAATTAAACTGAGGATTAGTGAATGGCCCTTGAAATAAGTTATTGTAAATTACTCTATATGCTGCCTCTGTAAAGTGTATTCCATCCCAACTAACATATGTATCAGGCTGCTCACACACACTTGTAGACGCCAATCCACAAGCCGTTGATGAGTCTCCACAACACGCTTTCAGAACCCCATTTGTGAATCCTGTAAGATGTAAATTCCAACACAAAAAATTAACTGGCATGTGCACATGAAGCTATGAATACTAGAGGCAGTGAAATGGGCAGAGCGGTTAAGTGGTCAAGTCAGAGTGGTTGATTATCATTTGTCAGTTTGGGCAGAAGAAATCCAACCTGAAAACAATTCTTTTTATTGATTTCTTAAATTATAAATATGCAACACATTTATAAATAATCTGGCTCTTACTGATAAACTGGTCAGGGTGGTATTATTCATTTGGACACACTTCGAATGACTTTCAACTCGCTCGATTCTTTTGACCCATTTAGCCAGTTTTCTATTCTAGAGTTAAAACCTTTAGCTTAATCTAGTTCATAACTCATTCAGTACATTAATAAGTCAATGGGTCGAAATTGTTATCTATAACGAGTATCCTATTAAGATACCAGCTAGTGACTGTGGCATAGTGATTCGAGTTTATAACATGTTTATGTACCATATTTATCTGGAAAACGGTAGATTTGCATAGCAGCATTGTAGTAGTCGGCATAAATGATGTTCACATTCGGATGAACATCTCGAATCTGATTTAATTTCATCTGCATAAGTTCATTGTGATATTCAGCAAACTCATTGAACCGAATGAGGCACCTGGTAGTGGGATCATACTCTTCCTTCTCAGAACCATATATTTCCAAATATGAGGGAAGGCATCCAACTGGAAAGTTTCCTGGAACAACTAGCGTCTGAGCCCCAATCTCAATCAACTCCTGTAATTAGTACTACAAAACTTTAGGCAATGAGAAATTATATGCTGTCAGATAAAGATATCTTTTTAATGCCTGATAAATTGCAGATATTTTAGCTGTGATATAATACACTGTGAGTATGTTCTTACATTGACTGCTGAGATGATTCTATCAATAACAAGGGGAACTAATGGTTTGATCTCATCCATTGGTGACCCTGCTAATATTGGAATATTGTAATCGTTCCCTCCAATCTCTCCCATTAGGATCAAAGAACGTCCAATAAACTTTCTACACTCTGTATATGATATAACCAATCAACACTAATAATAAAGAAGTCTAAACGTGTCTCACAGCAAATGGGATGCTTGTAGAAGCAAGTACACACACTTGGGTTACCTGAAATGTTGCCACAGATATAAGGCAATGATTTTTTGAACCAGTTCAGTTGAACTCCTAAGGATGAGTTTGTCACATGAGTTACAATTCCTCTTGCTTCAAGAACCGATGAGTTCAATGCAGTTGCACCCGCCACTGCATAATTTACTCCTTGTCTAAATTCCACAAAATCACTTGCAATTTCTTTCTCGCGCACAAATGGTGGTACCAATGGCAATCCCAGTCCCTCAGCTAAACAAACCAATAAAAAGTCAAGATCACTTGCAAAAAATCGTACTCTATAGTTTCAACAAGATGCAACCACACGATCTAGAATTTGATTCGACAAGTGAGTTTTACCAGGTTCAAACTAAAGTAAAAATATCAAGTATTGATTGTAGTAGGACAACAATAAATTTCTTATGTTTCTCTAAAACATAAGAGAACCTTTACTGCAAGCTTACAATATATACAAGTTAAGATGATTTAAGGCCCTTGTTCCGTGTCACATTATTAGAATATAACATTGATGCCGCCGAAAATGCATAGCATAACAATATACTGCCTCCAACCTCCAATGGAGTACTTTGACCCTCGCTCTATGTTTCCAGGACATCTTGACTTAATGGGCGTACACTCCGTACATCATAACACATGTCCATGTCAGATAACAATATCTTCTATTACACTAAAGTACTAACAATGACAATTGTGAAAACTAACTAGATGACAATTGTGGAAACTATCTATGATGGTGAAAATCAGAGAATTAAAGACTTACCCAGAAAATCGATGATGAGACGGCCATCGGAGCAACGGCCGGTGGACTGATCCAAGAAGTTTTCGCCATAAGGCGGCTTAAATAATTGAAAATCTAAGTTGCGTATGGAAGAAAGTTGTTTAAGGTTACCAGTGTCTGCAAGAGAGTCACCAAAGCTGATAATGGATTCATAACATTTATTTTCAGCAGTAGCATATACTACTAGTAAGCTACTGCAACAGAACAGCTGCAGGATCAAACCTGCACAAGACATTGGACAAGAGTTAGTGTTGTGGTTAAAGTTGACCTTTTTCAGTTGTTTAAGTATTTTAAATCAATGAATGATTTGATTACTCAGTCCTACCACCTACCCATTTGCTGTTAAACAGGTTGAGATGACAGTTTTCATCTTATTATATATATATATATATATATTATTTTAAGCCATATCATAGCCCACCATTATTTTAATAGAAATCTTGATTTGATAATGATAATTGTATCTTATCTATGGTATATATTCATTTGAAAAACATAATTAAATTGAAAACCAATGGACAAATCTTAGTCACACATTTTTCCTTCTTCTTCCCCTTCTTCCCAACATTCGCAGCCACTACCACATCTACCGCCGCTACCACTATCATCCGTTGCCGCCACCACCACCACCGCAAGTCAGTCAATGGCGGAGCCCATCAGGATGATCACTCCATCATCGATCACCCCTATGACCTATTACCCCCACCAACTACCCTTTATTGATACTCTTAAAGGCGGAGCTCGCTTCGAAACACAGTTTTCCGCGGCTGCATGGTGGCGGCGGCAACAGAGCAGAAGGCCGGTGGTGGCGGGGGAAGAAGAAGAGCGGGAAAACGTGTGGTTGAGATTTGTCCCTTGATTTTCTAGTAAAATATTTTTAAATTTTGCTGTGTGCTTCTACAAAGTGAAGTGAAGTTCTTTATTTGAAGAAAAATGGAACTCAAAAACTCTAATTTTATCACATAATTCATACCTTAACTCGCTTTATATAGACTAACCAAAACAATGTTAGACTAAATCTAGGATTCCACTAATTAATTAAACAAATAATCAGCAAACATATATAAGGTAACTGTTTAAGTAATCTTATCTGAGATAAACGTGGACTATAACTCGATCCATGTGTCCTAGCCATTATCGAGCTCAGATAGTTTGCCTAACATAAAGATTGCCATGTACTATTCTTATTAACCTTTATACACTTTAAACCTTCAAAATTTGTACATTTATGATACCTTTGACTAGATTCTGACGAACTCTCAGGCAACCTTCGTTTTCTCGGCAACAATCCTCTAATTTGTTCCAGCAAGCCTTTTCTCAACCTTTTTTCCACCATTATCACACTTTTCTGAGCACAATTGTACAAACCTATTTGATAACCATCTTTACCGTTATTCCAACTATATAACCCCTCAAAAAACATCCGCTATCACCATTTTTTCTAAAATATTTATCAAACTTGAAGTTTAAAAAATAGTGAAAACAATGGTTGAAATAAAAGAATAAAAATGATTTTATCTCCAATCATACAAACATCCTTACATATCCTTTTACCTTCACTAAAAACAAAAACATATTAGGCAAGGACAAGTAAGGGGATGCCCTTAGGTAAGGGCATCCTTCAAAAAATCTTTAGTTTTGGACAAGCTTCAACGGCAAAGGATATCCAAGGGCACCTAAGGGCACCCCATTGGAGATGGCGTGCAAACACATCTCCTGCAATCTCAATAAGATCATAGGAGCTAGTAACATGATATTCAACCAGCTTTGTACTACATCACAGCCAAAATTTAACAGCTCAGACGCATGACATCAGCTTTAACTCTCTTTCATAAGAAAAAAAAAAGTAGTATATTAATTAGAACAAAATCATATAAATCATGTAAGTAGTTTACAGTACATACAGGATTCTTACTATTGTATCAATTATCTAATATTCATATGTAGTCTCTCCCATGCTACAGTTCTTTGGCGTTGTTATGCTTTTGTGTCTCCAATGTAGTTGTTTAAACTTAAAATTTTTTTACAAAGAACTCGATAATCCAACTCCCAATTGTGTTGTTGATGTAGGACAGAATGAATTAAACTGAGGATTAGTGAATGGCCCTTGAAATAAGTTATCGTGAATTACTCTATATGCTGCCTCTGTGAAGTGTATTCCATCCCAACTAACATATGTATCAGGCTGATCACACACACTTGCAGACGCCAATCCACATTCTGCTGATGAGTTGTAGTTAAATGTCCCTCCACCTCCACAGCATGCTTTCAGAACCCCATTTGTGAATCCTGTAAGATGTAAATTCCAAGTAAACACAATATGGGCGCATGACGCTATATATATCAATATATGAATACTAAAGGTAGTGAAATGGGCAGATCGGTCAACTGGTCAAGTTAAAATGGTTGATTTTAAATGTTTGGGCAAAAGAAATTCAACCTGAAAACAATTCTTTTGTATTGGTTTTTTAACTTCTAAATATTTAACACATATATAAATAAGCTGGCACTTATCGAAAAACTGGTCAGGGTGGTATTATACATTTGGACACACTTCAAATGATTTTCAACTTGCTTGATTCTTTTGACCCCTTTAACTAGTATCCTTTCTAGAGTTAAAAGTTAAAACCTTTAGCTTGACCTAGTTCATAACTCAATCAGTACATCTATAAGTAAATGGGTCAAAATTGTCATCATAACAACACTATCCTATTGAGATGCCAAGAAGTGACTGTGACATAGTGATTCGAGTTTATAGCATGTTTAAGTACCAAATTTATCTGGAAAACGGTAGATTTGCAAAGCAGCATTGTAGTAGTCGGCATAGATGATGTCAACATTTGGATGAACCTCTCTAATCTGATTTAGTTTTATTTGTAGGAGTTCATTGTGATATGCAGCAAACTCATTTAACCGACTGAGGCAACCGGTAGTGGGATCATACTCTTCCTTCTCAGAACCACATACTGTCAAATATGACGGAAGGCATCCAACTGGAAAGTTTCCTGGAACAACTAGTGTCTGAGCCCCCATCTCAATCAACTCCTATAATTAATACTACAAAACTTTAGCCAATGAAAAGGTATATATTTGCAATGCTTGATACAATGTTAAAGGGTGTGGCAGAGTTTTTAGCTGTGATATATTACACTGTAAGTATGTTCTTACATTGACTGCTGAGACAACTCTATCGATAACAAGAGGAACTAATGGTTTGATCTCATCCATTTGTGACCCTGCTAATATTGGAAAATTGTAATCATTTCCTCCAATCTCTCCCATTAGGATCAAAGAACCTCCAATAAACTTTCTACAATCTGTCCACAATATAACCATTCAGTACTAAAAAATGATAATTCACTTCATAACTTTAAAAGTGTCTCACTGCAAATGGGATGCTTGTAGAAGCAAGTACACACACTTATGAATTCAAATTCAATATCAGTTACCTGAAATGTTGCCACAGACGTAAGGCAATGATTCTTTAAACCAGTGCAGTTGAACTTCTAACGATGAGTTTGTTATAGTATTCACAATTCCTCTTGCTTCAAGAAATGATGAATTCAATGCAGTTGCACCCGCCACTGCATAATTTACTCCTTGTCCAAAATCCAAGTTGATGTTGTCAATTTCTTTATTGTGCACAAATGGTGGTACCAATGGCAATCCAAGTCCCTCAGCTAAACAAACCAAAAAAAAAGGTTAAAATGAATTGTGAAAAGTCATACTTTATAGTTTCAACTAAATGCAACCACTTGATCTAGAATTTAATTCGACAACAAAGTTTTGCAGGATCAAAGTAAAGCAACAATGTCAAGTATTGATTGTAGTAGGACAAAAGATTAAGTCCCTAGTTACGTGTCAGGTTGTTGAAATAATGCATTGATGGTCGCCAAAAATGCATAGAATAACAAGATATTGCCCCCAATTCAAGATTTAGTACTTCCCTAACCTCAATTCAAGGGGGTGCAACCCCTTTGACCCTCGCGGACATCATTGACTTAATGGGCGTACACTCCGTACATCATAACAGATTTCCATGTCAGATAACAAAATCCTCATTTACACTAAATTACAAACAATTAAGAGTTGTGAAAACTACCTAAGATGGTGAAAAAACCAGAGAATTGTAGACTTACCAAGGAAATCGATGATGAGACGACCATCAGAGCAACGGCCAGTGGACTGATCCAAGAAGTTTTCGCCATAAGGCGGCTGAAAAAATGGAAAATCTAAGTTGTGTATGGAAGAAAGTTGTTTAAGGTTACCAGTGTCTGCAAGAGAGTCACCAAAGCTGATGATGGATTTATAACATCCATTTTCAGCAGTAGCATATACTACTACTAGTAAGCTCTGCAGGATCAAACCGGCAAAAGACATTGGAATTGAGTTAGTTTTGTGGTTAAAGTTGACCTTTCATTTGTTTAGGTATTTTACATCTATGAATGTTCTGATTACTCCTACCACCAACCCACTACCTTCCAAAGTACATGGATAATAGTTTTTACAGGAAAAATGAATATAAGGTTGTCTGACACCTAAGTTCAGGCGTGAAATACTCACATATTCATTTTTTAAATCATAAAATTCATGAGGCTCAAGCATTTATTCATTAAACAAGAAATATTAAAATATAAATATGTGAGGTGACGGACAACCTTATATTTCTCATATATTATAGAGCCATATCTTAATCCACTAATTTTATTTTATTTTTTTTTTATTTAGAAATCCTTATTTTATATTTAAAAATTTGATTTGATAATGATTTTACATGACATATATGTTATGCAAAAGTGAATAGGAGTTGTATCACGTCTAAACTTAGATGTAGATGTGGAACCTTTTAATGTGAGAACACACCTTGATGAACACTCAAAAACTTCATTTAAGTCCATAAAATTAAAATAGCTGAAATTTGACAACTCTTAGATACAGGTACATTAGATTTAGTTTATTTATTAGAATAAAAATCATATGTGTGTGAGTGTGTGTTTGTGTGTGTATATATATACTCCAATATAGTTTACATACAAATACAGATTTCGTACTATATGTATAATATCTTGATTACATTATTTTCGTGTCTCTGATGTGTTTACAAAGAACTCGATAATCCAACTCCGAGTTGTGCTGTTGATGCAGGACACAATGAATTAAACTGAGGATTAGTGAATGGCCCTTGAAATAAGTTATTGTGGATCACTCTATATGCTGCCTCTGTAAAGTGCAATCCATCCCAGTTAACATATTTATCGGGCTGATCACACACGCTTGCAGACGCCATTCCACATTCCGCTGATGAGTTGTAGTTAAATGTCCCTCCACCTCCACAACATGCTTTCAGAACCCCATTTGTGAATCCTGTAAGATTTAAATTCCAACACAATACAACACAAAAAGTTGAGCTATGACTACTGGAGGTAGTAAAATGGGCAGATTGGTTAACGGGTCAAAGTCAAAATGGTTGACTTTCAGTTTGGGCAAAAGAAATCCAATCTTAAAACAATTCTTTTATATTGATTCTTTAAATTGCATATATGCACCGCATATTTAAAAGCAACACTTGGATCAAGTGATTAACACCCTTGTCTTTGGAGACAAAGGTCAAGGGGCCGAAGGTCATAAAACCTAAAAGCAGCTTTCTACCTTAGTTAGGGGTAAGGTTGTCTACACTTTCGTAGGCAACATTTTTTTTTAAGATGGCATTCTATCCTACTCCTACCCCTAGACGGTATGAAGACAATATTCGGTGATACTTACTATATTTAAATAATCTGGCTCTTACCTATAAATAGTGAGGTATTATATACATTGAATGACTTTCAACTTGCTTGATACTTTCGACCTCTTTAACCAGTTTTCTTTTTTGAGTTAAAACCTTTAGCATACTGAGGGGGTGTTTGGCCTAGCTTTTATTTTTAAGCTTAATTATACTTTTTTGCTTATGCTTCTATTTCGTAAGTTTATAAGCTCTTTCTTAGTGTTTGGATTAACTTGTTTTTATAAGCCAATAAGTTCTTTTTGGTACCATGTTTGGATTAGCTTTTATTTTTAGCTTGTTTTTATATGCTTCTATTTGAGTATGTAACATGTTTAGGTACCATATTTATCTGGAAAGCGGTAGATTTGCAAAGCAGCATTGTAGTAGTCAGCATAGATGATGTTGACATTCGGATGAACCTCTCGAATCTGATATAATTTATTTTGCAGGAGTTCGTTGTGATATTCAGCAAACTCATTTAACCGACTGAGGCAACCGGTAGTGGGATCATACTCTTCCTTCTCAGAACCACATACTGTCAAATATGACGGAACGCATCCAACTGGAAAGTTTCCGGGAACAACTAGTGTCTGAGCCCCCATCTCAATCAACCCCTGTAATTAAAACTACAAAACTTTAGCCAATGAAAAGTTATATACTAACAGATAGAATCATAGAAATATTATACTGTGAGTCTGATCTTACATTGACTGCTGAGATGATTGTATCGATAACAAGGGGAACTAATGGTTTGATCTCATCCATTGGTGACCCTGCTAATATTGGAAAATTGTAATCGTTTCCTCCAATCTCTCCCATTAGGATCAACGAACCTCCAATAAACTTTCTACAATCTGTCCACAATTTAACTATTCGAATTTAATGATGATTCTATTAACAGTTTAAACATATCTCACTGCAAATGTGATGCTTGTAAAAGCAAGTAGAAAACTAGAAACACTTAATTACCTGAGACGTTGCCACAGATATAAGGCAATGATTCTTTAAACCAGTCCAGCTGAACTCCTAAGGATGAGTTTGTCACAAGATTTACAATTCCCATTGCTTCAAGAACCGATGAATTCAATGCAGTTGCACCTGCCACTGCATAATTCACTCCTTGTCTAAATTTCACAAAGTCACTTGCAATATCTATTTCGTGCACAAATGGTGGTACCAATGGCAATCCCAGCCCCTCAGCTAAACAAACCATGAAAAAGTTAAAATCACTTGTGAATATTGGTACTTTATAGTTTTAACGAGATGCAACCGCTTGATCTTACATTTGATTCAACAAGTAAGTTTTACCAGGATCAAACTAGAGTACGTTATAATATCAACTATCAAGTACTGATTGTAGTAGGACAAAAGAACCTTAATGCACACTTAGAATATTTAATACACTTTGATGATTTCAGACCCTTGTTCTGTGTTACATTTTGCTCTAAAGTTGGTCATATAGATTTATATGTTTCTTATGTAAAATAACAAATAAATTAATAAAAGAAGCATGCAGACTAGTTGGCAGCTAAAAAAGTTAAATAAGGTATATAACTCTGAAAACTAACTAAGATGGTAAAAAAAAAAACAGAGAATTGTAGACTTACCCAGGAAATCGATGATGAGACGGCCATCAGAGCAACGGCCAGTGGACTGATCCAAGAAATTTTCGCCATAAGGTGGCCGAAAAAATGGAAAATCTAAGTTGTGTAAGGATGAAAGTTGTTTAAGGTTACCAGTGTCTGCAAGAGAGTCACCAAAGCTGATAATGGATTTATAACATCCATTTTCAGCAGTAGCATATACTACTACTACTACTACTAAGCTCTGCAGGATCACCCACAAGAAACATGCAAAAGACATTCTGGAAAAGAGTTTGTGTTGTTGTTAAAAGTTCATTTTTATTTGTTTAAGTATTGGATATGAATTGAACGTCTACAATGAATGATTTGATTAGTCAGTCCCACCACCAACCCACTACCTTCAAAAGTTGTTGGGATAATAGTTTTCTTATTAGCATGTATAGCTATATCTATCTTATCTTACCTATAATATAGAAAAGACATCAAAGATTAATGTGGACTCTATAAGAAAATGCCACATAACCTCATATAGTCGACATTATGTACCCCTTTTCACATTAATAGAACTTTGTAGTATGATACAAGTACTTGCTATTGCTATTGCTAGTTTAGATATTGCGTGTGGAAAAGATCTAATCATTCACTAACGAACAACAAAGGAATTGAACGACGAAAGTGAAAATACAAAACACAAACAATGGATCACGAAGAACCCAATAAGGAAAGTAGTTGAATTGGTTTCCATGACAAAATCTCTCTACCCAATTCCGAGAGTGGGCTTATTTTTGAAAGCGTCATAACCAATAATCTAAATTTTTGAAAATATTTTGTAGTTGTTTGATAAGTAAAGATAAAGACCTTATAGATAAAGACCTTATACACACGTAGGATCAATATCGATTGAAAAACATTATATTGTAAAAAAAATCATGTCTACGTGTTTAAGGTCTTCATCTTTGCTTATCAACAAGTACAAAATACTTTAGTCTTTTGTACCTATTTGAAGTCTTCTATACGCGACGTGTCAATAACTAAAGGTACGCGCAACCTAACCACTATTCCAGATGTACGGAGCCCCTAGTCCACTTAACTCCATGATCCCGGGAAATCCATCAACCCGTTCTTAGGCACAACGACGAATAATTGGTAAAACAGGGTGCTTATGCTAAGACTTGAATTTGAGTATCTCCAATTCGAAAATTCATTGCAAGACTCTTATGTTAATCTTTTCTTGAAAGGATTCAATAATGTAAGTTAATATTAACATTTGTATTATTTAATAATTAATGTATAGATAGCCATTAGATTGAATATTAGAGGCGGATCCAGAAAAATGACTTGTAGGGGTACGAAAACTAGCATAAGGAAACTGGCTAGGTGACACGCTAAAAATTTTCGAGTTGAAACAAGTTTGGTGAAACCGATGATAATCATTTAACTTGTTCTTATTATGACAATGGTTATGTTTCTAATGCAATTAAAATATATTAACTTGTAAAATGACGGTTATAGCTTATAACTAGACTTTAATTTAGAGTTCACTAAGTTCTCATGTTATAATTTTATAAAAGTAGAAAATTTTATAATATAGTATAAAGGTTAATTTTTATAAAATCACTACGTTACCTCATTTTTACATCAACTAATTTTACATTAAAAACTATCTAGCATGCTTTACTTATACAATTAAGTTTTAGGGAAAATAAATAAATATAAAAATTATATAAGCCAAATAAAAATAGATAAATGAATAAAGTTATTAATTAGTTTTAAAAGAAACAAAGATATATATTGAGTAAGTACGAGTATAAATTTAATAAAATAAAATAATAAAGTAAAGTAAAGGGAAATGCTGGGCTGTATTTAACGTGCATAAAAGCTCATCCCTGATTTTTATGATAAATATACAAACAATTTATGCACTTTAAATCATGTATTTAACAAACCCCTAAAATAAATATTAAAAAAATAAGTAGTAGATATTTGATAGGAGACATTCTTTGTATTCCTAAAGAAAAGCGTTACATGTTTGACTTTGACATTATTAGAAACAGAACAGAAACAGAACAAGAAACATGGCAGATGGCACTTCTACCGGTCATTCCTTCTTCTTTTTTCCCCTCTCTCGCCTTTCACACACACATTTGACATTTCAAAGAGCTTTCTTTCTCCAACCAAAACAACATTACATCTTTCTCTATCTCTATACAGCATATTACGTTTTTATATATCTTTCTTTCTCTTTATCACATCATTTAAATTTATCATCTGGTAATTCTTTTTTTTATTTATTATTATATTTTTTTATCTAACCAATGCATGTTTCTGTTCATTGTTTAATCCTTAGATCTTGTAATTTTAGACTAGTTTTTTTTTTATTGTATGTGGATATATATGTGATTTATGTTTGAGCTTTTTGGTACTTTATTTTTGTATATATATGCATATTCTTAATAATTTGAGGTTGTGAATGTTACTAAAACTTAAATTCATTAAGAAAGCTATTACCTTTTTATCTTGGTTACATGTAATTTTTTTTTATGTGTATCAAACTTGTCATGTTTTTGCTATGTTGTGTCATGTAATGTGTATCAAACTTTCAATTCATATTTATGTAACATTGTAATCAGTGGACTCTTCGTTAGGTTACCGACTGTTTTTTTATGATATGGCAGTCATATAATATGTTACGTTATAAAAACCGATACCAATTCACTAGTTTTACATGCTATAGGAGGTCAGGGACAGACACTTTCTTTTTTTAGAAACAAATATCCGTTAAGCATTGAAAGTTTGACATATGCAAAAGCAAGTGTCTTTACCTTTATAAGAATTATTTTCGTCTATAGTATGATTCTTCAAGTGATTAATGTAAGTTGTGTTACAATTGGCAGCAGAGTGTAATCAACAATAGTTGATTTCAAAGAGGGATTTTTATACAAATGCTAAACATTAACAAGCCAAGAAGTCAGCCAAGGCCTACGAGGTCTTATGCTTTAGGAGGTAGTGTTACAATTTCATTCAATGCTTTCATTAAATTTCTCAATATTCTATTTTTTTTAATCATTTCATTATATCTGGATCGTTTACCATGTTTGAAGTTATTTTCCGTTTTTGTGAATTCAGGCGTAGATCATACAGAGCCAATCAAGAAGAAAGGATTTGTAAGAAAGATTGCCTTGGCTTCATGCCTTGTAGTATTATGCATCTTTATGCTCAAACAATCCCCTACTTTTAGAAGCCCTAGTCCAGTACGTAAATAGACTCTTCTCATTTGGTTATATGTTTTCCTTTGCTTTAAATCATTGTGCTTTTAGTATTTGCATATTGTCCAATGTAACGATATATGTTTATTAAGTTATCTGAAGCTTTCTTATGTGTCTGCTTTGAAGTTCTCACGGCATGAGCCAGGGGTGACCCATGTCTTAGTAACAGGAGGTGCTGGCTATATTGGTTCTCATGCTGCCCTACGACTTCTTAAAGACTCTTACCGCGTAACAGTTGTGGTATGTATCATTCTTTTAATTTCTTTAGTATCATGTCAGTCTACTTTTAGTGATGTAAAGTTGTATAATTGTGTTATAGGACAATCTTTCTCGTGGAAACATAGGAGCTATTAAAGTTCTTCAGGACCTGTTTCCCGAACCAGGGAGACTTCAGTTCATTTATGCTGATTTGGGAGACGCAAAAGCTGTACTTGCTTAAACTTATAATAGTATATATATCGTGTTGAAAATTACGTCTGCACATGTTTATTTTTTTGATGAATTACTTCAGGTGAACAAAATATTTTCTCAAAATGCATTTGATGCAGTAATGCACTTTGCAGCGGTTGCATATGTTGGGGAGAGTACCCTTGATCCACTAAAGTAAGTAATTCCTATAACAATCACTTTCATAATGACCTGTTTCTTGTTACTTCTATCTTGCAAAAATGCCTAATTCTCAATCTTTTTTTTTTTTTGTTATAATCATGAAGGTATTATCACAATATTACATCAAATACCTTGGTGGTACTCGAGGCGATGGCAGCACACAATGTTAAGACCCTGATATACTCTAGCACATGTGCTACATATGGAGAGCCAGAAAAGATGCCAATTACAGAAGAAACTCCTCAGGTACCATGGGAGCCTAGAGGTGGCAAAAATGGATGGGTCAGGCAGGCTGGGTAATGGTTTTAAATGGGTAATTTTTGTACGTGTTGGAACTGGATGGTTTTGGGTGGCGTGGGACATTTTGCACCAATTTCTTGTGTAAAATGGTGTAGAGTTTTTATGCATTGAAAATACACTTTGGATGACTTTCAATCCATTTGGCTCATTTCCTTTTGAGCTAATATTTTGATTTCCACGTTTGACCCGTTAGGAATTAAACATAACCCAAATTAAATAATATCCAAATCAGCCAATTTGTTTGGTGCATTATGTTTAATCTTGCTTAACACTAAGTTCTAATGCTGTGTATTCCAGCACCCAATCAATCCATATGGCAAAGCCAAAAAGATGTCGGAAGATATTATTCAGGATTTCCATAAAAACTCAGACATGGCTGTCATGATTTTAAGGTTGGTATTTATGTATCAGGATCTTAGTTCTTGACTTCGTTTCAGTAATGAACCAATGTATGATTCATCACAAGTTTCCAAAAATATGTTGACTATTCATCAGATGTCTAAATTTCCTCTAACAAATTTCAGATATTTCAATGTGATTGGCTCGGATCCAGATGGAAGATTAGGAGAAGCACCAAGACCAGAATTACGTGAGCATGGAAGAATATCGGGTGCATGCTTTGATGCAGCCCGTGGGATTACCAATGGACTAAAGGTAGTCTATTCTAATATCTCAGTAGAGACTTCACCTTCTATGCAGCTTTTGTAGGACTTTTATAGAAAAACAAAATGTTAGATCATACCCGTAGGGGTAAGACTATACATATAATTCTTATTGGAGATAGTATTATTCACATGATACGATGTAATTGAACCATTCTTGTGTGATGAAGGTTCGAGGAACAGACTATAAAACTCCAGATGGAACTTGCATACGGGACTACATTGATGTTACCGATCTAGTTGATGCTCATGTTAAAGCCCTTGAGAATGCAAAACCCGGGAAAGTTGGAATATATAATGTTGGCACAGGGAAAGGTATAGAGCTCTTGACCTAATGACATAGTGTGTTTGGTAACAGGTCATTTTTGCAGGTATAAACGTGTCAGGTTGGGTGGGTTTAACCGAAACACTTACTAACCAAAGAAAGAATTTTGTTAATAATTAGTACAGCCATTTCAATAATAATATATTTATCTTTCTGAAAATTGAGTAGGGGGTTTTATATATTAGTAGACTTATGGACCTGTATGACCCGTTTTCTTTTGAGCTACATTTTTAATTCATTACACATTTTACTTGGTAGCACTAAAAACATAGTCAAAGTGACCCTTTTATAAAATGGGTCGAAATTGCCCTAACCCGATGTAACAGTGAAGTCCATTTATTCAAAGATCTTTAAATCGTGATGTTCCTTTTTTGGTTTTGACAGGTAGATCAGTTAAAGAGTTTGTTGAAGCTTGTAAAAAGGCAACAGGGGTATCCATCAAAGTAGACTACTTGCCACGTAGGCCAGGTGACTATGCCGAGGTGTTCAGTGACCCGACAAAGATACTGCATGAACTCAAGTGGTCGGCACAATTTACCGACCTAGAAAAGAGTTTGCAGGTTGCATGGAAATGGCAGAAGTCACATCATAATGGTTACGGGCCAATAAAAGCAACATTTTAACTTCTACTACGGGCTTTGGCAGATGATTACTTGGCGGTGGTGGAAGATCATAGATCTACTTAATTTTGGCCTGGTTTCATAGTTAGATTTATTATGAAAATAGGGGTTAAGGTTTAGGGTAATTTATATAATTTTTTCCACATATTTATCATATATGATTATTCTTACATGGAGTCATGGGGATGGAGGTGTACCCATCAATTACATGTATTAGGAAACTTACTCTAACAGATTTCAAAAATAATGCCTCCATCAGATTTAGCGTAATTATAAGGTATTGCTTTATTATATACATGACCAGGCACTAGTCTTGGTATCGGATACAAAATTATTAGAAAAGGTTGATGCACCACATTACCTTCTCAAGCCAAACAAGTACGAATTGAACACTACAAAGGAACCCATGTATATAACTTGATAAATCCCGTAAACCAGCCTTTTAAACCTTTAGCATGACACAAATTGGGTTTTTTTCGTTTCTTGTTCAGCTAATAGTTGAAATTTTTTTGCCATTAGGGTGATAGCCTAGTGGTTAAGGAGTTTTCCACTTTATGGTTTCTTCTTAGGGGTCATGGGTTCAAATCTTGGCACATGCAAATGTGGTGAGGGGACTTGGCAATGCTATACCCATCTACGCATGGGA
This sequence comes from Erigeron canadensis, assembly GCF_010389155.1. NCBI lineage: Eukaryota > Viridiplantae > Streptophyta > Magnoliopsida > Asterales > Asteraceae > Erigeron > Erigeron canadensis. The sequence continues at coordinate 27,567,056 of NC_057764.1, forward strand.
GAGCAAACCTTTTAGAGAATTGCCAAGATTCGAACCTAACGTTGGCGCATCAAAGTTGGAGGTGTTAGCTATTTATCCGCTCTGTCTTTAAAAAAAAATGAAAATTTTATATGCATATATTACTCTTTACTTTGCATTAACTTCTCTACTAGGCGAACCCCAAGGTTGACATTGAGGAGAGGATCAGTTGTATGTTTGCAGAGATCAAAGGTTCAAAGCACACTTGCAACAGGTCACTGGGGACAAGCCAATCAAAAAACAAAGTAATAAAAATTTTAACGCAATCAATTACTTGTTACTGACAGCTTTAACTAGCAAAACCCTATTATTAACCCAAAGATCATATCCATCTATGAACCATGCAGGAAAAAAATCAACACGAAAATGAAACAATCCATAATGGATTGTATAAATTTGAAGCCTCAGAAGAAGCTATATAAATCAAACATAACCGCAAAATAATGAAATTTTCCGTTTCCATCGTCAAGGACTTAATGTCAAGAGAATCATTTGTTTAATTCCTTTCATCTGTTCAGTTAAAATGCCTATCCAGATACTAGCTCTTGGCAATGCCTATTTTCGCTTTTGTAAACCACTAAAGTTGAAACCCGTACAATAGTATTATAGTCCCTCCGTACCATTAGAAGTGTTATGTTTTTAATTTCAAATAACATTTGTGACTTTAACCTTAAATAATTTTATTTGTGTTGGATAATATTTGATAAAAGTTAAATGAAATGATTGTGTTTTAGGCGTGTTTTTTAATAGTTTAACTTGTATCAAGTTTTATATATTACAAAAAATATATTTAAGATCAAAGTTTATAAATAAAGACTTTAAATATTCAAAGTAAAACACTTTTAGTAGGCCGGACGAGTAGTTTGATATATCATTGGTATTAAATCATTACACATTTTCTCGGTATAAATCTTTATATAGTCAATCCAATTCAACTCATTATAACGTACGAACGATTTTACTTTTTCCAATCCATAAAACTCGAGTCCTAGGCTCCAAAACAAAGTTATGTACTAAAAATGAATCACAATTTAAAATACCATAGAATTTGCACCCAAGATGCATGACACAACCGAAGTACCACATCTAAAATCTAAATCATATATACATTCTGCCTCCAAAACTTTACATTTTATCAGTTGCTTACAAACCCCAACAAGAGGGAAAAAAGGATGAAGCATAATTTGTAGTCTTGTACTCAAATGTCACATAAAACCAAAGTTATTTGAAGTCGTGGTGCCCACAGAACCTGTTCTCTACCTTTTTCGTTTGGAAGAACTAGCAGCACCGCCCCCTCTTCCCCTACCTGCAGGGGCCCTCTTTGTGCCTGTAGCCTTTGACTCCGTTTGTATTTGAATTCCTAAAGAACCACATGGCACCAAAACACAATATGCAGGTGAGCTCAAAAGGTTGCTGGCAGAGTAAGAAATTTATGTTTCATGTTTGTTGGAAAAACAACAATTACCTTTGGAACTAAGACTGTTAATGTCCACTTTTGGCTTTTCCTCTCCCTCGTCTGTACCTTCTGAATAAAATTACGAAGAATGACTAGTTATTGATATTACCTAATAATATATACATCTATCATGAGTAACATTATGTAGACAAATTATACCTAAATCCTCTGCATCCGAGTTGTTTTCTTCATTTTCTGCAGTGGCATCACCCTCTTCCCCTGGACCATCATCTACTGGTTCTAGCATCGCTGCGACTCGTTTCTTTGGAGCTTTTTTAATGCCTGGAAGTGTGATCATGTCTGCCGTACGAATCACACGTGACTTGCTTCCTATCTTGTATGCTTTTGTTAATGCAGACTTCACAGCAGGCTGAACACCATCCAGTGGATTTGGATGCCCCTAAACAATACAATACTGCGCTGTTAATTATGGCCAAGAGAAATTAAGATCATACCAGAAAACCAGTGGTTATATACCTGAAACTTAGACATAAGCACCAGCGACTCAAAGTCCTCCTGGTTAATGGAGTATGTATCCATAAACTCCACAACCTTTTCAACAGCTTCATCCTTAGGAAGCATCTTCAGTGGATCAGTCATGTGTTTTAGAAGAAGAGATAGATAATCAAGGCACAAGGTTGACCTACATCAAAACAACATTATGTATTTCAAAACCAATTAGGAATTTCAAGTATTTATTAAGCGAGATTAATGTAAAACATTTAACAGAATAGTATTATTGCAGAATGCATACCTGCCCAAGTTGAATTGTAGAGATGATTGCAGATGAACATGCACATCGTCAAGGAGCCTGTAATTCTTTCCCATTGTAGAGTTCTTTCCAAGCCACCCTCCAAATCTGTTAAAGTTCCGTTCACCCTAAAGAAATAAAAAAAAAAAAACATCACAGTAAATGACATATATAAACAGAACGCTCAAATGGCACTATAAGAAAGCATCCCTTGCCTGTGCAAGTATTTCCCTTTGTCCACGCAGCAGAGCAGCCCTTTATATGTAACAAAACATAATTAAAATTGTCATTATTCACATAGCAATTGTCCACCAAACATAAAGGTCACTTTCGAAATAAATTTATTACTTACGGGATTATAGCAGACGTAAGAGAACTACTTTGAGACAGCTGCCATTGACGGTATCTTCTTATTTGTACATTGATTATATCCCCACTTGCAATGGAATCAGCAGCACGTGCAAGTAAGTTCATTCTCTTGACCCCATTTTCATCTTTTCCAAGCGCACTTGGCCTGTAATTAATATAATTTTCCTGCATAAATTTTACAAGCATAAGAATATTATTAGTTATAACTCGTTATAATTTAGGATATCCTTCAATAACAAAGATACCTGTATAAGAAGAGGTACTAGATCTGGATCACTCATGCTAAGATCAAACCGCTCATCCATCCTCAATTTACCAGCATTGTAACCAAAGAGCCTGTATATAGAAAAGTTGAGTTAGTATAAATTATGTTTTTGTGCACGAATATGCTATATTAGTAGCATAAATTATGTCAACGGTTCTTACTTATCAACTGCTGTAAAGGGAGATATATCCTCATCCTTGGAGCTACTAAGAAGTCGTTGTCTTATGTCGTCAAACTTAATGTTGGACATGGAAAGACTCATGTATTGCAATTGATTCAGAGCCATGCGCATATCTCCATTAACTCTTTCAGCAAGTTCCTCAAGCGCAATCTTCAAAAAATAAAAAAAAATTGAAGATTATAACTTATCAAATTTACATATTACACAACATCTTAGCAAAATGTGTACCTCATTTACTTGAACACCTTCTGAACTGGCAATTTGTGCCAATCTCTTTGCCATCTGTCAACATGAAGATCAAATGTGCTGGTTAGTATCTAATGTGCCACATCCCATGTATAATATGCAGCAGAATTTGTCAAAACCTGTTGTTTTGTTGGTTTGCGGAAGCTTAGGAGTAAGCAGTAATTGACAAGGCTCTTTAACTTCTGACTGTATCGATCATTGCATATACAAATTATAGGAATTTTGGATATTTTGATGCTGGAAATTAGATCAGCCACGCCACCCCTATCTCCAGCAGACATACCATCAACCTCATCCATAATCAGCACCGCCTTTGGATGCTTCGTGCTACAGCATTGGGTCATTATTGCTTATAATAAATGTATATACAAATTATCTAAACCTAAATAACATGGTAAAAAGGAAGAAAGGCACCCACTGATTCATGTCAACACTCAGGGATTGATTACTGACGAGTTCTTTTACGGAATTAGCAGTACTACTACCAATTCCCTTTTCAATTTTGGCATCAGCCTTTCCACGGCTGTCACTGGCATTAACCTAGAATTACATTTGTGACGAAAGCGCCAATTAGTGAAAAACCGTGACACTTATAAACATACACAAAAAAAAGGTTTCTTTATGATCGTAACATACCTCAATAGTCTGGTAACCAAGCATCTGACTAACCAACTTTGCGGATGTAGTCTTCCCTATGCCAGGTGTACCGCTTAATAGTATTGCCTTCTTTGCCCCTGAATCACTCTGCTTTTTCCCCTTCCCCTTGCTGGCACCATTCAGAAAATTATCATTCCAATGAGTTAACCAATCATGAAGCTGCTTCACCTGATATGTCGTCAACACTATTATCAATTAATACTTATTGTCATAAAGTAATATTATTAACAAAGGCTTGAAGACGACATAATACCAGTGACTGGTTCCCTATAATGTCATTTGGAACTTTTGGTTTGTACTTCTCCGTCCATGGCAATGAAGAGCCAACAATTTGTTTTTTCCGCTTAGCTGGAGAAACACCTGGACCAGCATGTGTGGTAGCTTTACCCTTGACAGGAGGTTCATAAGCTTAAAGAAATTGTCAAGCAAATGTTACATTATTACAAGGAACCCATCATAGTATAAGAAATAAACTGAAAAAAGGAAGTTATAGAAGCATACTCTTATTTACTGCTTTCTGAGGACTGGCCTTTGGTTGAGTAGCAGCAATCTTGTCCACTTGTTTTTTATTGTCTTCTTTAGTGGCAACTTTTGAACGATTAGATGCACGAATCATATCAAACAGCCCATCCTCGGTAAGAAAGCGTGTACTTTATAACAATAATAAAAAAGTTACTAAATGAGAATAGAATAAATCAAGGGAAAGAAATAGTAAAGCACAATAACAGACCCTAGCTCTTTTGCTTTTGCTGACTTCCTTCCCCCAATATCTTCATCGCATAAGAGGTAATTCTATCAGAAAAGAACAAAAAAAAGGGTGAAAAACAACGTAAACAACACAACGTTAAGAGTAAGAAGTATTATACTGTAAAGCTAGTTTTCTGATCACGAAACACACCGTTTTCTTGCTAATTGATCCGGTAACACGGCCACCATAGCGTTTAATCAAATCTTCAGCCTCTTCTCTTTCCAAACTAGAAGCATAAAATTAAAAAAAACTGATACATCATTATAATTATTTTATCCAAACTAGAAAAACTGACAATCACACAAAGATTACCTATCAAGTGTACCACTGATGACAAAAGTCAAACCAGCTAAACAATCAGAAGAGCCTTCAGGAACTTCCTTTTCTCCTTTATGAGGAGGATCTTTTCTTTCACCAAAAGCCATAAAACCGCCACGTCCACCACCCCTTCCACCACCTGCCGCCGATGAACCACCCCTTCCACCTCGTCCACGACCACCAGACTTAACCTCTTTAGCATCGTCGTCATCATCAACCTCATCAAGGTCTACCTTTGTACTTCTTCCGCCAACTGACCCACCTCTTCTACCACGACCTCTTCCAGCAGATTTAGGAGTCGGGACATCATCAACAACATCTGCATCATCACTTTCTTTCGCAGTCGCACGAGGAACCCCCTTACCTGATCCACTTTTCAGTTTCTTACTCGGAGTTGACTCAACAGAGCTTTTTCCAGTCTTGGAAGGTACAAAATCATCATCATCATCGTCATTATTTATAATGTACGCCTTCTTTACAGGTGGAGGCTTTACATCCGCCGAAGACTGTTGTACCTTTCTTTTCGCTGCAACTCCAGATACTTCGGTGACATCCTCTTCTTTTTGTTTTTCATTGGCAAAATATTTACTCGTTCTCCGTCTCCCTGAACTTTCTTGACCTCCTTGTACCTAGTCAGTAAAAAAACAGTAACAACATCCACAAAGTAAACAAACTGATAGCTAATTTCTACATAACAGAAACAAAAGCTTTAATAGTATTGTTACTCTTTACTCAAACACTTACAGATTTCACAGATGATGGTGCGGCGTCTTTAGCAGTCGGCACTTTTCCTGGTATTGCAAGTGCGGGTTTTGCAGACTTTGGTGAGTTGCCATTATCGTTTCCTTTATCATGTTGCTTCATGAACCACTTTCTAATATCCGGTTGCTGCAAGATAGCAGACTTAAATTCTCCACAAACACACACACCCACAAACATATATATATATACTTATATCGGAATCGGTTCAAGTAAAAAAATAACTTTTACTATAAACTAAGTACGAATAAAAAAAAAGTGGGAATAATGTGCAATGTATCGCAATATATCGCCCTAACAGTCTTTCATATTTTTGTTAACAATTAGGTTTGTTATGTATATATATTGGCAAAATACGTATAAAAGTAGCGACACAATATAGTTCGATTTCTCGTGTTTCTAATAATCTACACATTGTTCATGTTACTAATAATCTATATTTTGCAAAACAAGTGTAACCGAAATGGAAGAAAATAAACGTATCAAAATAGTTTATAAGAGTTTGCTGACTTACCATTTTACGGTTATTCGATATCCAGAATTCTTGAAAATCTAGTAAGCTGAGAGTAATACAATGTCATTATTATACATACAAACATGCAATAAAATAAAACCCAATAACATAAAAAAAAAGCTCTAAAATCTAAGTTGGATCAAAACGACACCGCATTTTCAAATTTTCCTAAAACCCTAATTTACAAATAGTGGATGGTATGAAACGCTAATTGATAAAATATGAATCAGATCAAAATGTAAGCTAAAATTACAGAATAATATTGCTAGATAATAGAATAATAAAAATGAAATAAGATTGAAGGTTGTTAATAAATTAAAGTTTGATTACCGGAAGGAAGGAAGGAAAGAAAGAAGGTGTTGGTTAGTTGGGTGAGAGTGTGGATTCTTTTTGGTTGTTCGGGTCCAACAAAGAAGATGAAAGACACGGCGGTACCCGTTTTGAAATTTCGGGTCGGGTTACTAAAAAATTTACAAGTTAATAAGTACTCTATAGGCCAAATCACCAATGATCCAAGTTTTACCCACGAAGCCAAAGTATTAATCCTTAGCTTAATTTACCCGGGTAGTGATATTTTTACAACAAAATTCAGCCATCTATGACAAAGATACAAATTTTGATACATAGAAAACAACTTTGGTGTGTTCAAAATATATATAAATTTTTTTTATTGATATTCCTACGTCATCAAGTATTGGTGCAAAATATTAATTACGAACATTCAAACGGTAGAGGGGTTGGTACTTCACTTTGGTGTGTTTTCGGTATTAGGAAAAAACTAGGAAACCAATAAATCTCAAAAATTACAAAAAAATAATAAAAATAATGTGTCTCACCATATAAAGGAGAGACACATATTTTGTTATAAAAGGAGTGACACACACTTTGTCTCATTGTTAGTGTCTTTCACTCATGTGTGAAATCATACAAAATGTATTGCACCATATTGAGATAATGGTCTTGTACCTTATATATACGAGTTTATATGCTTTCGAGATCGGTACAATACCGGTCACGAGCTCATCCTAAATACAACAACGCAATTTATCCCGTTTGCACTTAATTAGGGCATAACATGAAACTTCATATATAGTTTTTATTAATTGATTTAATTTGACAATACCATGGATCATGTTATTCTTGCAATACCAATCCCAAACACTCAATTTTCTAACAATCAAAACAAACCTTTCATAAATTGATTTATAATAGTCAACTATGTCATAATCTTCATTATTGATTATTAAAATTTGAAATTCGTCAAATATGTCAATTTAAATTTTGTTTTCATATTTTTCAGATAGTTAAGTAACTCATAAAGTGTCTGGAATACATACTTGAAAGTTGAAAGCTCATCTTCCAAAAATATGTAAAATCCACGGTTCTTTCTTAAATTCGTATTACATAAAACCTCCTTTTATTGAGTTTTTGCGTATTAAAGATGTATGAATGTATATTTTTTTTAAGGAAAATGATAAACATAACCCCATGGACTATATTTAATTTGTCAAAACATGTTTAAAAGTGTTGTACATTTCATATAACCACATCTTAAAATGTTGCAGAAATATCGGAGTACAACAACATCATGCATGTCTAAACAAATTAACTATAGAGGGGTTATGTTTAACATTTACCATGTTTTAATTAACTACATTTTACTGTTAACCATGCAATCAACTTTTTTTAAAGAACTCAATAGGAAAAAGAATATAAAGAAACGAAAGCTACATTATTTACTAATAATGGTTGGGATTTTTGATATATTTATAATGAACACTAAAAGTTATATATCGTGGTTGTTTTGTTAGACAAATGATTTGTCATACTAGTAATACATATTTTGGGTTTTATATTCATATAACATCTATACAACAACATTTTGGTAATGTATTAAAACACCACATATGGAGGCAATTCAACTATGACATTGCAATCATGCTTATTGCCTCTCCCACACTGTTTCATTACCTTGGCTTTTATGTATGCCAAATAATGTTGATGTGTCTTGTAATAGCAAATTGTACAAACATAATATGTATAGAGTCATCAAAATTTATAACACGATTATCCATTCCCATAATAGAAAAACTTTGCCGCTTGGTAAACATGGTTCAATATCTAAGGTCGCGTTTGTTTAATAGAATTTGATGGATCTGATGGAATTAGAATTGAATTTTATTCCTTAGTGTGTTTGGGTGTTCAAAGAAGGAGGAATCTCATTCCGTATAAATGTATATATTCCATCATTTGATGGAATCTTCATTCCTTGGGGAAAGAAGAAGGAATTTCATTCCTTCCGTCACTTGAATTCTCAAAAAATAAAAAAAAAGATATGTCAAATTTTATTCTTTCATATTCCAATACCTTCGAAAGATTATATTCATTCCAAAAACATTGCGTGAACTAAAATCGTCCTAAAAGTTCTATCAATAATTTTTCAATTACTGGTAAATGGTAACTTTTCATGAAGAGAAAATAGCGTGAATACCCAAAAATCACTTTAAATATACGAAAATACCCAACTTTTTTTGAGTTTTCATAAAATACCCATTAAATCGCAAATCAGATTTGCGATTCAGACCCTAAATCGCAAATCGCAAATTAGATTTGCGATCTTGAGATTTTTTAAATTCATGCTTGATATAAACAGATCGATATCCAGCTCCATTACATCACCTAATGTTAGTACTTTTCTTCAAGTGACAAAGGCAAACGATGTGTCGATGCTTTGCTTTAATGAAAAGGGAATTCTATTTTTATCCAACTCCATTGTCCACTGTAGCAATGTCAAAATGCCTACTTATCTTCTAGTCTAGTACAATACAAACCCATGAAACAAACCATAATTTGATGATTTGATCGATATTAATTTCGGCTATGACAAAGTGGCAACTGGCCAAGTTCACGTTAGTCATTAACCGTCTCACTAGCACTATATACAGGATGCAGACATGTTCACCAAAGTTCTACAATCATCTCTATGGAGCCTATTTTCTTAATTTTTTGCTGCAGTTTCAATGCAGGGACGTATTGATATTTACTACTACTACTATTATTGATATATTTAATTAGAGTAATTTTGGTAGAATAATTTTCTTGTTATGATTGAATTACTTGGTTAGAGATTTTTATTATATTGATCTGTTTATATGAAACTTGTAACCCTAATTCAAACCAAAGCATCGACACATCATTTGCCTTTGTCACTTGAAGAAAAGTATTAACATTAGGTGATGTAATGGAGTTGGATATCGATCTGTTTATATGAAGCATGAACTTAAAAAATCTCAAAATCGCAAATCTCATTTGCGATTTAAGGTCTGAATCGCAAATCTGATTAGCCATTTAATGGGTACTTTATGAAAACTCAAAAAAAGTTGGGTATTTTCGTATATTTAAAATGATTTTTGGTTATTCATGCTATTTTCTCTTTCATGAATGGGTATTTGGGCAATACTGGGTAAAAAAATAAATTTACCAATATATATATAACAAGGTGATAAATTCATTCCTAAACAAACAAGAACCTTTAGATGGATTTCATCTTTGATTTAGAACCATTAGATCGAATTTAATTATTTTATCTTTCTTAAATGACAATATTAATACTTATACTTTTATGATTATACAAAAAATATCCCTTTAAATTTAATTTACACTTTTTGATTTTCCATCACAAATTTACACTTTTTACCCAATAATTTTAATCAATAAATCAAAAATAATAGTTAACATATATATATACCCCTTTAAATTTAATTTACACTTTTTGGTTTTCTATCACAAATTTACACTTTTTACCCAATAATTTTAATTAAGAAATCAAAAATGGTAGCTAATATTTATATATCTAATAGAATAATTGTTAATATTATTTTTTAAATATATTATTATATTATATATAATTAATGACATTTTAAATTTTTATAATATCATACATTAGTCGTCGATTAGATTCCTCTTTACATTGACCAGACACTTTTGTAACAAACCTTAGTCATTGTTTCTCATATATATTTATGTGTTATTTAACCACACTTTTGAAAAAGGGATACATCATTTATCAGAGGTCTCGCTAAGTAAAAGTTTAATTTTTTTGGATAACTTCTATTTATCCGGATATGTCTGCATTGTCACTGCACTTGTGTTTTAACGTTTTGCTCGAATAGTTTAGTTATACACTAAAATTTCTACGCAATTTAATTGTCAATCTATATATTCCAATAAAATAATAGTTAGCATATTTTAATTGAAATATTTGAGATATGTTTCATTTAAAATATATAGATCAACTTTCTATAGATAAAAATAGTAAGCTACTCCCTCCGTCTTATCAAAAGTGTCCACTTTTGAATTTTTAAAGTCTTTGTCTCGCAACTTTGACCTTAAATATTTTTATTTACAATGTATAATATTTGATGAAAGTTATATGAGTTGATAGAGGTTTCGATATGTTTTCATTGAGTATAACTTATCAAATATTATATAATGCAATAAAAAAAATTTGTAGTCAAGGATACAAAAGAAATACTTTGACAAAATAAAAGTTGACACTTTTAATGGGATGGGGGAGTATATTTTAAACCATGAAAAGGTAAAATTGAATATTAATAATGTTGTAAAACCCTGTATCTACAATATTATATTATATATATATATATATATATATAATTTCTAGTTTAGTCAAATTATCAACTGTAGTGTTTAGAAGGCCGAGTTTAGCTTAGGTGAGTAACAACTTTGAGAACATCAACTTTTAACATTGATCTGCAATTTTTGAGCATGTGGTGATAGAGAAGTTGCACTCTATTAAACAAAATAAAATAAATTATCGAAATTAATGATATATAATTTAGCTTGTAAATATGCGTGACTAATGTGATTAATATTATAAAAGAATTTGAAAAAAAAAAATATAACGTTTTTATATACAACTATATCATCAATGTAGTGTACATTCACCCAAACAAAAAAAAAACAATTTTCCAACCTGTTTTTTTTTTCCTATTCTATTAAAAATCAAAACAACTTAAAATTTTTGCTCTACCAATAGAGAGGTTTATCTCAAGACTATTGTTTCCAACCAAGTGATGTACTATTAAAAAAGAGACTAATGACAACAAAGTCAATGTTTGTATGTATTCTTTATTTATTAATATTTTGTAGGAACAAAATTACAAATATACTCTTAAAAAAGTTTACATTGTACAAAAATTGGAGTCGGACTCCATCCATGGTTACATTTCATAAATTTTGCAAAGTTATTATACAATAAAGTCTAAACTCAATACTAATGCGTTGTCTATGATGGATTTTAACTCGACAATTCAAAATAATTATGATATATTATTTTTCTTTATTTCGATTAATAAAGATCACAATTTCATTTTTTTGTGTGGAAGGGGTAAGGGAGGAGGGGGAGGGAGGGTCGAACTCGGAAAATGAAATGTAATGGATCTACTGGAAGACAATTGTCAGGTTAAAAAGTTGGTGGTTTAGGTTTTGGTGGTCTAGATACTCTTAACTTAGCATTGATATGTACAAACTGATATATGACATGTGGTTCAAAATCTGAATTACGTTAGGTTAAAATCATCAATGTGATTCATGGTTCTGAAAGTCTGCGTTCCTATGTAAAACAAATGGTAATAATATATGGGCAAATATATGTTCCTCAATCTCTGAGGCACATTCGATTGCTTGCCCCCTTAAGATGTTATTAAAAAACAGTTGGGAGTGAAAATAAGACAAGATTCACCAAATTGGAGTGGGACTCCATCCAAGGTTTTATTTCAAAAATTTTGCAAAGTTATTATAGAATAAAATCTCAACTCAATACTAATGCGTTGTCTATGATATATTCTAACTCGGTAATTCAAAGTATTTAGGATATATTATTTTTCTCTCTTTCGATTGATAAAGATCACAACTTCATTTTTTTGGTGGAAGGGGTAAGGGAGGAGGGGGGTTGAACTCGGAAAAGGTAATGGATCTACTAGAAAGCAATTGTCAGGTAAAAAAGTGGGTGGTTTAAGTTTTGGTGGTCTGGACATTCTTAATTTAGCATTGATATTTACAAATGAATATGACATGTGGTTTAAAATCTGAATTACGTGAGGTTTAAAATCATCAATGTGATTCAAGGTTTCGAGTCTACGTTCCCGTGTAAACAAATGGTAATAATATATGAAAAAATATATGTTCCTCATTCTCTGAGGCACACCCGATTGCTAGCCCCCTTAGGATGTTATTAAAGAACAGTTGGGAGTGAAAATAAAACAAGATTTTGGAATGTTCATTGGCTTGATGGTGGCAATCTTGCAACTCGGTTTATAAGGTTGTATGCCTTTGCACCATCTAAAGAATGTGTCATGTGTGATATTTTTTATGATTTGACATGAAAATTCGAATGACATTGAGATATTTGTGATGACATGGATAAGCAATAACTTTTGACATTGAATAATTTTTTTTAATCAGTAAGACTTAATGAGCAACACAATAAGTGTTTGTGAAATTATCAAGGTAAAAAAAACAAATGTTAATAAAGTGAAATTGAATATTTTAATTTGTTAACTATTAATTAAAAAAATAGTATTTTAAATATATATATAAGTATAATAATATATTTACCCGCGTATTACGCGGGACAATAATCGAGTAAATAAACACATTATATGAGATTATGAGGGAGTAATTCTATGAGGTGTTCCATTCCCATCCTCTTGGCGATCGTGTCTTGTGTGTATAGTTACTGTAGTCCATTCTTCTTCTTACCAATATTTATTATTATAATTATAATTATACCGAAACCTACCTCTTGAGATCAAGAGAGAGAATGTATCGGCGGGCGGTAGCGAAAGGGTTACGAGCAATTATTAGCGGCAATAAACAAACAATAACCACCTCTCGTTGTTGTTCTTCTCAGATTATCAGAAATCCAAATCATCAAATCACATCTCGTCATCAAATTGGAAGTTTTGGTGGCGGAGGAATTCGTTTCATATCATCAGAAGCCCCACCTCCGCCGCCGCCTATCAAAAGAGAACCCGAAATACCCCCAATTATATCATCAGGAAATGGATTGGAATTCCAAAATATCAATAACAATAATTCTTTTAATGATTCAACAACATCAAAAGGAGATAGGAGGAGGAAAAGGAACGTTAGCACTGGCAGTTACGAAGATGAACAATCTCGAGTCCTTGCTGCTTCCCTTCTCCACGTGGTACCCCCCCTTTCAATAATTATGTTATTTAACGCACTAGTAGCTAATCAGCTTAAGATATGCCCGTTCAATAAATATAGTAACACTTCACATTGACATTCATACTCACTTGACAATATATGTGAAGATGATTGCCCCAATAACGTTGTTATTAACTAAATAATTGCAGATGAAGTTGGGATGGAGCGAAGCAGCGTTGATTGCAGGTGCTAGGGATGTTGGTGTTTCCCCTTCCATTGTTGGTTCTATTCCACGTAAACAAGCTGTTCTTGTTGAGGTTTATTCCTATCTTCTTCCTTCGTTTCAGTCCAATCAATATAACCAAATGCTCACTCTTGATTTCTCTGTTCTCCTAACTTTCCACTTGTTACAGTATTTTATGGACCAGTGTTTGCAGCACCTTATTGACGTCATTGACTCCGGTGACTTAAATTTACAAGACTTGGTACCAAGTGAGCGCATAGCAAAGCTTGTCAAATTCAGGTTACAAATGCAAGCTCCATACATATCCAAATGGCCTCAAGCTCTAAGCATTCAGGTCATCTGACTCATTACTTTATTTTGTTGTTTACAGTCTACATCACCCTTCCCTAGTCCCTACCATATCCTACCCTAAATAATAATTGCAACTATGGGGTTCTTATAGGCTCAACCATCAAACTTCCCTACAAGCTTTAAACAACGAGCAATGCTGGTTGATGAGTTCTGGCATGCTTCAAATGATGAAGACACCGGTGTGGATTGGTACCTTAAGCGCACTGTTCTTGGTGGGATATACTCAACAACTGAAGTATATATGCTCACTGATAACTCCACAGGTTTATTTTCTCCACTGTCATCTACTCATGTCTTTACTTCACTAGAAGTTGCCAACTAACTTGAACAACTTCTCAACATTATCATCGTTATGTTTTTATTGGACTGAGGAAAAGATCCTTAGAGTTTAAGACTGGTCCTAGACTCCTAATCTCCAATTGAATGATACTAATCACTGTTAGATATAGTCATATAGATTGATGGACCTCTCGGCACTGATCATAATCCTAGAATTTAATTACATACTTCAGAATTATCTATATATGGATATCACTGATTGCAAGTTATTTATATGTCAAAACTTTTGTCATGAATGATGCAGTTATGGCTAACCTTACAGTGGTGTAATTAAATAGTGGTTTTGTAGGAGTGAATAGTAGAGTGACTAATCACTTGTGGCCTTGTGGTGTGTAGTCTTATCTACTGTAGCTATTGATCATGGTGTTTTTCTCTTCTTCAGATTTTCATGATACATGGCTATTTTTGAATGACCGAGTCAGAGATGCCTTTGATTTAAAGAAGACATTTCAAGAGGTGTGTAATTGGTAATCTATTTGATGACATGACCTTATATACAATCTGAACTATAACTTCTATTCTGGGCAACCCTTTCAGGTAAAATATTTTGCAGAAGCTGTCGGGGCAGGGGTGGGAGGTTCATTCCAAGGGTTTATGAAGAAAAGTGGTTAGATTGGATCTCTCATCCAGATTTACTAAGTTTTCACAAGCATCATATTTGCTAGCGATGGTAGCATAAAAGTCTGACTTTAGGTTTCAGTTGTCATTTCTTTCAATGTCATTGTTTATTTATGCAGAAAATAAGAAAAATGGTCTTCCAAATGTATCAAGTAAAGCTAGTACGTTGTTTAATTGCTTACCTTTTTTGCGGCGTGAAGGAATAAAGTATCTATATATGTTTATTTCGAGTATGATTGGCTTCCGTGGATTGTTACATAATCATATTTCAGCTTTACATATGAAATTGGAGATTCATGAAATATGTACATAGGCTTGGATAGTATCTGTCCGACTTTCACCATCTCATTCCTTTATTTATCTCTATATATATATTTACCCAAAAGATCATATCCTGTTGGATTAGTGGTACGTCATACCTCAAAGTTATACTGCCATTTACATATGAGTTCACACACAATCAACCCATAGATACCCGGATGGCCGGATATATGTATATTGTATACATATATAAAATCACTAAAATTTGATATCTTTAAAAGATTTGAGATCACATGTTGGTCAAATGCTAAGAGCATTCATCATTGTCACGTTAGACCACCCTACAGTCACACTATACGTCATACCACACTATACCATATTTGTATGTTTATAAAATACAACATATTTAATTTATTAATAAAAACATAACATAGTTTTATATTAAAATACATTTAAGTTAGAAATAACACACATTTCAGTATGTATGTAAAATACAAAATATTCGTTCTATGTGCAGAGAGCTACCAATGGAAAACATATTGAAACAGGAAAACCAAATAAAAAAAAAATAATGGGATAATTTGTTTACTACGTATTGATTTATATTTTAGTGATATAAATAAACTAGTTGATGTACACAAGTTGTTTCACAAAGTACAAACAACAAAGTCATCCTTCTCGGTCATCCTACTCCATCTACTTCACACTACTTATTAAAGTCATACTCATACTCCATCTTTTTGGATATATATCATATCAATATAATATATATACTCCATCTTCTTTAGACGAATACATTGAAAAATAAGGAAGAAACAATAAAATATTCAAGAAAATAGAACGATAGCCAACCACTCCATTTCTTCTTCAGCTTCGACCATAAGGACGTTGAGATTGTAATGGTACCACACCACGTCGTCGAGGTCCTATCTTCCACGTTGTCTACGCTTTATGAGTATATGTAATGTGGCTAAAATATCGTCGGCGTGGAAAAAACGACCCGAACGATATACACCAAAAGGACGCTGAGATTGTAATGGTACCACACCATGTCTTCAAAGTCCTATCTTCCATGTTGTCCACACTTTATGAGTATATGTAATGTGGCTAAAATGTCGCCGGCGTGGAAGAAACGACTCGGACGACATAGTGCGGTTCCATTACAACCTCAGCGTCTATTTGGTGTAGAAGCTCCAATGTCCACCCATTGACGACGAAGTTAAGCAGGGTGGTCGCGTCCTTTTCTTCTATGTGTGTGTGTGTGTGTGTGTATATGGGGGTGGGTTATTTATATTACAAGCATTTAAAAAGTACAAAAAGTACATGTGTAAGTTAACTTACACATGCTTGTTCCTTCCATCTCCCACCACCACCACCACCACCACCACCATGATCATCTCCGACCACTACCATGATCCTTTGGCGACGGCGACCATCTCCGGCGAGACTTACACATGTGTAAGTACAACTTACACATGTGTAAGTTAACTTTCCGGCAATAATCAGGTTCGTTTTTGGGTGGATACGGTACGGGCCAGAGGCCCTCATCCATTCTAAGCTGACCGTCAAGGGACGCATATGGGAATCATATGGATTTGATGGGCGGCGATCCAAAAGATGGTGACGGTTTGCTATGGTACGGGCAAAACCCTTGATGTCGGCGTCGTAGTTGGGTTGGTTGGAGATGATGGAGGCTGGTGGTGGTTGTTTCGCGAAGGAAAAAACCTAGAATTTTTAAACCCTAAAATGCTAAAAAAAAGGGTTGTACTTACACATGTGTAAGTCTCGCCGGAGATAGTCGCCGTAGCCGGAGGATCATGGTGGTGGTCGGAGATGATCATGGTGGTGGTGGGGAAGATGGAAGGAAGAAAGAGGGGAAAATACCTTGTACTTTTTGTACTTTTTCAAACTCTTGTACTAAAAATAACTTTCATATATATATATATATTTAAAATTATTTGTATTTTTCAATTGTTTTTGAAGATTGGTATGCAAATGTATTATATAAAACATATTAAAATGATTTTCCTTAAAGAGTCGAACATTGTCAATTTTTTGATAAAAAAAAGTCTTTTGTACCAAATGGTATATATCCTGTTGAATTCCACATATAATCTGATCTTGTTTTACAAAAAAATGATGATCCACACATTTTTTTTTTTCGTTACATTACTAAATGTATTTTATGTTGGGATGTTAAAGGAAAAACTCTGAAACATAGTATAAAAATCATTTCACAAAGGGATAAATGTCTGAGAATATAATGAACTATGCATGAATGTTTATATTGTGTAATGAACTACTTGGATGTTTAGTGTATGTAATGAACTATCAAATCCAAGTTATTGGATGTATCCGACTAATCAAAAACTTACAAGTGACAGCTTATATGGTTGCCACATATACCCGGTTGCATCCAATAAATAGGATTTAAAAGTTCATTACATAATAAACATCTAAGTAGTTCATTACATAACATAAACATTCTTACATAGTTCATTACATTCTCAGGTACTTATCCCTCCACAAATCATTCCCCTTCTACAAAAACAACAAATTCAATAACCCGACCCGTTAATCTCTCAAATACTAACGAGTAACGAACCAAGTGACAAGATTACTACCAACTCTCACACAGCTTTGCACACACAGTAAACACACAGAGTGAAGAAGATGAGGGTGTTCCTCTGCAACCCATCATCTCCTTCCTTACCACTCCCACCACCACCACAAACCACCATTCACCACCCACTTCCCCACCATACCCACAAGCCATCTTTACTCCATTCCTTGACCGGAGCTGCAATCTCCATCAACCTCTTCTTCTCACCCTTTTCTCCACTTCCACCGCCCCCTTCTTTCGCTTCTTCTTTCGTCAATCCAGAATGTACCGAACAAGACCAACGAATTGAACAAGAAAGAATGCTCCAAAAGGCTCCTGAATTAGTCACAAATGAAGATATTGTCAAAGAAGCTTGGCAGATTGTTAATGATAGTTTTCTTGCTTCTGATCACACCCGATGGTCACCGCAATCTTGGCTTGTATGTATATCTTGATTTTACTAACTTATTTTATCTGATTGTTCGAAAAATTGAATCTTGTTGTATATTGTGGATTGCCCATTTCATGGTTTTAAATAAAATTGTGTGTTTGGGATGTTTTGCTTATTTTTAAGTGCTTACGTCTTAGAGTGAGAACTCCTATCCGTAACACTTAGTATGTAATTACTGATTTTACCAACTTAGATTATCGAATTGGTCGAAAAATTGAATCTTGTTGTATATTGTGGATTGCCCATTTCATGGTTTTGAACAAAATGAGGTGTTTGGGATTTTGCATTTTTGAAGTGCTAAAATCTCAAAATGTGAATACCTATCCGTAACACTTCGAATTGGGTTTTGTGTTTTATAAAAATTGGAATAGAGTGTCGGTTAAGTGCTTGGAAGTGTATATAACTAGAGACTGAAATCGATAGTATGTATACTACTTTAAGTATTTGCTATTGTGTGTATCCAACTTTTAAGTAACTGCTATTGACTAAGACTTGTAAATTGGTGGTGTGATAGATGATGTTGCAACTTATATGGATGTCATGTCAGCATTAAGCAAAAATACTATCGGTAATGGACAACAACAATATTGCGAGTTAGATACATGTAATAACGGCATTTTAAGTAGGAAACCATAGTTTTCAGGTTACACTAGGCTACATTTGTAAACTCTCAACTCAAAACTATATGCAAATCCTGAGCCCTCAAAGTGATTTAGTTATAGGGATAAGTACAGCAAAAATTAACTTGCTTTCACCTGTTTTGTCATCGTATGTAACAAAAAGTCTAGGTAAAATACTTTCTTTTGTTTCCTTTCTTCCCATTATATGCAAGACTGCAAGTACTTTCACGTACAAGTTTTTCTGATGATGTGGTGGCCTCCATGTAACCATTTATCTGTTATAGGAAGTTACATAAAATGATAGTAGCTGAAAATGTATCGTATTTCATGTCATAAAAGAATACATTTTTTGGTTACATACAGTGACTAAAAGGGTGAAAGCAAGTTACTTTCTGGTGTAATTGAACTATTTGTTGTGGTTCCTTTATGATAGATGTACTGTTTTCATTATAGCAAAAGGTTTGTTTATGATAGATGTACTGTTTTCATTATAGCAAAAGAAAGAAGATGTTATGAGTACATCACTGCCAACAAGATCTAAAGCTCATGACGTAATCCGGAGAATGTTGTCTAGCTTAGGTGATCCTTATACTCGGTTTCTTTCTCCCGACGAGGTAGTTGATTCTCACAAGTCTTATTTGTTCTCCTCTATTTGGTGTTTTGCGTTTTGCTAACAGTACACCTGTAATTTAGTAATTTTTTCTGTGTGTTGAATCTGTTTTTAAAATCTCTGCTTTTATAATCATTGAACTACACATAATTTTATATGGGCCAGCTTTAGGGTTTTCTGGTGGGTGTATCAAATGTTTTTCTACTTTTTTTGTACCTGATACTGATGCAAGTGATTATGCAATATTGAATAGCTAAAGTTGGATAATTAGTTGTAATAAAACGGGTAGCAGGGGATAGTGTTTGAAGTTGTGATAATCAGATGATGTGTATGAAAAATTGCAAACATTCAATGACTCAGTAGGTAAATAATCTGTAGCAGTTTTCTTCTAGTTACTTCTACATCGATTATCCAGTACAGATAATTGACCCCTAAATGAATGGATTTTCCAAATCAGTTTCAGCATACATAAACACTAGAAATTTTTTATTTGTGACTTGAAGATGCAATAATCAGATAATTACTTTCACAATGGAATGCCAAACACTCCTTTAACATTCTGCAAACGCTTTTAAAGTTCGAAATCGATATCA
This sequence comes from Erigeron canadensis, assembly GCF_010389155.1. Lineage (NCBI taxonomy): Eukaryota > Viridiplantae > Streptophyta > Magnoliopsida > Asterales > Asteraceae > Erigeron > Erigeron canadensis. The sequence goes on from NC_057764.1 coordinate 27,587,218, forward strand.
TTTATAATTGTTGTTTTCATTACAAACTTCCAGTGTCTTATTCCATGGCATTTGTTCCTTCCATTGGTATATAAAGTTCTCAAAGATGGCAAGGTATGACATGTCTGGAATTGGAATTAACCTTCGGGAAATTCCCGATGAAAGTGGTGAAGTAAAACTGAAGGTTTTAGGTCTCATTTTGGATGGGCCCGCATATAAAGCCGGAGTCAGACAGGTGCTTACATTTCAATATCGAATTATATTTTACTATAGCAGAACACCCTTTTTGAATTATATATTTCTTTCAGGGAGATGAACTATTATCTGTAAATGGAGTAGATGTGAAGGGGAAATCGGGCTTTGAAGCTTTGTCATTATTACAAGGGCCCAGTGACACATCTGTGAAGATCATGGTGGTTATCCTAATTGAATGATAATTAATAGTTATTCTTATTTGATTCCATTAGCTGAACATTTGAATAAAATTCATATTTTTTAGGTTAAGCATGGAAATTGTGGTCCCGAACAGTCTCTCCAGGTACAGAGACAACTTGTTGCTAAGACGCCCGTTTTTTATCGGTTGGAACAAATAAATAATGGAAATACTTCTGTTGGATATGTCCGTCTAAAAGAGTTCAATGCACTTGCTAGAAAAGATTTGGTCACAGGTAAATTTCATTTTGAATATACAATAATCGCCTCTGAATGCCATGTATAATGCTAAACTTGACGGGGATATTTTCAGCAATGAAGAGACTTCAAGACATGGGTGCCTCATTCTTTGTTCTTGATCTTAGAGATAATCTTGGTGGATTAGTTCAGGAGGGTATTGAAATTGCCAAACTATTTTTAAATGAAGGGAATACAGTAAGTGATCTAACACACTTTTTTATTCGTACAAGTAATGAATTTTTAATTTATTATTTTGGTTGTTTATATGTAGGAGAAATTGCCTAAAACGGGGTAATTAATTTTCTTTTTCGCAATAAAGGGGTAGCGTTAATTTGCGACAATAAAAAGGGTCATTAACCAATTTGAAACAAATGAGAGGCTCACTAATACATTTGAAACATATAAGGGGGTAAAATAATGTTCAAGTGTGGTGGTTTATGGTGGTGTATTTTGCAGTGGTTTATGGTGGTACCCCTTTACTTGCCTAGTGACCCCTTTTATTGTCACAAAATTTTTACCCCTTTATTGTGAAAAAAAAATAAAATTAAGTTCCCTTTTTTTTAAGGCAATTTATCCTTATATAAATATCACTAAGCTTCTAAACATTTATTGTATTGACGGTACCCCAACATTTTCTTGTCTAGTTCAAACATAAAAATTCAAGGGTGTGAAGTAATAAAACTAGGAAGGTATAATGGGATTGAACGGTCTTTTTCAAACGTCATATTTTCTGGTTATGTCTATGTTTGAAGACCAAAAAAATGAACTATAGGTGTTTTACTAGAACAAAAAAGTTGTAGGGATTTGAATGATAATAGTAGGAAGTACGATGGTTTTATCTGATATAAAGCCTTCATTTCCATGTATTTGTCATTAAAGTATTACTGTATTCAATCGACTTCTTTCATGCTGTATTGCTGTTTCTATCTTGCACACAATTATTTGCTTTCTAATGATGGGCAATTGACAGGTGATATATACTGCTGGAAGGGAACCTCAGAACGTAAAAAGTATAGTAGCAGAAAATGTGCCTCTTATTACATCTCCACTTATTGTATGTTATTTACAGTACTACTCTAGCATTACTTTTTTCGTCTATGTGGGGACCTTATTTTTATCACAAGCGGCAGTTAACATATATTTACGATCTTCTTAACTTTATAAAGTCATAGCCCTTTATAATGATGAGTGTTGTGAAATTCTTCCAAGTAATCGTATATTACTAAAACATATGAACTAGGCAGTTCATGAAATTATAGAAAATTACTCCCTTTTGTTTATTTGTTATCAATTTTGTTGTGTTAGTTGTTAAACCAAGAACCTAAGAACTTAAATTTTTTTCCTTATGCAGGTTTTGGTAAACAAAAATACTGCTAGTGCAAGTGAAATAGTGAGCGCTAATATTACCATTTTTTATGCTCAATTTGTTATGCTAATGATACATGTCTAACCACCGGTACCCCTTACAGGTTGCAACTGCACTTCATGACAATTGTAGGGCTATTCTTGTTGGTGAAAAAACTTATGGAAAGGTCTGATACTCTAATGCCATGGTCTAGAAAATCACGATCTGATCATAAAAATATGTTATCTGATGACATACTTGATCATTATCAGGGTCTTATTCAATCGGTATTTGAACTTGATGATGGGTCTGGTGTGGTGGTCACTGTTGGGAAATATGTCACACCAAATCACTTGGATATAAATGGGAATGGAGTAGATCCTGATTATAAAAAATTTCCAGGTATGTTTTCCAATTTTTATAATGCTTTTACCGACGTTTATCATGCGAAACCTTTAGACCTGCAACTTTCTTTTGCTCAAGTACTTTTATGTCTGCAGCGTGGAATGAGGTGGTTGAACGCTTATCCAAGTGCCAAAAGCAACATGGGTGAAACACAAATGTGTGAAACCAGACAACAAATTGATAGAAGGTCTTTGAACGGTGGTGATCTCATAACCTAAGGTTGTAGGGATCCACACTGTAGATCATTTTTTTGTAATGTAAGTTACTACTGAAAGGATGAAAGAATAGAGGGACCAGGGATTATTGGAAAACACACAATTATATAGTTGTGTAAGCAACGCACAATGCGACATTGTTTCAATGCTAATTGATTAGAAGTGTATTGATATATGTTTTCTACTGTACGGATCAATTGAACCGTATTATTAAATGCATCAAGCTCTTAGTTTCCTCCTATTATATGTACACATGTAAAAGGTAGCCAGTCATTTTAGTCAGTTTTCTCCTATTGTATGTACCCAAGCAAAAGGTGACTAGTCATTTAAGTGCTACATCGTCATTCTCTTAAGTTGTAGCCATCTTTTGGCGATAGTCAAACTCCCTAACATAATGTAATGGCTTAGCGAAGCAAAGCCTCAAAGATGAATACATATTAGGTTCATTGGTCCGTTGCAGGTTAACTAATCAAAAGTTTTATGTGTTTAACAAGTGTTATACCCGACCATTGGTTAGGGATAATAACGGGACGTAGACTCAAACTCCGGTCAGGAAATTTTTCATGTCAATAGCTACCACCGTATCAAAGAAAACACATAGTTAAACAATTTATTGTAGATCTTAAAATACAAACTTTGGTAACGAAACACGAAGTTGAAAGTGTTGAAGTGGGACAAAAATAATAAGCTAATAACTTAGGTGGCAAAAGTGGAAAAGCCCAAAATTTTCACCAAAAAAAACTTTGATGGTTAAAGTAATAAGAATCAAAACTTTATCATCATAATCCTAAAATACAAAACTATTAGTTAGAAATTTTGGTGGCGATAGTGGAAAGGCCAAATACTAAATTAGAACTCAAAACCTTAGATATAAAAATAAAATATTTATAAACTTTAGTTAATAAAGTAGAAAAACCAAAAGCTTCATTAGGGAGTGGGGAGTGGGTCGAATAGAGAAGAGATACCATGATGAGGGGAGGTGAGCACAAATCCTCGTAATGAATATCATGATGAGGGGAAAAGGGAGGAGATAACAGTCTTGGTATTTATATTGTCGTTTTAGTTTACATTAAAAAAAAGAAATAATTTTTGTATATGTAACATTGAATGAATGTGAAAGTGAACATAAGGAATTAGATTAAATAAAAAAGAAAGTGTAAGTGACATTTCCAATTTTCCATGTACCTAAACACAATTATATGTATAGAGGAAAGGTTTACGTGAGAATAATTTGAATTGAAAAAATCATGAAAACTTTTAAATTATAACTTAATGTTCATATGAGAATGTATATGTGAACAAATTGGTTCCCATATGAACATAATCCTTCACTTTGTATGTATAGATTCAAGAATAGATATACTGAAATTTGCTTTATGAGAACTTTATTATTAGTTTTATGTTTTAATTAAGTTGTAGGTTTAGAATTTTTAAATATCCATTTTATGAAGTTTTTTAATATATTAATATAATTTGATTTTTTTTTTCAAATAAAATTAAAGTAATAAAACAAACAAAAATGGTGGTGAGGAAAAATGAGGGGCATTCTTTGTAAGATAGAAAAGACGAAGGAGAGAGGCATTCATTGCATGACGGGAAGGGAGGGGATAGGACTATAGGAGGAGATAAAATGTGAAAAAATAATGAGAAAAAGGGATACACTTCTCACTCCCTTAATAGGAAAAATGAAAAATTTAATGGCAATAAAGGAAAACAAAAAGTTTAATATTAACTAAGGGGATGTTTGGTACAATGGAATGGAAAAGGTGAAAAGAGAATGAGAAAGACTTCTCATGTTTGGCTGCAATGGAAATGAGAAATAGAATCAAGAAGCGAGAATCGATTCCATTCCTTCAATTCTCTATAAAATGTAGAGAATTGATGGGAATGAAATTTTTTTTTTTGTTGGTTTAGTGATGTTATATATATTAAATTTAATTATTATTCAAAATTTTGTATTTTTTGTATATTCATTCTCTGTTTGTACTAAACGACAGAATCCATTCTCTTTCCAAACACTCATTCTCTTTCCCACTATATTCATTCTTTATTATATTTCCATTCTCTTTGATTCACTCCTACCAAATGCCCCCTAAAAATACTTTAACTAGTATATAATACGAGTTTTAAGATGGACATGTACATTAGTAAAATGACTAAACAACCAAAATATTATAAATTAATTCTCCGTTTTAGGTTTAAAATTGTTCGTATGAACGTCTGGAGATTGTTTAACCCATGAAAGCCAAAGAGTTAAGTGAGCCATAATGTAGCTAACTAAGCACGAAATGTTATATTGTTCACGAACTATCAAAATCTCTTATTGTGTGTACGAACTTGATAAAATGTTTAAATTACGTAACTAATTATGACCGGCCAATCAAAAACTTACACGTGACAATTTGTTTGAGTTATCACGTATACCAGTATACCATGTTACATATTTCAAATATTTTAGTAAGTACGCACACATTAAAAAGGTTTCTGATACTTTGTGCACATTATAACTTTTCAACTAAGTTACGAGTAGTAATTGGACAAGCTCTCCAATTTGACTAGTAAAGTTGAGAGAATATTGACTATTGAATTATAATCAATGGTCAAAATTTAAAATTATATTTTGAATATTCACCATTGATCATAATTCAATGGTTAAGATGTTTATAACTTGACCTCTCATTTTAAAATCAACTTGAGGGGATGTTCATATGCAGTAATTACATTATGACGTCACCTAAAAACAAAAAAGAACAAAAAGGTAGTAGGAGCGTGCGGCCCACAAAGCCTTTAACAATATATTCTCTTTTCCCTCCGACCGCCTTCCGTTTCAAAACCTCCACCACTCCCATTCCCAATTATTTTTATTTTTTTATTCCCCTCGAACCCTTCTTCACAACTCATCCTTATTCACTTTACACCAAAACACACACAATGCGTTTTTTCTCCAAATCATCTTCCGATGACACGTCAGCATCATCGCCATCATCATCCACCGTAACCGACGGTGGTCCAGCTAGACCTATCCGTCTAGTATACTGTGATGAAAAAGGAAAGTTTCATATGGATCCTGAAGCCGTTTCGGTACTTCAGCTCGTTAAGTCGCCAGTCGGCGTCGTTTCGGTGTGCGGCCGTGCTCGCCAAGGCAAGAGTTTTATTCTAAATCAGGTAGTTTCACTCACTTAGGGTTTCCTGTTTTGTTAATTTTGCTATTTTTGACTTTTTTTTTATTTAATTGTATAATTTAGTTATGCATTTTAGTAATTGTGAAGCTAGGGTTTATCATTCATGTATCTGATCATTTATATATGAAACTGAATACAATGCCGTTTCCGTTAGGTTGTTCCTGTAAAATTAAATATCTAAGGTTTTGTTAGTTGACTGTTAGATTGTATAGTGTAACTTATTCGTGCATGCTTAGTAATTTTGAAGCTAGGGTTTAAGGTGTGATCAATTCTTGGTTTTAAAAGGGGATACTTGATAGGCGCACGAAGGCGGCAGGGTCCATTTCCGAAGCACAAAAGCAACAAGCTTTTCGTACGCGAGGCGCACACTGAAATTTATTAGTTATTTATATAGTGTTTATAACACATAAAATACCAAAACACCTTCTTTAAGAGGCTTGTTAGAGTCCGGCTTTGACCAAATTTGCTGTTTGAATAGAATCCCCCTAAAGATTGTTGGTCTCGTTGAGAAAGAATAAAGAAGAGATCAATTTTGTTGTGAAAGAAAATGTAAGGAATTTTTTTCTTTTTTAATTTTTAAGGAAACAATTTTTTGTTGTACAAAGCTCATGCTTTTTAGCGCTTGGGTTTAATCCAAAATCTCAAAAAAGCTCATAAAGCGTTCGCTGTCTATACACCATGTGCCTTGGGTACCAAAAAGCTCTAAAGCTTGCGCCTAGTGTGGCCTTTTAAAATCAAGGATCATATTTAATTAGTTGAACACAATGCTGTTAGGTTGATCAGGTAAAAACAAAAGGCTTAAGGTTTGTTAGTTTACTGTTTAGTGTATCATGTAATTTATTAGTGTGTGTTTAAATGGTTTTGATGCTTGTTTTAAGATGATCAGGTAAAAACAAAAGGCTTAAGGATTGTTAGTTTACTGTTTAGTGTATCATATAATTTATTAGTGTGTGTTTAAGTGGTTTTGATGCTTGTTTTAAGATGGGATCATTTTTTAATTGAAGCTGAGTGCATTACTGTTAGGTTAATCAGGTAAAAAAAGACTTACGGTCTTTTGAATGTATTTGTTTAATAAATGTGTGCGCATATTTTGAAGCCCGGTCATAAGGTCTGATCATTTTTAACTGAAGCTGAGTACAATGCTGTCAGGTTGAACAGGTAAAAGAAATAAGACTTACTGTTTGTAATGGGATGGTATATTTGATGATTAGTTTAATTTTGTACATTAAAGTGATTATAAAGGCAGGGTATCAGGTTTAAGCGTAGTGTCAGCTCCTTGAAATCACAGAAGTTTGATTTGTGACTCGACTAGTAAGAGTCAGGATAATAACAAGTTGATATGTATTTTAATATTCTTTATATATATATACATTTAAGATAAAGTAACATGTTTGTGAAAGCAAAAATCTACAACTATTTATCATCAATATACATTTTTTTAAAACCGAAAATGTATACATAGGTAGCGATGTGACTATGATAGTTACTTGTTTCTTGCTCTTCTCCTGAGCCGAAGGAGTTAGCGACTCACCTCGACTTGGGCCGAGTCACACCCCGAATCACAAGTCATGCTAAGAGTCAGCCAGTCAGGTGCAACTTCGAGACCCCTACATAGTTGCCACCTTTTTGGTGTGTTTTGATTTGACTTGTATTTCTTGAGTTGTGACTCATCAGAATCTAACAATTGTGGGTTTAAGTACAATGCTGTTATAGATTGGTGCTTTAGGAAAGAATTAGGGGTTGTTAATTGACACTTATTTGAAATTTTGAATGTATGTCTGTAGTAATTTTTGGAAGCTAGGGTAAAGGGTTGTATGTGGATTTGTTGGTCATGAAGTTGTGAAGTTTGAGTATAATGCTACTATAGATCAAATTGGTGTAGTGGGAATGATTTATTGATCATTAAGTTTGTGATGGTTTATTTCACAAATAGTTAGTTAGAGCACTTCGATCTTACGGTATTACAACAATCAGCAAAAGAATTTGAACTTTTGAAGTAGAGCCATAGTAAGGCATGTTAGGTTGATTTGTTTGTTTGAATAACCAATCAACCTTGGAGGCTAAAATTTTACATAGGAAACAGTTTTAATCTGCTAATCAAAAACAAAGAAGTTAGTGATTGAAATATTACTAAAACATGAATAGTTTAGATTTAGATGGGAAATTATGAAAGATCTAGGTATTAAATGGTAACGATTTAATACATTTTTAAATGAGGCGGACATTAGGAAGGTTCAGTTGCAAGGTTGAGTTTTATCCTTAAATTAATGTTCTACATTTGTTCTCCTTAGTACTAAAGTTGACATCTTGATATATATTGGGTCCCGTGAGTCTGTGACATTCATGCATTATATATAGTATAAATTAATGTACATTAATAGATATGTCTGTGTCTGTTACTGGCGAATATCTTTTTAGTATTTCCTTGTGATTGTGGAACAAGTGAATGAGTGTCTTTGTTTAAACATTTTGTTTTATACGCTTTAGCTTCTTGGAAGGAGTAGTGGATTTCAGGTGGCATCGACTCATCGTCCATGTACAAAAGGGCTCTGGCTGTGGAGCACTCCTATAAAGAGAACGGCTCTTGATGGAACCGAATACAACCTTTTGCTATTAGATAGCGAAGGAATAGATGCTTATGATCAAACGGTCAGTTTTCATCCTATTCAGTTTTAAGTATAAGTATAAGTGGCGTATAACAAACCTCGGCTTATTTTTTGTTTATATGTCTTTCCCCTGCATGGGCTATTTTACAGGGTACATACAGCACACAAATCTTCTCCCTAGCTGTCCTTTTATCAAGCATGTTCATATATAACCAGGTTGATGCCTGATGTACAGTTTCTTGTATTAACTCTTTTTGTTCATTGCTATTTCTCCATCTATAATTTTATGTTTCTTTCCAGATGGGAGGTATTGATGAGGCTGCACTTGATCGCCTGTCTCTTGTAACTGAAATGACTAAGCATATTCGCGTAAGAGCCTCTGGAGGAAAGGCCTCGGCTACTGAGCTTGGCCAGTTCTCCCCGATTTTTGTCTGGCTTCTAAGGGTAAATGCTTGTGGGATTGATATGTTTATTAGGAGTTATTAATGTTATACATGTTTGTTACAAATTGGTAACTGCTCTTGTTATTTTGTACAACATTTTCAACTAGCAGGACTTTTATTTGGACTTAACCGAGGATAATAGGAAGATAACACCTCGTGACTACCTGGAGATTGCTTTGAGGCCTGTTCAAGGTGATGTAAGAGACGTTGCTGCCAAGAACGAGGTTACAAATTTAACTCAATGTCACTTTCAATTGTTTTTGCTGGCAAAATTTTAGTATATGATGTATGTTCACTATTGAGATGATGCAACTTTGGTCTTAAAATATACATATTACTTTCTTGTTACACGTGCTATACTTTCCTTACATATGCTTTTATATATCTAGATTCGAGAATCCATTCGAGCTCTTTTCCCGGATAGAGATTGTTTCACTCTTGTTAGACCTTTAAGCAACGAGAACGAGCTTCAGAGACTTGACCAGATTTCGGTCAGTTGTCTTTTTTTATGAACAGGGATACTCTAATTTAACATGTGATGTATTATTTGTAATCTGTCAGCTTTTTTACAATTTGCCTTGTGCTTAAGTAGTGCATTCAGTTTTGCCTTTTTGTTTGTGATTGCAGTTGGACAAAATGAGGCCAGAGTTTAAATCCGGACTGGATGCTTTAACTAAGTTTGTGTTTGAGAGGACTAAGCCAAAGCAAGTTGGGGCCACAGTTATGACTGGACCCATCTTTTCCCGTATCACACAGTCCTTTTTAGATGCTCTTAATAATGGCGCAGTGCCCACAATTACCTCTTCATGGCAGGTTAGTTTCTTAAGTAATTCATTTCTTCTCATGGCATTCTCTTATTATTGGCTTCATGGATATTATATTAGAATTGCATTTTACTTTGTGTTCACTTCTAAACATGCTGGAGATCTCAACTATCTTTTATATTGTAGAATGTTGAAGAAGCAGAGTGTGAAAGGGCATATGAAGCAGCTACAGAACTCTATGTGTCCATCTTTGACCGAACAACGCCTCCCGAGGAAGTATGATTAGTTATCTTTACTTTTTATTTGGGTCGGGTGGAAAAGTGTTTTTTATATAATTGAACCTCTAAATATTTGTAGGCTGCCATGCGGGAAGCACATGAAGAGGCTGTTCAGAAGGCGGTGGCTACTTTTAATGCTATTGCTGTGGGTGCTGGTTCTGCTAGGCAAAAATATGAAAAGCGTTTTCATGGATTTTTAAGAAAGGCTTTTGAGGTGATCTTTTGGTGTTGTGTTTCTTAAAATTGTTAATGCATATTAATAAAAGAATCCATAGTGAGACTATCATGTATTATAGTAATTTGGAAGTGTTAGCCTTCTGTTTAGCAATCTATGTTTATTATACTGTCTTGTATTTTGTTGCAGGATTATAAAAAAAATGCCTTTAGGGAGGCTTACTTGCAATGCTCAAATGCCATACAGAGCATGGAAAAGGAATTAAGAACAACTTGTCAGGCTCCTTCCACAAAATTTGATGATGTTCTTAAGGTATATTAATACTACTTTAGTAATGTATATAGGTGTTTGAGATTTGCGCAATGTTGACTGTCCATGTTCTACAAAGCTTATAGATTTATAGTATTTTTCTTCCAAACAAATTTTTTTTGGTGGTTTTTCAGTAGTTAAATATAGGATAATAAGATAACATATAGTATATTCATTAAATTTCCTGTAGGTTCTTGATCGGCTTTTATCAAAGTATGAAGCAACCTCACATGGTCCAGAGAAGTGGCAGAAAGTAACTTTGTTCTTACGCCAGAGGTTTGTCTTCTTTGTTTTCGTAAATCACTTAACCAAATATTCTCCAAATTTTTACTTTTTTTTTGGTTAAACCTTCAAGTTTGGAAGGTCCAATCCTTGATTTTGTCAAGAAACAAATTGATCATATTGCGTCAGAAAAGAATTCGCTCCACCAAAAGTGCCGCTTGATTGAAGATAAAATGGAATTGCTTAGCAAACAGTTAGATGCCAGCGAGAAGTACAAATCTGATTACTTGAAACGCTACGAGGATGCTATCAATGACAAAAACAAACTCACACGAGATTATATGAACAGAATAACAAACCTTCAGAAAAACTCGAGCTCATTGGATGAAAGATGTTCCAGTCTGTCAAAGACAATCGAAACTACTAAACATGAATCATTGGAATGGAAAAGAAAATATGAAGTTTCCTTATCTAAGCAGAAGGCAATGGAAGACCAGGCTGGCTCGGAAGTAGCAAATCTGAAGGCAAGAAACAGTACTGCAGAGGCTAGGTTAGCTGCTGCGCAAGAACAAATCATGTCTGCTCAAGAGGAGGCAGAGGAATGGAAACGGAAATTCGATATTGCTGTTAGAGAAACAAAGAGTGCACTTGAAAAGGCTGCTGCTGTACAAGACCGTTCAAATAAACAAACACAACAGCGAGAAGATGTTATTAGAGCAGAATTTGCTGGTACATTGGCTGATAAGGTTATCTCTCTTTCTCTCGTTCTTTTAAACTCTTTCTCTCTCTCTCTCATATATGTATATATAAATACGCGGGTTAGGGGGTGGCAGCCAAGTTTCAATGAGGTAGAATAGGTAGCTTCTGGACCATTGGTTTCTTATCTAACGATCGAATTCATGCAGTGGCAATTTTGTAAATAAGTGTCACCGGTCTTGATCTGATCTTCATTGTTTAAGTTAGTAGTGGTCTGCTGGAAATGTCCACCCATTTATAAGATCATTCAATTCGGATATTCTATTTTTAACAGGAAAAATTATCTTTAAAGGAAATAGGTTAAAAGCTGATTATATATTTAAGTACATGAAACTTTCAGAGTCATTCTAGACAGACTGCAAAAATGCATAGGGGTTGCAACTGAGCTGACCCGAGCTTGAGATCGAGTTCGGATCGAAAAAAGATGAGGAGGCTCGAGCTCAGCGAGCTTTGAGCTTGGCTTGTTATGGTTACAAATAGGCTCGAGCTCGACTCGAAAACCTCGAACGTATATGCTTTTAAGTATAAGGCTCGAGCTTGTCTCGTTAGTAAATATGGCTCAAGCTCGGCTCGAAAATATATATGTATATTAAATAAAGCATTACCGTAAGTTAAAAGCCAACATTAATACATATACTACACAAATAGCATCATTTCAAGATTCTAAGATTAACATTTTTAAATTCAAGCCAAACATTAACATAAACCATAAAGATGAGCATGAGTTGAGGTTAAAATATCTAAAACTAGCAAAATACTTCCTAATATAAAGCTCGAAAAGCTATATAATATACTTAAAGCTTGAAAAACTTGATTAGTATACGAGCTGAGCTATACAATCCTCGAGCTCAACTCGATAAGTATTTCGAGCTTGAAGTTAGGGCTCGGGCTTGGGCTTGGGCTTGGGATCGATTATAGCTTGACTCGATTGAGCTGAGCTCAAGCTTGAGTTGCTCGATAAAAGCTCGGCTCGGTACCCTAGACTATCGCAGGTGTAATATCTGGGGCCCAAATCTAACCCTACCCAGTTTGCCCACCTGGTACATGCCCGCCCGCCTAACCTGTTTATTTTGCCACCTCTAGGCTTTTGCTTCTATTTTTTATAAAGGATTGAAGCTTGATTTGATTTCCCCGCAATTGAAATTGCAGGAAGCTGAATTAAAAGATCGGGCAGCAAAGCTTGAACATGCTGAGCAATGTGTAACCACATTGAACTTGCAACTGAAGGTGAGAGATCATATGTAATTTGTTTCTATTCACTCAAATGTTTTTTTGTGTTCACTGATTTGGCATTGTCTGATAAGTATAAATTTTTATCCTTAGACCGCAGAGTCAAAGATAAAGCATTACGATTCGGATATTTCTTTATTGAAAAACCAAATCAAGGAGCTGGGGGAAAGGTTGGAAAGTGCAAACTCCAAAGCTCAATCTTATGAAAGAGAAGCAAGGATGCTGGAGCAAGATAAACTTCATTTAGAGCAGAAATATCGATCTGAGTTTGAGCGGTTTGAGGAAGTGCAAGAAAGATGTAGAAATGCGGAAAAGGAAACCAAAAGAGCAACTCAGTTGGCCGATACTGCCCGAGCAGAAGCAGTCACTGCCCAAAAAGAGAAAAGTGAGATCCAAAGGTTAGCAGGAGAACGATCAACTGAAATTGCCCGTGCAGAGAGGCGTATCGAGAATCTTGAAAGACAAACAAAAGACCTGGCTCATGAGTTGGAAACATTCCGGGTTGCTGAAATGGAAGCTGTATCTAAAGTTAAATTGCTAGAGTCGAGGGTCGGTGAAAGGGAGAAAGAGATCGAGACATTACTAGAATCAAACAACAAACAGCGGGCTAATACTGTACAAGTCCTTGAAAGCCTATTAGAGAATGAGCGGCTGGCCCGAGCAGAAGCTAGTAACCGGGCTGAAGCGCTTTCGGTTCAGCTGCAAGCTACCCAAGGGAAGCTTGACTCGCTCCAGCAGCAAATGACTACAGTCCGCCTTAATGAATCTGCATTGGATGGTAAGCTCAGAACGGCTTCTCATGGGAAACGGGTTAGGGTTGAAGAAATGGGCACAGATTCTGTTCAAGACATGGATGTTGATGGAAGAAGAACAAGACTAAGCAAGAGGACTAGGAACTCAATGAGCCCGTTAGGGGTTGTTCCTACAGAAGACGGTTCTGAGTTTAGAGATGATGAAGACAACAGCCAGAGTGAACAAGTCAACACTGAAGATTATACAAAGTTCAAAGTTAAGAAACTCAAGGAAGAACTCACCAAACGCGGGTTTGGTGACGAGCTGCTTCAATTGAAGAATCCCACCAAGAAAGACCTTTTGGCTCTTTACGAAAAATGTATTCTTCAGTAGCTGCGAATCGGTAAAGGCTGTTGATTCGTCTTTTTGTACCTAAAACAAGTATAAATTATCATGGATTTTAGTGCGATCTAGTTACATTATGAGTGTGTAAAGAACATAGGTGATAGGCGTTCGAAATCAAATAGCTGCAAACGATAGAGTTGGGTTGTGTTTTTTTATGACAGCAAACTTGCGTTTGTGTGCCTAGGGTTTTTGTAACTGGTGAGTTTGCTGTGTTGGTTTGGTGGTTTTTAAGTATGGAGCCAGCTCCAGGAGTGATGATGTATTGTGATTATGTGATAGGCTCATAATTACTGTAGTTACTTATTTATCACTTGCATGGTGTTTTGAACAAGTGAATGTAATTTGAAATTGGCCACTAGCTATATATTATTATTTTATGTACGAGTATATACTAGCAATAATCACCTGCTACCGAAGTATTTAGTAGAAAATACATGGGTTAAAGTTACATGAGTGTAGTTACTACTTGTTCAAATTGTTTGTTTTAGTCGTCTATTTTTTCTTTCAATTGGGTCAATGTACAATTTGTTTTGACAAACTTGTGACATTTTTGTACAAAATGACCTAATATTTAAGACAGTTTAGTTAAAACTAAAAGTTTCTTTACTATTGAATCTTCCAACTTCGCTCTTAAAAGGAAGGATGTTCTTGTATGGCGAAATATTATTAGGAATGATAATCTATACTCGTCCTTAATTTCTACTGCGGCGTATTTTGTTTGGCCAGAGAGGAAATTTGTCTATATAGTAACAAAACTAGAACTACAAACCAGGTTCGTGACATTATCAGGAGACTATGCGCCATAAGTTTTTTGGAATGAAAAAGAGACATCGACTGTTAAGCGGCCGTTTGAAGAATGAGACTCGCCAAAGGTGTTTATGAAGAAGAAAGATGTTGGCTAGAAGATCTACTCTAATTTTTTTTTTTACCATATGTATATATATAATAATTTTTTATTTTTAATCCTTTAATATGAAGGTTTTTTAAAACCTAACTAAGCCTAATGTAAAATAACATTTTTATCCAACCATATGTCAAATTTTATCAATAACGTCTCACTAATTCTATTATTAATTTCATTTTAACTTACTCATTACTATTTCTTACAATTTAAGTATAATTTCAAAAAACATGTGATACATTATTGATAATATACAATTTGTTTTTGTTTTTATAATTGTGCTTTGTTATCATCATCTATAATTAGTATGAGTTCAATTATAACAGTTAGACATATGTATAGACTATAGACTATAGTCAACAAAATAATATGTAGAATTTCAATCAGTCTGTTTAATACTTTTTATGTTTTTAGTGTTACATAAATATATTTTCACCAGAGTGTTGGTCACTTTTTTTTATAAAAAAATTCTAATTATAGCATGTCTATAGTCGTATATTTTTAATTTTTATCATTTATAAATATGTAAGTAGTGTTATTTTTTATATTTGTCTTTTTGTATTTCATAACTAAAATTTCTTTTCTATGCCCGGGTAACGAGTTATTGGTCGTGTCGCATATATATATATATATATATATATATGTATATATATATATATGGGATTAGTATGATTGCCAAAACAGCTTATGATGTCACACTTGTATTTTAATTTTTCGATGGTGTTACAAACTTATAATATTTCATCCGGATAACCTTTGACACGAAAGTATATTTAAATTGTACTTTAAAGTTTTCAAATAAAAAGGTTTTCAAAGGTTTAGTTTATAGTCTTGATTAAACTGATATTTTAAAGTGAAAATGATTAGTACTGCAGACTTTATCTAAGCTTAGGTACTGCCACATTAAAAAAAATTACAGATTAAACCTTTGAATTTGATAAACATACATAACCCCTTGAATTTTACATAAATCCCCTGAATTTTACATAATCCTCCTGCTTTACCTAAGATAGGTACAAAACACTTTAACTACCTAAAAAATAATATACATTGTTTGAAATTGTTTATTAATCTAATTATAATAGCTAATTGTTTGTTCTTTTAATTAATTGAAGAATGCTAAAGTGACAAACAAAATCAAACAAACTTTTATAACTCATGATCCATCAATGAAAATAAAAAAAAAATATAAGAGAGAGAAAATATATTTTACTATCATTGAGCCAAATCATATGTCATATCAGTTTGTAATATTTTGTTTGTAATTAGTTTATAGATCTATAACCGTATTTTGTAAGTACTTAACACCGTGTTTTCATGATTGTTTTATAAAAGATAGGAAAAGATTAGAACTGAAATTTGTTTCTTTTAGAGAAATTCTTTTTTAAAAAAAATCAAATAAATTATCCTTTTGAATTTTATCATTTCATTTTTTTTCCATCTTAGAAACTTTTTTTTAAAAAACGCGTCAAATAGTGAGAGAATATAAAAAGCGCGTCAAATAGTGACAGAGAGGGAGAGGAGGAGGACCAAAGTTTGATTTTGATACACAGGTACGCTACTAAAAGTATATATTTATTAAAAAAAAATCAAAAACAAAATTAAAAATAACCCAATATTTACCGTTTGATCTTTATCAGTCAGAAAGTCACTCTAACAATATCTCAGTCTTTCAAAATAAATCCATTTCATGTATCTAAATCAATCAAGATTTTAGATACATATACATACTTATATAACTTATAATTATGTATAATCTCAAACTTGGTTACTATCTTAATTAAGGTTTGTAACTATCCTTCGGGTTTTTATGATTTTCTTGAATTTACTGTTTTCTTGAAATATTTATATCTTTTGTTATCTCTAATTATGAGTTATGTTAATTATGTGTTAAGTTTTGTGGGTTGACTTTCATTTTCAACTTTTTTTTTAATTGCAGTGATTTATAAAGTTTAAGTGTTGTTAATTGTGATTAAGTTCATGGAATTTAAGATTTAGAATGATTATAATGATTGCTTATAAAGTTCAAAGTTACAATTTTTATTTTTATGCTTTACATGTATCTGAAAATGTTAGATCTACATATATGTATATATATATAGCTTCTTTTTTATTCTTGATTTTGTAAAGTTTGATTCTTTTAATTCTGTATGAGTATATGGACTTGATATGTGTATGATCATGATTGTGTGCGTGTGTGTGTGTGATGAAAATGATTTTTGTGCTAAAGTAGTAAGCTTTAGGCCGTTGCGAATCAAAGCTCACTACTTTATGGTATTAAGCATATGCTTTATGTTAATGTTATCATCTATCCATAAATAAGAAGTATTTTTGTAATCCCAGACATTTGCTTCGGATATCTTTGTCCAAAAGGATCGTATTTGCTTGTTGATGAGGCAAGTGAGTTGATAGACGTCGGAACGATAAATTAAATGCCTTCTCTAAAGATGAAGACGAAGTCATCGGGAGAAATTAAGGGTCTTCATGTGTGTCAAAAATCAAGCAAGATATCCAAGAACTCTTTCTTTTGCTCGAGAAATGTTCAACATGAAGCCGAACTTGACACATTTACTCCTAACAATCAGGATGGTATTAACCAAACTTCATTTCTACCATTTCATTTATTTAAATTTTTAAAAGAAAATTACTTTATTATGATTTTCATTAATTTGATCTTGTTTTGTTGTCTGGATAGATTCTTCCCGCGATATATCAATTAATCAGGATATAAATAGGGAAATCAATTGTTGTGAAATGGTGGATGAAATTGTTCAAGCTCAAAAGCATCAATTATCTTCAAGCGATGTTGGCATTGATTGTTTGAAGGTAATATGTTACTCAAACGGCTGTATCTGTATTAGCATCCTTGTTTCTCCTTTATTTACTTAGGGAAAATATTCATTTTTTTGCAGGATCATACAACGAACTGCTCCTCAACCATAGAAACAATTTTCTCACCTATTTTGGAGTCCATTGACAATGAACCAAATATCTTTGATTATGGAGGTAAACAATGGAGGGAAAGTGATATTGTTTTGCCATCACACGGAGATAATGACGTTGATGATAATAGTAGAAACTCCTTTCATTGTAACGCGTCAGATTTTTTCATATCAGACATGATTGTTTCTAGTTCGTGTAACGCCATTTCAGGAGCTACAAGTTTACTTGATTATGAACGTGACGAATCAAGCATATTCTCTGGTGATGAATATATGTTACTTCCTTTTGTTGAAGATAGCATGGAGAACAACAGTCATTATGAAGATTCAAGCATATATATGGCGATCCATCAATTAAAATCCGGCAATCAGGAATCTGATATCACTTTATATCCAGATTTGGATTCAGCTGAGTGCTTGGATCCACAAATGTTCATCAGGAATTTTTTAGACCTTTCAGAAACATCTACAAGTTCCGGTTCCTCCATGTCACCCCGGGAATCACGGGAAACGAAATCTGTAACATTAGTACTTGATCTAGATGGTATAAAAAGGCTTGCTTTTTTTTTTTAAAAAAAAATTCTACACAAGATTTATTCGTGCCAGTTCATATCTGATCTTTTAACTCAACTTCTAATATAAGTGTTCATTTGGTACACAGAAACACTGATCCACTCTTCACTCCAATATTGCGACGATGCAGACTTCACTTTTCCTGTATTTTCTAGTTTGAAAGAGCATACTGTGTATGTGAAGAAGAGACCTTACTTAATGGCATTTCTGGAAAGTGTCTCAGAAATGTTTCATATTGTCATATTCACAGCCAGTCAAAGCATTTACGCTAAGAAACTTTTGGATATACTGGATCCCGATGGAAAAATCATCTCTCATCGAGCTTATAGAGACTCGTGTATATATGCAGATGGTAGTTATACCAAAGATCTAACAGTGTTAGGGGTTGATCTAGCCAAAGTTGTCATAATTGACAATTCTCCACAGGTAGATTGCCCGTTAGCTTTCTTAGAGAACTAATCAAGAATCTAGTTCTTATTAACTTATAATCAGATACTAGTTTTATTTATTAGCATTTAAGTATGAAAAAGGTCCCTCAGATTTGTAATATGTATGTCTAGAACTCTCTGCAGAGCCTCATCTACTTGTGGTGGTTTCAGGTTTTCAGATTGCAAGTGAATAATGGGATTCCAATTGAGAGTTGGTTTGATGATCCTTCAGATCGTGCACTAATTTCATTACTTCCATTTTTGGAGAGCCTGGTTGATGCTGTAGATGTCCGTCCAATTATTGCTAAGAGATTCGGTAACAAGGAATAACTGCCCTTGTTCCTCATTATTTCTCATTATACCTCTTTTTACGTTATCTTTCATTTTAGGTGCTCACCTTCCCATATTGAGTTTCCTAATTTATTATATATAGAATAAATAAGTTGCCCCGTATTTCCCTTTGACATCTCACTAGGTGTTCAATACTTATATTATTTGTGGATGATCGTAGTTAGTTACAGAAATATTGTACATTTGATGAAGCTTAGAAATAGACAATGGTTTGCATATATAGATTGTATTACGGATATGTATAGCTACGGTGTACGAATAGAATATCTTAATGCCAAACGATTTGATTTTTCATAATATCGCAGTGCCAAGGCTATTAGGTTTCTTCCAAATTTCCTCCAAAGTGCCTTACCTTTGTGCCTTTCTAATCCTTACTATCACAAAGACATCTACAAAAAAGTTGATGACTTGATGTAATGTAACAATATACAATGCAAATTGAAAAATTAGCTGAACAACCATCGCCCTTAAAATTTTCCCCTGGCAATCTGGCATGTGAACCTAGAGTACATATGATCCTAGTTTTTGTTGTCTTCAAGTTTGTGTGATGTCTGCAAAACGTTTAGTTGAAATTTATCGTCCATTTGGTAATGTCTTTCTTTGACATCGCTGTGGCATATCAACTTCAAGTTTCTGTAACTCTTGTATAAATTAAAGCAAGATTGTTTGGCTGCTACTTTTACTAAGCAGTACCCTTTTGGCTGTTTAACTTGATAATATTTGAAGAATTTCTTAGTTAGACAATATAAGAGATTTTAAGGGAACTTAACATCTAAGTTAAAAAAAAAGTTAAAATATCTGAATCGTTTTGCTAGTCGTGTAATTGTACAGTACAAGAGTATCTTGCCCGTTTTGTAAATATCTGAATCGTTTTGCAAGGGTATTTGAAATACTGCTAGGTGCAGTTAAGGTAGAAAGCAATGGGGTCAGAAGCAAAAAACTGAAACGGGTTGGTGTCTTTTAAGTTATTTAAAGAAGATCATTTGATGTTAGGGATAAGGAATTAGATCCTACAACACAAAAAGGTGTGCTGTACACCTATAAGAATATGACATATCTAGCTTGTAACTCAGGTAGGTGTCTTGCAAGAAATTAGAATTAAGGAGTTTACATTCTAGGGGATTAGGTTTGGGGTTGAAGTCAAGCCAGCAAGGAAAAGATATGTAAGACATGCCACAACATGATGCTTGTCATGACATCTCTGACCTGGCATTGCAGTCTTTATTACTTTTAAATGCCTTGTGTGCAGGTTATACGAAGATCTCTAATGGATCTGTAGTCACTTGCGGTTTTCATAGGTATGCTTGTAGCTTGTTTATTTTGATTTTTATATGGTAAAACACTCATATCTATGCATGTCTTGCAAGACTGAATTTTGAGCACAGCACAGGGCACCAATATGCCAAGGGCAATTTTTGGTGCTCATTTAATTACTTACTGTTTCTGAACACATGCACATAACTTTTAGATCTGGCAGTATAAATTGTTACAAACTGAGCTAACTTCTTACAGATCGCAAAGATCCCTCTATGCCCTGACTTGCCCTGTGTTGCTTCTATTATCGTACGAAATTGGGGAAGTATATGACAGTTTTGTAATATATTCACCTTTATACATTTATAGAGCAGAGATATGTATAAGTGTACATCAAGGTGTAGTTGAATTATATCATCCGATTTATGTATCTGTTGATTACATGAGTAGTATTCAGTTCATGTTACTAGATGGTAATGTATTGATGGTCACAGGTTTAAAATGGCTCTCCTCTTTTGAGGTTTGCCTATGTGTTGACATGGACTTGTAGCAAATACATGTTTGTGGCATAGTTCTTTTTTATGGTGTGACATTCTCTTAGATATGAGATCTGGGACCAGATCTGTAGGGTTTTGTATCTGCTTGCCTGATGTGTTACCATGCAAAACAGTTCAATGCATTATGCAAATTGTTCATGGAGAAAATATGTAACAGACATCAACTCTCTTCTAACAATGAAACCGAACAAAATCATACATAATGGATAGAACTCTTTACCTGCTAGTCTACTACTACCCACACCCATGAAAGGAACACCATGAAACCTCACCGAGATCATATTTGCAGCAAAAAGGAAGTTGTTACATTATAAATAACTTCCAAAATGAGAAGTCCAAGTTGGTTTAAGATATTTCAAACATGGTCACAATACCAAAATATAGACAATGAGATTGATTTTGATGGAAACAGTGTTTCGTCTTCGTTGCTAGATAACACAAATGCCAAAAAGCTACAAAGAGAAGGGGTGTCTGATCAATCAAAAACCACCCAACATCTTAAATAGAAAAACAAAAAAGGATACTTGCGAGTTGCGACGGATGTCAATAACCTACTCGAAGATCCTTAAAATAAATACACAATTGGTCCATAATATAGATTTCAATTCAGTCCTTTATTAGGGGGAGCGTAGGGCACTTTAGCAACCACTTCATTTAAGCAATCAATGAAGACTTTTAATAATTTTGAACTCACGGCCAAATAGTAACTAGTCCTATGGAATACTTTTTTTTTTTTTTTTTACAGTTTCCATACAGGAATTGTTTTCGAGTGACAAATAAGAAATCATCCATATAGAGAATTGTTTAGAGCGAAGAAAAATCAAGGACTCAGAAATATATCTTTCTATATTAAGTAAATAATTCTGCAAAAAAAAAAAAAAAAAACCAAGAGGGAAAGCAGGGAATCTAGTCAAAGAGTACACATTAGTGTTCTTTATATTAATATTCAAAACACATAAGTAACAAGTGATCCATTTCCACTTCCAATCCCACTATACAATTAACAAAAACCAGCTTTAATCACTTGAAATATTAACGCCAAACATTCAAACCCCAAAATCAGGAGGTGAAAAATAGGATATTGCACCATTCCTATATTGGCAATCTCCACCTATACATTTCTAGGCATTCACCTCCTTCAACCCCCTTCCGATATACCAAAAGACTTGACCTTTTTTCCCCTCAAAATACGTACAAACCCACATTTTGGTTCGGTGCAGGTTTCCTACTTCTATACATAACATATACACGATTCAAAGTCAGTAGCCTACTGTAAGTAGATAGTTTAGGCTCAAAACACAAATCTGCACACCATTGCATTAACTTTTATCATCATCTGGAGGGCCAGTCAATGGGTCTCCCGTGTATGGACGGGTCTGGAAGTTCAAGCTACTAGATGGCAGAGATTCCTGTAAGTTGTATATAGCAACACAATAATGTTAATCAGATACAAAATAATGAACAAATTGATTGCCATTGATTTAGGTTAATTAAATTTCTCTCTTTTTTAATAGGAAAGGGAACATTATGAACTCCATATCATTAAGTGTTACCTGATCCACTGCTTCTGAGCCCTCGGAATTAAAAAGAATAGGCCGGCATCGCTTATCCTCATTCATCAAACTAGAGTTCTGAAAATGGGTGACGAGTGCCGCCTTTCCTTGGATTCGAGCATATGCTAACGAAGCTACTTTCTCACTATTGAACTTCTCCCACCTTTTTCCGTTGAATGCCTAAACACAATTAATGGAAGTTAAAGGGTACATTGCAATACAGGTTTTGAAAACACCGTTAAGCTATAGTTGAAAGAAGAAAGACCTGGTAAAAGGGGATTATATGCATTGGGGATAGCATGTTGATAAATGCATACCCAACATTGCATTTGTTCTGGATGGTAAACAGCAAACATGGTCAGTTAAACTAGACAAAGAGGACAAAAAAGGAAGGTTATTATTTCAAACCTTGAAATCAATCGGCAGATAGAGAAAATCATAGGTACCACTATGAATTTCATCAATGGAAGCTAGCAACATCTTCGAAGTATACCTGCAGAATAATAAACAGTAATTTAAGTTTATTGATTAAAAACTGAAATCTAAATGATAAATAGGAAGAATTAGGTTTTACTTATTAGGGATGTTTTTTATCATTAAAGTTGTTCGGGTATCTTCCCCACTGCTAATTTTATCAATATCAAGCTGAAACTGTTTCTTGTTATCCATTTGATTGGCGTTCTGGTCAAGCCGACGGGTCCTGCCTCGTTCCATCATATTTTCTAAATTAATGGATCCTAGTCCTGGGTAGTGGCCATTGCCTAGAAACATAGGACTCATCCTAGGAGAAGACATGTTGCTGAAATTCGGAGAACTGTTTTCCATAATGTTTCCAGGAATGGGAACATTGTTCACAGACCCACGAGAATTTAAGAAACCTCTGTCAATTGGACCCATACCCAGACCACCAAGATTTGGAGGACTCGTGAATAGTGTTCCAGGCGACTCGTGATGCCGACCAAAGTGTCGTTCGAAGGGTATTCCGGATGGAGCAGACCCAACATGATGATGTTGAGAAGAACCAAGGAACGGTCCCGGTTGCCTTGTGAATGGATGAACTACAGTTGTTGATTGACTACTGGCTGGAAAGCCATGGCTGGGTCTACTTGGACTTCCCCATAAAAACTGTGCACCGGATAATGTTTCGAATCCTGAAGTGGTTGAACTCAGAGCACCAAAAGTGGACATTGACCCGTTTAGTTGATTCAATTTGGAATCTTGCAGCGAATGAGACTGTTGAAAGATTGATCCATTGTTTGAACTCCCATTTGAGAATATTTGGTCAAGATGACTTGTTCTTCCATGATCTTTGCTGATTGGTGCCATTCTTGCTGGTTGAGGCTGCAAAATAGAAGCCAATCCAGGTAAACTGCTACTCATTGCAGGGCTCATTGACGTGAAGACCGGTGACTTGCCAAGACTATGCAGAGGATTATGTTCTATTGGACTTCCAAACTGTGACCAAACACCTGCACAAATCATGTATAGATCAATGTGATAAGATCCTAATGAGATTTATTTCCCAAATTTAAATCGCAAAAAAAAATGTTGCAAAAAAGTCCAACCTGGAGGAGAGTTAGCAATCGAGGGCCCCACTTGGAGTCTCAAACTTCGAGTATCATCTTGGTCAACGTCTTGACTTAGTTGCAGCATTAGGCTGAAATCAAAAAGGATGAGAGAATAATTATAAAGAGGCATTTAGCCAAAATACACGACAAGTACACATTGGTTTAAAAAAGAAGCATCAACTGAAACACAAAAGTTACTTACTTTCGACGAGCTCCACCAGGACGACTAGGTTCAAGCTTTATGCGTTTCCCGGCTATGTCACTCCTGTTGAGAGACCTAAGTGCTGCTTCTGCAGCTCTAACATCATAGTACTCAATGAACTTATGGTGCCTTTTATGTGGTGTCTCGCGTATCTGGTATTGTGTAATATTATACCAAAGATTCAGATATTCTTCTACACTCGCATAAAGAATACTTAAGTTCACTGGAAATGGCATATTAGGTAATAAAGAAAACCATTACCTCTTTAACCTCGCCGTATGCCCCAAAAATTTGGAGGAGGTCTTCACATGAAACTGAAGGGTCCAAATTGAAAACAACCAATGTTCCTTGATTTATATCTTTGTCAGATGGGTTATCCTAATCAGAGAATTGTATGAATAATCATATTCGCTAAAAAACACCAATGTTCCTTGATTTATATCTTTTGCTAGATGGGTTATCGTAATCAGAGAATTGTATGAATAATCATATTAGCTTAAAGACACCAATGTTCCTTGATTAATATCTTTGTCAGATGGGTTATCCTAATCAGAAAATTGTATGAGCTAACAATCATATTACCTTTGGAATTGAGTAGTGAATATCCAACTTTCTCCTCCGTAGAGGCTTGTTTTGTAATGCACGCATAGCAATTCGAGCAGCACGGATATCATAATAAGATATCATGACAAAGCCCCGGTGTTTACATGCGGTGTAAAGTGTTCTAATATCACCATATTGCTATAAGTATACATAAATGATATAATATGTTAGTTTACCATATGGTCAAGGATACGACTCAAAAGACAAATTATACCATATTTATGGTCAAAAAACAAAACCCTGGTATATAATTTCATTATTTTAGTAAAAAGGGACGATGCAATAAGGGCACATTCCAATAAATATTAAAGCTACAACGGCACTACCTTGCTTCTAATTACAGCACCGGACTACAAATACCGTAATAAAACCCCAAGTTTTGAAAACTTTTGAAACAATAATTGACTAGAGCATTTACATGTTTTCGGTCAACTTTAGGTAAATTAATCAAGTCTAAGAAGTAAACTGGATTTGGTAACAATTTGAAGTCCGGTGACCAAATTAGAAATCAAATGACAATATGCCGCTATTAATAGCAATCAGTGGTATGATGCAACAAATCACAAGTTTCCTAGTTTACCTCAAATAGAGTGCTCAGTTCGGAATCCTCAACATTACTATTGATATTTCGCACAAATAAAGTTCTTGAAGGATGCTCTCCATACGGATGTTCTCCAACGATGCTCCCCGAGCCATTTGTAAGATTGAAAGCCCCGCCATTAGCAACAATCCCATCACCGAAACTTATTTTGGACAAGCCCATACTCAAATTATCGATCATGTCAGATTCCAGCTCCATTCCTCCACCGCTTCCGAAAAGATCAAAATCTTCGGACTCCTCCACACGGTTAGGAAACATATTTAGGCCAAAACCATCCATCGCGCCAGCTAAAAGATCATCCTCATCAGGTAACAAGCTTCCAAGTGCATGCTTTTCAATATCTTTAAGTAAATCATTGCCATTCGTAGATTGATAATGACCATTTTGGGTATTATTTTTAGTCACTACATGTTGAATAAGAAAAAAGGTCAAATTAGGTGAAATCTCATTTCAGGGCAAGCAAATGTACTCATTAGACAAGAAGGTGCATACACTTCTCATGAGGCAGAACCGGCAACGAACTTGAGAATAGAGTGGCATCGGATCCAGATAACATCCCCCTTGCTCCACTTTCCACAGCTTTTGAGAAATTCATCGCCTTTATTACAGGTCACTACAAACTACATATCAAAGACAAATCAAATAAATTATATTGGGAATCAGGGATGTAACACTCTTGAAGTCCTCCATCTATTGCCAGGAAAGGACGTTTCGGGCAAGCAGGTAATGTCCCTCTCCAACTTTGGTAATTCATAAAGTTGATTTTTTAGCATAGGTTATCAAATAGAATAATTTTCAAACCACTTGGTCATAGATCAAGTGGCCATGAGTTGCATCAAACTCTTACTGAGTGGGGTTGAGGGGTACCAATATGGTAGACAGAGTCAGGGTGTCTCTGCAAAACTGCACCTTAAGATAATTTACGTCCCCAAAAACTTGTTTTAGGAAATTTCACCCATCTCTTGTAAAGTTGTAACTAAATGATCTAGAAGAGGGAATCAGGAACTAAATATATATCTTTCTCTAGATTCAATGCAAAATCTTGCTATTATAATCTAGGTAAATCCTAGAAGCATAATGGCGTAATTGGTATTTATTACTTTGACGCGTGAAACTTAACAGAAAAGGAAATGTCATCAGCTAACTTTATGTTACATACATAGAACTTAATAGTTTTATTGGTAATAAAATTCCCTGATCTACCTATTTCAATCAACCATTTACAAAGAAAATCACTGAATCAGCTCAAAATTTGATCTCTATCTAGATAAAAGGTGGTAGTAAATATTTTTAAAGACAATGCAAGGACAAAAAGTGGGTAATGTATATTCTACAACAAGTTAAAGTGCATCGTTTCCATAAGAGTGTTTGGATGCGTGTTTAAAGTGATTGTTTCCAGTTTTTTCAAAAATCTGATTCTAAAACTTTGATCATTTGAGGTTCAAATCACATTTGGATAAACAGAATTTTTTTTTTTTTTTTTTGTTCATTGTAAGTTGTAACATAATCTTACTATGATACGCTATCCCCAATTCTAATCAACAAACCAATTATTTTTATTCTGATTATTCAAATTATAATAACCCCTTGGAAAATACACATTGTAATGTTAAGGGACTTGCATCTGAACTTTATAAATAAATAGAAAGCATAAACTCTGTCTTATAAACAATTATTAATGATAAAAAAAACTTTAGTAAAAGCAGAAATATGTGCAAAATCAATGATATATTCTCATTAAATTAAATGTAATAACTTTTACTAAGAGTGTTTGGGATTGTGTTTCCTGAGTAGGGAGTTTGCATAACGCAAATTCTCAAAAAAATGTTTGCAAAAAAAGTAATCATCAGCATTTTCGTATTTTCGTAGAGATAAAACGTAGTTTTGAAAAGACAAGTTAGTTCATCTTATACCAAAAAAAAATGCAAAAAAAAAATGTTTTAAAAACACGTCCCAAACACCTCTAAATTATCATAACAAACCCCAGTGACGTCTTCCACAGGTTTCGGGTCACAATACCGTCTTCGACGGTGTATAGGGAGGTTGAGATGTAGCCAGTCTTACCCCTGCCAAAGGTATACCAAAAGTAGAAAAGGACATCCGGCCTTGTTGGGGACGAAGATTGAGCCCTTGACCTCTGTCCCATGAGTCAAGGGCTTTGACCAGTCCAACCCAGTTGGTTCATAACAATAACTACTAATAATGTGATCCATAAAAAACCAACTTTTTTATATAAAATATACAACTTTATCCACCGATACAACATGCAAAACAATCCAACAAGTTCATTAACAAAATAAATTAATATGTGACAAAAAACTTTCAATATTTGCAATAAAATCCTAACTTCCACAAAATAAAGTCTAAATATATCAAATAAAAATTGAAAAAAAAAATAACATAACAACCCCATTTCAGAAAATATACAACTACAATAAATACTTAATACCCAGATATAAATTTATAAAAAGTTAAAAATTTTACACACACAATAGTGTTTACAGTGTGTGTGAGAGATAAAAATAGTAAAAAGATACCTGAAGATAGTCAAACTACAAAAAAGATTAAGAACCCATTTGAATCTATACAAGATTCAACAGAAAAATCAAAACTTTGATCGGATTAAAGTGTGTGTGTGTGTGTGTGTGTTTGGGGGGTTTAAAAAAGAAAATAGAGTAGTAAAATTGGAAACGTGAGGAGGAAGAAGTGTATTTTGTATTTGTGTCAGTGTGTGTATTGTTTTATCTGTCTAAAAAGTGTATATACACAAACACACGTACGAAAGAAATCTACAGAGATACTTACATGTTTTCCTTTTGTATGTATATGTGTATGTAGAGAAAAATAGAGAAAAATAAGTTGTGATTGTAGGAGTGAGAATTAATTTCAGACACAGGGGGGTTCGTGGGACAGTGGAGTGTTTAACTGCATTTAAATTTAGTTTCATGTCCGTAGCATAAAAACACGCTACTTGTGAAAATTACACTTTTACCCTCAAGGTGCAGTACCAAAAAATGTATTTTTTTAATGCGTCGAAATGTAACCAACTATACCCAAAAAATTATAGTGTGCATAAACTAAATCCGATCTTTATCTTATATACGAACTTAGTAAAAACTGTTTATATCATGCAAAAAACATGGTCAACCAATCAAAAACTTGCACGTGACAGCTGATATGGGGTGTCACGTAGCTGATATGAGTTGCCACGTATGCATTTTGCATGATATAAACATTTTTTACAAATTCGTGCATAAAATAAAGGTCAGGCTTAGTTCGTGCACACTATAATTTTTTGGACATAACTTATTACATTTCTACGTACTAAACCCTTTATTTTGGATTGTCTTATCGTAATAGTATCCACTTTTATATGAAGTTTTTATATTGGGTAAAGATCAATCCTCCTAAGTTATTAGCCTAAAAATCCTTCTAATTAATAGGAAGGTGACATGTAGAAAAGTAAGGAGTGAGATTAGCAAAGAAAATTAGTGAAATCCACATGTCATATTTATATAGTTTTTGGAAGATTTTTAAGCTAATGTTTCGAAGGATTAACTATTTTCCTTTTATATTATATGAACTTATGAAGTAAACTTTATTTTGATGAATTTTTCAACATTTTAAGATTTTGGTATTTGTGTAAACTAGATTATGAACTTGCGTAATACGCGAAAAACACATAATCATTTAATCACCAACTATCTCATGAAACGATTATTTACAAAAATATTGCATATCTCGGCTTGCATACATATGCTCATAACACTATTCATATGCGTATGCTCATAAATTCATATTTCCACATAATTGTATAACGGATAAAAATCCATGTCTTACAGAGTTATAAAATCCAAAATTAGACCTAAATAACTAAAAAACAATCGTATTTTTTTAAAATTTTATACATAATCTTTTTAAGTTTTATTATCCGCTTATTATGTGTGTTAATAAGATAATTATATTTATTTGAAACATAAAGTATATTATTCCAAGGTTATGAGTATTATTGGAATGTCGCAACTTCAATGGCGAAGATATGTTTTTATCAAGTTTTTATTAATATGTGCGGGTTGAACCCGAGTTAATTGGCTAGTGTATTATTATGCCGCAAGACTAAAAAAATATGATAGGAATATCACTATTTAATATGACAAGTAAAGTTAATTATATAAATTTACCCGAATCATAATATGACAAGGAATATCACTATTTGTATACAAAACTAATGTGATGCATCGATATAATTTAGCAAGACTGAAACACCATGAAATCATAAATTACAAAAATCTAATGGAAAAAGGTAGATTAAAATTAAATGAGATTCAAATACTAATTAGTAGAAATGGAGATTTTTATTTTTTTTTAACCAAAGAAGAATATATAAATAATTGCCATGAAAACTTTAGAATTTGAAAAAAGAAAGATAAAAAAATAGTTTTCTAAAAATGATTATTTCGTTACAAATATTTACTAATAAAATTCTAATGTCATTAATTACTTTGAAGCAATTTTTGGATACCCATTGAAAACGTTAGGATATATTAATAGATGATATTAAGTAGGAGGATGAATATTGACATTGACTAATTCTTAAGTCAAACGTGACATCATCATATTCATTTAAAGGCTCTTATTCAAAATTAAATTTCATCTAAGGGTTATTATTTTTTCATTTTAGAATTTAGGTTGCTCTTTTATTATTATTGTTAGATATGAAAATGACATTACAACTTTACCAAATGCAATAATTTAATATCTTTGAAAATAATTATAAAGCATACACTTATGGGAAATGATCCGTACTACAGACTTCATCTAAGCTTAGGTACTGCCACTTTTAAAAATTTTACAAATTAAACCTTTAGATTTGATAAACATACGTAGCCCCTCCTGAATTTTACATAATCTCTCCTCCTCTGTTTTACCTAAGATAGGTATTGTATGTTTTACCTAACCTTTCCCTTACACTTATATAGAGTTTGCACATCTTCACAAGACTTTGACACAGTAACATTTTTTTTAACTGATTGGTTTTTCATCAAATTACATTCCAAAAGATATAGTTAACATTTTTACATTCTTGAAATCTTTAATACTTTTTTCGTTTCAAAAGCATTTTTAAGAGAAATATTATGAAATCAAAACTTTTGAAAACTTGTAGAGGTTTATTGGTTACAATTCCTAAACATGTGAGCTAATTTGAATAATACAACTTTGTAATAGCAATTAATGGATTTTAAAACAAGTACACGACTTTATATGGTGGAGATAGAGGTTAAGGGTTCAATTTTTGCTTCTTGCAAGACCGTAAGTCCTTTTCTTCTTTAAGTGGCCAAAATTTGAAAGTAGTTTCTTCGTTTTAGTTGAGGGTAAACATCCCAACTTTCTTTGTATATTGTCATGAATTATGTTAGAACTCATAACCAGTGAAAGACTTATTATTGTATCATTTTTCTTATATTGTGGCAAATTTACCCATGTCAATTTTATATCATTAGCATGTATGTTCACACCTAAATGGTACATAATATATTAGGTTCTTTAAAGATTGACTTAACGTGATTTTATATTGTACAATAATAATATACTCTCTTCGTCTCATTTTAATTTAAAGTATGTCTTATTTTGACTTTCAAAAGTCAATTTCTATAAACTTTGATTGTAAATAATTTTATTTGAATTATATAGTACTTAATGAAACTTGTGTCAGTGAAAAGTTTATTAAAAACTCAATTCATTCATATATCTTATATTAAGTGTTATATAATGCAAATACAATTATTTACGGTCAAATTTAAAAAGAAAAAAAAAACTCGAAATGTTAAATTTGAAGAATTAAAATGGGACGGAGAGAGTATTAAGTTATTTAGAGATTAACTCAACCTGATTATGGGGTATAGATTATCAGTTGTACTTAGATAATTATTTGTCATATTCTTATAGAATAAATAAATGGAAATAAGAAGTCTTGCACTCTTACTCGACTTAATCGGGATTTCCTTCCTAGTCCCCACACAACTAACAGGGTGTTTGGGATTGTTTTTTTGAAGTAATTTTTAGATTGTTGTGTTTATCAAACGCAAATAATCTATTTGTAGTGTTTGTCAAAATATATTTGAAAAGCGAATTTTTGCGATTGAAGACTTGGAAAACGTTGTTTTGATGCAGCAAGGTAACACCTGCTGTTTGAAAACACATTTTTGATTCCTCGTCCAGATTTACTAGAATACCCATTAATTACAATTCACCCACCCGCTCTCACGACTGTGATTTAAAAATACTATCATAAAGGGTGCTAGATAAAATATAAATTGTTAGATTTAAGGGCGGGGGAGTGCCTCACCACCCCTCCCCGCTTTTTCTCCTCCTCTCCGCCTACTTTATAATAATTGAAACTATAATTTAATTATTTAAAACAAATATTACTAAAACCATAAAATATTACATAATATTACCAAAACCATTAAAAAACATTATATTACATTACATTACTAAAATCATTAAAAAATCATTACATAAACCTAACACTCGGAATAGTCCGAATCCATAGTACTGTTTTCGTCGTTACGATGAACGTATTGATAGGGTTTAAGAGACTCGACAGCGTCGTCGGGTTGAGGAGATACGTACTCCTCCTCCGGGTCAGTATGATAATCTACATGCCGACCACCACCGACATTGGCTTGAGAGAATAACGTGTGGTCAAGTGTGGTTGTGAAGGTTGAAGAGGCAGTGGTAAGCTGAAAAATAATTTGGTTCAGTCAGTCGATCTTCTATCGAAGATATACAACATACTCATTTTCGACATTGTTATGAACCCGATCGGGAGCTTCAATTCGGTTGATTTCGGCTTGGTAAGCCGCCTTCTCGTCAGATACACTCTGAACGGTGTTTACTTGATATAGGTGTCTGTCGTCGTTGACGATGTGGGATTGCATCGCCATCTTAACATCCCTTAGGTTCATGTTTGCCATATCTGTGTGTTGTGTAATAGAATAAGAAAGAATGAAGAAGAAAAAATAAAACAAACGACACAAATGGAGAAAGAAGAAAGAAAACAGAAGGAAAGAAAAAGAGGAGTTTTGGACCGTTATGTGGGCCCCATGTTTTTTTTATTGGTCTAACGTTCAAATTTGTGAGGGAGCCGGTGACCATAGTCTCGATTTCGTCCACCGCCCAATCGGCACCGATATCACGAGGCGGTGTTCCCTCCAATACCTAATGGGTGCCTATGCACTCCATCCGTCCTAAGAGAAATAAAAAATTAATATTTTAAAAATATTCCAATATCATCTACCAAAGGGTAATCTACTTGGTTTAGTGGTTCTTGTTTTTCATTTTCAATAATCAATATGCAACTTCTCTGATATAATTCATGCGTGCCTAATTTGGTAATCGAATAATCCATATTGGTTTTGTTACTTGTAATAACATCGCATAAGTCTAACAATATAATGTTCAAAAAGAAAAATGTTTAATAATATAGGAACATGTCTTTTTTGGTCACTTTATATGTAAAGCTTCTAAATATTTCCATATGCCAAACACTAAAAAAAGAGATTATCAGAAGGTCAAATAAGAAATCAAATACAAACACTAGTTTTATAAATCAAGTTTTATTACAACTAATTATCTAATTATAATTATTCGAAACGTATAATCTGTTTTCATAAAGCAATCCCAAACACCCCCCTAAATGTTGGTTAAAGATCGGTCAAGCATAATAAATAAAGTCCGATCGTTCATGAGTAAATTGGTATCCATAACCTCTAGCTAGCTAGATGGTCTTGAAATTTCTTACCAATTAATCTTATGAGCTACTATCCATTCTTTCATATTAATTAATAAAACTCTAGAGGCCCCTTTCGGTTTCAACCAAAGAGGTCTTCTTGCGCGATTTAGTGTACCATCACCAGTACCACTTCAGTTGGCTCGTATCTTCTGGTTAAGTGACGAAAGCAGTGGGGTCCTTTGGTGGATATGTGAGTGTCAAGTAATTTGACAAAGAAAATAATGAGGTGTTGTTGACAGGTGTGTCAGTTTTAAAGATATTAATGTGACGTTGAGCTGACACTAAATGTCAACTGATGTTGTCAATCTTGATTTCGGGTCAAAATTATGGGTCACTTTTAGTTTGTTTTATAAGTATGAGTCTAATACTGTGTGTCAAGTGTCTCGTTTATGTAGCATGTGTAAGTTAGTGTCTAGTTTGGTCATTTTGTAAGATATTAGGATGATTTTATTTAGTAGTAGTTGGTCTCTTTTTTTTTTAAGAAAAAGAACATGGGCAGTTGTAGGCTATATATGTTATTATTCTATGAATGAATGGAATGCAATTTGCTTTGAGTCACAATTCACTCTGTAAATTATATACTAGCTACTTCATATATACATGAACCAGAAAGCACATAAAGGACAGATTACCTGCAGAAGTGAAAAAGGATATTGTTAGGAACGTTGTTAAAAAAAAAAGTCTCAAAGGATCTCTAGATGAGCAAAAGCCTTAACCAAAGAATCGCAAAAAGAAACAAGAATCTTGAAGTACCTTGCCTTGAACTCGATGAAAACTTAATACTGTTGTTACCTTTACACCACTAAAGCAAACCACCTTTGGCAAGAAACGAACCTAAAACCAAATATTTATAAATAAACATCCTAGCTAGAAACACCAGACACAACACATATATGTAAGTCTACATCTTTGTAGCCAAAAATAAATAAGTTTTAAGAATGGCTGCTAACGATATGAGATCGGTTGCATCCTTCCTTATGATCCTCAATTTTGCTATGTATGTTACCCTTCTCGGGCTTGGTGGTTGGGCGATGAATCGAGCCATTGATCATGGTTTCATCATAGGTATATTATCTGTCTCTCTAGACCCTAAACCTTAAACCATAATTATGGAATTAACATATGTGTATATATGATTAAATAGGTTCCGGGTTTGCGTTACCTGCACATTTCTCACCTATTTACTTTCCTATGGGAAACGCGGCTACTGGTTTCTTTGTGACTTTTTCATTGATCGCGGGTGTAGTGGGTGTTGCGTCTATCATTGCTAGTATTGATAATATTCGTTCTTGGGGTTCTGAGGGCCGGCCTGCAGCAGCTTCTGCTGCTCTAGTTGCATGGGGACTAACTCTGCTTTCCATGGGGTAAAGTTTTTCTTTTTCTTAAGACCATGATATCGACTTTATGTTCTTTGGTCATTTCGACAAACTTTGTACAAAACTAACATGATTTCAGTTTTTTCATGAACTTCTCAATTTTCTTTCGGTTTCTTATCACAGCTATTGAATCTTACACTAAAAAATCTTATGGTACGGTATTAATATATGGCAGGTTTGCTTGGAAGGAAATCGAGCTTGAAGGCAGAAATGCAGCACTGGTAAGTTTATTTAGTTTTGAAAAGACTATATGTAATTACACTATATCATGCTTCAAATAATATTCATTTGTTTTGTGTAAACTTCAGAGAGCCATGGAGGCATTTTCTATCATCCTTTCGGTTACTCAATTCCTATATACAGTTGTTCTTTTTGGATGATCAAGGCCATGATATCGATCAGTTTGAATTACACGCTTATCTTGCAGATCAGGCATTCATCTCCAAAGGCTTATTCTTGAATTGTTTTTTTTTTGTGATTGATTATAGACACTGTTTGATTAATATATTGTATTTGTACAAGTATATAATAAAGCCTGGTTTGTCAAACAATGCCTTAGAACTTACATATTGGACTGACTTTTGGACAAGGTGGGCTAATTAGTTGCTTATTGATAACTTTGGTGGTGTTCTAAATCACTTTCGACATGAAATTAATTTTTCGTAAAACCGTTATCTTTGCAAAATTGGTAAGTATTCAAAGTATAGTTAAAGATCACAGCACAATTTACAGAAAAATGAGGATGAAAAATTTAAAGTAATGGACTTTGAGCCATGAATATAGGGCTGGAAAAATTTAAGCACTCTGAGGTTCTGCACCCCAACTCCATAGCTCATATGATATATGACCAGTTTCTGTGTTCAAGAAAACAAGAAAGTACATTAGGGAAAACAAATGTGTGTGAAATCATGAATTATAGGAAAAAGTTCATGTGAGATCAATTTGAATTAGAAAACCATGAGAACTTTTAAATTATAACTTGATGTTCATATGTGAATGATATATCAGCATAAAAAGAACAAATTTTGCATAAAATGGAGAAATTGGTATGAAGGATCCTGGCATCGACTCGTGTTTGATGCAACAAAATTTAAGGTGTAAAAAAAGTGCATCAGACACATGTAAATTCCA
Source organism: Erigeron canadensis (assembly GCF_010389155.1). Taxonomy (NCBI): domain Eukaryota; kingdom Viridiplantae; phylum Streptophyta; class Magnoliopsida; order Asterales; family Asteraceae; genus Erigeron; species Erigeron canadensis. The sequence goes on from NC_057764.1 coordinate 27,622,771, forward strand.
AAGTTCTTCCTACCCTTTTTTCATAAGAAATTTTCTCATGCACCTCAACTAAGTCATAGAACATAAGAAACTAAGATAGGCCACCTGCAATTTACTGACTGGAGCCCGAAAACAACTCAAATATTCCACAGCAACACTTCCATGAAGTTTTTTCAGCTGCTTGAGGGGCTGAATCTAGTAGAGGCTGTATATGATCATAAAAAATATGTAAATACAAATCAACTGTGCATGTTAACTAACTAGATATTTGAAATATATAGACAGAAACAATATCAAAAAACAGAAAAAGAAAATAGACCTATAGGCATTTACCTGTCTCTCGGAGAATTCAGACTCATTTACGCGCTCATCACTTCTCTTTCCACAATGTAGGCATTTACCTTTTGTAGAATCTTGTAGCACAATGTATTTTGATTTTGGAGAAGCCTTTTGATCTAACGAAACGGGCTTCTGAACCTCATTTTCTTTTGAAGTCAGTTCATCTATTTTACTAGCAAAATTTGGACTGTTGATCTTTGAATCATTCTTTTTGACAACTTTATGTTCCAAGTGTGTTTTGGCCATGACTAAATCATTCATATCTTCAATATTTGTGTTACTCGTATTATTTAACTGGGATGCCACTTCAACCAAAATTTGTTCTGCAGGCATAACTGAATCAACAATAAGGGGAGTGTTGACACCCAAGTCTTCGTCTTTGTGAGTCCCCTCTTCAAGCAAAGACTCGAGAGGTTGGGATAGGTAGTCAGCAACAGAAGCAGGTTCAATAACCACCGCTTTCTTTTTATCATGATCTTTGTTATCTATGCTGCCACTTCCAGAATTCGGGCTTTTGTCGTTCTGTTTCTGTGAATTTGACCGCCTAGCAATCTCAATATCACCTTGCTTCTCTTTCGTTTCATTCTCTGTTGCTGAAGATTCACTGCCAGACAAATAGTCCTCCTTCTCAACCTTGACCCCCGGAAGAGGAGACTTATGTTGACTTTTGGATGCTTTAGAGCTAACTTTCCCACCACCATTCTCTCCTATCATAGTTTGATCATTATATGTTGTTCAAAACAAGGAAATAAAAATGGTTAATTGATCTACAAGAATGAGATCAACAAAATCTAGAAAATGTTGAACAAATCCATCTTCAAGTTTATTTAGACCCCCATAAGAATTTCAAAGATCAAATATCTAACGTGTACTTTAGTCATGTGGTTTGGATATTTCATCCAACACAGAATGGATGTCAAATATGTAACATTTTTATAGAAAAAAAGACTAAAATTTAACACATGCCCATGTAGCGAATTATGAAGAAAACAACATTGAACAACAAATGGGCATGTCTTGTATCGCGAATAAATAATAACACAAATAGCTAGCAAATAATAATGTATGAATATACCATGACGGGAGCGAGGTACAGAGGAAGAAACGGAACTTTTGTTAGCTTTAGCCTTCTTCTTCTTATGAGCAGCTTTTCGCAGATTGTGGCTTGGTGGCATGATTGATTGATTAATTATCTGGTGATCAAATAGCCAGCAGGGGGAGAAAAGGGGCCCTTGAGGATGATGATGATATTGAGAATCCTTTTTCTCCCTCTTTGATTTTCAGACTGTAAATACCGCCTTTGTGCAATTCGGAGATTCGAAAAACACAAAGGTGACAGGAGGCCAGAGAATGCTGCAGGAGGTTTGCCATTTTGATATGGATTCCGAGGAATCAAATTTGTGGCGTCATGTTTTGGTAGGCATGCCTTGTTTCTCTCAGCATTGATTTTTAATTAATATTCGCTACATTTTTGCCCCTACGTACCACTAAATACCAACTAATTACTATATCATAAAGCATCGAACAAACATTATGATCTTTTTTAGTTATATGAAGCATCAAAAGATCATATATATTTTTGTAATTTCAATAGACTCGTGATATTATAACTTTCTCAATAATAGGGCCTCTTTAGTTTGTTTGGGTACAACCTTTTTTCTAAGTCAGCAACCGGCTGTGTTTAGAAGTGTTTGCTGTTGCATAACAAATGGTTCAAAAATGAGTTCTTTTAGCAACTGGCCAACTATACCATAATAAAATTAAAAAGGATTTTTCTTCTATGTTCAAAATGATGCAAGTTGTTTATAAGCAGATGAGCAACACTAAATCTTTATGGAAAAATTTAAGACTGAAAAGATTAGATCATTAGATATTTAGAAATAAAAGACCAACACATCTCTAGAATTATATGTTACGTTCTTTTGCATTTTTTTTCTTCATAAATCTGTTCTGAGATTGCCACAGCTATCCCATTTGGATGAGCGGATTCAACATACACAATCTGGTCATGTAAGGAATTGCTTCAAATTTCAACCACGATCATTGTTGAAACTGGGATTGCTTTTTTGACCACAACCAAAGAGAAAGACTGACAGACCCAAATATAACTATCATAATAGCCAAAACTAAGAATAAACTTCTTCAGAATGTAACACGATTGAGAACACAGTTAGCCATGCGCATTCATCAATATAGAAGTAAAAATGTCATGCATGACAAAGAAAAGGGTGTTTGAGGCACTAGTTATCAAGAACCTAAGTCAAATTTAAAGCACTATGGCACACTTCATGCTGTGTATTTGTTCTTGGCAGCTGCCTTCATTGCATCTTCCTGCAACATAATGCACAACGTAAGTAGAAAATAATAATATAAACCCGGATATTCAGATAGAAAATGGAGAACTGGGGCAAATACATGAAATATGAAGCCTATGCTGTCATTGCAGGCAATAAACTCCTTCCACTGTTTCCCAATGCTCATCTGAAACCAAGCCAACATATATTATCATTGTTTTATGGGCAATATAGACAAAATGATATAGAGCATACTATGAAGATTGAAATATGCCATGCGACCAATTTATAATAGGGATTACGGGCAATATAGTACCTGGGCGCTCTCGTTGGCAGCATTCTTGGTCCAAATAGATACTTTCTCGTGCACTTTTCTGACATTTACAACTGCTCCACATATGTCATCTCCATGGTCAAACTGTTCTCCAATCATTGCTAGCAACTATATTACATATAAAAATGGGTCAGGCAGAGTATGAGACCAATCACATGAACAAAAACAGCATTGGGTAAGTACCGTATTCAGCCAACAGGTATCAGACTTTCCCTTACTAAAGCTTATGGTCCATTTTCCACCATTAGCACACACAGGGTCCTCCCACTTGGGCTCAATTTTATTCTTGAAGCAATACAAGTCAGTATTAATATTCAACTTGCTTGGTTTGTGGATATTGTTATAAAGGCTGCATTCAACAGACAACATTAATGAATATAGTAAATAATAGTGAAATCATAAACGAAGAGTGCCTGAATGCAAATGCTTTTCTTAATATAGCAATAAAATTGGCCTTTAAACGGAAAGTAACAACTTTTTAGAGCAAATATCACCAATCATTACTCATCAGTTTATTATGGATTCAAAACATAGTTGTATATGTATCGTATTTCTTAGTTTCCATGGGATCAATTATAAACTTAATATTACCATGCTATAGCTCACTACAGCATTGTGCTAGCAACATAACATACTAAAGTGTTCGGGAACACAAATAAATATACCATATTCTCACGAGCCTTAATGACACTGATCATTTACATCTTTTAACTGAATATTTAAATTTTGAGGGGTACTGTGAGCATCTTTACTATATACACGAAAAATAATCCTTCAATTATCTTGTAGGATGTTGAATAAAAAAGTTAGAAACGCATTATGATTAATCAACATTCAATTAGACGAACAGCAAATGAGACAAAAATATTAGTGCATCCCAGAAAGAATGCAGAAAGACAACCAAATAGCTTTGAAAAACAAGCCCTGGACAAATAAGAACAGAAGAACAGAATAGATGTCTAAAAAAAAGGAGAAGCAACACCTTTTCTCCCCTAAACCATTTCTAGAAGTGTGTAAAAGTTTGCAACTAAGGTGCATGCATTTAAACTATTTTGTCAGCAATGCTTTCACCAAATAAAAAATAAACTCGGAAAACCAAATGTCAGAGAGCCCAAGGCTACAACTAATAGATGTATATCATGGGTTGGCCAGACATAAATATCCTAACAACAGAGAGTAACTAATAAATATGTTATAATTACATCAAATTAGGAAGAACATAGATGTTGGCCATAAAAAACACTAGAAATATAAAATTCATGAAGACTACATCGAACCATTATTGTTGATAGGCAGTGTGAAGGAGACAATAGCTAGTGGTTTAAGAGCACAGAATGGGTAGAAGAAATTCCATACAGAAACAAAACTAATATTAGATCACGTGTATAGAGTTGACCAAAATTAGGAACCAAACATTAATGAGCATAAAGAGTATAATCCAGCAACTAAAATGTACACAAAAAGGCCGAATATCAGTGACACTCTAAACTATCCACTCACAGAAAAAGACCACGCCCAAAACCTACTAAACTATAAACACATCAGCATCAAGATATAACATACAGCACCAAAACATATAGAATTAGGAAACATAACAAATAGAGTGGTATTGTATAACATACCTTATTATAAAACAATAAGAAAGCATGAGTGGGAGACACGAAGAAGTTGTGCGTCACATTTTCTTTAGAGTGATGCACACGGATGCACACCAGCCCAAAACTTGCCACATTTCATCATGTCCATTCTTATTCAATTTATAGAAACAACTTTCAAATGTCCAAAACACATTATGATTTAAAAAAAAGGCTTGCTCACATAACATTTAGAAACTTTAAGAAATAAAATTAAACTTTATAAAGATAACTGTTTACGAAAGGATAATCACAACAATTTTCTTGTGACTGCCAACTACCAAGTTATATTTTTTTGATCATCATGTAAATCTTAATATAGAATATAGCTTGTAGAATAGGTTACTAAAATGCTATTTAAATAAAAATATTAATCGTATTTGGGATATGTTAAACATGATTTTTAAAAGTCTGCTGAAAAAAAAGACAGTGCTCTTACTTCTTATGTGGACTATCTTCACAATGAAAAAAAGTTCTTATTAAACACAATTATCTCATCTGCACATAACACATACCGAAATCTAAAATCAAATATAATCAAACCGTCTACGACCTTAAAGAACATGCCGCAAATCAAACTCGATATTTCAAGACGTCTCTTTAATCCATAATAATCATATACACATCTTTCAGAATTCATACCACACAATCAATAACTTCATTTTCCTTCACAAATTAGAAAAACCTTAACTCATTTATCACCAACACAGTTATAAAAACCCTAATTTTCAATCATGTAACAATAATCATAAAAAAAAAATACAATACACAAATATAATCACATATATAACGAAATAATCATCAGTTAAACATATATAAAATATATAAATATATGTATGCACCTATAGATACATTAAATATATGTATATATACCTCCAGAATTCTTCAACAGTAGAGAAAGTGTAGATAATGCGCATGGAACTGCCCCAATCACTTTGTTTAGATTTATTGCTAGAGCGATCAAACCAGAAAGTCCATGAGTGTTCTAGTGGATGCTGAACGACGGCGGTTCCTGGCCGTGAAGATGAAGACGACGACAGAGTATCGCCGTCGCCGGCGAGAATCTCACCTTCTTCGAGCTGGTTATCTTCTTCTTCTCCGTCGTCAGATCGGAGTGACCTAATTGGATTCTGTTCTTCTGATACTTCTTCCACCATTTTTGTGTGTGTGTGTGTGTTTTTTGTGCTTCTCTCTCTAGAATTGTTGTATCTCCCTCTCTAGAATCTCGGATGGGAATTATAGTGGCGGTTTTGGGGGTCGGTGTGAATTTTGGAGATTGTGGGCTTTGTTATGTGGGTTGGGTTATTTTAAATTTGTATCTTTATATCTATGGGCTGCATTTGTATCTTTAAAGTCGTATCAGACCGGACCATGTTAGTTAGACTTCATTTCCTTGTAGTAGGTTTACATTTGGCCTAGTGTTATTATTCCTATACAACTCATTTTAAATTTTGTAATTTGATTTTTCTAAGTCTTATTATTTTATGTTTAACCGATAACATTTTTATCTATATTACATAATAACTAAATAAACTTATAACAATGAAAAATATATTTAAAAATCAATCTATACATATATCTATTTTATAACAGGTGTTATATAAAGTAAAGTAAAGTAACTCTCAATGCCGTCTTCCACGGGTTTTGGATCCCAATACCGTCTTCGACGGTGTATGGGGGAGGTTGATATGTAGACAGTCTTACTCCTACAAAAGGTAAAGAGGCTGCTTCCAGGTTCTACCATAGGTAGAAAATGACCTCCAGCCTTGTTGGGCATGAGGATCGAACTCATGACCTTTGTTTCCAGAGGCATGAGCTCCAACCACTGATCCAACCCAGTTGGTTTTTATAACAGGTGTTATATATACCAATAAAATAAACTAGAAGTCTTGGAGCCTCGATTATAGTGTTTGTACTTTTTTATTGATTCAGCTAACAAGCAAATAAAAAAAAATCACAAAAGCCAATAAAATAAACGAAAAGCTAAATGTAATATCAAAACCAAATTACCATAAATTTCTTGGTTTAAAATTTAGTTGCTTTATAAACAATATAGAATTGTAACATTGATTAGTGGAAATAATTTTATAAATCAATATTGTTTTTTGTTGAGTCAAAAACGACCAAGTATAACTTTCTTATGAAATAGTTGAAGACCAGTGAAAAATACTTGTACAAAATTTTGAAACATCTCAGTTTCGGAATGTTCACTGAGTTTCACTTCATTTCAGACCAGCCATCTGAAAGCATTTATCTGAAGTCAAAGATTGAAAACTGAAAAAAGAGAATCAGCTCAGTAGCGGAGCTCAAAGAAGATTCTATTTGATCGAAAACTGAAGCCATTTCAGTGTAAAGTATTTACAACATTTTACACTGATTACAAAAAAGCCTTTTTGACTTTACCAACCTTTACCTGGATAATACCATATTGTCTGAAAAAGAACAAGGTTGAGAATAAATGTGAAATGTCACAGCAATTGACTTTCACACTTTATTTACGCGTGTTAAGGAATTGATTTCTTAAATGCTTTCAAGTCTCAGCCATAATTTGTACGGCCAAAGTCCACGTCATCATTGACTTTGCCTATAAATATAAGGCAATTTCATCAGTTGCAAAATGCTCAAAACTTTGACATTGCAACTTGTGAGTTGTACTCTAAGTAATTCATACGATTATTTTCAAGTTATTTATATCGCTTGTATTTCAAGGTTGTTTAAATATCGCACTTGAGTGTTTATTTGTTATACAACAACCTTTGTATTTTGTTTAACATTGTAATGTCATTAAACTTGGAGCTTATGAACAGTGCCACACGCCACATGGCACTGTTTAATTGGCCCACCCACTTAACTCCACATTACTATTCGGATTTTGCCATATCGGATTCCGTTTGAGTTTTCTATCTTTCGATTTTTCTTAGTTGTTTCAAAGTCTTTTTTTTTTTGCTTTTGTGTCATCTTTTATTTGTCTATCTTATACCCCACATCACTATTTGGATTATGTCATATCAGGTCCCGCTTGAGTTTTTATTTCCGGTTTTTTATTATAGTGTTTTTGCTTTTGTTTTTTTTAACTAATATAGTGGAAACTTTCCCTCGTTATTTTGTTTTTCTTTCGTTTTTGATTTTTTTTTCTTGCACAAACTATATGTATGTATTTGATATTGCAAACTTTTTGACGCGAGTTTTTTGGTTTTCTTGCACAATTATTTTTGGTTTTCTTCAAGTTATTTATTGGTTCCTTATACACTTTTTTTTTTAAATCTTCAGGTAGTTTCAACGCAAGTACACTATCATAAAGAATCCATATTAACACGACAATTGAAGTCTCGCAAAGCGGGGAAGAAACCTCACTAGTTATTAATAAAATACATTGAAAAGTCATTGTGTTTCTTTGCCACATACTTGATATATATATATATATATATTGCATTATATAGTTTCAGTCATTCAAAACTTACATTTATATTTACTTTACTTGTATTTTGAAATACTGGATCATCTTGTTAGACTGGTTCAGATTAGCATAGTTTGTCACTCATTGTTTAATACATCGAGGTGTCTTCGGGTAACCCATCAAGTTGGGACTTACAATTTTGGTTGAAAAAAAGGAAAAAACAAAAAAAAAACAATAAATGATAACTAGAAAAAACATAAAACAAAATGAAAATTACAAAAAAGACAAACTCAGATAATGACGAAAACAACGAATTGATGAAAATGTGGATGTTTGTTATTTATTATAAATAGAGTTAATTGCAGAAATCGTCCCTGTCGTGGTACCTTACTTGTAGGTTTCATCCCTAACTTTCAAAAATTACAGTTTTGGTCCAATTTTTTTTGTTCCGTCAACACTTTTAGTCCACAACAGAAACGTCTATTTAATAAGTGGTCACGTGAGCTGTACATGATGGGTAATTTCGTCATTTGATGAACTCAGGACCAAAAGTGTGATTAAAAGATGTTATATCATGAAGGCATCCGGTCTTTTCATTTATCTTTATATCTCTTTTTCATTCAGATCTAACAAGTATATATCTATCATGTATATATCTAAAGAAACTCTTTTTTTCTTTTTCAGATCTGACACCCATTTAAAGATTTGATCTTTTCTTGTTTGTTATCTTTTGAATCATGTTTTGGATCTTGGTTTTATAGTTTGTCTTTTAGAGTTGATTTTTCTTCTTCGAGATATTGTCGCCATTTTGTGAGGGCGGCTGGTGGGATGATGGTTTTTCTGCAGTCAGTGAGTTATTATGAAAATGTATCAAAAGTATTGTGTGGAAAGTTTTAATAAAGCTGATAGGTCATGTAGACGTTGGTCCCTTATAAAAGAATGCGATTTATGTTACTTATTGAATCCATAATAAAGGAATGTTTAATTGAATTTACAAATAATCAAATAAAGAAAACAGGTAATGTTTTTGAAAATTAAGGACAATATATCTATTGTTTTATGGGCTTTTTCGTTTTTGTTTTCTTCTTGTATATCTTTAGAACAGATTTTGTGGCCCTTTTAGTGATTCCAAAAAAATTATTTATTGGTTTGAAAAAGACATGGATTTTTGTAATATATATATATATGTGGCACTATTTAGATTTAAGTTGGATATATTGAATGATGCTCTGAAAAAATAAAGCTAGAAATGTAGATGGTGATTATGATTTTGAAAAGATGAAAGATGAAAAAGGTTTAGATATGTTGATGAAACTGATGACGATTGATGGTAGAGATTGATGATGATGATTCTTCATTAACAAAAATAAAATTTTCATAGTTAATTACACTTTTGGTCATGAATTTATCAAATGACAAAATTACCCATCATGTGTAGCTCACATGATCACTTATTAGACAGACATTTGTGTTGTTGACCAAAAGTGTTGACGGAACAAAAGATGTTGGACCAAAACTGTAATTTTTGAAAGTTACGGATGAAACCTGCAAGTAGGGTATCGCGACAAGGACGATTTCTGTAATTAACTCTTATAAATATTATAGAATTGTAATATTGATAAATAAATATAATTTTATAAATCAATATTGTTTTGGTTGGAAAAAGGAAAAAAGACAAAATATAAAACAATAAATGAAAAACTAGAAAAAAACATAAAACAAAATAAAAATTACAAAAAACGGATTCAGATAATGACGAAGACAACAAAAGAATGAAAATGTGAATAACTCGAAAAAGTTAAACCCAACTCTAAGTTATGACCCGCCTATTTCTTTTTAATTTCTTAGTTTCAAAGTTTGTTAGTTTTATTAACAATATAAAATTGTAATAAAGATTAATGAAATAATTTTATAAATCAATATTGTTTTGATTGGAAAAGGGAAAAAAACATTACATAGAACAATAAAAATGAACACTAAAAAATAGCAACAAAAAAAAAAATAAAAAAAAACATTTCAGATAATGACAAAAACATATAAAAAAAAAAAGGAAAATGTACATGGTCTTGGGAAGTTAAACCCTCCAGCTCTAAAGTTATGACCCACATAATTCTTTTAAAAGAGATGATATCATCATTTTTGATAGATGTATCACATTATGGAGATTATATAGTATTATAGTATCATAGTTGATTATACAAAGTATTAATGCAAAAATGTGATAAATATATCAAAAATAATAACATCAATATTATCTATATGGGTCGGTTAATTTAGTTTTAACACATATAATATCTATTAATATTCATAGAGGTTATTATTCACTTTCATAAATATTAATAAATTAAGATATATTATAACAAATAATATTTGTTTCAAAAAATAAGTGTAATAAATTTTTTCAAAACTTGAATATATAACAAGTATAATTTATTGATGTTATCTTTCACATTCTTTAACTCAATGAAGTGTCATAATCAAATTGTTAAAAAGATATTAAGTTAATTATTCCAACATATTTCTAAAAGTTTTTTATATGTAATGTTGAATACGAGGTTTTGTTTTAACTATTAACCAATGGTTCCTTGTTGCAGCGAGAACCATATTTTTTTTCAACTCAATAAAATAAATGATTGAACTAAAAACATTTCTACTAATAATTAAGTCTATACATTACTTTGTAGCTTCAATACACATAATAGAAAATGGTGAGGCTTATTTCTTCCCAAGTGGTCAGGGGTGCACATCCTATCGTAAACATATTTGGGTGGGCACATGTATTTTATTTTTCAGCTATTGTGAGCCTTACTGAGTTTTTCCTTCAAATTTTCAGATGATATGAATTCCTCATAGAGGGATTTTAAATTGGGGATTTATTCAGCGAGTGGTTTTTTAGCACGTACCCGGTTAAAACAATGTACCTTAGACCTTATAATATTCACGAATAATTCATACATTTAAAAGAAAGGTGTAAAAGTGTAAAAGAAAAAAAAAGTTTTGACAAAACTTAAAAAGGCAAAAAGATGGTGGCCAAAACAAGGTAATTAAATGAAAACCTCCTGATCTCATGTACCATTTGGTACCTACTAATTTTTCAGCTAAGCTATTGTCCAAGTGAATCTCAATCACTTAATAAGAAAGAGCCAAAAGTTTACTATTATCAAGGTTGTCTTTAAATGTGTGTGTATATATATATAGAGAGAGAGAAAAATAAGTATGAGACTGTTTTACACCTAACTTGAGTAAAAAATCTATCATATACCAATATTTTAATATTTTAAATAAATGGTTAGCTCCCTGATTTTTATAGTTTAAAAAAGTTATATGAGGAGTTTTTCACCCAACTTAAATATCTAACACCCTCATATAATCCCTTCCCCATATAAGATACCAACATAGCTAAATGACAATTTGTCAGATTGCATGATGTGTTATAATGGATGAATCATTATAAAAAGTTAATTTAAAAATTTTTAAAAAAAGATTCATGATTAATACATGCATCAAAGTTGTTGAGTAACTTTACATAATCATCTTGATCTTCAAAATTTTTCATAATTTTGAATACTCGAATAATATTCTGAATAAACTATTAATAATAAGAAACTAAAAGAAAAATAGGAGTAGAAAATAAAAGTAATATCAAATTAGGATAGGTTATCGAAGATTTTTATTTAAAAAATTTAAAGTTCAAATTTTGACAAACTTTATTTTTTTTTTTGAAAGTTTAAATAGAAATTTATTTATCAAAAATGTTATATAATATATAAGAAATGATAAATATATCACATTAAATGATAAATTTACCATAATGTACAAGTTTTAGTGTATCCTATATAAGTATGTGACGCATACTACTCGTTTTATGTTTTATTTAACTTGCTTGATGACTCCATTTGACAATAGATATAGGTTCGAACCGTTACGAAATCCCGGTTTTTGTCACACGCATATCATAACGAATTCGATCTAAATAAAATTGGACATTTGGTGTAATGAAATTAAATTAAATTTGGTATCAATTTGTCACTATATAAATACTCGTATCTCTCTTTGCTTATTTAGTACTGCCATTTGTTGCCAGTGCAACGGAGCTTCATCTGGGCAAATCCGTCGCCGATCCCCACCGGAATCCAAACTTGTAACCGATACATATACATACATACATATATTTATATCATTTCTTAATTTTATATAATCTAAAATCTTCCCCCTTTTTCACAGCTCCGATTTTTGCCCAAGGTATATTCAATTTGATTCATAATTATTGTAATTTGATTGTTAATTATGTATAATCTATAATCAGTTAGAATTTTCGTTAATTAATTATTATAAAGTTGGTAGCTTTTTATTGTATTAGGGTTTTTTTTATTCCATTCTCTTAGGTTTTACGCCAACGTTTTTTAATTTAATGTATTTAATTTGCATTATTTTTTGGATTTTTGTTTCATGAATGGTTTTTAGACTGCAAAAGTTTCAATCTTTATATGTATTTGTATAGATTCTTTGATTCATTAATATAAAAATGAAAACTATTTTTATTTCTGTTAATTTTCACCTTTTCTTTTTGAAATTGTTTATTTACCTTGTGAAATATATACTAGCCTAGTAGCCTTGTACCCGTGCAATGCTACGGTGGTATGTAAACGCAAAAGGGAAAAGTAGTGGCGGGTATGCACTTTTTTTTTCCGTTAAAAGAGGAGAGAAAATGGATGATGTGTGTGTAATGTGAGGTGTGTAGTACATTTTTCGTGTGTCGTTTTTTTAAATTTTTGATGGAAATGAATAGGTGTCTTTGGTTGTTCGGTTAGTAGATCAATTGATGTTATTAAAGCAAGATTCGGTTCAAGTTTGACATCCCTCTTCTTAATTTTGAGATTGTTGTTTTAAATTGACGGATCGCGTAAGATAACTGTTTTATCCAGTATTTGGGAATATCGAATATTGTAGATAGGTTGTTGGTCATTTATATCACTCGAATGATGGATATGATTGAGTTTTCTGAAAATGTCTGAATTAAAGTGCACTGTATTTAAGTATCGTTTATCTTACGAGGAATAATAGTTAATAATTGAGTAGGTTTTGAGTTGATAATTAATTGTTCGATTTTGTTTTGAATATGCAGTGGTGAAAATATGCGGGTTCTTACCAATTAATGCTGATGTGGATATACCGTGGTGAAGTTGGTCAACATTGTAAGATTCAATTAACCAACTGTGATCCTGGTTCATTGCAAAACGTTACTTCCAAAGGGGCTTCGTTGTATTAGAGCACCTTTTTCCGTCTGGTGTTAGGCATCAACAGCATCCCTTAACCCACGCTTTTTGCTAGTAAATTGCATTTAAAGTTCCCGCACAGTTGATCCAGCAAAAAAGAGAATCTAGTCTCCGTGAGTCTATACCAAAATTACACAATTTCAGTTTCTGTAATAGAAAAGATTCCCACCAAAGGGGGATCGTTACCCTAGCTTCTGTTTTGCAACGTCTTTGTTAATTATGCCTCAAATTCAGAAGCTTTATAATGCATGTAAAGCGTCTCTATCTCCCAATGGACCTGCCTCAGAAGATGCTTCTGAGAAAATACGTTCTCTGTTAGGTATGTATCAATGCTCTGTATTTGCTTCTTGGTTTTTCTTCAATCTTTTATATTTTTGTTGATTTCAGTTTTGTAACATTACTTTTTTTCCCTTTAAATAAACATGCAAGATGATTTGGCTTGTCGATGACGTCTTGTTATGTTTGTTTAAGTTACATTAAATTCATTCCCATAATTGTGGTAAAAAACGGGTCAATATGGTGTTCACGTGTATTGTTATCATTTTATTGTTCCTTCTGATACTACTGTTTACATATCTAATATCCCGTACGTTTTAGAGCTTATTTTAGATTGGTTTCGTGACAGTAGTGTTTTTTTTTACGTATGAACATCGTATCAAATGTTGGATCAAGTACAAGTTAGCTGTAGCGATTCTTCCATCTACTCATATGGGAAGTATATATCCACTCCAAGAATAATTACTACAGTTCACTTGCCTTCATAAATAGCTGTGTCAGTTACAATAGTTGTGAAATATTGAACATTTTGATTATATTTGCCAGATTGTCTTAAAAGTTATTGCTATAGACATAGAGTACACACAAAGTCCTTTCAGAATACCTTACATGACACAGAATGAAGGAAAAAAGCAAAAAGTATTGGATCATAAATCCTTAGTTTTAACAACCAAGAGGTTGTAGGATCAGTTATACCTGACTACCTGAGGCATGATGCCACATGCCACATGTTTGTTATAAATATCAACCGATTACGTAGTGTTTTTTAGAAACTATTGATTTTACTTCTGCCACTTTAATGCGATAGTTCTGACCTGCTTAAGTGACTTATGGGATCTACATAGGTTATTCTGGTAAACTGGGTTGGCATGTTTGAATGTGTCTTTAAGGTGATAGTTGTAACTTAAAGACGTCATATTATTAACATTAAGGATTGTTGGACAGATTTAGGTCATTCTCTTAAAACCTAATAATAATTAAACTGCAAATACCCTTAGGAGGTATAGGAGAAGATTTACTCTCTTAATACTATATTTATATCTTGTCAAGTATCACAGTAAGCTTCTTGGTAGTTATAGATGTCGTAGTTTCAATTCGTTATGGAAGTCTCTGACATGTTCTGTCTTTCTATTTGGTGTGACTATGGAGGTTAAGCCTTTAATCTTGATAAGTTAAGCCTTCAGGCGCCATAGATGGAATTCGTTTGATTGAATTACTTTTCGTCTGTCCGCAGCCCAAGCCAATAAAGAATAACTGTTCATCAATTGCCATAAAGAATAACTGCCCTACTTGTCCTTGTTTAATAGAATATACTGATATCTGGAAACTACCTTGATTGCTAGAAATAAGATCATTAAAAGTTAGTCATCTTGGCTAGTCATATACTCATATATGATATAAATACATGCAAATGTACTTTTCGGTTGTATTTTGTTTGATTTTTCATGTGTGTGTTGATTATACTCCAAAATCTTGTTACCAAAAGCGATGCACTTTGGCGCCGTGTCAATTATACTAATTAGCACTCATCTCATCATCTGTCATGTTCGAGGATATATGTATATGCATGCATGGCACGCACGCACACACACATACATACATGATATTAATAGTTATATTTACACACAAATATATCTATATATGTGTATATGTATATATATATATATGTGTGTGTATATGTGTATATATTATGGCTCTGGTTCTGATGATTTTTGTCCATTGTACCCCTTGGTCCCCTTCCAGATAAAATCAAGCCTTCAGATGTTGGGCTGGAGCAGGAAGCACAGTTGGTACGTAACTGGACAGGTCCTATTAATGATCGCAACGGGGCCGATCGATCTTTGCCACCAATTAAGTATATTCATATTCACGAGTCAGACAGCTTTTCTGTAAGTTACAACTTGAAATTTCACTTTTTGATACGTACGAGACCTAATCTTGAATTCTTGATACATTTATTTCTTTTCCAGATGGGGATATTCTGCATGCCATCTTCCTCTATCATTCCTCTCCATAATCATCCTGGAATGACCGTTTTTAGCAAGCTCCTTTATGGATCAATGCATGTAAAATCATATGATTGGCTTGGTGAACCCTCATCGTCTGATACATCTCAAGGTATTACGTCTCTAAGAAAACTTCCATATCCGTATACTGTTTTGTAGTGTAAAGGAATAAGAATATGCTGATTTAATCTTGTTTGAAACGCCACTGATGACTAACCACTATGCCCAAATCCATATTATAAACTGTTTTTCTGTTCATCTTGTTAAAAAAAATAAAAAATTCTTGGGGATCTTCGTTAATACCCTTAATAGTAACAAACTGAGGAATCTTGTATTCTTGTGAACCTTAATCATCAATATCATCAGTTATTTACTAATAAGTATTAGTATGATGGGCAAATAGGTAAGTTTAGATATAGGAATAAATGGAGCCATGGCTCTGTGTATTATGTCTTCAGAGATTAGATATATCAATAATAGATGGTATCATAGAAGTGGATCTTATCATCAAACATAAGACCACAGGTAAAAGTTCTGTTTTCTAATTTTGGTAAACCATGGAAATGTAAGTCTTTTGTGAGAGAAGTATATTATCTTATCTGAAGGACGATTGATTTAGGTTGCTAGCTGTATAAAGACCGCATAATAGACAAATCTGATACTCTAAAAAGGTCATTGTATTTGCGCTTCTTTAGGTGCGAACTAAAATCAGTAGGTTTACTACCAATTATCCACTTATACTTACGTATACCCATCAAGCTTGATTCTTTTCTGTTTGGTTTTATCTAAATTACTTTACATAATAATAGTGAGATGATTTATGTATTTTTTTCTCCCGTTAAGTTTTCTTCTGCGGTTCTGCCCTGTTTCAAACTTGCACATTTATCTTTAGTTATTCGGTTAAAATTGGAAAACTGTATAGATAAAACTTTTTGTTGAGTATGCAACTGAAAGCACGTCACGTGACAATAGAAAAAGTCAAAGTTGGGTACTTCATTCTAACTGGGTGGTTTGTTTCATTTTTACTTCAGCAAGACCTGCGAAACTTGTGAAGGATACCGTGATGACCGCTCCTTGTGGGACCACAATACTCTACCCAACTACTGGTGGCAACATCCATTGTTTTCATGCCATAACTCCTGTTGCCATCTTTGACATCTTGTCACCACCTTATTCTTCCGATGATGGTCGGCACTGCTCGTATTTCCGGCGTCCAACCGGGGTAGATCTACCTGGTAAATCATTTCGTTTTCCCCATATTTCTTGCTTTCAAATAACACAAAGTATAAAACGACTTATTACCAAGAAGTTGAGAAATGGTACCTTTGGTGTCAAAAGTCGTACTCAAACTTTTATTCATTTTGATTTGACACAAAACTCACCCTTGAAGGTACAATTGAAGTAAATGGTGAAATATGCTCAGAAGTTGCTTGGTTAGAAGAATTTCAACCCCCTGATGATTTCGTAATTCGGAGGGGTAAGTACAAAGGTCGTGTTATCAAGACTTAAAACTTTTCATATGAAAGATTTAAACATTTAAATTGGGCAGCATCTGAGGTGAGATTAGCTATGTTTATATAGATGCTGAAGGACAATAATGTATTTTCTTGGTTATTCAGACTTCCCCTGCATATACAAACATGATAATAGTGTCCAGTTATTTACAATCGGTTCTCATTATCTTTGAAGTTTTAATAGATTTGCGTGTTACTGCTTTTTACTTATTACTTGTTGGATTTGTCTACTCGCCAGCTCAAAATAATAGAATTCAGAGGCTTTTAGTTTGAATGATTTTGGCAAGTTTAACGTTCACGATTTCTTGATTTAGAATTATTTTATAGTAGGGTATGCTTGAGTAGTTTTGTGTAACATGCTAAAATAATAGAAGCAAGAAGGCAAATAACTCAGGTATGGCGGCCTAACTGAGTTTTTTTTCGTGGCCAGGTCCAATGTCAAGGTTACGTACTTACGTTAAGTATTTAATTATTCCAGTAGTTTATTACTAGTAGTGGCAATCATTAAGAGTAAACAATTTTAATGTTACATTCTTTATGGATGCCAGATGATCTAATGACAAACACTAAATACCAAAACCAGGAAATATCGTTTTATCCTCATTCATTGTCTTCTAGATTCATGTCAACATCGTTTCATGTCACTTTAGAACTTTTTGTAGGAACTAACTGCATGTCTGCACCAATATCTTCAATTGGATGGGACCATAAAGTGTCCCAACATGGACAAGTGTGAACATTTGACATTTTAAAATTAGGATTTGAAAGTCTACTTACTTGTTCTTCCCTGGTCTTGCAACGGATGATTTTTGTGACGAAAAAAAGAAGATAAGAGTATTTTTAATGATCATTAGCTATTAATTACAACCCCAAAAAAACCTCATCAGAATCACACACTTATATTATACCGAACCCATATATTTTCCAACGGTCAGTGTCAGACTAGAAACTTACTTTACCAATATTTAATCTTCGTTGTTAAATAAAAACACCACACAATTCATTAGTTATAAAAAACCATTAACGCCTTCAGTGTATATAACATAAGACTAAATCAAAGTTCGAGACTACCTTGAGAGTTGGGACTTATGTTATAAACGAATTAGAGTCGGAGTTTCATACACTAAACTCAATTACGCTTATAAATTTCATACATTTTCACCATTAATCGTGAGTGAAAACTTTTTTTTTTTTTTACTGAAAATGACGGAAACAAGTCGAAGTTTTAGTTTTACTATGTATCGAACTTGTTATAGGCAAGCTCAAGTTTAGCACGACTTGGTTACGCCTCTACACAAATGATAAATACTTATTCATTTTTTTTTTTTTATCAAAGAATAACATGTTTTAATTTTAAATAATTTCTTACTAAATATCTTTAGTTACATTTTAGTAATAGTTTAAAACTTTGAATTGTAAGCTCCAACAACATTGGGTCGTCGACCCCAGAGTCCCCTCTTACCCTTGTCCTATGGTATGGAGTATGGCCTCGTCCTTGCGAGTCGTTGTCATTCCTGTCTCTTAACCTTTTGTTTTTTAATTAAAATCTTTTTCCTATATATGTATTTTGAGAAATTAAAATTTGAGTCTCTCTTGACCATTTAATATTTATAAACATTTCTATTTTTTATCGGAATCCAATATTAAATAAAAGGCAATTGTTATGACATAATCATTCTATAAAAATAACTTATTTGTCATTTTTACATTCTTTTTTAAAGTTTAGTTTTTTTTTAATTTACTTATACGAAAACAAATGAGCTTCTGAATCAAATTGTAAAATTGTATATGTCATTCACATTTCCTTCTTAAAATGTATTTCACTTTTATTTTTTTTATTGATTATGTAAAAATTTTTAAAAAAAGTTATTTTTAAAAAAAACCCTAATTATTTATACATGTTCTTTAAATTACAATCATCTAAATAATTTTGCTATATGCGGGTTAATACGCTAGTTGTATTCATTGGAAACTTAAGGTATACTATTATGAGGTTATGAGTAATGTGTTTATGTTTGTTGTCTATGCACACTAAGTATGTTTGTACCAAAACTTGAAAATAACTATAGGCAAACAGTATGACGAAAGCTAGAAACGGTAATTGTACATTATAGATGGTGACATGCGCAAAAGATACGAAAAAGAAGAAAACAAAAACAAATGATAATACAGGGTATGACGTGGCAAAACTTAGTGGACACCACGTCACCATCTATAATATACCATTACCGTATCTAGCTTTCGTGAGACTGTTTGTCTATTTTTAATTAGTCTTTTGGTTCATGTTTTTAACCAATTTTTTTTCTTTTTGGAATTTTACTACTTTGAGTTTTATTTTTTGGTTTAGGGTTTTTTTAGTCATGCGTTTTAACTAATGTTTATTTTTTTCATTAGCTTATTATTATTATTATTATTTAATATATTTTCCTATTAAAAATTTAAAATGAATATAGTAATAATAATATGTTAAAAGGCAAAAAGAAAAAAGAAAGAAAAAGAAAGGGCAAACGGGCTTTGTGTTGACTAACATAAATGAGAGAGGCAGAGTAAACAAGAGATCCATAGATCTACTCCCTCCCTCCCTGTAACAAACAATTTAATGCATGTAACCGCCCTCTCTCTCTCTCACACACACACCCACCTATACATACAACCTATACATACACACAACACTCACACTTTCTGTTAAATAACGACGAAAAAAAATATATATATATTATTCATTGATTCTCATAAAATAATACACACACTAAAAATCCTTTTTGATTTCTGCAAGTCAAAATCCGCTGACTGACTTACTCTCTTTTACTGTTTCTGTTTATTCATCAAACTTCTTCAACTTTTTCAGGTATATCTATATCTATATCTATATCTATTTCTTCTTCATTATTATCATTGTTATTATTATCATTAGTGATTCTTTAAGAAATCTAGGCCAAGAATGTTTAAAGATTTATATATATATATATATATATGTTTTCATCATGTTATTGATCAATTTTGAGTTAGTTATATTCATCAATATATACAAAATATATGTATCTGTGTATGTATATACAGGGTTTAGTTCTTCAAACCCCAGGTATATGATTAATGATTGAACTTATACACACACACACATATATATATATAAAGGCTAATTTGGGTCTGCATTTTTATATTATGATTAAATGGGAAATTAATTGGATAGATAATGATGAATTTATTATTGTATATACTTGCAGTATATTGTGTGATATGGAAAATAATCAGTTGAATATTGGCCGGCCACTTTTGTCGGTGAGGCGGGTTCCAGCCTCACCGAAGAATGAGTATAAAAGAAACGAAAATCGGGTTCCAGTTAGGCCAATGATGGAATCTTGTTTAAGTAATTTGAATGTAGATCCAATGATGAACACAGGGAGTGTTCCTTTTGGGTGGGAGCATAGTCCTGGAAAACCCAAGAATAATAATAAGCAAGTTCAGAAAAAGGAAGACTCTCCTGGCCTTCCTAAGCTTCCTCCTGGTTGGTTTTTTAAACCGAAAAAGAAAGAGTTGGATATTAGCGTGCCTACGTTGACTAGGTTTGAAAGTGTGGCATCAGTGTCGAAACAAAGTTCTGATTCGATGAATGATCATGGTGATGAAGATAACGATGCAGATGATGAAAGTGAAACGTTTATGGATGCACTTGATACACTTTCAAGGGGTGAAACGTCTTTTTATAATTGTAGTGTGAGTGGTGTAAGTGGAACTGGGTCAGAAGTGAAACCGTCTGGGATTCGTCCGGATGATCCAAAACTGCGTGAATTCATGATGGGTCGGTTTATTCCTGCTGCAAAGGCGATGGTGACAGATGTTCCTCAACATACTTTCAAGAAACCCGTTGTAAAAGAGATGCCACGAGAGGTCAAGAAGTTAGTGAATGTGGATAGTGAGAAGCAGCAGCAGCAGCTTAGATATGGACCTAACTTTTTGGAGGATGTTGCTCATGATAAAGAAAAAGTTGATTCTGATAGTGATTCTGATTATCATGAACATGGAAATCACTCGTTTAAATTTTGTGGACTAATACCCAGTTTTCGTTCTTCAAATCCTGTTCATGGAATGTGTATGAGGACAAAGATACCGATGTCTCCTGCTAGTAGAACTCAGGCTAGCTCATCTACTTTTAGCTCTTTCAGCGGATCTGATAATGAGGTATCTTATTGATCTTACTTTGTATTATGATTGTTTATCTGATTAATCATTGCAGAATACTAATCAAGTATGTTGATCCTTTTATGTTAGCCTGCCAGGATGGGAACATATGAACATAGGTCTTTCAATATTGTTTCGAAGAGTGAGTCCCTTGAAACCACAAAACTGGAAGGATCAAAGCTTTATAATCGGCTGCAGGGATCTGACGTTAGTCGTAGTGAACCTCTTCGATCTACTCTTCCTAAACAGAACAGCTCATATTCAGTGAAGAAAGGCTTAACCTTTAAAGAGTTACTAGATGGTCAGAACGGGAAGGAAACTGATTGCCAAGATATGATAGTTGAGAAGACCCTTTATGTGGATACTGTGCAAGTCGTTAAATCACCAAATGGATATTCGCCTTCATCATTTAGTAAACCGCAGTCCAACTCCAATGGGTCGCTGGAATCAGATATGCTTGCTGATGAATCACCACACAGTTTGAAAACAAAAGCACAAACAAGCTATTGGAAAGATCCTGAATATAATGCAGAAGTGGATGCTGATCAAGATCTGAAAGCTTCTGATAGCAAGCTATTTGAACGCCCTGCAGCCCCTCCATTGCCAAAATCACCATCAGACTCATGGCTAGTGCGTACATTGCCTTCTGTGTCTTCCAAAAGCACGCCTACGCGGTGGAACCCTCATAGCCCATCTCCCAGCATATCTGCCAGTGACCGGAGTACTGACAAAGACAATGAGTTACCATCTCCTCAGGTAAGTAATCTTTTTTTTTTTTTTGCTGTTTACTTTTCTACTAGATGGATCTGTGAACTAATTGCATATTATTTTTTTTCCAATTATCTCAGGGACCATTGGATCCTATACCAGAAAGTTAGATGAGTGGATCTGCTGTTTCAAATTGTTTCTTCTGTGCATATGTTTTGGCTGGGAAGTTCATCAAATCAAATGACTTGGTGATCATAGAATTAGTTGTTCTTTATGGATATTATACTCTCGTTTTGGTGGGCATATATGATTTTTTTCCCCCCCCCATTTGTAGTTAAAAGGTGAAGAATAAAGAAATGTACATTGTGGAGTTTCTTACAAATAAAATGGAATGTACATTGTAGAGTTTCTTACAATATAAAAGGAGTTCTGGCTATCTTGTCTTGTCTCTAAATCTTCTGTACTGGCAGATTTATGTAGATTTTAAACAAAACTTAAACTGAGCTAATCTGAGTAGACTTTAGCTGACCCAGACTGAACCTATGGGAACTAAAATAAACCAGACATACATACATTGATGAGAATATATGTGGATTCACCCAAAATGAGCTTAAACCAACCAAAACTATCAGTAAAGAGTTACTAATTTCAATTGCAATCAAATTGACCAGAACCAATTCAAACCTTTACACCCTGCAAAAAGTTTGGTCAATTTCTGAGATGAACCTTCTTGTTATCAACAGTTACAATTTCTTAACCTTTGTAGCTTCCCTTCAATAACGTGATCCACTCAAAGCAAAAAAAGCAAATATAAGTAGAGATGAATTTTACATTTGATGCAGTAGCATCACATGTTTATGAGACTTGTTTAGAGGTTATATTGCTATTTGATTCGAAAAACATGGTCTTGTTATCCCTGAATGTATAAATAGATAAGATGGAACCAGCCTTAAATGTGCATAGCCATGCCAATATGTTTAAAGCATTGGACATGTTGAATGCAGATTATTGTTCTCTTAGAACTAGTATTGCAAAATAGTTAACCACCAATTGTAATTTCCAACAATATTATGTAACACATGGTGATATATGGAATGACTAAAATTGTACACATAAATAGTTATTTAAGTCTAACGGGTGTTCATCGGTTCGGTTTTCGGTTATTCGGTCTATTTGGTTCAGGTTTTTTCAGGTTTTTATTTATTTTTATTTTTCAAAACCAAAACCTAATTCAAAATAGAAAAACCAAACCGTAAACCAAATAAGAATTCAGTTCGGTTTTAGTTTAAAACCGAAAAAACCAAATATGCAATACACAAATTCACCATTTTTTCCCCCAAGTTGTGTTCAACCAAAATAGGTTCATAATTTCAATTTTTACCAAAGTAGTAAATTTAGGCTACAAGCACAATATGGATAAATAAGTAACATAACTGAAATGGCTAAACTCTTATTTGTTATCATTATTAAAAATTCTTCATCAAGTTCTTCATTGTTTGTCAATTGAATTTTTCTAATTTTAGAAAAAAGATACTAATAAACAAATAGACATAAAAAGTAAAAAATACATTAATAATTATCCATACAAAAAAATGTATTAAAAGTTTTTTATAATACAAAATAGTAATATAAGTTATTCGTTTTTTTTTGTTTAACCAAATTCATTATCGCACATCCATAACTAAACCAAAAACCAAGTATATAATTCGGTTTCGGTTACAAACCAAACCCAAAACCAAATTCAAAAATGATTTGGTTTTTTTCGGTTTTTTAAACGGTTCGGTTTACAGTTTAACCGGGTAAAACCTAAACCGCGAACATCCCTACTTTGAAGTCTAAATTTACTACTTTGATGAAAATTGAAATTATGAACCTAATTTGGTTGAACACAAATTAGAAAAAAAATGGTGAGTTTGTGTTTTTTATATTTGGTTTTTTCGGTTTTAAACTGAAACCAAAACCGAATTCTAATTTGGTTTTCAATTTAGTTTTCTATTTGGAATTAGGTTTCGGTTCGGTTTTAAATGATACAAATAAAAAAACCAAAAAATCCAAACCAAATATACCGAATAGCCAAAAACCGAATCGATGAACACCCTTAACTTCAAGCACAATATAAATAAGTAACATAACTGAAACAACTAAACTTTTGTTTGTCATCATTATTAAAATCCTTCATTAAGTTTTTCATTGTTTGTCAATTGAATTTTTCTAATTTCAGAAAAAAGTTATCCCCTCCGTCCCATTAAAAGTGTCACATTTTGAATTTCTAAAGTCTTTGCTTATTACCTTTGACTTTAAATATATATTTTTGTATTATATAATACTTAATGAAAGTTCAACCTAATGAAAATATATCTAAAACTCAATCAATTTATATAGTTTTCATCAAATATTATATAACATAAATAAAATTATTTACGGTCAAAGTTGAAAAATAAAGACTTTGAAAAATCAAAATATGACATTTTTAATGGGACAGAGGAGTAATATAATAAACAGATAAACATAAAAAGTAAAGAATACATTAATAGTTATCTATACACAAAAAATATGTACAGTATTAAATATTTTTAATAATACATAATAGTAATATAAGTTATTTGGTTTTTTCAGTTTAACCAAGTTCATTATCATATACCATAACCAAACCAAAGAACAAAATATATAATTCGGTTTCGGTTATAAACCAAAACCAAATTCAAAAACGGTTTGGTTTTATTTGATTTTTTAAACGGTCCGGTTTACAGTTTAACCGGATAAAAACCAAACCACAAACACCCCTACTCTATATTCATATATAAACTCTATAGTATATAGCAGAATCCCCTATTCCCCACGTATCTTATACAAAAACACACACATCATCATCATCATCATCATCATCATCATCATCTTTCTCCAAAAAAATCCAAAATGGTAGGTGTAGCTCCGCCTACGAGACCTTTATCCATTGATAACCATAATAACCAGAAAAGGAAAGGAAAAAAATTGTCGAAAAGACATTTTTGAGTTTTATTTAAAAGAAATAATGGAAAAGAATGGTGAAAAAAAAGAAAGACTTTTATTCCTAAACTTCCTTCCAAATATGGTGGGATTAAGGAGGAAAAGTTAATATATTTATTAATTTACCATTGTAACTCAATACAGAGTAAATACAAGGATATAACTATAAATTATATGAGTTTAATTCTTTCCCATATCAATGTTGTTTTTTTTTCTTACTTTCTTTGATTTAAAATAACTTATTTATATTATCTTTTCTTTCTTTTGTTTTCCACTTTATTTTTTTGCTACTTAAAATCAAGAATGTAGTAAGTTTTCCCTTTCATATATAGGTTCATTGCCAAGATCAACTTTCAGGCTTTATCCATGTAGTAAAACTATATATATATTTTTTCTTTTATCTTCGTTTCCTTCTAAGTCGAGAATGTAATTAACTATTAACCATTCTTTTTTTTTTCCCTGAGTTTCTTTTGAAATCAACAATGCTTTTTACGATTATTATTTTTTTGCCTTTCATTTCCTTTTCTTTCCTTTCCAACTATTTTTTTTTATTATTATGTTTTATTTCGGTTTAGATTTGAAAATATAGTGTTAGGGTATACATCAATATGTTTTAAAATATGCAATGTAAATAACATTTAGAAGCAATATTATATATAAAAAAGTTGTAACATTAATATTTTTTCATAGGGTATGTAATTGCATGCCCTACTCTCCACATGGATACACCACTAATTGTAAGTTAAAATCTCAGTTTTAATAAACATGAGACAAGAACCTACAACATTTAGGCTGATGAGTTTATTTGAAATAAACAATTACTTAAAACAAATAAAAAATGTATAATTATTTCAATACCAAAAGATGTATATAAACTAACACAATACTTGCATAACATAGTGACGGTGTTAGCGACGGTGGTAATGGCGGTGATTATTAGTGGTGAGTCGATTTAAATTTAATTGATGTAAAAGTAATAACGAATATATTTTTCAAAGATAAAGATTTAATGCGTAAACTAATATCATATAAATTTAGAATATAAATTAGTTAATTAAAAGCAAATATGATAATTATTTATTAGTATAAAAGTTAAAGGTAACTAGGAAGTAGTAAAGTGAAAGTCCTTTTATTTTTGGTGTCTTCCTAAGAGATCATGTGTTCAAATCTTGACATATGTAAATATAGTAAGGGAGCACTTTAGGGCATTGTGAGGATTAGATATCAAAGTTGGGGTATTTAGCCATTTATATATGTATATATAATACATTATAAAGCAAGACTTTTTTTTAAAAGAAAAGATGAATTGAACTACTTAAAATGCCCTTTCATTTTATAGATAATTACCCCATTACCCAAATCACCACCACTGCCACCTCCAACCACCGCCACCTTCGACCACCTCCAACCACCGCCGCCGTTACCTACCGCCACCACCACCCGTCTCCGCCACCAATCGCCGCCAACACTGTCGCTACCGCTGCTCACCACCACCACCACCCGTCACCGCCATTACATCACCACCACCGCCGCCTGAAAATCATGAATCTCGCCGGAAAACTTAAATCTAGGATTGCTCATCCGTTTTTTCGAATTAGAAGTCGAAATTGTCACCAAAATGCTCAGAAACAAAGTCGGAACAAACCCTTTCCAAAATAAAATCGATTCAAGGCTTGCCGGAAAATTCAAAAACTCGCCGGAAAAGAGATCCACGGCAGCGGAAGGTGGCTGCGAAAGAGAAGACAGGGAAAAGAGAAGAGACAGGGAAAGAACAGAAAGAGGAGATGAGATCGGCCACCGTCGCCGTCTACAACCACCTCCAGGCACCGCTGCTTATAACCACCACCAACCACCACCGTCGATCCATCGATTTCCCAGAATCCAAATCGGGATCGACACCTTCACGAATCGATTCATGGGTCAACCTCAATAATTGGTCAACATCGGTCAAATCCATCAGATCCAATGAATGTCAGTCAATTCGACCAGATCCGACCAAATCGTTGCAAGAATTGATGTTTAAGAACAAAATTACGAATAAACCCTCTGTTTTCTTTAAGAAATATGAATTTTTTTTTAGAGGATAGGGATAAAGAAGAGAGTAGGAGGGAAGAAAGTAAAAAACTCAGAAAGTGATGAAAGTGGCGGTTGTATTAGTGTATTGTGTAGGACAATCTCTCATATTTTCTCAACACATTGTTTAGATTCTCACTTTCCATTATTTCCCTTATATTATCAAAGTCCAAATAATTATACAACGGTCTTTTAAATGAACGGCGAAACAAAAATTATAGTTTGCAATGAAGATTTTTTTACTAGATTATTTTCAAAGTAAAAAATATAACTCTTTTTTTTAGTAAAAAATATAACTCTTGACTTCCTTACAGACGGATTCGATCGCGAGTTTCGAGTTTAATGATTGTATTTTTTAAGTTGGCAACAAAAGTTATTACTAACGTAAAATAAGTATCACTTTGTAAATTGTCTTCATCACGGCATATCGCACGTTGTAAATTCTCGTCGTCGCTAGGGGTGAGCAAAAACCGAACCGGAAAACCAAAAACCGAAAAAACCCGACAAAACCGAACCGGAAAAACTGAAAACCGAACGAAATCCATTGGTTTGGTTTTTGTTTTCTAAAAACCGAACGGATCGGTTCGGGTTTCGGTTTCATATGCCAAAAAGCCGATCAAAAACCGAACCGAATCAATTATATATTAATTATTTAATATTTATATCATATTACATTTATATTTATTACTTATAATTTGTAAATATGTTAATATATTTAAAATTTTTGTCTTTTTAGTATACAAATCTATATAAATTGTATGTTTTAGATGAAAACGTACAAGAAAATCAATTCGTTTTATAAAAGTTATATCAATTTTAACACCTAAAAAATATAATTAGTCGATAAAAAACATCTTTATATTTTAATTTCTATATCATAATTTTTTTTGTTAACAATTGAAAATTAAATTTATAACATAATAAACAAAAAAGTTTAAAAAAAATTATAATAAAAACCGAACAAAAACCGAAACCGATCCAAACCGGACCAAAAACCGACAAACCGAACCGAACAAAAACCGAATCCAATGGATTGGGTTTTCTAAAAAGTCGGTTATGGTTTCGGTTTTAGCCAAAACCGAACCAAACCGATCCATATTCACCCCTAGTCGTCGCATTGCGCGGGCACTATCTCTCGTTTTTTTTTTTTTTAAATATAAAAAGTCCCTTTATCTTTGAAAATTTTTTTGAAGGCACGGTAATTATTTACGAGTCTTAACTAAATTTATCATACGTACAGATTTCCCTTGTATGTAGTTTCCCGGCCAGAGAGCATAAATTATTAAATACACACACACTTTGAGTCTTCAGGGCTCAGCCCAAGAGAAAAAAAAAGTAACTGAGATGGAAGGGATGTCTAGGTCACCAGCGGACGGCGGTTACAGTAACGGCAACCACAACAACCAGACCTCCGGCGACAGCGGCGGAATGACACATTTCCGGTCACGGAAACCCGGTCAGGGCGGCGGAAGGTATCGCAGACTTCCACAACAAGATATAGATACACCACCGCCGTGTACGGAGTTTGATAAAGCTTATTTTCAATCTTACTCTCATGTTGGTATTCATGAAGAAATGATCAAGGTCAAAAAAATTTCTCATCTTGTTTTCTGATATATATATATAGATATAGATATTTAGATATACATATATACATATATCTATCTGCCTGCATTGCTGATTTTGTTCATGTACTTTGTGTGTATTAATTGTGATTTGTGAAGGGAGTCTTTTGACTATTACTGTGTAAATATTTAGGGTTTGGAGTAGTGTAAAATAGGAGGAATTATCTGATATGTATAGATTAAGTTAGGTCGGTTGGCAGTGACGGATCACGGATGATATACACAAATTCTAATATAATTTGTGGGTAAGAAGAAGAAAGATAAATGCTTGCCAAGAAATGTGGTGTCCACCTCGAGGACGTAATCTTAGGATGTTTATAAACAAAGAACGCCTAAGTTACGGTTTTGTGAATGTAAAGTTAGAAGCTTTATGGTGATAGTGGAATGTTAATATGAATATTTAGTCCATTGCTACTTCATATTTGCTTCTTGCATTATGTAGATCATAATCACATAATGAGAAGATGATACTCACTTGTATACTTCTTTGGCTGTCTTTAAAACTTGAAGCCATTTAATCTTATTTTTCTTTAAGAAATTAATTTAACTGTGTAGGCTGGATTAAGTTTGATTATGTACAGTATACTATACAATTTCAGTTATCATTCTTCAAGCAATCATTAATTCCATCAATGGGTGTTATTCTCCAATGCTTACTTTTTTTACATTCTTGTACTTCCACTTGGTTTTTATACTGTAGACTATCTTTCCTCTGCAGGATCGTGTGCGGACAGAAACATACAGGACAGCCATTTTACAACATCAGAGTCATATCGAAGGCAAAGTAAGTGATGTACAAGGATTTCTGTTTTATAGATAGATATTGCATTTGATATTGGATGCGTAATTAACAACTCACCCTATATGTAAAGTGCGTATCATATTTTGTTATCTTGAGATGGAAGTTTGGTGGACTTGTTACTTTCTTAGTTTACTACAAGTTTCTGTCTGGTTTGGTCTTCTATCTTGTTTGACATTTCGTGTTTGACTTATATATTTGTATAGAATGTTTAGTAAAGATAAAATAAAGGACCTCAAGTCTGGTAAAACTGTAGTTTTGTCTTTAGTTGTCTAATTGATACATTATCGATATACTGTAGTTTTGCTTTTGTAGTTGACTAACTTTTTCCCTTGCCCTATTTTCTTCATGATTGTGTCAATGGATATCGTGATAAGTCATTGTTGAGTGTAATGAATTCACAATTTTGTGTTTGTAATTTATCTTAATAGAAATAGCCTTTTTGTGCTCATGTAGCAATGCGGTATTGAAAAACAAAAATCTGTGTAGTTCAATCCAATTAACATTTTGGTTAACCATATTATGGTTGTGGAGACAATCTTGCATATTTTAGGTATTTAATAATGATTTGAAGGTCCTCCTTTTGCAACCATTGTTGTTATCTTTTATTAATTATCAAGGTTGTAAATATTGCTTTCGGTATCGTATCGGCCGACCCCTGATATATCGGATATATCAAGGATATATCGGATACCCTAAATTGTAAAGGAATTTATCTATAATATATATATATATATATACACAATTTGACATAAGTTTACATACCTTTCAATCTTTCATTCACGCTGTTAAGAGAAAGCATTGAATGAAGTCAGAAACCCTATTTTGGTTTTAACCCAACTTTTATTTTTTTTTACCGATATTGACCAAAATGGCCGACTAAAACGATAAGTTCACCCGATAACCCATATTTCGTATCAGTTGAAGACCGATATCCGATATATCGGCCGATATATCTGATATTACAATAATTAATGTAATTGTTTATGTCATAGGTTGTTGTAGATGTTGGCTGTGGCACAGGCATCCTCTCAATATTTTGTGCTCAGGCAGGCGCAAAACGAGTAAGATTACTTAAGCTATAGATACTCATTTATTGAGTAGTTATATCTATTTTGCCACTGCTGTTTCTGGGTTGTTGATTGTCCGTGGAACTTTTTAAGGCTTTCAGAATTAATAAACGAACTGTAAATTTACCAGGTTTATGCTGTGGATGCCAGTGAGATAGCATTGCAGGTATGTTTCTTATGTTTCTTTTGATTGAATTGTTTATATGTGTGAATTTTATCTACATGGATAAATACATGTACTCACGCATGCTACCTAGCTACATCATGGTAGGACTTAGAAATCCGTTGTTTTGTTGACATTTTGAACCAGGCAAAGGAAGTTGTCAAGGCAAATAACCTTTCTGACACAGTCATTGTTTTACATGGACGTGTTGAGGTACAATTTCATAAACAAAACAAGTTGTCTCATCTACTTAAATTGTGATATTGTTTCTTGGTGTAATTGTAGAAAAAGTGTTCCAATTATTTCTTATATACAATCATTCAAATTATTATCAATTCTAATGTACATCAATACTTTTCACGGTGAATAAATAGTTTCTATAAATTCAAACAAAAATGAGGTTGTTCCTCATGTCATGTAACAACATTTTGTTGTTCCCCATGTAGGATGTACAAATTGATGAGGAGGTCGATGTCATCATTTCTGAGTGGATGGGCTATATGCTTCTCTATGAGGCAAGTGTTTTATTTTTTATTTAATGTATCAAATTCTGGGTTGTATATCATATCTAATATGCTGTTGTATTGTGTAGAGTATGCTTGGGAGTGTTATTGTTGCCAGAGACCGTTGGTTAAAACCTGGTGGTCTTATTCTTCCTTCAAATGCAGTGGTATACCTTTTTTTTTTTTTTACTTTTCGGCATTTACAACTGCTGTATAGTTAAGTCAAGATTCTAAAAGTAATATTATCATTTTTTCTTGTATTATCTGCAGCTATACATGGCCCCTGTTACAAATCCTGACAGATATGGAGATAGTATTGACTTCTGGCGCAATGTCTATGGAATTGACAGTGAGTAAAAGGATAAACTAAAATGAATTTAACCAATCTATACTTGTAAAAATAATGGTTTTGTTATATCTTAGTTTGCTTTATTACTCAAGGTTGTTCACTGTTTCATATTCTTCTTTCTTTAGTTTGACCAGTGTATTATTATATTGTATGCGTGAGTCTAAATTTGGTTTATTGCAGTGTCTCCGATAATGCCATTGGCCAAACAGTGTGCCTTTGAAGAACCATCTGTGGAGACAATTAGTGGAGAAAATGTTCTTACATGGCCACACGTGGTAAGTCTTCTGTCGTATGCCTTTTATGGTAACCTAATTTCAGTTACAGAGAATATGTATTCAGGGTTTATGCTGAGATATACAGAGTTTTTCAAAAAAAATGCATAGTATTACTCATGATTATTTGTTGTACCATCTCATCTTATTATTTAGGTAAAGCATGTGGATTGCTATACCATCACAATTCAAGAGTTAGAATCAATTACAACAAGTTTTAAGTTTCAATCTATGATGCGGGGTAAAGTCCCTTCTATGGCATGATGCATATGATCCACCCTACCATACTAACATAGAACTTAATCATTCTACATGAATAATTAGAGGCACGACTATTAATCAAGTATGGTTCCCTTTTATTTCAGCTCCTTTTCATGGGTTTGCGTTTTGGTTTGATGTTGAGTTTAGTGGACCTGATGCCCCATCCTTGATTGACGGTTCCACCAAGACAAATCCATCTGGCAGTCATAGAAGGAAGCGGGCCAATCCCAGTGATGCACTTGTTCTCTCCACTGCACCCGAGGATCCTCCTACACACTGGCAACAGGTAGACTATTATCTCTACTTGCCTGTTTTTTTGCTATTCTTTTCATTAATTCTTCCATTTTCTGATACAGACAATAGTATACTTCTACGATCCAATTGACGTTGAGCAAGATCAGGCTATTAATGGCTCTGTTACATTAACACAACGCAAAGAGAATGCCCGGTTCATGAACATTCATCTTGAATATGCGTGAGTTACTGGTTCTCTTAGTGTCGATAGCCTAAGATAAGGTGGCAATTTTGACCCAACTACTCATGAATGATTGGGTGGGTATCTTTTAGGGTTATATATGTTTCCCGTGGGTCAAGTAGGTACACTGCAAAATTAGCTTAGAAAGAACTAGGTCAAAGTTTAGCCTAAATGTGTTTACATAGACTGTAACACTGCGTAAAACCTCCCAAATCATGTTTTGTATTTAAATTAATGAGATATAACCGAACAAACATATATGTTGTCAGCATATCCGTGGTCAACCCAACCGCGGCCTTCTTCGACTAGTACAATATATACCACTCTGTCCTCAACCCATCTAGATCCATTACCAAACCTATGCAAAACATCAATTTTGCCATCTCTAGACTCTAATTCTTTAACTGATTTACTTGTTTTGATCTTGTCACTTGCAGGTCAGGTGGTCGTTCTTTTGTAAAAGAATCTGTTTTGCGTTGATTTTGTCACAGCTGACATTTTAGTTTGACTTGACGACTGCTGATGCTTCTGTTGGTTCTAACATTTCGGGATTTCATATTTAGTCTAGGTAGGTAGAAATTTAGTGAGTGTATGATCTTGTACGGACCTGGTGTTGATGACTAGATTGATCAAATGTCAAAGTGTTTCTGGTAATGTTGGCTTTGATCCACACTTTGTCATTTATCATTTTTAAAGATCAAGTATAACTGTAAAAGACCAAAGGGGTCATCAGGACAAATCTCTATTATTATTATTTCGTACGTTGGTATAGGCAAAAGCTTTCCCTTCCTATACTCTGATTTCATGGTGAAGAGTTCCTTTACATTAATTTCTGGAGTTGTTTATATTTCATACGTTTTGTGTTTTCTTACCATTGAGAGCTTCTGAAAAGGCCTAAATGACAAAATTAACTTTTCATTTTCAGTTCTTTAAAATAATTTTTTTTATTTGCAGAAAATTCAAAGTTATATTTTATCTTTTAAGATTAAGATGCATTATGCATATATATTAACCACGTTAGATTTTTCAATTTGACGCAAGACATTCATAAGTTTATTGACTACATTTAGAAACAATCTTGGAGCTAGCCATAGAAAGGTTTGAAAATGGTCACAGGAAGTCGGGAAACCTGGTCATGCCGTGCACATTTGAGTCAAAAGGACCCGTCTTCCACGGATAACTCAAATTAGGGAAAATTTCATCCGATAACCTGTTGCCGGCAAATATATTACATATATTGATTTGATTTTATAGTTTTTGTTAAATCATATATTTGATATTTTCATAATTGTAGTTGGTGGCATGGATTATTAGCTTCCATTAGTTCTAATCGAATCAACAAAAACTGATTCACATTAGGGACAAGGAGTAAATGAACGATTTCACCTGAAGGATGTTAAAATCTCAATTATTATTTGTAATTTATATTGTGCGACTTAATTTTACTTTGATATGCAAAACTAAAAAAAGAAGTAACTCATGATTATGTTAGTATCAAATAATTTGATTAGTTATACTTTTTTCTCATAGTAATAATCAGATTAACAAAATTTGATTGTCAACTTGGGACAACATGATTATCAGAAAAGCAATTTAACCTAAAAGATGCCAAAAACTCAACCATATATCTAGAGGGATCTTGGTGAGCTTAATTTACCTCTCATTTTAGGTCATAAAAATATCAACTAGCAACATATACCCATGTTTATATTTTGAGACACCCTATTCATGTATTACAGCTCTTGGGTTTAGAAAAAAGTTAAGTTGCCTTTTTGCATTTCACCACATGATAGCCTAACCAAATTACACCCAAAGGTTTTACCTTGCTAAAGACTCAAGAGTAGCCAGACGTTACATAACATGGTTGTCCAAAAGATAGAAAAAATGTCAAAAACTTCGGGTAACGGTATGCCCTCTACAAAGTCACTGATTAATTCGATCAAGCAAATACACATTTAAAACACCTCAACTATATCAGATTTGAAGTGCGTCTGCAATAGATCCTGCTAGACTTAGGACTTCAAAAGGAGCTGTATTTGCAATGTCTTTAACAGTAGGAGCACACGAGTCTGTAATCCAGAAGTACTCAAACGCCTTCTTCGAGTTTTCTGAAAACAAATAAAGTATGTCATATACCAATAAATTTTATACAGAGATATATGATCATGAAAAAGTGCTACGGATCTTACCACCAGTTGTGTGAACAAATTTTTGCCATGATCTTTTAGGGAACACTGCGTGAGTGACATACGCACTGACCTTGGTCGCTCCATGAGCTGCCAAGACTTTCTGCATAGCAAACAGAGAAACAATATGATCATCGGCATACACCAGTTGATTAATATTTTCCGTTTTGTATATCATCAAATAGGCTTAAAACATTTGAATGCAAAAGGAAAGTTAAAGCAGGGATAAAATGTACCTGGCATTCAATCAATGTACCTCCAGATTGCACCAAATCATCAACAATGACTATATGGCGACCAGCAGGATCACCCTCTTTCAGCCGGACTATCCTTTTATCACCCTCACGAACTTTTGCACAAACAACCTGTATTACCAAATAACTGGAGAGGTGACAATTTTGAACATTTACTTATGAATGGGTCAATTCAGGCAAAAAATAATAATAATTAATTTCTAACGGGTCAAAAGTAGCACAAAAAGTATATTTAGCCCATAGACCATAAGCTCCGTAGAATCTCTTAAACCATTCTATTCAGAATTTTTGATTTTTATTGAATACTTTAATCTAGGCACTAAGTAATAATTTAGAGTAAAATACCCCCCAAAAAAGTGTTTTGGGTTAATCAGATCGTTTTGACCTGTTACCCAACCCACACTTTTGAAACCTCTAAACATGCAATACAAAAATAGGGATTTATATTTCTTTATCTTTCAAGAAAAAAGTTAAACTCACTGTAGGAAAGTGATCTAACTGTTTATGGAATCGCTTCCAAGCTCCATCATCTGGAAAAGCAATCACAACCTGAAGATCCATATAAAAGACATAAATGCCTTATGCTCAAAAGACATTATTATGCATAAGAGTATGCTGTAACATGATAGATTATTAATATATCTAAGTGCTAACATTATTAACATCGGGAAGTTGGTCCAGGCGCTGCTTTAACAAAGGCATCCCAGTCTCAAAACAAGGCAAAACATGGTCACTGAAGTAAAATCTTTCCTGAAAAGATACAAAAAGTGACAGGACATTAATGATCATACATACATCTGAAAGAGGAAGCAATTACTGCCTTACTGGAGAGAATGATATGAAAATACAAAAGAACAAAAAGAAGGTCCACATTTTTATTAAATTTAGCATAAGTGTTTGGATTTGTGTTTTGGAATTGATTATCTTGCAACTGCAACTTAAGGGACAGCCAAACATCATATCTTATAGCTAATTTTAATTATTTATTATCACATAATCACTTTCAGAAAGCACATTCCAACTTGAATTAAGCATTTAAGCAACATGAGCATTTAAGCAAGATAGAAAGTTGAAGCCTTTTCTGTTAAGACACCAACCTGCAAAGCATGTATGTCATAAATAACTAAGCTTGTAGGACCACCTCTCGATACAGGAATATTTGATAATATTCTTGCCATAGTAAATGCAGTAGCTACATCTCCTTCTTCTTCCATTCTTTCAAAAGAACCAGTTGGAAAGAAAGGTAACACCAATGTGAAAGAGGCAACAAAAAGCCTTGGGAGTGCAAATATGACAGAGAGTTGCTCAAAAATGACAGCTGGTGAGCTGAACGATGCAAGAAATGCGACATGTTGGCCTCGGATATCTTGTGCATTGTTTATGAATAAGTTAGGAAACCCGTCATCAAAACTCCTAAAGCATAACAGCAGAGTTAATATCTTGCTTAAAATACAATGATCTCACTTCACCATTTCATGGGTGTTAACTGTTAAGACATATGTTTTAAAAATGATTGTGATACTAGATACTGGATTAGATATTCAGTAGTGAAAAGTGCGTTTATAGTGGAACGATAAGATAACCGCTCTTTTAAATTTTCAGAAATTTCCAACTATTTTAGCAAAAAACTAAGAGCACCAAAATGTATCCAACTTGTCACGTACTCACGTTTTACTATCGTATGCATCCAATTTTCAAACTGTCTATTGTTTGTCTACAACTTTTATATATTGTTTTTGTATATACCGGACCTCTTATAGATTGTAACCAGGTGACGTGACGACAGTTTTGATGGCATCTCGGGTGACAAGTTATATGGCTGTCATGTAAGCAGAATTACCGGTTACCCAATACGACTTGTTACGTACATCAGTAGTGAGTTGAAAATCTGGTAAATAATAGATAATTTGGAAGTTGGATAAACATATTAGCAAAACGCGACAAGTTGGAGATATTTTGTTTTACTCTTTTTTTATCACATTTTTTTTCTTCTGATATGGCCTAGATTATAATATCTCTTAGTAATAAGCTAAAAACAACAGGATTTGTTTATCCAAACATTATAAACTTATAATCATGGCATCAAGTCACAACAATCATATAACCATTTTCAAACACACTTCCAAACACGACCTTCAACTTGGACATCATCCGATTATTGTACTGATATTTAGAATATACATTGTAACATTAGGGTCTTCATTTATCTTAAACCCTAACACTACAATTATCCACTAAACTAATCAAGATCAAAACTTTATCACTTTATAGAGCAATTCATAACTAAATCTTGAACACCCATATAAAAGATAGGTCAAAAAACAACATATTGAATGAATAATATGCATACAAGATAGAATATAAAAAACTTGATTTTTTTAAGGGGGAGTGAGAAAACAAACCTCCAGTTGATGGATTGGAGATGAATGAGGTCAGATTTAGCAGAAATTTTGTGAGCAAGTTCATGAGATTCCACACAGTAAAATAAAAGCACTTTTTTCTTGTTTGGTTTCTCCATTTTCAGTGGCTGCTGCACACTGTTGTTACCAGCCATCCCCAGTGTAAAGGCCTAACTTAAGGGGTTTGACTAATAATGTCACGTTGACCAGTTATTAAGTGGTAATTTGTTTGTAAATTGTGATTAAAAGAATTTAACCCTTAAAATATTGTTTAGAAACACCACAAGTCCATAACTATTTTAACACAAAAAACTTATCATGTGTTGGTTTATAATAGCTTTTTACAAAACTATTTATAATACATCTATTCTCTATAAAGTTTTTATATAAGTATCTTTAGATTTAACTTTAAAAACAATTAAAACCTTTTATGTATCATTTTATTAATCTACTAACTTTAACCAATTTGAAATCTATTTACTCCCACGAAAAACTTTTTTTATTTATTTATTTTTACAAATACTGAAAAAAAACTTTTGTTCAAGATGTTAAGTTTTTGTTCAACATAAAATGATATATATTTTTTTATTTCTTTTTGTTTTCTTAATTTTTAATTTAGTTTACATGTTTTTTTATTAAAAATAAATTTTCTGAAATTTTTTTGTTGTAATTTTATTTTTTAGGTTTTAAAATTTAATTTGTTATTTTTATTTTTTATTTTTTTTGTAATTTTTTAGTTTTTATATTCTTTTTGACTTTTATACTTTTATTAACAATAAATTCAAAAATACCTTTACAAAACTAATTTACTACATTATCTTCGTTTACATCATAATCTACCCCTCGTATAGCCGTCAAAAACTTAAGATGTATATGAAAGATTATTATTTTTATTTCTTTTTTCTTAAATATACATCTTTTAATATTTTTTTAAAATACCATCAAAATGTCGACCCACAAACCATTTAATTTTTTTTTGTGAGAAAGAGTTTTCCTTTTCTATATTTGAGATTGTGCTCTAAGTCAACTTATTCGATTTTGATTTCGTCTTATTATTGAGAATTTTTTCAAGGATAAAGCCTTAGGCCAAATATCTTTACCTTCCTATATCCCATTCATCCATTGTTGTTTTTGGTGTAACCTTTTAAGATATAACTAACATAGTAGTCGCGTTTTGCAGCGAATACCATTAAAAAGGTATAAATAAAAGAAAAAAAAGATAAGGAGATAAAGAAAGATTAAAAGAGGGTTGCGTATATGTGAATAATATGAAATTTGGAAAAGTAAAGAAAACTAGTAAAGAAAAACTTGCTTTAACTATGACTATTACCTATCTTTTATTGTGGAGAGGATGCCTTCTTGAAACTTGAGCTTGTTTCTTGGAACTTTGAGAGCAACATGCTTGCATTCACCTCGTTATAGACGTGTATCTTCGTATTTTCAAATTGAATTTTTAATTCAAGTAGGAATTTATCTTTTATCATTTCTATACCATATTGATGACTAGTGATGGAGATAGGACCCTTTTTAACAATTTATTTTGTCTTGTATTATTGTAACTTTTATCTCATGAAAATAGGACCCCTTTTAACAATGTAACTTGGGGCTAATTTTTTATTTATTATGTAGTATTGATAATTCATGCATAATAAATAACTTATAATTATCTATCTATACTACTCATACTTATTAAAGGAACCTCTATCATCTAAAAAAAACCCAGTGGAACGAACTATTTTACCCTTTAGTTTCATTCACTCTATTAAATATACTAATTTTTCTCTAATATACCTATAATATATTCTTAATGAAATAATTTATAACTTAAAATCTCACAATACTTAAAATAAATACACTACCTTTTTACATCAATTACCTTTACGTTAATATATTCTCCCACTGCCGCCACTGCGCATCTCCGCTATCATCCGGGCATCCGTATAACTATTATAACTATACGAGTGTATTTAAAAAGACAAAGATTTGAAAATAGATACCATTCTACAAATGAACAAATAACACTTTACTTGGAGATTGCCTATTTGTTAACAATAGATAAAAATGGAAATAAGTGGTGTGTGTAATCTGTTGTTACCTTCTTCTTCCTCCTCTTCTACAACAACATATTCCATTCATCCTTTAACCAATCAAAAAAATCACTCCACTTTCAGAATCAAGTCTTCTTCCATTACAACTCAATCCCAGTCTCAATCTCAGCAACCCAAAAAACAACATCCTTCACCCTATATCTTAAAAGAAGAAAAAAATGCAGACACCAAAAACCCAAATGCCATTTACAAAGATATTCAAAGATTTGCCAAACAAGACAAGCTCAAAGAATGTCTTACCATTTTGGATTACTTAGATAAAAAAGGCATTCCTGTTAACCCCACTACATTTTCACATTTAATCGCTTCTGTTATTCGTCTTAAGTCCTTATCGATTGGAAAAATCATTCATACCCATATCCGAATAAACGGGCTTGAACATAATGAGTTTTTGAAAACTAAGTTAGTTAATATGTACACTTGTTGTGGGTCAGTTGAAGATGCACGCCAACTGTTTGATGAAATGCCGAGCAGAAGTGTTTACCCTTGGAATGCTTTGCTTAGAGGGAATGTTGTAAGGGGTGGGATGAGGTATCGTGATAGTCTCGATACGTTTTCGTTAATGAGGGAATTGGGAGTTGAATTGAATGTTTATACGTTTTCTTGTTTGATTAAGAGTTTGGGTGGCGCGTCTGCGTTTTATCAAGGTTTGAAGATGCATGGTTTGTTGATAAAGAACGGGTTTGTTGGTGATTCGATTGTGAGTACTTGTTTGATTGATATGTACTTTAAATGTGGGAAAACTAGGCTTGCTTGTCGAGTTTTTGAAGAAGTTTGTGAAGATCAAAGAGATGTGGTGTTGTGGGGGGCAATGATTGCTGGTTTTGCGCATAATCGACTTCATTTGGAAGCCATTGAGTATCTTAGATGGATGTTAAGAGAAAGCATATCGCTTAATTCAGTTATACTGACGACAATTCTTCCTGTGATTAGCCATCTTTCGTGTAGGAAACTTGGTAAAGAGGTTCATGCTTATGTGCTAAAGACAAAGGAGTACTCGAAGCAATTGTTTATTCAATCGGGTTTGATTGATATGTATTGTAAATGTGGGGATATGGGTTCAGGAAGGAAGGTTTTCTATGGATCAACGGAACGGAATACAATATCTTGGACTGCACTTATGGCAGGATATGCTGCAAATGGCAGGCTTGAGCAGGCTTTGAGATCGATTGTTTGGATGCAACAAGAACGATTTAAACCTGATATTGTTACGATTAACACGGTTATTCCCATTTGTGAAAAGCTAAAAGCTTTAAGACAAGGTAAAGAAATCCATTGTTTTGCTGTTAAGAATGGTTTTGTTCAACAAGTGTCTATTACTACATCCTTGATGATGATGTATGCAAAATGTGGTTCTCATGACTATTCTCTGAAACTATTCGACAATCTGGAACGGAAAAACGTGATCTCTTGGACGGCTATGATTGAATCATATGCAGAAAATGGGTGTCTGGATGATGCAGTGGGTGTTTTTCGGTCTATGGTGGTGTCAAAACACCGTCCAGACTCGGTAACTATCTCAAGAATGTTGAGTGTTTGTGGTGAACTTAAGGCTCTGAAGCTCGGTAAGGAGATTCATGGGCAGGTTTTGAAAAAAGATTTAGGATCGAACCCTTTTGTTTCTTCAGAAATAGTGAGGTTTTATGGGGTATGTGGCGAAATCAGGAAGGCGGTGATTGCTTTTAAAGCGGTCCATGTGAAGGGTCCCATGACTTGGACTGCCATAATTGAGGCGCATGGATACAACTCCTGCTACCAAGAAGCGATTGATCTATTTGATCAGATGACTAGAAGTGGCTTTTCGCCTAACCAGTTTACTTTCAAAGCAGTTCTGTTTATTTGTGAGCAGGCTGGATTTGTTGATGAAGCTTGCAGGGTGTTTCAGCTAATGACTAGAAGATATAAAGCTGAAGTAACACAAGAACATTACACGAGTATAATTAGAGTTTTGGCTAGTTCTGGACGAACTGATGAGGCAGAAAGGATCAGTCGTTTGAGTTCATCTTTGTAAGTGAAAATAAGTTTA
This sequence comes from Erigeron canadensis, assembly GCF_010389155.1. Classification (NCBI taxonomy): domain Eukaryota; kingdom Viridiplantae; phylum Streptophyta; class Magnoliopsida; order Asterales; family Asteraceae; genus Erigeron; species Erigeron canadensis. The sequence goes on from NC_057764.1 coordinate 27,664,276, forward strand.
ATTCCAACATTGCCCTTATTAATAAGTTGACTTATTTACTCTTGTAGAAAATTGCATTCCTAAAGACAAATAATAAAAGTAAATTACAACTTATTAATCAGTCCCTCTAATTAGTATAGCTAGCTCTGGATCAGCACCACTAGCATGATTTAGTTCCTCAGTAAACAAGTTTTTCATTCTCACTGACTTGTGCATTTCCTGGCCGGCTGGCCCTAAGGCTAAGGGGCCGGGTGCAACATTGACCCAACTATTTGGGTCTAGGATGTTATTGACTTAATGGGCAAGCACTTTATGCTTTCCTGACTATTTTTCAAGTCTAACTACACAAACATAAGTCAGAAAGAAAGTAGTCCATATTGTGGTAATCAATTTTATCTATTTATATGATATTTCGGCAATCAAGCTAGAATGGCACTGATCTAGCTACATTTAGGAATTTCTGTGATAGATTAGGCTCTAATATCCAGTAAGGAACTTAGGATATATTCCAAATGCCCTATATCCGGAACCAATTACTTTACACATTCAAGTCAATATATAGATTGAGGGGGACTGGATGGTGATCGCCCACCCTCCAACCTAACAGAACTTCTTATGTAAGTTTTCAACCTATAGGTAAGAACAAACAGAGTCAGGTGATATATCCAATGTGATGGGATGGTCAAACCATGAACACCACTCAGTTATTAGCGTGATAATCACATGGAAGTCCACAACACGGTCTTCCTCACGCCTTGGTTTGTCGGATGAACTTTATTTGTGTATTTTTTTTTCAAATGTCGGTGTGATCCACACTGGTGGTACTAGTGTGATGTGATCGGATGTTTTCTTTTGATGATGTAGCTGTGTGATGGAGTGTGGTGCTTCGTATGCTCTAAATCTTTAAATCAGCATAATGTAGAATCATAATTCTGAGTCTGTATTAAGGTTTCTTTTAAACTTAAAGGAAACATAATATTTTTGTTGTCTGGTTGCTGCTCTTTTGTTCCATCACAACCACTACCTAATAATTGTTGCGTTTGATCCCAACAGGGGTGAGTAAAAACTGAACCGGAAACCGAAAAAAACAAACCCAAAATACCAAAGCCGAACCAAATCCATTGGTTAGTTTATGGTTTTTTAGACCAAACGGACCGGTTCAGGTCTCGGTCTCATATGCAAAAACCAACCGTCAAAACCAAACCGAAAACCATACATATTATTATTATTTTAAATTTTATATCATTATATATATAATCTATAACTAGTTTATTTATTTATTTTCGTATTAATGGTATAAAGTATAAACCAAAAAACAACAATAATAAGTCATACTCAAACTTACATCTTTGATATTTAGTACATATGATCCAAGTATTTGATATTTAGTAAGACGTTTAAAGATTAGGCAAATGTAATAAAGCTGCATATTTATGTTAAAACATGACAGAAGCTACTCATTTGATTTGTCACAATAACATGTACTAAAGCAAAATTAAAAATAAATAAAAAAAAGCCCGAACACCGATACAAACCGAACCGAAAAACTGACAAACCGAACTAAACAAAAACTGAATCAACGGTTTCTGGTTTTCAAAAACCGACCCAAGCTCACATCACCGATGGTGTTACTAATCTAGTGTAATTGAGTTATTTGACTTGGGAATGGGTTAGAAGGTAGGAAGTCTATGTCTATTATTATTTAGGCAATGATTTGGAGAGCGTGCTAATCAAATTTTAGACAATATTGCAACTCGTGGATATGACAGGTACTTATTTTTTAAGTTAAAGTTTTGAAGCTTTAATTACGTGAGGGGCATAAATAAAATAAAGAAAAAAAGACTTAATTTCAATTGAAGTTAGGTTTATTAGTTTAATTAAATATGGGGAAAAAAAAACCATTTTCCTAATAGCGATAAAAGAAGATTGCATTCCTATAATGACGAGTATCATATCATAGATTATTTTTTGACGGGTAGGTACAGGAATCATATCATTTCATATTATAATCATAATCATACTCATTACATCATAAACAAATAATGGTTGTGTAAAATGGGGGATTAGTTATATTAATATAGGCTAGTCAAGAAATATATAGAATAATAAAATAATAAAAATGTTCTCATTGATGCAGCTAATATGATAGTATATGCTGTCAATAGCATATTAGATAACATTTCCATAAATAAAACACAACCAAACTATTTGAAGTTTGATGAACACAACTTCATTCCAATTAATGGCTTCTTCAAATTTAAGGTTATTTGCAACATGTTATTTGTTATGGATGATTATGCAACCACTGTCATCATGTAGTGCTATTACTACTGCTGCTGCTGATAATAATAATGTATGTTTTTATAAATCCATCATCAGTTTTGGTGACTCCGTTGCAGACACTGGCAACCTTAAACAACTTTATTCATTACGTAACAAAGTTTCTCAGTATTTTCTCCCGCCTTACGGCCAAAACTTCTTGGATCATTCCACTGGTCGTTGCTCTAATGGTCGCCTCATTATCGATTTCCTGGGTAAGTCTTTCATTTACCATGTTGTCTGGTTGAACTCTAATATTTTGTTCCATTACAACCGGTACCTGATATTGTTGCGTTAGCTTGATCCCGGTAATGTTAATAATCTAGTGTTATTGAGTTACCTCACTTGGAAATGGGTTGGGAGGCACCGAGTGTATGTCTATGAAGTTAATGACTTTTCGGAAATAGTGGGGTGTAGGGCCAATGCTTCTGGGGTGGTGAAAATCAGGGAAGATATGGTGCTGACTGCTGACGATTTGTAATCAATTGGCAGATTTAAATGTGGTTTAAGTGACCCATGATGACTTGGTCTTGTAATGCTTAATGACTTAATAGATATGAAGGAACCTTATGGGGCGAATAATGTTGATAATCTCCTTATGGGTGTTCTTCATAAAAGGCAATACAAAACAAAAATAACCTGTAGCAAATGTTTTGATATCTGTCAAAACAAAGAAAATTACTCTTAGCATTATTCTAAATCGGAATTCGTGAAACCCATGCATATAGAGTCGAATTGTTGTTTCTAAAAAGTTATACCACGGTTTTAAGAGATATCCGGTCTATTGAAATGTATACCCTATATATAAAATCCATCAACAGAGCCTTTTGAAAATTAAATAAAAATCCACCAACAGGTAAACCGTGCTCATCAAACTTTAGATTAAATGTTGCATCTCGGTGATACGATAGAGCACTATTTTTCAAAAGTTAGTTAGGATGCACCTTGCTAATTTGATCTGATATCATATTCTTGGTTTGTTTAGCTGAGGAACTAGGGTTGCCATTGGTACCGCCATTTGTGCAAAAAAAAGAAATAGGCAACGACGACCAGGATTTCGGACAAGGAGTAAATTATGCAGTGGCGGGTGCAACTGCATTGAATTCATCATTTCTTGAAGCAAGAGGGAATGTAAATTCTATGACAAACGCATCCTTAGGGGTTCAACTGGACTGGTTCAAAGGATCATTGCCTTATATTTGTGGCAACACTTCAGGTAACTAGGTGTGCGCATTTTCTTCTTCGTGAGTCCATGTATCCCACTTGTAGTTGTATGGAAACATGTAGCCAAATGCAGTAAACATAAGTGATGATAAATGAGGCCTAAACTGTCATCTTTGTTATTAAAACACTATATAGAGCAAGTTTTCATTAATATTGACTAGTTATATCGTATACAGAGTGTAGAAAGTTTATTGGACGTTCTTTGATCCTAATGGGAGAGATTGGAGGAAACGATTACAATAATCCAATATTCGCAGGATCACCAGTTGATGAGATCAAACCATTAGTTCCTCTTGTTATCGATAGGATCGTCTCAGCAGTCAATGTAATAACATACTCACAGTGTAATATATCATAGCTAAACTCCCTGCCACGCGCTTTAGCAATGTATCAAGCATTGCAAAAAGATGTTTCTTTCTGATATTGTATTATCTTTCAATATTTAAGTTTTGTAGTTTTGATTACAGGAGTTGATTGAGATTGGGGCTCAGATGCTAGTCATTCCAGGAAACTTTCCAGTTGGATGCCTTCCATCATATTTGGAAATATTTGGTTCTGAGAAGGAAGAGTATGATCCCACTACCGGTTGCCTCATTCGGTTAAATGAGTTTGCTGAATATCACAATGAACTCCTGCAAATGAAATTAGATCAGATTCGCAAGGTGCATCCTAATGTCAGCATCATCTATGCCGACTACTATAATGCTGCCATGCAAATCTACCGCTCTCCAGATAAATTTGGTAACATATTACAAACTCAAATCACCATCTCACTGCAACTTTCTTGTATCCCAAATGGTGTTCATCGTAAATGACAATGTGATTTACTTGTAAATTGATAATACGAAACCAATTCCAAAGTGGCCTAGTCATAAGTTGGTCCTAAGGTCTTCATATAGACAGGTTCGGATTCTCATGGGTAAACACCTTGGGATGGCCAAGAAAGTATCCAGAAATGGCCGAGGGAAAACCCGTTAGCCCATGTACATTAGTTACAAAGGCTCGACCCTTCCCAAGTAGCCTGAACAGGGTATCCCATTCCACTAACCTATCTGGAGATGACTGATGAGATAAGTTAAGATATTTGACTAAAAAAGAAACGGGCCAAATGGGTCAAACGGGTTAAGAATAAGCATATCCAAATGTATAAATCCTCATGCTTGATTGATAAAAATCAGATTTTTTTTTTTAATTAAAATATAGTTTTATATTACATTTTGCATATTACTCGTAGTAATTAAGCGTTTTCTCAAAATCCATAAAGAAAACTGTTTGCAGGTCAGGTTTTTTTTTTAACCCATACTGAAAAAGTGAAAATCAACAGTTTTGACTCGACCAGTTAATTGACCCATCCATTTCAGCACCTTTATACTTGAAACATGTAGCTTGATGAGTACATATCAATTAGCATTTGTGTTTGGATGGAATTTACATTTACAGGATTCACAAACTGGTCTTTGCAAGCATGTTGTGGAGGCGGAGGGCCATATAACTACAGCGCATCAGTTAAATGTGGATTTGTGCCGTGTGATCAGCCTGATACATATGTTAGTTGGGATGGAATACACTTTACAGAAGCAGCATATAGAGTAATCCACAATAACTTATTTCGAGGGCCATTCACTAATCCTCAGTTTAATTCATTGTGTCCTGCATCAACAACACAACTCGGAGTTGGATTATCGAGTTCTTTGTAAGAAGTCCAATTTTAACCAAAATACATCAAAGACACAAAAGCATAATAACGCCAAATAACTGTGGTTCAGTACATCATTTTTACACTACTCCTATTAACTCATAATTCATAAATAAAGACTTGTGCCAATTACATTTTCTTCATGACAAACTTTCGAGAGTATGATTGGCACCGAGAATGCAACATGTACAATTGTTAGATAATTTGATAAGTAGTGATATGTATAAACTAACAATTATTTTATACACAACTAATTATGTTACACTTCTATATGATGTGATTGTATAAACACAATTTATGTTATACATACCAGTATATCACATCTTTAATTTTATTCTTGTGCAGCTATATATCCACATTTCTCAATCATACAAGTTTACATGGAATGTGAATACGCAGTTATGTTTTTAAGTTTTGGTGTTGTATTTTGATTATTCATGACAATGTAACTTGGGTTTAGCATCCTGCTACCCTATGTATATTTAAATCTTTTTGTTGTCCGGTTATAAAAATCATGAAATGTGATGTGAGTTTACCTGATATCAATGTTTGTGTTATGATTTATGAGTATCCTAAATCAATGAACACCCGTTTATAGCTCTTTTTTTTTGGGTCAGAAATTGTGATTAAGCCTTTGAATGTTTCTGTTTCATTGTTTAGACTTATATTAGAGTATAATATAATATAATAATAGTAATTATTTATCGATGGACCAAGAACCTGACCTACATAATCAAAGCTCAAATGAACATAACAATAACGACTAATAACACATTCTGTGATCATATTTTATTAATTTATAAACATATAATTTATTAATAGAATAAATATATAGGCCACTAGTGTTAGAATGGTGGGCTATATATAAGCTCAATGATAGTAAAAGCATAAAGTATGTTATTAATAAAGTATGTTAGTAGGCACAAACCGAATATAAACTTGAATCATAATTGTTTTCTTAACTAGTCATTCATCATTCATATATATAGATATAAAAAATTACATGCTTGTATAGCTAAAAATGCTCTATAATTATAATAATATATCTATTAATTTTTCAGGCAAACTGACTTTGAGATATTAATGCATAAAAGTTTATTAGACAAACTCACAAAAGTGACTAAACTATGAAGAAAAAAGACACAATAACCAAAAAGTATCCTTGGATGAGATTGGCTTAGTGGTTGGGTAATCTATTGTTGCATCATGACATCTTAGCTACAACCATTTATAATTGTATTTGCTAACAAATATTTTGTTGAACCGTCATATACATATAAAGTCTTAAATTAAGCAAATTTATGTCGTAAATGAAATAACCATTGTCTTTCTTGGCAATAAGCATTAGGGTGCGATTGGTTTATTAGAATATAAAAATATCAATCAATATAAGTTTATACATTGTGAAATTTTAATTTTAAAATATTGTAGTTAGTAAATTACTAGTTTTTAGACCCGTGTCCAACGCTTGACACGGGATTTACGATATTATCAACGCTAGATATTCATACATTTAAGTCATAAAAGCTTATAATTTTGAAGATATATACGGTTCTAAGTGTTATATTTTGCAAGTTGTAGTACAATAATCATAAGTTCGTCACTGTCATTATTAGCCGATATATATTGATGGAATTGTTTGCCGTAATGATTACACAAGGCACATGCTATAATAATTTCTCTATTATAAAATATTTTGAAATCAGTTGTACTCATGATGTGATATTATTATGAAAGATAATTAAGAATTAAAATATAAACATACTTGTGAACATATACATGACATTTCAGTATATGTATTTGATCATGATGCGGGCCCATAACACACATAAGTTTATTTTTAACCATCTGTCCTATGATAATTAGATAACAATTAAAATTATTTTTATATTCTTTGATAACAATTAAGACTCTTGATTTGAGTGACAACTGTAACTTTAAACATTAATACGCAAAATTAATATATATAAAAAAAAGATAAAATTATATATATATTTTTTATTGAGAGATAAAATGAATGGAGTACATATTGATTTGGATTTAGTATTCAAGTAATGCTCTGTTGAAAATCGTGTTTTGTTCTGTGATCGTCTCATGTTATGTGATTCCTATTATGTTTAGGATAATGATGTTATATATCATCATCTTTTATTATGTTTGAGATATGTATCTAGAATTCAAATTGTGTTTATATTAAAAATTAAACTAAATATTAATATTTATAATTTATAAAAGTCTAATCTAATATTTTGTTAAAAGTCATTAGCTTTTGAAATAATTTTTCATAGAGAATATTTCATATGTTAAAAACTTTTTAATTAATTAAATGATTATAAATATTAAAAAATTCTCTAAAGTTGATTGCTAAAAATAAATATATGGTAAATATTGAGGGCTAAAAAATGTAAATTTATTGATGAAAAACAAAAAAGTGTAAATTAATGAGATTTTTTCTACAAATTAATATAAATACTAATATAATAATATATTTAGATAATAATTATTAGTATTTTTAATTTGTAGTTAATCTAAATGATGACATAAGCGAAAATCAATTTGATGAAATTGAGCGATTTAATTGGTTAATAAATCATTAGTTCAACTGTCTTATAGTATATATTAAGATAAGTAAGTTAATTACCATTAATCGGATAAAATCAAGCTAATAGTACCACATTGATTTAGGCACACCTAATTTGAAACATTATGCTTTAATTATCTTTAAAGTCCCATAGTAAATACATGGGCATTAAATCACAACATTCATTGTGAGACCATATAATAAAATAATATAAAAATATACTCCGTATATCTAAACCGTTACAAACACATAAAAAATGTACTCCACAAACATTATGTGTATCTTAAATGTTGCCACATCCTCCCACACTCTCATTTATTCTTTCTTAACAAAATCCACACAAATTAGAAAAAAAAAACCATAAAAAACCGCCCACAATTCAATTCAAAATTGATTGGTGCGTAAAAAATGGGAAAAACATATGGAGGTTATTATGACCCACTTACACATTTGTGGTTTTCCCTTTTCCCCACCAAAATTTATTTTTAACTTGTACTATACGCATCGGAACATGTACACTTACTTGCCACTAGTCAATTTAACTCTAAAATCAACAGTTTACTTCAAACACTTTTACCAGATGATATTAAACTTCTTACAGATACAACATCAACTAAATAACTTGTACTTTATGGATTAGAATCAGTAAAAGTAACTGTATCTAGTAAACTTTAATCTGGTAACAGTATTTTTTTTTAAAAAAGTTTTAAAATAAGATATATATAGATATAATAATTATATATGTATATATATAACGCTTTTTTGGAAATGAATGTGTGTGTGGGAGAAAAAGTGAGATAGAAGAAAAAGGAAAGCAGGCGACAATTGTCTCTCTCTCTCTCATGTGATGTTTGGACCAAGTCCTTCTTTTTCATTTTTAATTTAATTTAATTAGGGTTTTAGCTTTCCTAATTTTCCCTCTCTCTCATTTCTCCCCTAAATTATTATAGATAGATACACTACACTATATCTATATATATATATCTAAAGCACAGTTTGAAGATGAAATGAGATAGCTTTATGAATCACACTTCGAAGATCTGTCTTCTATTGTAGTGAAATTTTGAAACTTGAAATGAGGTAATTTTTATTGAAGATCTGTTTGTAAATTTTTGATTTTTTTTTTTCTATTTATCGAAGTGGAATTGGTCAAAATTAGTCAGTACTAGTCAAAGTTTGCGGCTTTAAGGTGTATTTGAAGTTTCATATTGAAATCTGATTTCATTGAAGATCTGTTGTTTATTGTAGTTGATACTTTTGGTCAAATTTGGGTCAAAGTTGGCTGCTTTAAGGTGAATTTGAAATTTCAAAGTGAAGATCTGTGGTTTATTGAAGTGGATTTGGTCAAATTTGGGGAAAAGTAAAGGGAAGTGTTTGGATAGTGAGAGATTAGGTTAATTTGGACAAAATGCAAGAAGTCATGTGATGGTTTATTGCCTTTAAAGTGGAGTATTATTGATACAAGTGTGTCTAGTGTAACTTTTTTGATATTTGATGTTGAGATAGTGTGGAAATTGATCAAATAACAAAAGGAAGAAGGATAATAAAAGTGACTAGTGTTTGTTTTTCGGGTCCCCGGCATTTATAAGTTGTAGTCGGTAGTAGGGACCTTATATCGAAAATGATTGATACTTTTTCGGGTAGATGATTGTTATCACCTTTTTGTGATTATAGTTATTTAGTAACCAAACCAAACTAGTTGCTTACTTGTTTTTTAGTTGGTTAGGAAGGGATATTAATAATGGCAAGTGATGGAGCGGGTCGTTTCAAGTCAATTAAATCGTTGCCAGGAGATTATAGGTTTTCGGGGTTGGGTGAGAAAGTAAAGTTGAAAGGGAGTGATAATAATAATAATAATAGTAGTAGTAGTCTGATGTCTGTAACTATACCAGAGAATGGTGGTGGGAATATTGATCGGGTTGTTGATGATGATTCGCCGTATGGTCAGAGATCGAGTTTTGCAATGAATGAGGATAGAGTTTTGGATGATGATGACGGCGATGATGTTAATCCATCGGTTTCTCCTCAAGGATCTGTTTTGCCTTCATGGGGTAACAAGAAATGGGGTGATACTGCTTCGTATGTTGCTAAGAAGGTAAATCTGGTTTCCATGTTACAGTTTTTGTTATTTGTTGCATAAATCTGAATGCACAATGATCTTAGACGTATTGTTTGAATCTGAATGCACAATCATTTCCGATGTATGATTAGATCAAGTAGGATTTCAGGATTTATATTTCTTAATGATCTTTTCAGTTCCTTCACACTTATTTTGCTGTCTGACTTCATCAACATAAGATGATTAAAAAAGTACTTCCTTTTTTCGGTGATTTCTTGCTTATGGTTAGTATATTTCGACTGGGATTCTAGGGAAGGTTTAACACGTGTAATACTTGAAGTTTCTGTGCAATAGCCACTTGCTCATATCAAATATATCAATTACTTCAGTAGAATTGTAATAGTAATATGTTATTGAATCTATCCGTTAGAGCATATCTTGTTAGTTATTTTTTCATCTACTTTAAAATGCTTGGCATAAAAACACACCTAATGCGTATGTTGATATAAAGCATAAATTTTTTAAAATTTTCTGGCACATACATTAAATACCTAATGTCAGCGGGTTTTTAGAAATATATACGTAGAAGATAGGATGAACACTGAACAGTAAGTTAAATTTCATACAATGGTGAAGTAGTTCTATTACTAGAGGTGGAAGTGATGAAACCAAGATCACGATAGAGATGAGTTTGTTTCTGCTTAATCTAGAAAAAATAGAAGGTTGATTTTTTGGTTGTTTACTTTCATGCAAGAGTTTGTATTGTTTTTGATGCAGTTTGTTAGCAGGCAAAATCAGCTCAAAAACATAACATATGCTTTATGCGTTAGCTTGGCCCATGTGGGTTCTTTTAACGTTTTTTATAAAATTGTCAATGTGTGGGCAAACCTAGCTCACACATATCAAAGGGGATAAGTAACAAAATAACCTAGCTAATTTTGTGTTAGTGGATTAGCATGATTCCCATGTAAGTACAAAGCAAAGCTTGGCTGCAAGTTGCAAAGCAACGCCCATCCTAAGAAGTTTAAGCAGCACACAATCGATTTTAGGTTTTAAATATGGTCAAATGGTTGACAACTCTAATCCACTAGTATTATAAGGAACCGTAGTTGTATATGTTTCCACTAGGAGAATCATTTGAAAGAAGAATGTGCTCCCCTGATCAAGTTGGCCAGCACAAGAAGCAAGGAGTTATTTAAAAGTCAAATAATTGATTCATGTGGTTGTTTGACATTGGACAAAATGAGTGATTTTGCTAACACCAAATTGATAATGCTTGAGTTTATTTATATTGTTGTATAGTTTTGATGACTCAAACCTATCTAGGAAATCTTGGTAGAGTTCAGTAAACTTGATTCAGTCATGTCTTGAAAATTACTCTGTTTGAAATATATAAAAAAACAAAGTTATCTGATAGAGTATTATGTAGTTTCTCTCGAATGATAATGATATGATCTTGTGTCTTTTTCTTCAAGCAATTTTTTTTTTTATTTCTTTTGGTGATGTAATTTGTCTTGTGGCGTGAGAAGGCGAAACAGATACAATATATCTTGTCAACTTCATATTGCTGTGGGAATTCTGGTTTATCAAATTGTTACCTGTTTCATATTTTAGATTTACATATATACATATGTTACGCATCTAATCCTGATTATTTCTGTGACAATGGCATACCTGATTCAGAAGCTTCAGTCGTGGTTCCAATCATCTGATGGGAATTGGGAGCTGGCGAAGATTCTGTCTATTACAGGCACAGAGTCACTCATCTCATTTTCTGAAGGAAAAGTAAGTTTACTCATTTACTTTTTTGTATTTGTTTTACAATGTTGTTTCAAGCAATTACAATTTTTGACTTTGCTGCTCACTTTTAGGTATTAAAGGTGAACTCGGATAGCCTGTTACCTGCAAATCCAGAAATCCTTGATGGTGTGGATGATCTCATGCAACTAAGTTATTTAAACGAACCATCAGTCTTGTACAATCTTCAATACAGATATGATAGAGACATGATCTATGTAAGTTTCCACTGTTTTTTTACTTTCAAATTATTAACATAATATTGAGAAGCTTGTATTGTTGTATTAATGTTGTAATTCTTTGTAATATAGTCAAAAGCAGGGCCAGTTTTAGTTGCCGTCAATCCCTTTAAGAAAATTCCGTTGTATGGGAGTGATTATATCGAAGCGTATAAGAATAAATCCACAGATAATCCTCATGTATATGCTATTGCTGATACAGCTATCAGGGAAATGATTAGAGGTTCTTTTACGTGTTCCTTCTATACTGACATATGTATCATTTTCACTTTTTTCATTTGTATAATTCTTGCTCTTTTTTTTTTTGTTACAGATGAAGTGAACCAGTCTATTGTTATAAGGTTAGTTGGACGTTCTCAAATGAAAAGGCCTTATGCAAATTAATGCATGCTTATATGCTCAACTACATTGTACATTGCATTTATGCCATATTTTTTTATGTTTAGTGGTGAAAGTGGAGCCGGGAAAACTGAAACTGCAAAGATAGCAATGCAATATTTGGCTGCTCTTGGAGGTGGTAGTGGAATAGAATATGAGATACTGAAAACTAATCCAATTTTGGAGGCATTTGGTAACGCGAAAACATCTAGAAACAACAACTCAAGTCGCTTTGTAAGTTGCTTTTTCTTCATCAGAACATAGACTTCTGATTTGCTTAAGTTTTTGTATTCTAATAAGAACATTGACAATTTGTCAGGGAAAGTTGATTGAAATTCATTTCAGTGAAACTGGAAAAATATCAGGAGCCAATATTCAAACATGTACGGTGTGACTTTTCTTTTAGGTTTCGAATGAAATATGTTTATACTATATTTGTCATTGAAGTCTGAATGCTTTGTGCAATTGGTGTCCTGTGATTTTTAAAACTTCTTGCAGTTTTGCTTGAAAAGTCAAGAGTTGTTCAATGCACAGAGGGAGAAAGGTCATATCATTCATTTTATCAGCTTTGTGCAGGAGCTCCACCTGCTCTTAGAGGTATTAATTTCTGAACTTTATACTGAATCGCATTTCACGCGAGGGATGCATGAATCATTTCATTGCAACTAACATTAATATTTATCATAATGTTTACCCGGTCACAGAGAAATTAAACTTGAAGAGTGTGCACGAGTACAAATATTTGCAGCAAAGCACTTGCTATTCAATTAACGGCGTAGACGATGCTGAACAGTTTCGCATTGTAGTGGTACTGTATATCTCTCCTTTTTGCGTCCGGCACATAATTGGAAAGAGAGGATGGGTATTAACTATTAAGTTTTTAATTTTCCAGGAAGCCCTAGACGCTGTTCATGTTAGCAAAGATAATCAAGAAAATGCATTTGCAATGCTTGCAGCAGTGTTGTGGTTAGGAAATGTTAGCTTTACGATTGTCGATAATGAAAATCACGTGGAGCCTGTGATTGATGAAGGTACACTGGGTTTTCTTATTGTTTCATACTTGTATATATGATCATACGTTAATATTGTTTTTGAAATTAAATGCCAATAACAGCTCTGCTAAATGTCTCTAAGTTGATTGGGTGTGAGGTTGGTGATCTAAAGCTTGCTTTGTCTACTCGGAAAATGAAAGTCGGCAATGATAACATAGTTCAAAAGCTAACTCTAGCCCAGGTAAAAAGTCAATAATCAGACCAATAAATTTGTGGGATGAACTTTACTCATCATTATAAACTCAACTGATTCAGGCGATTGATACAAGGGATGCGTTGGCAAAATCAATATATTCTTCTTTGTTTGATTGGTTGGTGGAACAAATCAACAAGTCACTTGCTGTAGGGAAACGTCGTACAGGAAGATCTATTAGCATTCTTGATATTTATGGATTCGAATCATTTGATGTCAATAGTTTTGAGCAGTTTTGCATTAATTATGCAAATGAGCGATTGCAGCAACACTTCAATAGGCACTTATTCAAGTTAGAGCAGGAGGTAATCAACCATTGGTTGTTCCATGTTCATATTTTCAGTGTGGCAAAATTTATATGTAATGGCTTTTTTGAGGCAATTATTATCGTCACTTTAAAAAATGAACTTCGTAAATGGTGATTATCATGTTCTTGGTTCCTGAGCTCTGCAATTGATTTAGGAATATATCCAAGATGGTATTGACTGGGCAAAAGTGGATTTCGAAGACAATCAAGATTGTCTCAATCTCTTTGAAAAGGTTTCTAGCCTATCCTTAATACTTTTTGTTGTTTCTAAGATTTTCATAAAGTACAATTTTTTTTCAATGAACATATGTGAACACTGATAAGTATCTATAATGCCTTTGATTGGACTTTGATATCATGTTGCTTCTTACAGAAACCATTAGGACTACTGACTCTGTTAGATGAAGAGTCCACATTTCCAAATGGCACAGACATGACATTTGCTGCCAAGCTAAAACAGCATTTAAAGCCTAATCCGTGTTTTAGAGGAGAGCGAGGCAAAGCATTTACTGTTCATCATTATGCGGGAGAAGTAAGCACATATAAACACAAATCTCTTCATTGTTTTGGATTTGGTGTTTCAAATAATGCTGTTTATGGTGCTTGCTGATATTGTACTATGTATCTTGAACATTTTTGACAACTACTCTTTCACTGGTTGTGTAATTGGTACCTAACTCAGGTTGATTGCGTCTTTCAGGTCATGTATGATACAAGTGGGTTCTTGGAGAAAAATCGTGATCTATTGCATCTTGATTCCATCCAACTTTTATCTTCATGCACATGTGAACTTCCACAGGCATTTGCGTCAAATATGCTTTCTTTATCAGAAAAGCCTGTTCTCGGACCATTACATAAGTCAGGTGGAGCAGATTCCCAGAAGCTTAGTGTTGTTACCAAGTTTAAGGTTAGCATGCTTTGAAGATTAAATTTGTAATCTAATATGTTGTTTGCAGTTTGCTTAGGGTTCATAGCAGTAACAACACAACAGTACAACACGCAATATTATATATGAAAATTTTGGTACATTGACTTTGGCTGTGTTTTATTTCAAACACGCCAAATAGAAAGCAGTTAACTATAAAGGGGAACAGATGGGCAGAACGGGTCAAGATTTTAAAGTTACTCAAGATCTGTGTAATGCATAGTGCCTACAATTGTTTTGGTTCAGCATTTACTTTATTGTTTTTGTAATCATATTCAACATCTCCAGTTATCCAATAATTGTTTTAAGTAGAAAACAGTGTTTGTGGTTCCATACTACCAGGCCTGTTTTAATCCTGAGCTGTTTTAACCTGTTTCTCAACCCACCTCACCCAATCTGTTCATTACAGTTATGCTTTTATAAAAAAAATTGAGATGCTCAAAATGAAGTATTTGCAAGGCGTGCAAGTCCTTTGAGTTTTGCTTCTGTGCTGTTTCTTTTAATCTCGGTTATTTCTACTCACTTGGGCTGTTTTTCATCAGGGACAACTTTTCCAGTTAATGCAACGTTTGGAGAGCACAACACCACATTTTATACGTTGTATTAAACCTAACAACTCACAATCTCCTGGAATCTATCATCAAGGACTTATATTGCAGCAACTGAGATGTTGTGGTGTTTTGGAAGTTGTTCGAATATCAAGGTCTGGATTTCCAACAAGAATGTCCCATCAGAAATTTGCAAGAAGGTATACTTTGTTTGTTATATATATTTTTTCTGTCCGACATTTTTTGTAGATCTTTTTGGATTTCCAACAAGGTACTGATTGTTTATCAATTATGTCTTTCTTGCATTAGGTATGGTTTTCTTCTGCTAGAGCATGTTGCATTGCAAGATCCATTGAGTGTGTCAGTTGCCATTCTTCACCAGTTTGATATTCTTCCTGAAATGTATCAAATTGGCTACACAAAATTGTTCTTCCGAACTGGACAGGTTAAATTGAAAGAAAAGTACTATTGAATAATTTAATACATGTTATTATAGGTTAGTTAACTTTTTTATACCTGTATTCAGATTGGTAAGCTTGAGGATACAAGGAACCGTACTCTTAATGGTATCTTGCGTGTTCAAAGCTGCTTTAGAGGTCACAAAGCTCGTCAATATATGAAGGAGCTTAAACGAGGAATTTTCAATCTTCAGTCGTGTATGCCATTTAATCTTCTGATTTAATTATTTTCTTCCCGTTGCGCCATTGTGAATCTGATATATGGAGATTTTATGGTGATCTTATGCAGTTGCTCGTGGTGTAAAAACTAGAAAGGAGTTTGCAATACTACTCCAAAAACACAGAGCGGCTGTGCTTATACAAAAGCAGATCAAGTCAAAAATAAGCAGGAAAAGATTTGAAAACCTTTATGGCGCATCAATAATTTTACAAGCTGGTATAGTTTGTGCCAGCAAGTTTGATTTATGTTTTGCTAGTGAAAACCTCAAATCCATCATGTCATTTCAGTCTTCATTTATGTTATTAAAACCTCTTTCCAGGTATTCGTGGCTGGCTGGTTAGGAGATGCTCAGGGGATATTGCGTTACTTCAATTTGGTTCTGGAAAGGTAATTGCAGTTTTGGTATCTACTAATAACCATGATCTCGAATTATATGCACACTATGTCAACTTATATAGGCAGTTTTGCTGTCTATTCTTTATCTTAAATTGCATCTCTATGGAATTTTTAATACATCTGTTTAAGTCATGTCAAATTGTAACGAGTGATGCATCTTTTGCAAGCAGGGTAATGAATCTGATGAAGTGCTAGTGAAGTCGTCATACCTTGCTGAACTACAACGAAGAATCCTTAAAGCAGAAGCCGGGTTAAGAGAAAAAGAAGAGGAAAACGACATTCTTCACCAACGTCTTCAACAATACGAGAGCCGTTGGTCAGAGTATGAGCTTAAAATGAAGTCAATGGAAGAAGTATGGCAAAAACAAATGCGTTCGCTGCAATCAAGCCTTTCCATAGCAAAAAAGAGCCTCTCACTTGATGATTCCGAGAGAAATTCAGATGCTTCAATCAATATAACAAATGACGAAAGTAACCCCAACTGGGATTCAAATGGTAGAAGAAATGGTCTTGAAAACTTGAGACCAATGAGTGCGGGCTTGAGTGTGATCAGTCGATTGGCTGAAGAGTTTGAGCAGAGGAGTCAGGTGTTTGGAGATGACGCAAAATTCTTGGTTGAGGTGAAGTCAGGTCAAGCTGAGGCAAACTTGAACCCAGATCATGAACTTAGAAGATTGAAACAAATGTTTGAAGGGTGGAAGAAAGATTACACTGCAAGGTTGAGAGAGACGAAGGTAATTTTGAACAAGCTAGGACACGAAGACGGGGATGGCGAGAAAGGTAAAAAGAAATGGTGGGGAAGGCTTAATAGTTCGAGGGTTAACTGAGTATATGGGTTTCTATACATGGTATATATAACAAGTCTCTAAGGCTCTTCTTGGTTTGTGGCTCATAGATATCTATTTTGTCGTGTTTGGGAGGTCGACACTCGCAAACAAGTAGAATGCTTGCAGAGTGAATGAGTTGTTTTAGTTCATTGTGTATCTAAACAATACTACGTGCATCAGTTTAATCAAAGGATTTTGATTTGATTGGTTTTTATAGAAGTTGACAGAAAAGAATCGATGATTCCACTACCAAATTAATGATAACCACAACGATTTATAGTGTCGGAAGAACATATAAGTACAGCTACAAAACGTAATATAATCCTTGAAATGATCTAAAAAGCATAGGGTTTGAACTCGAGAAAATTTCCAAAGCCAGAAGTTGAGTCTTCAAATGGGTTATGGATATGTTCATTTCACCTGCAAAAGAGATGATTAATCAACTACTATCATATAGAATTTCAGAATATCATTTTTTGACCTACTTACCGGGTAGTGAACCTATGGACTTGGGTAGTGAAGTATGTGAAATGTGATTAAATGTAAAAAACATGTTGATGGGTAGCCAGTCCATCAAGGTGGCCTAGTGGTTAGTCGGCTAGGTCATGACTGGAAGTCCATACTAGAAATTATAGATTCAAACATCCGAGCCTCCCTAGGTAACATCTTAGGGGGTAAGTAAAAGGGTTCATAGACTCGTCCAGTTAGACCGCATGTATGTGGTTCAATGGCTCACCCACCACAGGCAAGCAAAACCAAGTGCGTTTATAACATGTTGGGTACTAACAAACTGAAATTTGCACAACTCCAGTAAAATTTAATTCAAAGATTTAACGTTCTCATAAAAATGTTCTTTTTTTAATATTATTTGTTAGTCATCCCACGGGTGGCTTATCTAAAAAAGAGTGATCATAGATCTAATTTGGATGTTCAAACTTTCTTTTTTCTTTTGATGGACCAAATAAACCCTTCAACTACAGACGAAAATGACGCAAGATCGATGCGAAAAACACCACCTTATTATGTCTCGTTACTAAATAAGCAACACAAAGGTGAAAAAACAAAAAAGAACTTCGTGTTCATCATAGAACGTAGTGCAGGGAAACAATGAAAATGCAGTTCTTCACAGCGATTAAAAATGGAAAAAATCACTGCAGCACAAACCTACAACTCCGTTGTGATTGTTGCAGCACTCTTATTATCTGAAATATAAAACAAAAGGTCAAACTTTTATTAGTGAATTTTCCATCAACTATCAAAACAAAAACATTGTTTTCGGAATTTAAAATTTACCGATCTGCTGCGTATCTTCTAAAAAATAATCCTGAATAGCAACCATTTTGAACTTTGTGGTTTTCAAGCTTCTTATGGCTTCGGAAGTAGCTAAAGCACCTGAAACCGTAGTTATAATTGGAATTTTGTAAGCAAGAGCCATCCTCCTCAGTTGTCGCCCGTCAATCTGGTCAAGATCATCATTCGAACTCGTAATCACCATTAAATTAATTTGTCCATTTGCAATCATATCACCCGCATGAGGACGCCCCTCATGCAGCTTCAACACCCTCTCAACTGGAATACCATCCATTTCAAGAATATGAGCTGTCCCAGAAGTGGCAACAATAGTGAACCCGAGGACTGAAAATGCCCGGGCAATTTTTCCCAAATGGGGTTTTGTCATATCATTCAAACTAAGGAACACCGTGCCTGAAACTGGCAGTTTCTGGCCTGCAGCTATCTGAGATTTGGCAAATGCAATAGAGAATTCGGTGTCAATCCCCATTACTTCGCCAGTGCTACGCATCTCAGGCCCGAGAAACACATCACATCCTTGAAATTTATCAAATGGAAGGACTGCTTCTTTGACTGAAATATGCTTTGGGATGACTTCTTTTGTAAAACCAAGTTCATTAAGAGACAATCCCGACATTACAAGCGAAGCATATTTAGCCAGTGGGCGCCCAATTGCTTTAGAGACAAATGGCACTGTACGAGAGGCTCGGGGGTTTGCCTCGAGCAAGAAAACCTCCCCAGAACCTGTAATTGCATACTGACAATTCATTAAACCGCAGACATTTAAACGTCTAGCCAGCTTGGTGGTCCATGATCTAATTGTGTCCAGACTCGTTTGTGAAACCGTTTTTGTAGGAATCATACAAGCTGAGTCACCTGAATGAACTCCAGCTTGTTCAATATGTTCCATGATTCCACCAATCACGACATTACCATGCAAATCTGCAAGTGAATCGATATCGATCTCGATGGCATCAGATAAGTATCTATCAACCAAAACTGGTCGCTCTGGGTCCACCTCAACAGCTGTTTCAAGATAACGTATAAGTTTTTCGTCACTATAAACAATCTCCATGGCTCGACCACCTAATACATAAGAAGGTCTAACAACAACTGGATATCCAATTTCTGATGCAATGCGAAGGGCATCAGCTTCACTTTTTGCAATGCCTCCTTTTGGTTGTTCAATTTGCAGTTCTTTCAAGATTGCGTTGAACCGCTCTCGGTCCTCGGCAGCATCGATGGAGTCAGGTGAAGTGCCCCAAATGTTAACCCGACCACCACTAGCAGACGGAGGTTTGTGTTCATCTAGGTAGCGCTGAATGGGTAGAGCCAATTTCAGAGGGGTTTGCCCACCAAATTGCACAATGATGCCATCGGGCCTTTCGATATCAATGACGTTAAGCACATCTTCGACTGTGAGGGGTTCAAAATAGAGACGGTCACTTGTATCGTAGTCTGTGGACACCGTCTCGGGATTTGAATTCATCATAATGGTTTCATAACCTGCTTCCTACATTGATCAACATGAAATTATAAGAAAAAATTGATAAAGATAGAACGGAAATAGTCAAACACTCTTGGAGTTTACAGGATGTATACATTATGTACTAAACTAACTAACAAACCTGAAGAGCAAATGAAGCATGACAACAGCAATAGTCAAATTCGATCCCTTGACCAATTCTATTTGGTCCACCACCCAAAATCAAAACTTTCTTACTTTTGGTTGGAGCTGATTCACATTCATAATCATAAGATGAATACATGTAAGGAGTGTTTGCCTCAAATTCTGCTGCACATGTATCAACACGTTTGTAAGCAGGGGCAACTCCTAAATCCAATCGTTTCACACGAACTTCTTTTTCTGTCGACTTTGTAGCAAATGCTATCTGCTTATCACTAAAGCCTCTTTTTTTTACTTCATAGAATTCATCTTTAGTGAGCTGAGATAAACTTTTTGCCATAATATATCGCTCAACATCCACCAATTCCTTAAGTTGTGTTAGAAACCATTTGTCAATGAAACTTAATTCATGAATGGCATCAACTTTCATGCCTCTTTTCATTGCAGCATATACAGCATGGATACGGTCAGGATTAGGGACCCGTAGACTGTATTTAATCTTATCCCAATCCCAATCGAGCTCCTTGATCGGTGCACAACCCCAGCCAGAGTAGCCACATTCAAGTGATCTGACCGCCTTTTGAAAAGATTCCTGAAATGTGCGTCCTACTGCCATGGATTCACCAACGGATTTCATCTGTGTTGTTAACACTGGCTGAGATCCTGGGAATTTCTCGAATGCAAATCTGGGTATCTGTGCCATATGAATTAATGTTAGAACTATCACTAACGGCTATGTATAGATGATACATAGAGGGTGTTTAAACGTGTGTTTTGATAATGAAAATATACAATAATGAATACTAAGAACCAGATATGATAAATAAAATTGCAGAAGTTGATAGCGTGGATATGTTTGACAAATTATAATTATCAGTAAGAAAGTATAGATGACCTAATTGTATACAACTATACAAGTAATTACTCTATCCATTTAAAATCAGTTTTCTTACATGCCAGGACCAGGGGTGGTTATATGTGCGGCTTAAAAGTGGCCATATGATATTCAATAATCAGAATCGGATAACTAGTTGTAGTAAAATGAGTTTTAGAAGATAGTGTTTAGAATCCTTAATGAAGTTGCATAATCAAATACTCAAATCTGTTTGAGTATTTAGCAAGATCTAAACTTTTAAAAGATTAACAGATTAAATGACTCTTAACGAAGACCCAAGAGACATTTTCATTAAGAATTACGTAGATACTCTGTAGTTCTACCTTACAACATAACAATTTATTTGAATTATTTGACTTTATGATTATTTAAAACTTCAATTGTCAACTCATTGGAGTTGCAATGTTTAAATGATTACTTTTATATTACACATGCAAACAACACCATATAATATGGACAAAAAGGATGCCGGGTAAAATAAACATTTTCAAATAAAGGGCTCAGAATCTAACCTTTGTGACAACATAATCAATAGAAGGTTCAAAACTAGCCGGTGTCTTCATTGTTATATCATTCGGAATCTGATCCAACGAATAACCAACAGATAACTTGGCAGCCATCTTTGCAATAGGAAAACCAGTAGCTTTTGAAGCCAAAGCAGAAGACCTTGAAACCCGAGGATTCATCTCAATAACCATAACCTCACCATCTTCAGGATTCACAGCAAACTGTACATTAGAACCACCACATTCCACTCCAATTTCCCTAATAATCGCTATAGAATAATCACGAAGCCGTTGGTATTCCTTATCTGTCAAAGTTTGTGCAGGTGCAACAGTAATCGAATCGCCAGTATGAACACCCATTGGATCAATATTCTCAATAGAACAAATAATCACAACATTATCAGCTAAATCCCTCATAACCTCAAGCTCATATTCTTTCCATCCTAACAAAGATTTCTCAACTAAAACCTGAGTTGTCACACTAGCTGCAAGACCCGACTTACAAATCGTCTCGAATTCCTGTTTATTATAAGCTATCCCACCCCCCGAACCACCTAGAGTAAAAGCAGGCCTAATAATCAAAGGAAACTCACCAATTTCATTAGCAATCTGCAAACACTCATCCAGAGTAGTCCCAATTCCAGAAGGAGGCGTTTTAATACCGATATTTTTCATAGCTTGTTTAAACAGCTCCCTATCTTCAGCTTTCTTAATGGCTTCAAGTTTAGCACCAATTAACTCAACATTATACTTTTCAAGTACACCACTTTCAGCTAAAGCAACTGCGAGATTAAGCGCAGTTTGCCCTCCCATCGTGGGCAAAATCGCATCAGGTCTCTCTTTCTCAATAACCTGCTCAACTAACTCAGGTGTCATTGGTTCAATATAAGTCCTGTCAGCCATTTCAGGGTCAGTCATAATAGTTGCAGGGTTTGAATTAATAAGCACAACTTCATAGCCATTTTCTCTTAAAGCTTTACAAGCTTGAGTACCAGAATAATCAAATTCACAAGCTTGCCCAATAACAATTGGTCCAGCACCAAGAATCATAATCTTTTTGATGTCAGTTCGCTTACCCACATTGGGTTTTCGAAAATCTTCATCTTTTTCCAACTGGGTATTCTTTGAGGCATTTAAACAAACAGTTGGTGGGCGTGTTGCAGATGATACAAAATGGATGGGTTTTGACTTGGGTAATTGAAATAATGATAAAGGGGATGACTTTGGCTTTGTGGGTATCAAAGTGGTGGTGTTTGTGGGTGTCATGAAAGCATTATCGATGGGTTTGAAGCAATGAACCGCCATGGTTTACGGCGGTGTATCGGAAAGAAGGTGGCGGCGGCGCGCAAGAAAGAGAGAAATGATGCTTAGGTTTTTGCAGAATGTTTTCTTTCTTTCACTTTCTCTATTTTTGGCTTTCTTCTTTACTTACTACGAGTATACTTACACTTATTTATATATACATATTTTTTTAATTTAGTATTATTTAATTCACACTGGTGGAAAATTTTAAGATAGTTTCTTCACTTTCTTGTAGCGTAGCTTAGCTCCAAGATTTTTCAGAGTGTTAAACATCATATTATGTTTTGTTTGAATGAATTTTATTTGATTATTATATTAGATGTTGGTAAAATTGATAAAATAGAGTAATTTTAGTTTAAGTCATTTGCGTTTTCATTGAATATTTCTAGACTATCATTTGACATATAAGTATATTCTTTTTCGCCGTTAGAAAATAGAATATATATTTTTTTAATTCGATATCTTTCTAAGTCCAAAAATATCTTATTAGAAGTTTATATATAGGTGATGAGAATGGGAAAGTGAAAAGGTGTTTATAAATTCTTACAAAGAGTTTTTCAATAAGATATTTTACAAGTCTGTAAATTTTTTATTTAACAATATGTTTTGTTATTCTTTCTCAATTCGATTTTTTTTTAATATTTTTTTTACACGTTTATTTATAAATGTTGTATGCTTTTCTAGTGATGGAAAGAATGCATTTAATTATTTTGTTTTATTTTTTTTCCTCTTATGGCGATTTAGCTCATTATGGTGATGTTTGATTGAGTAAAATATAAATGTCCAAAACGAGTACAAAGGTATAATCTTTATGGATTTCGATCTATAGTTTGGATCTACAGTTTGATCGGATGCTAACACATGAAGCGAGGAATTAGATGGTATAAAACAAGGGAAAACTAACTAGATGGTATAATTTTAAGGTGTATTTTTTATTTTAGACACCTACAAAAAAATTTACTTATATGGTCAATGAATCCTTACTACCTAACATCTTTAATAAGAAACCAAAACTATCCAATTAAATCATAACAAGTGTTCAAGTTGGGTTCCACAATATGTACTAATTAACTTGTAGTAAAGTGGATGAAGTATATCTGATAATGGTTTCGTGTTTTGAGTTTTTCTATTGTTAGAATCTTTATTTACTCAATTCATGATAAACATGAAGATAATATTCAACTTAGTTTATTATCTTTAAGGGGAGTTTGTTAATGCTACTACAAGTTTATTTGATAGAACTAGGTTGCAACTATAGAACCCACCTAGTCTTGCAGCTTGTTTTTTTTTTTTTGTCTAATAATAAGAATAAACCTTGTTTGCACTCAAAAAAATTCTCATTTATTCACATTTAGTTATAAGAAATGTGAAAAAGTTTATGAATTTAATCACATATAAAAGTGTGTAGAAAAAAAATCACATTTAAAAGTGTGAATAAATTTTAAAAGTTATAATTTTTTCACACTTATAAATGTGTAAACAAAATGTTAACACTTAAAAGTGTGAACAATTGTCAAATATTTTCACACTTAAAAGTGTGAAAGTTAATTTGTAACACATGATTTCTTCACACTCCCCCTATGTGAAGAACATAAGTGTTACAAATTAACTTTAACACTTAAGAGTGTGAACAATTGACATATTTTTACACACTTGAAAGTGTGAACTTTTCTTTTCCACATGTATAAGTGTGTAAATATTGTGATTTTTTAAATTTCTTCACACTTTTAAATATAAATTAATTCTATACACTTATAAATGTGATTAAATTAACAAAAATTTTCACACATTTTAAAGGTATTAAAAAACAAGTGTGAGGAAATGACATATTTGTTGTAGTGTTGTTTTGGTATTAAAAAAAAAAGAAGCAAAAGAGCGGTTAAATGCTACTTTTAATTTGGGGGAATTCTATTCTCATAAACTTAAAGAAATAAAGCACCAACATTTACATGTTTTATGAAGATAGAACACACTATTGGATTTCATTCTTATGAAGTTAGTACAAGTTATGTAACCTATGGACATATGTTATGATTTAATTGGATGGTTTTGGTTTCTTTACTCAAGATATTATATAGAGTTAATTACACTTTTCGTCCCTATGGTTTGTACCAACTTTCACATATCATCCCTAAGACCATGAAATTACGTGTTTCGCCACTGGTCCCCACTATTCTAGGTTCAGATGTGTGTGTTATGCAAAGGAGTCTTGCTCGCAAGGTAAGTAACAATTATCTAATCATCTCAACTTTCTATTGGAGTGTGATCTATGTTTATCATTTGATTAGGTTTCTCAGCCCGCCATAAATCTTAGTCGCTGAGATTAAAGGCAGAAAACAATTATAAATCAAGATACCATATAGAATTTAGGTTGGGCATCCTTTAGGATTTAGAAAATTTCTCAAAAAATTTATTGAAATGAAAAAATATATAATAGAGGACGATAGAGAGCCAGTTCTTGAAGATGATAAGGTAGCAAAGATATATATGGAATGTGAAGGGTATACCTTAGATTCTTTACCTAAAAAGATAACATCTATATGATCGCTGTATCAATAAAAGAAGAAGCTGGGAATTTTAGCCAAACAAAGGAGTTCGTGGACCAATTTGATTCCAATTGAAAGGAAAAAAAAAAATCCTAAACGGAAGTGAGTTTTAAGTGGATCACTGGATACGGGTCCGATTACCATTATTCACACGAATGGCATAAATTGATTCCTATCAATTTTAGTGCCATAACTAAGGCATTCAGGGTTTGTTAAAAAACTCCTTCTACGTACTCCTTGTCATGTGCTTTAAGAAGACATTCATCTTTCCATAGATGAACACGAGCGAAAGCGAGAGAAAGGGAAGAAAAAGATAGGGGAAGGTAAGGAAGATCAAGCCCTTCTGCATAGGAGTATAGAATTGCGTATATTTGTTGTTGGTGAGTTGGCACGTAATAGTTGGCCTTCTGCTAGTATATTCGATGTCATCCTTACTAGGCAAGGACAGATTCAATGAGTGAAGCAACTACGTAAAGAGCACTTTTTAAACTAGGGTTATTATACAAAACATAGCAGAAAGTCTGGTCATCCGATCCCGTTTTATCACTTCATCCATGGGTGTACTGTATATATTTTTGCACAAATGGGATTTGTATATATATATTAGACTGCCCGCAGTAGTGATATCCATAGGAGACACACATTTATTTTAGGGAAAAATGAATATAAGGTTGTCTAATACCTAAGTTTAGGTGTGAAACCCCTCACATATTAAATATTTAAATTTTTTTATTTAATGAATAAATGTTTGCCCCCCATCAATTATATGGGTTAAAAAATTGTTATGTGAGTATTCCACACCTAAGGTTAGGTACATAACAGTTTTATATAATCATCCCCTTTATTTTATCCCTAGAGGTTTTACCATTTTGTAGTGATTTTAAGGTATTTTTCAATTTGCTAGTAATAGTCAGGCAACTTTAGTTGATCGATGAAAGAGAATAACTTTTATATATTTGTATTGTTGATAACTAACCACTTTCACATTTCAGCAGAATAGATTGGATACATACACCCATTAATAATTTTTATATAACTTTGTATATTTAATTAGAAATTAAAAATCCTTCGTGACGACATGCTCAAGGAGGACCATTAGCCATTAAGTTGCCAATAAATGGAATTTTTTCTCTTTTAAATTTAACGGGTCAAAGACGTAATATTACTAAATGAATGAATTGCTAAAAAAGTTGACCAAAGAGTCTCATAGATACATAAAGCCTCAAAAATAATATATATTACAATTCATAGATTGTAACCGGAAATATATATATAGTTTATATCATCATGTTTGACACACTAAATATTATAATTATAAAGCTTTGAAAAACATGTTTCGGATTAAACAACCTGATCCATATTGAACTGGCGAAACACAAACCACTAAGACTGCTTGCCCAACCTACCTGACCAACCTATTTTTTCACTTGTACGTGAAAATACATACGAATATTTGTAGATAACGGAAACCACAAAACTCTATTTTGTATCTAAGTTTGTCGAGGTGCAACGAACTTTATTATTAACTAATTAATCCGATGTAATCTAACTACAGATGGATGATCAAGGCCACGACTACCATCATGTGATAAAGTGAACGTACATACAATTTCCCTGATCACTGTATTTAATTAGTCGAAGACTTATTTGGGCATTTTATTGAACTAGAATACAATTATCTAAATGCCTAGAAAGCAATTGCTTTTAAGAAACCTTTTAGGAATACATGCCTAGATAAGTCCTCGTAAATTGTCCTAGTCGGACTTTGAGGGTTGTTACACATAGGGTCAGATCGAATTGAATATTAAATTGTAAAAGTGATCACTTGATTCAAAGGCAAATCTGATGTTATTTTGTAACATAGTTTTTAAACTTTTACTTTGTATTTCAAAAACCAAAGGTCGTCTGCAAGAGGTTTACATTCATGGTGTTGTTTGGTGTCATCGAGGAGGGTGGTAGTCCTCAGACAGTCACCACACACACCAGCATACATTCAACTTGGGTGGCACAAGCCCTCTGTTGTCAACAAATTGTCAAATATCAAATCACTTGGCTATGCAATAGATAGTAATAGTCGAACGTGCATTCTTGTACAGAGTTCTCTCCCCTGTTTCTATCATGTAAACCTCGATGGCATTATTCCATTTCCTTTCATTAAATAGAACCGAATGGTAAAATGGACAACCCTTCAGAGCTTGCAACACCGCACAAGTGAATATCAAGTCTTGAAATTACAACTTCAATGAGCTTTTATCCCGGGAAAATTTTCCTAGATGGTCTAATTTTAAGGTGCATATCCTATTTTAGACACCTACAAGAAAATTTACTTATATGCTCAATGAATCCTTACTACCTAACATCTTTAGTAAAAAACCAAAACCATCCCATTAATTAAATCGTAACAAGTGTTCAAGTTGGGTTTAATAATTTGTACTAATTAACTTGTAGTAAAGTGGATGAAGTATATGTGATAATGGTTTCGTGTTTTGAGTTCTTCTGATGCTGAATCTCTATTTACTCAATTTTTTGATAAACATGAAGATAATATTCAACTTGGTTTATCATCCATAAATTTTAAGGGGAGTTTTTTTAATGCTACTACAAGTTTATTTGATAGAACTAGGTTACAACTATAGAGCACACCTTGTCTTGCAACTTTTTTTTTTTTTGTCTAATAATGAGAATAAAGCTTGTTTGTTTGGAAAAAAAAATGAAAAGCATAAGAGCACTTAAATGATAGAGAAGTAATGTAAAATATAAGTTGTATGGTATCATTACAAGTATCTTCAAATGGTTGAAGTAAAAGGCGTCCAAGCCGGGATTGTAAGTGACTACATGTACTCAAGTTCGCAAGCGTATAAGTAAAAAAAATGAAGTTTTGATCACAAACTACGATGCCTTGCATATTCGAATTTATTTCATACTCACGAATCATTTATGAGACATATTTGAATTTCTTTATGATACAATCTATATCGATATCGTACATCGTATGGATATTAGGACTAGTATTTAAAATAATAAAGTGCGAAAAAGTTAAATAGGAAGTTGAGTTGATATAGAGCTAGATTGGATTAACTTCAAAAAAACAATAGTTGTTTTTGATTATAAAAGTTATATATGTACATAGTAATTAACGAATCCATTTTTTTTTTACATTCAGTCAGTATCTGACATCAGGGAAACCTCATCGTATAATGGTGAAACCTTACACGTATCATAGACAACGAGATGTTGACCATGAACCGTTACAAGTATTCAAAGGAAAAAACTCCAAGACTTGTCATCATTAAGGATCGAACTCAAGACCTTGAGTAAAACTTGAGATGCCTCTAACCAGTTGGACTAGTCATCATTGGCTAACGAAGCCATTTATTAGAAAACACTATTATAAACAGCGTTTTTTTAACAATAAATTTAAGTTTAGCGACATTATTATATATACTAAAAAGCATGAATTGGTTTGCGTGCGCCATACATTTTCAACAAATTTAGTCCCTATCGTTAAATTTGTTGCAACAATGGTCCTCATCAGCTAACGGCTGCTAATTTTTTCCTGCAATTATAGTCCCTGTCGTTAAATTTGTTACAACAATGGTCCCTATCAACTAACTTTAACCTTTTAACTTTAGGTTTCTTAATATTTGCCACATAACTTTAACGTTTTTAACTTTTGTCATATAACTTTAATTTCTTTTACTTTTAACACAATAGTTTGCTTTTATTTAGTTTTTAAACATATGTTTTTCTAACTATTGCCACGAAAGTTTCATTTTTTTTTACTTTTTATGATGGAAACTTTTAACTTTTAACTTTTGTCACATAAATTTTTTTTATTTATTTTTGGCACGAAAAGCTTTGTTTTATTTAGTTTTTAAACTTTTGTTTTTCTAATTTCTGTCACGAAAATTCATTCTTTTTACTTTTTATCACAGAAACTTTTAAACTTTTACTTTTAGTCACATAACTTTATTTCTTCTATTTCTTGCACGAAATATTTGTGTTATTTCCCCATTTACTTTTTATACATTTGTTTTCTAACTTTTGTCACGAAAGTTTCATTCTCTTTACTTTTTATCACATAAATTTACGAATTTTTCGTCATTCTACTTTTTGCCACATCACTTTTATTTCTTCTACTTTTCACACAAAGTTTTGTTCTATTTAATTTTTATACTTTTATTTTTTCAACTTCAGCCACCAACGTTTCATTTTTCTTTACTTTTTATCACATCACTTTTCACCTTTTAACTTTTGCCACAAAACTTTCATTTTATATAATTTTCCACATGTTTACATGTTACGTAATGTCTCCCAGGGCAACGCCCAGGGACAAAAAACTAGTTGTTTCTATATCAACTGTTGTCCAAAAAAACTTGATTATTTTCAAAAAAAAAAAAACTCAGGTCATTTATCTGAAAAGTATTTTTATTCACACTCGTATTCTCAAGACCTCAAAACCAAGAGATGGAATCAACTTTTGAGGGTTTGGCTAGACCGTCACACACTCAAACCTTAAAACAATGTGTAAGAGATGGTAAATATGGTAAATAAAAATAAATGTTTCTTAGAACTGATTTTACTGTCTTATATCATATCATACCTCATTAAAAGTTGTACACATTTCAGCATGGCCTAGAATAATTACATCAAAGTTCCTAATAAGCCAAGAGTGTACAAAAATTGCCCTTTTGATCATCCATTTATAAGTTTAGTACATGCATGTGAAATATGTACGAACAAAACTCCAAATTGATTTAGTGTGATTTAACAACACAAGCGTCGATTCAACAAACACTTCTTGACACGTTTTTCCTTTCCAAATGACACTAAACATCATATAGAGATGTGGTGTTTGGTCTAATGTATTTGGTCTTTTAGTATCTTGCTAGAAAAAACTTGATAGAATGAAATATTACTTATCTGTTCAAAAGAAAATATATCTCTATATATACATGCATATCTTCTTCCATTCTTATCTTCTTAAGAACCCACAAAACTACTTACACTAACATGCCTACTTCGTCTTCTCTCTCTCTTGCAAACAATGAACACTTGCAAGAGCTTATCGGATCTGCTCGACCTTTCCTTCGAGAAAATCTCGAGTCAGTTGACAAGAACTTGCCAACCCTCTTGACAATCTTACGCTCAGCCGGTGCTGGAGAATGCTGGCACCGACTAGGCACTTTTCTTGACCACCTTTACCATGTTTATCGTATCCTTAAACTATGGAAGGCACCAGACAGTGTTTGTCTTTTCGGCCTTTTCCATTCAGTTTATTCCAACTCATATCATGACCTTGCAATCTTTGACCCCGTGACTGACCGTGAGACTGTTCGCAACCATGTGGGTTCGGTTGCTGAATGTTTGATTCACTTGTTTTGCATAGTACCTCGCCATACTCTCATTCATGATGATCTTGTGTTTCGTTACACTGATTCGGAGCTCCAGGAACATCTCCAAGCTTCTGAACTTTCTTTGAGAAACCTCAAAGAGAAAGCTGGAAGTTCAAGTACACACACCTATACTAGTATTATTTTGGATTGTCTAACTTTAACCATTCTCTAATTATTGACCAACTTAGTGTATGAAAACTAGTGTCACAAATTGATTTATACACCAATTGTCTACCAATAAACTAATTAAATAATGGTTTTAATTATATAAGATATCTAAAAAATAAGATTCATTGATATAGACTGAAAGGGGCACGTTTTATTCGAATACTACACCATATGGTCTATCAAAAAATACTTTATTCCTGTCATAGTATTTTGGTAAAGTATATGTAAATCCTTAATTGTTTAGTCATGTATTTAGATATATTTTAATATATTATATTGTGTATACATATAATCCATCCGTAAGATATCTAAACTAGTTATTATAGTTACAAAAATTTGTAGTTTATTGAAATTATTATGCATATTTGGTAAGTATTAACAACTTTGTAATAGTGAAAGAAGAAATCTGGAGGAAGAAGTTGCAGGCAATTGTTCCAGCCAACGGAATCAAAGTGAAGCACATCCGAACAGGAGAGCCAGTGGTTCTTCCAAGAAGGGTACTAGCTGTTTTCCTTCTAATGACCATAGCTGATTTTGGTGACCAGTATTATGGTTATCAAGATGCGTTGTATGACAACACTGATGGTCGCTTGGAGTTCACCGGGAACATCAATTTTGACACGTTATGGCCTGGAAATGGAAAACCAGGACTGTATTTGAACCTGATATCGAAAATGGCAGCTATTTACACTTCGTTAGTTCGAGAAGAAGAGATCTTTATCGAAGAACGTAAAAGAGACCACTATGCAAATGGACTTTCAGGTAGGAATATCTTTACTTATCACTTATGATGTATAAATACTCTTTTGTAAAGAATGTATCATAATAATTATATAGTGTGCTCTATGAATTATTTTCCTGGTTGCAGGTGAGGACAGAGATGAAGACATAGAATTAGTGATTCCACCTATTTTCGACAGATGCACCAAGATTGTTGATCCAGGTGAGCTGATTATGGCCAGAGACTTGTACTGGGAGGCTGTTACTGATGAAGGATCAAAGAAGGAAAAGGGTGAAGAGTTGTTAATCAAGTGCATTGAGAAGAACCCATATGTGGGGGAGCCGCATGTGTTACTGAGTCAGTTTTATATAAGCAGAGGGAGGTTTGAAGAGAGTGAAAAAGAGGCCACAAAGGGTTTAAGCCTTTTGTTGGAATGGGGGTGTCCATGGGACAAAAGGATCTCATGGGAAGGTTGGGTTTCTTGGAGCAGGGTCATGTTGAGCAAGGCGAAAGAAAGGACCTGGCCAAATACTTCATGGGGAATCATTAGTTTGGGTCTTGTCAAGTAAATCTTACTGGTAGTCTGGTAGCAATAGTGTGAGCTTGGTTACCAGTAAAAATATATTTACCATGCATATTTGTGTCAAAAGTTTGTGCTTGGTAAGGAATAAACAATTACTGTATGTTTGGGAATTGATTAATCAATATGTAAGCTTTAACTCAGGGTATTCTATATGTCCTCATGATACAATGCAACTTTGGGATGAGAATGATATTTTGGATTTCATTCTCATTCCTGATGTATGATTTGTTATCTTTTGGTATCTGATTGTAATAAAAACTTACCAAAAACATATGACAATGTGTATAACTTAACAATTTTAAGTGACTAACATAACCTGAACACAAACACAACAGTTTTGTCAAGGAAAAGGGCTAAGCAGTTACGAAGTAAAATTAGGTAGAAGAAGGTACCTTGTAAGTTGAGAGCAGCAGCAATGCTTCAGTGAGAAGAACCGGCTCAAAAAATAGGTAATTTTAGACGGAGATTACAAACCCAACGCCTTCCCGAGTTTGGGATTCCCTAATTATAGAGGCCGATTCCTATCCATTGCCATCCCCAAACACTCGTATCTTAATTTGATTCCATTCCTAAATCCCCAAACCAAAAGCCACCAACCAGTCTTACATAATCATTTTCATAAGCGCTGCAACATACTATATCAGGGCAAAGTAAATATATGAAAGGCACAAAATAATTGAAATTTTGATGACTGAATTACACTCTGGTCTAGGAAGAAGCAAAACTCAACTGCATTTAAATTAGTTGAAACAATATTTGCCCGGTTATAATCTCTCTACAAACAAAAATAGAACAGTGAACAGTGCGAACCCAATAAGACATCTATTTCGAAAGCGAAAGGCAAGCATCAACTTAAAGTTCTGTATTCCATCAAATCTTAAATCCCAATAACAAAACGAAAACATTCAGTGGATATCAACCGCAATCTAATTGACAACTGACATACGTCAGTCATCTTCTCGCATATCGGCCTTCCTTTTGGCCTGCACAGCTAAGCGTGCATCTCTCTCCCTTTCATATTCCCGATAATCAGCACGCTCCAAAAATGAAACTTTATCTAAATACTGATTTCCACTCTTTTTATAAGTTTCCAGCTCCTCATCCAAACGATTTTCTTCCTTAAACTCTCCCCAATCCTTTTTGGTCTTATCAAGAACACTTAGCTTTGGTTTCTTCTTGATTTGCTCAAGAATGGCATCAACTGCAGAAGGTGCAGCACCTCCTTTTTCTTTTTCTGATGTTTCTGCCATATTAGCATCGACAAGCTTCTTTACTTCAATCGACTCCCCAGCAAAGTCTCTAACTTCTCTCACCTGCAAAACCGAAGTTTGAAAAATGTTACCATATGTTCAAGAAACCTATAATATCACCTAACACAGCAATGCTTTTACCTCAACTTTTCCTCTTCCGGCCACAGCAGCCATATTAGCAGTATCCCTGACGGCAGAAAGGGCAGCAGCAGCCGCCTTTAACGCCTCTGCACTACCATCGTTTTGTTTATCAACTGGTTTTAATGTTGGTACAGGTTGGATAGGTGAGCTTTTCTTTTGACCAAGTCCAAGAACTGTCATCCAGCTCTAATGAAGATAAATAAGTTACAAATGAATATCGAATACATTGACTGAAAAACCATACTTCTAATACATAAAATGCGTACGAATCCTTACCGAAGAAGATGGTTTCGTAGAAGGCTTAGATGATGTTCCTTTTACATTTGTAGGAGCCTTCTTCAAAATAGAATTTAGCTTTTCTTTCGATATTCCTTTATTCATTTGCTGCCAAACAGCATCGACTCGAGCATTGTTGTCTGGAATTACAAACATAGTTTAACATAACTTCCCTAAAACTAATACTAAAACATCCAGGCAACTGATCATACTAATCAAAGCTGCTTAACTTTTCTTCTAAAAGATTCGAAACATCTTCAATTACCAACCAATGAAAACCAGAAAAATCCAAACTTTTTTACTACATCTTAATTTTCTTGAACAATTAAGCATACCCAGCTAAAAATAAAGTCACCCCAGACGGAAAAAATCGAAACTTTAACAAAATTTACCATAAACAAGCATGTAGCATTTCAACAAACACTTGGTGTGCATACTTACAGATAAAAACAAAATAAAATAAAACAAATTGAAGAAAAAGAAGCAACTGTATAAAATCTTTACAGCTATAATATATAAATAATTCCTGAACTAGGGTAGGTAAATCCTTGTACATACCAGGGGTAACCTGGGGATTTGGTTGTGTGACTGCTGGCGGAGCATTGGAGGTGGGTTGCGTCTGTGGAGGAGCAGCCGGCGGTTGATCGCCGGAGATATTGACGGCGGTGCCGTTTAATTGTTGGGTCATTGTGTTTTTTTTAGCAGATTGAAAGTGGATTTTGAGCTACAAGTAAGTAATTTTATGAATTTTGAATGTGTATCATGCAATTGAAGCTTTCGATAGAAGAAAATTTTGGAAATTGATGATGTGAAAATGGAGAGAAGACGAGGGTTTGAGAGTATGAAGAGTGGTGACTTTGTTCATAGAGTTTTTGGTTTCGGAGGGATTTTAAGTCGTTTATCTAAAACACCAACAATTTTAATTAATGTATGTTATTTTATAAAAATTATCACATTTTATCTTTTATTATTTTTTAATGCCCTCTCTCAGGTTTATATTATGTAACAATTATGAAATTATATTATGTAGGATTATTAGGTGTCATACTGAAATTAAATTTCTAATTTTAAGCATACATTAAAAAATAACATTTTAACTTAATTATCATTAACTAATAATAAAAAAAATAGGAACTCTTAGTTGGCAAACTTAAAAAAATATAAAATACAAATGTACATAAATATATAAATATAATATGTACGTTACTTTTTATAATGTGTATTCATGATTTAGATAGATACATTATCTATTTATAAAGATTTGATCATATATATTTTTATTCATTCGTAATTTATTTTTTTTGTTGTTATTGTGTACTCATTGTTTAGATGGATACATAGACTAGGCATACATTATCTTTTTTATACAGAGTTGATCATATATACCTTTATTCATTTAACTTTTTTAATATTAAAAACTACTATTATCGGTATCATTAGTTAGTATGAATTACATTTAACCCGTATATTATATAGGGCTGAAGAACGTAAATAAAAAGTAATTGATAGTTAATTATTTTTTTTGAATTAGTTGTCTATTAATCTCCTCATATTAGTGGTTTATATGGAATATATTTTTGTTAAAATATTATAGTGTTATACTTTAAATTTAAAAGATGCATTATCTATCTTAACCGGACTTTTACGACTATAATTATTTACCATGCAACGCATGAGTTTAATCTAGTAAAATTATAAAACTATCCTCAAGCGAAAAGATCATTCTACCCTTAATGAATTAATTAACTTTCTCACTTTTATTCATTAATTTAAATATTTCCACTTAAAATACATATAACATCCTTAATGAAATAATTTACAACATAAACTCCTAAAGTAACTACAATACCCTTTTTACATTAAGTACTTTTACAATAACAATTACAGTGCCACCATCCGTCAGGCCATCACCACTACCAACCACCGCCGCTAACATCACATCGCCGCTGCCACCACCATCGCCGCATTACTCGTATAAAAGTGTTATTTTAATGCATTATTTGTTTTAATTTTGTTCGTTTCATGATTTTAGTTATATATGTTATATGTGAAAATCATATATTTAGATATAAAAACTTATATAAAATATAATTAATAAATAAGAAAATATAAGAGTTATGTATTATACTAGGTACTTGACCCGTGCGATGCGCGAGTTTTTATAAGTTTACATAATTATTTATAAGTTATTGTTAATAACAACTCTTATTATTAATCAACCTCTTAATTCGCTTTCATTGCATTAAATATTGGTTTCCATTGTAGAAACTTATTTGCATATATCATTTCACATTGTACTCCATCATGTTTGTTGAGAAATATTTGGCAAATTTAAAATATATTTAAGGTAATATTTGACCGATTAAATAAAGTATATTTAAATTTTAAATTTTTGATAGATAAAAATTAAATAATTATTGCTGCTTTGGATTTAAAGTGAGGTTTAGAAAGACTTAATAGGTTAGTTATTCTAAATATGAATATAGATATTATATAAATGTAGATTTAGATTTAGATATATAATCAATCAATTGACATATTTATTTGTGAGTGATATATAATAAGTTTATTTGTGAATCATTAAATGATATACAAAGATTTAAGAAAAAAGAAATATATTGGACGACTATTCTCATTTGATTACATTTTGTAATACTTATTAATTTTCTAATCCTATTAAGATTCCTTTTTATCTATGTTATTTTTCAAATATATCTATCCATCTTTCCAATTAATGTTTATATCTATAGGTCTTTTACATGCGATTATTAATTATTATTGTTCAACGGAAAATTAATTCATTAGAAATTCTTATTACCTGATAGGTGAAACTTTTCTTCCATAGAAACACAAATGATGCCTTACTTTGATACATTTCAAAGTTGATCATATCCTCAATTGCCAAGGCTTAAACATCTTATGTATTGCATGATAATTCTAAACTAAAGAGAACATAAAATTAGATGATGGCCGAAAGCAATGAGAACATTATGTCTTGACACCCTTACTATATTCTTCTTCAAAAATATCCATATAAAATCTACAAAATGAATAACTAAAATAAAAAAATAAAAAGGAAAATAACAATAAATAAACCTTGATTTTCTTTCCATGTATCAAGTTACCAAAAAAATAAAAAGGAAAATAACAATAAATAAACCTTGAAAATAAAGTAGTCACACTTTTATGAAAGGGATTTATTTTTTTATTTTTAGTACTTGATTTCTCTTATTAATTTTGTATACGTTTTTATTTTTATTGGATTTATATATATAATTGTAAAAAAAATATCAAAATTACACATAGGATAAATCCTATGTGTCAATTTTTAAAGAGAGCTTTAAGTTAAAAAAGGATGGCTTATAATGCTTGGATAACTACTCTTTTATTAGAGTAATAGATATAAAAAACATATATAATATTAATTTTTGTTAATATCCTGAGTTTTACGATTAGAGTCACGAGTCAAAAAATATGATTTCGAGTCGAGTTGGAAATTGCGAGTCGACAACTATGGGGATATGGTCGTGGGATGCGCGTGGTTATGACGAGATGATAACGAGGAGGAACAGAAGCGTTACCACAAGTCCACAACTAATATAAAAAGAAAATAATTAATGAAGAAGAGGACAAATTTTATTATTGGTAATGGTGTTTTTGAGGTGGTTTTGTAATGAAAGAGGTGATGAGGTACCGATGTAAGTATGTAACCCTAAAAGCGGGGGAAACACCGAGAGATTGATACAATTGTGTTAAATTAAAAGTTATATTTAACTCCTTTTATATGATTAACTGTGTCAACATAAAGTAAATACGCTATGTTAGAGAGCCTAAAAGTGTACGTAACTCGTATTTTGTTTTTTGTCGTTTGTTTTTAAAATTTGATCGTGGTTCTGAAAAACAGGTGTTCTAACTTTTAAGTTGGTTTTCAGGTTGTAAAGGGTTTGGAAAGACAATACAGACAATTTATAAATATGTGATTCATGTTCATCATTTAAATTCCAGACTGACTTACTCTTGACTTGTACATGTGTGTGTGCCTTGTCACGGATCCTATCAAATATTCTCGATCATAAATTTACCGTACAATGCCGTTTACTTCATCTATGAAATGCAAACTTGTTCTATGAAATGCATCGAAGATTTACCCAACGTCGTTCCTTCTATAGAAAATAAAATGTGTCAAGTCACACATTATTCACGCCCAAGACATGTATGACTCATCAGCCTCTTTTCTTCTGCACCTTTCCCCTCTTAAAAAAATACCATCACCAATGACTAAAGACTACTAGCATCAAGTCACTGCTGACGACTATGAGATACCATTACTGCGTAATTGACTTGCTCACAAATGTAAAAAACCACCGTCAGTCCTAAGAAATCATCAAATATTGTCAAAGAATTGAGAAGCTATCGAATACGGAGTACTATCAAGCATAATGTAGAACGCTTTCATTTTGGCACATAAACCAACTTTAGTTATTCAAAAATTACCAAATCCAACCAAATACCAACATATCGTTTGCATAACTACATGAATACAAAACATAACAACGGGGGCAAGTTGTAAACTACATTCCTCAAACCAGAAATTAAAATTCATACATCATATTCTAATTGCTAGATTGGCGCAGCTCAGGTCTCACAAAGTCGGCGTCTGCAGGCACTGAGATATCAACAGTGGGTCTCAACTCTGCACATACTTTGATAGCCTCGTGCACTGGATCTTCAAAGAAGTTTTTCACTAGTTCCTGGTTGATAGGTGTGCCACTATCTACAGCAACCATGGCCTGTTGGGTTAGTATGTAGTCAAAACGCGGAGCCCATTTTCTTGATCCCAACCTTGCAGTCGTTGAACAGTTGTCCACCATAAAAGAAACACCTCGAGCATGCATGAAAGGGTTCAAAGAATCCACAGACTCGATCAAACTTTCATTTATGATCTCAGAAAAAGAATGACCTTTCTTCCTCAGTACCTCAATCTGTGTCATATTTCAAGGATCAACATTTTAGAAACCTGTAAATAAATTTAAATTAGTGAGTTGGGATAAGCAGGCTCACCTGGGCCATCATTAATGCCACATAAACACCTGCTGTAAAAGGATATAGCGGCCCTAAATCACCAGCAGGTCGAGTAGCACGAACCCGTTCCCCGACTTTCCACATCCGTGTCTGATCAATCTTGCCCATTGGGAAGGCTGGCAGACCCTCTTTTTCCTGGTTAAAAGTTGCTTGTCATCATCATTATACTCTGATATCATCAACATCACATTCTATGGACAGTAAACTTACATGAAAACGGCGACCGGCCAGAACAACACTCCTTATCTCACTGCCACTGGCTACATCCTCATAACACTCGTACAAGATTTCCATGCAGGGATGATATGAAGCACTGTATGCAGTCAAGAAATCCTTTTGGCCTTCTTCCGATAGTGACTCGTAAACAGCCTTCATACCCTGTTCAAAAACCAGTTCTTTACATTAGTTTTGTAAAACCTTGGTATAACTATCAAGCAGATCACCAAGATTAACGGGGTATACAGGTAAAAAAAAAAACAAAAAATGGCTTCAAACCAAGATAGATGCAAACCTTGGTCGATATAGTTCTTGATATAACTCCTGTAATGCACTCTACAGTGTTCTTGTAAGCCAAATCTTCGCTCATACCATTTTCTGTGTACCTTCTAAATAACGATTCCACAATACCATGCACAGCACCAAGTAGAATACCTAATATTCATCATAGGAGAATGGGTATTGATGACATTTCATTATCTTAGAAAAATGAAAGGCCTGAGATTAACTGTAGAGAAGAAAATATTGATCCATTTATCTATCAATGGGTCAATCTGGGTTGTATATCATCTCCAACACGTCATTTAAGCTGCGTAAGGGTTTACCTAAAGACTCAAAGTGTACTCAGATGCATAAAGACTTTGTAAGAGCTTTATCAAGAAAAAGTTAAATCATTTTATGATTTTATCCGAAAAGTCTGTAGGCCCGACTCACTCTGTTTTAAAACGTACTTCACATATTGTGGCACGAACTGAATTTGACCAACTCCCAGACCCACGGATTTTGTGGCCTCTAAGTGAGAGGCTTACCTCTCTCCCCAAATATATCGCTCTTGTACTCCTGCTCTAACGTAGTTGCAAATGTAAACGGTGAACCAAGAGCAACTGACCATCCAAGAGCAACATCAGTGGCTCTACCATCAACATCCTGCAACCAACATTTTACTAATCATTAAATAATGCCCAAAAAATGAAGAAAACGGAACAAACAAATGCCTGGTGACCAACCTGGTGAACGGCAAAACTTGCATTGATCCCGGCTCCATTGATCTCCTTTCCTTGGACATACAGCCTCCTAACTGATGGACCCATTCCTTTGGGACATACGGCAACGACACTGACATTCTTGGGGAAATCAAGACCAATTGATTGCAAATGGCCAAGAAGAAAACCATGGGAAAGTCCAAGTATGCTGTTAGGCTTCATGTGCGAGAAGATCTTCTCATAATTATCAGCCTGAAATAAACAAGTAGATTAGCAACATATTTATTTTATAACAGTAAAAAAGATCCACTGATAAGACTTAAAGATTTATGTTCACAACCTAAAGGCCACTTAGTACATCGGGAACAATTAAATACAGTAAGGGAATACACATAGCTATCTAGACTGTTTGGTACCAAAAATCGACTTTCTTTATTTCTTATATTTCAGCTATATATCCTCACTCAAAAGAGTTCAGATAAACAAAGATGGAGTAACAGATAACTTTTAAAGTGAACAAACAATCAACCAACCTGAGCTGAATCAGATATTAAGAGCAGAACCAGGTCACTACCCGAGATAGTGGGATAAATCTCACCAAGAGTCCCATTTTCTTCAGTGAACCCTGCAGCACGAGCCTCGGCAAACGAACTCGAGCCCTTCCTTAACCCAATCTATTTTAACACATATAGCAAAAGCCTTTTCAGCAATTGTTATTAAAACTGCACACTAACATATAATCAAAATGTATGTAGAAAAACACCTTGACTACGATATCAGATTTCGCTTCGGCAAGCGAATCCCTAAGATTCTGAGCTTGAGCTGGACCCTAAACACAGACAAAAAAATTACCATTACAAAGATAGGAAAGCAACCATATCCAACAAATTATAACTTGTCAACAATAACTAATCATATCAAATATACTAAATTACAAACCTGAGATCCCCAACCGATAACGCCAATCTGCTTAATACCTTTGAATGCATCGGGCAACAAATGAAACAAATCTCTTCCACCTCTCACAATGTACTACACAAACATCAAATAAATCATTTAAATAGATATATTTCTTACAAAACAATAGCATGCTGCGCTACTTCGCGAAAAATAACGATGTAGTTTTTGTTTGCGTCTTATTAGTCATTGTACTTATTTATTTTCATCTCATCCAAATTTTAAAATTTAAAATACATGATGCCAGCCCTTGGATCCTTTATATCTTTGATCACAACCCTTCACAACCCAACACTCCCATCTCCTAAAATCACACCCAACACTATGCAATTTTTTCTTTTCACTTTGGCCAACGAGTACAATATTATTTCATTAAAAGGTTAAGAAGTGCAAAAAAATGTATTTTTACACAACGTATATGATATAGATAACTTTAAATGTTGCTACTTTGTGCATTCCACTAAGGTACAAGACTATTTCATTATAAGTTTAGGTATCTATTCGGTATGCATCATTTGACTTTTATATATTGCTATTGTATGTAATGTGACGACTTATATGGATGTCGTGTTAGCAAAAATATAATTCGAGACAAACAATAACAATAATTTGAAGGCTTGATAGTTGATACACACCACAAAAGCATTCTAAGTTAGA
This sequence comes from Erigeron canadensis, assembly GCF_010389155.1. NCBI lineage: Eukaryota > Viridiplantae > Streptophyta > Magnoliopsida > Asterales > Asteraceae > Erigeron > Erigeron canadensis. The sequence continues at coordinate 27,706,070 of NC_057764.1, forward strand.
TACATCATACAGAGGACAGATTTTGGCAATATGGACTAATGTTGAATGAATATATCAGAAAACATTTATCCTTTCATTAAAAAAGTTTTTGTGTACCATTTGATATATTTTAAATTTTATTCATAACATTTTTTTTACTATCAAATCAAACATGGTATAGTAATATACTAAAAAGTTGACATTTTTAACATTCATGACAATTACTATTACAAAATAACCCATATGTACAAACAAAAAGAAATACACAATTGACTACTACAAAACAAATGAAAAGGTAAGTTGGTATGCATATATAGCCTTCCCCATATATACTATATATATATATATATAGATACAGATACAGATTGTAAAGTAAAGAAATGAACCTCATCATGACCAGCAAGGTTGACCTTCTCTTTCTTGAAAACAGAAGTCTCAAAATCGAGAGAAAAGGGCGTTTTGGTAATTGCTGGGGCTGCAACCATACGAGCTCCAAGAGCAGACCCAGAACCAGAACCAGACCCATTGGAGGAAAAGTGATTGGATTTGAGGGATTTGAAGGAAGATAGAAATGGTGAAGTGAAAGATATGGTTTTGGGTGTGGTTTTGAGAGATGATGATGATGATGATGATGATGAGGTGGAGGAGATGGTGGTTGGTGTGACGGAGGAGAAGGTTGTTGCGGCGGCCGCCATGACTGAGTGGCAGATACACTTTAGCAGTAAGTGGGAAGAGAGGTGAAGTGTGAAGTGGCTACACGAATAATAAGCTTTGTATTTTGTATCTATCTATATCTATATTTATACACCAGTTACCAACCGTCTACTTTGCCGTAGTCCGTAGAAAGGTACGAGTAAAATAGGTGTAGATATACAACAAATCTATTTTTATCTACAATGCTAGCACAATGTAGTGACAATGACGGCAATGTCGTGATGACGGATGGTGCCGGCGACGGATGATGGTGACGACAGGTAGTACAGGCTATTGATGTAAATTTAATTAATATATAATGATCCTATTTTGTAGGCTATTGACGAGTAGTGTGGGTTTTTTATTCATTTAGGTTGGAAGTGTATAGTATTTAGAGTTTATTGTTTTAATAGAAAATATTTTTAACATTTTTTCTCGATCTAACTTTCAACAGAATATATATTCTTTTAATCTTTTACAGTAATATGGAATATAATTCTTTTAATCTTTTACAGTAATATGGAATATAGATAAATTTGTATAATGGAAGCTATACGAATAAAATGCTCTTATAAATAGATATATCAATTTTTCTTTAAGTAGGTATTTTTTAGAATTAAAATGAGGTTAAGAAAAGGTCTAATATTTCTGTTGTATACAGTTAATGTTTGTTTATTTATATTCGTATTAGATGCGTGGAGTTATATTACATAAGGTTTATAAGTGTATTTTTTAAAAGATGTAAATTGTTCGCGAATATTAGAAGGTTTAACATACGTTGTTTTAAACGGGTCCGTATTTGGATAACTCCTCGCCGAATAAAACGTTTATTTAAATTCCCCAAAGATGATCACCCCAAATATGCCTAGGTTATAACTCGAATCTAAGACCTCTTATAATATAAGAAGGCATGTTTTGTTGGCGCTAGACCATGATAAACAACATTCAATAATTTTTTACATTGGATTTTAATGATTTGTTCGATATTACTATAAATCTGTAAAGTTTGTAAAAGAACTTTTCGAGAATCACAAGATTTTATCCATCGACTCCCGTGAACAGAACTTTATCAGCCTTCATTAACATACGCTATATGAAACAAAGGCTCATAACAGACGGATCTCATAACCTTTGGCATATAATGACCACAATTGAATTTTTTTAAGTTCTCAATCTGTCCCTTTTTTTGAATAGTAAATTATTAACGAGAAACCTTTCTGATGATTAAGTGAGCTCCAAATTGGGGTTGAATCGTGATGACCGATTGAGGAGCATGTGCATAGGATGGTGAAAGTTCAAAAGAGAAATGTTGCAAAGTTATAGCCAACGCTATTTTCGCTTCCATCATTGCAAATTGTTGTCCAATGCATATACGAGGTCCCCAACCAAACGGTAAATATGACATTTGTCCCTTTGTCGCCTTGGAAACACCCTCACAGAACCTCTCTGGCTTGAACTCATCTGCGTTGTCACCCCATATCTCATGGTCACGGTGTAATAGTACCATGGGGACTGTGATTGCAGTCCCAGCCGGTAAATGCATGTCTCCTAACTTAGTTTCCTCCATAGTTAACCGGTATAATGCAGGAATTGCAGGATACAGTCTTAGAACTTCATGTAAGATCATAGTAACCTAAAAAACCAATCAATTAAGAATGTAAGGAGAACATTTTAAACACAATAACGAGATTACAGGAACTAAAGTATATATTTGTGAATAAACTGCGCGCTTTACTATTTTTAGACGACTCAACCCATCGAGATCTGGTTTATTACTTCCAAAGACTTGAAGAACTTCATCTCTTGCTTGTGCTTGCCAAGATTGATGTTGGCTTAGTAAAATCATGGACCATACAAGCAAATTAGAGGTGGTATCTTGACCTGCAAAGTAGAAAAGTTTGCATTCTTCTATGATATCTTCAATACTCATTTGTTGAATTTCTTTTTGGTTGGACTCTAACAATATGCTCAATAAGTCATCATGGTTGGATTGACCACTTTCCATTGCCATTAGCCTTTTATGTATAAGAGCTCTTATGGAAGCCTTCACATGATGGTCAATCTCATTTATCCTTTTGTTCTTTTTTGTTGGCAAAAACCTAGCTAGGAGAAAAAACACATGTTTTACATATATAAGCTCATGATCTCTTTTGTAAGTAACAGAACTATGAATATGTGAAATCTCACAAATTAATTAGATCAATTAAATTGTACTTCACCTGGATCCAGGGATGTATACGGATTGTATGATTTGCAATAGTAAAGCAATGAGTTCTTTTTGTAGCTCAAATATTCTTCTCCCTTCTTCATAACTACTACCAAACGCAGTGCGTGAGATTATGTCGCGAGAAAGTGTTTGAAGATATGGATAAACATCAAGTTCGCATGAATGTTCACACGCTAATAGCTTTTGCCATTTTCCCATCATTTCAGTGCAACTCAATTGAATAGCTGGACTCATGTACTACACAAAACAGTAGAGCAAGATGTATGAAACTTTATCTACGGATTTAATAATTGAATGAATATTGTTTGTTCTAAAAATACTTCTTTTTCAAGGATTTTAATGTGTGTTTTTAATATAAATACAGAGTAAAAAACCTTCAGCTTCTGAGCATGGAAGGCAGGGTTGATGATTTTTCTATGCTTGAACCACTTATCACCATCATAATGGAGTAACCCTTGAGATAATATCTTGATATATGGGTTATTTCTCCTAAGCTTTTGGAAATCATTGACCCTAGACAATATATCTTTGGCAAGACCAGGATCAAGAACATGCACCATTGGTTGTGGCCCGTACCACGCAATGAAAAGATTACCTATGATATAACCCCAAATTACATATCAAAGTATAGGTTAATTATCTGGACAACTTATCACGTTATAAACAAGATTAAATCATTAGTTAAAACTCCAATTTTAGTAGAATTTGAGTATACTTTGTAATTTGTTAAATTACTAGAAATTGATAACCCGTGATTTTAAATCTATTTTGATATGTTACCCAACCTGGTCTTTTGTCACCTATAAATAAATTGATTGATTAGGGGTATAAGTTATAACCATAAGTTTTGGCTGCCATATAAACAAAGGGTATGAGTCTTCCAACGACATCGTCTTGGATATCGATCGGCTTTTGGTTGGCTTCTTTGAGCATATGTTTCATCTCTTTGGTATCCCCAAACAAAAACTTATAGGAGGTTCCCTTTATCCCTTGGAGCCTTAGATACCTTTCAAGCCTCCTTGGCTTCACCCACACCCACTTCAACAAGCTCCATGCCACGAGCACCACAATAGCCCCAATCCAAGAACTTGCAACCCACTTATATATAATGCTTTGCATCTCCATGACTCAGAGGACTATATACCAAAAAAAAAAAAAGGGGGGGGGGGGGGGGGGGGGGGGGTTTGAAAATTACTCATTGAGTACACAACTGTATATATATGGGCTAATTAGCTTGTTTAAGCCTTGTGACAGTAATATTTGTAGTTTTATTGTGGGTACATATACTATTTGTTTGGTATTGTACGTTTGTCTAAAAGAACATAGACAACCACATAGAAAACAAAAAATCCTGCCAAATGAAAATGTATCATTCAATGTTTACACATGGAAGAAACAAGCTAGTAGAGAAGACATGCTCGTTGATTTCTAGAAAATGGACCCTAGCTCTTGAATTTGACATGATTTGTAGTATTCTAATAAAAGTATTATGCATAGGTGATTTTTAGGAAATCGTTAAAAGTAATGGTTTTGTAAGGTCCTCGATTTCTTAAGATACCATTTCTTAACTTCCGTTTTTGTGTGCAAATGTGATAAAAGAGTTTATATATGAAGTCTTCTCTTTCTAACTTCTGAAAACGATTGTAAACAAATTACTCAAAAGTGTGTTTAATTTTCATTATACTAGAATATTAGAATGTAAAATTTATGAGCGATAAGACCCCATTTCACAAGTTTGGTTTAGACCTCAAAAGTGGTTGATATTAATACCATAAAAATGAATTAATCTACCACAATAGTCCATCAGATATTAATGAATTAATAAAACTTGTATATTGTGTTACATTTATCATTTTTTTAATACAATTATCATTTCTCATTATACTATATATCTGAAAAAGATAAATGAAATCTTTTCATCTAATAAAAAGGAGTAAAAGATAATGTCATATGGATGATTAATCAATTTTAAGGATCGAATGTGTTTCATGATGTAATTTTTTTTTTTTTACAATATTTCTATTCTTCTTTATTAGTTTCATATATGTATAAGATGTAAAACTATGTTTTTATTTAAATCTTTTCGAATTTTCCCAACATTTTTTTTTCTTATTTAGATATATGATAATAATAATAATAATAATAATAATAATAATAATAATAATAATAATAATAATTCAAAAGCAAAATCCTTTTTACATGGTTCTTTGGACCCAATTAAATTTTTCAAAGATGAGTCTCAAACAATGACTAGTTTTTCAAAAGCAAAAATGTTACGAGTACTAATTTTTCAAACATTTTTGTGTTTTGTAACAATAGGTTTCTTTCAAGCCTCCCTGGCTTCACCTATACCGACTAACAGGTCACACGAAACTTGTTAAGGCATAAACTTGTTAAGGTCAAACATAAATACGACCTGTTAACTAATCGTTTCATTTATTCGAAACATGAACACGACACGAAAATTAACATGTGCACTTGTTAAGGCCTGTTAAAAACCTGTTAACATGTATTTTATAGAATTCTTGACTAATTCTTAAAAAAAAACTCTTAACAATACAAATACTCTTACAAATCTTAACTTATACATAACGATATTAATCCATACATTACAAAAAGATCATAAACATCTTAACTAATACAAATCATATATCAAATTATAATATCAAATTCTTAGTATCGTTAACCTTAACAGGTCTCTTAACATGTTAGATTTTGTTAAGACACGAATCTTAACAGCCTAAGAGGTCTTACAGGTCCAAACCTGATAAAACATAATAGACCAAACACAAGTAAGAACATGTGTCTTATTAATAGATTTCGTGTTAAAATAACCAGCCCTAACAAGCTCCATGTCAGGAGCCCCACAATATTTATGTATGCATGATTTATGTATGCTCTGTATTTCCATGATTTAGACGACTATACAAAATGGGAAGTGATAATCATACAACATATTTTGATGCATTTACCACACTGTACATGTTTCATAGCATACTGTACAAGTATGCAATGCACAACAGTGGTAAACTTATCAAATTATGTGATACGAATATCACTTCCGATACAAAATGGGGAAGATTGAAATATATATGCATCAAGTGCACTAGGTGGAAGATCACTATATATTGGCATAATGAGCTTGTTCGAGTGGAGCATCGAGGACCTAAATAGTATTCTAAATAGTGTAAAGTTGTTAAAATTATGTTATATGTTTTCGATCTCTTTAAGATTTCACTTTTGTTTGCATATGTAACATGAAAGTCTATTTTTGAAGGTCTCCTCTTTAATTTCAACTTTTAAATGGATTGTAACAAAATATATATATATATATATATATATATATAGCAGTGCTGTTTAAGTTTCAATAATATTACACCTTGATTAATCATATTTCGGTTTAAAACCCAAGAGTGGTTAAGACGCATTTTGTACCATGTACATATCCTACTCAAAATTATGTTTTTCTTTCTTAACATCACAAGGACAAGCTAGCGACATTAGCTTTGCTGTATGCGTGTATGTGTCATTTTCACCTTATTAAATCATTTGATATCGATATCTTCATTATTTAATATGGCACATTGCAAAATGCAAATGGCCTGCCCGATAGTTAACATGATAGATTTGCCCAAACCAAGAACTCTACCACAAATAATTATTATCTACCAATAAACTAAAACAAAATTGAGATGTGCTTGAAACGACACGTGACGTAATCTTTCATCGTAACGTGTCATTTTAATTTATCTATTTTATTAAATTAGCTTTTCGAATTATATATAGATTCAATTCTTTATTAGACTTAGAATTAAACTCTAACTCTTAGGCTCTTAGCTTATAAATACAAAACACATTATAACCTTATTTCATTAATCGTTTTTCTCATTAATAAAGTTGTCTATTTTTCTTTCTCAATTCTTACTTCTATTACTTAATTATTTATTTAACTATAATTTTTAGATTTTAATGTCATATATATATATATATACGGTAGGTTAAATTAACTATATTAAAAAGTAGTTTTTTACATACATAATATTTTTGATTTATAAAGACTCATTGAAAATGTAAGTTGATATATTTTTAAAATTTTGTGAAATAAAAAAGGTTATAAATTATATATGTTGAAATATTTTTGAACTAATTAAATGATGAAAAATATGATGAAAAATTTAAAAAGTTTTTTTCAGTTGATGGCGACAAAATGTAACTAGTATAAATTAAATATTTAATAAGGTTAAACAGTGTAAATTATTAATAAAAAAATGTAAATCAACGAGACTTATTGTACAAATACTAATAAAATTACATTTGTTTTAATATATTCAGATAATGATTATTAGTATATTTGATTTATATTGAGATTAATACTGACATCAACAATATTCAGTTTAAGGATGGAAGAGCGAGTCATAAATTATTATTTTTTTATTTTTTAACTTGTACGTGATTAATTATATTTAAAAATCTAAACCAAACCAAATAATTTATTAAATAAAATATTTTTTTTTATTTTTAGAACAGCGTGTTAGTTTTTTAGTGGTTCAAACCCTAACAGAGACATCTAAGCGGACGGTATGCTAGCGGTTGGAACCCAAAGGTACCCCTGGAGACCAAGGGTGCGATAACATGTCTCTCAGCCAACATCCCCTTCCCTAAAACCCCAAAGAAGGTCTCAGGTGGCCACTTGATCTTAGACCAAGTGGTTTAAATAAAATAGTTATTTTTTATTTTTGTTTTATTTTTCTTTGGTCTATTTGATAGAGGCTTTATCGTTTTTAATGGTATGGAGGTTTTATGTTCAAACTTAATTAAGAGCTAATTTTAGTATAATATTTAGTGTATAGTAGAGTAAGCTTTACAAGTATCGATGCGCACTAAGTGGAATCTCAGTCTTCCCATGCATGAGGGTCTTGGGTTTGGGGAGACCCAAGTTCGAATCATATGGGGTAAGGTTTACTTATATTTATTGTCGTGTCATTTGGCGGATTAATAGAAGGTTTTCCTCTCTCCATGATTCCTTAAAAATTCGAATGACATCCTGCGCGAAAGACGGGGCTGACAATTGGGACGTATAGACTCTAACCAATCGAACGTTAAAAAAAAAATAGGCACTCTAAATTTAAAATTTGATACACGAAATTTATCACAAATAGCATTGACTACAAATTTATTATAAGCCACCAACTTTGTAGGCCAAGGAGTAATTACTAATCATGAGAATCATTATTTGCGTGTTGCTCTGAGTGGGCCGGTGAGATTTGTCAAGAAAAATGATCGGATTTGCTACCGGAAATTCATACCAAACAACATACTGACATATTCACAATAAATAAATAATTATCACAAATCCAAAAAATATACACAATAAACAAATAACATCTTAAAGAACAATAATACTAATACTAATACTATAAAACTAGAGCTGACAATTTCTGACACAGACCTGTTAGCACGACACGACCTGGTTTTTTCTTATTTCGTGTTTGGCTTTAACGTATTTCGTATCTTAAAAAATCATGTTTTTTGTTGGATGTATAATTTTGATGAATATGCATCCAAGATGGATGCACAAAACAAAAAACATGATTTTCTCGATTTTGATAGACCAATGTGCTGTTAAACACTTAAATAATGATAATTAGCTATACACTATGTTAGTTTTATGGACTTTTAATGCATCAAAATATAGTTTTTAAGTGTTCTTACCGTGTTTTTATTTTAAGACGGTTCTTATCTATATATATATATGTGTGTGTGTGTGTGTGTTTTTGTGTGTATATATCTAGGTGTAAAGTCACAACATTTGTTAAGCGTGATCATAATCAAAATTATCAAAACCCGATATAATCTGAGTTTAAATGCAAATTTATATAGTATTATACTATATAGCACGAGAAATATGACAAAGAAAATGTTGTGAGCAGGTGGTCTATGTAGCTCTGCTCATGTATATATCAATATATGTAATCAAAACTATGACGCCGATGAGTGATAGAATAAGGAAAACAAATGCAAAAAGGGAGACCAAGTAAGAAAGCCAAAGGTCTGCAATCACCATCACCGAAGGCGTAACATATTTTCGGTTTTATCCATGGTCTTGAGTTCGATCCCAGGGATGATAAGTTTTGGAGTTTTCCCTCCGAATACTTGTAAGGGTACGTGCAAGACTTCACTATTATATAGTTAGGTATTCTGATGTCGTATCCCGACCGAATGTTAAAAAAAATATTAATAGTATATTTGTTAAATTCAACTTAACAGTTTTCATTTAATATTCTATACAATAATACCTTTAGGAAAATGATAATGACAGTCCTAAGGGTTGTCATTAACAGCTTATTACATGCATAAAAAGTTGTACTTTATATATCAATAACCGCCCTCTGAATTTTCGCAAGACAAAATACAAATTTTAATGCATCAAATTAACTAATACTGACAGCCCTAAGGGCTGTCATTAACAAAACTCATAACTTTATTATCGTAATTTTTTTAAACTTTACTTAAAATTATCATATTTTTAGGTCCAACAAATTTAGTACTATCTTGTATTTCCATAATTCATACAATAATACCCTCCCTTAAACTATAATCTATTTTATTATCTATTGTTTTCTTTATATTTTATTCAAAAACACTAGCCCATTTTCAAAGTTTTGACTTTTTATACTTAATAAAGAAAACACCATCTTTTCAAAATACAATCAAATTTATTTATTTATTTATTTTTAAAACGACAAGCAAATAACAAGGTACTAGAAGCAACGAGTACAACTACAAATAAATCTAGAAGTTAAACAATACAGCAAAATTTAGACTTTTCCCGAAGCGTTAACTGCGAAGACTATAAAAATAGTGGAAAAAACTTGTGTCAATTACAGTGACTCGAGACACGAGAAAAACTCCAAACCACTAGTTTTTGTTCTTTATACTTTATAAAGCAATACCTAATTTTCTATATTTAATCAACTTTATTACCTTTTGTTTATCTTCAACTTTGTTTAAAATAACACTCTATTTTTTCGTTTCTAATGTTTTTCATGTTTTTTTTAATACTCTTTTTACCACTTTTTACTAGCCCATTAAGATCACCACCATATAATATATGTGTAATTGCACGCTTCAATTGTAACCATTTAGTTCGATTGATGTTAAAAGGAGATTCCACAATACCTAGTATACCACAAACAATACCTTGTATATATCCACAATGGTTTAAATACGTATTCGATCGGACATGAGAAAATCTTTATTTACATAGACAAAATGTATACCACCATATTAAATTTCTTAAACGCAATTCAATAGGTACAAGGTTGTAAATATCGCTTTCGGTATCGTATCGGCCGAACCCCGATATGCGATATATCGGGGATATATCGGATTCCCTAAATTGTAAAGGAATTTATCTAAAATTTATATATATATATATACTAATAATATATACAACTTGACATAAGTTTACATACCTTTCAATCTTAATTGCTATGTTACGAAACAAATCTTACATACCTTTTAATCTTAAAGTCAGAAACCCTATTTTTGGTTTTAACCCGTGGTTTTTTTTTTAAAAAAAGGCAACTTTTCTTTTACCAATATTGACCGAAATGACCGATATTGACCAATATTGACCGACATTTAACCAAAACGATAAGTTCAGCCGATAACCCATATTTCGTATCAGTTGAAGGCCGATATCCGATATATCACCGATATATCGGTCGATATATGCATCCTTGAATAGGTATGAAAACTTATACGAGTATTAATTTTGATGATTACAAAATATAATATAGAATATTTTATCATCTATTATTATTTGTATCTAATATTACAAGTCTTAATGCCCGTACGGTGTACGGATTATATAATATATGATAATACAATTATATTTATATAGAGAATTAGAAATATGTCTGTTAGATACCTAAGTTTGGTTACAGATCCTTTCACTTATTATATGAAACCCCACGAATTGTATAATATATTTTTTTAATTAGATGATTAAAACTTAACATATATCTTATCTTTTAAGATAGTTGTATTCCGTATTGGTGTTGACATTATTAATTTTTTCATAAATCATATATATGGAAACCTAATATATAAATTATATATATATATAATTTAAAGATTAGTATTTGATTACTATTAAGTAAATATGAATTAAGAATTTTTTTAGTTAGAACAAAGTGACACATGGCGTGCAAGGGATGCACCAAGTGTCAATTAAAAATCATTTTTATATTAAATATAAAGAAAGATTAATATTTGATTACAATTAGGTAATTATGAATTAAAAATCTTTTAGTTACATCAAAAGTGACATATGTCGCGCAAGAATTACGCCAAATGTCGATCAAAAGAATACACAACTATGTTTTAATATATTGGTAGATTATGTATAGACTATAATCTATACTCCTTATTAAAGATTATACACCCCCTTCAAAATGGAAAGTGTTACCAACATGTCACATGCGAAATTACCAAAATGTCCTTAATAAACGCCCCACAATGGAAGGGTTTTTATAAATTACCAAATTTGCCCTTAATGAATTAATTTACATCCTAAACCCTTATCTTGCTAATTTACATTCTAAGTCCTTATCTTATAAAATAGTTTTATTATCTTAACATCAACTTACACCACTCAACACCAATTATCGATGTCATCACTATGCGTCACCAACCCCACTATGCCGTCGTCGCCGTTACAGCCGCCGCATTGCGCGGGTACCATGCTCGTAAAAGTTTAAATGTAACATATGCAACATTAACATCTACTTATATGGTTAGTACGTGATGACACAAGTCATTATGTTTTATGTCTTTGATTGCGATAAAATTTATAAGGATAAGTATCTTGTAATGTAACAAACTTTGAAACGAATGTTTATAATAAGAAATAACTAAAGTTGTGTGTATTGTATGTAAACAACTCGAAAATAATGTTTATTGTATGTAAGAAAATGTATTCAACCAATTAAAATCAGACAAGTGACACCTCTATGTGGTTGTCACGTATGTTTTCTTACATACAATAAACATTTTTTAAAGTTGTTTATATACAATATACAAAACTTTAGTTATTTCATATTATAGACATTCGTCCAAAGTTTATTACATTCCAGGATACTTATCCTAATTTATAAATTGAATACATGGAACGACACCCTAAATAAGCACATTAAATATAAATTTAAGATTTAATAAATGAAAGGGGAAAACATTTGTACTGCTACTGTTCCATCATCGTAGCCTCACATCCAATTTTTTATTATTATTTTTTTCATTTGAGCACGTGGTGGGAATGTGAGGACACTGCTGTTCATTGCCCCAGAAATTCATTAAAAAGAGCCACAGCCAAAGAGTATTTATTATGAGAATCATTAATTGCGTGTTGATCTGAAAATGGGTTGGCCGGTGAGAGTTTTCAAGAAAAAATGATCGGATATAACTATACTACCGGAAAATCATACCAAACAACATACTATATTATTCACTAATTAATAATAAATAAATAAATATCATAAGTCCAAAATTATTATACATACGAAAAAAATACAAGAATTACTCACACATAAATAAAAAAAAAAAAAATGAAACCAAAAAGATTATTTAACAAGAAATATGTGGTCTAAATCTCATCTTTCAGAAAAGAAACTCGTGAATGATGAGATTAAGTATCATTAATTGTAGTGTACAGTTGTACACTACAAAGTATATATTATTGTAGTGTACAGTACAAAAATACAAAATAGTACAATATTAATTAACTTAACAAGGAATCTTGGAAATGAACCATTCTATGACATGAAAAGGAGCTTTAATAAGCTCAATTCCAATTTCAACCAACACAGTTACGCATAAACAGCATGGACATATGCACGTTAACAACAACCTGCACGTAACATAAGATTTTGAGAAATTATATTTATATGTATCTAGGTGTAATAAAGTCAACATTTGTTAAGCGTGATCATAATCAAAATTATCAAAACCCGATAAAATTAAGGGGTTCAAAGGCAAATTTATATAGAATTATACTAACTAACACGAGAAATATGACAAGGAAAATGTTGTGCTGCACCCTCTCGAGTGTATGTAGCTTTTATACATGTATATATAATAGTCAAAACGTAGTACGTACCCGACGATCCAGACTAAGACACCGATGACCGATAGAATAAGAGAAACAAAAGCAAAGGGGAGACTAAGTAAGAAAGCCAAAGGTCTGCAATCACCATCACCGAAGGCGCAACACATTTTTTTGTTTTGTTTGATAAAGTGAACGGATAATGATACAAAGGAAAGAAAAATGTGTTTATAACTCTACTTTACTACGCAATCTCTCTCACTCTCTATTCTAGTTCTAGATCTATATATTGTAGACTTGTTATTTCATTTTATTTATTAGTAAATTACAAAATAGTCCCTTAGCTAGTTTAAGGGTGTGTTTATTTGGTTTGTGTTATTGTGTATTCAAGTTGTATGTATGTTTTATTTTACACCTAAATATATAAATAGTTTTAAAGAGTTTTTATCTTATCATATATATGACCAGAAGAGTGCTCGCACGTTACAACGACAACGGTTTATAATGTGTGAGATGCTCTGCAACGGTAATACTTTTAGGTTACTTTCATGAGATGTGACGATAAAACATCTAATCATTGTTATCATTTTAAATATAAGTCGAGAATTAGATGAAAAAATAAAGGATGCAAAAATTAATCATTTTAAATATATTTGTTAGGTTATTTAGTGGTAGTTTAGGGATATTAAAAAAAATGGCGAATTTCTCAAAATAGAAAAACCAGTTTATTTTATAAGGAATTACAGATATAGAAGTGGGAGTACAACTTTCGAGTTATTTATCTGAAGTGGGGAGTACAACTTTCAGGATAAAAAAAAAAGCCACAACTAGTTTTACCAAAATATATCATCGACTTTGTTTGGTGTGTTTTGGACCATCGACTTTGTTTGGCTACAAAATACCTATAAATGCAACATCCCATGTTAAAGCATCTCTTTAACTTACAATATTTTTTGTAAGATATCTCTTTAGATTCTGACATCCCAGATATACTAGAATTTTAATCTTAATATATATTATAAAACACTTGAACTAATGACTTATTAACCAATTAAATTGCCCAATTTCATCAAATTGACTCTCGCTTATGTCATCATTTAGATTAACTATAAATTAAAAATCCTAATAATCATTATACAATATATTAATATAGTATTTATATTAATCCGTAAAAAAATTCTCATTAATTTACACTTTTTTGTATTCCATCAATAATTTACACTTTTTACCCCTGAATACTTAATCTATAATTATTTTTAGCCAATAGTTATATTAGTATTAATAATTTGTAAAAAAAGTATCATTAATTTACATTTTTTTGTTTTTCATTAATAATTTACACTTTTTAACCATGAATATTTTTTATCATTAGCAGAGTTGAAAGGTCTATAAATACTCTTGTGTTAGTACTTGCTCATATTTCATAGCGACTATGAAAAAAAATTACGAGTAAAATATAGCAAATACATTAACTATAAAACCACTTTCAATTCATCTAAAAACTTCTCCTTAAAATTTTTTCCATTTCTTTGATTCTTTCCCATCCCCTACCCCTCATCTCTCTCCCTTTTTCTAAGAAATATCATACTCATATGTGTGCGCTGACACTTATATACACACAAAGGTTCAGACATCACAACAAAATTATCACTGCCGTCGCTACACACGGGTACTTAATTATCGTTGTCGTCGCTATACACGGGTACTTGCTAGCATTCACTAACATAGTTATGGGTAAGTATGTATTAGCGTGTTAACTTAATCATTAATAATCAACACCTAGCCACCTAGCCACCTAAATATCTTTCTGGATTTGACTAAAAACACTCGAATGTGAAATTGTTGATGTAATGATGTGTCATGCTGTTATGTTTACGTGTATTATTATAAGATATGATAAAAAATCATCTTATTGAAAGTGTCAATATTAAAACAGAGTTTAGTATACTCAAGTAATCATTTAAGGATATATAATATACAAATAGTGAATTAGTGATAGCCTTTCTTCCTTATTCTTGTTCTCCCAACTATTCCCACAATAATAGCAAAAGAATAATACTTTACAGAAGACTAAAGTATGACAATCATCTTCACTTTTGATCACATTGCAAACGAATAAACCGATGTGATCTTTCTTCTACAAATTATCCTAGCAAAGGAAATTTCAACTCAAAAGTACTTGGTCTCATCTTACCAGGATATCCTATAGTTGTTTCCTGACCTTATTCTCCACCATCTCCAAAATGTTTACCTGGTACGGTTAAAACCTGAGATTTTTTATGACATCATAAAAAAAGTTAGCAAATTCTTGACAAGTTATAAATAATAATAAGTTAACACACACAGGGACGCAAATACAAGTTTTTGCAATAAAATTACGACGACACTAATTCAGGAACTAAATTAACTTTACAAGATTTTCTTATGAAAAACATGACTGCTTCTACAGAGAGTTTAATAACATGAGACAAGTTAAGGTTAATGCTAAAACACTATGAAATACATAGCTGATTACATACAATTACAGAAATACTAAGTTTTAACATAAATAGTTATGGACTACAAAGAGCACATCCTTTCATAGGGCTTAGAATCGCTAAACTTAAAGGCATAATACAGCAACTATTTGCGCCTCGTGCATTAAATTGTACATTGGCACTGTGTTTTGTCGATTTTCAGCTCCTTGAAAAGGGTCCCTACAAACAACTTCGACTCCTTTGATGGTTGGTACAGTTTCAGAAATCTGCAAAAAAGAGAGAAGGATTTGAGAGAATATACAGATGTTATTTTGGAGATCAAATATTACCAAACTTGTAAAAGGAGTTGGCCTTCCCTATTCAGTTTACCAGGGAAGAGCGAGTTTTTATTTTTTTTCACAAATGTACACGGCTAGATGTTACCTAATGAGAATTGAACCTGAGGCATCTAGAGAGTATATCAAGTTGTCTCATCAATAGGTCACTTTGGAGGTAGTTAGTCATACGATACTATCAACAAAAGATAGTAGAATTGACTAATATGCCCCTCACCTTTCAACTAGATTCTACCATCACATCTATGATTTATCTAACTACCCCTAATGAAAAATGTTACAATATAGATCCCTCAATCTTTAGAATAACTACACTGCCCCCTTTTACATCTATTACTTTTACATTCATAACCACACCTCCGTCACCGACATCATCTGTCGCCGTCGCCGCCGCCAACACCAGCACCACCCATCGCCGCCACCACACAGCTGTTACTACAGGCGCCACTACCGTCACCGCCATCACCACACCGCCGTTACAACCATCGCCACCGCATAGCGCAGGCATACATCTAGTAAAACAAAACTTTGCAGAATAACAGCTATTCTTCGAAAGGTAAATCAGTCTGAGCCGACTTTCTTCATACTAACCTCATGATGTTCATAAAACTGTTGAGAAGATTAGTTTACTTTTATATGTTGATAAACATCGAGCAAACTGCTTTCGAGTATGTTAAAAAAAATTGGCTCCTGGCTAAAAATTTTTGTAAAAGATACTCATGTGTATGTTAAATCATTTAGTTTATTGTAGTTCATGTTAAGTCTGCATGATCTGAGTATGATATTTGTACAAGATACACCCCCATCAAACATCATACTCTGCAGCCTGCGAAGAATAATCTACAATATGGAAAAGAGAAGGATAGATTCAAAGGAACATATTAGGTATTTAGGTCAGTTATTGGTTATGGCCTAAAACAGGCTGAAGAGTAGGGCTAACATTCTAAGAATAGGTTGGTTAGGCTATGGCCTAAAACGGCCCTAATAATCGAAGTTTTCGGATAAATAGAAATCTTAACTGTTCAGTATTAGTTGTTCGGTTATTGGGTACATTCTAGGTTGTTATCGGTTGATTGATGGATCCACATGAAAATAAGGTAAGTAAGAAGTAACAAAGACGTGAACTGAAAACATATCCTTGAAAAATGGTGCTTGCCAATGATACTAACTTCACCATTGTTAAATATATGTAAACACTATATATATCAGATCTTGTGAAAACCTATCTGGATTGGTTTGATTAATACGTTCAGTTTTATAGACATAAATATCCATAATCAAACCCAAATATTAGCAATCCAATTTTTCAAAACCAAACCATAAGTTATGTTATTCATTAGTTAAATGGGATCCGTTATCTCGAATATGGTTCGTTTAAAATCGTTATATTGCTCACCCCTACCGAAGAGTGAAACGGGATTGTGCAATGCAAGTGAAAAGTAAGATGGAGGGTGAAGACATCAAACTTTCCGCTATCACACCACCAAAGGACAATCGTCAACAATATGGGGAAGATAATAGATTCAAAGTAACACATAATGCATTAGTGAAATGCAAGTAAAACACAAGCTGAAGAGTGAATAAGTTGACTGAAACTTATGACTATGCTGTGATACCCCTGAGGACAGTTAGGCAAGTAGATTAGACCGGGTATTGTAATCCATTATACATTAGCATATATGATCATTAGATGTAAAAACTTCTTAGTATTGAATATCTGTAAAAAAAACTATCAAGAACTGAGTCAACTGACAATATATTAAAGAATCCAGAGTACCGCGTGCTGCTTTATACCTTTTATATCATTGGCTAAGACAAAGATATAATACAGTGAAAGCAGAAGCACTCTAAAAGTCAAAGAAAAATGTTCCCAAACAAAAAACATTAGATATATGGTATGTACCTTTATTGTTGCCAAAGCCAAATCAGTTACAATCATGCCTTGGAAGAATGACCTGCATCAGATCCCGCTTCAGATGAACTATCACTATCAGAATCTGCAATTAATTCAGAAAACTTCAGATAAGCTTGACTTAACATAAATTCTACCAAGTGCCTAATATAATTTGGAGAAATGCCATAAATAACCAAATCTTATGTTAATACCACTAGAAGAAGAGCCAGATACACTGCTAGAGCTGCTTGAGCTACTTGACTTGTCTCCATGGTCAACCTGGTCATCTACCAGCTCCTCAATCGGGATTTGAGAAGTAGAGACTCTTTCATCTGTGCATAGAGTACAATGATGTGTAATAAGTCCATTTTTCTAGTTACTAAGTTACGAATTATAGTAATTGAAAATGCCTGATCACCTGTTTCAACTTCTTTGGGGGCATCGACCACAACTAATTCTGGGTTCTGAAATTAGAAAGAAAACAAATGCATTACTTGATGTATTTCAGTACCATAGTTAACCATGAACTATATGAAAGACGTAAAAAATGAAAGAAAAAAAAAAGCCATACACTCACTTTGTCCCGTATGTTTGCTTCAATTTCAATCATATCTTGATTAGGAAATTCAGATTCAACTTCGACTCTTTCTTGATTAAGGACTTCCGGTTCAGCTTCAACCTCAATTCTTTCTTCAACAGGGAATCCGGGTTCAAGTTCAGTTTTTTCTTGATCAGGGAGTCTGGGTTCAACTTCCATTCTTTCTTGATCTGGGAATCCGGGGTCAAGTTCAATTCTTTCTTGATCAGGAAGTCCGGGTTCGACTTCCATTATTTCTTGATCATGGAGTTCAGGTTCAAGTCGTTCCTGATTAGGGACTTCAGAGTCAACTTCAATTCTTTCGTGATCAGGGAATTTAGATTCAAGTTCAACTCTTTCCTGATTAGGGACTTCGGGGTCAACTTCAATTCTTTCTCGATTAGGGACTTCAGGTTCAGCTTCCATTTTTTCTTGCTCATGGAATTCAGACTCAACTTCAATTCTTTCACGATTCGGGACTTCAGATTCAGCGTCCATTTTTTCCTGATCAGGGAATTCAGCTTTCCTTTTGTTCTTGTTTAAACCTTTCTTGTAGTTAGTTACAAACCGGTCAAGCTCCCAAAGAGTTTCAGTATCAAAAGTATCGATATCCACTTCAATTTCATCATCCTTTTGTGACAAAGTCGGGTTCCTTTTCTTGATAATCAAGACAACATGATCCAGCTTTTCACAAGGTAAATTCTGCAGATCCACGCTAAGTTTCTGCTTCTCCTCATACGTCATTTCCCTCTTATTCAAATCTTTAGCCCTCGGTTTCTTTAACGAAGGACTTTTACCTAACTTAGAAACTTTAGTAGCCTGTGGTCTATGATCAACAGCAGGTACCGGCGTTTCCATCCTGTCCGATACCGGCAAAAACTGAGAAGGTGCTTGTTTTCTCGTCCCGGTTGGCAAACTAACTTCATTTACCCTCGACTCCTTCACATAATCCGCTTCTAAAACCTTCCACTTCTCTTCAAACAACTTCAACAAAAACTCTGCCATAGCATACACATCTTGCCCTTTCGGGTTATACGTCATTGCATTTTGAAACGTCAATCTAACATCCTCCGCAAACTCCATCGGAGAATTATACCAATTCTTCTCAAGCCTCGACTTCACCGTACCCAAATCCATCGGATGTTTCACTATATCGAAATAATCATGCAAACCTAATGCTAATGGATCAACCGGCGTATTAAACACCCAACTATGTTTATGCTTCATTAACTTCTCAAGCAACGCACCACAACTCTTAAATAACTTATTCGAAAACCGAGCATCCACACCACTGCCGCCACCACCGCCGCCGCCGCCGCCGCCACCACTAGACTTCATCTTCTTATTCATCGTCTTCCTATCCAAACCCGACACACTTAAGTCCCTATTACTACCTCCTTCAATCTTCTTAACTAACCTCCTAACTAACTCAAGCTCATTAACTAACTTCCTTTTAATCTGCTTCATTTCATGCCTCGACCGAGACGTTAACTCTATCGTAACCCGATTCTCTTGCTTCTTAAACCCAAACTTAACCCCTAAATTCCCCTTGGAACCCATACCTAAATTTTGTGATAACTTCTTATTACTTTTATTACTATTTACATTCTTAAATGACTTCTTACTAAAATTCTTTTCAGAACCCATTTATAAAATTCACTAATAAACACAAAAAAACATTAAAGTGATTAACTTTACATACAAATTAATAGTAACAATTATTATAGATTATATTGAATATATAATATAAAATAAACATAGTAATATCCGAAAACAGACATACCTTTGTGTTATTGAGTTAGATAAAATTGAGGGGATTGATGTGTTTAAGGAGAGGGAGGATCGGAGTGATGACGTGGACTATGGAATTGAACGGATTATGTTGAGTTGAGAGAAGATAGTGAGATGACCGTCACTCTGTGAGTAATTGAAACAAGGTTTACCCACGCGTGGTGGTGGCGCGTGTGTCTTTTGTTGCGGGTCGGATCTGCTGGCTGGCTGGCCCTGCTTCGTTTTGATGTTGATTTTAATTTAACGTAATGTGTGGTCAATAAGTCAACATTTTTCGGTACAAGCTTTTCTTGCATCCTCGACTTAAAAATATTTTTAGAAAAGAAAGAAGAATGACAACGAGAAACAAATCATGTATAAACAGAAAAGACATTTTTATTTTAATTCTAAGTTGAAACAAAAACCGTGATAAAAATATAATAGTAAATAGTTTAATTACATGTATAAGTTAAAAATAAACAATAACATATAACTATAATTAAAAGTAAACAGTTTTATTACATTTATAACTTGGGTTATTCTGGGGGCAAGATAGTATCTTACGCTTGGAAAGTTTATGTATATTGTGCCTTAATTTTGTCACGTGATATCCATGCATATTTTTTGTTAGTTTCTTTTAACGGTGTAAGTTAGGTCGTCTCTAATGTTAAGGACGTCTTTAGGCGTCTTTGAGCTGTCACATCATATCTTTACAAATCCTTACACATTCTTATCAATCCTTCAAATCATATAATTTGATTTCCAACCATACAAACATCCTTACATATCATTTGTCTCCAACTAAAAACAAAATACATTAGGTAAGGACAAGTAAGGACATCCTTCAAAAAATCCTTAGTTTTGGATAAGCTTCAACGGCAAAGGATATTCAAAGACACATAAGGGCGCCCAAAGACATCCCAATTGGAGATAGCTTTGGACTCGTTTGTTTATTTATCCATTAAGGGACTGAATGGAGAAAATGACTTAATAGAAACATAATGTCTGTATAAATTAAGTTAATATAGTTGTTTTTTTACTTATTAAGTCAATTACAAACATATTTGATTGACTTAATGAATTAAGTTAATCAAGTAGAGGGGCATACCCCTCTACTTCTTTATTAAAAAGTTTTTTTTTTGAAAGGCTATCAGCGGATAAATGGGAACACCCTTCTCGCGAATGTGCTCACGCAGGTTCGCTTCAGGCAACGTCCTAAAGAGTTTGCTTCCTCATATGTTAGATGGATATAGTATTGTTAAGACCTCTATCAAATTTGCATGTGACATGATTCGAACTTGAAACCCCATAACAGAAAACCATATTCTGAAACAACTTCTGACCACTAGGCTAACGTCTGAATGGCTCTTTATCTAAATAGATAAAACCATAACATATAAAAAAGTGTATGCTGCTAATTAATATGAACGTGGCACACATCACTACAATATGGTCGACTATATATGGTGCATGTTGTACCTTGATATTGGATATGTACGTATGTGGTCATTCACTACTGCCGAGTTAAGAAGTTTGGTATTTTAATGCTATATGTAAATGGTGTTTACTACAAAAAATGACTAAAGACACTTAAGCATAGTATGATGAGACTAATCCATGATGAAGGCCATTATACATGTTCTCTTGTGAAAATAGTAACAAGATAACATATATGTTTACTGGACGGGAGGGGATTCTTTAAAGTTGACCCTTGATTTTCATCCAATAGTTAAGATCTTTCCAACTTGACTAATCAAGTTGGGATAACTTAGGAATCCTTTCTCTATGTCGTTTACACTTTAAAGAAGGTAAATGAGTAATATTGTAGAAGGGAAAAAAAAAGGATTAAACTCGTTATACATAGATTTGAATTGAAGTATCAACACTTAATTAAAAGGAGGAATATAATTGAAGTCAAATAACAAGTTAAATGCTTCATATATGACATACAATATCCTTTTATCATATGAAAATTAACGTCAAAATTTTAAACAAAGTGTCACACGTACAAACATAAATTAAACTCGCTCTCTTAGTTAATTTGAAAAGAGGCAAGCATGTAAGTATTCGCAATTAAACAACCGAAATTAACCAAAAGCAACCAACGATCGAAGGCAGTAGAGCACAAATCTCTCAAGAAAAACTTGCTTATTCGAATTCATCAATTATTTAACTTCAAACAACGTACCGCCTCGCTAGAAACGCCATTATTTGACATGACTAGCTAGTGAACCGCCGATGGAGATGAAGCAAAATGGTGCTGACCATCGGGGCCACCTGGTGCAACTCTTCCAGGGTTGGCATCAAGTGACCTTCTCTTATAATATTCAAGATCGGACACTTTCATTCCTAACTTACGTATTAGAAGTTGGGTTGACTCGTCACCAATATTTTGCACGGCCGCTTCATTGGCGTAGGTGGTGGTGATATAAATGGCAAAGATGATGAGAATGAGTAAGGCGACTCTTGATCTGGTGGTTTTTGCCATTTTGGTTATGGGGCTTGTTTTTAGTTCTTTCTTGTTTTGGAGAGGAGATTGTTGTAGAGATTGCATGGATATGCATAGTATTTATAGAAAGTTGGCAGTCATTATAATATACCGTATATAATGAGAGAGTGATGGTGCCATGTTAATTTAGGAATCTATGGAAAGTTTGATCGAGTCATCATACACAACGAGAACTATTTGAAAGACACACATTGGATAAACTTCAATTCTTAATTATTTGTTATCATTTAAATATTGGGATTCTTTTGAAAAGAAAATTCCTCTTTTCCTAATTTCATATTTACAGCACGAATACCACGTAAACGGTGACTGGGTGACCGCGACGATCATTGGTGGTGGCGGCGGAGTCGGCAGTGATTATTGGTTGTGGGGACGCATAATGAAAGGTGATATTTGTACCATCACTTTTATTTATTACAATCATGTATTATAAGCTTGTATATTCAGTTGTGAGACTTGTGCATTGTGGTATATTCATCCAAAATAATGGTACCAATAACAACTCTTGTAAGTAATTGATGTAAAGGGATAACGTATATAGTTTAAAAAAAGATATAGAGAAAATTACATTTTTCGTCCCTCAACTTGGCAAGATTCACAGTTTTTTCCATTAAGTGAATTAATTACAAAAAAACCCCCAAAGTTGGTCCTTTTTTTTCATTTTACACTCCGTAACCTAACGAAGTTAAATTTTGGCCGTTAACCCTTACACGTGCCAAACACGTGAGGGCATTTCTGTCATTTTTACATTTAAGACCAAAAGTGAAAAAATATACAACTTTAGTGTGACCAAAAACGTAAAAAAATCTTAATCTGGAAAAATAAACTTTTATATTACATACTTATGTCCTTTCCAACTCTCATCTTCTTCTTCCTTTATCATCCTCGTTCATCCCAAAACCCAAATTTTACATCCAATCTTAATAAAACTCATTTACAACAACAACAATCCTACAAATTCTAACAAACATCAATTATACAAGGGAAATGTGAATATAAGGTTGTCCGACACCTAAGCTTAGGTGTGGAACCCCTCACATACAATTTTTTAATATATCTTGATTAATGAATAAATGCTTGGGCCCCCATGAATTTTATAGATTAAAAAACAATATGTGAGTGTTCCATACCTAAGCTTAGGTACCTAACAGCCTTAAAAAAACAATATGTATCTATTAGTATTATATATCTAACCCAAAATGAAAACTACAGTTAATTTTATAAGTTCTAACCTAGAATGAACCACTGTTAATCTTCATTTGTCTTTGTATACAAGGGTGGTGGTGATAGGTAGATACGGTGGAGATGAAGGATGAGTAGAACGATGGCGGTTGTGCTCTTGGTGGCCGGAGTTTGGTGGTGGCTACAGTGTATGTTTGAGTTTTTGTATTTTTTTTAATCTATAAATATATAATACTAATAGATACATATTTATATAGTTGATGTTTGTTAGAATTTGTAGGATTATAGTTGTTGTAAATGAGTTTTATTAAGATCGGATGTAAATTTTGGTTTTGGGATGTAAACTTTGAGTTTTGGGATGTAAATTTTGGGTTTTGGGATGAATGTGTATGATGAAGGAAGAAGAAGATGAGAGTTGAAAGGACATGGGTAATATAAAAGTTTATTTTTCTATATCAAGATTTTTTACGTTTTTGGTCCTTGAAGTTGTATATTTTTTCACTTTTGGTCTAACAGGTAAAAATGACAGAAAGGCCCTCACGTGTAAGGGTTAACGACCAAACTTTAATTCCGTTAGGTCATGGAGTGTAAAATGAAAAAAACGACCAACTTTAGGGATTTTTTTTGTAATTAATTTACTTGATAGCAAAAACTGTAAATCTTACCAAATTGAGGGACTAAAAATATAACTTTCTCAAAGATATATATAGTGTAAAAGTGATAACAAGAGTAATGTGAGTACGTAGTTGTTGTATCCAAATTATATAACTTCTGTAAGATATGAAATTTTAATTAGTATAGATTAGACTTGTGTTCAAGTAATACATATTGATAGATTTATGAAAAATGTTAAATGAAATCGTTAGGGCGAAACTTAACTTGCATATAAACGTTGTACTTTTTTATATCAAAAGGTCACTCTTAAATTTTATGATAAATGTATAACATTTAATACAACTTAATGGAAATCCTTAAGATTTCGTTTAACAAAATCCTAAATCTATTGATACCTGGTTGGGACAATGTTGACTTTACTGACCGTCGATTTTATGTGGCAGTTGATTTCTTTTATTTTGTTACACTTTTTATGTTTAGCAAAAATTTGTAGACCCTCAAGTTGAAAAGTCAAATATTCAGATATGCAAAAACGATAAATATGCACTTTTTACCTACTAGCTCATTTACCCCTTAAATCATAAAATAAATACACAACTCTTTGTTACTTTAACGAGTTGCAGCTAACCATCACACCATGCAAGTATTTCTCTGGTATTCCTATATAGTTATCCCTTATCTTTTCAAAAAAAGCAATTAATGTAGGGAGGAGATCCTCAAATTAAGGTAACTTGAAGGGTAAAGTTGAGACAATCTTGACTTTGTATTAAACTCAAAGGTCAAGTTTCAAAAGTGATATGGTGTAAATGAATATTGACCATTAATTTTCATCCAATGATCAATAATGCTTCAATTTTACCCCTTAAGTTACTTTTAGTTTGAAAGAATCCACACCCATTAATCTATCTATTTTGTCCCTGTATTGTTTACCATGACCACTAAATATCGGATTTTAATTAAAGTACAACATTTAATTCTTAACTCCCAAAACAATCACAATATCTATTGTTACATCACTAATTTTTATATTAATAAATTACACTATTCATTGGCATCGCTATCACCACTGATGTCATGTGTCATCATTCGTCTGGTAAATAGTAAAACCTGCTGATAATATTAGTAAAACTTACTGAGTAGAGTTATTTAATTAAATTCTTCTACATTTCTTTCTAAATAATTATCATCACATATGCATCTGGCCATTTTTGGGTGCCGCCCCACATTTATCCAACGTGGGGTCAGAATAGTAGTTAGAAAGGGAAGTCCGACAATTGGTGGGTTGAACATGTTAAGGATGATTTGTTAATAGACTCGGACAAAGCCTTCGATGTGGAATTCTTTTATATCCTTTGTGATAACTGATATGATATGCAATATTTAAATTAAATATAAAGAAAGAAAAGATGATAATTGCACCAATAGTTTACTTGCTTATACCAAAATATATACAAGTTAGAACGCAAAGTGTTTAACACTTTAAAGTATCATTATCATTATATATCTATATAAAAAAAAAAGTCTATACAACTCTTTGAAAAATGTATTTTGATATATATGAAATAAAATATTTGGTCTAAGTATCACCACCTGTAGCCTTATTTTGATATAGGACAAATTGTTTTGAAAATACTCCAACTTATATCAGATAGCTTTATAGCGGTCGGAACAAAAAATACGTCCTTTGTGGCCTAAAACTTGGCAAAAACATCGGTTGGGAGGTCTCCATTACCTTTAGACAGAATGTTTTGTGTATTTCATTTAAAAATTAACGACATTGCCAAACAGATGTTTCTGCCAATTTTTAGCCCACAATGGGCGTAGTTTGCAATATATCGAATAAAAAAAACTTTGGAAGAGATCTCTTTCTTCTCTCTCTCTCTCTCTCTCTATCCTCTTCCTAACGGTAACAAATTTCCAGATCTAAGATCTGAATCTGTGATCCGGAGAGTGGGATCGAGTTTGACATTGAGAGTTTGAGATCGAGATCCAGTTAAGGCTTCCACTACGATGGATCTAACCCTATTTTTCACTTTTGGGCAGGAGGTCCCTTCCACTCCAGTGGATCTGGAAGCAGCCTCTCTACCTTTGAGTAGGGATAAGGTTTGCTTACATCATACCTCCCCCATACCCTGGCTTTTGTCGGGATTGGGTATCATTGTCGTGTCGGTTTATGTTCAACTTTCAAATTTCCTACAGGATAAAGTTATGTGACATAATTACTTATGATAATAATGTGGAGCATGATTTTGAGTTATTTGGCTCATGTTTGCATTACTTAAAACAATTACACTTAGCTTAACGATAATTCTTAAATCATTATCATATTTTACAAGTTAGCTTACGTTATGTCATATCGTATCTAAGTTTAATTAACTAAATTAAAATTAATAGATGAAAATAAATTAAACGTTATTACTTTTGTCAGTATCCATAACATAAAATGGTTTAAAATATAATAAATAAGATAAACGGGTATATATAAGTTGATACGTTTTAATTATAGATAAAATAATGTGGATGTAAATGTTTACGTCAATTGTAACATATACGGGTAATATAAACCATCTCTTCCAAAAGTTTTTTTGTTTTATGAATTGCAAACTACGTCCATTGTGTGCTAAAACTTAACAAAAAATCTAATGATGGGGCTTTGTTTGTTATAAATAAAATGAAATAAAAATATATATAGTTATAAGTCGACCATGAAACGCGTATGGGTATTAGTAATATCTATCAATATAGTAAAACAGGATTGTGTATTTATTTGATCGACAGTTAACGCATTTCTTGTACGACATTTATCACTTTTGATGTTATTAAAAAAAATTCCTAAATCATAATTACTTAATTGTAATCAAATACTAATTTTTAGTTTAAATATATAATTTTGATCGACACTTGGCGTATTTTTTGCACTCGTAATTCATAATTACCTAATTATAATCAAATACTAATCTTTAGATCTTATATATATATATATATATATATATATATCATATATATTTTATTATTATTATACTAAGTTTACAAATATATGATTGAAAAAAAATACTAATAATGTTAACCACTAATATATCAATATGGAATACAACTATCTTAAAAGATAAGATATATGTTGAGTTTATAAATCCAATTAAACAAATATATTATATAATTCATGAAGTTTTATGAAGTTTCATATGTGAATGTATCTATACTTAAACTTAGGTATATAACAGACACATATTATTTATTACTTATATAAATATAAGTGTATCATCATATACTCTCACCGTCCCATTTTAATTGTCCTATTTTGACTGATCAAGTTTTTTTTATCCGACTTTGATCGTAAATATCTTTGTTTGTGTTATATTTTAGTTGATGAAAGTATATCAATAAAAAGTACATTTAAAACTCAATCAATTCATATATGTTATATCAAGTGTTATATAACACGAACAAAAATATTTACGGTGAAAGTTGAAAGGAAAAAAAAACTCAAAAAGTCAAATTATAACATTTAATATGAGACGGAACAATTGGTGTAATTTTAAGATTGTATAGTCCGATGATGTAAATATTATATATATACACTGCCGGCGTTTTTGCCGGAAAATTGTGAATGAAATCTTTACTTTAAAATAAATAGATAAATAATCCGTACATTATACTGTTGCTGAGATTAGTTGTTATAATACCGGGAATTGAAAAAAGAACATTAACAGATAACCAACAAAAATATTGGTGAAAAAGCAGTGAACTGAAATTGATGGTATCTGATCATGAAGCGCACCTGCTTATCCAAACAAACCGTTTTATTTTCTTATGTTGGGTTCATGTTAGTCATTAAGATTCCAAGACAACCACAACTTTATAAGCCGACTTTTATTCTCATCTTTTTTAAGTAATTTAATTTAATTTAATTGAATATAATTAAAAGAACCGTTTATAACCACTTTTCTGTTAGTTATTCTTATCCGTCGATGAATTTAATTAAAAGAAAGCTAACACAACCTAGAATTATAAATAAAACTAAAATCCACTCGACAATGCAGTTGTGACAGTGGAGACGGAAGAGTCGTTTTGGTGGTGATGAATGGTGGTGGTGGCTAGAATGTTGATAATTGATATTAATAGAGACATGATATATTCACTTAAAAATTAATCTAAAATTCCTTTTAAAATAATAAGTTGGTGACATGTGAAATACATCAATTATCTTTCACAATTTCATTCCTTGATTAATTTTATCACTTGTCATTATCTTACAATTAAAAGAATTTTTAGGCTTTTAGGTAGATAATCATTTACTATAAAAATATTATATTAAGAGGGTAATTATATTGATGAAAATATATTAAAAGGTATTAGATGAAAATTTTACATGCTTTTTAATATATCTAAAAATAGATTAATATGAAAAGAACACCATATATTTAAGTACAAGTATTTCTATCCGGGCGTTGTCCAGGGAGAAAAACAAAACTCTCATGACAAAAGTTAAAAAACATTAAATTGAAAAACAAAATTTTCTTGGCAAAAGTTAAGGAAATAAAAGTTGTAGTCAAAAGTATAAAAAAATAAAAATTTGGTAACAAAATTTAGAAACCAAAAGTTATGTGTAAAAAACAAATAAAAGAAAACTTTCAGAGCGAGAGTGAAAAAAAAACAAAGTGGTGTGAAGAAAAGTACACAAATTAAGAAATTTAAGCTTGAAATCAAAGCTTGTTAAAGTTTATGTGGCAAAAAGTAAAAGAAAAAAGTTATAAAAAAAAAAGTTTGCGCGACGAAAGTTTAAAAAGTAAAAGTTATGTGGTAAAAATAAGAAAGAAATAAACTTTTGACGGGAAAAGGTTAAAAACAAAAGTTATGTGACAAAAAGTAAATAAGGCAAAACAATAGTGATGAAAGTTAAAAAACTTAAACTTGAAAACAAACTCCGTTAAATATCCTTTTGTAACTACCGTTAGTTAGCCAAATAACACTTTATGACCATTAAAACCGTTAGTTGTGCAACATGGAGTTGTACACTTGTACCTTATGTATTGAGGAAGTACTTTTAGCTATAGTACTTCCCCCTCACATCAACAACTTCGTTTCCAGTATATATAAAAAAAAATAAAGTAACTCCCAATATTGTCTTTCACAGCTTTTGGGTCTCAAATACCGTCTTTGACGGTGTATGGGAGAGGTTGAGATATAGACAGTCTTACCCCTACCAAAGGAAAAAAGGTTGTTTCCAGGTTCTACTAAACGTAGAAAAGGACCTCCAGCCTTGCTGGGCATGAGGATCGAACCCATAACCTCTGTCTCTAGAGTCAAGGGCTCCAACCACTATTCCAACCAAGTTGGTATCTTTTCAGTATATATATATATATATATAATTACTACTATACATAATATATGAATATGAATGCACCAATTGATCATGTCCTAATTTATATTTATTTATCTAAAAATGTAACTTGGTTTCATATACATAGGGATGGTAATGGATCGAACATGAGTTGAGTTGGTAATCCTAAATCCAGACCCGATTATAAATCTTCGTTTTATATCTCTGGACCCGGACCCGAGGGATACCCGTTTATCCACTAACTACCGGGTAACGGGTTACGGGTATCCTCATGCATAATCGGGGATCCTTTATTAATTTAATTTTTCTTTGTTTTGGAATTCCGCTCAAATAAAAAGCTTTTACTTGTTCTGTATGAAATTGGCTTTGTTTTTACATTGTTGAAAAACTATATGAGAATCAGATCACTAAGAAGGAACAGAGGTTTCTTTTGTTTTTGATTTTGACTCATATGAAGTTATTTTTATAATGCATCTGATTTGTTATACTTCTTTATAAATTTTTGTTTTAGTATAATTATATTACTTGTTTAGTTTTTCAAAATATTGGAAATAATATATTGTTATTATTATATAATATAATCTATATAATATAACTAAAAGAGAAGGTTGGGGGTACACTTGTCACCCCTTATTCCCCTCCTTTATCCTAATACTCTCTTCTTATCAATTCTCTATTTTTTTTAATATTTATTTAATAAAAAATACCTACCTATAATAAAAAATCTTTTAAAAAAATTATTATATACTATTATTATTAGAGCAAATTACACTTTTCGTCTCTGAAGTTGGCACGTTTTTCACTTTTCGTCCCTTAAGTGAAAAAATTACAATTTTGACCTTAAAGTTGGCAGATTTTTTCAATCATCGTCCCTCGCCAAACGTCGTTAAGTTTCGCCCGTTAAGTCGGACACGTGCAAAACACGTGAGGGACTGAAACTGCAAAAAATGACAAGTTCAGGGACAAAAACTGAAATTTACTTTTCTGTTGTCATCATCTTCATCTTCTCCAGCTGACATTCGTCGGAAAATTCGCCGGAAAACTTAAAATGCCGATATCTCACTCGTTTCTTCGAATTAGACCATGAAACCACCACCAAACTTCTCAAAATTAATTTCCGCACGAATCCTAACCAAAAGATTTCAGATTCAACACATTCCGGAAAAACTCAAAATACCCATAACATGGATTTTGAGCAATATTTCTATACGATTTAGCTTGTTCCAAGAATGCAATATTTCTGTTTTCGCAAATAAGTCCATGTTAGATTAGGTGTACGTGCTCCTCACTAAGACACCAATGGTGTGTCTCATTTATTAATCCATAAGCTCTGCACCAAAAAGAAAAGTACCAAATGGGGAGAAACCTTCATGTGGGTTCGGTTTTTGTCACTGAGGCAAAAACATAAGATCGAAAAATTAGAAATATATATGAAGATGGAGCAAAGAGGGACGAAAGGACCAGGAGGCCTGACGAGCCCCTGCAACTCAAATTTTTTGGTTATGATTCGTGCGAAAATTAATTTTGAGAAGTTTGGTGGTGGTTTCGTGGTCTAATTCAAAGAAACGAGTGAGATATCAGCATTTTAAGTTTTCTAGCGAATTTTCCGACGAAAGTTAGCCGGAGAAGATGAAGATGATGACAACAAAAAAGTAAATTTCAGTTTTCGTCCCTGAACTTGTCATTTTTTGCAGTTTGAGTCCCTCACGTGTTTTGCACTTGTCTGACTTAACGGCTGAAACTTAACGACGTTTGGCGAGGGACGATGATTGAAAAAATCTGCCAACTTTAAGGTCAAAATTGTAATTTTTTCACTTAAGGGACGAAAAGTGAAAAACGTGCCAACTTCAGGGACGAAAAGTATAATTTACTCTTATTATTATTATATAAAGTTAATTTTCATATGTTTTTTCTTTAATATTTGTATTGATTAAGTTTTGATATTGGTCATACACTATTTGTTTCTCTTTTTATTTAACTAAAGTTGGAAAAAAATGGGTAAACTGAAATCAATATTTATATAGAGTTAATAACAATATATACGGGTCAGGTATGTAAGTTCGGGACGAGTTTTGTGTATACAGGTCGGGTATATGGGTTTTCATTTAACCCGTACCCGGAACCGTAATAAATTCAAAACCATCTCCAAACCCGTCCCTAGACCCGCATACTCAGACCTGAACCGCCCCAAATGTATCGGGTTTCGGATTTTCCCATCGGATATGAGTTTGTTTGTCATCCTTACAAATATGGCAATGATGTTAGAATATTTTTTATATAACTTTTTAGTGAAGCCGACCAATAAATTCAGAAAGAATACGTAGTGAATGTAGTTAAAACAAATTCATCCAACCTTTTTCATAAACATTAGTGTATGAACGCATGAGCAAGATATGTTAGAAGAAGAGTTCCATGGTGACTCTGGAATTTTTTTTGTTCCCCATAGTGTGCTTTTGACGGTATCTTTCCTTCGAATATGTTAAAACGATAACATAATAATGTAGAATCTGTATACATTCAATTTGGGTGAAAAACCCATCACATGCCAATATTTTAATATTTTAAATAAATGTTTGTCTCCTCATAATTTTTATGGTTTAAAAAAAGGTATATGAGAGAATTTTCACCCAACTTAGATGCCTAACAGCCTCATATTCCCTTCCCCCATATATTAAATATTGGTATTATATTTCAATTTTATCCGGTAAGAATACAATATTGGATGTAGTTAAGGGAGAACATATATGCACTGGCGGCCCTAAGAATTCAAGTGCTCAGTCCGAGACGAGAAAAAAAGTGCCCCAACTTTTAGGAATCCAATTATATAAGAATTTTTTTTATATATATAACTGAAACATTATAACAATAACAAAATGACAGTATTAGAAATACATACCAAAGTAATTAACCAAAGATTCGAGAAGCTCGTCTAGCATTATTCATAGGAAATTGGTTGTTTTATTTTACCTAAACCTTTATATATATAATAATAGATATAGAAAAATTTTTAAAATTTTTGTGCCCCTTAAAATTGTGTCCCGAAAGGATGTCTTGCTTGCCCTTCCGGGCCTTCCATGCATATATGGATAATACTTGTACCTGGTTTACGAGGCGCCACATCACATAAGATGCACGATTGATGTGATGGGTCATATTTGGAGTCAAAAGCAGATCGATGTAATACATTGTATCATGGGCTCGCGGCCGGCGATCTTACTTTAACAAAACCATAAAGGCATTACACATGTGTGCATACGTGGAAACGTGGAAGTGCGTAACCTGGTTCTGTTTCCTTGTTTATTTTATATATTTATGCATATATTAAATTATGTTTTATGCATGCATGACTTTGTTAATTGGTCCTGATTTTATGTAACAATAATAAACAAAGACAATTTAAATGCTACAAATTAGTGAGAAAACAAAGAGAAATACTTTGAATAGATAATTTATTGATATTGAATCAAAAGAATAATATAGTATGTTGCATAAATAAGCTTTACATACTAAAATTAAACACACTTACTTGATTACAGATTGAAATAGACATTTTTTTTTTTTAAGTTAGTTTCGATTCAGACGTGTTGGAGGCAATTTTAACCAACAAATTGCTGGATCTCCAACCCCATACTCATGGAAAATACCTTGAGATGAGAACCCCATGACTCGAACTCGAGACCTTGAGGAAAACTCACCTCCGGGGCCCACATAGTGGATTTAGAAGATACCCCTGGCCAACCCACCTAAGTAATGCAATTACTCCGACATAGTTGCACATGTAATGCAATTACTGCTTGTCACTTACCTTTTGAGTACAATCATTTCTAAAAGATCAACTGATGATTTTATGTCAATTAGATCATAGCCTTAATGAAATTAATTGTTTATTTTATAAACATTGGGTAATTGATTTCTTAAGGATTTATTATTGAAAATACTGATTTTTGAACTTAATCTGTTTTGTAGATGGCAATGAATCCTTCCACAAACACCAATGCATTTCGGCAAATGTTTGAAAGAGAAAAGCTTAATGGATCAAATTTCAGTGACTGGTATCGTCAACTAAGAATTGTTCTAAGATTTGAAGAACGCATGGATGTCATTGAAAGGCAATGGCCAGCCGAACCAGGTGCTGAATCAACAGCAACTGAAAGAACATAATATAGAGTTCACTACACTAGATTCAATGAAGTTTGTTGTTTGATGCTTGCGAGCATGTCTCCCGAGCTTCAAAAACAATTCGAGCATTACACTCCATATGATATGATCAGAGAACTTAGATCCTTGTATGAAAAACAAGTTGGAGTGGAACTATTCGACTTAGTCGTGGAACTCCATGACATGAAACTTGAATCCAGTAAATCGGTTAGCCGTCATGTGCTCAAGATGAAGAGCATTTTTGACAAATTGGATTCGATGGGGTACGCTTATCATAAAGAGGTCAAAGTTGGCATGATTCTCAAATCTCTTACTAAGGAATATGAGGGCTTTGTGCAAAACTATACCATGCACTCTATGGAAAAAAAAAGCGTCACTGAACTTCATGCTATGCTCATTGAATATGAGAAGTCGATTCCAAAGAAGGCCAATGACCCAAATGTTCTTATGATAAAAGGGGGTCAGATCCAGAAATCTAAGAAATCGCACCAAGCTAAAGGCAAGTTTGATGGTAAAGGCAAGGGTAAGCAAGCTGCTAATGCCCCCAAACCAAAGAAAACCCCTCCGGCTAAGAAAGAGCATCCGGCTAAAGACCAGACCTGTCATCATTGTAATGAAGTCGGGCATTGGAAGAGGAACTGTCTCAAGTATCTAGCTGAGTTGAACAAGAAGAAGAAGCAAGCTGGGTTAACCAGTTCTTCAAGTATCTTCTAAAAATTGAATAATAAGTGTTGATATGATTCAAATGATAATTCAATAACAAAAGGAGTCAAGTTTAACTTGGACTCTACCTATCTTTGACATTGTTATCTTGTTTAATTTTGTCGAGAAACGCATTTAAAGACTTCAAAGTGAAGAGATCTTACAATCAAATGATGAATCATTTGATAAATGTGTGTCTTCGGCATTATCGTTAGCAAGAAACGCATTAACAGTCTTCAATGTGAAGAGATCTTACAATCGAATGATGAATCATTTGATAAATGCGTGTCTTTGGAATTGTCGTTAGCAAGAAAAGCATTGAAAGACTTCAACGTGTAGGGATTTTACAATCAAATGATGAATCATTTGACAAATGCATGTCTTGTGTTTTCGACAAGATAACAAGAATATCTTTTCCGCATAAAACCGAAGAGGGCTAAGGAACTACTTGGACTAATACATTCGGATGTATGTGACCCATTTAGACATGTGTCAGGAAAATGAGCTAGCTACTTCATAACTTTTACGGATGATTTCAGTCGTTATGGTTATGTTTACTTGCTTAAACATAAACATGAAGTGTTTGAAACATTCAAAGAGTTTAAAAATGAAGTAGAAAATCAACTCGGCAAAAACATCAAAATTCTTCGTTCAGATCGAGGTGGTGAATACTTAAGCCAAGAGTTTAAGGATTATCTGAAAGCGTGTGGAATTGTCCAACAACTTACTCCTCCATACATTCCTCAACATAATGAAGTGTCTGAAAGGAGAAATCGAACCTTGCTAGACATGGTGAGATCTATGATAAACCTAGCGACTCTCCCATTTTTGTTTTGGGATTATGCTCTAGAGACTGCTGTACGCATTCTTAATATGGTTCCAACCAAGAAGGTTGACAAGACACCATATGAATTATGGCACGTAGATGTCCCTAATCTGTCTTACTTAAGAGTCTGGGGATGTGAGGCACTTGTGAAGCGCGATACGCCTGACAAAGTTGAACCCAAAACTACTAAGTGCATCTTTGTCGGATACCCTAAGAAAATGATGGGTTACGACTTCTATGATCCCGTCAAAAACATTGTTCACGTTGCTCGATATGTTGAATTCTTTGAAAAGAAATTAGCTCAAGAGAACAGTGGGAGGGTTGTAGAACTTGATGAGACTCAAGAGGAAGATGTGTCACCTTCTAAAGCTCCTAGCAATCATCAACTTGGAGGGGAAAATGTTCAAAGTGATGAACCTCAAGTTGATGATGATGAAGCTATTCCACTTCGTAGGTCCGAAAGGACAAGACGTCCTACTGACAGATTATGTCTGATGGTAGAAAAAACGTTTTAGGAGATCTCGATGAGCCTCCGAATTTCAAAGCTGCATTATCAGATCCGAAATCTGACAAATGACTTGAAGCTACGAAGGTGGAAATGAAATCCACGAAAGACAATCAAGTCTGGAGCTTGGTTGATCTTCCACAAAAGCTCAAACTGTTGGGTGTAAGTGGATCTTCAAGAGGAAGACGGACATGGATGAAAATGTACACACCTATAAAGCTCGTCTCGTGGCGAAAGGTTATACTCAACATTTCGGTGTTGACTATGATGAGACCCTTTCTCCTGTTGCGGACATTAGAGCTATTAGGATTCTCTTAGCCATAGCTGCGTACTATGATTTTGAGATATGGCAAATGGATGTTAAGACCGCCTTCTTAAATTGTTACTTTTATGAAGAAGTCTATATGGATCAACCTGAAGATTTTGTTGATCCAAAACATCCCAACAAAGTATGCAAACTTCAAAGGTCCATTTATGGACTAAAGCAAGCATCAAGAAGTTGGAACAAGCGGTTTGATGAAGAAATCAAAAAGTTTGGTTTCGTTCAAAATCCCGATCAGCCATGTGTATATCGCAAAGCTAGTGGGAGTAATGTTACTTTCCTTGTCTTATATATATGTTGATGACATATTGATCATAGGAAAACACATTCCAATGTTGTAAGATATTAATTAATAGACATAGTTGATCACGAAATACACATGGTTAACTCTATATTATTAATTAATATATTAAGGTAAATAGACATAGTTGATTTACTCCGACACACAACGATAATTAAGGTTTTCCACTCATTACAACGTATCTAATTATAGTCAAAGATTTCCTTTCTGGTTTAACGGAACTTCGCGCGTCAATCATCCAGTGAAATACCGCCAAAGGCCCAAAAGTGGTTGTCATTTGATGGAAAGTTGAAAATCTAGGCAAGAGTATTTATACAAATACAGTGTTGATCGATATGATACTGATGATGTAACACCCCGCTAAAGCGGAATATACGGGATGCACAGGCAAGTACAAATGCACACAGTACAAGTTCACACAGCCATTAAGATTAATCAAAGATCAAGAGAACAAAGTCATTACAAATCATAATTAAGTCTAGATCAGAAGTACAAATGTTATTACAGAATATAACTGAATCAGAATAGTCAAACTCGTGGGACAGAACAATTGTCTCATCGAACAGAACTTGAACTGGAATAGCAATAAGGTCTTTGTAGTTCCAGGACTTGTATGCACGAACCGTCACCAAAAGGATGAGCTTAGAACGGAAGACTCTTATGCTAAAGATCTAGTACCTAGCCTGAAAAGCATGTAAGTTCGAAGGTCAACTACGAAAGTAGTTGGTGAGATTCACATAAAGTACTTTATAAATATACATAAGTCTGATATGCACAAGGTCTAGTCAAAAGTCTGTATGCCTGTCAAAAGTACCTTGCTGTAATAACAGTAGATTAGAGTCCGTAATGTACTTAATATGTATGTCTATTATTACTGCTAATCCGCTTGGCCATAACGAGCTATGAAAATTCAGGGAACTCTTGTAATCAGAAAGTATATAAGTACGAACTAGGCCAGAACTGGTGACCAGAGCATGTGATCAGAACAGGTGATCAATAAGTCTAGGTGATATGCATTCTCCTGTCCTGAGGAGAATGAGGATGGGCCTACCCTAACAGCGCTGTCCATATACCTACGGTCCATTCCCAGAACTGGTGGGAGATGAATTGATAGCAGTAAGTCTTAGGCCTCAAACATAAAATAAGTACATAACCGTATGTATTCAAGATCCTGCCCATTCAAGATCTAGAAAGCACCTTAAGAAATAAGTATCATAACATAAATAGTCTGTCTGTACGTAAATAGTCTGTTTGAAAGTAGTCTGTCTGTACATAAATAGTCTGTCTGAAAATAGTTTGTCGGTACATAAATAGTCTGTCTGAAAATAGTCTGTCTGTACATAAATAGTCTGTCTGAAAATAGTTTGTCTGTACATAAATAGTCTGTCTGAAAATAGTCTGTCTGTACATAAATAGTCTGTCTGTCTCAAGATAGTACGTAGTACAGTCAAAAGAATATATATATATATATATATATAAGTCTGTATATATATATATATGTACAAATTAGTTTTCATGCTTTTCAGTCCTCGATTAAGAACTTTAAAAATGTACAAAAGGGGGAAATAAGTGAACTCACAGTGATCTGGTACAAAATAGAGAACTAGTACAGTGAACAAGTACAAAGATAGATAAGTATATCTATCGAGATCCAATTACGCCTTGTCGAACTCCTATGCACATAATAACCATATAGCAGTACATATATTAGTCTAAGTGATTATTCAAATCACAAATGCCCTTGATGAACTGATGATTTGGTCCTTCGAACGTTTTGACTCCAAATAGTTTTTAACTGAACTTTACGTACAGGAACTGAACGAAAGTGAGCCTTAAGTTCGTTTGACTGAACTGAACGAAAGTGAGCCTTAAGTTCGTTTGACTGAACTGAACGAATTTAGACCTTAAGTTCGTTTGGCTGAACTGAACGAATTTAAACCTTAAGTTCGTTTGACTGAACTGAGCGAATTTAAACCTTAAGTTCGTTTGACTGAACTGAGCGAATTTAAACCTTAAGTTCGTTAAGCTAATTTCGTTTTGAACAAGATAATTTCGTTTGATGTTGCAGGCATAAGGACATAAGACTGAACTTAACAAAATCACGAGTTTTGAAGATTAAGGCATGTTACGACCCAAATTTGATCACAAAACAGTTACTAGACACATTTAAACATAAACCCATCAATCTTTAACACGTTTTTGAAATCAAAATCGACCAAATCATCAAGAACACAAGTCTAAAAGTTTATTTTTAATTTCATCAAAAACATAAGATTTGTTGTTGTTACCTCAAAACCGATTACAGAAACACGTTTTGATGATTACAAGGAAGCTAATGATATCAATGATTTCACCAAAACCAACCAAAATCAGGAGATGAATTTAGTGTGTGTTTTAAGGTGTGGGGAGTGAGTGAAGAGAGGTAGGAGGTGATGAATAGTAAACTTTTAGGGTTTTACACTTTCTTTATATACCTTACCATAAAAATGAAACTTCACAACTACAAGGACCATTTTGCAATTAATTTGAGCTGAGCTCTTTTATGAACCTTTAACATTTACGAACCGAACATATTATATTATTGAGCGTAATCACGAACTCGTCGTACAATATTAATATTTAGATCAATTTGAAGTTCATATAAGCTCATAATGAACATCTAAAGTACGTCTAGAACTCATATAAATTAAACTGTCTGGCCGATCCAGTGGCATATGCAAGTTTCTAAGACTTAAATAGAACATTTCTGGGACGGTTGTTACAGATGATATTATACAAATATATAGATTTTTAGTTATTTTACCTTAGGCATTACCAACGCTAGTTTTCTCGTCCGCTTGTTCTCAAAGTTTTCTAAGCGTTGGTAGCGTCATTTCTTTGATGTATATTTTAAAAACTTTGAACATTATTTTATTTCTATTTACAAATGGAAAAAAAAAACAGAGTCGAATTGGTAGGAACATATCTATATAATTATTAAAATATTAGGAATTCTAGCATTTTAAAGTCTTCCTCCAACTTAAAGCTAACTTTAAACAATGCTATATAAGATTTTGTCATACGTGGCATCTTCCTATTTTTTTGACATTATTAATCTTAATTTTATTATCTACATATATATAAAAAAAATATTAACAAAAATTAAAAGCTAATAATATCTATTAACCCAAGAAAATATTTTCAATATTTTAGAAACGTACGTAAGTTGTATAAAATGAATAAAATAATTAAAGTTTTGATAACCGAATAAATCCAAATATTGTAGGGATTTACATACCAAAGAAAATATTTTCGGTATTTAAATGAATTAATCGGTCAATAAAATTTTGATAATCAAATAAAGCTTAATATTGTCGGGATTCACATATCTACCAATATATATATAACAAGGTCCTAAATTCTTTTATAAAGAAACAAAGACCGTTAGATGAGTTTAAAATTTTAGTCACAACCTTTAGATCAAAATAATTGTAACATTACCAAAGTTATTTTTAAGTAACACAACATTAGTCCTTCAACTATCGTAAACTTAAAGAATTACATACATTGTGTTCTTTTCAATTTCCATACGTATATTAATACTTAGTTATTATCTAATTTATCAATTATCAATTGATTGATACTTATATATACAAGGTATCAATATCAACATGACGACAATATTTGTTATTTTAGTATAATGATTTTGATTTATTTTGGATGGATTTTTTAGATTAATTATAGTGAAAGAATTCTATCTTAAATTTATGATCATTAAAATCAATCTAAAGATTTTTTTGATTTATTTTGGATGGTTTTTATAGATTAATTATAATGAAAGAATTATATCTTTAATTTATGATCATTAAATCAAATTTAATTATTTCATATTTATTGAATGATAATATTAACTAGATTATTATCCGCGTAATACGCGGAAAACATATATAATTAATTACATCTTAAATTTTTATAATATCATAAGTTGACATATATTTAAACAAGTAAGAATTAAACCACTAAAACATGAAGTTACATTAGAGGTCGTTTAGATTCCGCTTAACAATGAATAGACAGTTGAAAAATGGATACATGATCTATTAGAGGTCTCGCTAAGTAAGGTTTCGTTTCTTTGGATGTCTTTCATTAATCCGGATATTTCTGCATTGTCATTGTACTTGTGCTTTAACGTTTTGCTTGAATAATTTAGTTATACACTAAAATTACTAAGCAGCTTAATTACCAATCTACATATCGCATGTTGTGTTAATCTAATAAGTAAAAATTATGCATAATATAATTGCAATTTTCATACAACTATTTTTCTGATATATAATTGTGATAGCTTACTATAGACTTCATATTTGTTTTTTAGCTTTTTGTTAAGAAGGCCGGTTTGACATCCAGTTCAGTTTTCAAAACATTGATCTAATAAAAACGTTATATG
Source organism: Erigeron canadensis (assembly GCF_010389155.1). Taxonomy (NCBI): domain Eukaryota; kingdom Viridiplantae; phylum Streptophyta; class Magnoliopsida; order Asterales; family Asteraceae; genus Erigeron; species Erigeron canadensis. The sequence continues at coordinate 27,747,014 of NC_057764.1, forward strand.
ATAAAATCCTATACAGAAATCCTTATAACCAAATATAATTTGTTACAAGATAAAAAAATCCTATACAAAAATATAGTTTAATTAAAACGTATTACATTAAAAAAGAAAACTTTATTGTAAAAAAAAATTAAAAATTAATTTTAAAGTTAAAAAATAAAATGTAAAATATAAAAATATTAGTTTTCATAATTATATCATTAAAAACATTAACTATTAATGTCTACAAACTTAAATAAGGAAATAATACTATTTTAAATTTATTAAAATTAAATTAAATCTAAAAAAAATTAAATAAGGTATATGGCATCATCATTTGATCATTTGATCTTTTATATATATTTAAAAATACTCATATCTTACTGTGTTTGTCAAAATATACCCTTAATAGTTGTTGAAATATACCATAATTAATAGTATGTACAGATTATTTGATTCTCATTCTTTCTTTTACTAATTGTGATATTATTATTTACGTATTCTTCAAGCTTGTAGTTTTTAGATATATCTTTTATTTATTGATTGATTGTATTGTAACTTATTATAGGATACCAATACGTAAACTTGTGATTTTATTTTGTTAAAATGGATTATCGCCATGTTTTTATTTATTTATTATTGACCTTATCATAAATATTTGTTTAATTTACCTTTCTTAATATTTTAAAATTTAGCTTTAATTTAATAATATGGTCATTATTTATGAAAAATAATTTCTACATTCTAAGATTATACAAAATAATTAGTTTAATGATATAATCATATAAAATAAATTTAAAATTAAGTAAATACAGCAGTAATCCTTCTATTTTAGATAATTAAAATGTGTCTATATAATTTGTATTATTGTATTTAATGAAAATATATAAAGTTGAAATAACAAATAAGTTTAACATATTTTAATGATGGATGTGTTTGTAAATGTTGGGTTTTTTTTTTTTTTTAACATGAATATTTTATTGTAAATAAACAAACAAAGAACTATTGTAATCAAATAATAAGTTCTCACAATAGATTTTATTATTATATTGAATTAAACTTTTTTTAACATCAAGAATATATTGAATTTTATTAAATATTTTCCAATAATTATAAAGTGCCCCCTCGATTGCCAAAATGGGTCAAATCGATCGTTCGATTCATAAATGCAAACATAGAAACATAAAATAATAGCGTTATTAAAAAGTAAAAGTTATTAAAATGCTACTTAGCAAACTTCAAACTTTGAAATTTCATCATAAGATTTTCATTATAAATACTATCTATCTATATATATATATGGTAACAATCCTGTGAGAACACTCTTAAAATAAGAACGGTGAGAACACTTAAAAACATATTTCTGATGCATTAAAAGTCCATAAAACTAACATAGTGCATAACTAATTGTCATTATTTAAGTGTTTAACAACACATTGATCTGTCAAAATCGAAAAAATCACGTTATTATATATGTATCCAAACTTAGGTATAGATCATCTCACATATCAATTTTCTAATATTCGTTGTAAAATAAATAAATCACATAGGACCCATGAATTTTATGGTTTAAAAAAATGGTATGTGAGAGGTTCCATACCCAAACTTTGGTACATCGTACATGATAGTCACATATTCTCTTCCCGTATATATATATATACACACACACACACATATACATATAGATATATCAAAAGAAAAGGTACCTTAGAGAGATATGATATTCATTTTTGTTTTTATTTTTTTAGTTTGTTTTTTTGTTTTTTTCCTTTTATTTCATTCTTTCTTTAATTAATTAATTTTAAAAAAAAATTAAATTTTCAAAAATATTCTGAATAATCATTTCTTAAATAAATCAATACATTTAAATATTAAGTCAACTTAGAGATGCATGATGACTTAACTTAAAAAAACATAAGTTGGCTCCGTCTACAACTAAACACTTTAACATTTTTTACATTGTTTGTTATCAACAAATCTAATCAATTACACTATGACTCAATGTGTAAATCCTATTAGTCAACTTCAATACATAATTTTTTTTTAATAGTAATATCATCATATTTCAACTTATCCTAATTAGTAAGTATTTATTATGAAATTTATTTATCACGCGTATTACGCAGGAAAATAATCTAGTTTATAATGATAACAATAGTTACTTGAGTTTTATAGATGAGTTTCTTGATTAACGAAGATAAAATACTTTATTTCTTAGTTGTGTTTAGGATTATAAACGGGTGTGTAATCATCAAAATTGGTTACATGACTGTGATATCGACATGTAGGAAAAGGTAGAAGGTGACCAGAATGATTAAGGAATTAACCATGAATTATAATATAATTGATTTCAACATAATAAACATGTAGAATAACAACTTACTAATGCATAAAATAACCTTTTTAACTAGCCGCGCATCGTGCGGGGTAAAATACCTAGTATGTATATAAACCATTAAAAGAGAAAAGGTCAATTGTTATTTTAAAGATATACAGTAATTAATATATTTGGAAAAGATGTGAAAAAAAATATGATTAGTAATATTTTATAAAATAAATTGAAGAAAAGATGATGTAATAATGAGAAAAAGGTAAGAAAAAAATGAGGGTTACGTTTAGATGTGGGCAAAAAAACGGTTCCAAAAAACCGGTTCTGGATTATCTAAGAATCGGAATCGATTGGAACCGATTCCTTGAGGAACCGGTTCCGGTTCCTCAAGAACCACCGGTTCAGGACTGGTTCCACTTTTGGATCAAAAAATCGGTTCCTTACTGGTTCCAATCGGTTCCGAACCAAAAAACCGGGAAAAAACCAAAAAAACATGGTCAAACGTTGACCAAGAACCGGTTCCGAACCGGTTTCGGATCTTAAAGAACCGGTTTCAGTCAACGTTGACTGAAACCGGTTCCGATCCAATGCCCCACCTCTAGTTATGTTAGGCCTTAGACTAATGGGAGTAGCCCATTAAAGGAGTAGCCCAATAAACATGATGTAATATTTTTCCTTTCGAATACTTTTAACGGCTCATGGTTGACATCTCGTTATATAAAGTACGTACAAGACTTCATCATTCTACGCTTAGTCTTCCCTCAATCATGTCGTATTCCGACTGACTATTCGAAATATAAAAGGTTATTCTAGCATCTAGTGTATATATATATATATACTCTCAATATATGGTGTTACTCCAAATAAATCTATACTATTGTAACTTTTAATACCATTAAAAAAAATAAGTTTTAAAGACATATATCTATACTTCTATTATAAAATAGCCCACTTTGTATTTTTGATAACGTTGAAAATATATGTAATATTTTCACTAAACACCGGTTAATATACTTTCACACACACTACCTCATTAATATTAATGATTAAATTACATTATTAATCTTTTATCTTTCAATATATGTTCATTAACCCTTTACATCAGTTATATACACAACTCAATGCCGCTTCACCACCAACAATCGTCCAACCATCACACCGTCGGCGGCACGACCGACGCTGCATCATGCGGACACCGTGCCAGTATATATAATTAAGAAGAAAAAAGAGAAAAAAAAAAGAAGCTAGTATGTTGCTTAGTCAGCGGCCACCCCGTTAAATGATCGAACAACCTAGCTATGCACACTCAAAAACAGATAGGATTTGCCAAATTAATTAGTTAATGATATATATATATGTTAATAATTAAAATTAATAATTAATGGGCTTTAAATCAAAATGCATGCTCGACCCATCAACACTATGAAGAGCCAGTACTATTACATCGATGATCAAGTATATGTATATACGTACATTCTACGTGTATATATATATATATATATATATCGGTCGTATGTATATGCATGTTTCCAACCACATATATATAATAATTCGGATTATCCATCTTTACACACACCCACAAATTCGCAAAAATCACCCACTTCTTAGTAAGTATTCCATTATTAAAGCTTTGACCAGAAAAGTCAAATAATATACGAGAAGTATCAATGTATATATTTTACTTCTCGTATGGTAGGTGTTTGGATTTTTATACCGGATTGGGATGTTTTTATAATACTAGTGTTTAGGCCTGTGCAATGGACGGGTAATCTCAAAATTTATTAATCAAAGTTAAAAAAATTGGAATTCAAATATATTAAATAGATGTACTGGAATCAACTTAGAAATTTGCTAGCTGGGTAGTCACTTCATCAGTCAAAATACTCCTAAAATTTTCCGCCTATTCACAAAGGTTATAGAAAAATATAATCGTAAATCCTAAGAGTTAATATAGGTTACAAATACAAAATTTAATATGTAATATCTAGATTAGTTAAGTCATATATCACAACTTAATCAATACGAAAGCTAGAGAAGAAACATACGAAAATTAACTCCATATAAATATTGATTCCAGTTTACCTTTTTTTTCACCCAACTTTAGCTAAATAAAAAATTTACCTTTTCTTATATTCTAATTAAAACTGTAAACTATATAATTTGAAAATACATACCAATTCATCAACAAAGACCATCTCGTACGTTTTGTTTCACGCCGAAACAGTTCATACATGTACAACACGGAATCTTAAATGATGGTTAACATGTGTTGGCTTAAGATCTTCAAGATGAACTAATGTGGTCATATTTTTTGTTGTTGAAGAAAAAGCCATAACGAACCTATAATGGACAACAAATTAAATTAAAAGAAATAATAATAACAATAACATAAGAATTCAATGTTAAAAAATAATAATAATGATTAATTATGTGCAAAGTATATAAAAGGAAAAACCCTTTTATAGTTGATCGTAGCTTCTTTTTTTGTTGTCGTACGTGAATTATATTATAGATTATCAATAAAAACGAAAAGTGTAAATTAAATATTTTTAAATTGGGTGAAATTGTAAATTGGTGATGGAAAACAGAAAAAGTGTAAATTAATTATTTTTAAGTGTAATTTGGTGATGAAAACCAAAAAGTATAATTAATTATTGGGAAAAGTACAAATTTCGTCCCTGTGGTTTTTCAGAAAAAACACGTTTCATCCCTGCCGTTAAAAACGAGCTTTTTTCATCCCTGTGGTTTTATTCCGTTAAAATTTTTCATCCCTTCCGTTATGTCCCCCCCACGTGCTAGTCACGTGAGGGCCTTTTCGTCAGTTTGCACCAAAAATCCGGGTTAAATTACATACAAGTCGAAAATTAGGGTTTATGACTACACGATTAGGTCAAAAGCGAAATTTTCATATAAATTATGATGTTTGGTCGGATTCGAAATGGGTTTGTTTTCATTCATGTGCAAACTGATTAACAATACACAAAAATACTTTAATTTCATCTCAAATCAAGTTATGTAGCTCAAATTAGAGTTCTTGGTTGAAGTCAAAGTTAACTTTAAAAAGTCAACTATGTGTTCATCACCCATTTTCGCCTAGATTTTCTGCCCAGCTCCTCTCCATTGTCTGGTACGGCCACTGTAGCATCTAAGATGGTGCTCTATAACCCACAGATAAGTTGCACGCTAGCTAGACCCCCCATTCTTCTGTTTTACGCCATCAAAGACGCTAAAATTCCTAATTTTGAGCCACCAAAAAAACATTCGGTGGTGAAAAAACATCATGGACTTTATTCGGTGGCATTAACGTATTTTTATTTTGTTGATTTTTGGTGCAAACTGACGAAAAGGTCCCCACGTGACTAGCACGTGGAGGGGACATAACGGCAGGGACGAAAAATTATAACGGAATAAAAACTACAGGGATGAAAAAAGCTCGTTTTTAACGGCAAGGATGAAACGTGTTTTTCTGAAAAACCACAGGGACGAAATTTGTACTTTTCCCTTAATTATTTATAAATTGGGTTAAAGTATAAATTGTTGATGGGAAACAAAAAAGTGTAAATTAATTGTTTTAGATTGGGGTTAAAGTGTAAATTGGTGATGGAAAACCAAAAAGTATAAATTAATTTAAATTAATATTAAAAAATTAGAAAATTAATAAGGATGGAGGATTAGGCTAAAGGAGGGGTATTAGGGGTGCCAAGTGTATCCCAACCCCTATATTATAAATGACCCAATTATATGCATCAGTTTTCTAGATATATTCCAATCCGGTCTTTCTTTTTACATTTCAAGTTTATGAACACTTTCAAATATATTCTATGTGTAAATGTGTAATTATATAAAGCGAGAAGCTAGCGGAAGCTACTGAGTCATTGATGCATTTTAATAGCAAATTAAAAAGAAAAGGAATTAATGAAGAAGAATAATTCAATGGTGGTCGACCGTCGACATTGATAATTTGATATGATACAGAAAAAGAGATTCACTTTTCTATTTTATACATAGTGTCATATAATGCTTTAACACACACAATATATATATATATATACACACAGTCGTGCCATCTTTGTTTCGTAGGTTTGTTCAAGATTTTTTACAATGGAGGATCTTGACAAGTATTATATAGGCCAGTGCACAAGACCCCAACTTTCAGACGGGGCCTCATTTTTCAAATTCTTAGTTATATATATGTATTATTTAGATATTTATTAAAAATTAGTATTTTAAGGACTTATAGATATTAAATATAAAATTAAATGCATGTTTTAAAAAGGGACTAGTATTCAAAGAAGAATGAAAAAAGTTTTATTTAGATATTTATTAAAAGAAATTAGTATTTTAAGGACTTATAGATATTAAAAATAAAATTAAATGCATGTTTTTAAAAGGGGACTAGTATTCAAAGAAGAATGAAAAAAGTTGTAACTTCTAAAGTCTTTTATGATGAGAACATTTCGTGTTTAATGAATTTTTATAAGCAATTAATACTCTTTTTTTTACACTCATAGTATCTATCTTAAAATATATGTATATATATCTATTATGTTATATGGGCCTCATTTTTGAAATTTGATTTTGCACACGGACGCCGAAATTCAATTGCCGACCTTGATTGTTTATTATTATATATATATATATACATATATATATATAATCTCTACTCCTTAATAAAATAAATCCCCCTATTAAATATTTATGTCTTTGAAATACCTTATTGCCTTTGAACTTTTTTTTTCTTTACGTAACTACCAAAAGTTACTAATAAAGCAGACCGCTTTCACCACTACTGCCGCCGCATTGCACGGATACCAGGCTCGTATTCTTAATTATTATACTCATATTAGATTAGTAAATGAAAATTATGATACCTGTAGTGGCCGGGTCAATAGTTGTGCCAAAGGACATCATGCATGTCAACTTCATCATATCTTTGTGCGGATGTACGTGTGTTAATTATACAAACATTTAGAGAAATAATTAATCTTTCCCATTATAGTTAAAGGAATATTACTAAGAATATTCCTAAACTAGAAAAGTCAGCATAGTTGTATAAATAGGATGTTCCATTTTAAGCAAGTACGATGAGATCGAAGCTACACCTTTTCTAAAGAAAATATCGTATATTGTAACAATTAGTCGATCTATATATCATATAATTATCAGATCACCCAACAATATTTATTAGCACCTTCGGTATATATATTTATTAATTCAACGTATTTCGATCACCTAACAAGCTACCGAGCTAGCAACCCTGTCGATCGAGGATTGAATAATGTAAAACCGACGGGGAGTGGTTGTTCAAATTATATTGCGCGCCGGCCATGATTCAATAAACACGTGCGTACATACGACGCGGGTCTTGTTATGAAGCCTATATAGCTTGATTTTCTTTTTCCTGCGCCTATGATCAGGTTACAAATATATTTCTAAAGGAGCTGAGGGACTTTGACTCTTTGAGCTTTTGCTGGCTATCGTAGTGATTTAACACAAAACTAACGTGTAAGGTTGTAATTAAGCTCCGATCCTTTCTATTTATACACGTTCAATTCATCACTTGGTCTATTCCGTGTTAATTAGTTTATATGCTATAAGCTAGGTATATAATAAGCTAGCTATTAAATTAATTACTTCAATTCGTATATGTTTGTAAGTAGAAGAAACGTAGTACATTTTTAGTTATACCACAAAAATGATCGTTAATTAATATATATGTGATGAAACTACCTAGCTAATTAAATGATCGTCTATATACCAATCATCGATATATGGATTGGTATATGGTGGAGCTTTAGACGGAGAGATCTTGGGTTCAAATCTTGGTGTAATACTCTCTGGAACAGTGGTTTTCCCATAATGGGTTTCTTCTGAAATTGGAGTTGGATATATGGAGTGACATGTTGCTGAGCCCAAATTTACCGTTCAAAAAAAAATATAATAAAAAAAAATGACCACATATATATATATATATACAATTAATTCGTACATAAACAGGTAATTACTACTAGCGATGATAATGAAACTACCCACGTCTATACCCAAGTACGTGGTCGTCTATACAATCTTTGAAATTTATGTATCGGTTTGGGGACGCCAAATGTTCTTTAACAAGAAAAGTCTCATTGCCAAAACCCTTTTTCTCTTGTAGTGTACGTGTGTAGTCTATAAAATGTTTATTACATAACCTTCTTCGATCTTTAATTTTTGGGAAATGATAAACACAGCCTTGGGGCTATGTGTATCATGTTATTACATGCATAAATAATTTGCACATTGAACATAAATACCCCTATATTTACGGATTGATATCTATTGTATAACCTTTGATGCATGTAATAACGTATTATACATAGCCCGGGGCTATGTTTATCATTTTCCTTAATTTTTTATTTAAAAAAATGGGGATAGATTATTTTTTATATTCAATATACAATTTAGAAGTATATGTATTCAAATCATCATACAAATTAATTTAATGTATTATACAATATTCAAACCTTTTGCTTGATCATTTCATCATTTGAATGTTTTTAATTAATTTTTTGTTGTTGCAAGTTTATATATATGTTGTATATATCATAGTATATATCTTAATTCAGTGATCACCATTTCTTGATCAACTGATTTTTCGTAACACTAATTTAAGTTGCGGAGATAATTTTGCTATATATAGTACCAAGCAGAAGTGAACCTTTAATAACCACTTTTAACTTTCATTCACACGACTGACATTAATAATGACGGTTTTAATATATATATATATATACTTTCATTCACACGACTGACATTAATAATGACGGTTTTAATATATATATATATATATATATATGGGGAAGTGAGTATGGGGTTGTCCCTCATCTAAGCTTAGATGGGGAAACCCTTACAATTTGGTTTTTTAATCCATAAATATCACGGGGCCCCATCATTTGTTTAAAATACAAATATTATTAAAATATTTGTGTTTAAGGAGTTCCCCATCTAAGTTTAGATGGGGGGACAACCTCATATTCACTTTTCCATATATATATATATATATATATATATGCAATGACGGCTTAAACTTTTTGATTACTTTAAACGAGATGAATATTTGGGGTCCTACTTTACAAGCGTACAAATGTGAAGGAGATGTTATGATTTATGAAACCCATTACTATGAAATTGTGACTAGAGGTTTATCAATTTATTCTATTAAAAAGGAACCATTCTAAGCGGCTGATAACTACTTATTATCAAAAGGCAATGGTTATTGGGTTTATTACTACAATAGCAATAGGCAATTTCTGTTGTTGTTTTTTTTTTTAAATAATGATATTAGCTCATATATCACATACATTAAGCCCACTGTATAACAAGATATTGAGGCCTCAAAAGTCAAAAGTATGAGGGCCTAAAGCAATGGCTTGCTTTTCATGTAGTGTTAGGCCGGCTCTCTATATATATATATATGATATATATGTTCGATCAGTGATCACTCTATCTATTTGTCATCGATCACTAGGTAGCTAGTAACTACTATATATATCTTGCTTTTTTTTGGAGTGCATCCAACACCGGCCTGTCGATCACTTGACCTAGCTAGCTATCTGATTTTTCTTATAGCTTTGATCTTGTTAGCTAGGATGTTAATAAAAATAGAAATGTATGTGTCTGAGATCAGCACAAGATCGCTACTAGCTAGCTAAATATGTTCGATCAGCTTGATATATATATTTCATGAACAAATTAAATTAAGATTTCTAAAATTTTTTCTGATAGAATTAATTATTATTCACATAATTAAGAATTACAATGGGCCGGGTGGCAGATAATCAAGAAGTTTCACAACACACGCACACTTGATAATGCATCTTGCTTGTGATGCCCCTAAAACGAGTCACATGCATTCTGCTTCAAAAAACCACATGCAGTTGATCAACTAATTAATGAAAAATAAAAATGATCAAATTAAATGAAATAAAAATGACAAACACTATTAGATTAATGGTGTTTAGGATCAGGTCCCCCGGGGCTCAAACGAGTAGGTGCATAGCCACTTTCTTGGTTCTTAGCATTGCCAACTCCGTACCCTAATCCCGCCACCTTCCGCTCAAACATGGCTCTGAAGGGCGCGCTTAGGCGGCTCTTCCTATGTTCCAACATTCGTGCATTCGTATGCAAACACAAAACTAAGAAAACACAGAACCAAATCTGCCACTTAACCATATTTAATTAGAGATGCCTTGCAATGATCTCATTCCATTCCTAGGCCTATTTATAGCCATTTTCGTCATACGTAAGGTGGGCTAGGAAAAAAAAAAAAAAAAACTAGCGTTATTAATTAGTGATGCATATATGTAATGACATGATCAAACAAATGTCAATTGAATACTATAGAAAGTATAGAATATATGAATGTGAATATACAATAAAAGACAGAACATCCAATCCTAGATTAAGAATGTGTGTCAGCAAAGTGAATTATTGAAGGTCTACTCAGCTCAATTTCACTAATTAATTAATGTGCTACTTGAACAACCTTAATTAAAGGATAGATATGATGTGAGTAGTTTCAAAATTGTGAGTACTCTTTAGGCCTTGTACTCGTTGAATGGATCGAAGGGTCAAGTAAACCCACTCACTAAACTTTTAGGTCATTAATTAGTTCTTTAATTTTGAGTTCTTTAATCAATATATTATGATTCCCTTTATAGTCATTTGAGATATATTGTAGAGCGTTAGCAGGTTCAATGTGAAAAATAAGAAATATATATATCGCTGATATATATTATTCTCGATGAGTCGATCGATGACCTAGCTTCAACTGATCTACGAACGTCGTTTATCTGGAATGAGTTTTCGTTCTTGTGCCTTCTTTAAAGTTGACACGTGAACTTACTTAATTAGGCTGTAGAGGCAGATCAGCTAGCGTAGGGGGACTAGATGGTGCTCAGCTCCCTCCAACTAACAGAATTTTTTACTCAGCTCGTATATAATGACAGTTTTACCGACCTAACAAGAAACTACAGCTGGAATCCTGTTATCCTATTTATTCTATAAGTTTTCATTTCAAAGGTTAAATCAACATGAACTTCTCCAGCTGGTCATCCCAATCAAGCAACCGACCCTTTTTAATTTCAAATCCTAACTCTTCACTGTTAGGCTGCGAATTGAACATATGTTGATTAAAAAAAAAAAAAAAAAAAAAGGGTAGCACTATAATTAGGTCAGGCCAATCCAAAATTAAAAGCATGCTTCCTGACCCTTGGCTTACTCAAACACACTTACATAGGGCCAAAATTCATTTCAAATAATGCACATTAATTAGTTAGAGATTTATGATTTTGAACTGGAGCTAAATTAATGAAGTTGGCCGGGATCAAAGTATATATATTGGTTGTAACTTGATCAAGCTAGGCCACTTGTGTAATGTATATGTATTGCTCAAACAGATTACTAAGAAGATAAATATAGAATACATTTGTGAACAAATAATAAAGATACATCAGAAGCAGAAATCAGAAGATAACATAGGGTTGGTTTGATTCTTGCAAAAGAAACAAAAACAGTAATTAATGTAGCTGGGCTTGTATTTGACATAGTTTAATAATCAGTATCAAAACTGGAATTAAGGGTGTTGTTCTGAAGGAATTCAAAATAAATTTTTAATAATGTTGTTCAAAATAAAAAATAAAATGTAAACTGTATGATTAAGTCTAAAAGCTGGATTTTCGGAGCTGCATTTGTGTCCCCTTATTGCACGGGTTGTACTGAATTAGCAGAAAATCGCTACTAGCTTTGAATCTTTGATGTTTGACTTTTTTTTTTTTTTTTTTGCTATTAAAGCCAAGTTTGTATTATGGATGCTGAATAGAAAATAAATATATAAGTACTCGTAATTGGTAAGGATGGAATTATGATAATGACGAGTGACTAGTGACATTGCTAATCATGGCCATAAATGGTAATGCTAAGGAATGCTACATTCATGAGTTCATGACCAAAATTTTACTTACAAAATTTAAAAACACATGTGACATCACAAATTATATTTATTTTCTCTTTTTTTGATTCACTTTTTTTTTTCTATTGGTCCACATGAGTTTGTAAATATGGTCACTAAACTTTTGTTTGTAACTATATCATTTCTCAAGTAAGCACCAATCTATAATCTATAATACCTAATAAAGCAAATTTTTTTTTTTTTCTTATTAAACTTTAAGCCTTTGATAGGACTACAATACCCTTACATCAAAACCAAAAATCCTCACAAATATCTCATATTCGATCAATGCCCCTCTATAAATATATTTGTTTTTCATTAACTGCACCACCCTTTTACATCAACTACCTTTATATTAATAATCACATCGTTAACGCCACCACCACCTGTCACCGTCTCGTCATCACATTACATGGGTACCCATCTCATATATTTTGATAGCCACTAGCAACTATATCAACCTATAATACACGTGATAGATTTTGTAAGCGACGTCTATACACATCCACCAATTTGCCATAAATATCCACTATATGCGAATATGTTTTTGTACAAAAAATATACTTGCCTTAGACCTGAAAAGTCAAAGTATCATACCGGAAATATATCAAGGAATACTTCTCAAGTTCTCATATGGTGGGTGTTTAAGTGTTTATACGTGTACGTTCCTATATCAAGTCCTTTTATTTTATTATATACCAATAAAACTGAAGCTAGGAAAGGATTGTTTACTATTTGATATGCCATATAAATATGTTTGAAAACACATCGTATATAATTCGCTTTGCTATTGCAAGGAGACGTTGGGGTCCGAGTTTGACATAAAAACTAATTGAAAATAAAGGAAAGACAGAAGTACTGACATAAATAATCAAATTCATAAAAATAAAGCGATAATTAGAAAAAACCGATATTAACATCTTAATTATAAGTTTTTAAATTTTTTTTTATTATAATGTGTAAGTTTTTATGTGTGGAACAAGTTTGTTTTTTTTTTCTTAATATAATGTATAACTTTTAATGCGTGAAATGTCATCTTATTTTACATGCAGCATAAGTTGTTTTTGACAAAATCCTCTAAAAAAAATTACACAATTTAACTCATTAAGTACCCGACAAACCTGGTTATTAACTACCTCTAATTGCAAGTCCTAATGCACATCTAAATAGTCCAAATAACCAATGACCCTCAATTAAAAAAATAAAAGAATAAAAATGATCGGGTGAGCTAGTGATCTACATGTGATGAATTTTAAACTCATAATAAAAATTGAGGTTCAATGTTGAGTGATGGATTTTCTTTTACCTATGATGAGTTTCCTCATGTGAGGAATGAACAAGATCGGATGGGCTAGTGATCCATCAGTAATCCCAAATTATCGTTAAGTAAAATCAAAACAACCCAGAAGTTTTCATCCTGTAACGGTGTAACCCAGTTCAGCCAACTAATGTGACGAGACATGTTCTAAATTCTAATAGATAGTCATCCAATATCTTTTTGGTAAGCGATGAATTAGCTAAACTGAAGGATCACAAACCATATGATTAAATAAAAATCTTACAATACACCCTTCTAGCTTTGCCAAACTAACTCATTTTGACTCCACCAAGAGGAAAAATTAAGAAGTAAAATGACAGATCATCTAAACAAAATTTAACCAAGAAAATATAACAAAATACAAACACCATAGCCACATATCACTATATAATGCGATATTAACTCCTTTACTTGTAATATCTGCAGTTGATGTCCCTCCCCCTGTTGCTGTAGCTCCTAGTGTATTCTTCCCTTCCAAACTGCCATTTTCCAACAAAACTTCAATTTAACAATTTTTTGATATGCAAATCCGATACTTGCTATACAGAATTAATGGATCAGATGATTGAAGGTGATTAACTACTTGTAAGTTTATTACGAACGAAGTTCTTTAAACTTGATGTATTTAATCAGAATCTTCAAAATTTTGTAGCTAATCACTAATATTATTACAAAGTAGACGCGAGTACTAAATAACCATGAACATCCAATACATGAAACGGTCATGTATGTCTGAAAACTGTGTTGGCATGAAAAATGACACAAACCTAATACGAATTAAGCAAACATGAAACTGAACCCGGTGTCAAATTATACTGGGTCAAATATGAGATGACCTAATTATTGTCTGAGTTTGACCAAGCACAACATGGACCTTACACAACTCAAGGAACCAAACACTAGGCTGCAACAAACGGAATGAACTTTAACGGTCTTTATCATATAACTTTTTTTGATTTAAACTAAATAATGATGAGCATGAACACTTAAAAAGAACCAACTTAAAGCGTTCATGTTTGTTCGTTATGTTTGATTAACAAACAAAACAACAGGGCCACTATGTTAGAGGATGTTTATTGTTAAAAAGCATGTGTTTTTTGTTGTTAGTCCATTAGGAAGGTAAGTACACGAAAAAATGAAGATAAACAAACATACATCACCAAATGACGTTTAAAATATACAACGTTCTTTTCATTTATGAGTGTTTGTCACCATTTGCATAATAGATTAACAATTACTACTCTGTTTTACTGATATTTCATATATGTGTGGGAAATACACAAACGAACAATGGATGGAACCTATGTTCATGCCTGGTCATCACTTAATCATATCCTTTCTTTTACTAAACATAAAACAAAATTCTTGCAAACTGTTCGTAAATAGCCCTACCCGCCCACAAACTTAAATTGACAAACATATTGGTTCAAAACTATATCAACCGAACCCAAAACAATTGAAACGGGTTCAAAAATAAAAGGGGTGACCTGAAACTATTCAAATTGACTGAAACTCGACCCACATTAGTACATTACCAGTTACCTAAATTGCAAGCCAAAACCATTTGGACCACCCCAGATACCACCCATCAACCAAAACACAGCCTGGATAGCCAGCCCATCTTTGTAGGCTTCCTTGCTTATTGAAAACTTACTACATTCCTAAAAATATTAAGATTGGATTCTAACTACATTTGCCAAAAATAGTAACTTTAACTTAAACACTAAAGTAGCCATAGGCGGACCTACATTAAACCTAGGGGTAACCTGGGCTACGGGTCCGCTAGATCCATGTAGTGTAATTTTTTTTGAAAAACGATATATTATTCATTGGTGCTACGGGTCAAACAAATATGGGATACCCGTCAATGTAACTAAATCAAAACTTTCAAAAGATTATCCTAATAATAAACTCATAAAGACGTACTTGTGCATTAAATGATAAATGAAAACTACCCAAAGTGTCAAAAACTCTTAACAATCATTAAAAATAGTCAAAAATCCTAAAAAATCGTAACAATTCAGTCAGTATCGTTATTTTACATCGATATAAAGCCAACAATAAAAAATTTGTGCTACTCATCCCTATAAATCCTGGGTCCGCCACTGAAAGTAGCACTACTTAATAAAAACAATACATACCTTGATGGGAATTTGCAACCGCTATGACCTGAAAAAAATAAATAAAAAAAATAAAACACCAAATTATAATCTAGCAAATTACACTACATTATAATAATAGCAAAAAACTTGGTAACTAAAAACACCATTCAATACCTCAAAATGTCCAACATTTTTCAAATTTCGCAAAGTTGTGATTTGGTTGGTCATTTTGTCTAAAAATGTTGACGTCTCAAGATATTAAATCGCATTTTTGTTTACATAATATTTATTCTCTCAATTAATTAATACACAAATAAATTCTTTAAAGAAAAGGAAAAGAAAAGAGAAAGAAGTGTTAGTATTTACTTGGGTCAAGGGAAGTCAAAGCAGCAGTATTGGCAAAGTTACAAGTATCTTCAGTCATACCATTTTTAGTACAATAACTATTAAACGCATACGACGCCGTTTTCCTAACATCAGCCGCATCATAACAAGGCCCACCTTGCTGAATGGGTGTACAGTCAGCCCCGCCGGTCCCACATGCCCAATCGATGGCAGATTGAAGTGCGGAATCTTCGGCGTTGTTTTTTGCAACACACCATAGGTTGAGTGCCACGCCGGCGGGTTGAGTTTGTGACGCGGCGGAGACGGCGGTGGTAAAGATGATGATGATGATGATGATTAGAAGGAAAAGGGTTGTGAGTATAGGGGGAAGCTTTAGATACATGATTGTTGTATGTATAGATTTGGATGTGTGTGAGTGTGAGTGTGAGTGTGTTTTTTTTTACTGTGAGTATATGAGCGTTGGGGGAAGATGGATAGATCGTGGAGACAGAGTAATTTTTGCAAGTAACTGCAAACGGCTGGACTTTTGTGTCTTTTCTTTGGATTTTACTGTCGTGTTTCACATGCATTTCACCGATATTTTTGCGAGTAAAATAGGACGGACTATTTTTCTACTGATATTTTTGCAAGTGATATTTTTTTTCCTTCGAGATATATGAATAGGAAGTGAAAATAATGGTACACACAATTAAATTTGGTAAAAAATTCATTTCATATTACTCGTAATTTTTTAATACATATATCAACTTTGAAGTAAAAATTAGACAATCCTTAGCTTTTTAGATTGAAATAAATTTGAATCATGATTTTTAATTTTAATTAAAGAGTTGAGATCTTTCCAACTTCACCTAAAAAGTTGTTTCAACCTTAAGGATCTTAATCCTAAAATTTTAGTATATACTGTAAATGTTTTTCAATCAACTTGTCATATTGTAAAAGACAATAAACATACAAGCTAAGAAGATTGGAATTGAAATTTTGAAATGAAGTTATATTTGGAGTTAATGATTTACGAGAACGGTATCTGCGCATTACAGCGGTGATGGAGGTGGCGACGGTGGCGTAATGGCGACGGTGGTAGTGGCGGTGACGGGTGGTGATGGCGGCGAGCGGCAGTGGCAGCGGCCGAGATTGGTGGTGGTTGTGACGCCGGTGAGTACTGGAAGTTATTAATGTAATGTGGCTATGATGTATGGTACATCATGGAATAGAATGTGTACATTATTGGAACTTAATATTGAAATTTTAAAATTAATGTTGAAAATTAAAAGTGAATTTGCTTTATAATATAGTATATATAATGGTGGTTTTTGATTTAGGGTACTCTTTTTCTTTTATTGTTAACTTAGGTATATATTATGGAGCCAAACTCAAGCCGTATTCAAACCTAATCGAGTCGAGTTCGGACCTGCATATTGAAAGCTTGTCGAGCTATCAAGTTGAGCTTAAGCCTACTCAATTGTTTTCGAGCCTAGCACGAACACCATAAAGCTCGAGCTCATCTTTATTGTAGCGATGTTCATATGAACTGCAAACTGTAAAATAAATTATATTTACATAAATTCAGTACAATACAAATAGTTTTATATCCAGCGGATCATTTATCAAGAATCGCATACCTCAGTTTCAGTATTGAAAGATAGAAAATGTCAATATACAAGAGCCGTTTACTAGGCATAAACGTAACATATATTGAAAGCACAAAACACATGAACTGAACAAGATCTCAACATTATGCAACTACATTAAAACAAACCACTAATTTGTCAAAAAATAAAGCAAATTAAATTGAATTAAACTAAACTTACTATTAACAATGACCATTATTCTGTTCAGAATAGCTTTCTTCGCCCTTCTGGCCCCATCTATACTATGTTGTACAGCTCGGGAGCCTGAACAACCAAGCTACAACTCAAACCATAATCTGCATAGGTACGTGAAGTGGCTCAAAAAACATGGGAGAAGATACAAAGGTAATAATGAAAGGGGAATAAGATACGGTATCTACCAATCTAATTTTCAGTATATCGAGTATATCAACTCACAAAATCTTTCCTACAAGCTCACTGACAATAAATATGTGGATCTAACCAATGAGGAGTTTCAATCTTTTTATATGGGTTATAAAAGTCATGGGCATTCAGATTCGACCCATCCCATCAACATCACACAGGATTTGCCAGCAAGTGTGGATTGGAGAAAGAAAGGAGCTGTAACTCATATCAGAGATCAAGGCAAATGCGGTACAAGAATTGTGAGATTTAATTAGATGTGGCAACTTGGCTGGGACAGGCAGATCGGGTAAAGGGTCAAGAAGGATTGGGGTTGATTGGGTCATTTTTTAGTATGGGACAAAACAGGATGGTTGGGTTGGGTTGGGTTGACATGTTAACACTTGTTTGTTCATAACTTTTATAAAGAATAATGCACTAATTATGATTGAAAAGGCTACTTTATAACAACAATAATTCAAATATTTGAATAAAACAATTTACAATGATGCACGCGTTAAAAATAGACTGGGAGTGAATTTCATCCCGTCTGACAAGTTTCCCTTTCAGCTAATTTATTCTGATTTGATACAACTGGAATAAACACAAACCAAATCCACCCATTCATAGGCAAATGGGTAGAATCTATCTCCTCTAGGCTTAATGCATTTTACCTCACTGACATTATTGAGTTGGGATTGTACAAAAATTTGATGCAATGTGACATTTATATGGCATTGTATAATTACTAAACAAAAGGCGTTACAAATGCAGGAGCTTGTTGGGCATTCGCTGCAGTAGCAGCAACTGAAGGCTTCAACAAAATAAAAAGTGGTAATTTAACAGCTCTATCAGAACAAATGCTTATAGATTGTGATGTCGACAATGGTGACACAGGATGCGTTGGTGGTATAATGGAACACGCATACGAATTTGTCATACACAATGGTGGAATCACAGCAGCAGATGATTATCCTTATGTAGCCAAAGAGCATAAATGTAACAAATCAAAAGCTAAAATAAGTGCAGTTACAATAAAAGAATACCAAAAAGTACCTGCTAAGGATGAGAAAAGTCTAGAAGCTGCAGTCTCCAAGCAACCCGTATCAGTTGCAATTGCTGCTGGCTTTCTATTTCAGCTATACTCCCATGGAATTTTCACGGGTCCCTGTGGTACCCACTTGAATCATGCGGTAACAGTGGTCGGTTACGGGGAAGAAAATGGAACGAAGTACTGGATTGTTAAGAATTCTTGGGGTAAAGACTGGGGTGAAGATGGCTATATGAGAATCAAGCGTGGAACTAGAGGTAGAAAAGGCAAGTGTGCTATTACAATGGACGCGACTTACCCTGTCTTGTCTTAGTGTCTTCATGTAAAGAAAAAAAAACTGACTGCATCAATATTCGATACTTGTATCAGGTTGTAATTATGAATACTTTATGGGTAAGTGATCATGGATTCATGGCTTCTTGATACACAACACAACAAAATGTAAATTCATAAATCGTAATAATATGTGGGACACTAAGAGTTCAATTCTGTGAACCGCTTTTTAAGAATATAAGCAAAATCCAATTCACCGATGGCAGTCAGTCCTTCGAATACCTTCTGCCTTACCTTTATGTAAGGTATAAAACCTCTGTCAGTCATTCTTAAAGCAACTTTCCCTCCCAAAACAAACAAACCAGATTCTAAACACATCTCCACAGCCAGCTCATAGCTCTCGAACCCAATTTGTATATTCATTTCCTCTAGAAAATTAATCATTTCGACTGCTTTATGTACATCTTTGTTTGCTCGCATTGCCTTTAGGACCTTTACCACCATCTCTTTTCTCGGAGATAATCTAAACTTAACTACCAGTTCCTTCATTAGCTCTTCAATGTACTTTGTCTTTCTAAGGTCACAAAGTAGACCGATTACAGAGCCAAAACTCTCTAAATCGGGAACACATCCTGCACCAGCCATGCACCGCAAGACATGAACCGCCTCCTCATACTGATCAACCTTGCATAGTGATGAAATAAGGTAGTTGCATACACCACCATCAGGTCGATATCCAATCGACTTCATCTGCAATAGCATACTAGCAACAGACTCATCAGTTTGCTTTCTTTCATGAAGCCATACAGTCGATAAAAGTAGGTGAGTTTGGGGAACAGGGGAACAGCCTGAGCGAAGGGTGCGCTGTAGGACTGCCAGGGACAGAGGTAAAGGATTACTGCTTTGCAATGTGAAAGAGAGGAGGTAGGCATACGCAACTCGAGGGCGATCACGAGGCCTTAAAGAAACAAAACTTTGTAGAATTTCATCAATAATTTTGGTTCTTTGATCTTGGTGAAAGTTTATGAGAAACGAAAAGGGATTGGAGGTCTGACAAGTTTCTTTTGACACACCGAGAATGTCTGCAATTTGCTGGTAACTTTTGGCTGTGACTGCATCTTGAATCGAATTCTCAACTAATCGTTGTGATGAGACTGAATTTATAACGGAAGAAAAGTACATAGACTGAAAAGAAAACGAAATCAGTGGTTTACGTAGCCTTGGCACTGAAAGCGCCATAATTTACTTATTATTATAGCTTCAATGTGCAGAGTAAAGATGATGCGCTCAGCAAACGAAACCCTGCAGATATAAATCCTGATAAGAATCTACATAAACATACAAAGTCAATCAATTTTACATCAAGCATCCAACTTTAAAATGAGGCTCGAAAATGGGTCACACTGAGCTCTTATAAGGTTGAGCCAATCTATTTTGATCAGTAATTCGATAAAAGCTCGACACAAACAATGTCGATACGTCTAACACATACGTATGTGTATGTTTTTATTGACCAGACAACAACATACATTATACATGATATCCAGGTGCTTTGTGTACTAAGTGAGGCATTTTATCAAACAGTTGGTGTTCATTTCCAAAATTACACAAGTATCTGTCCCTAAAACTGTTAAACTAACTACCGGTAGAGATTCAATTAAAAGGGAATTAGTGAATTACTTACCAACTGATAGATAGGAAAACTGAAGTCACGTAAAGGGGTTTGTTACTTTGTTGTACCAGTAAAAAAAATAATACTCGTAATAAAATTGAAGTATCAAAGATAATTGATGTTAATGGTTAATGCAGATACTTTAAATATTAAATAATAAATAATTAAAGATTAAAGACAATTTAAACAACTTGCATACCCAAATGAATAACATTCAACGGGGAATATAGATTATTCATTGGCACAAAATAAGAATATAAATAACAAACCTTAGTATAAAAAGTTAATAATGAAAAATAAATAAATATTACTACAATAAATATATTTATATGTTATGGTTGACTTGATGAGATAAACCTTTTCATGTTTGATCAAATCGATCGATAATTTTGAACATGTAAAATTATTCAAAGTAATTTGAAATTAGTTATATTAGACTCGATATCTATTATTATATAAATAAAACAAGATTTTGATTACATTATGATATTTTAAAAAAATCTTACTTGACATCTAGGTTTTTTTTTATCAATTAACTTTTTTATATAAATGTATTTATGACATCATATTAAATTTTGATTCTTAACCATCATTAAAAAGTTTTTCAAAAATATTCAAACTTAATGTAAAATAATATATCTTTAAAGATCCAATCATAATATCATATATCAATTTTTTAGAATAATATATCATCATTTTTATTTTCATTCTTTTTTTAACCTGATCATTATCATTTCTTGCAATTTAAATTTAATTTCGAAAAAATCATGTTACTTTACATAATTTGGTTTTGTTTTCTTAATGCTAGATAACATTCGTATTATCGTATAGTAAAAGAAGTACGAGTAAGATGTATAATTCCTATCTATTAGATCAACACTTTTACGTTTTTGTTTTTTTACGTAAAACCATTTTACCCTGAGTGTTAGTCAATTATTTTAGAATTTACATTTGTAGCGCGCATGATAATTAACGGTTCCATGGTTCTTTATTTTTATCATCAACTTTTATATAAATAATAGTAGTGTTGTATTTTTGTATGTTAATCATCTAAATATCTATGATATGCTCGGATATTACCCAAAATGATAAGCTAGTAAAGAGCTCAAACTGAATTCCTATAAATGAAAAACATGTAACTTTCTAACTTATTTCTCCTCATTTCCAAACTTGGTTGCCACTAAGCCAAATACAACTTCCATACGATATTAGCATTTTCGGTATGTTTCAAAATTACTATAGTCATATTCTATCTCAAAAAATATATGTAGTAGTTAACTAGTTTTTGTACCCCACGCGTTGCCGCGGGATACGCTTTCTACACGACAAAGTTTTGTTCCCAAATTTATGTCTCGAACTCAAAATTTAAAAACAATTAAACATGTAACAATAACAATAAAAAATGCAAAAGATTAAAAAGATGTATTAAAACATATGCAATAACTATATTAATGTTTTAGATGTTATAAGAATGTAAGACGTAATGATGACAAAAGTTATTATATAAAAAACATTATTATATAAAAATACAGATGAAAATAATCAAAACAAATGTGTAAAAGTAAATCCGTAACTATGTGATAGTATCTGATAAAAATCCAAAAGTTTAGTGTGACAAAAATGAAAACTTTGATGTAAGGCAAAAGTTAAAAGATCGAAAAAATTGGTAAAAATTAGTATATGTTATAAGAACTTGTAAGGCATAAAGGATTTGTAAATTTGTATAGACCTTTTGTATAAGAACATAAACAATAACTATGTTAATAATTAAATGTTACATGGAACTAAGACGTAACGATAATGATATTATATATTAAAAACGTTATATATATATATAACATATATATAAAAAGACGGATAAAAATAGTCAAACAAAATGTTTAAAAGTAAAATCGTAACTACGTGAAAGTTATTTGATGAAAAAAAAAGAAACCCAAAAACTTAGTGTCATGAAAATTAAAACGAAATTTTGATGTGGAACAAAAGTTAAAAGAATATAAAGTTCATGGGGTTAAACTGAAAAATGATAAAAATTATTATGTGCTATAAGAACTTGTACATTCTACGCATAAATCACTTATACATTCATATAGGTTTTTAGTATATTAAAAATGAGATAAAAGTTAAAAAAAAATAGAAATTTTAGGGGGTTAAAACGAATACTGGTTAAAATTAAAAGGATTAAAATGAAATTTAGTTAAAATTAATGTGTGTTTTAATAACTTGTACCTTTTATGCTTAAAAAACTTATACATAGCACTTTGGTTTTTAGTATGTATATAATTAAGTGTATATAACCTTCACTTACAAGTTAAAATCTTCTTATAACCTTTTATAATACAAAACCGAACTTATCCATTCAAAATATGATGCCGTGCCGCCACGAACCCAGCAACTCGTTTTCTCTCTCGGCTCTTTTTTTGTCTTCACCAATTATTATAATAAATATATTACGCTACTCATATGATCATAACTATATGATATATACACACATTTCTCATTTTGGTTTGAGTCCAAACTTGGCATCAAAGTCATGTAAATGCACCGTGACATCAACACCGAATCTTGAGTCATGTGTATATATATACAAATAGCTTTAAGTTAAACAATGATCAAATTTATGTATCATTAGCATATACTTCAACTATCATTTTTTATCCACAATGGGTGACTCGGACCATAATCACGATGGTGTTAGCCCGCTGTTAGTTGGTGTTCTTGGGGTTGTCTCGGGTGCAATTGTAGTCGCTTTTATCCATTGCATATTGGTTAGTTGTCGTAATAATCCTGACCCCGCCCCTGAGCCAACTAGACCACCCAATATGTACCGCCGTCCAAGAATTAGGGTTGAACGTGACTCCAATGCAAGTTTATCGAACCCTAGTAGTACTAGTACTAGTGCATCAAGTTCAAGTGGTAATTCGTCCGTCTTGTTGACGGTGCATAAGTACTCAAAAGATTTTAAAGAAGGGACGTGTGTGATTTGCTTGGGTGAATTTGAAGAAAACGATGAAGTTAGGATTATGCCAGAATGCGCTCATGTTTTTCATGTGGCGTGTATTGATATGTGGTTATTTTCTCGTGGTAATTGCCCTCTTTGTCGGGCTAATGCTACTCCTCGGACACAGGATGTTCTTTTATCGATCTTGGCTTCTAATCCCATAGCTTAAGCTGCCACAAGTGTTTATGCTCTGATGTTTGCCATACTTCATCTGTTGAAGTAGTGAAGGCCTCCATATAACTTAAAAGTTCCGAAGTTGAATATCATATTTTTTGTATGTATAAAGGTATATATACATGAACAGATTGACATATGAATGACAAAAAGTTCAGATTTTGTGACAACTTTTTAAATAATCCTTGCATATAATTTAGTCACATGAAAAGATATTATTGCATTCCTATCTAATCTAAGTATCCAATACATGGGGCTTCAGCACCTCTTTACACTACATATAACTAACTCTACATACTCAAAAAATGCCATTACCAAGTCACCATTCCTAGAGTTTTCAGCTAAATGTTCTGCTAGAACTTTAGTTTAATGATATGATAACAACATACAGTTAAGGCTACATGTTCCTTAACGAGAATATCTTCTCTTCGACTTCACACGTCTACGACACTGACAAAGGAAGATTACAAAACCAATAAGAAGCACCTGTACGATTATCACAACCTTCAAACCTGCAAGCATTAATTAAGTGACTCATTACCAAAAACACCATCCTAGTTGTACTGAAAGCGTTATAACGAAAATGTATACTTAAGCGATGTCAATATGGTTGGGTACAGCAACCAAAAAGAATTGTCAATGCTACAAGGAAAACAATGTTGTAATCAAAACTTAGAAAAACTGAAACGCTGTAAATTTTTACTTTCAAACGTCTATTATTAGATTTTGTAATATCCCTTATATAAGCATGAAACTGAGAACACTTTCGGGCCAAAAATTATGACAAAAACTATAATGGACTTGAAAACTTGTCAACCCAAAATGGATAGTGGTGTAGTGTTATCGTACATGAGAAAATATCGTTTGGTTGTATAAGTATTTATATAACCATTGTCAACAATTTTATAGTTAATAGGTAAATAATTTGACCAAAGAAGTCAAGTGTATAACAAAGCTCATTATATGGAATGTACAGAGCATAGAGAACCATGTTTTACCTTGGAGTTTATGGATTGTGTCTTCCCCGCTAAGGCTGACTTTTTTCTGTTTGACACCAGCGGAACGAAGTCTAGTGATTCGGGAACCGTAATTTAGTGTCTTGTATTCTGTATGCCCACCCATGACACATGTATTTGGACAGATGATGGATCCATCATTCTCATCACTCCCATCACAACAGTCTAATGAAGAAAGGGTATAAAACTTATATGATCAATAAAAATGTCAAAGTCAGTTCAAATCCATATAATGCATATTTTACATAAATACCAGCACTGAAATTATCTATTGATCTCATTTTCATTTTATACAAGAATGAAAATAGCAAGGCTGGTTAAGTAAATAAGTTAATAAAAGTAAAGACGGAAATCAACTAACCACAAATTTGGTCGTTCACACGAGATGAGAATAAAAATCGAGGTGAACTTCCTGCATTCCTGCAATAGAACTTGGCGGTAGGGCAAGCTGATGTTCCTGTAGATCACAAAAAAAGAAAAATAAAAAATAAAAAGTTATAGTCTGCGTATATATCAATCTAGCAATTCTGCTTTGCCACGTACAACACAAAGTTAAAGCTTCCTTAAAAACCATTATTTTCGGATGTACATAAACATACTAAGATAGAACAGAAATATTCAGAGAACCAGCAAAGGAACTTATTTATTTATTAAGGATTAAGGCAATAACTTATCTGTTAGACACACTTTTGACAGTGTTGCTGTCTAAACCAGCTTAACGAGCTAAAGAACATATCAGCGTCGTCATGGAGTACACAACCATTCCAATAAAAGGTGAACCCATAAAGAGACAGTAACAATGTTAACAAATAGCAGCCGGTAGATTCAGCTGAAAAGACCCTATCATATTTACTTGTTTTGCAGCATAAGTACAAAGTATGGAGTCAGAACCAAAGCTCAAACAGGTTACAATTTAGATATTTTTTTTCAGATACTCCAAACCTCACTACACATTACTTCCAAAAGTCCGAACTACAAACCCAAGCAACAAAGAATAGTTTAAAAGAAATGAGCTGGCACCCTGTAAGTAGCAATCTAGCATTCTCCCCCTTATCATCATCTTTCATATTACTCAAAGTAAAATACAGTGAGAGCAAGAAAATTTTTAGCAAATAAGGGTGCATTTAGTTCAAGAAAGTGTTTTCTAGTTTTCGATTTCCAAATTTTTAGAAAATAAAAGGGGTTTTCCATTTCTAGAAAACCTTTGAAGATTTTGAAAACGCGTTTAAAATATAAAATGCAGTTTTCATTTTCCAATTTAAAAAACTAGAAAACATGTTCAAATCCACTTGTTTATGGTTTTGTTTTCTATTTCTCCATCTTATTAGCTTGGAGAACAGAAAATAGAAAACGGAAAACAAAAAATAAGTAGTTTCCTAATTTCAGTTCAAAAAGTGGAAACAGGGATTTTTGTTTTCCTGGAAAATTGTTTTAGGAAAATGCAATTTGAACGCGTTTTTTATTTTCCTTGTTTTCATGGAAAATACAAATGGAAAACAAGAGGCGTTTTCTCGAACTAAACACGCCCTAAATGTGAGTTAACATTAAGCACATTTCCATCAAGGAACTCTAGAAAGATCACTTATTACCAATTTGAGTTCTCAATCTAACGATTCATCTATGTTTTCATAAAGCATCTATCTTGTAAGGGCCCGTTAAATTTTGAGTAATCGTCTAAAATTTGTATTCAACTGCCAAAATCTCTTTCAACATTTGATACAATGACTCGATTTTTTAGAGTTTAATACACACACTCGCAAAACAAGACAAATTAAACACATTCATATTCCTAGTGGTTGAAGACATGCAGCATAAGAAGCGAAAATCAGATGTTCAAATCACACCCATCTACCTTTAACCATATCTTAATTTTTGTTATAACAAATTATAATAATAACAACTTAATTAATAAAGGTTTGGAAAATAATTACCAGGTTCATCAGTGCCATCAACACAGTCACAAAAATCATCATTAATACGATCTCTTGTAAATGAATTGGATCCATCTTTACAATTTATAACCTCTGAATCAAAGTATTTCTCATCTGCCAGACACAATACAAAAAAAAAAAAAAAAAAAAAATCAACTACAACCAACAATATATATACACATATATATACATACAAAACACAAACACATGAGAGATGAAGAAGAGAATGATAATTAACCTAGAGGGTGGATTCCAATAATAGGTACATTTGAAGAGAAAACAAAATTAGCATTAATTACTAGTAACAAACACATAGTAATAATGATGAAATTATATATGGATTTTGTTGTTTCCATATAGAATTTCTTTATTTATTTACTCTTTGGAAAACAAAGGTTGGTTTTCTACACATAGTAAGTACTCCGACTGTTTTAAACAAGTCAACGAGAGTGCTATTGGGGTGGTCGGGAAAAAAACACAAAACCTTATTTTGATGGATAGTTTACTCCTATGTTTTTTGATTTTAAATTAAAAGATTACATAAAAACACTCAAAATTAATGAATTTAAACTCTAAGCGTGTTTTGTTCACAAAATGTTTTAGGAAGGAATGTAATCTGTTAAAGGAATTAGAATCTGAAGGAATGGAATTTGACGGAATGTTTTTGATTTTTTGAAGATTCAAGTAAGAAACGGAAAGAAATTCCTTCCCCCATCCCCAAAGAATGGAGATTCCATCAAATGATGGAATGTTTACATTCCTACAAAATGTGATTCCTCCATCTTTAACCAACCAAACGTGCTAAGGAATGGAATTCAATTCCAATTTCATTAGATTCCATCAAATTCTGTAAATCAAACGCCACCTAACAATCGAAAATGATAAATCAACCTCAAGTTAACTTAATATATTTAAAAATCAACTTAAAACTTTACAAAACTAAGAGGGGTGGGAGTGGAAGTGGGGTGGTGAACGGTGAAGCCCGGCCCCGCGTGGAAACACCGCCGCCAGGGGGTCGGGGTGGGGAAAAAAGGCTCGAAAACGGGGTAGTGAGACCGAGGAGAGAGAAACGAGTGTGGGGACCGCGCGCAGGAAACGGACGAATGGTGGCTGGACACGTGGCGAGGGGAGCGAGGGTGGAGAGCCGTTGTTTTTTTTTTTTGTCTTTTACCTCTTTCTCTATATATATACACTCTTTTCTTCCCAAAACAACACACAACTACTCTCATTTTCACTACATTTTTATAAAATTCAAACACCCCAACCTTTTCATCACTAATTTCTTACACCTAACACCAAAAAATATGGCTTCCGGTAATTTGGATAAGTCAAGCGACTCTCCCGACGAATCAAACGATAGCGCTATGGAATTCTTTCTTAACGCGTTACACTTTCTTGAAGATACAGCAAGTTCTAGTGCTCCTCAAACTCGATGGTATACGGACTGGCGTCGGGAAATTGGTCTTGCCACTCTTTTGAACGATTGGTTCGTTCAACAACCAAAATACAAAGACGATTACTTTCGAAAGAAGTTTCGAATGGACATGACCATGTTTTTAGATATCGTGCGCGACGTTGAAGCAAACTTCCCGTATTTCCAAGAACGTTACGATGCAAGAAAAAGAAAAAGTTTTACGGCGATACAGAAATGCACATCCGCCGTTATGCAACTCCCAACGGGTAACGCACCAGACGAGTATGACGAGTACTTGTGCATGGCAGCCAGAACCGCACGTGAGACCCTTGATTATTTTTGTGACGCCATCATTCGGTTGTATAGCCGAGAGTACCTACGCAGGCCGACGTCACACGACGTTGCACGCATCTTCGAGGCCCACGAGCTTCGACATCATATGCCTAGGATGCTTGGTAGCATCGATTGCACACATGTCGAGTGGTCGGCATGTCTTAGACGTTTGAGAGGGCAATACACGAGGGGTGACCACAACGGTCCAACTATTATGCTTGAAATCACCGCGTCACAAGATTTGTGGATTTGGCATGCTTTTTTCGGTGTCCCGGGGTCGAACAACGACATCAACGTGTTGAACCAATCCGATTTGTATGTCACAACGCGTAACGGAACGGCTCCGGATTCTTCATTCCGCGTGAATGGCCGAGATTATAAACGTGGCTACTATCTTAGTGATGAGATCTACAACAAGTGGTCAACACTTGTTAAAGCATACCCGTATCCAACCGACCCTAAGGAAAAAAGATTCAAGAAATTGCAAGAGGCGGCGAGAAAAGATGTTGAGCGAGTTTTTGGTGTCCTCAAAGGTAAATGGAAAATTCTTCAACGACCTCTTCGACCTCAAACGAAAGACAAAATTGGAAAGTATGTTCATACATGTATTATCTTACACAACATGATCATTAAGAGGGACGAGAGGGCAATCTCACCGGTCCATATAATGGACCCGCCAGTGCAACCGGTGTTCGATGAAAGTGTGTATGCGGAGTTAATAGACGAAGAAGTTCACCATCGCCTTCGATATGATCTTACGGAGCACGTATGGGCTCAAGATTTGGCGTATCTCGATGATTAGTTTTTTTTTTAGTATTATGTAATTTTATTTTTTTTAAGTATTATGTTCCTTTTAATATAATAAAAGGGTATGTTTTTTAAATTTAATATAATTTATGATTTTGTTAAGTAAAAATAAATGAAAATAAAAAAGATGATGTGGAAATTGGGGTTGGGGTGAGTAGCGCCACCATTTTGGGATGATTTGGGGTGAATTGGGGAAGTTTGAGGTGGAAAGGTTTTATTTAAGAATGATGATGTGGAAATTTGGGGAAGATTGGGGTTGGGGTATCCACTCCCACCCCCCTAAAGGGTGAAATCCACTAATATTTATCCTTTCATCTTTTGCATGTTATTTAATTGAATTGATTTTATAGCATATAAAGTAGATTGAATTGTTATAAAATAATTTTATAACAAGGCAACAGTAAAAAACTTATTTCTATTGTACCATATTGGTATTATTCAAGTAATTAGAAAAATAGTAATTGTATTACTTTTGATGCTTGATGTACAAGTCAAATAAAAAATAAATAAACATATATTATTGGCTTTATCTGTAGAGCAATAGCGTAAATTATACAAATTTTAAACCATTGTTTACTCTCCTATCATATCCAAAATACATCATATTATATACTTGACCCACACCTTCATCTCTTGACTTCTATCAGACCTTAAACTATTTGTTTTTTCATAGTGAGTCCTTAAGTGTATTATAATTTATAAATTCATAAGGTTAAATCTAATAGAGTAAATTTAGGGCCGGATTTAAGGGTGTTCAACATGTTCAAACGAATAGGGCCTAGTTTTATTTAAGGACCCAAAAGTTCAATTTTCTTTTGCTAGTATTAAATATTCATATCATAATACCCAATGATTACAATGTGATATTGTGATCCTGTTTGGAATTGCTAATTATAAAAGGTACTTTTTTATTCTATTAAATGAGAGAATACGTAAATGATATGGATAAAGGTTCTTATAAATAATGCAGTGCAGGGCTTTTAAAATTCATGAGACGGCACTGAGTAAATTAAATGCTTGTTAATGGGATCGAAAAAGCTACTTATGCATTTGTTGATATCCAAAATTTTGGATAATTAATCCATATCTAACATGTTCATACTCGCATCATGGAGTAACGAGTGGTTCATGTATTAGTTGGGTTTTTATGTTTTTTCCCCTTTTTCACACTTTTCTTATATAATGATCGCTTCTATTTACAACTGATGCTCAAATGGAATCCAGTTATCAACCATATGTGGTATCCATCACTTGGCATTTAATGTTAGATCCATGAGGATCCGATAAGAACATTTAATGTTTGTTGATACACATCCATTAAGTGTTTTCTACAACAATAAAGAATATGTCAAGTCATCCTGTAGATACTTGAGTGTCTTTTTGTACTTCATTATGACACTTATTTCTTGTCAGAACCCTTAAAGGGTCAGCGAGTGATTTGTTAACACTCGCTAACCAAAGTCTTGTTATGATTTTAGGCCGTGAAGGCTAAGACCATTTCAAGGAGGCACCACTTGTATTCAAGAAATTTTTAAATTTTTTTTCTAGTTTAAATAAGTTAAAAGAATTACAGAGTACTTACTAACCTACATAAAAGAACACTTTTTATAATTACATCAGTAAGTGGCATTTTGATGTATATGAACTTCAAAATTAAAGACCAAAACTCTTGAGATAACATGAATTCATGTTTATTGTCAACATATTACTTAACATGTAAGGAGAAATTATTTCGAGTGTAAGATTACACTTTGCTAAAATCTAGGGTTGTTAAGTTAAATTTAGTTGTGGATATACACACACCCTTCGATCTTCATGTGAACTACCTACACACACATAAACTAAAACCCTTTATATACGAAAATTCTCAATCTTTCGATGCTTAAAATTCTTAGATCTTTCTCTACCCTACCCCTATATACTCTCCTACCCCACTTCCACATAATAAAACACAATATTTATAGGTATGTCTACTTCTCTTTTTCGAACCTTTTATTTTATTTAAACACCCTTTTCATTCTACATAAATAAATGTTTTTAAATTATAGAAAAGATATCTTGTTTAACTTTATGCTATGTACATGTACGTTCTATAGATCTTGTTTATATAAACATGTAGAGAATCTTACATGTTAATTTTTTACCTTAAATCAATGAATTAATATTCCTTCATTCAAAGGCCTCTTCAATTCTTGTTCTCACAAATAAGTAATTCTTGATTTACTGATAGGGCTATATCATCAAAAGATGCAAAAAGGCCACAATGGTACAATCAACAACCCTAACATTAGGGTTCTTGAGGCTCCTCCTTCCCCGTCTCCACCACCCATAATTACCACCAACAACGGTGGTAGCGGTGGAGTCCCGGCATGCGCATCATGCCGCCACCAACGAAAGAAGTGCACGGAAAAGTGCATACTAGCACCTTTTTTCCCGGTTGAAAGAACATCAGACTTTCAAGCAGTTCATAAGATATTTGGCGTGAGTAATGTGACCAAACTGGTGAAGGGTTTAAGCCATGAAGATGCGAATAATGTAGTGAATTCGCTCATCTGGGAGGCAAACTGTCGCAAGGAAGACCCCATACTAGGGCCCTTGGGTATGTACCAAAGGCTTGAGAAAGAACTTGTCCAATATCAAAAGCAAAAACAACAAGCCAATATCGAATATCAACTTAGACAAGTAGCTGTACAAGGTTTCTACAACAATAGACCATACAATAATGGTGACCAAAATAATGGGATGATCATCAACCCTGGTAATGGGTATAGTTTTGTTGGTAATGGTGTCGATATCGATAATCCTCGATTAGTTAACTATAGTTTGCCAAATATGGACAAGTCGTTAAAGCCAGAAAGAGATCAACAACAACAACATCAACATGGTTCTATTCTTCATTCATCACAACAAATGATGAATGACTTTAATTGGTCCGGCATATAATTTCTAGCAAGGTATTTTTATCTTTAATTTCAATTACCTTAATTAGAAGCTAGATTAGGGTTTTGTTTTATTAGATATTTTGTAGTCAATTAACTTATCTATGAGTTGGATTTGATATTGATTTTTTTTAATCGAAGTCAATACTTTCTAAATTGTTTAATATACAAAGTCTTACTAATTAGTCATTTGTTCATGAATATTTTTTTTCTTAATTTGTTTGATCTGAATTAGTTGAGTAGATTTATTATCTCCTTTTGATTTGATTTGATTTTCAGTTAGAGTGTTTTGAACTTGAACTATTGATTCAACCCTAAAAATCTGTTTTATCATTCTTCGAGTTAATCTTAATGATTGAGATTAAGTAATTAGAGTTATACTTAGTTTAGGTGTCTATGATTTGATAATGACCACGTCACTTGCATATACTTCATAAACAAATAAATCTAAGAGTTTGCAATACAATATACTTATGACATTAATTTTCTATAATTATAAATTTATAATAAATAATTGTATATATATCAATTTAAATAACTTATATAATAAATTTTATATCTTATTATATAATTATAATAAGATATATACATGTATATATATATATTATATACGTTAACTCGATCAATTGATCTGTTAAATAAATATCTTGTGTTTCTCAAAGTTTTTTCATTTAAGTTAGTTTCGATTCAAATGTGTTGGATGTAATTTAATCAGCGATTTGCTAGATCTCCAATCCTTTACTCATGAAAAATACCTTGAGATGAGAAACACATGACTCAAACACAAGACTTTAGGAAAAACTCACATTCGGGGTTCACATGGTGGAGTTGGTTTTCTCAAAGTTAATATATTTTACAGTTAGATTTATTTTTACTATATATCATGTCATATTATTATTTTATTATATCATATAAAATACTTGATTTTATAATTTGAACTTATAAAGTACATATTTGAGGCCCGTTAAGTATTTGAAGGTATGTGAATTTCCGCTATGTGATCCTTCATAATTTCTCAAGCTTTGGTTTTGACATATTATTTGGTACAATCTATGATCTTTTGGCTAAATAACTTCATACAATAATCCAGTTATTTTAATTTATTTTATAAGTATATGCATTTTTTGTTAAGAGTTTTGAAAACTATAATTAACTTGTTATCTACTCGTATTAATTAATAATTATTTAAATATAGCTCTTAATTAAACTGTTTGTCAATCTCAGCAGGTCAACCTGGCCTCGTCTTACAATAACTTTATGGCAGCTCGGGAGTTATAACATGCACTTGGCCTTTAGATTACGATTTTACTTTCTTTCTTCTTTTTTTTTTTTTCTCATTTTCTATGGTTATTTCTTTTTCTTTCTGGTTGATCATACATACAAATGTAATATTGATTCATTTCTTATACTCTTTACTGCAATTTGTATTTAAGTGTCACTTTGTAAATTCATTCAATCCATATATCTAACATTTAGAAAATATGGAAGAAATTAATTACTCAAAATATAATCAACTACATACAAATAATCATAGTGTGTAGCGTACTTCAGTTTTATTTAATACATGTAATTAATTTGTTATTTGTCCAATTCGTATAATAAACCCGAATTGTTGCACTTGCACAGAATGTTGTGAATAATTTTTACAATTTGAGACATGAATCCTATAGGGTTTTAATCTAACAAAACCAATTGGTAATCGACAGCCATTAAACTAGTATTTGTTACACGAATTGAATAAGGGATAAGTATTTTGAAATGTAATAAACTTTGGAAGAATGTTTATAGTCGGAAATAACTAAAGTTGTGTGTATTGTATGTAAACAACTCAAAATTATGTTTATTGTATGTAAGAAAACATACGTGGCAACCGTATGTAGTTGTCACTTGTACATTTTGATTGGTCGGTTACATTTTTTACATATAATAAACATAATTTCGAGTTGTTTACATACAATACACAAAACTTTAGTTATTTCCTACTATAGACATTTTGTTACATTTCAGAATACTTATCCCCATTGAAAAAATAACAGATTAGACAACTTAACATTTACATTTGTTACATATATATTATCTGAAAAATACTAAACACAACCTTTACTTTCTTAGGACTGCATTTATCATACATAAAAACCATAATCACAGTCCTAAAGAGTATCTTGTTTAAATAAGCTATATATTTAGGAAAATGATAACGACAACATTAAAAGTTATCATTAACAGCTTATTACATTTATAAAAAGTAGTACATAGAATCTTTCAAACACACATACATACCATTCTCACTGTCACATATATATCATACATGTTTATGTTTACAAGAGGATTGAATATTTTGGTGACCCTAGCTGAGTAGACATCCAAAGGCAAATAGGACATGTCGAGATCGAATAACATAATCAATACGTCGACACAAGTACTACGCTACGGGTCGATACCATCGTGCTTAGTCTTCCATGAAACAAGGCTATTGACATGAACTAAATATGAAGTTCCAAGGAGCAGAAAATTTCCTCTTTTCGTTGTGATTTTTGTCATACGTTCGCGTTCAAAATCAAAAGCAAAAAGCGAACAATCTTTATCCATAAAATATATCTCCCATTTTAATCTTGCAAAATAAAGAGGGATCAAATCTCTTATGCACCCGGTCGCGATGGTATATTTCTTTGTCCATATTTCTTCCGAAAGACTTTCCATAATCCATATGCTTATTTCGTTCAATTCTTCATGTGTTACAAAACAAAGACATTGAGATACCACCATTATTCGATCATTGAATCTACAACTTTTAGGAAGCATGATCTTGTGAAACTTCTCATCGTCGATAGTCATTGTGACTATGTATTCACTATGGTCGATTTCTGGAACCCAATGTAATGCACCAAGTGCAAAAACCGGCTCAGACCCAAACCATTTTATAAGCCCAAAAGCTGGCCCATCAATATCCCTCCATGACTTTTCCCCAATATTTAAAACCTCACATCCAATGAATCCAAACTCGTCCCTAAACAAGTGGACGAGTTTATAGCCTTGTGTACCAGAATACACGAGGCCAAATGATTCATCGTGTTGGGGATATATCGTGCCTAAGGGAAGCAAACTTAGTTCGCGAGTGACAGGATTCATTATCAACAACTCACCCTTTTTCAACATGTTATCAACCACTATTAGACCATCGCAACTTGCTCTAATTTGGCCTAAACAAGTCGCGTTAAAATCACCTAAGACGCTTTTCCCATCCACAAAGGTCATATATCTTATGACATACTTTGATGATGGGTCAATTAGAAGACGATGAAGTCCATGGACCGATCTTAAGTCAAAAATCTTTGATTCCACTGAAAACGTATTAGCGTTTTCATGGAAAACAGAATCTTGATCAGCCCAACGACCGCGTAAATAATTATTCAAAGGGCT
The DNA here is from genome assembly GCF_010389155.1 of Erigeron canadensis. Lineage (NCBI taxonomy): Eukaryota > Viridiplantae > Streptophyta > Magnoliopsida > Asterales > Asteraceae > Erigeron > Erigeron canadensis. Next base: position 27,783,091 of record NC_057764.1, read on the forward strand.
TAAGAAGATCACGACCTTCTCGGCCCTTTGAAGATTGTCACGAATGAACCTAGGACTTTTAATAATGTTATACCATGGCTTACAAACGAATCTAGAGTGCTGAAGGGATTCAAGAGGTAATCGAATTAGAATATCAAAAACACAATCTTTCGAGATATAAGGTATCGAATCTAGCTTTTCTTTTCGTTTCTCTTCATCGGTTTTTTTCTTCAATATTGCCCTTTCTTCTGCTAGCTTCAATAAGCTCATAGCTTTACTTGCTTTATCCGCCATATTTATGTGATCTTTGTCGGATTAATTTCTTGAGCAAAAATTTGTTTATAAAGTAATCATGATCTTAGGAAAAGATTTAAGTACTCATGACACATATATAATTAATATTGGTTGGATCGAAAACAAGAGAGACATGTTAGTTTATTGGTGTTTGGACGTATGGAACACGATGAAAACTAAGTGGGGCTGAATACTGTAAACCAATTATATATTTGTTGAACAAGTCATGCCGTGTAGATAGAGGTTGAAATGGACCCGCGCATTAGCGTTACTTGTTTGGAGTTTTGGATATTTTCCATTATGCAACAGATTTTTTCCTTTATACTAGTTGTCAGTACGCGTGATGCGATGGTGGTAATGGTGATAACAACGAGTGGTGTCAGCGGAGGCGATGGTGACACCAAAATGTGGTCGCGGCGGCAGTAGCGAGTGTAGCAATTAATGTAAAAATTGGTGTAAATTAAAGGAGGTAGTTTAGTTATTAAATGATTGAGAGATTTATGTTATAAATAATTTCATTAAAGGTATTATAGGTATATTAGGTAGAAATATTCAAATTAATGAATACAAGAAAGATAGTTTGAATAAATCAAGTTTTTTTAAAAAAAAAATGAGAGATGACCAAATACCTTATAGTTTATAATGTAGATATAGATGTAGATATCGATATAGAAGTATAGATATAGAAATAGATATAGATATAGATAGATATTATGTAACATTTACTAAATTCTGTTTTTTCAACTAAGTAGTTGCAAACTCTAAAATTCATATTTACTTTATTTGCTAATTTAAATATCTCCGTCTAATATGTTCACAATACGCTCTTTACATCAATCATTTTTTTTTTTTTGAGCAATGACTTAGTAGTTAGTAGTTAGCATTCGAGACACCACAGTGACATCCAATTGAGGAGTATGCAGTGTTTGAACCACGCATGTCTGGGATGAAACTCAGGACTCTCGAAATCCTTCCTAATAATCCACTCCTGACCATTATTACATTGATAATCACATCGCTACCGCTATCACCGTCATCAACGCCACCACCCTCACTTGTTACCACCATCACCGTCACACATCACATTGCGCAGACATACAGCTAGCTGGTACTTCTAAGTTATAAGAAACTTTTGAATCTTTATTAACTAGTTATCATAGATCAACTCGTACCGCCACCATGTGACCACATGGGCTCACAGATGAAGGCTGTAGATCACAGGTTCAAATCTTGCCAAAGGCAAGAGAAGAAACTATATTTATTGACCCATGTGTGAGAATGGTGAGTCACTGAACATGAGTTTTATGCGGTATGCACTCTGGATACCAATGTGGTACATGGGATCAGAGAGTTCTCACTTATTTACCCTTTTTTTTATAATTTTGATCATTATATGGTATGGACTTTGGATTGGGGTGTTGGAATGGGCCGGATGGGTTCCGGGTCATTTGGTGTGAAAGTATTTGGCTTTTAGCTTTGGAATTAATTAAACACTTCAGTCCATATCTCAACATTTTCATTTTAAAAGTTAAAATTACATGCTTATGTGATATGTCTGGGTTAATAATGGTTTAATATTTTATTTTCATTTTTTCAATGTTTAATCATGTAACTATTTTTGGCATAATATAAAATAAATTTGAAAATTCAGTGGTTTAATCTAAACAAGATATCCATTTTTTTACAATTAACAAAAATACATGTAGCTCGCACACTTTTTATCTTTTATAATATAATAACTATGTTTTTCTAAGTTATCTGGTTTAATCCTCACACAATAAAAAATAGCTCAAAACTGCCAAAAACTTATGAAGAAAATGATTATGCTAATTGATTTATTTCCGGTTGTACATCATATACAAGAAGCAAGTGAGTAGCCTTGTTTCACCCATGATCAACTCATGTACAACCACATGACATTTGTTAATTAATAATTATGTATATGTCCCAAGACACGTTGGACCTTTTTACTAATGTATATGGAATAAAAAATAACAATAACAATAATAAATAAAAAAAGAACGAAAATAGAAAAGAAAAGAATAGTGGAGCTAATATATGAAAAAATTGTATATTTGATTTATTTTCAAGTTGTCTCTAAATTTATCTGTTTTTGGCGTGTTTTGAAAAATAATAGTATATATTTATGAATCTAACTTTTTTCATTAATATATAGAGTAACTAGATTATTTTCTTGCATAATACGCGAAATAAATATGTTTAACTTTCATAATAACATAAAGATTATTGTAACATGTGCTCACAAGATACATGTTTAGAAAAAATAAATGAACTTAAATTTTCTTTAAATAAAAAAAATATTTAATAGTCATTTTTATGTTTAAGATCTTCGTATTCAAAGACATTTTAACTTTTTTTAATGTTTCTAAACATGTGTCTTGTGGACACATGTTAGAATATGATGATGTCATTGGTTAATAAGTATTTTGTATCAAGGATGGTTAATAAAATATGTGTGTTATATCTTTCTATAATGATATTGTAAAACTAAATATTATTTTCTGTATTTACCGGTATCAAATATCAATATCTAGCTAATAAAGTAACATGAAATTACAATGACGTAAGGCATTAAATATTACTTCATCTGTCTCATTTTAAGTGTCACATTTTGACTTTTCTTTTTTCTATCAATTTGACCGTAAATATTTTCACATGTGTTATATAATACTTGATATAAAATATATGAATAGATTAGATTTTAAATGTATTTTTTATTAAAATAAATTTCATCAACAACTATATAATACAAATAAAAATACTTACGGTCAAAGTTGAAATAAAAAAAAACTTAAAAGTCAAAATAGAACACTTAAAATTGGACGGATGACATAACTCATACGTGTTAAAGTCATGTTTATAATAAAATAACACACAAATAAAAAATATATAATCATCGTATATATGTTCATTGGATAAAAAATAAAAACACAAATTTAACATATTAATATGGTTTTATGTTACTACATACTAATATAAAAGAATAATAAATAATATATTACATATAATGTGTTTGTAAATTACATTGGAATTAAACATGGATTATTATAAATATTATATCTTTAATTTAATTATTTACAAAAGGTAAGTTTATAAATCACCTAGAAATTAAACATGTTAGGCGTGCACATTGGGAATAAATTTTAGTTATTATGTAAATTTTGCTAAAATTAAAAATAATATATAAGAGGGATATATTTTGACTAATTATATAAAATATAAGTATTAATGTTGTCATTGATTAAAAATGAAATAATTAAATTTGATCTAATGGTTATAAATCAAAAATGAAGTCCATCTAAGGATTCTTATTTGTTTATGAATGAATTTAGGACCTTGTTATATATTTATTGGTAGATAATTATCATTTTTCGAAACATAACAGTAGTAAGATAATGACATTGAGCTCATGGTCATATGATGCTTGTATTATTGTTGGAAATGTGGACTAAATCACTAGTACTTAGAAAACTTAAGCATTACTTTTAATGTAGAAAATTGTGATTTAAGAAAACCTAGAGTAATCATAGAGTTTGGATAGCTAAGCAACGATCTAATATTTGTTAATTTCCATCACTAGCTAGATAGCCTTTCAAGCCCAACTAACAACACCACCCCACTCTTCACCTTTAAGTTACATAAACTCCATTTTTCAATCATTATATGGACCTAACTGTATGGTCCGTTGGTTATGCTTATCTAACATAATTTATTTCTATAGTTCGTGTCATTTTAGTGGAGTCCTTGAATAAACTCAAAGGATATATTAATCAAAATCTATGTTTGCTTGAACGATGTTATAAATCTACATTAAAGTTGTTATTTATTTGTCATTAGAGACGAACTCAAAGTAAAATAATAATACGGGCATGACTTTTATCAAAGCTTAGTCATTAATTATACAAAAATATACTACTAATCAACAAGTGATTCTAAGTCGGAGTACAAGTCAATGTTACATGTAAAAATCCAAGAAAGTAAAAACTTATATGGACAAGATGATGAAATTGGTGATGGTTTTTTTATATTTAAAAAATGTTTAATCATATAACAAACTTCAAGGTATACAAAATCACCATATTTATCCCCTCTATTTATATTTGAAGTCTAAATCGATCCCTCAAACCACTTTCCTTTTTGTTGCTATAAAACAACATAGGCCCATTTGGTTTATTCACCAATTCGATCAGCAATGACTTCTTCAAGATTCATCAAGTGTGTGACCGTAGGTGACGGGGCGGTTGGAAAGACATGTATGCTCATTTCATACACCAGCAACACGTTTCCAACTGTACGTATATGCTTCAATACGTTACATTATACAATGCACATAACTTACACTGTGACTTCAATTCGATCTTAAACTTTCTGTTTTTTTTTTTTTTTTCCAATTTTGTTGGTTTAGGATTACGTTCCTACCGTATTTGACAACTTTAGTGCCAATGTGGTGGTGGGCGAGAGGACGGTTAATCTTGGGCTTTGGGATACTGCAGGTTAGTGAGGTTGACGTGTTTTGGTTAACTCACCAATAAATTTATTTTTTTTCAAAATACTTCGTATGACTTTAGTTATGAACTCACTCGGAAACTTTTGAACCATTTTTTCAATATTTATGATTTTTAAAAAATTTTTAATTATGTGTCAAACAAATGAAAGATTTGAGCTATATGTATACAGGGCAGGAGGATTACAACAGATTGCGGCCTCTAAGCTATAGGGGTGCTGATGTCTTTGTGTTAGCTTTCTCTCTAATAAGCAAAGCCAGTTATGAAAACATATCCAAGAAGGTAATTGGTCAACATGACTTGTATAATGTTATGCATATATTGCTATTTGTAAGTTGTATGCTTAATTTTGAGTACCATAAATACATGGAAACTTGTTTTGATTGTTTCAGTGGATATCCGAGCTAAGAAACTATGCCCCAACTGTGCCCATTGTGTTGGTCGGAACCAAGCTAGGTAAAATGCATTCCAATTTTAATTGTTGTTCATATATGTGTAATTTTGTAATTTATGATTAAGATATTATTCGCATAGCTTATCCTGAGAATTCAAGTTCCCAAGATGAGCCGTGAGAAAAAAAAAAAAAAAAAAAAAAAGTTTAGCGAATTCATATATATAAATATATCCTTTTAGAATAACGACTACTTTTGTAAGATAAAAGTAAAAATTTTGGGCTCCTAATGTTCAAAAAATAATAATAATTTGGGCTCCTAAAAAAGTGGGCCCATAACGGGTCAGGTTTTCCCCTGCTACCCTGGGCCGCTTCTGATACATGATGATATAATATATGTCGACCAGCAAAAACGTTGTACAATAATCATTTTTATTTCAACCTTTATATAGTTATAAAATCTCATATTTTTCATTTTCAGTATCATTTCTGTAAGAATACTTCCCTTTACCTACACAACACGATGACGAATTAAAAAAATAAATCCTGTTTATAAATTGTAAACAACTAAAAGTGATGCATCTTTTTAATAAATGGATGTGTTTTTGGTGACATACATATTCACTTCGACATATATACGTACTGATGATTGTGGACTTGTCAAATTAATTTACTCATCTATTCTGAATCCAATTATATAGATTTGCGTGATGACAAGCAGTATCTGAGTGATCATCCAAATGCCATACCGATCACAACTTCTCAAGTAAGTAATTCAAGAAATAGAATTTATTTTTTGTTGACCGTTTCTATGTAATTGGATTATGACCAACAAAATTAACTTAAATTTAAATGAAAATTACGACAGTAATCAAAGGGCTTGAATCTAGTTGGTAAGGGTCGGGTTATTGACTTAGGAGGTAATTAGGTTGTAAATTCGAGTCACACATATAAGCTAGTTTTGTATCCTTTGTAACTTATTAACTTTTTTGGTTGCGTCCTATATATATATTAAAAAGTTTTTGTTACATAAACTTCAAAAAAAAAAAAATGTTTAGAACCAAAATGGCAAAATGCACTCATATAAAAAGATTGACACTTTTGTTTTTATGGGGCTTCAACAAAAAAAATTTCTATTCAAGGGCATGAAACCGGAAAAAATTACTTTAGTGAGGCTCTGTATAGGTAGACGGTCACTTCTTAATTTCAATTTAATTTAAAATGATCAAATTAATGATGTGTACATCCAAGTCATCACTCCTCTTTACACATCACCCAAAACATCAAATTCTTTGACTTTACGTATAAAATAAAAATAACCATATATCAAAATTCAGTAGAAACTCATCCATCCAACGAGTATCTCATCTCAATAATGTATATCATTAATCGATATTTACAGACATCATCTCAATTGGAAGGAAAAAGAATAGGATTTGATGTTTTAAAGTCCTTCACCACTGCTATTCTTGATTTGAGAAAATAAAACCCAATAAATTTCAAAATATCCCCAAATTCATTTTTTCAATATATATCTATATATTGATACATCTTATATAACTTATATATATGTGTATACATCTGTTAGGATTTAGGAAAGAAAATAGGTGTAACAAAACTTTGAAGATCTCCGATTCCATTGAATATCATCCAACATCATCCAGGAAAAAAAGGTAATCAAATATCATCATTCAACATCATCTCAGATCTTATATATAGATCTACACAAATCTCAGACTTCAATTCTCCTTCGGAATATGATTTCGAGTTGAACAAACAAGGGATACAACCATAAACATAGCCACGTCAAACATAGCCGGAATTCTTTTCCACCGCTGTAACCTTTCTTCAGATCATTGAATTCTTTTGCCGCCTCTACAAACTCCCTATCGGTTGGACTCCGTTGGCCACACACTTCAAAACCATCTCTTCCATCTATTGTTTCTATCACTCGAATTAAGGGGTAGAAGCCATTGATGGCAACGCCGATGAGCGATGGTGGCAGTTGAGTTGGCGGAGAAACCGGGGGTGGTGGTGGCAACTCTGGCAATGATTTGTGAAAGATTAATTAAGGGTGGTAATTCCTTTGTTGTGTATTTGATATGATTAAATTGATAGTTGCATAGTTTACGTAAGTTAATTTTTGATTGTGTCTTGAGGTTAATAATAGAGATGTATTGTAGTTGGTTTTGATTGATAAAAAGTTTGGGGATATTGACCACAAAAAGTACGAGTAATAAACAAAATCCACAAGGCAAAGGACAATGACAAATGAGGTGTAAAAAAAAAAAAGATATGACTGTTTAAATATAGTCTACGTCAGCATGAGCAGGTCACAATCCCACTAAAGTAATTTTATTCGGTTTTATGCCCTTAAATAGAACTTTTTATTGATGGAGCCCAGAAAAACAAAAGTGTTAAAGTTAGAACACTTTTCAAACAATTAGCCCAAAGATATACTGTATTATTATTTCATACTTCATGGAAAATCGTTAAACAACTTGTTCTAAAAAATATTTCGACAAAAAGCAACAAAAAAGAACCCGGCTAACACAAAAATATTGCTGTAAAAAAATTGGCAGGGGGAAGAACTCAAGAAGACAATAGGTGCATCCGTTTACATAGAATGCAGTTCGAAGACTCAACAGGTTATTAAACATCAACCCTTAAGTTTGCTAACAATAAGCATTGCAAAATACTTGGTATAAGTCTTTTAGTAGTACGAATTTTATTACCTACAAATTACAATCCAATTGTGACAAAAGTTTTGGTTTAGCTTAGCATATAAAGGCTGGTGTAATTTATCTTTTGACCAAGTTGCTTTATTATATATAACATATAGGTGATGGGAATATAAGGTTGTCGAGTATCTAAGCTTAGATGTGAAACACTCATATATTGTTTTTTTAATCCATAAAAATCATAGGGGCGCATACATTTATTCATTAAACAATAAATAATAAAATAGTAGTATGTGAGGTGTTCCACACCTAAGATTAGGTGTCGGCCAACCTTATATTCCCTTTTTCCCATAATATATATGTGTGTGTGTAAATACAAACTTATATACATAACAATGGTTGTTTTAGGATTAAATCTATTCACAATAATTATTTATAGATTGTCATATAATAAATGTGTCATAATATACAGAATGTGAAGGCTGTGTTCGATGCTGCAATTAGAATTGTTCTTCAACCAACGAAATCGAAGAAGAAGAGAAAGAAGCTACGATTATGCATTTATTTGTAGACCCATTACAAGTAATAAATAAAAAGTTTATTTTTCATATGAATTCCTGTTTGTAATAGGAATTATTATGTTTACATATTTTTTGGTTGCTAATTGTGTAAGACAACGAATATAGTTATTTAAATGTAGAAGTATGAAAACTTTATTTTACTTTTTGTTTGATACATTTGTGTTTATGAATTATTCTAAACCATTTACCTTTTGTTTTTGTTTTATACATTTACACAATTGAATTTGGGTGTCTTGAGTCTTGACTCTTACTAATATCCTTACAAGCTTGATCACATAGAATGGTCCTATATATTTAAAGTATCTCCAATGAAAAAATCCTTACAAACTCATACTAACATTGAAACATGTTCATAATTATACGTGTTTTAGTGTTTGTTCTTGTTTAAAGATGTTTTTGTAGCATGTTTGTTCAAAGTAATAGGTAATGAAATGTAATGATGCGAAAAAATAAGGATATATAAAGATGTTTATACAACCGAAGGTAAAATTAATTAACAGAATTTTAATGATTTTTAATGATACGATGTGACAAAATTTTAATGTTTTGCGTGGGACTTGCATAAAGACATTATCCCAACTTTTGGATGTTATGAATATGGAAAGGGTTATTTAAGAACCTTTAAAAAATTCGCAAGAATCATTCTTAGCCATACATTTTTCTTCCTTATACTAATGAAAGTTACACAGTGATGTTTTCATAAATATTGATTCATTTTATTTATTTATATATGTGTAAACCAGAGCATTCTATTTTGAATAATAATGTTTTACACGTGTTGACCTAATACATGTGTAAATTGTATAATTTCAACAACTAGCTAATCAACCCAGGTTAAACCCGGGTTAACTGATAGGATGCTCTGCAAATAAATCGAATAATACCCGGGTAGTTTTAAAATATGTTGTCAATTTAAAATGTATAATAACAACGTTAAATAAGTTGGAAAGTTGTGATAAATTATTATGTAAAAAACAAAACTAAATGGAAACAAAAAGTTTTGTAATTGTGGACACACATTAAAACACATTCGGTTGGCAAAAAAAAACCATTATCTGGAAGGAAAAAAAACCCATAGATTTCGGCTTATTATAACAAAAAAAATGAGGTGATTAAAATCTTACATAATAATGTGGACATTTAATAAAAAAATTATATTAATGATACATATTAAAAAAAAAGATATTTTGAATTTTAAAGAAAAAAGTATGATTAAGTCATAATAAAATAAAGTTTTAAATGTTATAATCTTGTTCTTATTATAAAATAATGATACATAAATAAATTAAAAAAGATAGTAATTTTAAAAAGATAGTAAATAAATAATTTGTTTTTATAAAATTCTATATAACAAAATTTAGTGGCGTTAAAAGCCAATAAACAAAAATATATTAATACCTAAATTAAAAAATGAAAAATAAAAAATGAAAAATTAATTATGATGTCATCTTTTGTAAAACATGGTGTAGGAAAAGATCTCATGTTGCAACATAGGAATATTTTTAAAAAACCTTCTAGAAACATTTTTGTTTTATAAAGAATAGAGATATATAGGCGTTCTTTTCACACGCGTAACAAATAAAAAGAGTCAATATTTACGAAAATTTCACTGAGTAACTTTCACATGTGTAAGTAAACGAGAAAAAGAGAAAAAAAAATTTGTGACTAAGAATGGTTATCGTGTCTTTTTTTAGGGGTTCTCAAAATAAATCATCTTTTTAAGAATAATATTTTTGGTAAAAAATCTTCTTTTCTTAAAAAAAAATTTCTTCTTGTTTAAAAAGCCATAGCAATATGCGTATTCAGATTTAAAATAAATAAAAATGTTTGTTATGATTATTCAGTAAATACTTAGCTGATTGTAAGTTTGAGAACTAAAATTACTGTAGGAGTTAAACTTGTCATTTATCAAATACAAATTGATTCCATGCTACCTTACTAAGAGTGGTTTTGTATGTATATACGTGAATACAAATTCTATCTAAACGATTATATATATTTATAATTTATTTTCTTTGTCATCGTTTTGCGATGCTTTTTAGCCCGCAACAAACTACCATGAGATTGTCTTTACTTGAATATTATGAATATTATAAAGTTGCTTTCCAATTCTTTTTCAAATAACTTTAAATATGTAACTATGTATGGGATGTTTCAAATCTAGTGATATAATCCGGTTCAATATGAAAGGGATTTTCATGATGAATTAAGAAAAATCGTATGCAGTAACAGATAGGATAGTTGTAGCTAAATGCTAATTAATTAAGGACTCACGGTAAGTTCTTGAGTTTACTAATTAAAAGAAAGAAAATAATTAGAAGAGAATATCTTTCACTCTAAATCAACCCAAATTTGGGCTGAAATTTTTTTAGCAAAATAATACTAAATCTTTCATCTTTTTCCTTAGTAATCATTTCATTTCCTCATTTAAAAAAAACTCAAAAAGACAATTAATTTTGAAATTATTTGTATTCATTTTTTTTTTCTCCCTAAAAAGGACTCGAGAACTGACCGTCAAAGTTCACCACAAGAATTTATTTCTCTATAAAATTTAGGGAACAAACCTTTAAACAATTTTTTACCCTTCGTCAACATATGTGTGCCCATCATATTAAAGGGGAAAGATTCCTTCAAATTTTTAACATGACTAATTATGTTAGAAAATTTTTGATCATTGGATTAAAATTAATAGCTAAGATTCAAATATCATTTTTTAATTATAACTACTGATTTTAATCAAATGGTTTCTAATGTGACTTTTGAACCACTGAAAACACCATATAACATTTTTATGTTATGTTATCAATGTTTTTATGTATGAAAAATATATGTTTTTACTTGCCACAAGTTTTCAGTTCTTTCGTGTAGTGAATTCAATTTTCTCTCTCTTATAATATTACCGCTCGAGGCTATGTGAAACCTGATATATATATGTCGAAAAAATACAATCATGCTTTTTATCAGCCTAGCCCAAAGGTGAAGATCACCCAATCTTCTTAGATATGTGACATTCTAATAAGATAACTTTAAATGAAAATGATGAAAATGTTTGAAATTAATTCCTTTACATCTCAGTTTATCAAGATAATAATACATTTGCATCTCAAATAAACACATGGATGTATCGATGTAAATTTTCATTATTCAATTAAAAAAATAAAATAATAAAGATTGATAACTTTGATCCAGATGCACTCGAAATGGATGTATAAAACAAAAGATGTGATTTTATTAGTTTGACGAATTAATGTGTTGTTAAATGCTTAAATAATGAAATGCATCAACACTTAATAAGTATTAATACTCTCATAAATATGTTAATTTTATGAGAACAGTGTAACTCTAAAATCATGTAGTAAATCACATATGGATAACTTTATCCACATGTAAAATATAATAAAAAATCATATGAATTTTTTTTAATTAAAAACATACTATAATGTTAGGTATAAATTGATTTTGAATGCATTTGTTCATATGTTTCGTTCACATATAGACTATCTTAATGTTTTATTAATTATAATGATAAGGTTTTTATGATTCTTCCTATTTAGGATAGTTTTCATATAAACGTTTTCCAAAATATATGTGTAAATTTAAACAATTGTTAACAAGAAAATAATTTTTTATTATACTAAAACACAGTTGCTTTAATAACTTATTGACTAATCATGACTCTTTATTATTATAAATTTTTAATTTTGACTTTTCTTGACTTTTATTGTATAACTAAATAGATATAGATATACTTATACGACTAATTTATACTTAAAGCTAAATATTAGGTTGTTAAAAAATATTAAAATTTTGTAGATGTGAATGTCGACTTACAACTCCCATATAAATATTTTTGTATGACTAATCTTATATCTAAAGATAAATATTAGATTGTTAAAAAATACTAAGAATTCATCATTATACCTATAAATGTCAACTATAAATTATAAATATAAATATTTAAAATTTAATATAAACAATATAAACTCTAAAAATGTCAAAAACTACGGTCAAATATTAGCATATGTTATAAGACACTTGAACTAATGAGTACTCCAACTAATAGCGTAGTGGTCGTTAGGATGTACACCTTTCCAGCTGTCAATTCTTGGGGGGAATACCCCGGGTTCGAGTCTTAAAACTCGAGATATTTTTAGGAATATTAATTGGTTGAGAATCACCTGGACACTAGCCCAGCTGGGGGATTAGTGGGTACCAATACGGTACATGGCATTGGGGGGTTACCATCCAATTACCTTTTTTTTTCCCAGTTGAACTAATGACTTATTAACCAATCAAATCGTTCAATTTTATCAACTTGACTTCCGCTTATGTCATCACTAATTTAATTATTAATTAAAAATCGTTATAATCATTATCTAAATATATTATTATATTAGTATTAGTGTATGTAAAAAAAGTCTCATTAATATATAATTTTTTATTTTACATCAATAATTTTTTACTTTTTAGCCTTGATTACGTGCTTTATATTTATTTTTAGCCATGATCATTTAATTAATTAAAAAAAATCTCTATATTTGAAATATTGTTTACAAAAACTTATTTTAAAAGATGAAATACAATACATGTGTTCAATCCAAATATTGATAATATTATAAGCCCCATGTCACATGGATCTAAAATCTAGTAATAACTACAACAATACACTAGGAGCACCGATATGGCAATATCATCTATTATTTAGTAGGAAATTGATAAATTATCCGAATATATCTTCTTGATAATCTTTTCAACGTGTACATTAATATTTTTTTTTTCATTATTTTATCAGTTAAATTGTTATGTAAATAGTTATACAATAGTTCCATACAGAAATACTAAATTACTCTTAATAAACAGTTACTACGGAAAGAGTTTTATAAAATACCAAATTTGTCTTTAATGAATTAATTTACATTCTAAACCTTTATCTGACCCTAATGAATTAATTTACACTCTAAATCTTTATTTTACTCCGTATTAATTAACACTTTAAGCTCTTATCTTCTAAAAATTTTCACTATCATAATTACATCAGCCTACACCACTTGACACCGTCACCACCAGCAATAGTACCATCACTTAAACCACTAAACCGCATTCCCCACCACTGCCGACCCATTGCGCGGATACCATGATCGTTTTTTATTAAAAGAATTAATAAGAAGTTATTTTCAATAAATATATTACTCGTATTACTTATTATTATCTACCAATAAACTAAACCATGATTGACATCTTCTTGAAACGATACGTGGCGTAATTATTGATCAACACGTGTCATTTTAATTTATTTAATTTGTTAAATTAACTTTTTTAGTTGTATATAAATTTAATTTTCTTATTAAACTTAGAATTAAACTCCAACTCTTGGCTTATTAATATAAAAGACATTACAAGGCTATTTGTCATCATCAACTATGCTTACAAGTTCCGATTTTGATGTGGTTCCAAAAATGTAAGGTAAATCCAAAATTCTAACTAAACATATATTATATTTATCAAAACTATATAGTATATATTATAATTTAGCTCCGATCATCGATTAACTTTAACTACAATTTATTTCGTACTAACGAATAATATATGAGGCATATTCAAATTTATAATTTATTTATGATACAATCTATATAACCACTATACAAGGTACGGGTATTACGATTAGTTTATTAATAAATTTGGCTCGCATATCCATAAAAGATAAAATGTCAATGATCGTCGTGGAATATAATTTGTCCATATCTATAAAATCATGACTTGCCATACCTGTAGGCGCCCTGTTTTTCCATTCCTTCAACTACCAAAACTCTCCCATCTTTCTTTATACACGACCCCCATCAATTTTATCATCTTCATCTTCATCTTCATCAATGGATCGGGTCAATTTTCGGACCCAAATCTTAGCCCGGCATCTTTACAACCACCAAAACCCCATAACCACAAATCTTGACGCCACCCCATGTGTCAGCTACACTCCACCTGAACTAACAGAGCCACAATCTGAATTTGACACAAAATCACTAAGAAAACTATTAGATGGAAATAGTATACAAGATATAGATTATATATATAACTTAATGATACAGAGTACTCTGTTTTGCCCAAGAAACAGGGGAGGGAAAGTTTTTGTTTCACCTGATTATAATCAGTCAATGGAACAACAAAGAGAAATGACCATGAAAAGAATTGAGTATTTGAGAAATTTAGGTGCTTTTAATGGTTGGTTTGATAAAAAAGGATTTGAAGGTGATTTGTGGAGATTTGCACTTGCTGAAACTATTAGTATTTTTGATCATTCTCTTGGGATTAAACTTGGTGTTCATTTCTTTTTATGGTATGTTTTTTTAATTTAATACCCTTTTAAAAAAGTTGGTTACTTTATTGTTATTTGTTTGATTTGATTAGAATTTGATCAATAATGTGTAAATTTCAAGATTTTGTGGTGTTTGTTATTTGGTTTATGTTGGTAGAATTAGAATTTTAGAAGCGGTCTATCTACCTTTTATTAGGGGTAAGACTGTCTACATCCGACCTCCCTGATACCTTGTTCATGGTGGGATCGAGTATGGTTGACTTTAACTTGCTGTTAGAATAAGAACATTAAGTTTAGAAAAGGGTAATTTTTAGTTCTGTGTTAAACCTTGTAAAAGTTCCTTAATTTCACTATAACGTTAGCTAAGTTTTGCTTAGAAGAGTAAAGTTGTCAAGATTTTGTATTGTTGGCGGTTAGGTTTATGTTGGTAAAAGAAGACATTAAGTTTAGATTAGAGTAGTTGTTGTGTAAATGGAGAGGGATTTCCTATTCAGGCTACATTGGAAAGTCGAGCCTTTGAATTTGATGAACCTATGTTTCTGTGGCCACCCCAGATGCTAACCGAGTGAGGTTTGGACCTCAAAACTGGTAGCTTAATCTTTGAAAAGAAATTTTTTAGAATGTTATCAGATTAGTTTTGTGTTTTTTTTTACTCGTATACTAAAGCTGAAGCATGGAAGTACAGTTATCAAGTAAAAGTTTATTATTTTGTTAAAGTAACATAACTTATGGATGGAATGAACTTTAGAAGATAATCATTTGTGTGTCCTTATTGTAAATCAGGGGTGGTGCAATCCGTTTCATGGGTACAAAGCGCCATCACGATAAATGGTATAAGCCTACCGAGACTTATGAAGTGAAGGGTTCTTTTGCAATGACTGAATTAGGACATGGAAGTAATGTATGTGAAGCTTGTTTAAATCTTTGTTTGAATTGTTTAGTGTTTCAACATTATGGTGTCGCTTAGCTGTCATATGTTGTTTGGTGAGTTACTTTTAGGTCAGAGGCATTGAAACGATCACTCGATATGATGCAAGCACCCAAGAATTTATCATTATTACTCCTTGCGAGTCTGCTCAGAAGTATTGGATTGGAGGTGCCGCTAATGTAAGACCTCATTCCGAATTTAGATGCTGTATGCTCTTACATTGTTTACAGAATGTAATGCTTTTTTGTTTTCAGCATGCTACACACACAATCGTTTTCTCACAGCTCGAGATTGATGGTGTGAATCAAGGGGTGCATGCTTTTGTAGCACAGATCAGAGATACAGATGGAAATGTCTGTCCAAATGTCCGTATTGCTGATTGTGGTCACAAAATCGGCTTAAATGGTGTTGACAATGGTCGAATCTGGTATGAATTAATATTTTTTTAGGAAGTGTATAATGTTTTTGAGGTAGTAATAGTAACTTCAAACCTTTATGTGTTTTAGGTTTGACAATTTAAGGATACCTAGAGAGAACTTGTTGAATTCTGTTGCTGATGTGTCACCAGATGGGAAATATTTGAGTGCGATAAAAGATCCAGATCAGGCTAGTGCTTTTTCGTATGCATATATCACTTTTGTTCTTAGTTTATGTTTAATCTAGAATGCCAAAAGATTTGGAGAAAGAAACAAAACCCAGCTTTTATTTATCTGTATATTACTCTTGATTTCAGAGATTTGCAGCCTTTTTGGCCCCCTTGACGTCTGGGCGTGTAACTATTGCTGCTAGTGCAATGAACACAACAAAGGTACTGGGAAATACAAGTGGGATTTGTCATGCATTTGCTGATTGTACATGTTTGTAAAAAGATGAATTAGCATAAATCATTTTAACAAGGCTTTTTTTTTTTGCTTACTTTTTCCAGATTGGTTTAGCAACAACAATAAGGTACTCTCTGTCAAGGAGAGCATTTTCTATCATACCAAATGAACCTGAAGTTCTCCTGCTCGATTATCCAAGCCATCAGAGGCGTCTCTTACCTCTTCTCGCAAAAACGTAAGTACCAAATATTAGCACTTTAGTAGTGTCCTTGAGATTACGTATGTTTTTTTGATCATCTTCTATTGAAATGAGTATGGCATGTGGTTATGGTTTGGTGTAGTCTTTGAGCCTTTTTTCTGTTTATTTAAAATTTGTTCTGACCCATTGACTTTTTGTTGATTGACAGATATGCTCTGACTTTTGCTTCAAACTATCTGAAGATGATATACGTGAAAAGGACACCTGAATCAAACAAGACTGTCCATGTTGTTTCAAGTGCACTCAAGGCTGTTTTAACCTGGCATTGCATGCGAACCCTTCAGGTGATTGTTGCTCATGACGTTTATCATTATTATCTGAGGTCCCAATAAGCTCAAATTTCTAACTTATGGTTACCCATTTTGGGTCAGGAATGTCGAGAAGCTTGTGGTGGACAGGGCATCAAGACTGAAAATCATGTTGGCCATTTAAAAAGTGAGTACGATGTTCAGTTAACTTTTGAAGGCGACAACAATGTTTTGATGCAACAGGTAATAAACATAAATTCCATTCTTACTCTATCTTTGATAGCTTCAATAGTTAATAAATTAATATCTTCGTACACAAACTCAGGTTAGTAAGGCACTCCTTGCGGAGTTTTTGGCGGCCAAGAAAAGGAACAAACCAATTAGAGGTTTTGGACTAGAACACTTGAACAAACCGGCTCCCGTTATTCCTTCACAACTCACAAGCTCAATTCTAAGAACTTCTCAGTTCCAGGTAACAAAACAAAGTTGTTTTGCATTCATTGATACTAATAAATTGTTTTATAATATATATGAAAAGTACTTATAAACTGTTTTGGTGGCAGACTGAGATGTTCTGCTTACGCGAGAGAGATCTATTGCATCGTTTTGTTACAGAAGTTTCACAGCATCAAACTCAAGGAGAAAGCAAAGAACATATATTCACAGTGGTAAGGCACTACTCAAGCTACTATCTTCCATGTAATTTTAATACATCTTTATAATCTTTTTTGTACATTTCCAGACCTATCAAATTGCCGAGGATTTGGGCAGAGCCTTCTCAGATCGCTTAATCCTACAAACATATCTTGACGTTGAATCAACTGTTCCTGCAGGCTCTTTGAAGGTAAACACCGGTTTTGATAAAATTACATGCAACTGATCTCTAGAAATAGATGTTAAAACTAAATATTTTATCAATATTTTTGCAGAATATATTAGGTTTAATGAGATCAATGTACACTACAATTGTGATGGAAGAAGATGCATCGTTTCTTCGATATGGCTACTTATCAACAGCCAATGCGGCAGTGGTTAGGAAAGAGGTCCCAAAACTGTGCAGTGAATTAAGACCACATGCACTTTCTTTGGTGAGCTCTTTTGGAATTCCTGATGCTTTCTTGGCACCAATTGCTTTCAACTGGGTTGATGCCAATGCATGGTCTTCAGTTTAAAGATAATATACACATTCAACTGTAGTCCTGTTTTCCATATGTATTACATGTAAGGACCCTTCACATTCAACTGTAGTCTCGTTTTCCATATATATTACAAATAAGGACCCTCTATCTGTTGTAAAATGAAGCAACAGAAGTTACTTCTGGTTTGCCGCCATTTATATAGTTTTACCCTTTACCTATTGTACACACAACGATCATTTGATTAATAAAAAGTTGCATTAGCATCATCGTTATGGCCACTATTAGTTTAAAGAGAGCATTGTACACAAAAATCAATACTGTTGAAGGTTTTGTGTCCGATGAGATCAATGTACACGACAATTTTGATGGAAGATGACCCATTTCCTTAGATATGGCTACTTATCAACAGACAATGCCTTGGTTGTTAGGAAAGAGGTTCCAATACCGTGCAGTGAACCCAAACCACGTGCTCTTTTGGGACCGATAGCTTTCAACTGGATTGATGCGAATGCTTGTTCAAGACATACAGATGATTCTTTTGACTATAAACTTGTTAACTATATTACAATCAAGTAAGGACTCTTCCATATATGTTGCGCTCTCTTTAGATTTATTATTTCGCTATTGTACACATACACAATAATGTGATTAATATAAATTTATTGTAGTTGCATCACTGAAGGTCTTTGTCTTTGTTTTGTTTTTGGTAACCAATCTGCCTCGAATAAAACTTCTTTTTTTTTTTTTTTTTTTTTCTTCTCATTTAGTACAAGTTACCAGGTCGCACACTAAGGAAGGAAATCGGACATGGCAGGGAGGAAGTTAGGGTCATTTGAAGCTAACTCAAAATATTTTGTATGAATTGATATGTAATCAAACCAAACTTTCCCCATTAATTCGGAAAGTAAGATGTGCCCACCTAATTCACCATAAAACATACTTCTATCTCTACCCAAATGTTCCGTCTATGTGGCTTTGGATACCTTCTATACAACTCTTATCAATCTTCATTACTAATGCTCTTCGGCTCTTTTGAGATATGTAGGCAGAAACAATCATCTGAACGACATGGGCCACTACCCTAAAACAATCGTGTGTTGACTATAGGTTTGGGAAATAAGATGAACTCGAGCTCAAGGTTGATGCAACTACCTTAGGCTAAGATAAAACACTATTTCAAATCATGTCAGTTCAAACTGTTTTATGGACAATAAGTTGTTAGCCATTAGAAACAAAGTAAAATGGGAATAGAATTCAGTATATTTCATTGTTTTTTTTCGTTAACCACTCGTTTAGTGAGCCGACTAATCCCAGGACGACCATCCACTTTGCAGATAGTGCAGAGTTGTTGTGAGTGAACCTAATCAATTCTTTTTAAGTTACCGAAAACGAGCAAGTTGACAAATCCAATTCATTACAATTTACTTATTGGGGTTAACATCAAAATCAAATTCACTCCATTATTACTTTTTGTTGCAAATAATTATTAATAATGAATCGGAAAAGACAAAAGTACAGATTCACAACAAAGTTTGGTATTGACATAAAACAAGATGAACAACATTGGTTGAATGACAACAAACAAGAACGTAATAGTATACACATAATTTGTAACTATGTATTTTGTCTGCCAGGTACTGTAGTATTATATCTATCTATAAATACTTTATAAAAGAGAACCCACCCCTCAAAAATCTCAATTAAGGAATTGAAGTACCTAAAATATCTCTCTTATTTATTCATTAATTTGAACATCTTCACCTAATATACCTATAATAACATTAATGAAATAATTTACAACATAAATATCTCAATCTTTAAAATAACTACACTACCTCCTTTAACATCATGTATTTTTACATTCACCATCATTGCCACCCCCACCACCCGTCACCGCCACCACCAGTCGCCATAACCGCCTCCACCCGTCGCTGCCAACGCCGCCACCACCACCCCGTGCACTGCCACCATTGACGTCGCATTGCGCGGGCATATGACTCGTATCTCAAAAAGTCATAAGGTTAAGTAGTGTTTGGCTTAAGTTTTCTAGATATGTTTAGACAAAACAAAAGAAAGCATCTTAATGTATTTGGCGTACTGTCATGGGAGTAACATCATAATTGGGACCAAGAAATGGGGCCAAACTAAGAGTGTTCATTGGATCGGAATTGGACTCGAGTACAAGACTCCTGACATGGCCAAGCTAAAGCAAGGTTCGAACGAGCGACCTCTGCTCGGGAAAGAACAATTAAACCACTAGGCTACAAGCGACTGATAGTACTAATTTTACCACATCTTACTCTAGAATTAGTTGTAGGGGCAACAGTTCATATATATATAGAGTCATATACACATATGTAAAAGTGTTTATTGTCTCTTAGTTTTTTGTTTTTTTTTTTATTGCACAGAGATACTAATTCTAAGTTGCTGTTTTGTTTACATAGAAATACTAATCCTAAGTTTCTGTTTTTACTGTACAATTACAAGCTTACGTTTCAGATGCATACAGATTCTAAGTTTATTTTTTTCATGCTTAGAATCATTCATACTGACTTTAGGCTTCTAGGTACTAACGATGAATCTTATAGATTCCAACTCTAGTCTTCTAGTCCCTTGTCGCGGATTTTCTATAACTAATGAGTTTTTGCACTCTTATACAAACCCACCAAATCGCAAAAAGATAGGAAATGACAACCTTGGTTCTCTTTCTCTCCAATTAATCATACATCTTCTATGGATCGGGTCACCTTTCGGACTCAAGTACTAGCCCGTCATTTCCAGAGCCATCATAACCACACGGCTGAGCACCTCGACATAGCAGAATGTGTCAACTACTCCCCACCAGAGATATCTGAGCCACCATCTGATTTTGATACCAAATCACTTCGTAAGCTCCTAGATGGTGACAGCATTGATGAAATCGACTACATGTTCAATCTGATGACACAGAGCACTCTGTTTTGCCCAAGAGAAAGAGGTGGCACAGTGTTCATTTCACCAGATTTTAACCAGTCAATGCAGCAGCAGAGAGAAATGACCATGAAAAGAATCGATTACCTGAGAAAACAAGGAGTTTTCAATGGGTGGCTAACTAGGAAGGGACCTGCTGCAGAGCTTTTGGGTTTTACTCGAGCTAACTCGTGTGGTGTTTTTGATCATTCTCTTGGGATTAAGCTTGGTGTTCATTTCTTTTTATGGTAAGTCTAGAACTGGCAACAAATATCGTTTCTCTGCCAATCAAATTGTTGATTATGTGTTTTTTTTTTTTTTTTTTATTAATCATATTATAACTTCAGGGGTGGTGCAATCAAATTTATGGGCACAAAACGCCATCATGACAAATGGCTGAAACCATCCGAGAGTTATGAAGTCAAGGGTTGCTTTGCTATGACCGAGTTAGGACATGGAAGCAATGTATGTGAAAGTTTTAGTCATTTACTTTAGTTGATCTGTTTTCATAACATTATCATTATGGTTGCATGTAACTGTAATATGTTGCATTTTTTGAGTCACCTTCTAGGTCCGGGGCATTGAAACAGTTACAAGATATGATGCAGCCACTCAGGAATTCATCATCAGCACTCCTTGTGAATCTGCTCAGAAGTACTGGATTGGAGGTGCAGCTAATGTAAGACCTCAGTCCGCTCACCTGGTTACAGTTTTCCTTTTTATTTTGTCTAAATTGTACTTGTGTTGTTTTTTTTTTCAGGATGCTACACACACAGTAGTTTTCTCACAGCTTGAAATTAACGGTGTCAGTCAAGGAGTGCATGCTTTTATAGCCCAACTCAGAGACATGAAAGGGAATATATGTCCAAATATTCGTATAGCCGATTGTGGTCATAAGCTTGGGTTAAATGGTGTTGATGATGGTCGAATATGGTATAGAAATATAGGATTTTAATCTGCAGGAAGTGAGTTATAATATTTCGATACAGATGGTAACCATGAACGTATATGTTTATCAGGTTTGACAATCTACGAGTACCTAGAGAGAACATGTTAAATTCAGTTGCTGATGTCACACCAGATGGACAATATACAAGTGCAATAAAAGACCCGGATCAGGTTATTGCCTTCCCATTTCAGCTCTTTCAAAACTCAGGTGTATTATCATATAAAATGTTAAAAATGTGTTGGCAATTTGATTCTCGATTTCAGAGATTTGCAGCCTTTTTGGCTCCGCTAACATGTGGTCGTGTGACTATTGCAACGTGTTCTATGAACACAACAAAGGTACTTAAAAAGAATCTTAGATAGGCTTAACTGCTTAAGTTCATTCAAAGAGTGACTTGAAGTGCTATTTATTACCTGTAGATTGGTTTAGCGGTTGCACTAAGGTACTCTTTGTCAAGGAGAGCCTTTTCAGTTCGATCAAATGAACCTGAAGTTCTCCTGCTTGATTATCCAAGTCATCAAAGGCGACTCTTGCCTCTTGTAGCAAAGACGTAAGTAACTAAGGGTTATGTGTTACTATAAAAAGCTCATATGGTTGCCCAAAAAAAAAAAAAAGATCAAATATGGTTGCCTTTTTATACAATAAACCCGATTATATAAATAGTTTAGATACTTGCTAGTTTGCTTAGAGTTTATACCAACCCTTTTCATTTTGCTGATTGGCAGATACGCTTTGAGTTTTGCTTCAGAATATTTGAAGAATATATACGTGAACAGAACACGCACATCACTAAAAAGTGTTCATGTCATTTCTAGTGCACTTAAGGCTACTTTAACTTGGCATGCTATGAGAACCCTTCAGGTTGAAAAATGCAAGTGAACATGTTAAGTGGGTCAGCTTTACAATGCAGTATATAATCGTTTAATTTGTGTACTGATGTTGGGTCAGGAATGTCGAGAAGCTTGTGGTGGGCAAGGTCTGAAGACTGAAAATCATGTTGGTCATTTGAAAAGTGAGCATGATGTGCAACTTACTCTAGAAGGAGACAATAATGTTCTGATGCAACAGGTAATAAACAATTTCGTACTAGTAGATACAAGGGAATTTAGAAGTGGTTTCTGGTAACAGGGTCCTAAAAATATTCTTCATTATGTAAATACAAAAACAAAGATACATATACATTACGTGACAAACACTGAATTCGTATGATATTTGGCAATGCATATTATCTTCTAATATATATTGCAATGCATATACAAGATACATATACATTTTTGTATAATAGGGCATATACTACTAAAGAACTCTGGATCTGCAACTATAGTTGTGTACTTATATGCTGCCATTATGGGACAAACATTGAATTCGTATCATAATAAATATGTATAACCACTTCAGGTTAGCAAGGCACTCCTCATGGAAATGGTGGCAGCCAAAAAAAGGAATAAAGAAATTCAAGGTATGGGACTAGAACACTTAAACAAACCTGCTCCCATTATCCCTTCTCAGCTCACAAGCTCCGCCCTCAGGACCGCTCAGTTACAGGTATTAACAATAAGATTTTGTGTAGACTTTTGATACTTAGTGTCAATTATAGGGCATAGGGATAGTAGTTTAAGACTCACTTTGATGCAGACCGATATCTTCCGCCTAAGGGAGAGGGATTTATTGCACCGCTTTGTAACAGAAGTCTCACAGCGCCAGGCTCAGGGAGAAAGCAAAGAACATATATTCTCAGTGGTGAGGCAGACCTCCTAAATATGGATTCTTCCAATTCAAAGTGACTAATTTATTTTTATGGTGATAATTTTAACCAATGTACCCATTGATGGGTCAATATGGGTTATGCTGGTCAAATCAAGAAAACTAAATGAAAAGAAAATAGGTCAATGGGTTGAATGGGTCAAAAATCGCCCAAAGTATATTTCAACAGTTAGAACCTCGTAATCCATCATTATTTTGAAAATAGGTTTTAACTAAAATAGGAAAATCGAAGGGTATTGAGGGGGGGACCAACCTTCAAAAAACGGTTAAAAAAGGGTAATTATGTAAGTATATTACCAAACCTGTCCAACTTGCCCAATATGCCACATCTAACCTTTATATTTGTTTCTAGTTTACTTTATCAATGTAGCGGTGTTGGTAACACTCACTGTTTTGTGTTTTACTCCCATTGTTAGACCTATCAAATTGCTGAGGATTTGGGCAGAGCCTTCTCAGATCGCTTAATTCTACAAACATATCTTGATGTTGAAGCAACCGTTCCTACAGGCTCTCTAAAAGTAAACTTCTATTTCCCTTAAATTTGTTGTACTTAGACAGAGCTACATATGGAGATTAAGATTAAACCCTTGATATGCCTCGATTTACTGGTATTTATGCAGAGCGTATTAGGTCTAATGAGATCAATGTACACCACAATTGTGATGGAAGAAGATGCCTCATTTCTTCGATATGGTTACTTATCAACAGAAAATGCCGCAGTGGTTAGGAAAGAGGTTCCTAAACTGTGCAGTGAATTAAGACCACATGCACTTGCTTTAGTGACTGCTTTCGGAATCCCTGATGCCCTTTTGGGACCGATAGCTTTCAACTGGATCGACGCCAATGCATGGCCTTCACTAAAAAGACAACACCATGTTGTCCCCATGCATGATAGAAAACAGTTCCTCCATATATGATTTAAAAAACAAAATTCGCATAAAGTGTTTTCAAATGCTTACAATCTATGGTGATTCATAAACCATATCGTTCACAAAAGGCATTCTATCGCATACACCTAAGAGACAATGAATATCCTATGTATATCTAATGTTAGCGTCAATAAATTCATTGAATATGCCTGGAGTCGATCCAAAGAGGCTTCAGAAAGTTACCTAACCCTCGTCCTTTAGTAACTTGTTCTATCTCGGTGATTTTGCATTTGAGCATCTCAACTTCTCTAGCAAGATCTTCATCACGTTGTCTCAATGCCTTCACGATATAAAAAGCAATAATATGATAAGAAAAAAGTACATGACCATTGCACACAGAATGTGATATCTCGTAACAAATGTAAACGCCAATAGATTAGAAGGTCATTTTCCACGAATATAAGCTATAAAAGAAGATACTACATTTATTCTGTTACAAAGTTCACCTCTAGTTCTTGTCTACGCATGGCCTCCTTCCTAGCTTCTGCTTTTGAACTTCTTTGGACCTCCAAGATAACCGCGATTCCTGCAACCTGCGTAAAATTGGACCAAATTTTGCAGTTTCAACATTATCAAGCTAGTATTAAAAAATTGAAAAAAAAAAAAAAAACAGAACTTACGGTGAACACAAAGAGTTCCCCAAGCATATCTGCAGCCGCTTGAACGGCTTTTTCCTCGTTAAGAGGGCGAATAGCGGCATCTATTGCATGACCATATATTCGCCTTTGCAACTTTGTTTTAAATCGATGATTAAGCTGCAATATTTGACTAACTGATTAAAATTGCCTAATATATTATTCCTTATTTCTTTTTCTTGAGGCACAATTTAACATTTGGCTGTTCTATTCAAGGTAGCTCCTTTTTACTCAAAGTTATAATTATAGTTAAACATTAAAGGATAGATAAATAATAATAAGAATTACAATATTAATATTAATGATGATGATACCTGAGCAACATTGATAATGGAGTGACGGAACTGAGGATAACGACCGGCTTCTTTTTTGATTCTTTTAGCGATTGGTTTGCAAAATGTTTTCAAAGCAAGTGTTCCTAGCTTCCCAAATGGTAATATCATAATATATATTATTAACCCACTCTTCTTTCTTTCTTGCTTTCTTCCTTTGATATTTTTTCTTTTGGTTTCTCTGTCTGTTTGTCTGTAAGAACACGGAATAGATTTGGTTATGAAATTTATTTACTTTTCTTCTTTCCCTTTTTACGTCTGTATGTGTGGGTGTGTTTAGGAAGATGGAATCTTAAAACTTAAAAAGCGAGTAGTGCATCACGCAAACTAACTTATCCTCAATGAATTATTGCACAACTACCCTTTAAGATATTTTCCTTTTATATTTTCATTTTCTAAAAAATAAATAACGACATGTCTCATCGTATATTTAACTTCAATTTCGTAGTCTGTTTTCATTATTGAGAACATTTGAACCCAAAACTTTTGGGTATCAAACACATCATATATTAAATCACCATGTCTTTCGCTTGTGATTGTTTAATCAACTGTTATATACTTATTAGTCCTAATACTCGTACGATGTATGGTAGCTATATAAACTGTATCATACAGAAATTCAAATATGCCTTATACATGATTCTTGAGGATGAAATAAATTGTGGTTAAAATAAACCGATGATCGAAATTAAGAATGAAAAAGAGACAACTTTATTATTATTGAGAAAACGATCAATCAAATAAGGTTATAATGTGTATCGTGATAAGCCAAGAGTTAGAGTTTAATTTATTGGTAGATATCATACTCGTACTATTAATTAATCCTTTGACATCAATCTTTATAAGAACTTAAAGATAAAAATGATTTTGGTACCCAAATTATATATTTAGGTCCAAAACAATCAAGTTAGCCTACTAAATTTTGCTGGGTCATTATCGATATTCGAACTCCTATTGTGGACCGTTGGTATACTGAGCCCAACAAGAACCCAAAACTTATAGTTATTATACAAGAGAAATGATTAATCCTCCCAACCAATTAGCCTAATAATCCTTCTAACTTTGAGATGATGACATGTAGAAAAATCAGGGGCGCAAGATTATGAAAGAGAATTGATGGATACCACCTGTCATCTTCTTAATGTATTAGGAGGATTATTAAGCTATTTGGTTAGAAGGATTTATCATTTTCCTTATTTGTATGTTTGGCACAAAAGCTTGGAGTTAGGATTGTGGTCACGGGCTTGGAGCTAGAGCTTAGAAATGGGGGCTAGGAGCTGGGGCTTCTATTCAACCCATCTTCTACCAGCTTTTATATTAAAGACCTTTCGGGGCTTTTAGGAGTTTTTTGGGGCTAAAACTTTTAATTTAAAATGTATATCCAAACAAGACTATCATAAAAAATGTAGCTTCTTTTTAAAAACTCGGGGTTTTTAAGCTTTCCAAAACCTCCAAAACCCTCTACCAAACAGACAATATTGACTTATAGCTTGATTGTGTTTTCGATTTCCCTAATAATGGTATAAATTTATTTAAATATAAATAAAAAATGCTAAATTTCACTTAAATTTATGATATACATATTTTCATTTAGTCATATCTTATATAGCTATAAAAAGGAAATGTTAGGTAAAACATGAATTAACTATTTTAACTAAAACTATATAAAATTCGGGGGCTATTTATATATAGGCTTATTTTGTAAAATTTTTTTAAAGCGGCACCTCGGATGTATTCCAATAACTGGGCTTTCCCCGGCTTTTTATCTCGACAATTCGACCGTCGCCGCCAAATTTTCCCTCACAGGCTCAGTCGCTATGCCGGGTGCGAAGGTAAAGCTATATCTCTATACTTATATATCATATATATATATATATATATATATATATATATTTATCTTTCATATTGTTCAAGGGACCTTACTCTGCTATTGTTCTGTCTCCGATCCACTTATTCGATTTTTGTTGCATATTGTTCAAGGGACCTTACTGCTAATGTTGATGCGTAACATGATTTTGTTTATCATATATATATATATATATTCGCCAATTTTACCTGCATCCTGGTTGGAATACTTTTCTGATTATCACTTTATCATTATATGGAAAATCACCACAGAATCTAGGTATTTTTTTATTTATTTATTTTTTTATTTATCAAAAACCGAAACCATGAAGTATATACTTTATTTTTACCACTGTTTTCTTGACTAAAGGTTGAATCTTTTCTTAAGATCGTCAACAAGTTTTACACTATGTTCTTGAGTTCCATTTTAAAGGAAAAGAATTGAAATGATGAGATGAGAAAAGAAAAGATATAATCCTTCCAAATCATGCCAAATACGGGAGGAAGATTTTTAAAACAAAAACAACTAAAAAATCCTTTCAAATCATATCACTTCATTTCCTTTCTATCATTAAAAAAAAACTCAAGAACTCAATTCACACAAAAATCATTTGGATTCATTTCTTTTCCTACCTAAAATTTTTTTACCTTTTACAGTATAAAGCTCCCGACTTTCAACCGAAGTTCCCAACTTTTCACCCAAAGGTTTAACTTATATAGGCTTACCAGACCTTATCTTTATTATCTTCATATTTGCTTATATCTATGTATGCCTGCATGATGTGATACTTATATGTTTATATAATATGCTTGCAATTTGTTGTTGTACTATTCTAGACCGCCCACTTGCTGGTGAATGTTTTGACATGTTTATTTGGATGATTTGTTTAAACCAGGTTCACTAAATTGACTTCAGTAGTATTTATGCTGCACTAAATTTTTAAATATCCTCAGATGGAGCAAAAGCATGGATTGCCTCCCCTATCTGCAAGCTATCCTTGGCTGATTGCTCAGAATATGGAAGCTGAAGATAACACTGCTGACCAGATTTTCTGCACCATACCTGCTCAGCTGTCTCATTATCGGTGTCGAATACCTGAGTTGTTTGGAAGATGTATTCGAGGGTATTTCCATGGCTGGGTGATTCTCTCCAAAAAAGTCTCGTGGTCTCTTTGGAACCCACTAACTCATAAGATCATACATCTGCCCCCATTGATTTTGGAAGACGAAGATTCTGAATTTACGGGACAATGTTGTTTGTCCTCTCCTCCCGATGATTCCAGCTCAGTTCTCTTGTTAACGAGAACCACAAAACCAACCTTTGTTTTTTGTAGGCTAGACTCTAAAATAAAAACTTTTAGATGGACTGAAATGTCATACGCAACACAGCTGAAGAATATTACTGGTTTTGATTGTTGCTTATATTGCCCAACATCTTTTAATGGTAAAGTATATGCTTTGAATACTGGGAGTGATCAGTTTGTTATAGAGGTCGACATTGCAGTTAAGGATAAAGAAGTGCTAAGGCTACATCTATTTGGGATATGCCCATTTACCTCCTTCAATCGGTGTAGTGGAGATATTTGTTTACTGAAAGGATCCTGTACAACGTTGTTCTATGTTATCGTTGCTTTTAATGAGCTCACGAAGAAAACAGTTGGTAATGTGTATCTGTTTAAATGGGTCATGCCTACTTTGAGATGGAAAAGAATGAAAGAGAGACAAAAAAGACTTTAAGATGACTGCTATGATGTGGGAAGAAATGGCAGACCCCAAGAATGCTGTATTTTTTGTGGATCTTGTTAGTGATAAATCGATTTTTTACCGACATGCAATTTCTTCAGAGTTAGGGGGATATGTACACATTCGCGATGAAACGGGCAAAATGATATACTCGTATGATGTTGAAGATAAAACCATTTCCCTATCATCTGTACCTTTTCCAACATGCCACATGTTGTTGTGGGAATGCAGGTATTGCTTTTAAATTGTTTGTCTCTTTTTTATTTATGTGTTATTGCTATCATTTTTAAGGGAATGTGTCTTAATAGCATAATCATGTCTGCTTGATATTTTATTCTTGGTGTAGGTTAGAAGGTGATCATAGAGAAGCACAGTGCATTATTGATTCTAAACGAGAAGGCGAGGATAAGATGCTGGCTACTTCAGTTATGGATGATAAGGTTGAGTTCAATAGCATGATGAGTGAATCAGGCCTACAAAATATCCCGTTTCATTTGTTGGAGATGATTATGGAGTTTTGTGTTGGTGTGGAGTACATGCACTTTCGCGCTACATGCAAACGTTGTCATTTAGCAGCACCTTTGATACCATGGAGTAACAAAGAAACAGCAACATTAATTTCACCCTGGCTAATGGTGGTAGACAAGAATCAGGGAATTATCACTTTTACAGATCCGGTGTTTGGTGACAAGTACTTCATGAGAAATTCATTGGTATCAATCCATGATGACACAATATGCTGTTCTAGGTTTGGTTGGGTGTTGTTTCATAGCAGTGCAGACGTAACGTTTGTTAACCCCTTCACAAGTGCTATCCGCAAGCTCCCAGCTACATGGCGTTTTTTGGATAGCGTATGTTTCTCAGCACCACCTACTTCCCCTGATTGCATGGTTGCTGGATTCACACTAAGAGGCGAACCGCATGTTTACATCCACTTAGTAGCTAGAGAACAAACCTGGCGCAGGATCCGTTTGTATGATGGTCCGTCTTCTTTTTGTTTTCCAACGTTATATGGTCGAGATCTTTATACTATCAGCAAAAACGGAGAACTTTATGCTTTCAGAAATATAGTCCAACAACAAGCACAAGAACAAGATTACGTCTGGAGTAAAGTTGTAGGCGCACAAAGTCGTTTTGGACAGTACTTTTTAGTGAATTGTGATCAACATCTTTTACTAGTCATAGTGGGCCATTTTGGAGAAACTGTAGAGGTATTTAAGCTGAATGATCATAAAAGGGAATGGGAGATGATAGAGTCTATTGGAAGGTACACGATCTACATCTCTCGTACAACATGTTTGAGCATGGAAGCCAAAACATCAGAAATGGAAAACAAGATCTTTTTTCCAAGATTGCATTCCAAGAATGGCAAGATAGTGTTCTATTCACTTAAAACATGCAGGTTTCACACCTTTGATGGCAAAAATATTATTAAAGAAAATTCCAATATTGGAATTGAGCATGTCAACCCCAATGTGTGGATTGAACCAAGTTGGTCTTAGCTAATTAAGGATTAATATGTTTAGTATCGTCATGTTTTCTGAATACTTCAGAAATTTTTTACATTTTAGTAACGTCACTTGAACATGGGCTTTTATTGTTTCAGGTTAATTGAGTTAATTTGGTCTTCTAATTTTTTGTTTGGGAACTTCGTTGGCGAAGTATATATAGATGAAATACATCCATGTATAAAAGATTACATAGCCTAGTTTTGTAAAACAAACAGGCTCCTTACATGATTAGAATTTAACATTCATGCATAATGATAGTCGGCCTT
This sequence comes from Erigeron canadensis, assembly GCF_010389155.1. Lineage (NCBI taxonomy): Eukaryota > Viridiplantae > Streptophyta > Magnoliopsida > Asterales > Asteraceae > Erigeron > Erigeron canadensis. Next base: position 27,814,174 of record NC_057764.1, read on the forward strand.
TACTTGTTCTACATCTATCAAACAGCTAATTAACGTAGCTATATATGAAGAACGTCTTCTATTTTAGTTTTTCTTGTAATGTAGATTATGCCAAGAAAAATGATCACACATTATGACAAGCATCTTATCTTGTTTTGGGGACATAAATGTTGAATGAAATTATCTATATATATCCTGAATCAATACTGCAACTAGAAATCTCTCTCTCCGTAACGATCTTTGTTCATTATGAGTTGTTATTTCTCTGATTTATTGATGGTTTATATTTCTCTTACTGTTATCTGTTAATGATGATTTCTTATGGAGTTTGAGGTTTTGGCTTCCTGGTGTAATTAAGGCTCATTATTGATTGTGGCTTTTTGGCTTCTTAATAAGGAAGTGAATGGAAGTTAATTCTTTGAATGAATTGAATGATGTGTGAATGTTTCAGCTTTCAGTTTGTTAAATGTATGTTGATGATCTTTGGACCTTTGAGTTACTCCCTGTTATACATTATATCACAAATTTATTGCCATCCATTTCTTCAAGTCTTAAATCTTAATATCATTCTTGTTCCGTGAAATACATCAATCATTTATTCCTCTTCTGATATTTTTACCCAATTGCATCTCTTCTCTATATGGATTACAAGATTTGTTCCTTGCAGCAGTTCAAACACTTCCTGCCAACGAACGTGTGCCTTCTGTGGCAGGTGCATTTCATACACCAGGTCTTTTTTCTAACATTATTTCTGTATGATTTCTCATGACGTATTTAATATATATATTTCTTACTTTAGACGAAAGGATGGGGAATTAGGGATTGCTTGGAGGTATAGATGCACTTCTCTGTTAGAAGTGAGAGTTGGGCAATTACATCTTCCTTCTCTAAGGTTAGTTTCTAGACTTTTACTGGATGTTTACTTTTAGTTCTTTCTCAATCCTATAAGTTTTACAGTTGAAAGCTTATTCAGCCCCATTATTTCCTGAAAAGATTGGCACACTTTTCCCACCACTTTGTGATGAAGATGAAAATTCAAAGAATTTTTTTTTATAGTTCAGTCATGATGATTCGTTTTATTAAATGTATCTTACTATTTGATAATTTCTGAATTTTTATGTTATTTGCAAAATTTAGACTAGATAATGTAATGCTTTGCCAGATTATCATAGGTGGCTGTCTCACTATTTTGGAGTTGTGTTAGAGTGTTTTAACAGTTGACTCTAGTGAATAAACTGCCGATTAAATCCACAAAGTTAAGAAGGGTGAGAAATATGGGGTAAGATCAGTTGGGTCACATTGACTGATGATTTGAGGGTGATAATCTTGATTGCTATTGTATACCTGTTCGACAATTAACCTAGATTGTATGCTTAAGATTATCTTTTTAACTTTCATCAGGTGGCTCAGGTTAATGCATCTGATGTAATCATCTTGGATGGAATATCGGTAATTCATGCCCTTATTTAGTAAAGTTAGAAAACTGGTCATGTTGTTCTTTTTGATGGGTTTGAGCGTTTGGCAATTCTATGTTCATTGAAGTGACAGATTAAATGATTAATAGATCATTTAAGCTTATATATGTAACTTGAGTACTTTAATCTATCCATGAAAACAAGTTTTGTTTTTGTAAAATTAAACTGATTATCTAAAGCAAATTTATTACTATTAAATTTGTTGAATTTTAATTGTATTTTTACTCAAGATTGGTTGAGCATTTTGGATTTTGGGTTGAGACTTAAATGCTTTTTTATGTATCTAATTATAGCCCTAAACTTAGGATTTTGCACTTAAGTTGAAAAGATCACAAACAGCCCTTTGAATAATTTGATGAAATTGTAATTGTTTTAACTCTGAAGATTGGTTGAGCCTTGGGTTGAGCTTAATGTGCTTAGCCTAAATTTATAGCATGTATCCAACTTTTGGATATTCTTAGTTTAAGTAAGCGGTGGTATATGAAAGTTGGATGAAAGCAATAGAAATGTCTGAAACTTTGGAGTTTGGACTTAAGTTGAATAGATTCCCGGACACCCCTTTCAGGCTTCTACACAGCCAAAATGATAGATTATAAACCACATTAGCATAGAGTTGCTTCATTATATGATGAGTAGTGTATTATCCAACGGTTAATTGGTTAAACCACATGAGCATAGAGGTGCTTGTGCTTCATTATATAATGAGTGGATTGAAATCTATGATTTTATTGTTTGTATTTCTCAAAATCAAACTTGGTTAATAACTCATTTAAACTTCATTATAAAGATGGTTAGACTTCCAAACAGCCAAAATGATAGATTATAAACCACATTAGCATTGAGGTGCTTCATTATATGACGAGTAGTGTATAATCGAATGGTTAAACCACATGAGCATAGAGGTGCTTCAACATATAATGAGTGGTTGAAATATATGGATTTTGTTGTTTAGAGCTCTGAAATCAATCTTGATTAGTAACTCATTTGAGCTTCAATTTAAAGATATATGGTTCCACCTTACTTGCCTCCATTTATTTGATGTTCACAATTAAGAGCATTATTCGAACTATGGGCATTCTTGAATCTTTCCTAAAATCAGTATCCACCTTAAAATTTACACCACAAACTCTCTCCTTAACTAGCCACTCTTAGATAAACTATCATATTACTGATGTTTGATGAATTTCTGTGATATAATTACTGATATTTGATGAATTTCTGTGATATAGCCAATTCTTACAAATGCGGTGTTTTTCTTTTTTGACATTCCCACTCAAAGCTTAGGAAAATTTGCTTCTCTAATTTCATAGTCGTCAATCTGTTAGTTTTTTGTACCGAAGGTTAATCAAAAGCTACTAAGATGTAGAAACCCGCTTCCCCATCGACGATATTGTTCGGACTAATATTGAATCTATAAAGTATGTTGCAGCAAAGATCATATTAAAGTATTGAAGTCTTGCAGGAGATCCACCTAACTAAGAATTGGTTTCGTGTTTTTAAAATGAAATAACTGAACCCAGAAATATAAATGTACCTCTAGTGCCCCCAAATAGAGTATTCACCTTCAGCTATGAATGGAAAACGATATCTTTATTGATTGTATCGGTTTATTTCATACATGATGGGAATCTTGGTTAAGGCTCAGTCACATATATTTATCTCCTTTTCACTTTTTAACATTTTTACATGCCTTAATTTTCCTAATCATGTAATCAACTTTTAATTCAAGTATTCCATGTACATTGTGTAGGAGGCTTGATATATAAGCTGACAAACTCATTGCAGAAAATGAGATGCAACATAAAGCAATTGACCACGAGATTGAAAGAACTACATATCTCTGAGGCCTTACAGAGAATCTTTGGAGGTTAGCTTAGAGATGTGTGTTTATAATATACTTATTCTTTAAATTATTTAACACATTGTATAAATTAGCATGTTTCATTGAGAACTGATGGTTTTGGACTTTTGGTTATGATGTGTCTATTATATCTGTTATTTTCTTTAAGCATGCTGCAATCCATAATGTTATATATATTGTTATAGAGGGAGAAAATCAAATGTTAGATGGACTACATGGAATCCATTAAGAAGCTCGAGGAGAAGTGGCTAAACAATCAGCCAAAAAATGGAACAAATGGTTTCACTAATGGCAGTCATCGTAAACAGGTAATTCATATTTTGCTATAATGTATCAGCAAAGAACAGTGTTTATGTTTTCATTTTCAAGATATAGTTTTATGTGGTTCCTATTCATTCTATGGTGGCACAAATTGGTCATCTGCTATGGTATAGCAGTTGTTTGTGTATCTTTTTCTTAACATTATTAGTATTACAGGAAGGTGTTAATTTTAACCATCTTACTCATGGATGGGTTGACTTGGGTCATACTTTATCTCTAAAAGGTCAAATATTTAAGGGCTAATTGCTTGAAAAGTGCTCAAACTTTGATACTTTTGTTTTTCTGGTGCTCCAACAAAAAAAAGTTATATTATAGGGATTGAAACCGGCTAAAACATCTTTAATGGGACTCCGAACACTTTTTGCTTACGTGTACAGTTACTAGCCGGTTTTATCATTATTTTTAATACATTATCTGCCAGCTTGGAGCCACGTGTATATTATAATAATTATACAATTTATATAAATGAATAATTTAGCCTGATACAACCCAAGCCCCCAATTACCAGTTTACCACCACCAACCCCCAAAATCATTATCCACACCACACTACAGATCTTGCCTTTGTATATAATCTATAGGCTATCTATATACCAAACAATAAAATACCGATCTATATATTGTATTACAAATCTTCCTCTGTATCTCAAGATCCAAAAACCAAGAAAACCCTAATATAACAAGATCTAAAGCTTTCTACAGAATAATCAAATCTTGTAAATAAACAACCTCAAACGAATATGGTGATGGCTGAAGCTGATGTTGGACAGAGATTCCATGGCGTGGCGGTGACAATGATTTTAATGTAGCGATAGTGGTGCCTGAATATATTCATGGTGGCTGGAGATTTCTATTCGAGTAATGATTTTGGAGGTCATAATCTTCTATTCCTTTGAGTTTCGTTACTGTAATGTAATGCGGTGAAAGTGGTTGCGGCGGAGGTAGGGAAGTGGGATCTGAACGGAGATGGGATTGTGGCAGCTAGCGGCGGAGGTGGGGAAGTGGCGAAGTGGTGGCCATGATTTGTCCAGTTATATTGTGTAACTCCGGCAGCCATGATTTGGTTATATGAAGATGACCATGATTGGCCACACAAAGAGTATTCAAATATTTCTTATATATATGTAGATGACCTTATATTTGATTTAGTGAACTTAAAAAGGTAGCTGCAAAAATTCCCATGAACTTACCACCATGAATTATAGCTGGCAAAAAATCATCTAACATAAAAGATTTTGGGGATGTTGAATGATGTTGAATAAGTTTAGGAAGAAGATGATGTGGCAGCTTATTTGGCATCATATATCATTATTTCTTTTTTAAAAATAATATAAAATGGAATGGAAATTAAAAGGTGCCTGGAAACCTGACCAAGACCCCATTAAAGATGTTTTAGCCGGTTTCAATCCCTATAATAAAACTTTTTTTTGTTGGAGCCCCAGAAAAACAAAAGTGTCAAAGTTGGAGCACTTTCCAGACAATTAGCCCAATATTTAAATCACAGAATAGCTAAAAAGTTATGGGTCGAAACTCAAAAGTTGTCTATAGTGTAGATTTAGGTGCTTTAAACCTCTTATTTTAGAATTGTATTGAAATTGTATAGTAATCATATCCGACAGTTGATATGCCAAATAAGCATATAAATTGAGGTTTTTAGACCAAAATGTGATTTTAGGTCATTGGGCTTGGCATGTGCAACTTACCTGTTCCGACCTGGACCTTTTTGACTCGAATGTATCCATACATTGTTCCACTTTTAAATTTTATAATTGGTGTCTACGGTTGTTAGGATGGGGGTTTTCACAGGTTTACATAGGTAGGGAGTCATCACCAGTGCAAGCTTATAACCAAGCCGTCTTGATCACCTGAAACCTGCGTTTGAAGGATGCATCCTTTTTTTCTATGATTACTTTTAAAGGATCAAAGTGGTATCACTAATACTAACATATTGTATGTCTAAGGCCATGGCTCAGATATCTTGTTAATTTATAAATTCTTTTAAAGTTCAATTGTTTATTTAACTTAAACTATGTTACTGCTATTATTTACCTTAACATGATCAAGTCTTTTACCGAATAATACAGAGTAATGTTGATTTTAGAAATTGGGATAATATAGAGCAATACTAATGCATGATGTGATTCTAAGAACTGCAAAAGAACTAAGACAAATTACGACTTTCAAATACAGAGTTATTGACTGCTGTATAGTTTTTTATAGATGCTGAATAATTAGAGGTGCCAACATGGATGGGTTGGGTGATGGATAGGAATGGGTTGAATTTTATTGTGGGACGTATTTCTTCATTCCAAACTATTAATTAAATATGGTAACTGCAATTGAAGAAATATTATTACTAAATTCATTATTTGAATCGTCAATGTGAGTGGTTGCATGCAGTAAAAATAGGATTTGGCCAAATCCACCATTAGGACAGCTATAACGAATTGTTGGTGCATTTAGATTTTTAGAATTTCTACTTATGTTTGATAATGTTTAATCTCCGTATCGTTAAGTTTACAATTGTAAAATAAATTGACAACCAGATTCAAGTTATAGACAGAAGTTGCTTTGAAAGAGTGGACTCTTCCCGATCTTCGTATGTACAATAATGGTACTGCCGCTTATACCTTATACAATAATGAAGCTTTATTGTGCTGCCTATAAGAAAGCAAAACGCATTAACTGTGCCACGATAGATGTTCATAAATACGATAGATTCTCTTCATTGATTTTGAAGTATTTTGGCTAGATGCATCCAAGTGTTGCAAATAACCAGAAGAGAAAGGTGCAAGAGCCGTTGTTTTGGTCCCAATAACTGGACAATACTTCCGTAATGGGCAATGCTACTTACTTGCACCAAAGAACTATTACAAATTTCCAACAGGCTGGGCCAAGCTTTTGACCTACCGATCAAGAGTTGACTTTGATCATTCCCAAAAGCAGAATTCAAATTGCAAGGTGAGGTTATTTGATGAATATTATTCTCATGGTCCCTTCACTCTTTATTGTTGCGTTTATGCTAAAAACATTATCAAGGGGAGAATCTGCTTGCTTTAACGAACGTCCACTCACTTTTATATTTTCTGCGAGTGCTCTAGAAGCAGTTCCCGTCCTACTATTTTGTGCATATGGGGTACAAGGAGGCTGATACATGGTAGAAGGATTTTGGTTTACAGGTACGCCCATCTATCTATTCCGTGGTTGTGTTGACCATTGTTCACCAGAGTTTGAGGACCAAAAAATGTTTGGGACTGTGCATTAAAGATAACATAACCCTCCTGTGATTTAGGTGGCTATGTCCAAGACCTGTTGGAGCTTTGGGTTCTTACAAAATTCGCTGGTCATATGGCTGCAAAAAATCAATACATTCTTTAGATAGTGATATTTTTTCCTTACATACGATGAAATCATGTTATTCAAAATTTAAAGTATCAGAATATTTAGGTGCTGATTATTTAGGGGTCTGTCTATTGTTGCATAAATGTTTGGGATGCTTTGGAAATGACAAATGTTATGTTTATCATCTCCTTATTTTATTTATTGATTTTTGTTATAAAACGTGGTTATCTATGGAGAACATATAATTTTGTCATATAATTTTATTTATTTTTACTACAATTGGTAAAAGAGTTGTTTTTTCAATTTAGGTTATAAACTAATTGAACTGGGCCAGACCAAAATGATTTCTGCTCTGTAAGCAAACAAATATACTTATTATTCCTTATGAGCATGTATTCTTAAGGTTTGTACGAGACTATGAGCTATTGTAGTAATATGTTATTTTGTTTTATCATGACATTATTACTCATTACGATTTGGCTTTTTAAAGTTGAGTAACAATACCGAGGACAGTGACAATCTTCCTAATGGCTGGAGAATGAATTTATAACTTAAACTATCCCTCTGTAGTACAGAGTCTGTACGTCTACTTTTATTATTGTTTGATTAGGTGCATTAATATTTCCTGATGTTATAAAGAACAATCTTGCTCATGCGGCCATCATCAACAAAAAAGATTGCTAAACGGTTCACGGTTGAATTATTGAATAGTTCAACTCAATTATTAGAATACTTGTCACACTTGCAAGCTATTATATATTACCATTGCATATATATATATATATATATATATATAGGGTGAGGATCCTGGAAGAAAGGGTGTTAAGGATAGAAGGAAGAGAAGTCTTATTGACCAATCAGAATGCGACATGTGTCTAAATTAAAAAAAAAAAAGCGCGGTGGCAATTTCGTAAATAATTTAAAGTTTTGTGAAGCTTGGTCAGCTTCAACTCTCAGTGGGTTGGGTCAGCTTTGGTTGGGTCAGCCTGAGTTGGATCAACTTAGTTTGGGTTAGCTTGATCAGGTTGGGTCAGCTTATGGTCTGGGTGAGTTTGGGTCAGCTTGGGGTCTGGTGAGGTTAGGTCAGCTTGGGTCAGCTTGGGGTTGGGTCTGGGTCAGTTTGGGGTCAGGTCAGGTTAGGTCAGCTTGGGTCAGCTTGGGGTCTGGGTCAGGGTTGGGTCAACTTGACACATAATCTACACAAATGTAGATTATGGGTTTTGGGTCAGCTTGGGTTCTGGGTTGGATCAGGTTGGGTTAGCTTGGGGTCTGGTCAGGTTGGGTCAGCTTGGGGTTGGGTTAGCTTGACACAATTTACACATAATCTACACAAATGTAGATTAATCTACACAAATGTAGATTATGGGTTTTGGGTCAGCTTAGCATCTGGGTTGGGTCAGCTTGGAGTTGGGTTAGCTTGACACAATTTACACATAATCTACACAAATGTAGATTATGGGTTTTGGGTCACGTTGGGTCAGCTTCGGGTCTGTGTCAGGTTGCATCAGCTTGGGTAAGCTTGAGGTCAGATTAGCTTGACACAATTTACACATAATCTACACAAATGTAGATTATAGGTTTTGGGTCAGCTTGGGTCACGTTGGGTTAGCTTCGGTTCTGTGTCAGGTTGAATCAGCTTGGGTTCTGGGTCAGGTTGGGGTTGGGTTGGGTTAGCTTGGGGTTGACCAAGCTGACCCAGAACCTGGGCTGACCAAACTGACCCAAGCTGACCACCCAAGCTAACCCAGAACCCAAGCTGACCAAAAGTTTGATTTATTTACAAAAATGCCACCGCGCAATTTTTTTTAAAAATGACGTGTCACACTCTGATTGGTTAATATAACCTTCTCTCCCTTCTCTCTTTAACACACCTTCTTATTTGACCCCTCTCATATATATATATATGGTGGCTATCAAATGAGAACCAAATTAAAATGAGAACAAATAAAAACAATTAAAAACTACTTTTTGATGCATTAAAAGTCCATAAAATTGACATAGTGCATAACTAATTATCATTATTTAAATGTTCAACAACACATTGATCTGTCAAAATAAAAAAAATCACGTTTTCTTTTTGATGCATCATTTTGATGAATATGCATCTAAGATGGATGCACAAAACAAAAACCGTGATTTTTTTTATTTTGACGGATCAATGTGTTGTTAAACACTTAAATAATGATAATTAGTTAAGCATTCTGTTAGTTTTATGGACTTTTAATACATCAAAATGATGTTTCTAAGTATTCTCACCGTTCTTATTTTAAAAGTGTTCTCACCGGAGTATTTTATATATATATCACTTTCTGTTAATTGGAAGTAGTGCAAAGATTTCTGATCACCCCATTAGTGCCGGTTAAGGGGGTCAATGTCTCCCATCTTAACCATGGTTGCAGCAAAATCAGATGCAAATGCCATCGGATTATTGTTGTACTCGGTTACAATGCTATCAGTTGAATTTCCACTGAAGAGTACCTGGTGATGCAAGAAGACCTCTTCTTTGCAATAGATTCCTGAAGTAGTTGTGGTCGAATGAGTTTGGTGTCACCAAATCAAGTGGTGCCAAGTTACCGTCGCCATCATTTGGACCTACTGGGCAGTTGCGTCTACGGGTGCTAGCAAAGCCAGCATCTATGTCTGACGCATTGTTGTATATCCTAGCCCTAAATGTAACACACAGTGCTTGCCCAATTGTGTGAGAACCTGCAAAACAACATTTTAAATACTTGGATCCGTCACTGGTTGAGGTTGTCCGCGCAATGGGCCAACGACTGGTCCAGTTAAGTTGCCATCACGTCGGATGGTTTGAGTGTGTTAGCTGTTTATTTTATTTTATTAATAATACTTGATCTTTTTGCAAAAAGGCCTTATATATATATATATTAAAATAGTAAGAATCCTAGCATTTTAAAGCCTTCTTCCAACCTAAACCTAGCCTTAAACATTGCCACTTAGGATTTTGACCTACGTGGCATCTTCATATTTTTTGTTACTTTACAAAATAAGTTATAATCTCATAATTTAAACTTATGTTCGACAATAATATATATCAAAGAACTAAAATTAATAAAATCTATACCTTACCTAAAAGGCTAAAACTAATAAAATATATTGGCAGCCTTCATATTTGGAATTCTAAATATCTATTAGTTCATAAAATATTTATTTTTGTTCATTCACAAATATCCATCTATATTTATACTTTTATCGTTGTAAATTAAAAAAAAATAATATCAAGCTCCCTACTATTCCAAGTTTATCGCCTTTTATTCTACAAGTATATTTTACATGGTTCTTTCTTTTGTTTTAAAGTACTCATATGGGAACACCATTAATATAAAATTTTAATTATATATTTTTTTACATTTAGTTTACTTTGTTTTTAATTTATGTAGGTTTTTAAAGAAAAAGATTTATTTATTTTCAATGAATTGATCCAATTCACATCGATAATTACTTGTTTGAGGATTGTAAGAATTTAGATAACTCAATTGTTTTGAATTTATTTTTAGGAAAAAAAAAGACTTTTAGAACGATTTGTTTCGTGTTTGAAAATTGAATCGAACTACCAAAGATAATAGTTTAAGTATAATTGAACAAAATTATCATACCTCAAAATTTAACCCAACACAAAAAATAAATCAAAAAGGTCCAATACCTAACATGGGTTGGATATATACACAAACAGTTTAAAACTACCGCACATCGTGCATGTAAAGAAATCTAGTATATATATATATATATATATATATATTTTCTAATTAAATGTGAAAATGGGAGAACTAATAACCACATTTTAGATGACCTTTAAACCTTTCGAAACGTTTCACTCTTAACTAATTAAACGTTAAATATTTTGCCCAAATAACTAAGATATTGGACATAGAAACTGATATTCATATCATCATTTTTGATAAATATAATACAATATACAATTTGTATAAATGTACAAGCCAATAATATATAGTTGTGATATATCAATAAAAAAAAATTGATATGAATATCACTAACTACCTTTTATATTATACAGGATACTTTAAAGTACTACTCCCTCCGTCTTATTTTAATCGTCTAATTTTGACTGTTCAAGTCTTTTTCTTCCGACTTTGACCGTAAATATTTTTGTTTGTGTTATATATTAGTTGATGAAAGTTATATCAATGAAATGAACATGTAAAGCTCAATCAATTCATATATGTTATTTCAAGTGTTATATAATACAAACACAAATATTTACGGTCAAAACTGAAAGAAAAAGATTAAAAAGGTCAAAATATGACCTTAATATGGGATGGAGGGAGTAATATATTAAGGTTCGCACATGCGTAGATGGTCAATTATAATCATATATAAGTTAGTGATATGATATTAGATATAATTTAGCCAAATTCAAAGAAATTGTGCTAAAATGCTTTTTGAAAGCTAATTGTCCACATGGTTTAAATAAAAGCATTAAGGATATAAATGTTTGTTTTATTCACAATTGCGTGTTGATATGAAGCTTTACTGTGTCACTAAGCATTTCATACTACATTATTATATGCGCAAATGGTCTTTTTTTAATTACTGAATGACTTTTTTTTAGTGATTTCAATAGCTTATAAGTTGTATAAAAATAATAATAATACTCTATAATGTAGTTTTTTTCTCGTCTTGGAACGTGTATGAGATTAGGAAAGCCACCATGAAATCATTATGGTTGATGATGGAGGCTAATACCATGATCTTTTGGTTCAATGGATCGATATAGAATGATCTTGGTTCTTTTTTATATTTACCGTGAATTTTGATTTTTAAAATCGATTAGCGTAAGGCTTTTAGATTGTGTCATATCGAATTTCAAACATACTTATTAGATGGGTTACCAGCAAGAACTAAACTGGAAATAAGTATTCGCATGGTTTTTCGGCCAACGAATAAATTCTGGCTACTTTGGGTAACTCAACAGCGAAAGACGACTTCATATGCCGGTAAACACAAACAACGTTGGGTAGCTCAAGTCCACCATGTAATGGTAAGTTATATATTACATAAAAATAAAAGTTTTCCTTCCCCGCTCCCTGTTTACAACATATCCGGCGGCGGGTTTCGAGAGAAAAAGGGGACAATTTCTTTCTTTCTTTCCATTGTCTTTTTTAACTGAAAATACTAAGCCGGATAAAAGGTTGGTTATATATATAGTTATATATATTCAGGCTCGAAAACATATATAATTAATGACATGTTATAATTTTATAATACCATCAGAAGTTGACTAATATTTAGCTAGATGAGAATTAAACCACTAAAAAACATGAAATTACATTATTGGTTGTTTAGATTCCGGTTTAAAGTGACCAGACAGTTGAAAAATAGATACATCATCTATTAGATGTCTCGCTAATTAAGGTTTTCGTTTCTTTGGATATCTTTCATTCATGCGGATATGTCTGCATTGTCATTGTACTTGTACTCGTTTTGCTT